>NC_059998.1:2781666-4172500 GCF_912999745.1 Papilio machaon
TTCTAAGATATTTTCATCGCACGTGTCACGGCGCCCGCCGCAGCCGGCTGTCGCAACAAAATAACATTTGCAAATCTATCAAGTGCAAGACATTGTAATTTGACCCCTACAGAGCAGCTGCTAGAAGTTTGATTGGTGGATAGACAGCTCACTCAGCTCGTGGCCGTGATTAATTGTGTGTACTGTAGGATGCAGCCCAGACATCACATTGACTGTAGTGGTGACGTGGCCGGACATCCATTGTTCTGTGTACGGATTAATTATATAATAATTTATTGAAGAGATATCTGTGAAATTCTATCTCTTCTCTTTTGCAATAGGATCATCACGTCTTTGAGCACCGTGACCCATCAGTATACAAACTATCTCTGGTTTATGACTTAATATCCCGCTACAAAAACTAAAAAAAATATGCAAAAAAATATTGGCATATAAAAAAAGTATATAAAATATTGCTACTCATTTGATTTGTTTATCTGCGTGGAATATGTCGGGATAAACATGTTGGCGTATTTTGATTAGATTCTTAGTAACTCGCTCACGGAATAATTTTCCTTAACTTTATTCATTCAGGCTGAAAATACATGTCATTAAATAATAATATTAACCGCGTCAGTGAATACGAATTAAGCGACGCAATGAATTTTTCATTTGCCATCATTTGCATTGGCGCCTCGCATTCATCGGACACGATAAAAAACAAAAGCTTCGCCATCGTCCAAAGGAATAGACAGAAATAACTAATCTACGCCATAAGGTGATCTACGCTTTTAAAAATTACATAGGTACCTACATAAATCATTGGGCACATGAGATCTCTATCCAAACCTACTTTATTTAATATGTAGTAAAAATGCAAAGCTGTAAACTATTTTATAGTTTACTACTTAACTTATAAAAATGAGGCTAAGCACTTTTCGATGAAGATTGATTCATTCGGTTAAATTTATAAATGTTTCCGCCTATAAATTTTACAACGTATCCATGATTACTGATATAAGGCCAGTAATAGACGAACTTCAATTCTGTGTTATTAATGTAGATTTATGTTTTTTTACATACAGAAATTTACAGTCAAAATTAGTTTTACTTAGTAATAGTTTATAGTAAGTACTAGGTATCACTTAACGGCTCAATAGATCTCATGTAGAACATAGTCTGGAAGGACATAGGCTACTTAGTAATTTCGTTTTTTATTTAATTCTTTGCGAACGGAATCGCGGGCAAAAGCTAGTAGTAAGCTAAGCTACTTCTAAAGCAATGTAAAACGTCATAAGTATATGAAGAATGGAAGTCCTTTACATAAATACTTGATTCAAAGTACGGTAGTTATCCGTCTACTACATTCTACTTAATGGACTATATTCTCTTTTATTTATCAATGTAATACAGTGAAACTTGGTTAAGTGGGACCTGGATAAGTGAGAAACCTCCTTAACTGGAACTCATGCTGAGGTCCCAACACTTTGGCACTGAATTACCTCTGTTAGTGGGACGAGGTAAACCTCTATATCTGGGATTTGTTCTTTCGATTTATCATCATAGTTACCTCTATAACTGAGACAGCGAGTAAATTTTATATGCATAAACCTCTGTAACTGAGATAACATTGTTTGTTTACTCATTCTTATTCTACCCACAAATTCCACACGTAATTCCAAGTACATAAGTACAAATTTTGAGCTTCAATTACCTTCAGTTTTAGTTTCGCTTTACTATCATACAGATGTTTATTTGAAAAATGTCAAACTGAAATAACTGAAATAACTGAAATAAACTGAAATAACCTGTATTCTCACCTCTATTAATGGAACCCTCTGTAAATGAGACAGATATTTATTTATACCTGTATATCTGAGACACTGGGTAAGTGGAATACCTCTATAAGTGAAACGACATTGCAGGTCCCTTGATGTCTCACTTAACCAGGTTTCACTGTATCTTAAATTTATGCATTTTTACTACATCTATGTGCTATATTTTTTTCATTTCTTTATGGAATAATGTTAACCTTTTCTAGAAGATAAATTACCCTGCGTTTAAAATATAAACAACAGTTGACAGATTGTTTGATGATGTTTTTACTTTAATCTCATTCGAAAGTCGTTAAACGCAACTGTGTTTAATGGTTTCTGTCTTCAATAAAGACGCTGTCCAAAAATTTCACCGCTGATGTTGAAATTTGTTCATAAAGTTTTATTTTTATTATGAACTTAATTTTATTATCTTGCCAGTGTTAATACATACACAGATAACTTTATTTATTAACTAGTTGTCGCCCGCAACTCCGTCCGCGTGGAATTAAAAAAACTTGTATATCTATACCAAATTTCATTGAGTTCCATGCAGCTGTTCTGGAGATAACTTGTAACAAACATTGATCCATCCATCTAAATAATCGCATTTATAATAGGAGTAAGATTTATTGAAAGCGTTATTTCGCATGAAATAATTATAATAAATTTTATCAGTACGTCATTTTATAAAATTTTAAATTTTCGGAATTTTTTGTGAAGCTCGAATGAAAATTATCTCAGTTAAGCATTTTTCCAATTGGCTATATTTCTTTCGCGCACTGTGCGCCAATTTGTCAAACGAACTGACGTTAATCGAGCTTCTCTTAATATATTTCTGGCGAAAATGGACGATATGTGAAAGGTAATTTAACAAAACTTACACGTTAACAAAATTGTGTTTTTGTGTGAAATTAATTTAAGTAATTTATTTTCCCACTAATTTTGAAACCACTATCAGACACGTCTATCCTGAAACCACATCAGCGTGATATCGTTTTAGCATTGGTTAGCAAATAAAAAAATGTCACTAATCAGGAACCTTACTACTTTGAAAAGAGCTACATCTGATCGAAAATAACCCACGTTTATCAATATGTTTGCCAAACTATAAAATAGAGAAGAAAAAAATACTTAGAAACAATCACTCTTCTAAAACTTGCATTTAATTTATGCTTGACAATATACCAACTTTATTTTCTAGATAATAGAAGATTTATGTCGTAACTGTTCCTTAAACATCCTTGGCTTAAGATACCAACCCTGCTGTGGTCCGAAGCAATAAATATTCCAAATATAATGGTTTATAACAACCGAAAGATAACCAATGTCCTTGCGGCACGATGGCGAAATGGACTTGGTTAGATTTATCATCGAAATATGCACCCCGCTTGTCCCTTACTATAAAATAATAAACTAAATACTGCCAAATTGTACTGCAGTATTTTAATCTTAAATCTTACTAATATTATAAATTGAAATGTTTAGATGGATGGATGGATGTTTGTTTGAAGGTATCTTTAAAACGGCTCAACGGATCTGGATCAAATTTGGCATAAATGAAGAACATAGCCTAGAAGAACACATAGGCTACTAATTAAGTTTTTTTAAATCCGTGCGAACGGAGTCGCGGGTGATAGCTAGTGCTATTGTATAAGTAAGAGTCCACTATTGACAGGCTTTAAAATCACGAGGATACAAAATATTTAATGAAAGAAGAGCGTTATGGGTTATTGGTAGTTATAATATTAGTAAAAGATATTAAATTACACACTTAAAAACGACAATAAATGCTGTAAAAATATAAAAAGTAAAATGTTACGATAACCATGTGAAAAGTGTTTTTTTTTTAATAGATTGTTTTAATAAAATATGTTAAGGGTTATAAAATTTGGTTTTGATGAATATTACACTCCTAACGTACAATAATTTAAAGCTTTCAACGAAGAATTTAATAGATTCATATTAGCTGTCACATTTATACAGTCTTTTAACTACAAAATATTGTTCGTATAAATTCAATTAATATTTATATGTAATTAGCGAGATATCACTTATAGGAATTGTCAATGCAAACAATGGCAATTATTTCCTTGAAATGCATTTAACTGTTTGTAATTTAATATCCTGAAACATGGAAATACACAGCTATAGAATAAGACACAAAGCTGCGTAATTACACGGCGATGCGAAGACGCGTTTAGCTGAGGAAGTTTCGGTAGAATATGCATAATGAATGCGAGATCACGCGTCATAACTTCACAAGCAGTAAATTAAGTCTTATTTAGAAGATTTCCTTGTACGCCAGTAACAATCCGAAGTTATTTTGAAATATAACTTATCGTATTTTTGGGTTTAGGTTTTAATATTTTGTTGTAGTAATACAGGTTGGTAGATGGCGTGATTGTCGTAAAGGTTGCATTACTGCTTCGACGATTTACATTTCAAAAGAATGGAAATAGATTGTTCGCTTCCCTAGAGAGTGAGTCGTTCCAGAGTGGTGTCGTCGGTTTGCGAAAATGATAGGCGCCGGGAAGGCGCTGAGTCATGACCTCGTTAATAAGAGGGCGCCTAAAGCAACTTCCTTGGGATAACATCTCGTCGCAATGTAAACTGCGCCTATATACGATACGTTTAAGCCTTAAATTTGAAAGTAACTGCACTCACTTTTATTTAATTATATCGTTCGATGAAGTCTTGCGCTTAAATCAAAATAAGCTAATAAATGATCCTTTAAAGAACATTCATTGAAAGAACATAAAAAATATTATGTGTGCAATAAATTTTATGATATTCTTCCTCCTTTGGCGTTTTCCTTCCAAATTTATTGCCAAGACCTTTTTACGTCACGTAGTTTCTGTCATTTTCCCCACATTCTTGTGTCTTTTATGGACATGTGATTAATATTGTTTTGATAAATTTATAATTGAAATAATTAAACATATTTCTAAAATAAAAGAACCATACTATATTTTACCGATGTTAATAATAGAATAGACTAAACAAGACTTCATATTTATGTATACACCATTATTGTTATTTTGTTGTATAAAACATTTTCAAATTTCACGATCGCCCCATTATGTTTAAGCTTCTTATAGAGTTTACACGGTTAGTTTATTTTAAAACAACATGAAGTGTTACAGATGGCTAGTATGTGAATAATAATTTTTAGTGTTGATTAATTCGATGATTTATAATAATTTCCGTTATTTTACTCGCTAACTTTCATCCGTTCGGGTCAAAGTTCCTCAGCATTTTTTTATGTCTAACTTGTCCCATGAGTAAAATTTATCGGTGTTAATAATTATGACGGCAATTTTTTATGAATAATAACCGCTAAAAATTAAATGATATATAGAAGAGATGTATACAAACTTTTTCGATAGTCTGTACGTTTGGCCAATGATGTTTATTTAAAAAGAATATAAAGTTTCAGCTTTTTAATACATACTTTTTATTGCCACTTCGTTACCAAATACATTGGTATACTGTCATTACAATATGCATCAGTGCATGGGGTGTCCTCAGTCATGCATAGCCGGTATCGAGTCACTGAACTTTACGTTAACCCGAATTGGCTTGTCCGTCTGTCTGTTGTGTCCACAATAATTAATCACGCTTCTTGCTTACTACTAAGGGACGTTAATAATGTCCAAGGATTTCAATTTATTACAATTCTCTGACAGTAATCGCCGGACCAAATAATAGTTCGGACAAATAGGCACAAAGAGTAATTAAAATTGTATTGAAATAATTAAATTCAGCACTATTTAGTTTTAAAGCGAATATAAGTCTATTCAAATGTCAAAATTTTATTATATTATTTATTAATAACACAATAAAATATATACAATTATAGTAACATTTATTTTCTTTGAGTATCAACATAAATACATTTTAAGTGTTAAAACATCAAAATAAAATTTAAAAAAAATAACAAAAGTAAATGTGTGTAGAGTGTTATTTTAATCCGTATACATAAACACCTGTGGGAGTTTTTCTCGCTGTAAGTCTTCTGGTTCCGAGTGACCTTGCTAACGCCATCTCAGTTTGGCGACCTCGCACCATATGATCGGCGAATTCGTACGCTCGGTCGTTGACCCATAAGTTTGTATAATAAATTCGAGCATGCGGAATGACTCTGCGACCCAATTTACACGTATTGAATGGAATGTATGACTTCTGAACATTGTACATTTATGAAAACGTCTAAATATTAGAATTAATGTATTTTTTATATTACATGTTAAATTAGTCGTATGTTTTTTAATCAATTGAAATACATATTTTCATATCTGTCTGTTGTTAATGATTTTACAAATTTATATCCAATTCATTTTCTTTCAAATATTTCTTAATAAAATTAACAATAACTTACTTGTGTAGAAAAGCAACAAACAACGTAAAATGTCTTTCATTAATTTTTTAAAACGAAAAAAAAATAATTCGTACTATTCCTATCTTTTTAATTTAAAGTATCCTGAAAAAATAGCTTAACACAAAAACATGTAGCACCAAAAATATATATAATGAGTCTGTATTAACTAATGCGGTGGCAGTGACCTATCTTGAGATGTACAAACTCATCACCTCAGCCCTAAAGACTAGCCGGAGTTGGTTCATTGACTGACTGCAAACAGTTTTGCGCACATAATCTTAAGAAACAATAAAGGCCCTTACTAAGCATTTTAGTGATGGCTAGAATTAATATATCTTTGTAATCTTCATTGCTCATGAGTCGTGTAAAACAAAGGATAATATATTTTAATAATTTACTAATAATTAAAAAGAAATCACTATTAATAGTTCTACGATAAGCCTTTATAATCTTTTGAAATCCACTAGTGCATACTGTCTTCAAAATTTAATAAAACTTGGCAAAAGCTTTGTCTGTAAGGACGCCATTAATTCTGACGAAGAAAGTATGGTGTTAATGAACGTTGCACAATCGAGTAACACGCACACAGAAGCATCCTCACTAAAAAGTAATTGTTTGAGCACCTTCCATGTTTTATGGGGCACATAAAAGCACCAGTTTTGGACAACACTCGCTTCCGCCTTGTTAGCAAGCCCGTATATTTGTTGATGTTGTTTTGTTCCTTAAGTATATTAATGAAGGAACAAAAATATGCAACCGATATTGGTTCACTAAGTTTGCGTATCAATTTTTTTTTTTTTTATATTTTAAGGTGGCACACGAGCAAACGGCCACCTGGATTCGCCGCAATAGCGAGGCGACCGTCGCCCACAGACATTCGCAAAGGCAGATGCGTTGCCTATCTTTAATTAACGGAAAAGGGGACGCACAGAAAGAGGATATTTATCCTTCCTATGCATCCCCTCCTCCGCCAAATGACATTTTAACGTCATATGCTGAGATTCTAAGTTATATACCCACAAAATCACAGCTATAATGAATCCGTAGCACAACACACGTAACATAACAAACGTTTAAATTGTAGTGATAAAGTACCTTTGGGGTAGTCTTATGCCTTAACCGGCGCCGTATTGGGCATTCCCGTTACAGCAAACTAACGCACGCGTGACGATATCCTTTCCCGTCGTAACTTCCATAACAGTCTACGTGTGAAACGACTTTACACATTTAGTCTTTAATTAACCTTTTATGGTGTGCCTTTGAAATACACGTGTGCAGTAAAAGAACATCCATGTTATTAGAGTTATTGTATTTAAGGGAGTACTGCCAAACGCTGAGTTTTAAAGATAAGATTTTATTCTTAATATAATCTTTGTTTTGTAAGATCATAATACCCCATAAACGGTTAATTAACAATCTGCTAACATATATAATAATAATAATACTATTCTGAATAAACAAAAGAAAATAATTTAAATGCGATTTTAACATCAAAGAAGGCGTGTAATTAATAATTTAATGAGTCTAGTATGTGCAGGCTGACAAGCGTTGTAGGACTAATTTAATGCAGTCCATTGTGCTGTTAACTCGTAAATCAACACGAAACGCTCGTGAAACATTACTCATGCAATGCTTAGTACAGTGCTATCCAAAATTTATTGTGGCTCGCAATTTTACAAGAAACGCTGAGCGGAACACAATGTTACGTTTATGCGGGGCGTAAAGAGATGCCGTGAAAGAGTACGACCCTGCCCTCGCTTTCCTTTAAATGTCACAGTGTCCCCACATGGCACTAATTTGCGCAGAAAGGGGTTTGTACCGAACTCACAAGCCTCTTTAAAGTTTGAATCATGTAATACCAGTCAGTGGTTCTGAAGCAGGTTTCCATAACAGTCGGATCGAGGTTCAGTTCCGTGGAACTTGAATCACTGTAGTGACCATCAATGCTAATGCATCGCATGTCCTATAAGAAATAACACTTTATGTTACGACTATGGCGGAAGCAGTATAATCGGACGCTAATGTTTTTCTAACTATGATTAGATTGAGCATATTAGGTGCACAGTTTTATAATAAGACTAACTGTCACCCGCGACTCCGTGAGCACGGAATTTAAAAAAAAAACTTTAATAGGCTATCATGTCTTCTTCCAGACTATGTTCTACACCTATGCCAAATTTCATTGAGATCAGTTAAGCCGTTCTGGAGATACCTTCAAACAAACATCCATCAATCCACACATAAACTTCTACCACATACTTCTATATCTAAACTTTCGCATTTATAATATTAGTAAGGTGTAAGCGAAGTCAAAGTTTAATACACGGAAAAAATTAATGTTACATACTACTATGGTTATTTTATCAAGTAGGTACAGGAGCATTTTTCTCCTCCCCCAACATCAAAACCAAGCACATCTACCACTAAACTACCGCAGTACGATAGCAGCAGTCTCAAAAACTTCCATTAATCGCTAATAACACTCATTGATATTGGAATTGATGATACTTCAGTCAATTTAACATGTCCCAGACCTTGCGGCAACCTCACTCATCACCTTCAATCAATCTTCCACACGCCGACCAGACGATGACGTTCTGAACGCATTCTTATGCATTTTCATTGTCCAACCACTTACTGTCTTCCCTCACATCTTCTTTGACAAAAGAGAGACAACATTATGTTTTGATACCAGTGTTAGAGTGTTTTAATTTGACGGAAATCTTTAACATTCACTTACCGTTTCGTAGCACATTGTTCGGTGCACTCCGCGTCGCACCATAGATTTGTTAAAGGAATGCCATTGTTTACTTTCAAGTAATTAAGGCACAAGGCTTGTAAGTTATTCAGTTATATAGGTACTAGCTGTGCCCGCGACTTCGTCCGCGTGAAATACTGTTTTCGTTAAGCATTTTTTTTAAGGATTATTATTTTACTTAACCGACGTGCTATGCGTTGATGTATGGATGTAGACATTGAGATAGGTGTGCCACGACCGCACCAAATGTAGGTGTTTGGTCTCTACCTATCCCTCTGGGTTATGGGCGTGAATTAAGTTGTTGTCGTTGAGGTATTTTATTTAAACTTATAAAAAATTACAACAAAACAAATGGAACTTACAAAATATTCATTTACTCCTATGCAAATTTTCATCCCCTATTCCCTTATTATATTGCAACATTAAGGGTAAAACTTTTACAAACTTTAAATGACCTATTTATTAATATCAAATAGCAGCCTAAAAAAAGTTAGAAGTTAGAAGCTTATTCTAACTGTAAATATGACGATACGTCCATACAAATTTCCACCCCTACTTTTACCCCCTTACAAACCCTCTTTCTAAATATCAGTAAGTATAATAGTAAAACATATTAAACAAAACATTCATTAAAACCTCACATATTGCGAAACAAATTTTCATCCCCTATTGTTATTTAGCACCCTTACGGGTAAAATTTTTACAAAAATCGAAATTCTTACTTATTTATATCAAATTAGCAGCATTAGAAAGAAGTTTCAAGCTTCTTACTGTAAAAATTACGATACTTCCATACAAATTACCACCCCCACATTCAACCCCTTACAACCCTTTATTCGCGTTAAAAAGTAGTCTTTGTTTTTTCTCGGGCTCTAAACTAAATATCAGTAAGGGTAACAGCAAAACATATTAAATAATACATTCACCTAAACCTCACATATTCCCAAACAAATTTTCATCCCCTATTGTTATTTAGCACCCTTCAGGGTAAAATTTTAAAGAATTTGAATTTCATATTTATTTATATCAAATTAGCAGCCTTAGACAGAAGTTTAATGCTTCTAACTGTAAAAATGACGATACTTCCATACAAATTACCACCCCTACTTTCAACCCCTTACAACCCTTTTTTCGCGTTAAAATATAGACTATGTTCTTTCTGAGGCCCTAGACTAAATATTGGTAAGGGTAACAGCAAAACATACTAAACAAAACATTCACCAAAGTCTAAAATATTCCCGAATAAAATTTCATCCCCTATAGTTATTTAGCACCCTTGAGGGTAACATTTTTACAAAAATTAAATTCATATTTATTTCTATCAAATTAGCAGCCTTAGAAAGAAATTTCAAGCTTCTAACTGTTAAAATGACAATACTTCCATACAAATTACCACCCCCACTTTTAACCCCTTACAACCCTGTTTTCGCGTTAAAAAGTAGCCTATGTTCTTTCTGAGGCTCTAGAATATCTGTGTACCAAATTTCATTTAAATCGGTTCAGTAAACAATAGTAGGCGACACTTCCATACAAACTTTCACCCCCAATTTTAACCCCTTACAACCCCTTTTTCGCGTTAAAATATAGCCTATGTCCATCCTCAGGCTCTAGACTATCTGTGTACCAAATTTCATTTAAATCGGTTCAGTAGTTTTGGCGTGAAAGCGAGACAGACAGACAGACAGACAGACAGACAGACAGAGTTACTTTCGCATTTATAATATTAGTAAGGATTTATTATGAAGAATTGTCTTCTCCATTGAGGTAGAAATTTAGGCCTAATTTTAGTCCTAATTAGGAAAGGATGGAAAGGGGAAGTGGATTTGGCGGAGGAGGGAACGCATAGGAAAGAGAAATATCCTCTTTCTGTGCGTCCTCTTCTCCGTTGATTAAAGGTAGGCAGCGCATTTGCGGATGTCTATTGGCAACGGTCGCCTCGCTATTGCTGCAAATCCAGGTGGCCGTTTGCTCGTTTGCCACCTTATACCATAAAAAAACGGATTATGATATATTAGGGCTAATATTTCTGCAAACTATTTGTAAATAGATTTTTCTACATTGTAAATATGCTACAAGCTGTAGCCTCCCAAGTAGGGTTGGCGACAGGCAGGCGGCCGGCCGTAAAAACTAAAGCCAAAACTTTAAGGTTTTATAACCTTGTTTGCCGACCCCACGTAAGTGGGAAAAGGCCAGAAAATTGATGATGATGATGATTTCTGCAAACTATGACCAAAAAACCTAACATACTGAAGAATTGATTAGTGACAGAGCTTGTTTTAACAATTACTTTGACGAAAATTATTTGCTGTTCTTATTGTTTCTCTTTGGCTTGTTTTCTATTTACAATGTGGGTATACTCTGTAAACTTTTTTGCAACTTCCCCTATCTGTGTATCCACAATTGAGCTCTTTACTTACTTTATTTCATATAAGAAAGAAGGTACTTTTTTGTCGTTTGTGATCTTTATTAGTTAACCCCAGAGGACATTTATGATAAAAATGTATAAAACTTTTTTCTCACGCGCAACCACTACGCTTACCCATTTTGTATGCGGTCTGCAACTATAGTACATTAAAGTAACAAGTTCGTGCTTCGCCTTCCGAGGTTTGATTCACAACGAGCAATTAGAATAGTTTGCGGTAGTCTAAAATTGTGGACGTTTATTTCCTATCCATTTCATTTGACACTCGCAATCTCAAGACGTCAAAAACTAATAATTGAAACATACATATAAGTGCTAAATTAAAGTTCTTAGTGTTATATTTTTCTTAACTATATTTGATTCCAAATGGTATAAGTAAGTTTTAATTCATTTATTCTTAAAAACAAAATTAGAATATGGCTGTTTTCGTAACCACCAAATTAATTTCAAAGGTATTTTTCGTATCATTTTCCTTATACAAAGCAAAAACATAACTTATAACATTGGTTATTGCGTTAATTTAAAATTTAACTCATGATTTTTTAACATATCAGTTAACATTTCGATTGATTGTAATCCGTTGTACTTTGTAATGAAGAGATAGCGTCGGCCTGATGTTTAGAATGGCCGTCATTCACACAGCGCCCTCGCTCAGCGCTCGCTGGAAACACGATAGTAATCTGATTCCAATTAACATTGGCTCAAACACAATTCACAATCAACACGCTGTGATAAATAAAAATAAACAGTACCCGACGAGTGAAATAAATTTCAAAGGATCAACTCTGATTCAATTGCAAATAATCTCTGAGTTCGATGTTAAATTTTGTAACTTGAAAGGAATTTAATAAAAAAGGACCTTTATATATGTTTACCTACAGTTTACTATTGTTCGTAAAACGTGAAGTTAGCCATTCTTTACTAAATTTAACTATCAATATACATAGTGCATTATCATGTTGCCGTCCTATAAAATAAATGAAAGAAAGCCTTCCAAAATTTCCTGCTAGTAAACCGATAAAGGGGTTTATTTATATCGTAGAAAATCCCTTGCCAAAATATACTCAACATATTGAGTTTATAATGTAGAGTTCACATAAACGCCGCTGCAATAAATATTCTTAGAATATATTCTGCCGGGACGCCTCAATAATTTATTTAAAGCAAAAGCCTCGACGATCATCAACCCTTATAAGTTTTATATTATGTCTAGACTATATCTTAATGGAAGTATTAATATTCAGTGAATAGAAAAATCTTAGGAAAATCGTTCAGCCATGAAGATAAAAACAAAACATTTTCCATCCCTAACACTCTCTAATAAATATGCATAGATAAAATTAAATCTAGACAATCGGATCCTTAGCAATTAAAGCTAAATGTACAATATTCTTTTTTTCTTATACGTGGGCCTATTTTACTCAAATCCTAAGATTTTATTCAAATCATTTGCCTTAATTCACTTAACGTTTCTCGAATCGTCATAAATTCTTAAGGTAACATAATTTTTTAGTATACCGTTTGAAACCACACATTGTACAAGAATGAAACCATGAAATGGAATTTGAACGAACAATCATACATAGCCGAGATTACTTCATAACGTAACTAAAACGGAATTACAGCCAATTGAACTTTAATTTAAACAAGATGATGCAGTATTACTGCTGAGTAATACATAGTTATATGTTTCCTTATGCAACAAATGTCATTCCAAGAAAACATTAGCTTAATACGTATAATTCCTACAGCTGCACAATCCGTTGACGCTATCGCCCAAACGTATTGTCTGAGCTCAAGTAATTTCATGTCACTCAAATTTGAATTACAAATGCGAGGTCGTCGCTTACTCGCCCGAAATCCGAGCATGGATTACAATATTGTTGGGCTTCGGCCTAACCATTTGTACAATAACAAGTATTCTTTTGTTTCGGCGTCATTTATTATACTAAGCATCTCTTCTTAGTCAGTCTGTAATATTTTCAGTTACAATTATTAACTATACTATATTAACTAAAATGGCAGGCGGTCCCACGCATCTCACGATTCGTTAACTAGCGAATGCCAAAGCAACAGATGTTTGCATTGCAGATTAATATCGAACAATTAGCCGTCATTACATCTTTACAAAATTCAAATGTATTATGTTGTATACATTTAAACAAAATGCTCTTTTACGGCGCTAAATCTACACTCACTATCTTCTGTTCAATGAAAAAAAAACAAACATAAACTAAAAATAAACTATAGTCAAAGACTTATACCACTTCTTAATTATTGCGAGATACTTTTCTAAGGAGAATTGGAAGCCAACTTTTGCCTTACCATATCTTGGTACAGGTTAACAAATTAAACATATACAAATAAATACAATCTCATGCACGAACTGTAATATAAATTCTTATACAACAAAAAAAACGGTTCCCCACTTCCCCTAATGACACCCGTCTGGTGACGTCATCCATATCCAAATTGAAGTGAGCTGCCGTCCGAAGTTTGCATAGGAAGGGGCGAAGTCCCCTGACACAGCGGTTGATTAGCCTGCAATGACAGGCACATCGCGTGGGCCTGTCGCCATGATCAGCCCATAAATATGGTAATGACTCTTTACACTAAATGTGAGTGCATTTGATTAGAATGTTTTAATACTGGATTTATGAAGTTCATCTCAGTTTCTAAAATATACAATACATGTATGGGTAAAGTTACACAATTGGTATAAAAAAAGGGTGTCACAGAAATCTAGCCCAGAGCGCTAATATAAATAAGATACGATTACTGAACTTTATTTATTATTTCGATCCCTTCTGATCTTTGAGAACTTTACTATTTCCACATAATATGTATTCATAATAATATACGCATAATATGTGTTCGATTACTGACTCTTTTATCTCTTTCTTCTTCAGTAAGCTATTAATGTCTTCGAAATAATTAAACCGAATGCGGCCCTGTACAAACCACTAGTCATTTTCGCATAATAGATTTTCATACTTTCTAGACAATATAAAAGTCGATGATACTTTAGGTTTTAATATTAAAGTTATAGTTCGGCTAGAACAGATTAAAATTGTAATCAAAATTAACTTAACGCCAAGCTTTGACGGCTGCATATGACGAGGTTTTAAATCAAAAATAATTCAAAGTCATCAGAAGAATTATGTCTTAAATTCATGTTAATATCTATAGACAGATGTCTTAACTGTCTGCTTACAAAATTCAAAACTGTCTATTCTTTTTATCCGGCATTTTATTGCTTATATCAAACATGTGATTCACATCCAATCTAGGATGTGCTCTGCAATCTACAATAGGTCTGAATCACCATTTAACTGGTTCAGATAAATTATGATTAAATTTAGGTCAGTCTCCTAAATCTGCTCATGGAACTGTTTATGCAGTATTCGTATTTCTGTGCCGTTTACTTCTAGAACTATTTTTAATCGGATAAAATGCAGCTTGTGTCCGAAACTTTGTCACCAATTATATTATCCAGTGACATTCCTTACCATTATTGTCCACTACTGTTAAACCTGCACCAAAACAAATTGTCATCAAGATAGATTTTACTAGCTGTCGCCCGCGACTCCGTCCGCGCGCAGTTAAAAAAAACTTAATAGCGGTACCTATGAAAAATAGATAGTAGCCGATTCTCAGACTTACTCAATATGCTCACAAAATTTTATATTGACAGACACGAGAATTTTATATATATAGGTAAGATTTAAAATAACAAAAAGAGATACAACAATGATTTTTTACACTTGTTACGGCGGTACAATCTCACTGTGATAGTCACGCTCTACCAAAATTAGCAAAAAGCATCAAATTTAATAAAACTAACCAAAACATCGTATTTTTGAAATAATCTGAAATAATAATTCAATGATCGTGTTCAATCCAAAAAAACTATGTTTCCTTCCTGTTATAAATACAAAGAAACAAGCAATAAGAGGTCATAAAAATGGTTTAATTCACCAAACGACAATAATGGAGAAGTAGATCAGGCTAAATGGGCAGAGGTACGATTAATTAAAGGACAAAATAGGCAGGATCACGCGAAGTTAGCAACGATTCAGGTGCGGTGCGTTGTCCCAAATTCCCGATCATTTGCCCACTTCAGACACGACCGGTCGGACAGACAGATCAACTGCGATTAGCGATCGTATTTAGCCGGGACACGCGAAATTCTAATTAATTAACTGTTCCTGTTTTAATCTATGTTAAGGAAAAACATCAACGTTCTTAAAAGTGAATTAAAGATTTTTTAAATAACTTGATATTTTTTGACATGTTTTAACATAACCGAATTATACTATTCCTATACTAAGATTGTCACCATTCGATGGTTTTAGATCTAGCTCCTGCCAAATTGTCTTAAAAAGTAATATACTATCAAATGAAAAAGGAAATTTGACTTGACATGACCTAAAGGTCTATGTTACCAGGTCATAAAATTAAAAAAAAATCAAAAAAGGTTTGTTCCCGAATAAATTGCTTTAATTCAAATCTAAGTTTCAATATAATTTCTCTCATCATTTTCAAATTATTGAAAGTGTCGAGAAATCATTGATAATAAATTTTAACGGAATGGCGGCTAATTATGATGGTAGCGATCGACGCGTGCGGCATTAACCCAATTATGAATGTAGTTCGCATTGCTTTATGAGTTCATTAGTCCCACGGGGATTATTACCCACTGGCTGGATTATCTAACGCCATTAAATTCAGAACATGTACATTAAGGTAATAATAAAACTTATTACATTTCTTGAATTCATATTTTTATTCAAGCACAGGGATGGTCAAGCAATAACACGCGTTTTCAGGTACACGTCACAATATTTTAGGCACTTCACTAATCACTAAATTCATAATGCACTTCGAAAAAAGTGCAAAACAAGTGACAAACGAGTGTTCGTTACGAATTTTTCTTAATCAATTCAAAAAGTCAAAATTATATGAAAGCACGTCTATGACGTCATCAAATCTGTCTTTAGAAAATTGACACTTTTGAAACGCTTTCGGTATCTTTGGACTTGCATACTTAAGACCAAGACTTAGCAAGAAACTTATGATGGACAGTCAATAAATTGTTTCCAAACATCTTGTCAATTTCAAAATATAAGAAAAAAAATTAAAAACCGTCTGATAATAAGTACAAAATAAATTAGTCCCAATCCAACCGTCATTCGCACTTCATTACCAATAATTTAAACAGTGTCACTGTCACAGACTACAGATTAAAAGTCAAACCTCAATATTAAAAGTACGTACTCGTAACTATTTATTTTACTATAACTTTCTATTAATACTAAAAGCATAACTAAAGAAAGTTTACCTCCGAACTTTTAGTGTTAAAGCGGAAACGAACTTGTGAAGGTATTTCAAAGGTGAACGGCGCCTACCGTAGTTGTCTTTGTTGCTTCGTCGAAGTTGCAACCTCGTATACAAACTTCACTTAAGTTGCCGCTACCCTAAATTTTTATTAAAACTACTTTACTACTAAGCTTCATTATTAAGGAATTACTTAATAAGTCATGACTTGACTTATTTAAAATTTGTCAGAGATGTCATGTATGCGAGGACGAATCGTATAAACCTCAGAGGGCCGCTTTTTTTAAGTAACAATTTATTGAATCATGTAATAGTGTATTCATTTAACATGTAAATTGAACATGTACGTTGTCGTTCATGTAAATTATTGCATAATATCTGTCGAATTAGCGAGGAGCGAGGATTATGTAAAGTAGCCACGGACCCTTCATTAGTACACTGATAGCCTTAATTACACAGATTTCGGCCAGTCCTTTGGGACGGGAACAACAGAATGTCACAGATAACGAATTTTATTTACCTTTTATTTTGACAACAATAAACCCAGAGTGCGTGTTTGTTAGTTCAAAAACTAGATAAAAATCGTGTTTATTAATAAGTTCAAAACAATTTATTTTTTTTCATTTTAAATTAATTTGTAATTTATAGTTAATTGAGGTTAGAACATGTCATGTCCATATTTTTGGTGGTTGGTTGTAAGTAATAATATGTATTAATATAGGTGAACTTTACAATATGCATGTTTTGTTTTCAGAGAAGTTACCTGGAGAACTTCGGCTATCTGAAGAAGGGGCAGCCTGAAATGGCAAACTTGTTGCTGGGCGACGTCGCGCAGTCCTACGAAGATGACTTCAGGATTGCTATCAAAACTTTGCAGGTGAATTATAATTTTATGAATCGAATCCAAATATATGATAATTTCTATTTACTATTATTACTCGATGGTTTACAGTATATTTATGGTTGCACTTGTCTTATTTCCGTGTGGAAACTTTTAAAAAAACATTATTTTTACTTTGAAATAATTTTCAAAAGTTCTTTTTCAGTTTTTAAGTTGTCAATATTTTTTAACATTCCTTGATGTTTATCTACTACTACTCTTGCATCTCTGCAAAATTACAGGAATTTGGAGGCATTCCTGTGACGGGTGAAATTGATGAAGCCACTAGAGAGTTGATCAAAAAGAAACGTTGTGGCCGACCAGACAGGGAAGAGGGTGATATCGAAGACGGTCGAAGGAAAAAGCGGTTCGCCGTGCAGGGAGAAAAATGGAAGTACACAAACTTAACATGGAGGTAGGTGTACATACAATTTATAAAACAGTGCCATCTAGTGACAGAAGAAGTGTTTAAAACTTGTTTCATGACATTAATAAAACGGCAATAGATGGCGCCTCGAGTAGCGCCATCTAGTAAACAAGTTATCAAACAATTCACCTTACTTTTCGACACAAGATGGCATGATAACTTTCTCAAATAAAAAAACTTAATATAATTTACGTTGATTGTAAATTTTTTACCTTTTTGTGTGAAAAGTCAGAACCCGCTTTGGACGTAATTATGTTTGTCATTGCTTTAGTCTTTAAATATCCAGTTTATCGGTAGTAAATAATACATAAGTATACAAAAAAAATCCATATAATATTTTTCTTGCTCAAATACATATTCCCTTACATAAAAACAACATCTTAAGATATATTTTTTTCACGGATATCACTATGCAGTTTTTTTAGCTAATATCAAATAATATTATTTGCCAGAAATATTGTATTTTATGCCTAATAATAGCAACAATAGTATTTACTTTATCGCCACATAAAATTCACGACAAATAATAGTTAAATCACGGACCTCGTAAATTTTATGACGCTTCGACTTAATTAAAAGAATATATCCATCTGACGCCAAACAGTCCTACTTACAATCTTATTCTTAAATAAACATTTTTTCTTACTTTGAGAATTTTTTTTTTAATTTTTGCAAACTCTGACGATGTCAAAGTTTATGATTTATTGATTTAAAAAAAGAAGTTCAAAAACAACCTAAATAATTCTTCTTCAAAATGGCGAATGTAACATTATGTTAACAAGGAGGTATTTCAAACTTGAATTTAGCTTCGTACATGAAAATGCAGACAAGTTCACCGACGTTCATTTGAAGTGAAAACAACCGCGGAGCACGCGGCTAATTTGAAAAGTTCACAATCACCTACACCAATCTCGGCTTCAGCACAATTTCCTGTCGAATTAATGGTCTGTCAATATTGCACTCTTCCATTACAGTTTCTAGTGCAAACTTCTAATACCAGCAACAATGCCATCTAGTGGTGGTTTTATGTCACTTAGTTTCTAATGCGACCGGCACATGCCAAAACTGGAAAAAGTTTTAATCTTATCCTAGAACTCCACTGCACCGATACTTGTAATAATACATATTGCAATCCTTTTCATTCACTTTGACAAAACATGGACAACAATATATATATTAATGCAAGTGTCTTTGCAGTAAAAACCCACAGTAAACAAGAAACTAAGTAGCACATAAGATAGGTTAGTTTATAAACACAAAAAATCTTTACCTTTAAGTGTAAGTAAAAATAAAAATAAATGCAAAAACATTAAATCAACTAAGTTTTAATTACTTTCGAACTTTGTATACCTACATTGATAGATTGATAGGTATATTTATTATTTAGAAATAATATAACCAACCGGTTTTCCGTCGTTTACATTGCTAATAGAATAGGTTTACGCTAGAACAGCTTGTCTAGTCGGTTTAGATATTAACACAATGAATTGTAAACAAGGCCCGTTATGTTTCAGACATCCGATAACGATAGTTATTACATTGAAATAGCTGTATTGTTTTCCCGGTGTCGTTGACAGCTCAGTGACAGTCGTGTCGCCCCCCGCGGCGACCCGCAGCGCGGCATGACGAGTACCGGCTGTCGTCCACAATAAAAAATGTCAAAGCAGCCATTTAAAAATAATTTTTGAATATTCAAAAATAAAAAAATGTACATGACAAATAATAGTGTAAACTTTCTTTCATTGTAAAGGTTAAACTTGTTAAACGTTCGAGATGCGAATATAGGTACTACGGTTTTTTTTGAATAAATTAAACATCTCTTTGCCTTAAGTTAAGGGTGAGTTCTACTTTTTACTGTCTCAATTTTATTTGCTCTGATGTAAAATGTTTATTTTTTATGAAATATTTTGCTAAATGTTGTGATAATATAGCACATTTTAAATTACCTATATAATTATTTTAACGCAATTTAAACAATGCCGATAGTCGCTGATATATCTTAACGATGTATTAAGAGCATTCGAGGAATAAGTGTCGTCGGAGCTATTAAAGTATATGACGATCCATTATTAATTGTAGTAGCCGGCACACCAACACTGCGCCCTAACTCACCCCTGCCGCCCACCGCCCGCGCCCCTCGGCGTACAGCCCCGCACCACCCCGCCAACCCCCACGGCCTCTCAAACTAGGTTGACGTTTCGATATTGAAGGCATTTCAGAATTTCTATTGCGAGTATACGACGACGACGTAATAAATGCCTTAATATGTGTGAATTTAACACACCTAATAGAATTATCTTTCGAAAAGGCTAAAGGCATTGAAATACTGTATTCTTTAAATATTTCTATTATAAAGTTCTAATAATCTTCTTAAGTAATTTAAGAAATAGTTATTCTACATCACTCGCCCTTAAAGAAACTCATAAATTCATTGTATAACATGACGACGAGTCAGATTCCGATAAGGTTCCGAAATCAGTATCAAATATCAGTTTATCCTACCATTAACATAAGTCATGGCTCATGTAGTACTTAAATTTGAATTGATTATGAATGATGCTTTCCTTCAAACAGATGTACGGTCATTTAAATACATATCTACTGATCATGACCATCTCCTCTCGTGATCGTAAAACTTAATATAGCGTTAAATTCTTGCAAGCTTTGCCGCCGCTAGTGACCGTTTGTATGTTTTAATGCAGAGCCATCTAGCGACGAGTAGTGTTTTAAATCAGACTAAATAAATTTGTAATTCTGGTAGTCTCTGGTAGAGAGATTCAAAGTGAGTGATCTGAATGAATGGATTTCAAACGTAATATGTAAATTGAATTCAGTTTCGTATTGTATAAAAAGAAAAAGGATTAACTAAACCAACATTGTAACGACGTTCAATGGTCACTATAAAATAATCAGTAATCAACATTTGGAAAAGTTAAGGAATTATGCAATTCAAAAAAAACAATTAATATATTTTATGACCTGCGTTTTATGAATTTTGACATATGTCAAATGATTTCTAATAAAATACAATAGTGGCTGAAGTAAAAAAAGAAGAAACAATGAAACTAAAATTTAATATAGTTTGTTAGTTTTATTTAATTATTTTAGAAACATGGACTTAAATATTGACGATAAATATGCGGAGCTGATTTTTCTGACGAAGACTAAATTTCGACAGGCATTCTCTTACGAAAAACAAACAGAAAGCAATTTTCTGTCGTCTAATATTTCAGAGCTGTCATAAGTTTTTTCCCTTTACGTTAATCAGGAATGACAAACAATTTTTATTGCTATAAAAATAACGCTTGATTTTATATTTTTATAGTTGAAATTAGATTTCATATGACATATTTATCATTATATCCTTAGACTCTCCAAACACAAAGCAACGTGAATTGTTGAAACTAATGTTGTACGGTTGCGCGCGCTCCGTACACACAAGTTTGAATCATCGACGCGAATTACCTATTCTGTCAGTGCATAGCGACTACATGTCGACTGTATAGACTTGCACTGGCATCCGGAAAATCGCAGCGACTTTTCTTACAGTGATCTCGACAAACAGGTTGCATGCGACTGGCAACAAAAGAATAAAATGTCGGCGACGCGCACTGTATACGAAACACAATCACATTGTATTACGTAAGTCGATTAGCGACTAAAATCGCTAGGTTCCGAAGATTTACGTCGCCTTGAATTTTCGAACACAAAAGGCCTTAACCTTGTTTATTTCTGAGTCATCTTAGTATAAGTGAATTATTAAATCATTGTTATTTTAATGTAACATAAAAAGTAGATATAATCGTGTGTTTACATTAACGTTATATTGTAAAAAAAAGTGACATGGATTAAAATATGTTATCACACAGCTAACGTCAAGTAATGCACACGCGACAGTAACGATGTGTATCTTTTTAATTAAAGTTAAAGTTGTGTAATTGGTATTGATACCCATTTTTATAAGTCATGTATAAGCCCGGATAGCTCAGTCGGTAGAGCATTGGACTTTTAATCCAAGGGTCCAGGGTTCAAGTCCCTGTTCGGGCGGCTATTTTTTCCTTTTTTTGAAGTTTTTTATTTAAATTTTTTAAGTTTATATGTCAATTGTTTTTATTTTAAACCGAACTATGTTTAACTGAGCAACGGTCGAGCGGCTAAACCAATGTCGTTTGTGATATTTGTCAGGCTGTCCAGTAATTTGATATGCGTAATTGATTTATTTCTTTGAATTTAGACATAATTATGAAATATTTGTAATTTACGTTGCTATTAAGATTACTTGCCAACTATATAGTTTACTAGCTATGCCCGCTACTTTGCCCGCGTGGAAAACTGTCTTCGGGTAGCATTTTTAATGACTTAGGTTTATTATTATACTTTAAATTATAAAATATAACAATATTGTCACACAAACTATCTGTCATCTTCTATTCCATCTTGTTATTTTGTTTTCTTGAGGGTAAAACTTAAGGTTAATTTATAACAAATTAATGGCCTAAAAAATAAATTTCAAGCTTCAAACTATAAAATTGACGATACTTCCATATAAATTTCCATCCTCACTTTCAAACCCTTACAACCTTTCTCAGGCTCTAGGCTATCTGTGTACCAAATTTCATTTAAATCGGTTCAGTAGTTTTTAGTAAGACAGACAGACAGACAGAGTTACTTTCGCGTTTATAATATTAGTAATAATATCAGTGAGGATTAACTATGTACAAAAAGTACTGATGAATATACGTACTATGTTTTGAGTTCAATCCCTCTACCAAATCTATTGATCGTCCCCGGCGTTACCCTGTCGGTACCCTGTCGCTACCCGGTCGTTACCCGGTCGCCTGTCTCTTTGAGGTAATGAAGTGAACTTCCCTTAATGTTACTTTATATTGCTCTTTATCTGTATGTAAGTGACATAATTAGGTTCATGAGATATTAAGTAATTCTCATATGTATACTATGAAATAGTAAGTACACTAAGTTCTTTTGAACTGTAATAGAGTATACTGAAACGAATTGAATGAAGTTATTTCTTACTTCCACTAGCATATACTAACGCTAATTTTTAAGAACATGAGAAGCAATAATTCAATTTTAGTATACTCAATACTCTTATTAAAGGAAACACTTTTTTAACATAATATAGACGTCTCTGGTATCCTTAGCATTCATCCAAGTTTGTACACAAGAAATGTAGGATAAAATAAAAAAATTGCTTACAAAGTAATAGAAACTTTTTGTTTGGACTATGAGATTTTTGATATTATTTTGTCTTAGAAATAGCAATGCATGTATGAATCATTTGAAATAAAATAAAATCTGAGAAGCCTGATAGAATCTGAAAAAAAAGTATCCAATCAAGTTTAGAACAACATTGTGTTGTATAGATGGGTATCGTATTCACAGTACACTTTGGTTGTATTGATTCTTTGATTAGTGGGAAACCATACCGAGCCCCACTCAATAGTTGGAAGTGACGAACGTCGACGCCCTCAAACTAAATATTCTATATTGTATATATATTTGCTAATTACTTTTCTTGGCAAGAAACAAGTAAATTTGACATTGAAAATTAGACTATTAGTCGTGTTAGGGTTGCCAGGTCGCTAAACCTACTAGCCGGACAGAACAGCCAGTTTGACCGGACATTTGGGTAGAAAGATCGGACACCCTATATTCTTTAGGATTATGTCTCAGCATTTATAGGTACACTCTCGTTTGGGAAATGTAAAAAGCCTAACAAAAGCCGGACAACTCGGACGCCGTTTATTTTAGCCGGACACGCAATCAAAAAGCCTACCTATGTCCGGCTTGATCCGGACGCCTGGCAACGCTAGTCGTGGTCGTCTTATCATTGAAATATTATGCCCCCTGTGCTTATCACACCACCAAACAATCTATTTCTTACAATAGATGGCGCTAGTAGTCTTATGATCGTCTTATGATTCTTAATAAAGTTAATTTTTAATAAAAAAATTCTATATTAGAGTTTTGAGCTTTCTCCTCCTTAAGTTATCCTCGAGGACAAGTTTTTCTCTTAGTTATTACTTATTACTTTATTCGTGAATCAAATTGAATGCTATAACATAAGTAGCACGTCTTTCGTAGAATAGGAAGTAGCAAGGAAATCATACATACATAATTGAGATCATACTTCTAAGTTATATCCGCAATGCCAGTCCTTATATTAGTTACATGAAACTTTTCTCTAATATGAAAGTACATGCTTTGAAATACGTAAAGAACTTTGTTCATATGACGCGTCTGTGGCACAGCACACCGACTCAATCCAATCTGATTTCACGCGAAGCAGAAAGTCCTCCCATCTATAAAGTAATTAAATATTTACGTGTTCAAAGTCATTAAACTAAACTTAATAATAATTAAGTCGAAGGCTTTTGCTACGTTTACGAATTATCAAAATAAGCGATATATTTAAATAGAGAACTGTTAATTGAAAAAACAAAAAATTCTAAACACAAACTAAAGATTAACAGATTGTTCGGCTCGTCCGGTGCAATACCACGACCACACAGTAAACAGACGTGAAGTGGAAGTTATTCCGCGTTTCGTCTGTGAGTGTGCGTTCCGGAGGCCTTATTTTAATCACGTATCTCTTACCACTCTTTTCTCATGAAGAAAGGATGTGAAAGGGAAGTGGATTTGATGGAAGAGGGGACGCATAGGAAGAGAAAATATTCTCTTTCTGTGCCTCTTCTCCTCCGTCGATTAAACGTATGCAACGCATCTGCATTTGCCGATGTTTATAGGCACCGGTCGCTTTGCCATTTGTCGAATTCAGGTCGCTTATAATATAAAAAAATAATATACTTTATTAATTGAATAGAGACAATAAATACAAGGCGTTATTAATTAATGAGTATTGGTATGCTTTTGTAGCGAATGACGTTTATTCAATCACTTATTATATGCCTAAAAGTATCGTTATATTTAATATAATAAAATCCTAACCTTCGGTAGTCCTTTAGGTAGGTACTTTGTCACGTATTTAAATATTACTTTATATACATCAAAGCAAATATATGTATTACTATACTACTATTACTACAATATATTTTAAAATTACTGGTCTCTGAGATTAAATTTTAATCCGCACTGAAAGTTCCTTTATCTACTCCTGTAATTTTATTTGAGCGAAAGGCGTTTGTGATAAGAATCGGATTTACACGATGACGTGGCTCGCACCTCAAATTGCTTTAATTTTGACTTATAACATCGAGTTGATAGAGGAGAGATGTCAATTTTATAATTTTCTATATAAAATGAAGGCGTTATTACGTGAGAAACGCCTGTTAATACTTGAAAAGGATAAAAGTATTAAAAATTGATATATTTTTCTAATTTGCCTTTCGAATTATTAAAATAAGCATCTATATAATACCGGATTAATACAGTAGGTGTATGTGGGTTTATTATGTAATACCATTAAGATCTATTGTAGCCTAAACGACTGATGCGATTTTAACGAATGTAGAGTCATTTGTATTCTCCTAAATTTTAAAGCCAGCTTCTTTTTTTTTAATTTATTATAATCTATTACTTATAATCAACATAGAGTAAAAACATTAATGTTTTAATAAATATATTTTACATATAATCTTAGGTAATTTTCGAATCGCAATCCAAGCGGACGCAAAAATAAAGATCGTATTCGAATCGCATAGCGTATTTCCATTTCGTCTGCTTCGTCGCCACGCGTCTTCCAGCGATCTGCTCGCAAGAGGTATTTTCTTTGGCAGGTGGTTTCAATACTTAGCAATACGACGCCGGTATACAAATCAATTTTAACATTTAACATCGATTGAGCATTAAACCTTTAAATAATAAGAGAAGAGCAACTTCAAGTATTTTTTTTACAACTCATGTGTCCGATTATGTTCTAAAAGAGGTTCTATTGAGCTATAAAGTGACTTTTGGCTGTATAAAAATGTAGTTTTCAATTTTCCTTGTTAATAGCTAGTTTTAGTAAGAAGTATCATCGTACCGTTGTTGTTTGAACTGTTGTAGGAGTCAATCGCGCGCACTAACACTCAATGGTACATTTTTAATTAAATGTGCTGACCGGCTTTTCGTTTGGACTCGACCGCGAAGCTGTAGCTCTACATATACTACACAATAAAAATGCCAAACATTTCTGGGTTTGCGTTAAGGCGACTCGAAGGGTGAAGATAATCACACTTTTCGCGAGAAAATGAAATCGCTCAGAATTTTTTTAATAAGTTTTTATGAAAAATTTTATCTTCTTTTTGCTAGTAGTAACATAGTAGATAATTCAAGTTGTAGTGATGTTACTACACTTTCGGAAATCGTTGAATTTGTAATTAGAGTTATTTCCTCTTTAGAAATGTATTGTTTGTGCTCTAAGAATCCTGTGCGTCTGAAATTCCAATTAAAGGGAAGCTGTAGCGAGTTCACAGGTTGGCTGCACGCGGCGATCACTCACTTGCACTTTTAATTAATTTATTTATCGAGTCGCGAATCGACGGCGCAACTCGCGCCGCCGCCCCGCGCCGCCGCGCCCCTTCTCCGCCTATATATACCGTGGAGGAGCGGTGACGTCCGTCAGTTTTCTCGGGGGCGCCACTGGCGCCGGCGCCCTGCCCCTGGGAAATACTTTTAGAAGACGAGTCTCATTATTTTAACATTATAACTTAGTAGTAATGTAGAGGGCTCGGGGCGTGTACGACGGGCCGGCCGAGCGGTGAAGCGGTGACCTTGAGGTAAGTGGGTGCAAGCGCGGCGGTTCGATAGGCCGCGCCGCCCGCCCGCCCGCGGCTGCACTACAGCTGTTTTATTTGATAACGTGTCCTTCCGTTTGCTTAAACTGATTTATTGAGTTACTTCCGTTGCCCCGTTTCCTTTTTTATGACCTGACGTAATTTTAATTTCTATTTGTAACGGTATTTTCATTCTCGTAACTTTCGCTTAAGTTTTAAAATGTTCGTTTCGTCACATGCCTAAAATCAATTAGTAAAAAGTTTCCAAATTTATGTCTAAATTTAACATGAAACAAAAATTTACAGGAAAAATCTTCTCATTTAGTTGTAGAAGAAAAACTTTAAATTTTTACAACTTTGCAACTACGATTTTACTGTAACGTCAACTTAGTTTTCAAAATTAAACTCTAGATTTTATGTACTCGAAAACTCAAATATATATATATATATATATTTGCATACCAAAATATGTTAAAAAACGCAGCCGACCGCGAATCGTGTATTTTTCAGGGCCGTTGATGCGGCACTTCGCGATAACATTCATAATACATGGTGCGCCCCCGGGCTTTGCACCGAACACTAAAAATCGTCTCCCTCATAAATCAAGCAGCCTATGTACAACATACACAGTTGGTTCCCGGCCAAGCACAGCCAAGCACAGTCGAGCACAGGCAAGCACAGGCCAGTAATTATAGTCGCAGGAGCCGTCTCTTAATTTACTTAATTTACCCGCTGCTGAGTAAATCTTACAGTTTAATGGGGTATCTGAATGAAGCGTATTGTCTTCGAACGTCTTTAGTCTGTAATCTACGCGAAGATTAATCCACGAAAATAATCCGGTAATTTTACTTATATATTCTTCACTTCGTTTCACTTTTGTTAAAAACTTATAATTACTGTTATCTGGATCTAATTTTACTAATTAAATTTATGACTAGATATATGAGCAATGTTTTATTTCAAAATATTAAATAGTTATTTAAGTGATATATTATGTTGCGGTTTTATATATTAAAGTATAAAACATGCCGTTGTAGCCTTACAAAAGAACAAGCATAACTTGAAAATGCTTTACAATAGTTTGCGGACTATAAAAGCTTACCGAGCGAAAAGTCCGCCTCAGCGAGGCTACATCAGCTTCATTTTTTTTTCATTTATATACGAACAACTGAATGTCTAAAAGGTTGATTTTCCAAGCCGTAACTATCACTCTATGGTGATAGTAAGCTGAATAAATGTGAAAATTTGAAATCGGTTGAATTTCTTCCTAACTAAAATCAAGGGAAAGCAGTAAAATGGTTTTTCAAAGTATTTTCAATATATCCAACTTTTCATTGCAGAAAGAGAAATTAGTAGTGTTAAATATATGTATGAATATTTTTTAATATCTGATAAATGATAAACCTGAAATTACATTATAATTTATTTCATGATTGAGAATGCAAAAAGCTTTTCAGCGCCTTGACATTAAAAAATGCAATATTACACATTCAAAGACAAGAAACTTAAGAAACAGGAACACTGTAAAATGATTTTGTAAAACTTTCTAGAAGAATTATTAAAAATTCATTCGTCTCCAAAAAATGTATGTACTCGTACAAAGAAAATGAAAAATGCTCAAATATTTAGCGGAAAATTCTCTTTTATAGTTACAAAAAAATTTCACTCCTTTTCTACTGTATGAAAAAGCTTTGGTGGAAAAAATATTGTCAAGCTTTTCACTATACCTTCATAATAAAAAATAATAATAAAAGGATTTTAACTCGGCTCTATAAGTAATGCAAGAGGCTACTATCTCTGCTAATTACTGAAGTGTTTCGTATTAAGGTAAATGATGAATGACCAAAGACAATTGCCACTCTTAGTACTGGAATATCATTTTTTATTATAAAATCCATCGTTGTATCACAAATGTATTATATCATATAAAATAACATACATGTTAACTTTCCTATAAGGCAGTTTGCGATAGGAAATCGATTTAAAATCTATAATCTATATATATAAAAGAAAGTCGTGTTAGTTACACTATTTATAACTCAAGAACGGCTGAATCGATTTGACTGAAAATTGGTGGGCAGGTAGCTTAGAACCAGGAAACGGACATAGGATCATTTTTACCCCGTTTTCTATTTTTTATTCCGCGCGGACGGAGTCGCGGGTAAAAGCTAGTTCAAAGATATAATAACTAAAGAAAAATTCTATTATAATATCTAATTATATTAGAAAACATTAGGAGCTGAACAACGTTTCATTACATTTTTTTTTGTTTATTTTTAAAATTTATGGCCTTTACAGTTTAATGAAAGCTTATAAAGATTGCATTGAGTATAAAAACTTTGGTTCATATTTCGTTATATACGATATGTTCCATTAACAATAAAGCTCCTCCGCATGCATCGCGTAATTTAATTGTTAAAGCGCTAAAGTCCACTATATTTTATGAAGGCAGTCGAAAAGTTTTCATTTTGTGGATACTATTTTCCAGTTTGTTCCATTATTGCTCTTAAACTTTAACACCGTATTTTAACAGATTTAATGTCAGATAACATTAACAAAAAAACAATTAGTAACATGTTTGTTAATTAAAATAAGATTTAAGCCAATTAATTTAACGCTAATATTACAGTTTTTTTCCTTCTAAATTTGTAGTAATTCATGGAGTCACCTAAAGTTTAGATCCGATTACTTCTTTGCCAAACTCTAAAGCAGGATTAAAAATAACTACAGATAATAACAATCATTGGTTTTACGTTTAAAATCCAAATTACCGTTAAAATACAAAACTTTATTTTTGCATAAATAAAAGTTAATTTCAAAACTGAAAGATAAGTAAAATTGTAAAAATTTTACATAGCTTTGCAAATAACGCTTTTAAATGAAACCTGGTGAAATTTTCTTTTCGTTTCAAACGAAATGTTGGAGGTTCCGACTCAATCAAAAATGTTTACCGACGGAGGAAGCTGGTCCAATATTTCGTCCCCTACCGCGGATCTGCATTACCTATTCACGTTAGAATACTGACGTATGCTAAATCGAGCTTTTCATGCTACGGGGAGACCTACCAAAATGTTTTTGGACACGACAGTTTTTTATATCTGTGTCTGTTTTTATGTTTTGTCTTTCCATTGAAATACCAATACATTTTATAATATGAAAGGAATATATTCAAGTTCATAAGAAAATAATTTTGCTTAGTATCATAAAGGTTCATTTTAAATTCTATTTTTAAGCTTTATTAGCTTTATTAGCTATTAAATAATGAATCTAAAATTTTCGCAACTGAATGTTAGAAAAGCTACGCTAAGTTTTTCTTAAGCTTCTAATATTGTTAGAAAATGTTTAAAAACAGTTTGTTTGTGATAACAACGCTGATAATGCAAGCTTTTAACGATAGCTTCAGTCAGGTTTCAGTCGTAAAAATAGTACTAACGATTTTACTGCACTTTTCCAATAGAAGACATCTTATTTAACGACAATTGGTTTTTAAACCTGAAAAATTTATTTTAAAATCATTGTAGCACACATCGTAGCTCTTTCGTAGAACTTTTACCCCTAATTATATTATAAAGACAACGAATAATTAGGCGAATAGCTGTAAGCATCAAAACAACAGCGCGCTGGAAAAGTTAACTGTTATTTTAGAGTTCAAATGCTGTGTTCATATTAACTGAAATTGTAATAATAAGAATAACTTCAAATATAATATACAAAATAACCTTTCATAGTTTAACTGGTCATTATTCTAAATACGTAACATGCTTTGGAATTACTATAAAACAGTTTAAATGTTCGTTAATTACCGAAAATAATTACTTCTAAAAATTATATCAGAAAACCGTAATATTCAAATGGGTTGCAAAATATTTAAAACAGCTCACAAATGCAACTTTTAAATTTTAGCATCAAAAATACTTAAATTTGCGTCCATGGAATATCATGCCGGTATATTTTTGCCGGCTTTTACCAATTGCATTTCTCAGTATGACAAAAGATTTTCCAACGAAGCATATGCCTGATATCCTCGAACAGATGTAGCGGTATTTTTCCATTATCCCGAGCACAAAGGTTCAACGCAACAAAAGTAAACAGCCAGTGCAAAATGTATGCAATGCAAATCACATTCAGCAATTACATCGGCAAGAACAACGCTCCATTTGCACATCTTGCAAACGAAGTCGTCTTTACAAGGATCGCGTTCGTTCATTTGCATTAAAAAGCAGCAAATAGTAAGGCACCGATTGATATAAATTTAACCATTAATTAAGTTTCCTTTATTTCAATAAACGTTGGAACTGATTCCTTGTTAATTGCCGGCCTGCACAATGGACTGCAGAATCAGATGCAGCGAAATTGGTGACTGCAGAATGCAAATTCGCAGCCAGTTAACAACTAACTGACGCAAATGTTTGCGCGTTCGGAGCTTTGCATGTTTTAATTGTTCGTTCCTTTTTACTTATATACAAATAAACAACGACTCTTTTGTCACAGTTCAATGAGCAATAATATTTTAAAAATCTTTTAAAGTAATTAATAATTGCTTCGTGACATTATTGGCACGTATGTCTTTTGATTACAATTTAACAAATTTTGATTGCCTCCAAGATTTTTGGTATCAACTAGATTCCTTTTTCTAATGTTCTCTTATCCTAATTAGCAATTTTTAAGAAAAAAAAAATAGAAGTAAAACACAATGTTATTAAAACAATTGTTTCCCCAAGCAGTAATAACGAATCAACAATCACCATAAATATATGGGTATAATTCAAGTATCGTGCAATGTATACTAAAGGCAAAATGAATGATGTTTTATTTACATAAGTGTGGCTACAGTTTGCAGTGACTGTTTCTGTGCGGCTCCCTGTTATTTCCCCGAGTCGGGCCGGCGCCGTCTTATTATGCAAGGTCATTGTAATCTCACTCACTCTATAAAATCACTCTGAATATTATATCATTATTGTAAACTGTTTCTTCAAACGTAATTGAGTTCGAACCCACTTTAACTCTTAGAATATGTCTATTCTCATGAAATATATTATATCAGTGAAGTAATGAACAACGTTTTATAGAATACATAATTACAATACAATAAATTGGTGAAGAACATAATTATTATGACATGTCGGAATCTCACTGGATTTAATTTGTCCCGCTGTTTGAATTCAAATTAACATTGATTTAAGTATGATAATATTTTGATGAAAGCAGATCAAAACTGCCTCGGTATTATCTATTGTAGGGCCAATTTTATAGATCATATTTGAAATCTATAAATTCTAGATTCATAGTAAGGTACCCGGCTTAAATCGATTAAAGTGAATGAATCGAATTCCGACGTTCAATGTTATTACAATTAATATAAAATCGAAATTTGAAAAAAAGGCAAGCAAATGTCCAGTGTTAAGTTATAAAAATAAGTTTTTTTTATACCCGCCGTAACGAGATCACGTTGATGATCTATTAAAATGGCCCTATAATAATAATATATGAAAATTTCTTGCCAAATTATGATAAAGTTGACAATATTGTCTGTTATATCTTCTTTTATTTGAATAAAAATCGATACGAATAGTCGTCGTCGATACACATAGGACGAATCATCCTTGTACATTGTACAAGCCCAGTTTCAGGTAATCAAAGTTGCGATGCGACAACTCGAATCGATCCCAATCAATTTTCGTTACGCCTGAAAACTTGAACGTATTTGCCGATGTCCGGCGACACATCTCGCATTTCCTGTTGTCTATCCGCAGGCGGTGCCGGACCGAGTTGCATGATGCATGCATTACACTATAACTTTACTTAGAGACAGTTAGTTATGAATAAATAGACTTCAGCTTTTACGATCAAATTTTGATACTTACGACATAAAGAAAGGGCATCAAGAAAATACTAACAACAAATTATTTATACAATTAAGTATGTCGAATCAGCTCAGCTTTATGTTGTGTTTTACAAGTGCTTTGCTTCTGATTTGCTTTTTTTGTTTTTCGAACTAAATATGAAATCAATATAACCTCAAAAAATATTTAACTTTCACATTAAGAAACGACGCGGTCCCTCGCACGAAAATAAAATTTTATCACCACGTATTCATTGCGAAGCAGATTTTTATAAAACCGTTTCACGTTAAAACTCTACACTTGCTAACACATCTGGCAACACTGACAACGTAACGTTCAGCGCGCCATTTTTATTTCATCATAATTCCGTTTTCAATTTCTAGCGGGTGCGGCAGTGGCGGGATTGGTGCGTAAAATTCGCGTAAACATTCGAGCGGTCGTGGAACGGTCGCTACTGTAACCGGTTTATGTTGGCGTAGAGTGTAAAGAGATAAGGTTCTTTATGTGTGTAATCATTTTATGTTACGACAGTCTTCGACGCCCGTCACTGTTATTAAGTTGTTCGTTTTCTTTAAAGTCTTGTACCGTGATTCAAACTTACAATCTTTGTAACGCTTCCTAGTCGACTGATAGCTTTGCAGCAACGCCATCTGTGTTCGGAATTCAAAATTAAAAATTTATTAACAAATTCCTCATGGAAGGTGAATGTGTTTAACGTCAACACGTAAATATTGTTTTATGTTTCGAGTCCGCATTCCTAGATGGATTATTTTGGGAGTCGTTCTCATGTCTTAAGAGATAATTAAATGAATACTTTATTATAAGATAAAACAAACAAATCAGGTGTTTGTGACTGATCCCTGCAGGTCTTACTTGATTTTGCAGTGGAATACGAGTACGTGTTCACGGACTACATAAGTATCAAATCTTACCTTACTGTAAGTATACTAAACACAAAAGAACGACCAAAATTTTAATATACATATATGTATACGATAAAGCAAATTTTCAAAGGATTAATTTTGTGTCCCGTGTTTTCACATTTAGCACACCTATCGTATAATTTGGTGGCGAGTGATTACGAATTTAAGCAGTCGCAGCTAATATGAATGACAACGGGTCGACCTACTCGACATTCATTTCCCTCGGCGCACCTCTCTTATAATAACTTACACGGCTACATCGCCTTAAGATACGAATATATGTATGTCGCTACGGGGCAACGGGGAGCCCCCAATAATATGTTTTCACTAACTCTAAATATTATGATTCTTTTTCTTCACGCCGGCGACTTCAATCAGATTGTGCTCTACAAGTTTATGATAAAAAGAAAATTCTCGATCTGAATAGAAATAAATTAGAAACGGGGCTATAATTTTTGGGCAACTGCAAACACGTTTATACATATCTGATGAAGGTGCAGCTTTTGGCGCCCTATAATCCAGATTCGACCCTTGAATGCGAGCGAACGAGCGGGTGGTCGAGGTTTTAGAGTGGCCCTTCAATCAGCCCTTCGTAGCGGGCGGGTGCGGGGGCGAAGCTCGTGGCGGGGGACGGAGCTAGGGCGGGCGGGGAAGGGTGAGGTACGAGGACGTTTGAGCTCAGGCTCTTTGACACGAGCCACTGCCGCACTCTTCAAGTAATGATTCATTCTGCTGATGACTGACGCAGCTAATGCGTCCATCCCCTTTTCACAGTATTTGTAACAAAAATTAAGAATTTAAATTGGATACATTATACTGTAACCGTCCTGTAAAATTAAATTAAATGTTATTATTTTATTACTCGATACAGTAATACACATTTGCTAATTGCATTGACTTAAGACGCTTATGGACTTAAGATGGCTTAAAAGTGTTGAGACGGATTATCCGTCAGCGGGCTTGATAAAACTGACGACTTGCGGAGCTCAGCGCATCGCACGGATGCATGGCACCCGCATTGTTGTCGGAACTTACTAATTATACAAAACAAAAGCACTATTATACACTAGCTCGCTCACTTATGTATATATGAATATGTACTACTATAATTAATTCTGCATCAATTACAGTACTATTTTAATTGCGCAATTAAAGTATTGTGCTAAAAGTATAAAAAGGTTTTTTAAAGAGTTTGCCAAATTCGTGCACACGTAGTAATAATTTTTATTTGATAGTATTATTAGGAAAAGATAACCCTGTTATTACGGTTAGATGGCATTAGTTCAAAAAGAGATTAAGGATAATGATTGATTTAAAATAATAAGCGACAGAACAAAATTTATGAAAATGTCTGCAGAAATTATCACCTTAAACCATAACGGAGTCTCTCATGTCTTTGAATGTCGCATCATTTCAAAGGTTCATTGACTCAGAAAGAAATAATTAAAAAAGTCGAGTCACCGCAAAAGCAACAGCTCAGCTAACTGAGCACCTAAGTGCTGACTTTTTGCGGTTTGAAATATTTTTTTTTTCGCAATAATACAATGTCGTCCTACCTACTTTGTTAAATTGTTTTAATCTACTTAAAAGTGTAATTAAAAGTTTGTTTTAACTTAAGCACATTCTGTGTGGCTAAATCATAGCTTAAATTAATTTAAAAAAATATTTTCTTTTTTTTAAATAAATTGACACATTGTTTTTATTTTTACTTATTTTTTTTTTATCTTAACGCCATTAGGTTATTTAAATTCGATTAGAATATATGATACCTACATGTTCTAGTACAGTTTATAAGAGACACTTTCCGCAGACCAATCGTATAAACATTTCCGAAATCCTTTTTACGGTTTAAATATTTTTCAATCCTTAGTTTATCAAATATGTACAGAGCATTGCGTCGCTTTATACTTTTCAATATTTCTCATTTCACCGTAGTTCAGGGCGTGCGTCAATAAAATATAATATATTCAGTTGATATGAGCTCCGAAGATAGGTCGTTATCATGTCAAAGAAACTATCGCATTACCGGACTCAAAGACTGCGGTTTGTTTGATGTTAGTTATGGACGATGGATCCCATTCAATAAATCATATTACAAGCTTTTTATAGAAAAAAAAATCAATCAAATAACTACGGCCAGTAAGTTAAGGGTTAATTCCGCGATAGAAAAATTCTTTGCTTTAATGCACAGCAACCCTTCTATCTATGTAAATATGTCTATCAATTCTTAAATAAATATTTGCTTTGACTATTTCGTACACAACCAATATTTATGTAATAATTGGGTACATGTTGACTATATCTAAAGTTAAGTCTATTTTTGCTGTAATAATAAAACGCTATGCAGTATATGACAGTTTTAGAACGCGACGATTTTTACCGTAATCACCCCTTTTTGGCAATAATCCTACCATACGCGTGCCATAACAATTTTACTCGTATAAAAGTATCGCTTATAAAGTCGAATTCACGTCAGCGCTACATAAATCAAAACACAAAAAAAAGTTGAGAATTTCTTATTCAGTTGACCGAAGCGTATTGCATTCCCGCTGCATAAAAATATATAACATTTCCCTAATACATCTCGAATGACTCCGGAGTTTATGTAAATTGTAATACACGTCCGGAATATTTCGGGTCATGCCACCGCGGCTAATGCAAGAGTATACTTGTTACGCATTCAATCCGTGCTCCTATTAACGGAGTGCTGTAAAAGATGTTTCTCGAACACTGAATGATACTTCGAAAAACGTTGGAAATCCCAATGATTTTAAAATGAAGACGGGTTTAATGTCATTATTTTTTTATTCTTGATTTATTTTGTAACTTGATAGACATTGATTTGATAGAAATACTTTTTTTTATATATGCCTATAGGCGTTTGCCTTACTAGCTACAATATTTATTAACGTTGGGTCAACTCCCATCGTTTGTCGGATTTGGGTCCCAAATCTTTCTCAAGACTTACTCTCAACGAAGATTTTTTTGTTATTTATTAATTATTAAAATTTGTACCAAGGAAAAAGGACATAATGTGTCTGCACAATCTCACAAGGAGTCAAAAAGATGTGACTATAAGCCTACAGCTTATCCTGTTTTTAATTTATAAAAGTCTCGCTGTCGCCCGCGACTCTGACCGCGCGGAATAAAAAAAATCTTAATTTGCTGCCTATGTGTTCTTCCAAACTACATATGTTTTACATCTACGCCAAATTCAATATCCAAGCAACCGTTCTGGAGATACGTTCTAACAAACATCCATCCATCTATCCATAGATCCAAACATTCGCATTTATAATAATAATAAAATTTAAATGAAACACGATCATATTTGCTTAGTTAAATGAAGATAAATTAAAATTAAGATGAATTAAAATTTATCTTCGTTTTATTTTAATAAATATAAACTGTAAGCGGAATATTCTTTAATTAACATGAGCGTTCAAAGTATTAATTTCACCATTAATTCAGAGTAATGGGGGCGCGAATAATTTAGGCGGAATTAGAATTTAAATTATATTTATGTTTGTTTTTTTTTTTTTCATCCACATGTTTCCGCTGCTGTTTTTAATTGGTATAAACGGCTTTGGAATTATGATGAGCGGCCGCGATCACGAATACCGTAAAATGTTTGTGACAAACTTTGGATTAAAAAATATATATACTTTATTTTTCTCGGTTAACGTACTACGGCTTTGAATTGATACTAAATTCATAATTTAAACAAAGCTCTTAAACTAATAAATATTATTTTATTTTTACAGGTACGTATCGAAGATTTTCGGCATTCACAAATTCTTGTACCCACGTAAGTAGATTTATACTACGGAGTAGAAAGCAATTAAAACCATTACTGATTATGTTAACGGCGCTAAGTAAAATGATATCGAAACTATTATAATAGAAAAATACGCCCCTTAACAGACGTCATATGAATATTTTTACATAAATTAAACAAACAATAGACTAATATGTAGGTTGCTACTTTATTAGATGACATGTTGACCTAATTTGATGTCTACTGACTAACTTGTCATCATTGATAAAAAGCTCATTTAGAAAAGCTTGTTTTGTATGTTTTTAATAAGAGCTTTTGGATAGATTATTGCAGTGTTTTGTTATATTTTAAACTTAACTAAGTAGGGAAGTTTGAAGCATTCGAATATGGAAGTAGGTTATATGTTATACAATTTTCAAAGATTGTCTAACAAACTGACGAATAAAGTTACGAGTGTGTAAGGCTTTCGACTTGCTTGAATAATTTAATTGCGTATAGAAAGGAAATTTACAAAACTTCTTTAGACTTTTAAGTAGACAATCACAATAATTTTGTAGAAAAGTATGGTAGTACGAGGTATTTTCAATACGGAATTTCATTTTTCTTTTAAATGAATCAAGTAGCCTATTCCTAATATTCTTATTTTAATATTAAGCATTTAAAAATTTTTTTTTCGTTAGCTTTACATTTGAAAATAAACCAAAAACAAAACACGATTCAGAACTTAATAATTGTACGTTAATAGTTATAATGTAGTAAGAAACAAAATTATTAATTTAATCATTTTTAGTAAATTCGAATCGGGTATATTGTAAGGGGCATTTGTCGCCCGCGGCAGCGGAAGGCCAGCATCCGGCGGTCGAGTATCTGACATCCCTCTCGCCTCCAGCCCCGAGCTCGAAAGAACCCCAAACGCCACACAAAGCCGATACGAGCCACTTGATAAACCGATGCCGGATGTCTTTACTTTATTTACACCATCTGACAACGATAAATGTTCATGAAAGATGTATTTTAAACTTTTTTATTGGAAGCTGCATCTAGAAAGCTCTTTCTTTCCACTATTGTTACTTTAAAAGGATTAAAAAAAGAAATTTTAAATCTCATTGCTATGTTGAGCAACTTTTTAAAAATGTATTCGGATATTTTAGTTTTAAAATGTGGAAAATAATTTGTAATATAAACTTCAATCAGATTTATAGAAAAATAATACTCAGAATATGTACTCGTATTTGTTAAAATATCTGACTCACTTCTATTGTGCAATTACAACAAATCTCTATAAATGGCTAATGGCTATGAACCCAACCAACAACTATAACTTTCTTTAGTAAATGCATTTGCATACAAATTATTCAATAATGCAATTAATACTCCACGTAATTGTACCGTATATTTTTATATTTTATCCATCAATTAGTAATAATAATTAATTATAATATTATCTGCATCGACAGTCAGAAAGTACCGTTAAGCGCATAGTAGAGCTACTTATAGAGAAGTTGAAACAGAGCTTAGAGTGCTAAAAGGCGTCAATACGTTAATCCCACTTTCGATATCGGTAAGTGCCTTCGCCGGCGGATATAATATAAATAAGAATCACGTATGTAATAAGGCGGGGCGGGGCGCATTCCTCACACGTTCCGAGGATTCCCGGCTTACTTCAACTTGGCCCATTATACGGAGACCGGAGATTTCGCAGCCGATGTTTTCACCATCTATTACTAAATTTAAACAGCTTCCTATTGGATAAACATTGTGGTTATTGCTACAGTTTTCATGGTCCAATGAATTCGATGTCTGTTATTTTATGAGGCTCTTTTGTACGACAACAACTTTTCTGCTCAGAAGTTTAAGTCGATTGTAAAGATTTATTTCATATCAAAGTTCTATAAAGATTGTTTGAAAACGAATTACATATAGATCACTTAGGTATATTGTGTTAAAGGAGGTACCAATCTGATACTTCAACGTTCTGGTAATGGGAATATTCAACCGTACGACACAACTTTTTATAGCATCATACGTGAAATAAAATCAAATGATTCGAAAGAGACTAACACGATTCGTGAGCTTTTACCAGACCCTCAATGTTACTTGAAAATATCTTGTTTCTGTTTTTTTTTTTAAGAGAACATTACGCAACGGACGATAGAACAAAGTACTCTTAAAAACTTTAAGTCAACTAACTTTCTTTTATTTCTTAAGTCATTAGTAATTGTATTGTTTATTTCAACATTTTAATTAAAGTAAACTTAAATTACACTGTTAAAATTTTTAAACGTAAATTGACTCATAATATTTTAAATGTTGTAATAAAATTATTGAATCCACTTTAGTACTTAAAATACAATTAATAGAAGCACCGTTAATTGAGGCTGCGGTTGTCGTGCAAAATGGGCACTCCCATGTCATCGAGTTGTGAAAACCAGGTCACCAATAAATAATATACACCAACCGGCAACAGAAAAGCTTTTCCACATAAATATAAAACAGTAAAATATTTTAACTATTTTATTACATTACAGTATTAGATTTTACATTTAAAAATTGTAATGTTAAGTTGCAACTTTGAACTCACTGATTTTAAATATTAAAAAATAATTTAATTTTATTAAATGTTAACAAAAATTTAATACTATGAAAGGAATCGGTCATGGTCGATTGGACTGACATAAGCTGGTGATCGGTTGTTATTTACACACGACTCATTAAACGCTTTATCTATGAAACAGGATATCGGGTTTATTCCACTACAGAGCAAAGTCACAAGTTTAGATAAAACCCCGCACAGCGCTCGTGTTTTCAATGATAATAAAATAATATTCATTTTGAATCCGACGCCAAACATGTGGTTTTACATAAACTGTACATAGATGTATATTTACTACATAACATAATAAATTTTATTGTGTAATATTACCTTCTAATATTTTTTAAACTACCACTTTTATTTTTTAAACCTAAAATGTGCTGTCGTAGGTTTAATTTTATTCGTTCATTTACGACATATACATAAGTACTAATATTATTTTAGACGATGTTGTGTGTAGTTACTACGGTAAATAGGGGTTTTATCAGACTGCCTATCTCAATGCTAACTGCCCGTACAATGGAACTACCCTTTGAGCCTTGTAATTGCCAGTGATATCTATATTTAGTAATCAATTTCTAACATCAATGAATTATCAACTATCGGTACTAACGTTTGTTAGTCTAACTCCAGAGGAATAGAGATAAATAATAAACAAATTAAATATAATCGTACTAGGGTCTCTTTTGTTATATGAATTGTTTAACTCTATAGTTAAACACGATCTTTTAAAATACTTCATTTAACACGTTAACCCTATAGTCAAGTTACAGTAATCATTATGTAAATTAAATTCCTTAAAACTTTTGTCAATTCATGTTTGTTTTTAATTATTAAAGGGTAATCCGCTATTGACTACTAAAGTTAGTAATGAATCCTTTAAAGTAGTTACATAGTAATGTTTAATTCCCCAAAGGAGCGGCCTAATTCACCGTTTTAGTAACTAAGCTCTAACAAGTCCTCAATATTCTTACACAGTCACGTTGTGGATGTCTCCGCGCTAAAATTATTCTGTAACAACATTATGTTTTCGCAGTCTATCAAGTTTCCTGTTTGGGACATGTTTAACTTCATTAAGCATAATACTCGGAGCGCGCAACATACTCGTTTAAGTTCAATCTAAGTTGTGGGGAGGAGTAGTTTACGTGTGAATAAATTATTATCTTGCAGTTGGCAGTAGTTGGTGTGAAACCTCGGCGAAGCAACAAATTCCTTTGAATTTGAACTTTGTGCGTTTGTAAACTGCCGGGGAGTGCGGCGCGGTGTAGCAGTCGGTTGTTTATTGTACGTCTGCGCGAACTAACTCGTGTACTTACGACTACATATGTCTTCAGTGGGCACGTGTAAAATGTTGTAATGCAGCTCCGTGATAATTTCTAGTTGTAACGGAGTTAGTTTCTCGTGATATGTTTAATAACACTGGTCTGCAACGAAATCCTCCTTTGAATAAAAGTATGATCCGTTTAAAGAGTTTACCATCCTCAATCTATATCTGCTTTTCGTTTTGTGCTATCACGTCTAATTTTTTTTTTAATGTTGATTTTAGATTTTTAGAAATTATGGGATTTTTTGCTGTACTAATATTACTATACTATGTTATTCTCGCATTAAAGCAACTTTAATTGGTTGAGATTGTATTTGCACACAAATAAACGGTGTGCAGTGATAGAAAGAGAGAAAAAAATATTATCTGACGCTTTTTTAAGCGAATATGAAAGAAAATTATATGGGAATATGATGTTATTACTGCAAGAAATCAAAAATTCACAATACGCATAGAACATTTGTGTTGATCTAAAAGTTTTAGCAATTTTAACTGGCCTGCAAGGAGGATGTCCTCATTGCAGTCCAGTTAAAATCACCAAATGGTAAATACCAAATTTTGTGGTTTTTTATGTGAGTGGGACAGTCGCGCAAAAGACAAACACAACATACTAAAAAGCTGACCACAAAGAACGTTTTTTTTTTTCAAAATCAAAACCTCTCTGAGTTTGTCTCCTGTATCTAAAAATGTAAAGGAATATCCTTTCGATCCTAGTGAAAAAAAAAAAATCCACCACTTCATATAAAGCTGGGTCTTATGAAAAACTTTGTGAAAGCCCAGTACTTTCAGTACTAGAAAACAAAGTTTCCCCGGATCAGGCGTTAGAAGAAGGAATTTTTGTAGGTCCTCAAATACTCGAGCTTATGAAGGACTCAAGTTTTAAAATAAATTTAAATCAATTCGAAAAAGGGCGCAGACTGCTTTTGTAGAAAATTTGTGCCAAAATTTTCTTGGAAAAAAATCAGAACTATCAGGAAATCAAACAAGAACTTCTAATTTCCTACAAGGCTCAAAAAAGTAACATGTTTCTTAAAATTCATTTTTTGTACTCTCACTTAAAATTTTTCGCACCAAATCTCAGAACAGTATCTGATGAAGACTGTGAGAGGTTTCATCACGATATTTTGCACATAGAGAGGACACAACGGGAAATGGTCCGAAGCAATACTTGTAGATTTTTGTTGGTCGATTTATCAGGAAACTCCATTAAAAAATATGAAAAAGAAAAAAAACGACTAAGTAAAATGGGATTGACAACTAGTAATGATATTGTCATATGCGTTTTAAAGGTTGTGTAATAGTGTACATCCAACATTATTTAAGTAATTAAATGAATGATAAAAATTTCATATTAAAAAATTGTTTTTCTTAAAAATTCCATCCCAAAGAATATAGACGTGCTAGAAAACTTTGAATGATATATTTATGTTCAGTATTGTTGTATTAGACAAGATAACTGCATAACATTTGAAGGAGAGAAAAAAAAAATTTTTTTGCAGACCAGTGTAATCTCTAATGTAAAATAATCTATTAACTTTAAACGTTATCGTGTCATTATTTAGTCTATGTTTACTTTTGTCTTACATGTTACTTATTTCTTACTTTAATTATTATTATTCGTTTATATATTTTCAATGACAATAAAATATACATTTTGATCAACTTTTGTAATGCTCATTGTGAGAAGCATTTTTACCCCAAACCCTTGTCTATTTCAATCACAGAACGTCCGAAACGTCGAAACAATGAAACATCATAGAATTGTTACCTCACATAAATTGTTGCTATCATCAAGCACGATTTATGTTTGAAACAAATGACGAGTTTTCGTTGGATTTTTTATTTTGAAAACACGATATAAGAGCACACTCCAATTGATGTTATGGTTTCTTCTTAATATCTCTTACTATTAGATAACACTAAGAAACTATTAAATAATTACATGTTAAGACTTATCCTTTTCTGAAACACATCGTCACAAGTCAACTGTTCCAGACTCAATATTTTAGTAGTAGACTGAATATCAGCGAAGCGCACGCCATCTCCAATGTCAGAAGTTCCTCTAGGTTAGTGCATAATTAACACGCTAATAGCCACGTCGCAAATAAACGTCCGAATTATTGCACTACAACTTTACCCGCACATTTCCTATGTAAAACAAGTCACTTGGAAATGTTGTCAGTGTTAAATATAATGTAGCATTTAACTATTACAGTTAGCATATTATTATAATAGCAAAAACAGTAATTATAAAATTATCATCGTATTGTTTTTAGATTGGTTGTTATTACCATTGAAATTATGCATAATTTTGCAACAATTATGGTTGTCATTTTGGTAGCAAAACAAACTCGGCTTATACAATAGCTAAATTAATAGTTTTAGTAGATACTTTACCATTCACAGTGTGTGGGCACGGCTAACTACGTTTGAAGTTAGTACGGCCAGCTAAAAGGCCATTACTGGACGGTGGTATGAATTATTTGTTGGGTGTAGGCTCGCGACGCAAGTAATGGGGTGAAATTATTGTGCCTGCGTCACAAGTTTCGTTCACCCGGGTCAATACGTAACGTCGTCATCTCGTTCTTTTATTCATTCGGTCTTAAGTGTCCGGTTCTTAAGTATCGATGTCTCTTACGGAAAACATTACTTTTAATCAAATAAATAAAGTATCAATAAAAGTAAAGAAACGTGTAAAATGGTGGTTAAATAATATATTTTATGTGGCGTGTCTTTTTGTTATTTATAGCAACAATTAGTATTATATGAGTATCGAAGCGATGTTGTAATTAAAGATGTATGTGACAAGGTGGCGCCTCCTAGCTGGAACATCGAGTCCTGACCGCAGTCGTCGCCTGGCGTTGCCTCGGCGTTGCGTACACCAATGTCTTGTGTTGTTTTCAATGAATATTAAACCTGCTTTGTGCATATCACATGTATTCAAAAACAAAATCACTATAGTTGATGTATTGAAGATTTTACGTAATTTAGATAAACACAATAATGTAGGCTTTCATTTTATTAATGTATCTATCTGAAATCTGTAGCCTTATTGTTTCATCTCTTTTTTCACCACAAATACAGCAGTATATTTTGATTTTCTTAAATTCATTCTATATTAAAATTTAATGGTTTATTGCATGATATTATCTTAATAATCTAATTAAAAGCAGTTAATTAGGCTACAAAACTATTGAGAACAATGGCGCTCTATTTCATGAACAATAACGCGGCGAATAAAAGCCGAAGTTACGACACCAGTGCCCACAAGCATAGGCAATATTTTAAATTGCTATTTTATTGAGGTTATATTAAAACATAAATTTAAACAAATGGAGATGCATTTTAAGCTAAATAAATAAAAGAATAACTAAAGACGAAAAACTTTAGTCAGTGCCATCGCCATCACTGTCTTGTGAGTTACGCGTCCTGTGCAAGATGAAATAGCTTGGACTGTTATATACCTTGATAGGTGACTTAACACTAATCATAAAACTCTGAGTGCGTAAATTATTATTAACCCTTGAATGATCTACGAAAAACTCTCAAGTTATATAAATGTAGGAAATCCTCGTCGGGTATTATCAAAACGGGCGCATTATTTTAGTAAACAGCGTTGAGTTTGTTACACAAATGAGAGTGCTCACTACGGGACGTGTTACTTACGTTCACACTTCGTTGACTCCCTCTGCTTACCCGACTAAAAGATTTTAAGTCGCGCTTACGCTAACAAATATTACGTGCGTGCACAACACCGAATCTCGCACAATGTCTTTTTAATTGAACGATAATGTTGCCTTTTAAATTCAATCGTCTGTTTTCCTTACTAAATACAAGCTATATAAATTCAAAGTAATATTTAGAGTTAATTAATACTAGTGACATCTTGTGTGATAATATATGTAATAAAAAAATGGATAGGAAATTTTATGTCTCTGTATTAAAATCCGGATATATTGTTTAAAAAAAAATTAAAATTTCTAATAGGTTATTACGTTATAGTAATAAGTAGAGGGAAACAGGAAAATGATCCGCAGTACCCGGCACAGTATGGACATGAAACGTTACACATCCGGTGCGCGAGCTCCGAGCACCGGAAGTCGGCTCACCGCGTTTGATATCATGTCTACACCATCTCTACTACTACCATACATTTTATTACAAGTACATATATAATAATAGATAAAAAAACTTAAGTCTGCAAACAAATCTTTTAACCACCGATATTTCAGATTGTGTTAATACGAAAACTAATAAAATGATACATAAATTCAACTCATAAAAAGGCTAATAACTAAAATGGTATGAAAAATAAATTTACCAACAACCGACAACATGAAACAAGTGATTACACAATCGCGTTCGAGCATTTTTTCCAAATAAACTTCACATAATGGTCTTACCTTAATCCCCTATGATTGTACCGAACACGGTACGTTCCTTTACGGTGCGCCATTAAACGGAATATTGGATATTGAAATGCGTAACATACAGTACTCTAAGCCAATTAGTTGGTCATTTTTGCAGTCGGACGGCCGTAGTTCACAGGGCACGGGCCTAAGCTGGAATAAGCCGTGTACATCCCGCACGAATCTAATTAAAGGACGCCGTGTTCGGACCGTCACTGACGATGCCCATTTCACTTTTTTTTCCCCCAAAATAACCATTTCAGTGAGCGCGGTAATTTTTCGTTATGAAAACAAAATACAATCACCAACTTCTTTTAATGTTAAACAAAATCCCCTTGTCGCCTTTCTCTATGGAATCGATAAACTCTTAAACTACTGAAATGATTTTAATTTCACACCTAACTGGTACGTATAAAGTTGGTATATCTTAGGTACAAAATTCATTAAATTTTTATGTAAATTGTATATTATATGACGATAAGTAAGAATTAGGAATAGTCCAGTGCAATACATGGTCCACCGCCTGCACGAAACCAGGGCTAATACTCTATATAATCTCCAACCATAAAACGTGAGAAGCTAAGAGAAGCAAAAGAAGGTATGAATAATTTGATCAAGTAAAGCAACAACTGTAGTCGCTCAGAATGGATACAATTGTTTTGTTTTCCCTTGGTAAATTTATTTTTTGTTTAGAATAATGAAACGAGAGTATTTGCTGAGGAAAATCCATTCTGTAACAATTTAGGACTGAGCAGTCTAATGCGATGTCATTTTTCCTTTCTAATAGTAGTATGCAAATATGAAATAGATGTCTTTATAGTCGCGTATTTTATATGCTACAGTGTCAGACATTTTTATTGCTTGTACTTAATAATACCATTTTAATATATGATAATGGAAAAACTAAAACGTACACTGTAACCTTTTTAAATAAATTTGTATGAAAATACTTTTAAAATTTTTAGTTTATTTTAGTACAATAGCTCACAATACTTTACTTTTCTATTAATTGAAATAAATTAACTACTAAACTGAAGAGACTATTGTTTTATCAATATGAACTATTTTCAATTTATACAACATAATGCAATACAGGAAAAGGCTACACAAAAGCTATCACTTAACATCAAACCAATTTTAAAAGCGTCAAAAACACATCCAAAAATTTTCCGTACAAAAAGTTGTGGTTGAGAATCAATCTAGCAGGCAGTTAGTCCGCTGTCGCTTGTGACATGCGACAATGACGGCCACGCTTCAGTCAACGTTTAAGTAAAAAGAGTTTCGTGAGCTGTAATTTAGTAGAAAGCATTGAAATATTCGTGTATAATCTGAATAACATGCCGATATGAACAACGGGGGAATACGGCGGAACGTTAGGGTGTATTTTATCCAATATTAAACGTTTAGGGAACAGCGAACGGAATATTTTACGAATTACACAAGGGTTTTTACTATATTCAATAAGATAATAGAGTAGCGAATTCTAAATTGTATAATAAACTCTATATTTTACCATCATAAAAAACAAATGGTAGATAGTTTTGTCGCAACTGCTAACGCAAAAGGGATATAGATATTAACCGTCATTTGTTTTGTGACGTAACATTATACTTTTTTTTTTAGCAAATATTCATATTATAGAAGGATCTTTTACAGAAACAGAAAATATGGAACATTTTTACTGTTTGTAAGAGATTGTGTATTTCTACCTCTTGAAGTTAAATCTAGAATATCAATTATGTAGGAGATCATAGTAGAAAAAAACACACAGTTTTGTTACAGTAGCGTAGGCAAGATTTCGTTTTGCTCGCGTGATGTAATTGAATAAATCGAGGGAAGCTATCGTGATTTAGCATAGAGAAACTAATCATCCTTAGGCTATGCATACTTAGTGGATTACCTACTCAAATAAATTAAGAAAGCACTGTCTATGATTAGTTTGAGGTTGAAGGATACGTAGAAGTTGGTATAAACAAGTACGGCTTAGTAACTTGCAGGTATAAGGTTTCTAAATAATGAAATAACGCTTGTATTTTAGTAAGTTTAGTCGGTTTTAAAAACGACAGTAAGATTATGAAGTTCAACCCATATTGTGGTTAATGTAATTTTTTTTAACTTTAACAATTTAAGTGTTCCACTTAACTATGCAACATAGTTTTATCTCATAGTAAAACTTGGTTACATAACGTTATTTATACGCGATCGGCTATATATATCTTTTAAATAATAAAAATCTTTTGTTCAATTCCAAAGATATCCCATCGGAAGGCAAGTTTAACCTTACGCGATATCTTCAGTGGGAGAGATACATTTGCTAGTGACGGTAAAACTTCAATTTCTTCAGGACCTTCGTAATGTAATTTTTACCCCTCCATTTTCTTTTCCCAAAACTTAGTAACTTTATTGAAATATTAAATGTGGAGTGCGGCGCGAGTATTAGAGTTGTTTTTAATAATTTAAAACTTTACTTAATTTTATACAGTGTGTCGCAACCAATTCCTACATTTGTTGTAATACACATAATTTAATAATATAATAGTTTATATATTGCGTACGATTATTCTCGATTACTATTATTCACTTATTTTGTATAATCTTTTTATCATAGTTAATATTCTATTATTTATAATTATACAATTTTACGGCCAGTTTGCCAGCTGGCCAGTAAATTTTTAAATATTCTTAAAATGTTTTGGATCAATTTATCGTGATATTTATTCACAACAAAATGTTTGCGTAGTTAACATTACGAAGATAAATACGCGCACATTTCGTTTCAAATAAAATTATAAGTTAAAATTTTCTACTTTATTTTAAAAATTATTGCAGACATCGCTTCCAAAATGTAATATAATTCGCAGCGATTATTCCTTGCCAAAATCATGCAAGACTAAATTAGTGTCGTTTACAGCGAAATGGTTTCGTTTATTATGAAAAAGGTCAATAAAAATGAAAGATCGTTTCCCAAGTGAATTGATTTGTAACAAGAATAAGCTAATACAGGCGGTTATGTATCATTTGCGGCGAGAATTCTACCGCGAAATACGACCCCAACGACTGAGCCGGTGTCGATGACTTTTCCCATACTATGAACTACTCGCTTGAGTATTTTGCATATTAATCGATATTCTTGAAATGGAGAGACTTACAAGGAAGGTATCGGTAACATAAGCATGGTAACTTTTTCTTTTAAGCCAGTACTTTCTGAAGTAATTAAAAAAAACAACTAATAGGAATCGTCAAGGGACACTCCCTTAAAATTTATAAACGCAAACACCATCAAAGTTAGATTACTTAAAGGCTAATTAGAAGACATACATTTTATTATGAAAGTCGCCAAGTAAAATATTAAATATCTTATTCATATTTTCACGCTAGTTCACAATTTCATAGTATTTAAGCTTTGTTTCACAAATAGTAAAGTTTTTCAGAACCTGTTATATTATTCAAAAATCTAGCCAGGCTATCAGACTAGACAAATCCTCTGATGGCTTAGTCACTCGACTAGCGCTGTATTCCCTTGCTTTTATTTCTATCCCGACACCCGATCGCTTATAGCCCGCGGCGTCACTTCACCGCCCGCTTGATTTATGCGACCAATATGGCCGCCGCTGTCACTCCAACGTCATCCTTCTGTATTTAACAAACGTTTATTTAATCGTTTTATCAAAACTGAACAACTTGTATATTCATAATTCATATTAAACAAAGACATTAAATAGCTTTAGTCGAAACAATTTAATTTTATCTTATTTTTATAAAGGACAAATAAGAAATCTTATTTATACGCTTTAGCAGCTACATTCATGAATGCGGCTCTAGTTAAATAAATTCATATTACCATAACTGCGTCAAAAGAGTGTTCTATGTAATATTACTAATATTATAAATGCGAATGTTTGGATGGATGTATGTTTGAAGTATCTCCAGAACGGCTTAACGGACCTCTCTGAAATTTGACATATATGTAGTCTGGAGGAACACATAGGCTACTTATTGTGTTTTTCTTTAATTCCGCGCGGAAGGATTCGCGGGCGACAACTAGTCAATAATAAATTGTACTGACATTACACTCTACATCACATGGCCTATTCGAATCTCATTACACATTGATTAAAAACAATCTACCATTCATTAGTCAATTTGTTTCAATTGCAATGGACGCGTACGATAAAACCGCTGATGGGACCACACTTTTAGGTCAGCTTTTCACGCAGAGTAAAATTGTTATGACAAAAAAGGAGGTTGTTTGTGAAAGCGGTGTTCAATTTTTTTACTGAATATTTTGGAAACAAATTGAATACAGGGTTTATTTGTTTTTCGCATGTATGCGCTTTAATCATATTTTTTTTCTTTATCTGTCTATATACATATCTATACAATTAATAACATAACATAATATACTTATATGCGTAAATTATACCGAAAGATCAGTTTTTAAATTTTATTCTACCTCTCTGTCTGTCCGCAAGTCCGTGCTTGTTCCGACTAGTCTCCGAAACGGCTGGATCATTTTGACAGGGCTTTTACGGAAAGATAGCTGATGTGTGCGCAAGTCTACTGGTAACTAAGGCTACTTTTTTAATTCAGCGCTGACGAAGTCACCCGCGACCACTAGTATAACATTATATTAATAACTGTCTAACTTACGGTTCTAATGATGTAAATTGACTTTATGACCGATCTATTTATCATGATCATCGTCATCTTTCTGTCTTTATCTCAACGTAAAGTCAGGGTTGTATGTACTAACTGTTCCATATCTCTAATTTAACCTAGTACATTCTTTTAGATATTCTCGAAATGTAATACCTATTGAAATAAATTAGAAAATTATTTCCTACCAAAGACGATAAAAACAAAAAATTCTCGATAAAAAGTAAGTAAATAAAATTGTCCACAGCTTTAATACAAAGCCATCAAGTAGGTGGGTACAGGAGACACCTCTGGGAGAGTCCTCTTTTCAGCGACTGCCTGTAAGTAGGTCGAATAATGTGGCGAGGCGTGGAGTGCACTCTAAGCCCTCCGCTCGCCTCGAGTGGCCCTCTTCCGATCCTCCTTACTATCGCTTGATTTGACATGATTTTAAACCGTCGATAACAAAGCGTTACAGACCACGAACAAGGAAAATTGCGACTCCTAAATTTCAATGTCTTTAGCAATCAAATTCATGATATGACATTATTCGTCGGATATTTATCAACGTATAATTCACACAGCGTTTGGATATCAAAATGAATAATGTAGTAGTGGACCGGAATTGCTGAAACTAATTGACCTGGGATATCATATGATCGATGTTTGAATGGGGGGTATATCTGTTTGTGCAAATAATATATTTTATATCTTTGTCTAACTTCTTGACAAAAAGTTATAAAGAAAAATTAAAAAAATACATTAAACTTTTAGTTAATTGGCGGAACGGTAAACTAAAAATCCTAAATTAAAAAAGGATTTTTTATTAAACCTGTTTACGATCGGTCCCGTTGCTTGTAGTAAAACTTTTATATTACATGCTGACTGCAGAATAAATACTTTACGTATTGTATATTATTTAATTTAAAGCAAAACGAATATTTGAACAAATATAAAGTATAAATATGACATTAAAAGTAAAAAAAAATATGTCTGTAATAAGAAAAAGGAAAATGTTAAAAAATGTCGTGTCTATATGTCGAGAAGAGGAAAGCTGTCACATCAAAACGAAACCGACAACGGTCACACTATCTGACGGACCGACTGACTTGAGAAATTGAATCGCCTAATCTCAGCGAGGACATTGCCCAAGCCCCGCCATAGGACATAGCGTATGACACATTTATTTATTAAAGTTTCATGATATGTTGTCTATAAGCTACAAATCTTGTCACGGAAACAAATTCCAATGAAAAAATAATTTAAATACTCCTATCGATTCATTCGTTCTTTTCAATATCACAGACGCTCACAGCCCGAAATGAATATTAAGGACGTTTGATAAATTGTGTGCGAAATCGGTTTGTAACGTTTGAAGTAAAATGAAAAATTCACAAAATCATCTCGAATCTCACAATGGCGTTAACATCAATCAATACAATGAAATTCGTAACTGATGAAGCTCGCTATTATATCATAAGATTGTGACATATCATGCGATAAATAGCGCTCGCTTCGACGAGACTTAATACAGAAATACGTTGGATGCTTTCGTCTTTTTCATTGTTCAGCAAATAAGCGTAGTAGGTGGACAAAGGCGTGTTGTGTCGGCTTGTCGGCGTGTCGTGTCGGCGACGAGCACGTAAGGGCTCCCTTCCGCCGAGGCAGCACACTCAGCGGCGGCCGCGCTCAAGCAGCGCTCGAGTGCCGTCGAGCGAGCGCCAACGCTGACGAAGCCCAACGAATACCTCGCTTTATTACGACATACTGATACATCCTCCACGAAATATTCTGCTAACAATTATGTAATCGCTAATTTGTAAACTATTAAACAGTATCTAAGGAGCATTTGCATATTTAAAATAAATAAACAAATCCACGCTCAATATTTTAACTTTTTTTATGCCTTAGTCGCGTATCTGTAGAATTTATATTTCCATTTTATTATTTTTCTCTGCATAATCTTATAACAATTCCTAGTGTAATAATTTTCAACAATGAACGTAACAATTTAAAGTTGTACCATATTTTCATATTGCAGTAGAAAATTTTATTTTCAATTTGTAATGAATAACTGCGGTTGTGCGACAATCTAGCAGAACAAAAAGTCCTATTCAACGTTTGTAATTAGACGCTGCAGAGGGCCGGTGACGGCGACGGCTACGGAGGTGCCGCAAACTAAACGCTGGCGAACTGCGGAATATGGGTTAAAAAAAACGGCTCCGAAATTATTTCAACTCCTTTTATAATAATGCCAGCGTTATACAATTGCGGTAACAAAATTTAAATGTTCAAATAAAAGCTTTAATCCACGTAACGGCTTAAACGTATTCGCGCTTGTAGAAGCGAGACGAATGGCAGAAGCGCCGCTGGAAAATAACTCAATTAAGTTTCACACTCGAGAGTTTTCCGGACACGGATAAATGTGGTTATTACAATTATCCGATGCTCAGGAAAACTAATCAGTTTGTGTAACTATGGAGCTAAGGTAACAGAACTTATTACTTTAAAAATATTTTTCATATTTCTACTTAATGTAATAAATAATAAGAAATGTTGTCACAAAGCATGGCCAGTTAATTTTCCACGGTAATCTTTTAAAAAGAAAAGTCGATGTATAAAAGTGATCGGGATAGTGGTCTGCACGCAGTGCGCGGCGGGGCGCCCTGGCGACACGCGCAACTAATGGAGGAAACTACGCTCGCCGGGGGGCTATTACGTACGTAGCTCTTATCGAAGGAAAGCGTACACTTTCTTAATAACGTAGGATTTTGTTTCCTACACTCACAGTACTGATATAATTCTTGTTGACTCTTTGTTAGTATAAGTGCGTACAAAATGTCACATTTATTTTGTAATATTTTCGTAACTCATAACTTTCTAGCATCAACTTAAAAAATTATAGAATTGTATTGAAGTTGATAACATTTTTTTTAATGTGTAAGATAATATTTGCAAATGACAATTATAATTATATTTTAAACATTTAAATCGTGTTTCAAAAAGACCTAAAACCAACCGTAACAGAAGTTGTAGAGCATAAAATATTTTTAACACATATTCCTACCTTTACGTGAATAATAGCAAAAACAATGATAGTTTTGTTGTTCGATCCGACTACGTGATGTTAGAAATCTGTTTAAGTTTTAGAAGTTGATCCTAGCTTTCCGACATCTGCATTCCACGAGGAGAAACACAGTTCACTCGCCGCAACCTGAATGAGAACTTCGTAGATCGACAGCGTGTCTCTAAAACTTGTACTACAAACAAAAATTAACCTTAGAATAAAGTGTTAAGGTTTAAAATCCTAAAGGAATGATGATTTAATTCTTTTACAGCTATGTTTCACAGCCACTTAAAACTTTTGAGTGAATAACAAATCTTCTCCAAAAAGTCTATTTGACAAAGTTCCGTTGTTAAATTGTTCGTTAGAGTAGATCCCAGAAAGTAAGAGAAAATACAAAAAGGATTTGTTGCTACAAAAACAATTATTGTATTACTCCAGTTGGAATACTTTTTCAGTAATAGTTCACCGATTCTTTTCCAAAATATTTTTAAATATCTATAATTGTTTAGATTATATTAACTCAATTTACCTTTAGAAGGGAAATGTATTAAAAATGTATCTAAAAGTTTTGTAGTGATAATGTAACAATATTGGCAACCAGCCAAGGAAAACTCAATAGATACAATTAGGACGTGACATAAAATTATTACCGACAATATTGTAGACACATTTAGTACCTATTTTTGGCTCTTTTTCTTTTTCGTGGTTTAATTCCATAATCAAAGTGAGTATAAAAGTCGTACGAGTACGTCTTAAAATACCTCTTTACTGTCTTACTATGAACATATTTTAAGAGCACATAATCGTAAAGCAGAAAAGAATAACAAGTCGTAAAAAAGTCAGCAATGTATAAGATTATCATGGCCCATTCTGTAAAAAATTAAATTAATAAATGCAAAACAACAGAAGACGTACGTACCAAACATTGAAAATGTCCAGAGTCCAATAAAATTCCAAGACAATTAACGCCCTGATATCTTTACAAGAAACAATGTTATATTTACTAAATTACAGCGCAGCGGTTGACAAATTCATTTAGCATGGAAACGGGCGTTATCTTTTGTTGTCTGCTCGTCTGAGACCAATCAATTACTAGCAGGCTTGATTGCTGTTCCTCTACTGATGGTCATTTAAAAGTTGCTTCTATTCAACGTATACTTCGATAACAATTTCCATGACACGACTGTCTGTTATTATAACCCTCTACATTTTCAAATACAGAATAATTGCAGTTTTAAATTTGTTACTTTGTTTGAATAGAAAACATTATTTGGTTACATTAACTATACAATTCTACTATTTTTTTTAAATCTGTAAAAATCGACGGTAATAAATATTTATAATTGTCACAGTTCATAAAATAAACTTGTTAAGGCAGTGAAAGATCCCTTATCTCGGTTACAGCGGCTTTTAATAACGATCTAAGAGTAACCCCATCGCACCGGCTCTTTGATGTCCTTTAATTATAAAAGTTTTTCTCGTAAAGGAAAACCTTTTAATGCTCACGTTTCATGCAATCAGAACGTAACCGTTCATTCTAGGCTACATTAATTTCTGATTTTAAATGCATGTGCATAATTCACTACTTGAGAAATATATCTTAAAAATAATATTTTAATCGCCGTGTTTAAATAAACTTCCGATAAAATTGCGATTTTTCTTTAAAGAATATTATAATTTTGCTAATAACTAGAGTAAAGGCTTTAAAGTCTTAGTGCAAATGGATGTTCGTCTTAATTATATAATTTAAATCGATACTGCGCTCGTCATTCAGCTCACGTCCTCTCTGTCGTACCTACTCTGAATCAGCTTAGGGAGAGCGATGGAAGGGAAATGTATCTGCATGTATACTGTTTTATACCAACTATTTTATATTCATGTCGCCTTGGACTTTACATAATGTTTGATATATAAAGTTCATTTGTCAAGAGGCGTTACAAGTAAGACAAGAATAGACACGATTTACATATAAATGCACTTGTAAAAAACTGTATATGGATTTGCCGGTTTTTTGACTCATCAATCGACAAACGTTTACAGTGGTAAAGCTCTCAACAACCATTCGCTGTCGAATCGACTGGTTCGACTTGTAAAATACAACGACCTCACAGAAGACAAGTGTGTAGAATATTATCCATTTCATCTGACGAATGAGGTGCTGGTTCAATTGTGAAAAGTACATTTTCTAATGAATAAAAACATAAAGGAAGGCATGGAAAATTTCATTTATCGGAAAGTGGATGGCAGACGAAAAATATACTTTTTACTATTTTCCCATCCACCGTTTGTTAAAGTTAGACATGAAAGTTGCAATTTCGTTATTTTAGCAATATCAGGTAGCTGTATGTTCGTTCGCTACTATCGCCTAAAAAAAATAGTTATTATAGTCACTGAAGAGGAAAGAATATGGAGTTGTGTGACCAAGAGCAAAGTAGGGCGCGGTGGGCCGAGCGAGGGTATCGATCAGCCGCTAAAACAAGCTCGTCGTCTGTCTAGCTGTTGCCTGGCCCTGTTGCCTACAGCCACCACCTGCCACACTCTGTTTTCCTGGTACATTGGCCTAGTAAAACGATTCGGGAAAACTGCCACTTGAAATGTCTATCTGAAGCTTCTATTAATGAAACTTCGGGGAAAACAATTTTCTGCTAAAATACTAATATTATTCATCACTGTTTAAGTTTCATGGAATTATCTTTTAAGTTATTGAAACTTAAAACTCCTGTAGTGTCGAATTACAAACGAGAGCTCTGTATAATTTGTAAATGCGATCCATTTCATTATTGTCCACAGCGATTAATCATTCCGTGTAAACATTATGACAAAAAGTAAATTTACAATCGTATCTCGAGGTTACCGTACTTTCAATAGCGTTCATATTTGGATTAACATTTTGTTTTTAATACAGCTGTACAAAAGCAGTTACTTCATAACATTACTTCAAAGATGTTAACACATTTGATGCTTTCATGTGCTTTGTATGTTAATTACTGCGCGGTCAGAATGTTACGGTGATATGAACATTCCTCTTGGGAAGGTCCCCCAATAATTTAAGCAAAAACATTATGAATCAAAGTTTCGAGAGGATTTTCTAAGTTAAATCTTCACTGTCTCAATTTTTAAGCTTATTTTTCACGGTATAAAGCATCAATGGTAGCACTAACATTTTCTTTTCTCCGTCATGAATGTTCGTATGCACTTAGGTCGTCCATTAAAGATACTGCAGCGTTCGCTGACGGAACGCAACCATAAAACCTTTATAACATCCTTCCAGCACTTGTAAAGCGTTTTGAGAGTCCTAACGGTTTTATGTAAGCCACTTTAGCACGCACTATTTGAAATTTTACTATCCCTAGCTGAAGCGATAACAGTAATGTTAGAATATATTTTAAAATGTTGTAAGCATACAGGGTGATCTTTTGATGATGTAACACTTATAATACGAGTAGTCCGCATTCCCCTCAGGTAAACCGGTCCTCCACTTCTTATGTCAAAAATACACTTCTTGGTGGCATTCGCTCTTAATCTATTTTCAAAATATTCCATGATTATGTTAACATGAAAGTGTTTTAGTTGGAACCGGATTGCGGTTTTAGTGAATGCACCGAGATTAGCTCCGCGGGTCGTGATTTGCGAGTCGGTTCATAGATAAGTTTAATCAGAGTGCCGTTAAGTTTTAGTGGCTCGACGGGTGCATACGGTTTATAGCGACTCGGGGCTCTGTGCTCGGGGCGACATTGTCAACAGATCTTGCGACGCGCTTTACTGCTGCTGAAACGTTACTTTAACAGTTTTATAGTTTATGTCGTTCCGTCGCCCTGGCGGTGGCTACGTTCTTAATAGCTTGCGCTAAGTGCCCGCCCGGGGCGGCGGTGCCCCAAATATCTTCGTATGTTTTTTTCCAACTTGCTAGATGTCCATCTTTATGACGTCTAAATCTTATTTTTTATAGCCTTTAAAACTACGCCATTCTAATAATATATGAATATATTATTCTAGCACACATACGGATTCCTGTTAGCAATTAAACATTCGTTTCAATATATTGGTTTCAAATTCCTTGTAAGTCTTCTTCAATTAGTTGCGATACGATGACGTTGGCGCTGGCGGCGCTAGTGGCGCGGGACGTCTGCTACCTCTGCAACGTCACGTCAACTGCAACCCTCTCCTTATTAATTTGCAGACGGCAAATTAATTAATAACATGTGAGTGTTTCGCTATTTATCAAGACTGCTAAGTTTCAGGCGTCATGCACTCATATTTGTTTAAGTCAATAGATGAAATAATGTAGTACATTCAATATTTTCATACAAAATTTAACAAAACAATTTAAAGCTGTATTGTTTTAAAGAGTAAACAAATATACTGCCTGAAATCATAGCTGCACACTCAAACCTGATCAAAGTAAATAAACAATTATTTTCCTAAATCATAAATTTATCAAAATTCATGTAACCAAATTAAAAAGAAATGTAAAGTCATACTATATTTTCATTTCTTTTAGTCGCATATATGCTTCTTTTATATAGATTTTAGTCTATAAATAACATATCACTAATCTATACTTTATAACGTGGTATTTATGATATTTTTGATAGAGCGCGCACATATTCAATAAAGTATCAGATAATAGGATCACGTATGGGCAGTTATGACGTTTGATAGCGCAACAAGTAAACCGGCGCCGGCGTGGCGACGTGCCGGCCGACGAATTACAATCCAGCCATGATGAGCCGGACAACGTAGCAAACATTGAGCGTAGCTGCTACGTAGACCCTCTACGCTTTACTACGTGTGTATAACTTTGGGTCATTGAAAATTGTTTTGTGAAATTATTTTTATAATCTAAAGAGAAAATGTATTTCTAAATTGTTGCGAGAATTAAATTTGTGCATTAATATTTTTTATTTTTTTTATTTTGAATTAGGTTTTGAAGCAGCACAGCAAACGGTTTAAAGTTTAGTGGGTATACGAAACTAAGAAAATTATTTTTGTTTTGTAGTGAAAATTGGCGGAAAATGCTGAGAATACCGTGGACTGCACACAGGACAAACGACTCGATCCTAGAAGAGCTTAAAGTCACTAAAAGCCTCTCCACGGTATGCCTCAGCCGCATGCTGGAATATTTCGGTCACGTCGCTAGAAGATCCCCCGAAAACCTAGAAAAAAACATCATTACGGGAAAAATCGAGGGAAAGAGACCCAGAGGGCGCCGCCCTATGCGCTGGACTGACCAAGTACGCACCACACTCGACTCCAGCATACATAATGCCATCCACAGCGCCGAAAACCGCACAGAATGGAGAACCACCCTTCGCGAGATGGTCAAGAGGAGAGGTCGCGACCCTCAGGAGTGAGGAAACGATGCGCAGAGAGAGAGAGAGTGAAAATTGGGTACTCGTATTTATTAAACTATGTGGAACGCTATTTAATTTCCTCGTAACTGATGTTATGTGACGTAGCTCAACAAGTAGGGCGACTTAGTGACGCCACTGTGACGTATATTCTATGCTTATGGAAATTTTCAATAATTTCGTACTGGTTTATAAATGTATTAATTCTGAATTAATTATTCTTATAATACTTTTAAATTATGACTGTTTTTTCTTATTTCATCTTTAAATAATCCTAAGTGTTTCGAATATTAATTCACAGAACGATCCTACCAAAATAGTTTGTTGCAATAAAATTTAATATTTGAATTCGAAAGCGTAGAGCGGTTATAATACCTATAACGCTACGGTGTAGCTACGTGCAATAGACGTCTACGAATCGTAAACATACATGTTATTTACTCCCCAGACAAATGTAATTAATAGAAGACAATAAAATAATTATTTAGCTTTTATATGTCTATAATACTAGCTTAGATGATAATAACCAAAGTCATCATCATCATCATCAACCTGCCCTTATCCCTATGGAGGGTCGGTACAGTATGAACTACTCCTCCATACATCTCTATCAGCCGTCATATCTGAATTTACTCTCTTACGCATATCCTCTTTCACACAATCTATTCATACTTTCTTTGATCTTCCTCTACCTTTATAGCCATCAACATTCAATATCATTATTTTTTGTTTATATAATCATCATCCCTCCGCATAACATGTCCAAACTACGCTAACTTTCTGCTCCTTAATTTCGCGATAACTAGCGCTACTTTCAATAAAACTTTACTTTACTTTACTTTGGTTATTAATCTAATTAACGTTATCAATATAAAAAAAACATATCACACAAAGGGTCAAAAATATAGCATTGACCGAATGTTTTTTTTATTGTAGCATGAGAGGTCGCAGTGCTTAGAGCGCTCATCCACCGCGAGCCGCTTACAACACGCTTAAATAAACAAATCTCGACGAATTTTAAAACACCGCGTAAATCCTTATCATACCGCGCTGTATTAAATTATACTCTGCCCGGGAAGTAGATAAGTATTAAAGATAGGGATAAGCTCTATACAAACACTCCTTTCCACAATGCATTTGAATTACACATTTAAACTCATATTTTATTTTTGTACACTTGAGCGTTTCGCGACCACGTTAATTTCTTTACAAGTATAATATAAGTATATTACATTACGTATGTGAAAAACATCACCAAAAATATACATAATGTGTAAAACAAATCCGCACCGTAGCAACTTAACTTATTGTCTTTGTACAAATTATGTATTTTTTGTATTTTTAAAAATGACCATATTATATGTGAATATAACAAGGTTCTTTCTAGCATGTATACCGGTCTCGCAAGGGCGTGCCGTAGCACCAGTCCACTTCCGCTTTATTAAATTTCTTCGCAAATATACTTTTATTGTCGTCGGCCGACGATCTTTGCAAAGGACGCCGTTGTCTTCAACCGACGTTTGTATCGTATGCAAATAGCTGAAGAAATGGGGACCGCCCTTAGTACGTTATATATTTTTTACGGCCGGAGTCTTATGAGCGGTCCAAGGTTTCTTTCCGGGATGACGTGATATTTGTAGAACTTTGTATATAATTGTCATTAGAATTGATATTGCTTTATGCAATGTGTAAAGAAACTCGTATTTTGTAATCTTGTTTCTTTAAAATAATTAAATATTAGTGTTTATTTGACTAAAATATAAAAAATGCGTGAGATACAAATCGAAGTCGAATTAGAGTGAAAGTGACTGACATATAACAAATTCTCCAAAGCACGTACGAATAGGTGAGTCGGTAAAGAGTAAATAAGATAGTACATTGAGTTCGCACGATGCCTCTTCTCTCCGACTTATGGCTTCCTAATGAAGTTGTCGCAAACCCTATCTCAGTGTGCTGTGAACATACAACGTGCTTATGTAGTACTCACTACCAGCGTCGAGTCTACAGGTTTTTAGTAAAGGTCTTAGCAATTCATAATTACTTCTCGCACGATTGCTTTTGAAACAAGAGGGTTGAATTTGATGATATTCACGTTGTTTTTCTTGTATAAATTACTTGTACATGTTGTTATAATATTACTTTATAAAAATATAGTTCCTTTTGACTGTAACTTTAGTTAAATAATTGAATGTAAAACAATGAAACAATTGCAGATAAAACCGCTTCCTCAGATGAGTTAATTACATACAAATTAACGTTTGTACAAAATTTTATGGGTTTATATAATTTAGTTTTACTCTTGTGCATCAAAATACAAAATCCATAGGAATTAGTAAAGAAATTCATAAAATTATGAAAAACATAGAGGACAACCCTACAGCGGCAGCACTTAGGCAAGCCGAAGGTTCGTCTCGAACAAATTGCCGTGATGCCCCGCCATATTGCGTTAACATCCCCCACTTCCCTCCACCTTCTTTACTTCTACCTACTAAATTTACTATACAATGTCATAATTTACTTAAGACGACAATAAAGATAATTTATCTCGATAAAGGCATCATTAATGTAATTAACACGAAACGTTTTCAGTTATATTTCATTCGGTACTAGCGACTATAAATATATCCCGTAAATACAACGATCAATAGATTTAGTTCTACATTTTTCATTACAACATGCAAGTAAGCGTGTGAGGCATAAATGCCAGGGCTTTGTAGGTTGGGGCGGGGTTCGGGCGGCAGGGTGCGGGGGTGAGTAGTGGAACAATGGCCACCATGACATTTAGCATGGAAGCGATCGTCGCGGTCCGTTAGAACTGTAAGCCACTCGGCGCACACCCGCTTACCGTGGCTTCTTCAATTCTTTTACCTTTTTTAATATGTACAAAAGAAGACAACGTTTCAAGACTTACATTTTTAAAATGAACTTGCACTGGATTATACAACTCGCTCCTCTTGAAATAAATTACGTCGTTATGGAAAGTGATACAAATTGTTTTGCTGTAAGCCTGAAAGACTTTAATTGAAAACATTTCATTTAGAAACGAGAAAACCCGATACTTATTGCTTATGTTAACAAAACAGATTAATTTCAAGATATAAATACATCAAGAGCGTGAAACAAACATGTTTTTGTTGTTTTAATACTATTTTAGTCACATTTCCGTTGCTAAAGCAAAGCGGAGAAGTTTATTGGAAGAATAAATTGGGAGTAAAAAGCAAGGGACGCGAGCTGGGAGTTTTTTCTCGAGCTCGGGTACAAACAAATTGTAGCTGGTCTGTAAGTAATGCTGGGAACGTGCTTCAGCGTATCGAATTACTTTATTTTCTCCGTCCTGTCGGTTCTGTCGCCAGGTGAAGCCTCCGGATATCCCCTAAAATATAATCTAAGTTTATTAAAAGTTTTGTTACTAGGCCTAAGTTGAATCTTTTTTTCATTTACAAGGTTAAATTGAAATTAAATATATTTAAAATATTATGACCAGAGATAGAAAAGAAAGATAGTTCAACGTAATTTAATCCTAGCGCTCTATTATTTTATTAATATTAACTTTGTTTTAACTTGAATTATAGGATTTTTTACATTTGTTTTCCTAAATTCTAGTAATTTTTAACAGCAGAGAATAATTTCAACAACTTCTACGGGAAATTAAAAAGAAACTGAATACAAAAGTACATGATACTTATAATACCGAAGCCGTAAAACTAAAGCGGATCGAAACAGCTTACCCTTACGAATATTTAAAGTAGTAATAAGTACAAATAGGAGTACGTCGTTGTTGGCACCGACTGCACTGACTCATGAAGCCTTTGTCCAGGTGTACACAAACACCTGCGCATATCTATTGAAATAACGAAAATATCCAACATAGCGATCTAATACATACAAGAATAGTTATGAATTATCAGTTATTAAGAGACGCTATCTCAGTATCTAATACTATACTGTCGTCTCGAACATTTTTAGTATAGTACATAAGTAACCATATACAGTCGAACCTAGATAAGCAAGATCAGGAGAAGCGATAAGCGAAAATCATCCAGTCATAACGGGAATTTACAAAAAAAATTCGCGGTTCTTGTACTCATACTTATCCATAGATATATCAGGACTTAATATCAACATTATGTTATTATTAACTAGCTGTCGCCCGCAAATCTGTCCGCGCTGAATTAAAAAAAAACTTAATAAGTAGTGTTCTTCCAGACTATTTTCTACACCTATGCCAAATTTCAACAAGATCCATGCAGCCGTTCTAGAGATACCTTCAAACGAACATCCATCCATCTAAACATTCGCATTTATAATATGAGTAAGAAAGTAAGATTTAGATAAGCATTTGCGTACATTTTGAATAAATAATTACCAACTAGCTTTAATAATGATCGCTTTCATTCGCTTTAGGTGGCAATGGCGTGTATTACAATAACAGCGGCGGTGCGCGTTGTCGCTGACAAGCATTCACTAAGATAATCGCCGGTATTGTTGTCCAAAGCCGTAATCCTTTTAAAGCAGCCTTATCGCCGTTAATCGTGATGTAAACGAACTTTATTAAATTCCTTTATTAACTTCTATGAGGAAATACTTTTCAATGACGTCATAATTTAATAATCAAGTGTATTTGTATTGAAAAGAAATAATTTTCATTAAATTTCATGTTTATTACTACCAAAATTTATACTTAAAAAATATTTCTCGGCTATCAAATTTACTGAGTAAGTTTTCTCCACATTTAAGTATAGAAATCGAATAACATCGAAAGAATTCGATTTCTCGATACAAATCTTCTTTGCACGTCGAACGATCATTAAGAATGATATGACAGACAGCTGTCGACGCGTCCACTAAGGTCCCCACCCGAAAACAATGAGTGTATCGTTAGTGTAGAAAACGCAATAAAAGTCCGCCAACACGCCATTAACACCAAGTGCTTATTGCTTTTGTGTTATTGTATAGTTCTGATAGCAACGAACTCTGAACAAATAGAATTCACGAAAAAAAAGACAATTTTATATCAAAAAACTAATGTGATAATATTATAATTATATAATCCGTGTTTCATTTCGTGTTAGTTACCATCAGGGGACGTCCATATGTACGTTCATTTAATAATTTAATATGGTACATATCCCGATGGAGGCTTTGAAAAAATTCTGGCATTATATAACTCTAACACGAATATGTTATGTAAATCTGTAGATACGTACCTTGAATCCTTGAAATCAGTTCGTAATAATTATCCTTTCACATTAACTAGCTCATACCTCTTTTCGGGTTCAATGAGTTTAGCAAGCTGATTATTATCTTTAGAACCACAATATATTTATCAAACTCATAAGATGAAGACGAAATTAATGAATATGAAGAGAAAACAATTTATAAAATAATCCAGTCGTGTTATAAAACAGAGAAATAAACCCATCATCAAGATTAAAATGAAACTTTAAAAATTGAAGCTTATTTTAAATTGAATTTGAAGTCCGCTCGACTCCCGGCCAAAGCTTAAATTACATTTACTTATTCGGTTAGAATATCATCATGATTTTATTGTTTCACTGTTTCATTATTCATTACGATTTAGTCTCGTTATTAAAAAATTAAGAAGACATTAAATATCTGACGATCTGAGTTCGAATTCCAGTTAGTTTGTACTTATTACTTTTTGTTTTATAGTCATCTTCCTTTAGAGCCATATAAATTATAACTGATAAAGATTAATTGAAGCTTTTTTTCTTTCTCTTACGTAACAGACAATATGGATAAGAGATAAAGCGATTGAGAGCATATTAAAAGCATTATACAAGTTATTTGTTTTAAAGTAAATGTAAAAAAAAACATTAACAAATTTTTATTATGCCCCCTCCCAGAACTGGGGGTGGCTGTTATGTAGCCATTTTTATTTTACGCGGTGACACTCTGAACACCAATAGGGAAATTGGATTGGTACTACTTTTAAGGGCTTTTTGGACATGAACCGTGTTTTTACATCCCGGCCAATATTGCGTCTTTATGTTTTATGTTTTTACGACGATTACACTTAATTTAACTGATCCGGAGTAATGAAGTTTCTATTTTATTACAGACCTACTTCGAAATTGCTTCTCGGAAGTTACTAGTATATATGTATATATATGTATATATTCACATCACTTATTTCATTGTATTTATAAGTAGCATTAATGTATTAATAACCATTATATTACCACAATAATTAATTTTTCTCAGCCATATTTATATAATAATTGTATAATTTATTGTTTTAGAATTTATGCCACTTTCATTTCATGAATTAAAACAATGAAGGCTTAGTTTATAACGAAGTCACGGACCTTACAGAGAGCTCCTATTTCCCGGGTAGCCGAGGACAAATTAAGATTCATAGCACTAACTCTAAAACATGATTTCAGTTTTCATTCCCACGCCTGAAAGTTACCGATCGCTTACGTTGACAACATTAAAAGCAAAACAGCGTAATCCATTTATCGGATTCGGGATGCAGTTTAAGTATAAATTGGGTATAAAATAAAACGGAATGTAACTGAAAGTTGTACACAGTGCAGTAACAGTTGGTGATTCGGACGAAGCGAAGCGATGCGAAGTTTGTTGGTGCCGGAATAAAACTGTGAAAAGTTGCCGCTGAAGAACCGCCCGCGGCCGGTCAGGGATCAACTTCTTTCTTCGATATATTGCTCAAAATTACAAACGCTTCCAACGCTTCCATAATTTTAAATAATCGTCTGTTTTAGCTTCAGTTTATACTTTTTTAATATAAAAAAAAACTATATATACTACTTTATTTTTTTAAATAAAGTTATTACAAAATCTATTTAGTTGAACTCATAGAATAACCCATTAAAAATGTATGATACTGTGTAAACTTCTCACCATTTGCAGCACTTATTTTGCCTCCCATAACGAAATGGTTCCAAAAACAGTGATAAAGGATAATGATAATCATCAAAACGTAAAACGCGAATATAAAAAATATTCATGAACCAAATAAATCTTATAGCTAAATGACCTTAAATTATAGCCATTTATTAAGTGAAAAAGTAAAAGTCGATATTGGTTAAGGACGTGTAATAAAAGGAAACTTAAGGTCAGCGTCGAGTAAACGAGCATCAGAAAATAAAACAAACAACTGTAATCAGCAATAGTTACACTATTTGCCGTCAGAAGATCTATATGTTTCGGTGATTTCATTACCTACACTGCAATATACGTTTACATAGCCGTATTGCGTTGTTTTTTAAGTTCTAAGTATTGAATAGCACTGTACCTATGAAATTACATTAGTCATATATCGCATTTTCGAATTACATAAACAAAAGACAAATATTATACTAAGTAATAACTAAATCATGATTCGGTAATAAATTACCATTAATGTGTTGAAATATCTATACATTAATTGTGTATATAAAATTACACGAACTTGCACAATATTGTATACAACTCTTAGTTCATAGATAAATGGTGTTCATTAAATGAAAAATTCACAACGTAATAATGAAAAATGTACCACAGACAACAAAAGGACTGAAACGAAATTTAATCTCGCGTTGCGCTCTTTAATAGATGTAATGAAGTTTAAAAATCTCGGGGAATCCCTGAACAGAAGGCGGTGAGGTGATAAACGATCGGCCGGACCAATGTATCTCCATCAGTACGCCGCGACGACGCTGTTTCATAATAACTTATGTTTCTTACATCATTCTTTTATAATCTGTCTACTGCTTAGTTTATAAAACTTTATTATATAACTTGGACGAAGCGAACGTTTTGTACAAAATTGTTTAACATATTTTTCAGCAATACTAATGTTATAAATGCAGACATCTTTGATATTATGCTATATTTGTCACCAAAGACAATAGAATAACAATAGATATAAACTAGAAAATAATTATTTAACTCACATTCTAAAACTTTTTTGGCTTAAACTTCTAAAACAATAGCAAAAAATTCTCTCTTAAAAATATTATCGATTACAATTTCACTATTCATATTTATTTTATTCAAAACGTCGTCACGACACGGAAAAATGACAGCCATAAAAGCAACGGTGTCATTGTATTGGAACTTTGAACCCGACGATGATAAATGGTAACCGATGGAGGCGAAATGCGGATGCTTGCATGCAGCTTATCACGATATAACGCTTTTGCATGTGATTTATTTACAAACGAAACTAAATACAGTCTATAGTCGAACATGTTTTACGAACAGAGTGCTCGCCGAACGTATCATCGATTGTTTGAACAGTTTATGTCTTTAAATACTTTAGTATTCTCTCATGTCTGAAAAATTTTTGATTCGAAATTTAATGGTTAGAATATTAGTCGTTTCATTTTTCAATCCTAATTTACTTACATATCATCCTAAATATTTGACTATGGATTCAGACAATTTTACAACGTAATCAACATAACATAGAGACTTAAGTGGCATGCATGAAACGAGGAGCAAATTTCTTATCATCTAAAAATACGCCGACTTAACATCATCGGTTTCAGTTAATATGTCATCAAGTAAATGCAAGCATTACAATTGTTATACTTTATATAAACACCTAAGTGTAGGTATGCACAAGCGTACGATAAAATAACATATATTGAAAGGAAATAAGGCTAACACCAATCAGTGAGTCAGATGGGCGTTTCACAAGCGTGTTTGTCCGCGCTGTTGACTATCCGCCCAGCGCCATCTGTCCACAGCGATATTAAACACGCACGTCAACGCGGATCGCATTTACCAAAAGGTTTTAGTGTCGACACAACCCTAAATTACATGTGGTCGGTCATTATGGGACACTCGTATTAGTATAGCTCTCGAATTAGTTGGACATAAAGGTGATTGAACTTGGTTTTTGTATTTGTAGTGAGAAACGTTTTAATATCCATAGTGGTAACGAATTTCACAAACATTGTTCCTCAAACTTCTACTTTCTTCATTTTGTCACTAACAATGACTAGGTACTTGGTGTCTCCGCCATCTGCTCCTTGCTAATTTAACGATGCAATAACTTCATCCCTAAATTACTGAACTTACAAAATAAGTGGATTTCGTTTGCAGATCTTTAGTAGAAGAAAGCAAATCCGAGTGTATGCAACATATTCCTTTTGTAAAGTTGGCTCACTTCAATTTGGGTCTGACATAAAGTATGAATGCTTTACTTGAAAATCAAATAAAGCGGAGCAGCTGTCGACAGTGCAGTTGCAAAGTGCTTCAGTACACGCTACTCTCTACCCCAAAGCCAATATACCCAACATGCACGAGAAAGTTAAACAAGTAACCTGATAAATCTAAATTTTTCCAAAAAATTTATTGATTTTTACATATTGACTTTAAAATCTAATCAACAAATAGCATTTAAATCATTGTATGTTACGCTAGTTTTTATTTCTAACATCACACGAACTGTAGTCCTAATAAAACACTAAATTATGACACCTAATTTTCATTAAACATTTTTGAAATTATACGTTCTTTCTTGACAGAAGTAGATATGTACATTGTACAATTTCACGTGTTATTTTTGTCATTTATCTACGATAAGAAAACTTGTCATAATAAAAATGTACACTAGCAAATATTGCGTCCATTGACCTCGACTCATTTCATCCATGCTAAGCCCTCTATCGTCTGTCCGCATGTAGCCAATTGTCCTGAAGAAAACTCGGCAAACTGTCGTCCGTTTCTTCATTACTTTTTATGGCTATCTGTTTTTAAATGCTCTTGATAGTTCCAGTTGTAGTTGTACTAATCAGAGAGATGTCTTTTTCCCTCCAGTGTACTTTGAAACGTAATATCAAAGGATTCGTAAGGAATAAAAGGGGAAATACGAGAGCTTTGGAACAACAGCACAAACGCACTGTTGGAATTGTAATCCCGTGTGGGCAGATACGAGCACGCGCCATCGCGCTACCGTGTACATTGGTCTAGATCATTTATAATTCGACTTCATTTTCATGAAAATCGTTTAACTATGAACATAAATAAAAATAAATGATTTGGTGTGGGCTGCGTTAATAAAGATGAAATGTAATACTCCAGTATTTGAACTTGCAGTTTAAACAATTTACTAAATTCACCCTTTATAAATAACCTAAATCACTCACCCATCACCGATACTATGTCAACAATTTAAATATGCTTTCATAAAGCTTATTAGTTCTTGAAAATAGCAGCACGGCTGTTCAATTGCTGTAACATTTGTGTATTGTATTTGCATTGTTTCTATTCATTACAATAAAACAAATGTATCATTAAAATCATTGTAAATAATAATGATATCAAATGACAATCATTAAGTGCGCACATACGTAGCAGTACGTGCTAAACTGCCAATAAATATCGTGTCAATTTGAACGTGGGTATCCAATGATTCAAATGTAAATATCAGCTGCGTTGCGGAAATAATAATCTGATTGTAATAATACTATTAACACAGCTTCCGAAGCCAAGCGTGGCTTACTGTGCTCCGTACTTACTTTATTATACTATGTGTTACAATAAAGTATCACATCTCAATATTATAGGCGTCCATAAAATCACAGTTAGGTAAAAAGTTAATCGCTGTAATCAACAAAATCATAATCAGTTTGTTTCCACTCAAACTTATCATGGAATTGATGCAAGAATATAATGTCAACGGTTGTCCTTAAGAATCGAAATTGAAATGCATATGATTGATTTTAATTGAATAACTACTTTCCTTACCTTAGAGTCCTGAATTTACAAACTTAAACAAATCTCTTTAAAGACATCAATCTTAAGACATTTTTGGACACTGTTTTTAGTGGATATTTAAAATAAAAACGTTTTTATAAAAGTAATCCTCTAACTCGATGCCATTTATTTCAGCCTACCTATTAAAAGTTAAATAATGTATGATATAGCTACCTTCCTAAGGAAGTTGGCCACGTCGCGGCGATTATCCAAAATTACGAGGTACAAGATAACTTCGCGGAATGCTTTAACATCGGAATGTGTGTGAGCGTGACACATCCTTTATGTTAACAGCGTGGCTTTGAGCGCTAGGGATATCTGGACATCCACCGGTCAGAGTTAATTTCGTTTTTATAACACCACAAACCCGAATGATCTGTTTACTAGCGGGTCAGTAATAAAAAAGGGGCTGTGGCCATTACGGGGCGAGTAGTCGCGCCGCCCGGTGTCGCCCCCTATCGGGTTTCACGTAAAATGGAGCGGGGGGCGTCGCAGATAACGACCAATATAGACGATGGTAAACGTCAAGCCAATTAAAGCATTTGATCTAGACCACGGCTGGCTTTCATATCAAGATCATATCTCGCTAACCGAAAGGAAAATCTTATAAATAAAAATAAAGGTCAAGGACTATCAAATCCTAATATCTTAGAAAACCCACCCCATTATCAAGTTTACATGGGAAAATACTGTTACTAATTTTATACATTATTCTAACAGAAGCAAAGCTAATGCATTAATGATTTTTCAGATGGATAAAAAAATATGTTAGAATAGTAAGTGAGATCGAAACATCGACGCAAAGAGAAAAGCGTCTAGTACTGAAAAAAATAAAGAATCAAAAATTAAAATCCTAGTAGATAATGAATTGGGATTTTTTAAAACAATCAGAAACAAAAACACAAAGAATGAAGTTAAAACTTAATGGAAAAATTAATGTACCACAAATGTTATTATCAGATACGAGCGAGCTACATCTTTCATCGTATCAGAGCTTTCACCATCCATCATGTTCCGCCATGTTTTCTGATACGCATTTATTAACTATCGTATTGAGCAATCGCATTTATTATATTCCTAGATTTATGTAAGTACATCAACTCGTGTTTCCCTACAAATTACGACTACTTGTCGTAAAAATCTAAAAACACTTAATCTCTAGGGAACAGGGTTTCTGTTTGTATATGCCAATAGGTCGGAGTTCGCTTTGGCGATGACACATCCATTATAGTGACACTTTTCCGTCCTTTTTCGTGTCACTTCTGACAGCTTCGAAAATGACTACGAGTCGCTAATGTTTTGCGTGTCGAAAACGTACGATAAAACTTTGTAACACTGATATCTTAAAACACGTTAATAACATTTTAGAAATCGTAATCATTGTAAAATTATCGCTTAGTAAAAAAGCTATTTTTTTAATTTAAGTATATTTATTTATTTACAAACTAAGACATATTAATTGTGCTTATTGCACGGCAATGTAAAGTTAAAGCGTATTATTATTATTATTATAAGTATTATTATATTCTACAGATACTTTTAACGATTCATAAAAACAACAATGTAAAAATCCTACTAGGAACACATAAAAGAAAAACAAGACATTGGTCGTTCATATTGTAGCGACATAAAATAGACTACCAATATTAACAGGACTTGATTAAAAGTCTAATCAAGGCCATCTATTAGTTCTCGGTTGTCAGTAGCCGAGCAATCAGTCAGGCGTTCTCGAGGTGCGGACGTCTCGCCACTAAATTCCCTTCCTTTAGTTATTTATTGGCCAATCTTTACAAGACACTCTTGTAAAAATAACATCGCCTCCATGCTAAAACATTTTACAAACTATTGCTTGTTTTCATTTCTAAATAAAGTTTCCTGTTCTTACTTAACATCAGTACTAATTTTATATTTTTCTTGTTTCAGGTAAGTGAGCACCAATAGAGAAAAATACACTCATACCCTTCATAATATATTTTTAACAAAAAAATAAATACAAAAGCGAAACATGAAAACGAGATATCTTATCAGATTAAACTAAATTATTTAAATATCCGCTAATATTAAATTTCACAAAATGCTATAGCGAGACAACTGACACCAATGGACCGTCCTTAATAAACGTCATTAGAACACGTGACGTCACTGGACTAACATGGCTGCCACATCCAATTAAGTCTCAAACTAACTAAAATAAATTTCACATGTTTAACCGTGTAAGAACTTTTTCACTAAAATTCCTGCGATTTGTTTTCATACAGATGTAACTGTTCTTTCATTATTTAATTTATTACCTGACTGTCGCCCGTAATTTCGTCCACGTAGAGGTTGAAAGAAAATAGGTTCTCAAATTATTTTAGGAATTTATATCAATTTGCTTTCTTGATGCTCGTCTTCGTAAAAAAAATCGCTCTAAACATCTCTAAATAAACTACTGGGTAGTTTGGGTTTTACGTTTATATATCAGTTAATTAATTAATTATATCAGTTAATTAATAAATAAATCAGTTCATACATATTATAATATTACGGGAACATATTCAATGAAATTACAATCAGAATGATCCTGTATCATAGACCAGACACAGCAAGCAGTTTGTTTTCGCAATAACGGCAACATGAAGGGTCGGTTTAAATCACGTAAGCGAACACGTCGGCAGGTATGGGCCCGCGGCGATCCCACGTTTCAGAACCTTAATAGAAGCAAGAATTAATCGCCGATGAAAATTTCCGGCGAACCGTGAAATTACAATTTCAACGGCGCCTCATCATGTGCAAACTCGTAGTTACTATTTAGTACAACAGAATGCGATTGTACATGTCCAATCAGAACGTTTAACTCATGAAGAGATGTCATACGAACTAAATAGAAACGGCTAAACTCAAGTATAGATAGTCCCATGTCGGCACAGGCTAGCCGTGAGTATAGCCGTTTCAATTTCAGTTTATAACAACGTCTCATAAAAGTACGACAAAATTAGATCTCATACAACTTTCCTTAAATCTTTTTTAAATCTTTAAAAACTGTTTTAATACTAGTAATATACAGTTTAACGGTTTAGACATCGATATGAAACGGTGTATCCTTAAGATAATATTAAAGGCGGCGTTTTAAATAAGTTAAGCCTATTGTAGGGCTTAACACGGATAAGAAGCCACAATTCGGCGAAGCTCTCAAGTGTGAAGCCATATTGTCTTCAGCCGATATAGCGTCACGCGTCAATTCACAAGGCAAATTGAATTATACGATAAACTTAGACTTTTCAATGTTTAAATTATGTATTGAAAATAGTGTACTCGCTAGTTTGATCAAAAATAATGCCGTTTAAAAAATAACACACATACTGATTAGAGTTGGGAAAAAAATTATTGCTCATTAATATGAAGGGCAGAATTAGTAGAGATCTTTGATCGCTGCTCCTAAAAGTAAAAATAATTAAAAAAATAAGTGGTCGTATTTACAAAGTATTCGAACTTTGTACTGCAATATCGAAACCAATGGCCGAGATAACAGCGGAAACAGTTCCCTGGAACAGATGTCCGCTTATCTCGATACCGTGCATTTAAAGTGCAGCTTTTAATACGTGTGTGTAACGCAATAATATCGTATTGTTTATCGGTACACCGCCCGCGCGTACCCGCCCGCCCGTGCTTTGGTACACGTCACTAGCCGGGCCGGCCGCGCGCTCGCACCGATCACACCACGCTTAGATTCCGTAGGCCGCGGTCGTCTCCAACGCACCCTCTCGTACCGAATCACATAAACCATTAATTGTACATCACTCGGCGATAAAACGCGCCACTTTTATTACCCCCCAGCCTTTATTTTCATTTTTATTTCGCTTCTTCTAATGCAATTGCAGCGGAGCGCGGACTGTATTATTTCACTGAGTTGTTATTATTCATTATTTTTATCCTTGTGCCGAAGTGAAAATGAAGCCGCGACACGAAAAGGTGAGTTTCCACTTGTATTTTCAAATGTTAATTTTGTAATCTTACATTTTTTCGCTGAAAATTTGTGTTACCAATTCATCTCCCATGTTTTGTTTTTCCCCTAATTTTGCTTTAGTTAAATGACTGTCGTGGGTATATTCATAGTGTTAGTTGGTCGTCAATATCAGTGTACTGGTAGTAATTCGATTTAGGATTCGTATCTCAACCACTCGCGGGCATTGTGAACCAATCAACATTTTATTAGTCCATTTATAGACGTCATATAATGCGTTCAACGAGACCACCATAAGCGATGACGTAAGAAAGTTTAGAAAACATTTGACTTGATATACAAATTCAGTCCTATTATGATAATTCCTCATGATACACTAGTCTTTCTCTCTCTCTGAAAACTCTGATTTATTGTTTACGAGGTAGATGTTTTATTTGAAAAGGGATGAATTTAAGTTTGACACAGAAAATATCTTTTTCCGCGTTTACCTCAGACTTCTAAGAAAAAATTAGTTGTAGAATTTAATTTTTTGATTCCTTTTTAACGGGTGTATGGCTTATGATATATGTATGTCTAAACAAAAATATTGATCGGGTAGCTTCTCTCTAGTCCGATAGCGACCGATAAGATAGTTTATCTCGCAGCGCCGACCCCATCTGCCGTCGTCATCCTTCAACTAGAAAAAACTCGGTGCCTATTTAATGAAGATGTCCACCGCACGCAATTTCTTTTTCTATTTTGAAATTTGATTATTAGCAGGGTAATAAATCATTTCTTACTCTAGTATAAAATGTGGGTAGACTCCAAAATCATATTTTCATAGTTAATACATCGTAGAAACTAGTTCTCTTTTGAATAAACCATTCGCAATTTCATTGCCTATTGCAACTTACCTACCCAAGAAATACCTCAACCATTTTGTTTTATAAACAACCGCCTTTGTGAAACTAGAGTTTGTTAACGGTAAACGGTTGACTTACTCATTACCCAAGAAATCATAGTTTATTATAAACGTATTTTCGAGTGAGTCAGATGGTTATTATAGGACAAAAACGCTATTCGTGCATTAAAATTACCACGTAGATCCACTGTGACATCTCTTGATGAGTATACACTGCCAAAGCCCCTGCATAGAACAAAAATTTTTATATAACATGTTTTAATAAAATAAAATAGTCCTCCTCTGAGGACGGACCGTTATAACGTTATAACGTGAGCGTTAGCTGTTCTTAATCATAATGGCTCACGAAAGTTTAAACAATTTAACAAAAATGTTGGTTGTAAGCAATACATAGATACCTGATATTACCATCACATAGTTACAAACGATATCCCGCTCGTAAAGTTAAGCAAATAATTTAGCGTGAAGTAAATTGGTTTAGACCAAATATTCCGCAAAACTAGTTACAAATCATCCCGAGAGAACACAAACTTCGGACCCATTCGAGTTAGTCAACCTGACATAAGAACGTCTTCCTCAATTAAGTCACACGAGACAACTCTCTAATTACCTATAGTGGTTCTCTCAAAACTCCTCTTGCCGTTATTATAGTTTCCTTTTCTATTTCTATGAGATTTGATATTCGTTCATGGATGTAAGAAAATTAAAACAGAGTGCCTACACTATTTTTAAAACGTGCAAGAAGAACTAATTTTATTTTTATTACTCGTGTTAAAGTATCATATTATAACCGTAACCTTAGATGAAGACTTGTCACAGCGCAAGTCGCAGATTCAATTCCCTAGGCAAAATAACAGCGTTGATAAAATTTCTCTTTCCTTATGAAAACTGTATAACAATCTTATTTACTCAATAAAGTATATTTATAATATATTTTTCGATTATTTGTTCCACCGAAGTAACTTGTACTAACCCGAATCTAACTTATATGTAGTAGATGATTTAAACACTCAACAAACATAATCCATGTAACAAGCGCTTGAAGAACATATAAAGTGCCTGGTTAGAATTCTAACCGGCCACACCCAAATCCTCGTCTCTCTGAGGTACGATAACGACTATATTTTACATGATTTAAACAAATTGCTGTCACATCAATCACCTAAAAGTCTGTCACATGCGCACTTACTAAGCGATATCCCTACATAATCCTAAAAAATATTAACAAACCGTACGAAAAAAATAATGCGAGTATCATGTAAAAAAAAATTATATAAAATATTTTTTCAACAGTCAACGAGCTTGTTCTTAATTTTTAGTACTTAATGTAGTACGATTTTAATTAATGAAAAAGAACTACAACGTCAATGCGGAATAAAAATTTATTTACCACAGGTATTTCATATAAAAGTCGGGTTTTATTTTGATAAGAAAAATTATTTACAAAATTTATTTCAGTGTTTTAATTAGAGAGGTACGATGTCATATTCTGATAAAAAAGTTATAATTTTTTTTTTTAATTAAAACCTGTAATATTCGGATTATTTAAATATTATCATAAACGATAAATTAAATATACGCCTCTATAAAAGATCAGATTCATATGTTATGTTGAGTACAAATTAGTTCTTAGCGAGCATTAAAAATACATTTTATCGTATGTTTTATAATAACTACAACGGTATCTTTTTTATCTTTGTAGCAACTTACCATCAATAAAAATAAACAACCATTGTTTTTATTTTTCGTCTGAGATAACCTCCGGGGTTTGCAGAATTGACAACTAAATTTATTATTAAACTCCTAATATGTTGGTGTTGCACATAAAATATAAGAAAGGAGTCTCGCGTCGGTTGGAGTGTAGTGGGGAATACGATCCCGACACAAATTGATTGAGAGCGACATTTGATATAAAATTGTGTTGTGATTGATGCGACCCCGCCCGGAATGGTGCTCGCTAAGTGCTCTGTCGTAGTGTCGCCTATATACATACCGTATGTATACATAGGTGTACATAGGCCTCCACATGTTTGTATATAAACGTACATCCGCTAGACCGTCTAATATTACAGAAGTGTACATTGTATAGGTCGTTTTACTAAAGTGGTTAGGAAATGTTTTATTTTAATTAAAGATCAATACTGAAATAAGTCACGCACTATAAATATTTTAATATCTTAGGCACCAAAAAATGATTATAATTTCTCTTTTCGTAATCTGTATGCAAGATTAATCTCACGAGTTTTAAAGAGACATTCATCCTCTTATATATGGTGGATGGCATGATGCTTGTAATATTCCGAGATATATGTTGGCACTCAAAGTTTTCAGTTGCAGCGTCACACTGACAGCTTGTCTTCGAACTTTACTTAATTTCGCAGGCAGCTCCTCTAAGATAAAGCGTAGTTTTTTTTATTTTCCACGGACATAAAGGGTGGTGGTCGTTGGGGGAGGGAGGATGCTTCCGACAAATTGCTCGACTGCTCCGCTTAATTTACTTTACAAATGCGGCGAAAGTTTTTTGGTCCAACATTTTAAGAGCGCGGCGATCTCTCACTCGGATCTGCTTTTTTAATTTGTTTAAGACGCTATCATGTCGTATTAAGACTAAAATTAAAGTTAAAATAATAAACAATTTAATATAGTAGGTCCAATTTTTAACCACAAAACCAACCAGCCCACAAAACATTTGACTGTTGTTTCTAACAAAAAAATCGACTAAAATTATAACACTGAAATAAGATAATCTTATAACTGTCACCCGCGAATCTGTCCGCGCGGAATTTAAAAAAAAACTTAATTACTTGCCTATGTGTTGTTACAGTATGTTCATCGAGATCCTTTAAGCTGTTCTGCAGATGCCTTCTAAAAACATCTATCCATTCATTCATCTTAACATTCGTATTTATTTATAATATTAGTAAGATTATTATTCCTAATACATTATGTGTATAAATTAGTATCAAATACTATATATGAAAGGGCGCTGCTTCGCTGCACGTCCATCCATCATACTCCAGACTCATAACAGTCGTCTCTTGCAAATGTCCCGTGTATGTAATAACAGATGTGCCTTACTATCACATACCACATGCCACTAGGCTCGCTATAGACGCGGCTTACGTCGTATATGTTCAAATTTATAAGTTAACATTTCTGAAAATTTGCATATATTGGACTAACTCATTTTTATCTTTATTCGTTATATCAATAAAGATCAAAATAAACAAATCAGTTCAGTCAGTATTTAATAATAAAGCAATATTTAGTGGTATTTCTCTTCATAAATAAAAAGGACAGTTGCAATTATAAAATAATATTTTTAATTTCTTAACGATATTTCCTTCGAAAGTATTTGACTAACCTTGCAACACTCATGCTGACTAATTATATTTGCAAACGGTCACTATATCTTGAGTACACGACTGTACCGAGTGGTTGCATAAACTGTTAGTATTACTAGTCGCCGCAACAAACTCATAAGTGAACGGCCGCGCCCTAGCTGAGGGTGAACGATGACGTTACTCGAACCTATATCGCGTATATTGTATAGGGCAACGATAGCTCATGCCGTATACTCAAAGAATTAAGGTCAGCATTCACACGATAGCAAAAGCCTTAAAGTGACAGATACTAGATAAATGTATTTACGCGCTGGCGGGAAGCGTCTCGCGTAAAGATTGCGGAATGAAAAGAAACTGAGCGAACTTTGCTCGCACTATCGACGTTCCCTATAAATGTAATTATTGACAGGATCAAAGTTGTGAATTCTAAGATGGTCGCCGTTTCATTATGCAGCCCTGTAACGGATGGAGGCGAGACCAAACTTAGATTGAAGTCGGCGACACAGACGCGTGCTCAAACTATATCTTGTCTTGCTTAGACTAAGATTTATGGTAACTTTGCACGTTCTCTACGATACAACAACTTCGAGAGTCCATTTTTTTTATTAGTACGTCTACAATGGACCCTTGAATATGTAACTACTTAACTGTTGAAAGATCTGCTAATCATTTATATTGAAATTCACAAATCAAGTATCTGCTACAATGAAAAAAAATAATAATATGAGTAATCAACGAAGCCGTGTAAGGGCACTGAGCGGAAGTACGTTCTCGGCTTCCGACGGCGCCTGCGCATGTCCGACTCGCGACACGCGACACCGCCAGCTCTGGCCCTCGCCCTGTCGCCTGCCCCCACACCGAAGATCATGTTACAGAATATCTGAAACCACCGCAAAACCAGGCTTAGGTAATCAATACACCGGATAAAATGTTTCGTACTCGTTTTCTGTAATATATAAAATGTTGTTATTTAATTTGTATTTATTACTTAGTTTTTATTAATATTAATCAATTTTATGCATTATCATATGTCATATATTTTTTTGTTCAGAGTAACAGAAAATACTGCTATATCTGTATATCTTTTAACACACCTAACAACAATAAGTGCTCAAACATTTCCAACAGCTGACGTAATTTGTTAAAAAGCAAAGACATGTTTTGTTTTCGTAATATTTAATAAAGCCGCAGCTTTAATATATCTCCGAAATATGTGCAAAGATTTTCTGCTTAAAACTGTGCTCGTACGTCACGCGTTAACGCACGTACAATGTGGAGCTTTACGTAAACACTGGAGCAATCAAAACAAGCGCTCCCGCTAATAAACAGTTAAAAACAAATGGAGAAAGCCCACAATTGCCGTAATTACCAAATCACGAGAAAATTCACGCTCTCAACCCTCCACATCACGACGGAATGGAAGAAGCCTGTGAAAAAGCAAATTAAATTAATTGTGATGTAAACGAGGGTGAGCAGAACGTTCGTGTTGTAAATAATAGATGGCGGTGCCGCGCACCCCTTCCGCTAGTTGACTCGCCTATAAAATTTTATTTCTTCTATAGCATGTTCCGTCTCGGCCATAATAAAGCCTTTATTTTACGAGAATTCAATTAATAAATAAAATGGTTCATTCCATTTGATTTTATTTGCTAACGTTGTTATTATCCTCTGTATTATATTTATTAATACCAGACATGACGATTTATTGTTTATTGCCTTTCCTAGTATTGGATCAGAAAGTAGTTCAATTTAAAGGAACTCTAATGCTAGATTGTGAATTATCGGGAGCAAAAAATGCTAATGATTTTATTTGAATACGAGATATTAATATTGTTCTACACACATTATATATGTACTTGATTTGATTAAAAACAATCTTTTGTTAGTTACATAAAAAAAATAATTTAAATGCGAGAAGTGTTACTGGAGGAACATTTTATCCCTGTTCATCGTCAGACAACGAGTCGCTTCATCTTAATGCAAATTTATGTGACCCTAATGCATTTCGGAGATGCATACATTTAATGGCTCTTTATGTGTAATAACAGACTGTGAAATCGTATAAAATTTCAGGAATATTAATACTTGAGAAAGTTTAAGGAAATAATATCTACCTACATATTTAGAAGGAGCATTTGGTATATCTATAATGAAGTCTGTAACAAAATGTGGATAGTTCAAAAGTGTTAAATATAGAGTAACTAGCTTCTGCCAGCGACTTCATCCGCGCGAGTTGAAAAAAATATAGTTAGTGGCATATCTCTGTGTCAAATTTCATCCAGATCAGTTAAACCGTTTTGGAGTTACCAGCTAACAATCATCCATGTAATCTTTCGCATTTATAATATCAAAATAAGATTATAATTACGAACTACGTAGATGATAAGTCTACTATGTAGATCGTCTTAAATCATCCTTAAAACTCAACGGGTACGCACTGCATTCATGCGTATATACACTTATACGTGTATACACAAAGACGAATTTGATAACCGTGTTTATTGGAAGTACGCCGTTCAACTCGCCGCCACCGAAATAAGACGTTCGATCGGCTCACGAGCGCGCTTTAATATCGGTTTATTTTCATCGCTTCATCGACCAGTCTCCCGATACCTCTACACATTTATGCATTGATTTGAACACTTTGAACGAATGTGAAATCATCATTAAGGCGAAGTGATAATTAAATTAGTTTAAATAATACTACTAATAGTTTACGAATTTTAGATCGTAGTTAGACTTAGTGAAGAAAAAATATTGTTTTTTTTTTTAAAGAAGACGGAAGTAAGAAGAAAAGAAGAAAACTCGGTTCCAGTGACTCACTCAACCTGGGTGTGATGTGTGCACACGTTGCTCAGCCCATCACAACCTCCTTGAGTGAGCGACTGTGACCGGGAACACCTCATAACAAGACAGAAGACTGAAGAATTATCAAGACAGCAATTGCAATGTATAATTTTATATTTTTTTGTTTATGTCTTAAACATATTAACAAAGTCCATAATCATGTACACATTCAATAGGAATAATTCATGATATTCCTCCACAAAGCCGTGAATCGTTTACCTTGATCCGTCATTTCATCGTAAGATTCATGACCGCATAACAAGTGGTCATGCAGACGATCATTAACCAGCCGAACGTTGGTACATACGTCGGGCAAATATTGAAAAACCATCGGGCGAGCCGACTTTGCCGAAATAGCTCCAGCGACGTACAGAAAACAGGCGCGCATCTATAGTGTGATTTATGCGTTATTGACTACCGATCCGGTGGCTTACGATAACCTTAGAATGTGCTTACGTGGTATAGTCGAGCGATTTGTCAAATTAAAATGTTGAGACAATTAAGAACACAGTCTATGGTATTTTGTAAAACTTTATCGTTTGTATTATGTGGCAATACTGAGGTAGTCTGTTAAGTGCACTACTAAAAAATATTCGTGTAAATAATGCTAATTTACGCATTAAAAAATGTAGCCAAACTGATCACAATGTGATAATTTATGTAACATCTAAAACTATACGTATATAACCTGTAATTTGACACTACAATAAAATATACAACAAATAAAAAATATTAAATTTAATAATCTTTGTGATTCAAAAAAAAACTACCAAGAACTGTTTAAACAATTATTATCATAAACATAAGTTAAATATATATTTAATTTAGTTCACATCCTTTCATCCTTGTCCAACAAGGATGTAACTGTATTGATAATAAATAATAATGAATCTGTGGTAACATTAACAAAGTCATATCCCTTATCGCAGCGTAGGCGGCGCTGCGCAAGCCGCGGTGCAGGAAGCGCTTCCTCTGCTTCATATCTGCCAAGCCATATGTGCACACAACTTTATATCACGATATTATCACAATCGTATATACTATAACCATTTAGTTACTTAGTATAGAAATATTGGAACCGCTTACTGAAATATCTATTGTTCTGATTTTTAATGTGTTAGGTGCCACTTGTTTAACAAATTCAAAGACGTGTTAAGTTTTAAAGATAAAAATTATTTAATCAACTGTGTTTATAATTTTTTTAATTGTATACATCTAATGTAAATTAAACAAGCAAAGAACTAACAACTAATTATCACAGTTCCTCGATAACGATTAAATATTATAACGGTTACAATTATCAGACAAGTTACATAGGTTTAAGCATTATCTCCGTGACACACCTGGCCGGGTTAATTTGCATTCGGTGCGCATTTGATAGCAATGTGAGACGTTCACATGTTATATGCACTGATTCTCCCACCCTAACTGATCAAATATATCACGTACATATCATGTATGTGATCGTATTGAAAACATTTATTTTTTCTTTTTTTATTTGAATTACATTGACTCAAACTGAATCGCGTATTCCACTGCGACTCGCGATCAGTCACGAGGCATGACGGTAAGTGGAAATAGACACTTAGGCTATAAAGCGTACGACATTCGATATCCTTCTAAGACATAAAGGTTGTGTCCGTATTTTACAGCCTATACATAAGTAACGTAGCTTATCCTTCTTTGGCAACTGGAGCATTCGTAGCAGTTGCCAACAGCCTACGTAGCTTACTAGATACCCGGTATCCCGCGCTACGCCGTAGCTGTCAACTTGCAACAACATATATTTCGTATGTATTCACAGATATCAACACTAGACACTGTGAAAGTTATAATAATACGCTAAATGAATGTGTATTTGTAAGAACTATTATCGATTAGGTATAGCTTATAATCTATGAAACTTTCTAACCATAATATATAAATTTTATCACCATTATCTATGGGCCTAATTTAATATATTTCCTCGTACTTTAAACCGAGTGGGTTTTATGGAGACAGTACGTGCTCTTTACCTAAAAGATTAAGTATTGAATTCCTTTTTTTTAGTCCGTATGGAAGACAAGCAGGGTTTTTTGTATGCTTTTACACCCGCCACTTACGCAATAGCATCGTACAATCGTCAATAGCTTACTTGAAACCATGGCTCTTCACAGACCTTATATGATTCAGAGATAAGAAAGAAATCAAGTAATTTTAAAGTACGTTTATTTCAGATTTTATGTCTTACTTTATTGTATGTTATCATTAGAAATAATTAACTTACAAAAATAAGTAATTCAATAATTTAAATAACTTTAAAAATATAAACAACAAGCTAAATTTATTTTAGTTTCTCCTCATTGATTTCCAACGGTTTAACAAACAAACAAATAGTAAGTTTAACAATTTAATAAATTTTGTTAGCATCAAAGTACTAAAACGAAATTTCCGAAGTCTCTGAGGTGTTATTTCAAATTGTAATTGTAATAAGCTAATGGTCGCCGGCGCCGCACTGTTTCCCCTGAACACATTACACAGTACACATAGTACACAGTACACACGAAGCGGTATTTGGCAACATCATCGTGTTTATTGTCATGTCAATTTTGTGTGGACATTCAGCCAAATTGGTTTTATTGTCAGCTACTCGTACATGATGCTCGACAATACGCCTCGCTATGAACAATACAATTTCGCCATCTTTAAGTTTTGCTTTTACTTGAATAAATTACATGACGAGGAAGAGACATTTTTTGATATTCTTCTACAAATTGTAAATTATACTTCCACTCCTTTGCGAGTAATGTACTGCTGTATATTCGTGCTTGAAAACATTTTATATCCTAATATAAAAATCGTTGTATAAAAACTTCAGTTGCAGTTATATTGAAAAGATAGTCAAGTATCTGAACCTCATTCGCAGTTCACTAACTCTGGTACGGTGAATAGGAATATCCGAAGAGAAATGCAAAAGTTCTTATATGAATATCTAGAAAATTATTTCAATATAATTCCGAGAGGTGAAAGAAGTCGTTGGGACGCGACGCGACGCTCTGGCGAATTATCGTCGATTCATCACGTGCCAGCGCCGCGATGCCACCGACCCAATTTGTTGCAGGGCTGCATATTACAAAAAAAAACTAAGTAATGATATCACGTAAAATTGTAACTTACATATAATTTACTCACACTTATAATGTAAGTCTAAAGCGTACCCTAGAATTTGTGAGAATAAAAGTTTCACTCCACTCATCCAAGATAATTGCAATATAAAATTTTAAAAAAAAACTAACACCTATTATTGTCATATGTGTAACTAAAATTCCTTAACATTGTACTTTCATTCAGTAATTATATTATAATAAAATATTGTGTTCTTTTTTTTTATTTGTAAAAAGGTTTATGTTTACTAGTTGGCAACCCTATTGCTGATATATAATTTGCCTCCACTCAGTGTAGTCGACAATCGAACTTTGTGATGCAACTCTGCTGTCCAGTAATTAATCAACTTGTTTTGTTAGATTGCGATATCACTGATCGAGTTGAAAGCATCCTCTAATTGTTAAAGTTTGCCGCCGTTGATTGTAAAACTTTAAATTTGTTAGTTAATGTTGAATTTCTAACAAAATTCATTATGAAAAATGCATTTACATTTAATAAATTACACGATTACATAAAATTAAATTACTTATCGAAAAATGTACTCGAATTGTTTTAAAACATAAATTTAAAATTAAACATCTTTTTCTCCATTTCTAAATTATTGCAAACATAATTTTACCACCGACAATTTTAACATTTCTTTTTCCGCTGAAACAAACAAAGTAAATTTAGTTTTATCTGCGCGAGAAAAAGATTTTTTAGATCATTTTCTTCACTGGCACTAGCCCTCGAGGAAATGAAAAGTGTTAAACTTCGTATCTGCATAGGGGTGGCTTGTTTACCGTCGCCCGCCGGTCTCAAGACAATTTATTTGAAAGGTGGTGGCGCAATCCACTCTGCACCGATCACCTCCGATACAAACCTTTTACAAATACCTCAGTATAAATCACTTTGCGGATATAAAAGGTCTGACCTATATGCCTAACTGGACACTTCGATACCCGAAACAACTTACTCGATCTGACAACTTCTTATTATATCTTTGGCATATTCACCAATTGGAATTTTTCTAGCAAATTACAGATGCGCTTTTGTTTAATGTTACTATCCGATATAAGATATAACTACTTAATCGCATCTAACCTTACGAATCGTCAACAGCAATTGAATAATCATATTTTAATGTTTTTTTTTAATAATAGAACTTTTATGTAAAATTTGAATCTAAGATATCTCAAATTATTTGTAATTTTAAAATTCTGTAACTTTAATGCTTATTTATTCGATACCAAATATGTTAATAAATAATTTCAATAAAAGGGCTACGTCCTGAGAGACGTGACACGTCAAATTATTTTGTAACAAGCTGCGAATTTTGTAATCACGGGTGATGAAAATATAACAGTAAATTACATTAAATCACGAGTTATCCAACCTCTAACTTATTATTTCGGAAAAGGAGGACTTCGAAATTTACTTAATTACATTATAAAGATAACGATCATAATAAAGCAAGCTTGGAGGTTTAAATGAAAGCCTTCCTAGCGACTTGTTTAAGGAGTATTTACACTTTCATTCTTTTTCCCATATTTTAACCTATTTGTAACCTCAATACTTTATTGTTGTAAAAAAAATCTTGTCATCATGGAACCAAGATCTAATAAGTAAAATACTACATGATTTGATTGGTCCTACTTACCTCTACAATACAATAAAATTACAAATTTACCGAATAAATACTCGAGATGTCATTTCGAAGACAATAATAATTTAATTATAAAAATAGATTTTCCTGTTTGAGTATAGTTTAAGTTGGCGATCGGCAATAAATGGAGTGTGCCTTTATTACGGACATGCACGGTGCAGTCTCAATCTCGTTAGCTCTGGCTACATCGCGTCGTCGCCCGCGCCGGCTCAAATAGAAAACGTCGTTGATTAATTGCCAATTACTCCAACTGGCGAGTAATTCCCGCGCCCACTTGTCTTCAACTTTCAACTGGCATGTTTCTTTTTTTTTCTTTAAATATTAAGTGTCAATATATTCGAAGGTACTCTTATTCTAACTATACATATTTCACGAAGTAACCGTCTGGTCCGCTTAATTCATAAATCACGCAGATGTCTAACTAAGCACCATTAGCCTAATGATGAACAAGTGTATTACAGACTACCTAACTTATGCCTTTGTATCTATTTGTATTATCTTCATATGTCCGCTTGCAAAGAAAAGTGTTCAATTTATTTTAACATAATTCTGTATGCTTTGTTAAAATTATATAATAGAGATAGTTGCGCGCATTTCAAGCTATAAAGTTAATAAACATATACAAGTAAAGCTAATTAGAGTCGACGTGATCACTCACAACTTTATTAAATTTGTATTAAGGGCGAATTAAAGAGATGAAGTGGGAACAAGTACGGTTCTTTAATGAACGTGTGGAACTTGAGTGTGATGAAAATGCGAAACACAGATTTCCCACGAGCTTTCCGACAAATTAGTTTCATCAGAATATTTAACGTTTTTCATTAGAAAAATAACTTTTTTTTGCTAAAAGTGTTTTTTTTATTTTTCTTTAGTTTTTGAAAGATGATTCTTCAATTGTAACTTCAACCGCGGGAAAATATTCTTCAATATATTATTCTATTATAGTCTACAGAGGCACGTGTATTATGACAGACTCACCCAATAATACAGAGTAATGGATTTAGTTTGTCAGTGAGCCAATATTTGACCTTTTCATTAACCGCAGCCCCAAACATAAATTTATATAAGAGTAGTGTTACATCCCCAATGCAAAATTGTAATTTGCCTTGCTATAATCCAATATTTAGCATGGTGTAATTGAATATTTTTCCAATTTGTCGCGCGTAATGGGGCAAGATTGAGTTGACGGTCGGTGGGGCGGGCGGGGTGCGTGCGGGGCGCGAGCGGTACGGCAAAGGGCGGTATCTCATCTTCTAACATATTTTACAATTAAAATGCTGTCCATAGAAGCGATTGCTATCATGATGATATGACATATGACACTATGAAATACTAAATAATTCCATACAGTTTAAAAATCTTTTATTTACTTCCATCGAAAATAATAAGTTACTCGTGTAAATTTTACGTAGTTTTTCAAACGAAGTCTATCGGGACTTTTAATTAATTTATTGTATAATATAAAACATACACAGATACTTCTCTCGATTAATTCTATTTGTGATTATTAGTATAGTAACGGTCTGACGTAGTTTGCTACTAAGGTTGCGGGAGGTTGCACGTCGTGTCTCCACACCAATACGGAAGGATTACGAGTCAAACTCCCCCGCACGCGGTATTCTCCTCACGCCTCGTGTTTTGAATCACCGACAAAAAGATCCCATATTTCATTGCCTTTTTTCCCTTAAATAGCTTTATAATACAAGCTTATATATCCACTTTATTACTCTTTAAAGACGAATCATTTGATTTTACGTTTGGTAAAGATGAAAGTGTATTAAATTTCCGAATAATCTTAATAAGGCATTTAAAATTTTCATCTTGTTTTTAGTACTTATTTTTTAAATACTTAATGTAAACCTGTCATTTTATTTTATTTACTTATTATATAGTTATTTAGTAAAAAAAATATTAAAAACGTGAAAAATTATCTCTTTGAATAAAAACAGAGAAAGGTACTACGTTGACGTCTGTTAGTTTCCCTGAGGCTCTTAAAATAATTGAAGAACAATTTTATGGCTTAAACATTACGTAACGATTTCATAACTGGTTTACGACTGGCATGTTATTGCATTTTGACGTCGGCGTCGGCGGGCGACGGCGAGCGAACGGCTCGCGTCACGTCGATCCATTCCAGTGGCGCTCGGCGGCATACTAATATTCCCTGCGACCGATAATTCCAGTCAATATTCCGCCACCGATTGAGTTCCGACCAGCATCTTGAATATGTTACTATAATACAGCTCGACGTAACAGAAATTCCAGACTGCAAACCGAACTCAACCCTGTCATGAATTGCACCAACTTCTGACGAACACACTCAGAATTGCCGTAGGCATAGAAGTTGAAACGAGTATTATACATCTACTGGAATCTTCATTCTATTTCTAATCTTACTAACAATGTTTTCTCGTATTTTAAAACAAATTACAACAATTTATAGGTCCTATTCAAATGAAGCCTTGCAGCGTAAAACTAGCTGAAACTTTAAGAATTGCTACGTATGATTCAACAGTCGTAATTCGCCGCCGTCAGGCTCTAAACAAACTCCGCTTATCGCGGCGCATAAATTGGCAGCAAGTCGTAAGGCGCGCTGCGTTTCGCGCTTTATCGGCGACTCTCGTAAACCAGCGCCCGCCGTTATTGCACTCGCGATATGTCGCTACGGTCCTTTTTTCATATCACGAAAGGCACGCGGTCGCGGAGCATTTTGGACGCGATAAATACATCTATTTGGCAGTACACTGAGCCGCTATCTAAAAAAGCACGCCTTGAGCATGACGCGTAATTAGAGGCCAATCGTAAAACGAAAGGGTCGCGCGCTCGGTGCATCCCATCTGATAATGAGCGGCACTGGCTCCGATCCAGCTGCTCATATTAGGCGGCTCTGTTCTCTGGCGGTTGCTATCGTTGCGACTTTTACACTTTTACGAGTTGTTTAGTTGTGGGCGCTGCGCAGCGATGCACCGGGTGCGGGCGTGCTCGCGCTGCCAAATGCTAGTTCGCGGCTCACCGCGCACTCCGCCCTCTAAATATTCCCGGTACGTGTTAATGAGATGTTCGCTTCAGGCTCGTTTGGCAGCGCGGCTGGAGGCGACGCTTACTCGTTACCTAAATACCTAATCGCTGAATAGCTACGTGAACGTGCTTTCCTCTAAAATGTCCATAGCCTTTGATTTTGGCAAACGTTGCTACCACTAAGCGAACATACTTCTCTACTCCTACGTATAGGTTAGGTCACTATAAAAACCATTTTTAAGTTTAGTTTGCTCAACCCATTCAAGTTTTGTTACTTTTTCTTTCACATTTTCTTTTTGTTTTTAAGTTAAAACTCGGCTAATTAATTAACTAAACTCAAAGATTAAACTATTCGACGCTACGATTTAATAAAAAAAACAAAAGCGTGTTGAGAATATATTGATATTTAATATAACAATACAATACTGTACAGATGTTCAAATAAACGTAAGACGGGCAGAGCTACGAGTAGCCTTTGTCATTCGTTTAAAATAAGGGCAAGAGCTCCATACCCGATGATATCAATTTTGCTCAGTGCCTTTTAATTAACATTTCCTTTTCTTTTCTTTCCAGGTGAGTGAAGCAGCGAATACAAAACCGGCGAGCTTTGTGAGTGATCCCACAGACAAAAAGAATGAATATTATAACGTTTTCAATTCCAACATACAGAAGGAAAAAAAAATGATTTGCACTTTTGTGAACGCAAATGAGGTCCGTTTAGAAATGTTAAACTTAATTTAAATACATTTGGTGAGCGGAGTCAAACACCTTGCACACTTTTACCTACAAAGATTTACATTTCAAGCATGAGCTTTATCTGAAAATATTCCTTTTAACGTATTCCCTTTGTAGGTAACAAAAAAAGCTATTCGTTTTTGCTCGCGAATTTGTTAAATCTAGATAGATACTGTAATTTATGATAATAATTTAAATAAAGAAAATTATTTTATGAGTCAAATTATTTTTAAAAAATCAAATTTTTAAACAATATAGACTATATATAAACTCTAAAATCGGTACACTAATACTACTCTCTATCCACTACAATTTTAGGCAAGAATTGACATATACAGACTGTTCTAACGTAGATTCTAAAAGTAAAAAGGGCTTAGGTAATTACAGACGGCGTACGGTTGAGACTCATTCAGTTGGCAATGATAAAAGACAGTCCTTTAACGGGGCTGTAGGCCGGCTGATTACGGTACACAAAGCGCCGTATTATAATAAAGTCAAGTGCGAGCCTGACACGCGAGTTATGGCGTCAAGCTCATGAGAAAACTTTTATTATTGTTTGTCTGTAAAGCCAAGACCCACTTTGGGTCGCTACGATAGCAGAGTAAGTAAGTAATAATTAAATTTTTCATTAGACCGTTAAATTTAAACAAAATAAATGTAAAAACAATTGAACTTTACGGCAAATGTATTTAGTAACTCAACAATTCCAGATACAAACTCTCGGTTCCTAGTGAAAACATATTTTTATAATGTCACATGCATTTGTTTTCTTTTTGATCACAATATTAAGGATTCAATATGCTATGTGAAAATCAGCAGTGGCTATCTTTCTCGTCCTTTATATTTAAAAAGAAAGTTAGAACTTATGTGGTTAGTAACAGATAGAAGCCGTTAAAAAATGATCAAACGCATTAAAAATCACATATTTAGAGCACACATGTACGTGTAATTAATATAATCTACGTTGAAATGTGAAAATATTTAAACTGGTCGCATTAAAATAAAGTTCTTAGCACATCTAAAGTCGAAAGCTTATTTTAAGCTTGCGGATTACGTTCATTGTGAGCTAGTTTATAATAAATATTTTCCCCTATAGTACTCGTATACACTGGAAATAAAAATGAGCTACGATAAATATCAAGTTTTTGCTCATATATTTATGAGTTCATATATTATGTAATGTGTTCTGCATATTCTAACGCTATATATTGCATAAAAATCACGGTTTAAAATCCAACAAGCATAATAACAAATGCCAAACAACGATAACGTAATACTCAAATGCAGGGCAAAATAACAGTTAAAATACTGTCAATAAAACCTTACATAAAATAGAATACAAATATTGCACAACAAAGGAACTGCTTGCATTAGGACTTCGACCTCTGAAGCGTCGACCCCCGTGCTGTTGAACCTGGGACGTAGGTAGCCAATGAACTCTACAGTAGCTTTTCTAAATAAATTTATTATATTACTTAAGTTTTATAACATCACTTCAAACATTTTCTTTAGTACTCATGTACCATTTTATTTTATTCATAAAAATAAACACTACTACTAACTGGTGCACTCAGTTAAATGACTACTAAAATGTTAATTAAATAAGGGGTGTTCATTTAATGAGAGAAATCTTTACAAAGATGCTGCTTAAATAATAAGCTAAATATAATATATTTGGTTTAGTTCTATCTATTTAACTGAATCTATCTAAGGACCTCTTTTGATTGTGACATTTATTATTTATTACCAAACAAAAGAAGTAATATAGAATAACGAACAAAAATAAACAAAGATAAATTAATAGTTCAGTAGAAGTAGTTGGAATTTCTCAAGAATCATTGATATCTTTGTGACTTAGTCTTAAGATAATATTATTAAAATAAAACAAGAAGCTAAGATTATTACTACTTTAAATTAAAGCCTTTTGCTATTGCACTTAGGACTAACTTACCTATTTTACTGAGAGTCTTGACTTAATTTGAAGAATAAAATTTTAATACAAATAAATTTTTCGCTGTTACTTTTAAAAAAATGTAATCGGTAACATTATACAACTTGTTGTATGTATCATTATTTTGAAACGCACTCAAACTAGGAACGCACTCACACTAGGAACTTATCACATTAGTGGGAACAAGAATAACGATGACGGTCATTACAACTACAAAATTTTTTGGATAAAAGACCTCATGTTTAAACACAAATTGTAAAAAGAAAGACAATCTCAGTTCCACTGAACCGATTCGAATAGTCATTTAATTAAAGAAAGCTCTTCTACTTTATATTAAAAACTTTTCTCTTTATATTTCAGTTACATGTTTAAAATTTCACGAATTTAACCGTTCATACGCGAACTTCTATTATGCAGATGTATTGTTCACGTGCATATATTTTCAATTCATGTAACTTCTGAGCGCTTTGACATACTTTGTAACAAAGACTACTTATTTTCGGCACGAAAATAATATGAAAATTGTTTTCATAACTCATTTAACTATAAATTTTTCTAAAAATCTCGCATTAATTACTTATATATAATGAAAATGGTTGTATATGAAGATAAAACCATGCTCATTATATTAACTATAAATAACTTTAAACGGTAATATTATAAACTGTACATAGTGAAATCATATCTTATTTACAACGATTATGTTTTTGTATAGTACAATGTTTACTGCAGAATAACTAGAAATAACCAATGGCGAAATAGCGTAAAAACAACAATAGAAGCTTCTAGCTCCATTGTTCTAATCAGATATAGTGGTTTCAACGTAATTAACTAAAAAGCTGCAGTGTTTTGATTATGCGCGACAGGCGCCTTGCATACATCTTCATAAATACTGTTTATATAGCTTCACTCAAACTGAATAATACTTGCTGGTATTCTTGTTCGAATAAAGTTTGTAATTTCAAAATTGTACCCTTACAATATTAAAATATTCAAAAAGTTTTTTTTGAATATAACTAAAAACATTTTTATTTGGTAAAACATGGTTTAAACTTTAACCTCCAACAACATAGGTACAAAAAGGGATCTAAATATTTTTGCTAAAACTCACCAAGGCACTAAATACTTAATTTTACTACATGCCCATATGATGTTGCGGGACCTATCTTTTATACTGCGTTAAAACGCACTATAAAATCACTCTTGTCCCGTTCACCAAGCGCTCAAAATGCAAAACTGCGCGATATAAAACGTCGCGTTTTAAAAGCGCTACCGTATGAACAGAGACATGAAAACATATTTGTTTTGTTTGAACGCTTTTTTTAACGCGCTATAAAAAAACGCCTGTGCAAATGAGGACTAATGCTTAAAATCTTACTTTATCTCTTTTAAAATTGAGACTATAAGAACAGTCGCACATCATGTACAGTAGTGGGACTGCATAAGAGGGGGTATGCAAGGCCATTAACCGCCGAAGCGCGGGCGTCGTCCCAACAACACCGCATCTCGTCCATACGACACACACCAACTAAGCTGCAGTTGTGTTACCCTGGTAACTTGATTTATCATCGGACAAATTCCCGTTCACATTTGAATCGCATCGATTTGTGTTGTTTGCATTGCTCCAATATTCAAATATATTCAGAATAAACTGCAAAGAAAGGAAATGAATAATATTTTAACACCAATGGACGGTTATCGGATTCATATTCCGCTTTCTGGTTATCGAACTTTTCCTCGTAAGCAAAAATTTAACATCGTTATTTTAAAATTTAAATTATATTCCGATTAACGTGAATTTGTGCAGTTTTATGTCTTGTTGCAATTTTATCTTCAAAAGGCAACCCATGAATTGCCGTGAACTTTTTGAATTTATTTTTAAATCTTTCCTGAATTTAAGCATAATATATTGAAACGAAAAAAGAGAATTTCAAAAATAAGGCACGTAGAGTAGTTAACTCACCGCAGAGTGGTCGGCTTGTAGCAAGAAGGCGCTGCTTGTTTCCAATCCACGGAAGTTATAAATTTGCTTTAAAGTTGTTTGAGTTGCGAATTTCCGCGATGTTTGTCCGGACGTGCGGGTCCATTTAGCCCTCGAACCTTCCGCTAACTTCTGTGCAAGCGCCGCGCCGATAACTAACCAAGATTTTCAATGAAACTTTGATACCAGTAGGCGTTATATTTGATTTTACTCTGTTTTCCCACAAACTTAACTGCTTCTATTTAAAATCAATTTACATTTATAGACCAAGAAACGGACTTACGATATGTTTGAATTTTAACACAAGTTTGAAAGTTCTTCATTTATTTTTTTTCTTTAAAAATCGACCATTATGTCCGAACCGCAAATCTTCGTACTGTGGGTCCGTATTTACTATTATAAATTAAATTAAATTACCTAAGCTAAGAAAAAATTGTTAAAATTTCGTACATTTAAGGGAGGTCTCACTATCCGCTTCTATCAGTACATGCCGGTGATTTATAAGCCTTGATTGAAATTTCGTCGACAGGTTGAGGCGTCGTCGTATAATCCTGGGATTACGTTTACCTTCTTTGACGGCGATGTAATAAAATTCAGCTTACACGTACCTACTGGTGACGGTATTGGTTCTGATATATACTTCATAGATTCCTTACTTTAATATTTTCAATTTTACACTTAGTAAATGAGCGAATAGTTTGCAGAATCACACGACCAAATAATACTCGTTGTTTATGGTCTCTTTATAGCAATAGACTTTGTCTCTCCAATATGATACCTTACCATTCAAAATTATCTTTTTTTTATCAAGTTTTGGAGTCAAACTTAAAGGTTTACACTCTTTTACTAAAAATATACTTAGTTTTCGCCATACATTCTGTGTAGAGATTTTATAGTTATCAAGTTCTGAATAATTGTTTTTTACTCTTGAAACCATCTTTAAATTTTATAACTTCAAGTTTTTTCTGTAAAGTTTTTAAAGTACTCGCGACTTTCCCGTATTTTTTTAGAAAAAGAAGGCACTCGCAGTTATCACTTTAGTAGACACCGTACTTGGTTTGAGAATTTTTGTCGTTCTTTTCTTAATATAGACTCTAGAATACTCAACTATATTTTGTTCACTCTCCCGCTTTACTTTCAATTTAAATAATTCCTTGATTTTAGTAAATTGGAGTAATTTAAAATTGCCTAATAATAAAAAGGCAATTTTGTAAAAAAAATAAATTATATATGAATCTCTGTTGTAAAGCAGTTTATAGAACACTTGTTATAAATTAATTTCGGCAAATCTGCAATTTTAGATTGTAATTCCCATCACACAGGGTATCACCCTAGCTTGGACACCAGTCCCTTAATCTTATATATTTATTTATTTAATTACAATTTGCTATCATTCAAAAAACAAATTCATCAAAATGTTTGTTTACGAAAACATGACAGAAAAAGACCTAAAAGACTAATAAGATTGAGGACCGATGAAACAACATCCAGGCTAGGTGGTACTGAAACAAATTTAATTTATAAATTCTCGACTGCTAGGTAAGAATTTTCATAAAACATTAAAGTAGGCAAGTTGACGGGCGGCGTCCAACGCCCGGTACCTCATTGTAAATGTATCAAAAGTTCACAACGACTGGCTGTAGAGCGCTGCGCTGTTTGAAAACAATCCGAACTGCGTTAATCACTTATTTACGCCTGACGTCCCATCCCGCCGGGGTATTTCTAATGAACGTAGAGAATTGTCCAGGAATCCTAATGAACCGTGGGAATTTCGATTCTAATAAAGTGCAAGATTAGAGGATAGGCTAGAGGGGCATGACATCATCTACTATTTAACAATCTGTATTAAAACAAATCATTTTCATGCAATCATAGAAATTTAATGATAATGGCATATACTTTTGAAAAGTTCAAGTTCAAAGCCTTGTAAAAAAATGTTATTTATTTCATGTCACATTTCTGTTATTGTAACATAAAGGAAGTTCTATTTGTAGGCTAAATCGCATTGTAGGTTTTAGTAAAACATCGCAGCAGCACATCGGTGGCGGAGAGGGAAGTAATTCCAGGCTGTTCCGCCGGATATATCTCACCGGGAGGGAGACCTGCGCCTAATCGCTTTGTCATTTCCGCAATCGACCGCCTTGACGCCCTTTTGCATACCTATTTGTCCTTTGTTTACAACGCAATCCATCATCGATAAAGTTTCTTTGCAGCTATTCGTCATCAACTGTTTGCTTTGTTTTATGCTATGATGCTATCAAATGCGATTGTTGACGCACCAAGCACAACTTAAATAACACTTTAGATACGTATGTGTATCAGTATTATAACAAAACCGTTCAATAGTTTCAACATACGACATACATTTCATTGTCAACGAATTCTAATATTTCTCTAAAACACATTAGTATACGACTTGTAAAGCACTATAAGGTAACATTTGCAAATCTTTAAAGTTCTAATCCAACTGATACGATTTGTTTATATTTTCCAACGAATACAGAAACTTTTCCCATAACATAACAGTTCTCGGGATCAAGAAAACCATTGGAGTAAGAAAATATAATACATCTTTAAAATAACCCAACTATTGCAGTCCACAAAACTTCACAAACTTACCTCGGTTCTGAAACTACAATTGGCACTTTAAAAATTCAAGACAAACGCTTTTAGCGTGCCTCAAGGGGACGTTAAAATTGCGGGAACGCCTTAGAGCTGAAAGCTGGTGCTCAATGCATCGGCTGACGCTGAAACATCAAACACCGCTGTTTAACTTATCCGATAGAATTATTGGTTAAACTTAACCTTACCTTTTAAAGCACCTCTAAGTTAATGTTAAAGTAAGTGCTATTAAAATGAAAAATTACTTAATAAATTATCATCAAATTGATTTGCCCCGATTATCATAGTGCCATAACATAATAGTGGTTGCCACGTGCATAAAATAAATATCACTAATCTCATAGTGACTGAAGATACTTCTTAATGCACATATTTGGCTCCGTCGACAGTGACGCTCCTAATCTGTGTACGTAACGGAAAGCCGGAATATTCATTAAGACATGGCGCGACGTCTGCATTCAGTTATCACACGGAACTGAGCTGAGGCTTCAGCGCTCACAGAAACACCTTTACATCCGCTTCCTTCGCCCGACCGCAACGATTGCTAATGACCTAACGTATTGCAAATAGATACGATACTGCGCTTCAGAAAATTCTGAAGCCACAGAGTTTTCAAGAATAATATTAACTTACTTCTTTCAACAAATAAACAGAAGCGAGAAAACTTTAGACCATATGGTTGAATTTCAAACATCTAATATAAGTGTAATTTAATATTTATGGATGAAATTAAAACTGTAACCGAAGTGCGAACCGCCGCCACCGACACTAGCGGCTCAAGTTTCCAATTATATCTCCTCCAGCTCAGACAACTCATATAAAAGTTCCACCGGCTTTAACTAGGTACCATCTCTCATGTACAGATATCATCGTTAAAAACTAATCCATATAGACGGCTTTAAGTTTTGTAAAACTTCTTACTTCCCTAGTTATTTCATTAATTTCAAAATAAACAAGTTTTATATACTGCATATTGTGGGGACATTAAACTTAGTTTACTAAATTGGGCATGACCCAATAGCGAAAACTAGTTTTTTTTTTATAAACTATACCTACATCAATTTTTTTTAAAGAGATAACGCTGAAGCAAAATGTCTCTTTGAATACGTCATCACATCTTTACTTACATGAATATAGAGTACGAACGATCGTCGATGCAATCGTGTTAGTGAAAAATTGTTTCGATTCTGGTTCAGAAGCGGCGCGGAAAATGGCAGCTCTCTCCGTAATATGCCATTACCTTCATAACAATGTTACTCTCGACTTAATTCCGCCCCCGGCCACTCCATCGGACAGATTCTCTAATATCTCTGCTGCAAGCTCAATATTGAACTTCATGCTATTTTATTTACTTATTTCACAACTCGCTAATGCCTGGAACTCTTTTAAACAAATGTAGGTAAATATTGCAATTATTGAAAATTGAGTGCAAATTTCTTGGGCAACGTTATCGGACGAAAAGTAAAAAAATGTGTCCAGCTTAGAGATTTATTGAGTATGGCAATTCTTTCGACTTGTAGGTTGTCTTTTTATAAAACAGTTAAAAACGCTAAACTTTATGCACTCCGTTATAGTAGATGTTGGTGCATTAAGACGAAGTGGCCACTGACTTGCTCTTTACACGAAAATTATAATGGCATTGAACGTGTTAAAAGTTGTGTGTTTTCCAAAACGTCGTCCAAATGTAAAAGGCATTTGATTGTAAGATTCCAACAATAGCCACAAAACTCTTAAGGTATTCGCTCAACATAATTTGATCTTTATGCACACAAAACTGAATAAACTTAGTAAGAAATGTAGTCTGGGAATCCTCTAAATCCCCAAAGCGTCAATACTTCCTCCACACTGATGGCAGATAAACGTTGCCTGATAGCCGGCATGTAATGCACTTGCATAGAGCACGACAGAATTACATTTTGTCCTTACTTACACTTTACTTTCTTTTAATTTTTTATTTAGAAAATTAATGCGATGTGAAAATGTTTCTACAGCCTTTCTGAAAAAAATATGTGTATAAATTTATAATGCAGTACAGTTAGTTTAATAAAACATATTTTTGTTCCGGTAAAAACAAGCTTCGTTTAATAAATCAATTGCTGCAAAAGGACAGCAATTATGTTCACATATTAGGCAGCAATAAAATTATATTACCTTATTAAGCGTCTCAATTGATTTCAATAACACAAGATTGCTCTTTGACCAACAATAACTTATAGCATTTCCTTTTCTTATATCACTAATCGAATCAGTCGCTGTATAATCCATAAACCGGAACGCATCGCATCACCTATTCAAAATTGGAATTTGTTCACTGTGAAAGAGTTGCTTCAAATCCTTTTCTACGCCAAAGAATCGAGGAGAGGCTGCCATTGAAATCCCCAGTGAACATCAATGCCTATTGCCACGTCGCTTATCTACATTGTACGGACGCTGAGGACGCTGGGGATTGCGGGGGGGAGCAGGGTTGAGGGGGACAGCGCGAAAAGAGACGCTTTTCAAAGGCTGTGCATTACTGCAGCGAGAGATCAACTATTATCATATGTTAATCGTGAATGTCATCAAAAGCATAAAAATTACATCCTTAATTAAATTTGTCCATGTCAAATTCCTTGTAGAACTGAGTAACTAATGTTTTATGGCATAAATAAATGCACGGAACGCACATTAAGATTTTCAAACAAAAAAAATGATGTTATGAAATGACTACGCTAAATTTAATGTAATAAAGCTATCATCAAAGATGCAACCTATGGACGAACAATTTTAATAGCTCGCTGACAGATTATTTCAGAAAATTAAATTTCAGCTCGTTGGACACAGACCATAAAGTTCATGCTTACAAATCTCTTTGTTATGACATCGTAACGAGATTATGTCCGTTTCTGCCGTGAAGACGTCGCCGTCGCCATGTCGTCACAATGCGCCATCTTTTATTATTTCGCGCCATAAACGCAGGCCCGGGGCCCTCTGCCGCCATCAATTATTTTATATACAAACATTTTAATGTTAGTATCGCAATTACAATACATTATTTCACTAGCAATAAATTTTATACATTAAGAAAGTGTTTCACGCCCACGATTCTATTCCTATAGGAGAAATTGTATTATAACAAGAAAATCGTATCAACAAAATCGTGAGTAGTAAAAAGTCTTCAAATTTATACATATACACATGCATATTAATAACGTGACAAATAACGTTGTTAACAGCGTAGCAGCTGTGATTGCGACATGGTTTCAAAATAGGCCTGTTGCTGAAGGCTTATTAAGCCTACGCTTTACCTAACAATGACGGTCTGTAACGGTCACGTGGGTCACGTGGACTTAAAGCCAGCCGTCCCTGGCGCACGTGCGTGGTGGCACATTTTCAATATATAACGTTAAGCAAAATCGGTTAAGCCTCCAACATACGCAACGTTTTAATCCGCGTCAGTTCCGTAACTTTGTTCATCATCAATGTTTGACAGGTATTAAGGCAATTAGTCTATGTAGCTTGCAAAGACTATACGCGATTGAATATGTTTATAGAATTAAACGTGTATTATATAGTTGATATAAAAATTTAAAGATAGCATCATTTATTTGGAAAAATGTTGTTGCGCGTAACTCCTGAACAGACTAGATTCTGGATAGAATATGGTACATAGATTGCAGTCTAGCAGACATAAACTACTAATATACAGCTTTTTAATTCCACGCGGACGAGGTCGCGGGCAACCTCTAGTATACTTATATACTTTCAAGATTCTTAGAATTTATACATACATAGTTACACTTACATTAGTACGGTTTCACTTTAAACATTCGAAGTTATATTGACCTAAAAGTCCTTCAAACATTCCCCGTAGCACGCAACGTGCCCTCTGAAGTCCTACAAAACGCGGCTACAAACTTGTTTCTTGTCACGTGCTCCTTAAACGGAAATCATTGTTTGCTAACCGACTTTCAGTTTTGAACGTTTAACCGGCTTCATTTGCGTTGCAAAGTTAAAATTGACTTATCGTAAAATAAAGCACTGTTGAAATCGTTGGAAAAGTAATTTCATCATGAATCGAAAACTATAACAATAGGAAATCATACTTATACTTTTTCCAAGTATTTTGTGTAACAAATCTAAGCAAAGAATTAATTAAATAGAAATTTATAGATATTCGATTACATAACATGTTCGAGGAATGTTAACGAAATAAATTGTAAAATACAAGTGGTTTATAGATTTACCCTTTTAATATTCCAACTATCTGAAAGTTCAATCGATAAACAAGGTGTAATTAACCATTATTGTGTCCATTATAAAGAAGTCGTGAAAAAAATTAAAAGAAATTCAAGCGGTTCAATCCAAAAAATAGAATGAACTGAAAAAGCCTAGTAGAATAGGGAATAGGTTTTAACCTGAAAGTGATGCCTGCGACCGCACTCATTATGTGGAGTCGACATTAACATTGAAAAGCGGCTGCAAATTTCATTCACGTCTCGCAATTAAATAGTCGGCTGATGTAGTGCGGGTACTGACTCTGTTAATACGGCAATAATAAATTCGAAGCGGTTTCCATCAGTCCGCCAGCGGGCCGCGGCTTGCAACCATTAAAACACTCGATTAAATATTTCACACGTCTCATTTCGCAGAGCAGTGTACCATGCTTCAAGCTCATGCAGCCGACCATAGATATGATAATTCATTTTATTTGCATTATGCAAATAAATAGATATGCCACCATCAATATTCATATCACATTTCATATTATAATCAAATTATGACTGACTAATATATTTTTGAAATGAAAATAATCAAGCATTATTATATCGTCTACCAAAAATATTAACGACACAAACAAATTTGTGAATTTTTTGAATTGCAATGTTTTTATTTATTATTGTTTTTATAAGGTGGCAAATAAGCAGGCCATCTGTATTCGCCATAATAGCGACCGCTGCCCATAGACATCGGCAATTTCAAATGCGTTGCCTACTTCTTAGTTTTAATGTTATTGTAATTGTAATTTTAATTATGAACATTTTTATTGTGTACTTAGTTAATTTTTATTGTGTACGTAATTTAGCGGCATATTTTAGGCCCTGAATTTTGGTAAAAAGCGAATACCAAAAGCAATTGGTAGCTCTTTATACACCAATATACATATTTAATTTGCATTAAAGGATCCAATTTTATAAATTACAATATTTTACATTCAATTAAAATAAGGTGTGAAAATGCAACCAAAATTATTCGTTTTAACTTAACCCAATAATTGTAATGATATTTGTATGCTCGGCGAGTTTGCTGAAATCAATTAGCCGCAAAAATAATATTTCATACAAGCAAATGTGTTGCACAAACGGACACGATGACCGCAGCACTGGCAAGTGCCAGTATGCTATGTCACTTTATAAAAGCTTTACTAAACCGGACTGAATAGTACCTAATGGTAATATTTTCTACGATGGATTAAAAATGTTACCATTAATGGCTCAATTTAATGTTAAGTCCGAAATAACAGTTGAAAGTTAATAATTCTTCAACATACTTCTATGTTATTCAATAATGTTACCAGACTGCACTCAACCCACTCATTTTGAGTTTTGTAGTTGAGTAAGATTTGCTAAAAATAATTATTTTTTTATAGTGATTCAAAAATATTACGGACTTGTGATTAGATATATATAAAATTAACTAACCAAATTAATCCTTCTAGCGAACTAAGACAATATTATATTTAATTTTTTTAATTCTGTATATCCCCGATAAGTTCGTCTTCAAGAATAATCACTGTGACTATTAACAAAAGCGACAAAGATACCTTTCAAAGAAAATAACTCCCCTAAGTTTATTGAGAAGTTGACAAATCCCGCAAAAAGGATCTTCGCTCGACACTTGTTTTAATTACGCAACCTTATACTTTATTATGAATAAATATTTGCGTTAGTGATGAAGATTTTTACAATCATTTTTGGCATGTGTATTGTTTTTATCCTACGAGATAAATAATTAAAATAATGATTTAATAATATTTGTTTTGTCGTCAGCCTGTCGTCGTCACGGCGGCCGTCGCAGCTGGACCCGCACGTGACGCGCAGCGTGCTGGCACGCGCGCTCGATGTGTGGCAGCAGGCTTCGCGCCTCACCTTTACAGAAGTCAACTCCGACGACGCGGACATCGTCGTTTCCTTTGCCAAGTAAGTAACCAACCCTAGTTTTTTATCTCTTTAGAAAATGACGTAAAAGTAGCGTTAACTCAGGACGACCTTTAGCAGCCGGTTACAAAGAGGACAGATTAGGGTCTATTCAGATTAGGAAAATACGGCCGGCTGACAAACTATGAATTTACATTCCTGCTTACGTATACAAAGATTGATACGTACAAATCAGTAGTCTTATTTACAGTTCGTCTGTCATCTACATACATAGTGGCTCGCCTTCTTTAAATAATTTGTTCTTCAGATTTCAGTTAGTGTTCATCACACCATAAAAACCTTATAACACTAACATACTTTACTAAAGGTTATCCTATATTTATTTTAATAAGCTTATAAAATTGATTCTATCCGACCAAATAACCTTAGACTATCCCGGCAATTGATTTCTATTCAGCGTAAACCTTTTCGTACGCGATTCACTTTCAGTAAAGGAACGTGACTGGCTAAATTCACTTTAGTGTTAATCTAATACTTAGGTAGATCTTACCTGCTCCCAAAGGTAAATTGCTCTATTGTTACTTCTGCTGAATTTAAAACGATTTAGTACGTTTTATTTTAACGTCTAAAATTATTTTATCGCCTATAATCTCTGTAGGTTATAATAGTTATCTCTAAAATGGATTCATCAACCTGGCCATGTAACTACGGAGGTTCGACATAGTATATACTACTCCTCTATACATCTCTATCAGCGGTCATGTCTGAATTGACTCCCTTCTTACACATATTCTCTTTCACATAATCCATCCATACTTTCTTTGGCCATCCACTGCCTTTGTAGCCATCCATATTCAATCTCAACTTGTTTGTTTATGTAATCATTATCTCTCCGCATAATGGGTCAATGCAAACCTTCTGCTTCTCAATTTATCCATCATTGGCATACTACTTTCAAACATCCTCTAATATACACATAATATAATTAATAGTAACATAATTAACACATCGCAAATCCATCTTAGCACATGTATCTCAGCCACAAGCAATCACCTTTCATCCGCAACTTTATTTGCCTAACATTCAGATCCACAATATCTCTAATATCGATTATATATTATTTATCGGAAATAAAAAATAGGAACTCTTTATTTCATCTACCTTTTCAAATCATTAATTTTTAAAACATAATCAACAGAAAAGTGCACGTGTTAATAATTATTATTATACTACGTTATCCAATATTAAAGTTACAAAATAGAGCTATGACACAAAAGAATAAAAAAACTAGTTAAAAACCGCATTAACGCTGTGGAGACCCATACAGGAATCGCATACAAATGAGCAAAGTTTAGAGTTTTTTATTAGTTTATTAGATGACCGTAGACTGCGACGATATGAGAAAATACCTTCGACAAAAACCACGATCGCGAACATATTGCGTCGGCCATATTGGATGCTTGCGGCGCAACTTAGATGAACTCTGTATATATATTTTTTTTTATTTGTGAAAATATCAATCGCCAAACTTAGGTTTCATAAGATTTTTAAGAAAATTACAAGATTCCAATACTTGTTATTTTCTCACGAATTTTTCACCAAGTAATTTCTTATTTATGTAAATACTTTAAATTAATTATGCTTTAAAGTTTATCTTACTAATATTATAAATGAGAAAGTTTACATTGATTAATTGATGGATGGATGGATGGACGTATGTTAGCAGGAAACTCCAAAAACGGCCCTATCGATCTGGATGAAATTTGGCACAGAGATAGATTACTGTTCGTATATTTTTTTTGCACATATATACTTCATTACATAATATTCTATGTTCTATCCATTATAAGTTCGTAATACATTTTATATTAATTTCTACAACTCATAGTAGGAGAACACAAATAGCAGTTGTATTAAAACCTGAATGAAAACTTTGATCGCAAAAGTTGTGCAACTATGTAATGCATCGAGAGCGGTGAAATTAAAACGGAAATATTGAGTTGTATAGTTTTGCAATAATGTATCAAGTTATATTAAAGAGGCCAGAGCAAGGAACTCTAATTCATAATTATACTCCAATCCTTTATAACACGCTTTTATTACTTTCGCGTGTAAATTCATACCTATTCAGAGGTACCTACTCCAATCTTTCCTGTGCTTTCCCTAATTTATTGCCGTCTGTTATTCTCATGCTGATAATTAAGTATACAAAACATCACACACTCAAGTAATAACACTTAATACGATAAAAAAGAAAAGGAAATGAGTTGTATCTGTTTTGATCTGTTCTGTGGTTATCAACTTCAGTATTATTCCGGAATGTCTCACTTTGAAAACTCAATACGCAACCTGGCTAATATTGCGTGAAATATGCATTGGTGTTTCCGCTGTTTTGTTGTTGCGAAAAATGATTAGGTTGGTAGTGGGCAGGCGACCCGGGGGAAGCAAGTTTGATTGCTCCGTCGACTCTATCCACTGGAGCCCGCTGTTTGTTGCGGAATGAATACGTTACCCGCTATATGACTATTTTAATTGGGTATCTCGCAGCGGCTGTGAGCAAAAAGAACAACAGAAGCGGCTAAATGAACATTGCTTTATTTATTTAAAAAAAAGTACCTTTGATATTTGTATGAATTGAGAGACGATTTCAAAACTTTCATGTCTAAGTTAGTTGGGATTTCTAATTTAGAAATCATTAAAATTTGTTTAGTTTGCATTTCCCCACACGTTTTCAAAAGAAAATAATTGTATAATATTTTAGTAAAGAGTGACCAGGTTGACACTTCCAAAGGTAAAGCCCGTAACACCTGTTTTAAAATTACTCCTTTTGAACCTAAAAATCTATCCAATATGAGATGTTGTATTGTTTTCTTACAGGCGTTACCATGATGACGCGTACCCGTTCGACGGACGCGGCTCGATCCTTGCGCACGCGTTTTTCCCCGGCTCGGGGCGCGGAGGCGACGCACATTTCGATGACGACGAGCTCTGGTTGCTGCAGCCCAAGAATGATGATGAAGAAGGTACGCAAACATTGACATTAAATAGTTAGAAAATGCTATTCAGTTTATTAATGCTCACCTGCCTTATACCTACTATTGGCAACTATAATATTATAGTAAGTAGATTATATACCCTTATAGCAAAATCTAAATTAAATCAAACGATATCTTTGTTAGCAATCATCCAATTTACAATTGATTTTTGTGAAACCGTTTCCGTTTTATATCAATTAAAATCGACTGTCATTTGTACGTTCACATTGAATGTTGTGTTCAACGTAATAATAATTAAAACGCCTCCATGCGATAGCAATACACCCTGGTTTTAAATAAAAGTTACACGAAGCAACTGACATGAAAGAGGCCATATGAGGCAGTTAATTAAGCTTCTGTCGAAAGTGTAGTTTTTCCGCGAAAAGCTCGTTCGGAAATGAGCGTGTCGTGGTCAGCGGCTGTTTTGACATGCAAATGCCGGGGCAGGGCGGCGCACAAGCGTGGGGGCACGGAGGGCGTGCGGTGCCCTGCCCTCACCTATGCTGTTAACGTACTTTCCTGTTACGATTTTCAGAAACAACAGTTAAGCTTTCCCGATAATGTTAATTGTAATTAGACTTTTGTTACATTTTGCGATAATTTTCTCGTTCAGAACAAAAGACGTCTTATTTCACTGACGACGACTGTTTATTAAATAGTAGTAAAAGGTATTGTATTTCACAGGTTTGTATGTAATTTCACTGTTACCTACTGTCCTGAACGTCAAGGATTTTGGCTTCTAGGTTATTTATGTTACAACTATAGTTATTGTATTAGACGCTCCTGCGATGGCTCCTGAGTAAATTATCATATGTTTGAAACTTTTGAAAAATTTGGAACAATAAAATTTTAAACATTAACACGATTGATTATTACGCATCAAATATGAACATACAGTAGACAAACAATATCTACAGTTCTTGTTCTTTCAAACGTGACATTCAAATTTACATAGAAATAAGTATTTATCAAGTTAAATTAAAAAATATAAATAGCAAAATTGTTTGATCGCAGAAATAATATTGATTATCCATGATTTGTCGTACATAATCTTAGCACTTAACGAACTCTGCGTGGAATTATGTAGCAGTTTAGCCTTTTAAAATCGACGCACGTAACCATCATTTGTACAATAGGGATGGAGGCGGCTTAATGAACAAAATCGCAACACAGCGTACGTCCAATGCATGTGTCCGAAAGCATCAACGGTGTTTATCGAGTTCGCGTGTCCCCCAACATGACGGATCACATCGTAGACAAAGAGTAAATCTCCTTCCCACTTGGATCGCATATCGTACAGCAAGCCGTCACCGCAAGAGTTATAATTTAGCATACATGTGTGTTGCTATGCTAGGAAATATTTGTCATTGTCTGTATATTAATCCATCGCTGTACTCGGTGACCATGAAAAAACGGAGGCAACGCAAAACGATGAGCGACCGCAACGCGGAGTGAGCACGCTTTACATATCCACGTAATAATGTAGCTACACAAACAGGCAGACACACGGCGGACTCCCTGTGTAGAAAACCACTCTCCCTAGAAAACATGGATTGAACGCGTAGACTTATATAACATTATTATAGTGCCATCAATACGAAATGAATTGGTTAACTTCTGCTACATTAAATGTAAATAATACTTAGGCGCTCGAAAGGGCTTTGACACTGTAATGTCGACTTTCAATACGTGAACGTTGATAAACGGCTTTCGACTTGAAGAAGCAAAACATCATTACGCTCGTTTCTGTAACTTAGTCAAATAAAACTTTTTTTCAATATGTATTCAAGAGAAAATCTTAGTTGTCTACGATTATTATTATACTCCCACTAAAACTGGGTACCATTATGTACTAACTGATATAATTTTACAGGTACATCGTTGTTCGCTGTTGCAGCCCACGAATTCGGTCACTCCCTAGGCCTTAGCCACAGTTCCGTCAAAGGAGCTCTTATGTTTCCTTGGTATCAAGGTATCCAACCTAATTTCGTATTGCCAGAAGATGACCGCAACGGTATACAACAAATGTATGGTAAGTTCAAAAGTGATATTAACTACGACGAGACTAAACAAATGTAAACAAAAAATAAAAATAAATTAATTCACAGGTTCCAAAGAAAATGAAAGGAAATGGGGGAAGATACCTTACTACCGACCGATAGAAACTCCTCCACCGACAACCACAACGACTACCACCACGACAACGACGACCACAAGAAGACCTTATATTCATCATCACCACAATACACACCAGGGCCATCACCCGAACCATCGACCTTACACACCGTACCCGCGGAACCCGAATTTATATCCAAAGTATTATCCCGAAAAACCAAGTAGCCCTGAGAGACCTACCTACCCAGAGAGACCTAGTTATCCGGACAGACCCACCTATCCGGATAGACCAAGCTATCCCGATAGGACGAATATTCCGACATACTATCCCGAACGCCGTCACTACAACGCGACCGAGGAGCATCCCCGCAGGAACCACAATCACTATCCGAGACCGACGGAAACAACGACACAGGCTACTACCTACCGCCCTCGCTACCCGCACATCCGTCCTGAATACCCAACATACCCGCGAACGAACAGCCCTAGCGACCCTCGGTATAAGCCTCACTACCCCGTGAAGACGACGACTAGGCCGCGCATCACCCCGCCCCGTACCCCACCGCATACAACGCCGCCTCCGGACAAGCCGGACGCCTGCAACACCAACTACGATGCGGTTGCACTCATACGCAATGAACTCTTCATATTTAAAAATAGAGTAAGTAGCTAAGTAAAACTATGTTAACTACTAGGTTTGAAAATATTATATTATAACTTAGTTATACCTAATTTAATAAGACCTTTCGTTTATTATAAAGTACTTATTAATTGATTGCAGTATCACTGGAGAAGAGGAGCCTCGGGTCACTATCCGGACTATCCCATTGAGATTACAAGGATGTGGACTGAACTGCCGAGAAATCTGACACATGTGGATGCCGTGTACGAAAGACCAGATAGAAAAATCGCTATATTCGTAGGTAGGTATATGCCAACACCACTTTGCTGAATGCAATTTTGAAAATAAAATTGAAGCTCCTCTAAAAGCTAAATTGTATACGTATCTAAGCATGTAATAAAAAAATACTTTGTTTTTAGGTAAAGAGCTGTATTTATTCGACTCCCAATACTTAGTTCCGGGATATCCTAAACGTTTGAGAGACCTCGGCTTGCCAGAAAGCTTGGAGAAATTAGACGCAGCAATGGTGTGGGGACATAACGGCAAAACATACTTCTACAGCGGCTCCGTCTATTGGAAGTAAGTTATCTATATACATATATAATTCCTAATAATTTAAATTCCTAATTCCTGATTTGCACACACATTTCGATTCCTTAACTAACTCTCGTACGCTTCAAAAATTAATAAGCTAATAAATATTTTAATTTTCAGGTTTGATGAAGAAGTAGGAAGAGTAGAGTTGGATTACCCTCGTGACATGGCCATGTGGAAAGGCGTTGGATACAACATTGATAGCGTGTTTCAATGGAAAGACGGTAAGAATCATTTTAAAAAATTTTGACGACACATTTTAAACTGTACGGCTCACCAAAAAAGTTGTTCTGTGATTTTGCCTATTTTCCTTTAAACCTTGATTTATGATTGCGAATTTTTGTTATCGGGTAACTCTAAAACAGCTGAATCGAACTAGTTAAATTTTTTTGCAGGTAAAACATACTTCTTCAAAGGTAGAGGTTATTGGAAATTCAACGACCTGCGTATGCGAGTCGAGCACGAGAGGCAATTACCTTCGGCGCCATTTTGGATGGGATGCCCCACCGAGCGGGCTGGCAGACGGGAGCCCTTCAGATCTCTACCCGCACCAGGGTCCACGTTACGTTCGCCCAGCTCTGCTGCCATATCCACACACAATAAAACATTCTTAAATTGCATTTTTATTGCAGTAGCGACGATCATACGGTATTTTTAAAAATTATTAAGTCTTACATCTAACGACAGATTCTCCTATATATAATAACGATATTTATAAATATAAATACATAAAATAATTGTACTATAAACAACTTCAAAAGTTACATAATATTAAAATAGTATTAATCTTGTAATACATAATCTATTAATCTCGATTTAGTATTTTTTTATAATTATAACAGGGCTTATATAGGTAAAATGGTATTAATTTTATCAGTGTTTTTTTAATGTGGACTAATAAAGCACAGACAAAAATGTAGGCTCAGAATCACTATCAATCTGTCAGTGTCACCTACGGAAACAACAAGTACATATCGTAAAATGTCTGAAGAACAAATTTAGATTTATTTTTAAATAATGCGCAAAAACTATATGCCGGTATAAATATTAACTTATATCCGCGTTCACATAGTTATACATTAGGATAATTCTAGTTACGAGGCATAATTATAAATGTTATTTGTACATTTTGATCTCAACATGATTGAGTGCTTGGTTTTTTATGATATGTAAGGTACATAACACCATTTGTTTAGCTTTTGTACAGTTTGTGTTGTAGTAAAACTAATAATTATCCATTATATATAGAAGTAAGTTAATAAATTAATGAGTTAGGACCTAACCTAAATGTTAGGTTAGGTCCGCTAGGTATAGTTCGCTAGGTGGCGTTAAAGCTTGTGTTTTATTGTACTGAATAAAATAAGCATAATATTACAATTTAAACATTGTACCCATATTATTAATGTAGTACAATGAATAAGACTATGAGTGACTTTATTTCTGTTTATATTTAATAGCATTCTTAATATAAATCTGTCACAATTTTTTGTCTTATCTTCTTCGTCAAATCTTATCTTCTGTCTTTAGGCATTTTGCATTTTAACTTTCCAAATTATATAGCTCAGCCTTAAATAAGTCTGGATTAGTTTAACTATCTACAAATCTCTGTAAACATGTTATCTCCATTTTAATTGACAAGATAAAAAAAATAGTAATATGGAGTTTTTTCTATAGTTCATTTGTTTATTACTGCAACACGCCATCTAGTGAGAATACATGTCTATAGTCCCCAAATATTTAGCCAAAAGTAGTTTGTACATTTCATGGCTATATTACTATAAAAAATAATATTAGCCACAGATTTATACACAAGTTTGCCTTAGTAGAAGTTAAAGGTTACCTTTGAACATTTCTGATGTAAAATATTTAATAGAATTAGACAATTAAATATAGTTCTATATCTCTTATGCTGGTTAAAAGAGGTACACATATTCTGTAATTTGTAAATTGTATTAGTCGGGCATAGTAATCGTAAAAATGATAATAACATATTTACTCATCAATTTTATAATAGCTTATAATAAAAAAAATATGGCCTTAAGAGACTTGTAAAATACTTTTACATATAGCGACTGTATGTTGTTTGCTTGTGTTGCCATTTGATGAATGAAAAAAAAAAACGGAAGTACGTTGATAATGATAATGGTGCTTAATATAGTTAGTTGTTGTACAGAATAAATTCAACTTGGTATTTTTGTATCTTGCTGTTGTGTCCATTCTAATTATGAAAATTAATCAACTGCTCATTTCAAGTTCTTTCTTCCACATTATCCATTAGCTATATTCTACTTCGCTAACTGTATATGTAAACATTCTTGTGCAATCAGCAGAAATATAAATTACATACATTTTTACCTAGATTATATTGACGAATATATTCATAAATACAGTTGAACCTGGATAAGCGAGAGTCATTGTCCAGTCCCGACAGAGACCTCTACAAGCGAGAACCTTGTTGTCCCTTGAACTCTCACTCATCCAGGTTCGAATGTATATAGACATTATGTTAAGTAATATAATATAATGTGACTAGTTGAGAAAACAACAAGTTGACTTTAAGCATTTTTATACCTCTCAAGTCGCTCACTATTTTAGTATAGAATATAATAGGCGTTTTTACAATTTCTTTTGGTCACAAATAATTTAATAATAACTGTGATATTTACTTTTATGAGGAAGGCCATTTATTGGCATTAAAAATATATCAAAATTTTATCCTTGTCTAAAATAATGTACTCAGTAAATAGTAAGCAGTTTGCAGTTTTTAAATCTTAAGTAAACATGTTTAACTACTATAAGCATAAATAAATAAATTTCTACAAGTTGTTGCCTTTTATTTACACATAATAAGTAAACCAACTTTTTTTAATCTGAGAAGATAAAACAATAATGTAGATCTTAAAAATTGAATATGAGAAAACTTCACTAAAGAACATACTATCCCTATCCCACTATCCAATTAAAAAAAGCATTAAAGCATGTGGAAGGCTAGAAGCCAATAAAATAACCATCCCTAAGTTTAAGAAATAATCACCAATAGACATCTATAATAATGGAGATAATGGAGCTATGTTTAGGATGTTAGGAGACAAACATATTACCATGTATCAATTTCCATATGAAACATCAATATGGCAACTTTACAAAAAACTGTAGTCAATGAAGTAGAACAGAAAAAGATATAAAACATGGTAGAAACTCTTGATCATCATTTTGCTTATTTCATTTCAACAGTCTTTGTTTATGACAACAAATAACTGATCCAACTATCCTGTTCTAAGATAGACTGCATACCAAACATTCTTATGTCTCAGAGCAGTCGCAGTTGACATTTTGTTTGAGTCTTACAAAAGTCAGTTTTTAAAGCTTAGTAAATTCACGAATTTGTGTATAAATTCTTTTGACTGAATTTAAATGCTACCAGTACAGTCTTTTTTATTATATGATAAGGTGGAAAACGAGCAAGCAGCCATCTGAATTCACCAAAATAGCCAAGCAACCGCTATCCATAGCCATCTGCAATCTTTCCCTTACAAACAGTTTGGGAAGGAAAAGGGTACTAAAATTAGTCAATGGGCTAATCCACTAATCAAACTAACGGCGGAATTACTTCCACTTGATGCCTGTCTTGTGTGTTGTTGTGGTATTTAACTTGTCTAGCCAGCACATTTGTGGAACAGATGTTGGTGCTGGCGTCTACCACTGTTATAACTGGTGTCTTCACAATATTAGACCATAGCACAAATAATATGAAACACAACACATTTTACATCTAAAACAGGGAATTAAAAAAAGGCAAATAATTTGCTTATTTTATTAATATACATAATTGCTTACCTACGTTCTAATAATAAATAATTTCAACTACCACCATTCTTAAACCCTAACTTAGACCAGTCTTCTTTAGCCATTAGGTTATTCTCCATTCTGCACGCTAAATATTCTTTTGCTTCATCCCGACATAAAGAGTTGTTATTATTGTTATTAAATAAACATTTCATAAATCTCGTCATGCTTTTTTTACACACTCCATCGTGATCTAAAGGAAAACTGCCTTTATCTGGCGGTGTTGGTATAAACGGTTTTTGACCAAATGTCATAGCAGTTGACATTTTGTTTGTTAACTTTTATTAAACTAATCAATAATTTTGAAATGTTTTTATACTGTAATCTTTTGTGTGGTCCAAATTATTTGTTCACAAAACTCTTTATCTGAGATCAGCTGGTTTACTTGACAATCAGTTATTGTCATTTGTATTCTGACATTTGATATCACCTCTGTCAATGTCAAATAGTGAAGCCCAATGAGTTCCTGAGTATCATCGACAATTACTTCTTGAAAAACAGCCGAAAAAAACAATCGTTCGTCAGTGTATGCTCTTTGATCTAAATAACAAATGTCAAAATCCACGTGTGATAAAATGTCAACTATCAACTTGTAGTCAAAACCTCTCAAATGTTGATTTTTGTGTTTACTTACTTTATGATTGTATATTAAGCCAGAAGTAAATTACAAGATACTAAGTGCATTGTGGAATAAACCCTGGAAATACGATTACCTAACCTACAGTTAATCTCAGAAAACAATTTCAAGTTATTTAAAAAATATAGTCAATTTATCAACATGTGGATATTCCTATTTTCTTAAATATATTTTTATGTATTTATGATGTCTCGGCTCATAGTCAAAAATTTGCCAAACAAAGTAAGATTCACATACTATGTAAATTTAATTCGCTTTTTATTCTAGAATTGTACATTTTCAAATAAATTATTTCTTATTAGGTTACAGTTGACAAACTTAAGGATTTATTTTGTCAAAAAGGCGAAGTTACTGATGTCCAATTGAAATATACAAAAGATGGAAAGTTTAGAAATTTTGGCTTCATTGGATACAGGACAGAAGAGCAGGCTGCTGCTGCAAAGGAATACTTTGATGGCACATGTGTCAATTCTATGAAAATAAATGTTGAATTCTGTGCAAATTTAGGAGACGAAAAGAAGCCAAGGGCCTGGAGTAAATATGCAACTGATAGCTCAGCTTACAAAAAACTTAATAAAAATGATCAAGAAACACCAAAACAAAAGAAACAGAAACTATCAAGTGCAGAAAGAAATAAAAACAAAATAAGGGAGCTGCTTAAAAAGGTTAGTATCTTAGTTTATAAAATAAAAGTTGTCTAAAGTTTAAGGTATGTCTTAACATAGCCATGAATAAATAAAATCTAATGTTCACAGCATAAAGGAGATCCTTTATTTGATCAATTTATAGAAGCTCATGTCAATGAAAAAACATCATGGATTAAGGAAGTATTAGAAGAAGTTAAGATAAGTGACAATGAAGATAGTGGTAATGAAGCTGGACAAAATGGAGAAGAAAATGTTAATAGTAAAGAAGAGAGTACTACAGTACCAGAGGTTGCAAAAAGTGAAGACAAAGTTGCCAATAAGCAAATAAGTGATTTAGAGGTAATTTAACACTAAACATGTTAAATACTTAAAATACAAATTCCAAATTTATAATTAAACTGCAACCCAAAAAGGGCAGATAGACATAAATAATCAGTGAAAGTGAATCGGAAACTTCTTAATTTTTTTTTTTTTGTTATTTTTACTTCCAATTAATTTATTCAAATATTGTACATTCCAGTACATGAAGTTACTAATGAAAAAAGTAGATGGGGCTACCAACGAAAAAGTTGATGAAAAAGAAGAGCAAGATAAACCCAAGAAAGTCAGAAATAGGCCATTGTTCTATTGTAAAGTGAGTATGGCTGTGTATAATGTGTGTCTAGACAATAAATGATAATTTGTATATTTATGATGTAGCAATTATGTTTTTAACTGAACCAAAAGTTTTGAATCTTGTGTTTTATTGATCTAGTGTATTTTTTATATTATTTTTTTGACATTTAATATTGTATTCCTTACTTTTCAGATAAATGGATTACCTTTTAAATGTAAAAAGAAAGATATAAAAGAATTTTTTAGACCATTAGTACCATTTTCCCTGAGGTTACCCTTAGGCAAAGGAAAGAAGTTGGCTGGCTTTTGTTATGTAGGGTTTAGAACTGAACAAGAATTAAAAAAGGCACTCGCTAAGGACAAGTTGTTCATAGGTAAATATTTTAATTTCTGACAAATGAGTACAATCTATAATTTAAAGTACACTAAAAATTACCTAGAAATAATTTTAATAACTAATTTTAAAGATGATTATTTGTGTCAAAAAATTGTAAATATATTTTTTCATTTAGAAATGTATCATAAAATTTTAATACAACAATAATAATTGTTAAATTAATCCAGGTAATCATCGGGTACATGTCCACAAGTATGAGAGCCAGTCCAAGAGAGAAGAAGAAGAGGAACAGATAAACACTAAAAAAAGACAAGAGGTAAATAAAGATTTTGAGTAAAAAAATTACATTTATCATTTTTAAAACAAAATTAGATTTTCAATGTGTTAAACATTCCATGCCATTGAGTCGGTGGCACTGAATGTGTTAAGTATTTTTTTAATAAAATAATAGGTTATTAAGATTTTCATTTGTAATATTATTTTAGTTGCTTTGTTTTGTGTTTAGCAAACAAACAATGAAGAAAGTATTGGAGAAAGTGGAAGCATTTTCGTGCGAAATTTACCTTACGTGGTATCTGAAGAAGAAGTGACGAAGACTTTCGAGAAATATGGTAAGAGCTTTTTATATTCAGATAGTAATAAGTATATAACACTGGATATTGCGAACTTTTCCGCTAGTTCTATCTCAGTTGTCAAGTTCGACATGCCAACTCGTGTCACATAAAAGATTTCACAAAATTTAACTAAGCTCCCTCTGTTGTTAGTAAAAATAAAATACGTATATGAATATGAATCTATCGATGTCTCTGCAATTGTTATATTCTATCCCAATTTAAATTATTAAAAAAATTGGTTCTTTGTTATTCATTATCCTAAACAACATGTCGAAAAACTTTGATATATTTTATTAAAATTAATCAGGTCCACTAGCAGAAGTAAACATGCCAATAGATCCAATACTTCGGCAGCCAAAGGGTTTCGCGACAGTAACCTTTGTAATGCCGGAACATGCGGTGAAAGCGTACACAGAACTGGATGGCACATCGTTCTGCGGCAGAATGCTGCATCTCTTACCCGCTAGAACTGAGAAACTGGAGATGGAAGAAGACGACAGTAAGTTTATTTCTTTAACTAACTAATCCACGCAGATACCATATTCTTGTCTAACAACATCGGTACAAGGCATTTGAAAGCCAAATATATTAATTTCGTCAACTTTAAATCTAAATTTTTCGTTATAATATTCCCACTTCATTTCACTAGTTCATTTAAAGATTATTATTCCTTAAAGATTTGGCTTAATTTTTTACGGCCGGCCGCTTGTCTGTCGCCAACCCTACTTACCCTCTTTGATCACTCCTGATTAGAATGTATACACCTCGATTAAAAATCAATAAAAATAAATGTTTTACAGTGTTTTATAATGCAAAAATGTCACCATAAGTAAATTTTCAGGCGATCTTTCATTCAAAGAGAAGAAAGCAAAGAAACTAAAAGCACAGGCAAAATCGTCTCATAACTGGAATACGTTATTTTTGGGCGCGAACGCCGTCGCTGACGTCATCGCTACCAACTACGGCACTACCAAAGAACAACTACTAAATGACAATAATAAGAGTAAGTTTTTATACATTCATGTAAAACACACAATCCACACATTCTGTAGACGGTTAGTAATTTAGTTTTTTTAATTTATTCTTACATTTTAGATACAAGCGCGGCCGTCAGATTGGCTCTAGGAGAAACGCAATTGGTTGCTGAAACAAAAAACTTTTTAGAGAGTAATGGAGTTTATTTGGATGCATTTAATAAGGTAATATACAGCTGAAAACACATATTCTATTTTTATTTATTAAAAAAATGCTTAACAATTTTTCTGTTTACTACAGCCAGCTCAGAAGCGTTCAAAAACTTGCATTCTGGTTAAAAATTTGCCATCCGACACTAACAAAGTTGAAGTAAAAGAGTTGTTTGAAAAACACGGACAAATTGCAAGATTCCTTATGCCGAATCATGGTATTACTGCATTGGTAGATTTCATAGAACCATTCGAAGCAAAGAAGGCCTTTAATAAACTAGCTTATTCCCAATTCAAAGCCGCTCCATTATATTTAGAATGGGCACCTGAAAATGTTTTCGTCAAAACTATTGATACTAAAGAAATAGAAGGTAAACAAGAAAGGGATTCGAGTAAAGAAAAAGAGTCGAATATAGAAAAAGTATCGAAAGCCGAAAAACTCGAAGAAGTTTCGAAACCGGAAAAAGTCGAAGAGGAAAAATTGACTGAAGAAAAAATGGAAGAGGAAACGGAAACACCAGAAAACGACAGTACTATATTCATTAAAAATCTTAACTTTAAGACCTCTGAAAATAATTTGAGAGAGGTAATTTTAACATTATTAAGGAAAACAGTAGCAGTAAATTGTTTTATTATTTTATTTCTCATTATTTAATATTTTTAGCATTTCAAAAATTGTGGAAAAATACACAGTGTGGTTGTTGCTAAGAAAAAAGATCCCAAGAATCCTGGTGAGTTCCTTTCTATGGGATATGGTTTCGTACAGTTTTATAGAAAGACACAAGCCAATGAAGCTCTAAAAACACTACAGAGTTCGACTTTAGATGGTAAAACATTAGAATTGAAGAGATCGGAGAGAGGAAATGTGTAAGTATTGATTCCATTTTCTAAATTAAGATTTCTTAATGATATGGCTGAAAAACATTTGCCATTTTAAATTCATTGTATTTATTATTTGAAACAGAACTGAAGTGAAAACATCAAAGAAGAGCTCCAAAGCCACTGTTCAAAATGGAACTAAAATACTCGTCAGAAATGTTCCGTTCCAAGCAAACAGGAATGAACTTCATGAAATATTCAGGTAATTAACATTTCAAACATAAATCGTTAATGTCGCGTAAACGCATAGGCATATTTTGTAATCTGTTGACAATAAAGCATAATAATATAATTAATATATTTATAACACAAACATATTATCTCTTTTCTGATAAGAGTATATTAAAGTGATTGAAATAAATGTTAACATATTCAGTGATTAATGTCGGTTTGTTTTATGTTTTCAGGGCTTTCGGCGAAATAAAGACTTTGAGATTACCTAAAAAACTTACGACTGGCTCAGAACAACATCGTGGTTTTGCGTTTGTCGATTTTCACTCGAAAGCTGATGCAAAGGTATATTTTTGGAACAATACCTTTACATTTGGTACCTTTCTATTATAAAACTTTCTTTTTTTTTAATAAAATAAATATTTGTCAATGTTTTTTACAGTGCGCTTTTGAAGCATTATGTCAGTCGACTCATTTATATGGAAGACGATTAGTTTTGGAGTGGGCAGACCAAACTGATGAAAACGAAGATGTTGAAATGCTACGGAAGAGGACGGCGCAGGCTTTCAATGCAAAGGTTCCCGGCGGCAAAAAGTCTAGGAAGGCAGCTGTGGACGTTGATGAATTTGTTGAAGGCGAAAAAGATTAATAACAATATAATATTTATGTTAAACTGACACTAGTATGTGTTTTATTTTTTAATAAAAGCCATTGGTGGTCACTACAACAGTATTTTAATTAACCAGGAAGGTCAATGAATTGCACTTAACATATTAAATGTTCCACCGTTCATTTGTCCCTTAATCATATCAAATACTATAATAAATATTATTTTGCTGATAATACCCTAGCAGAATTCTTCATTGTATTGTATGTAAGTGTGATTCGATAACACAGAAACCGCGAAAATAAAGTGAAAACAAAACCAGAAACATGTGTGAATACTTGATAATTGTTTATCCTCCCAGAGTATCGTAATTACGACTGCACTAGTTAGATAAAAGTGCTTTTTGAATTTTGATGCACATCAAATATAGATTAATAATCGTAAAATAGCAAAACGGAAAAAATAATAAAAGATAAAAAAACTACAGCAATTTAATACATAGTCACCTTTATTGCATTGATGACATTACAAAATAAACTAATTCTGGATGGCATAAAAAATTACAATTTCTCTCCGAACTCATTGATAAAATGAATATAAGGAAAAAGATACAATAAATCTGTGCATCTTTAACATTAAAGTGTGTCAACATTATTATTCTATATTTATTTACTACACGCTATTTACACAACTTTGTAATCCAAAAACATATTGTTACATTATTTGATGCTGCACAAGCAAAATATGTTATAGGATAAATAAATTTTACAGCAAATAAATCTGTCGCAAATCTATGTCAATTGATATTTAATGTACATCGTTTTTAAACAGAAATGTAAAACCTTTAATGAACACTGTGAATAAAATACTCTGGAAGTAGATTAGAAACAAGTTTTATTTGCATTAGAATATATTTTTCATATAATTTTTCCACTAATTGAAGTATGTAATTAAATAGACAAGATAAAAAAGTATATTTACACTCTATGAAACATAACAAAAAAAGACAAAAATCACTAGGATCTATCAATAGACTAAGAATAAGGAAACTGCTTCATCACAAAATATACTATCATCATTTGCCAATCATCAAACATACGGATCTCACTCTATAATTGTAATTATTCCTTATCATTTACCAAATATTGCTTTCATATTATCAGAACTACAGTCTGTAAAGAAAATCATATTTAATTTAATCAATGTAAACACAAAAAACATTAAAAATTCATTAACTGGTAAAATGTTTTAAAACCTGACATGTAATTCATTATCTTAACATAATTTTGCCACTAATGTACAAGAATCAATTATTATTCTAAGAATGTCTCCAAAATGTATTAGTCAAAATTTTACTGTATGCATGTATTTTTTTTTTTAAATTTGAAAACACCAATAGTCATATGCGGCATATGCATTTTTATGTAATGAATACATAAGAGAAATTTATACTAGGATTAATATTTTTACACAACACCATTCAAGGATGTTTTCAATCAATTTTAACAGTTGAATATATTTTCCTAACAAATATGCTGGTACCCACATAACCTACTGTGCCACAAATTATACCAAGAGCAAGACTGAATAGAGCCATGTAGCCAAAGTAAAATGTTGTTTGGAACAGTCCATACATCTTAGTCTTGAACAGGAAATAATAGAATGAATATAAATAAACATATAGTGCAGTGCTACCAGCGGAAAGGAAGCTGGTCCATTGCCAGCGGTAGTCCTCTGCATTCAGCAAGAAGTATGTACACACTATGGTCACACAGACTGTTACAACCATAAGGATCAGGAACACTAGAAGCATAAATCCATAGACATAGTAAATTTTGTAAGCCCAGAATGAAGTAAAGATAAAGTACATTTCAATAAATATAGAACCAAAAGGCAGAACACCTCCCATAATAATGATGATAAATGGTTCCATAAACCATTTCTTTTCAGGAATGGGTCGAGGGACAGCATTGATGCGGCACGGATAATCAGGCTGTCCTGCTAAGTTCCTTCCAAGGACTGTTCCCACTAATGTAAGGGGTAAGATAATAAATGTACATATTGACATAACTGCAATCATACTGCCAAAAGGAATTGCTCGAGACGCATGATAGTACATCGCAATAAAGTTAATAAAGAATGCTGTGCCACAAACAAGAACTGGTAACAGAAAAGCCGAGAGTAACATTTGCTTTATCCATAGTTTTCCACCCATTCTTGCATATAAGGAACCACCAAAGTAGCCATTCACAGGAGAAGTGGCAGCATATATAAAAATGGCAGTAGAAAGTAAAGAACCTCTTTCTGTGTACAGCTCACCAAAAATAGTGAAAATAATAACAGCTAGAGTTACCACTGTAAGTTGGTAACCAGCACCCACAAGGGCAGAAAACAGGGCCAAGTGTGGAACAGGTCTAAATACATCACCATGCACCTGCTTCCAACCATATTCATCACCTAAATCCTTTTCCAAGTCATCCAAATCATCATCTTTTGAATATCTTGCATAGTCTTTACGTAAAGTTCTCATGAGAATCATAGAAACTAGGCCAACTAAAAATATTACCATCATAAAGCTGTTGAATATACTAAACCAATGAATCCTGTGTTGGAAAAAGTTTGGATCCAAGTATTTGTCAAAACGATCCTCAAATCGAATGTTGCTCTTCTTCCAATTCACTTCATAGGTAAATGCAATCTTGGCATTAGGAGTGAGTCGCTCTTTATTTTCCGCGGTGAGATTGACTTCGACTATCCTATTACCATTGTACCCAATGTCAAACTTCTTGTGAGTCCAAATGTAGTGATGATCGCCGTCTATTTCACCTACAATACCCCAAATTGGTAAATCATCGATGTACATCTGATACCAATAGTGATTCTTGACTGCATACACGAGAGCTTTGTAGGATTGATCATTTAATTCTATGGCACAAAATTCCTGGGCTGGTACATTATCCTTGTAAGTTATATCCAAACCACTGAATTCCAATTCAACACCTTGTAACGCTTCGGATAAGGTTTCATGGTAGTGGCCGATAGTAACTTTGGTACCGGCACAAAACGGTAATGAAAAATATGCGTAAGTCTCTTGTCGATTGTGATATGGGCCTACGGTATTCATCCATAGCACAACTTGTTCTCCATCTGTATACGTATGTGTATGTTCATCACAGTTTACCGTCACCCAGCACAAAAAGAAAATGTATCTGAATTTCATTTTATGTTAACGGTATAAAACTTTAATAAATAAAATTATAAACATAACACGTAAGTGAAACGCCGACGTCGGACATCTAAATAATATTGCCATGAGATAAACATGTAATATGTCAAAGACTTAACAGTGTTCAGTGTTATCACTTTTAGATTTAGTAACAAATGCAGTGTTTATTTTTATGAATAGATAAGAGAAAGAACATATGATCCAGACAAAAAGACTTGGATCAGGAAACTCTGTCCTTTTTTGCTGCTGTACAACCTTAAAAAATGAAAGTTAGTTTCCGCAAATAAGTTTTTGCTTAAAGGTTTCGATACCAGACCATAAAATCTGAAAAAAAAACCGTCAAAACAAACGTCAAACGTCAATGTGGTCTTGTTTACATTTGAGGTTATTCATATAACAAATATTTTTTATATAATAGGATAAAAATGGAGGTAGACAGCGATTTACCTAGCTCTGTACAAGCTAAATTCAAATCAGATACAGGAGAAGAAATAGGAAGTCCCCTTGATTTGCCCTTAAATGTTACAAAAGAACAACTTACACTCATATGCAATGCTCTGCTTCAAGAGGTAAATACATCTGTTTTTTAGCTTTATCTAATGTTATTTACCCACTAGTAATATTTGTACGAAATCCACGTGTTTTCAGGAAGATAAACCATTCCTATTCTTCGTTAAAGATGTTGAAATTACTACTTCACTGAAGGATGTATTGGATACAGTAAAAGTAAATTCAGAAGAAGTAGTTGAGATAATTTATCAGCAGCAGGCTGTGTTTAGAGTCAGACCTGTTACACGTTGCACAAGGTATGTTACTTAGATACTCAGCATTATTTTGAGAAAATTATGATTTGAAAATATTTTTTTTTACAGTTCTATACCTGGACACGCTGAAGCTGTTATATCAACAAGTTTCAGTCCTTCGGGTAAAAGTTTAGCTAGTGGGTCTGGTGATACAACTGTCAGGTTTTGGGATTTAAACACTCAGACACCGCTACATGTATGTAAAGGTATCCTTCTTTACACATTTTAAAAAAGGAAACATGAAAAATATAGTTAACAGTAATTCTAATGCCGTATTTACATACCGTAGAAAAAATTTAACACAGATATAACCAAAAAGTTAAAAAGAGTGAAAATCAGTCTATCATATCGGTTCTTATGATTTTATAGGGCACACAAACTGGGTGTTATGTATCAGCTGGTGTCCTGATGGATCTAAATTAGCTTCAGCATGTAAGCAAGGTAAATTGATGTTATGGGACTCGGAGACAGGAAATCAAATTGGCAAAACTATGATGGGGCACAAACAGTGGATAACTGCATTGGCTTGGGAACCATATATGAAGTAAGTCTTATAATAATATGTAGCCATAGAAATCTAACACCTGACATTATCTTTCATATATTAACCCCAGTACTCAGTCATTTAATGGCCATTAACAAGTCAAGAGTGAGAATTCAATGCTACATAAAATTTTTTCCTAATAAGAAAAAAATATGTATACATTAATGAGATCTTTTATTTTCAGAAATCCTGAATGCCGAAAACTGGCCAGTTCATCCAAAGATGGTGATGTCAGGATATGGGATACAGTAACATGTTTAACTATTCTAAGCCTAACAGGACATTCTAAAGCAGTCACTTCTGTAAAGTGGGGTGGAAATGGCCTTATATATACATCATCACAGGATAGGACCATAAAAGTAAATAATTCCATCACATTTAGATAGAAAATCTATCGTTAATAAAAGAATATAATGTTGTTAAAGTTTGGTGTTTACCACCTACCTTTCACAATACATTTACAACTATGACATTAATATTACATTAATATGACAAATTGATGGCACCTTTCTTATTTTATTACTAGCTTTTACCCGCGACTCCGTCGGCGCGGAGTAAAAAATAGAAAACGGGGTAAAATTATCCTATGTCCGTTTCCTGGTTCTAAGCTACCTGGCCATCAATTTTCAGTCAAATCGATTCAGCCGTTCTTGAGTTATAAATAGTGTAACTAACACGACTTTCTTTTATATATATAGGTAATATAAAAATATTTTTAGGTATGGAGAGCTGATGATGGTATTCTTTGTCGAACCTTAGAAGGTCATGCCCATTGGGTGAATACATTAGCCCTCAGTACAGATTATGTGTTAAGAACTGGGCCATATCATCCAATACTTGACAGAAATGAACCTACTACAGATAGTAAGTAAACAATGTTTTGACTAAATTTAAGTTTCTCACATTAACTGACCATTTTGACAAATTGAAAATTGTTATACTTCTAGAAAAAATTCTGCAACAACGAGCTATTGACAGATATGAACAGGCATGTTCATATGGTGCAGAGCGTTTAGTATCAGGTTCTGACGATTTCACATTATTTTTGTGGCTACCTGAAAAAGAGAAACGACCTCTTGCTAGAATGACAGGACATCAGCAGCTTATTAATGATGTTAAATTTTCTCCGGATACAAGGTAGGTATAAAGATTAAATATCTATTTAAACAAGCAAGCGGCCACGGGCATCCGCCTAGTGAGCGAGGTGACATGCATATGGCTCAAAGTTGATACTAAGCTTAAATCTGTTCATTCGCAAGATTCGCAACGTACAAATTTATGTTGGTAGAATGGAGAAGTAGAAATTACAGTCTTTTGTGATGTTAATTACAACTCTTGTCTTTATATATTAATACTAGCTGTCACCCGTGACTCCGTCCGCGCGGGTTTAAAAAAAATCTTAATAAGTAGCCTATGTGTTCTTCCAGACTATGTCCTACATTTGTGCCAAATTTCATCAATATCCGTTGAGCCGTTCCGGAGATACCTTCAAACAAACATCCATCCATCCATCCATAAACATTCGCATTTATAATATTAGTAAGATTAGCCAATATGTTCTAAAGATTGATAACAATGAGGTCTTACTCTTCTATTTATAGGATTATAGCATCAGCATCTTTTGATAAGTCAGTGAAGCTTTGGGAGTCAGCGACAGGGAAATTCATTACAACTCTTAGAGGTCATGTTCAAGCAGTGTACATGGTAGCATGGTCGGCAGATTCAAGACTTCTCCTAAGCTCTAGTGCTGATTCAACATTAAAAGGTGACTAATAATTAGAGTAGTCCAAAAATTACCTTAATGTTTCATTATGACATGTGTTTTCAGATTGATCCAAATCAGAAGTAAAACATTTACAATGTTCATATTATGGTGAAATATTTTAAGCGAAAACAATTATTTTTGTATTTGTAAAATTTTGTTTGTTCCACTTTGCATAAATTAATAGGCTATGAACCTACTGAATCTTAAAAAAAATTCAATTTATTACATTGAATGTATGAAAATTCCATACAGTAAATAACGAATTGTATTATTGAAATTAAGTAACATATGTTTTAAAGTTTTATCATATTTCAATAATGGTAGAATAATGTAATTTTTACATTTGTTTTATGCAAGAATTCAGTGTATTTATTTGTTATATTTTAGTTTGGAGCATGAAAACAAAGAAGCTAGAGCTAGACTTACCCGGACATGCAGATGAAGTGTTTGCTGTAGATTGGTCTCCTGATGGAGCTTATGTGGCTTCCGGTGGAAAGGATAAAGTATTGAAATTGTAGGTTTCTTTTAGATTATTCTTGTTATCAATATTATAGGTTTTGTGGACATTAATAAGCATGTCATATTTAAAAAAAATATATAAACATCTTACTACTACTACTTTTATGTATTTAAATATTAATTGATAATTTATTGAATGCTTATTTGTTTCAGGTGGCAACATTAAAACATGGTTCACATCTAATAATGCTTTATTGTGGAAATAAATCATTTAATAACAAATTGTGTTTCCTTTACATTTAATTGTAATCAACTATATGCTCACTTAATCTTTATGCTCTTTTTGACATTAGCCTTTATACCTGAAGCTTCTCCACTATATCTGGCTACTTCTGACCTCGGTTCACGTATTGCTCCCTTCCTTCTTATTTTCGCCTTTCTATATTTCAACTTATGCTTAACTCTTGGGTTTCGTTGTTCTTTCTTTCTATGTGGTGTAAGGCCTTTATTTTTAGCAATTTGATAAGTAATTTCGCGTTTTTCTGCAATGTCATCAGTAATAAGATCTTGAGATGAAGATGGTTTGTTATCTTCATTATCCAATCCATCATTGTCTGAGAAACCACTTTCCTCGGATTCAGTGCTCCTTTGGACACCTGCAGCTTGTGGTCTTGTCATATCATCACCCAACACATCCTCTTCATCATCATCATCGTCCGAAACTCCAGTATCTTCACCTTCATCTTTTTCCAATTCATTTATTAATTTCAATTTCTTAGGCACATGTTCCAAAGAAAGTTTATCAGTTTTCCTTTTCTTGGCTTCCTTCATTTTGTCTCCTACAACTGTGAGCTCTATACTATTATTCACTGCTTCTAATATTTTTTCTATTTGTGGTTTAATTACGTCTAAATAAATTGGTTCCATTTTATTTAGCATTTGCCTGTACTGATATAGCCGTTTTATTACTGGATGGTTTTGAATATTAATCCGTTGACTTTTGAGAAGTAGGTAAAAACTAATATTAGTACAATAATTTAAAATAAGGTTGTAATTAGTTTTCACAAATTTGGACGCTGGACATTTGGGTAGTTTGCCTCCTTTTACTAGTTGTAAAACTGGATGTAAATCATCTTTGGCAACTGTTAATTTATTCTTAAAATCATCAACTAGACCCGCAAACTCTGGACTTTCCTTCTCAAAGATTTGTAACTTTTGCCGTTTTGACATATTACTCAAATCACTTTTAATAACTTTTTCTTTTACTTCCTTTTCTTCAGTTGGTGGATTAAAAAATTCTAATGAGAAGTCCTCATCAGCAAGTTGTTCAATGAGTCTCTTTTGAATATTCTTTGCTTCCTGCTCTTCCATGAGAGCATCTTCTTCATCATCACCAAAACCTCCATAATCTTGATCCACATAATCTGTAGAATAAAAGGATTTCTTTTTCTTGCCCCATGCTTTAGAGTCAGGTAAATCATCATCAGAATTTTCTTGGCCCTCTACATCACTATCTGCCATATTTAAGTCGTTCTTATCATTTTCTTCCCCTTCTTCTGACTCTGAGAATCCATAAATTTCTTCTTCACTATCAGAGTCATTATGTTTTCGTTTACGTAATTTATCAAGGAGTTTTTGTTCCGATGGTGAATAGTCATTTTCGGAATCAGATGGCTCATAATTTCCCTGAACATCAAACTTTGAATTGATTCTGTAATGAAAAAAGTTAACATTGCAAGGAACTATTTCGGCAAAATATTTTTTGGTGTCTTGTAGTTAAAGTAAAATGACTTGAAAAAAAGTCCACTGAAGTGACAAGACAAAACATGCTATTATTTTAATTATTAAATACACAAGGACTTAATACACACCTTATTTTGTCTGCCATGACTGGATAAATAGGAAAACTATTCTATTTTGTAAACTGCACACGTCGAACAAATAGGTTATATGATCATTTTACAAAATATACTACATCATTTAAATCAGCTTTATAAATTACTATTTCTTACTAATACTATCAAACAAGAAATTTCAATTAAATAAGTATTATAATTTAATTAAATAAATAAAATGCAGATACACGTTGATTATTGTAATAGACTGAAAGCGAGAAGTTCATAGAGAACGTATAAAATATATCAACTGTTCTACTGTCAAACCAAATTTTACTTTCCTCCAAGCAATAAATTCTGTGTTTTAAAACATTGAAAATTTAGTAATATTGACTTTTTGCTTAATAAAAAATTAAGAGCATCTTTTACAATAATAGTTAAACTACATTGGAATTACATAAGTTTTTTTATTGTCCCGCAGTGTCAATCATTTTACTTTTAAAATCTAATATGTGAAAATGTTTCCTCTATGATTTTTCCATGACACATGTCATTGTCATGATATGAATTGAAATTGTAAATTGGCTGATATTTAAATTTTTAAGAATTTTTCGTGCCCTAATATTTCTTTTTATTGAATATTTTACGATATTTGTTAAACAATATTAGTTTTTAAAAAGCATAAATCGAAAATAATGTATTTATTTAGACATTTTAATTCATTTATATTGCATTTGATTTTAATTATTTGTTTAGCCAATCTTGGGAGAGGAGAAATAGATGATTGCAATCGGTGTAAAGTTTTATCTGATTCTTTTAAAAATTGGTTACAAAAAACAGCGCGAGGTAAGTATGAAGGTGGTGATACTGCTTGGGAAGAAGCAAAACTTAAATCATATTCTCGCAGTGAAATGCGTTTAGTTGAAATACAAGAGGGCTTGTGTTCGGAAGTGAAAAAGCATAAAGATCGATGTTACGGTCTTGCCGAGGAAGTAGAGCATTTACTAGAGCAGTGGTGGGTCCACGAAGATCCCAATTCACAAGATCTATTCACTTGGTTGTGTGTAAGTACCCTGCAATATTGTTGCCCGCAAAATCACTATGGCCCATTATGCACTGCATGCCCTGTGGACGAAAATAATAAAATTTGTGGAGAAAAAGGATCATGTGATGGAGATGGTACACGAAAAGGAAATGGTTCTTGCATTTGCAATAGAGGATTTGCTGGTGAATTTTGTGAAAACTGTGATGAAAATTATTACAGTACTCCTGAAGAAGACTGTAAGCCATGTCACAAAGCTTGTAACAATTGTAAAGGGGAGGGAGCGGCAGCCTGTGTAATATGTCAAACCGGTTGGGAGCTAGAAGCTGATGTGTGCACAGATGTTAATGAATGCCTCAAAGAAAATTCATGTAATGTTAATGAATACTGTATCAACTGGGAAGGGTCATATTCTTGCAAAACTTGTGATGGTACATGTAAAACTTGCAGCGGCAAAGGAATCACAAATTGTACATCATGTGAAGTAGATGAAATATTGGTGAATGGGATGTGTTTAGATGAAGCATTAAAACATCAATATTTGTTGAGTACTATGAAAAGATTAGCATTGTACGCATTATTGTTAGTAAGTTTATTTTTTATTTGTCAAAAAATGCAACTAATACTACCTCTAGTAGTATTATTTATATCAGTATTAATTTATTTCTCTGAAAATGAATATACGGTGAACATATTTTCTGTATATAATATATTAATTAAAGACTTATTACAAAAATTCCAAGGTTAATTAAAGATGTATGTTAGCTAATATAGTAATGAAACACATTGTTAAAGGTGTATTAAAAATACATTTTATTGTGAAAGGTACACAGCTATGTTTAGTATTAAGTATATACAGTAACTAAATATAATGTTTAGACAAAATAACCAAATTGCATAGTTCTCACTTAGAACATAATTTAAAAAAAAAACAATTAAATACAAATTGTTGAAAAGAAATACAAAGTTTTAGTCTTTTAGGTTAATGACTGCACTTAAAAAAAAGTTATAAAACAAACTTCATTCAAAAATTCCTAATTTGAATTTACACAACCATTAAATCTGTTTGTATTTTATGTTAGTAAATTTCACAATCCAATAATCAACTTCATATATTAGAATATAAGTAGTCTAAATGTGTTACAAATAGATTGGCAATGATTGAGTTTTTGTTTGGCTTAAGAAGCTAAGGTATACCTTCTCAGTCTAAAATTGTATTTATTTGTAAAATCGGGTGCAGAATACACAAACGGTAAAACTATTATTGTGATGACTATGTCACTACAGAATGCAACATCAATTACACTTAATATAATAATAATAATTATGTAATGTACAAAAAAAAACGCTACAACTAATTAATGTCTGCTTTCGTTCATAAATATATAGACAAAACAAAAAAGCAAATTAATAAATTGAAATTTTATAAGTACCAAAGATGGTATACGTTTTTTATGTCCAAAATCCTCATTTTCTTTAGCAGCAAATGTCTTTGGTGAAAAGAAATATTGTTTGTGTTAAATGATTTTTTAAATAATAATTATAATTAACTTATGCTAGAGACATATATTATTTGATACAAAAATCAATGTAAGTAAAGGCTTTGCAACAAAATCAACACAAAAACACAAATTAAATTCATAAATGAAGAAAAGTAACTTTGTTCTAAATTTTCATTTTTGGTTTTGTCATTTTTAAGTACTAAAAAAAACTTCCATTCATTCAAAACTAATTGTGAAACAAAAAACTTAAATGTTACTAGTAGATTCATTTTTATAATCTGTAAGTCAATTTTGCTGCAGTTCACATTTAGCATACAAAATACTTGACAACATGAGCTATGATAATATAAAATACTACAAATAATACGCACGACTAGTGTTGCAATATTCAAGATATGCTACAGCATTATAGTCATTTTATTCTATTTAAAACAGTAATCAACTGTCAAATATTATTTATTAAGCAGAGGAGTATAATGCAAAGTAAAAGGCAAAACTTTACCCATTCATAATTATATGATTATCAGTCTGTTTATACATGCTAATAATTTAATACAATATAAATTTCGGTCCCTCAATTTAATATTCAGCAAATCTTGTTTTTCTTCCTAAAGATTACATTGCAATTTTTCAACGTTTTTCATCTTTATTACAGATGTATACATATATGAAATATGTATACTTAATTTTCAAGCGATCGAAAAACTTGCAATTTATAGTTAAGGTAAAAAAGCAGCTTGTTTACCCCTAATTCATTCACAAATAACAATAATTTCAACTTTACCACATGAATATGAAGTGCGGGAATGTTTTAAGCTTTTTTTTTAATTGTTTTTTTCTACTTTAATTGAAATATTGAAAGAATTGAAAAATATCTGGACTGGAGTTTTTTTTTTAACTCAAGAACATTTTTAAGATTGTTTATATCATATTCATATCATCACATTAAATCATATCATCACTTTGTGTAGTTCAATAATATGTATGTTAATAGTGAATGAGTTAACAATAAACATATTATAGTGATAGTGAAAATTTGTAGAAAATTCTTATTCACACTATTTTTTTTATTTTTTTTTTGTAAATGATATTTCTAATTGATATTTCTACATTCAGTCTGTCGAGTACAAATTTGTATGGAATGTATTACAAACAACTTTAGTACATACATCGTAAATGTAAAAACAATGCCAAAGTGTAACAATTTTTTCAAATTGTTAAAAACTTTTTTTTTATGTCTAAGTTACGGTGAGTCTACTGTCATAGCAACTGTGTAACAAGAACATAGCTTGATGTACATTCCCATTAGAAAAAAAAAGGATTATGTAATCTCATATATTTGCTACAACAGTAGAAATTCACAGTAACATTATCACTTATAAATATAACAATAAAAAAACATGTTAGTACTTTTGTATTAGTGATGACAAAGTGCAAAAAAGTATTATATAAACAAATTTACAAAGCAATTCATCGACAAATGATGAAGTTATATGCATGTTCATGTAAAAATTATTATTATTTAATAAAACATTCCAATAATTTATAAATGTGAACTTATTGGTATATATTGAAATAAGTCAATACTGAAAGATGCATGAAAAACCAATAAAATAATACTTTTTTTTTATTTATCTAGCTGCACAAATACTTTAAATGGTATTTGGATTGTAAACAATTAATTAAAATAAATAAACACTTTATTTTTGTTTGTTCGTTAGTAATAATATTTATTTTTAGCACAATTTGAATTTATCATACATCTCAAATGTGATTGAAAATACATAAGTAAAATGAGATAGAATTTAAGCATTTTAACTTATTGGATGTGATTTTTTGAACATTTAATTTATTCAATGTTATATGTACTTTATTGTATGTTTAAATATTATAAATAAAGCACATTTTCTTTAGCAAAAAATGTTTTTTTATTAAATGACACAAACAATATGGAAAATGTGAAAATGATTTTCACTAAAAATTAAAACAGAACATCGTATAACTAATTTGTGATAAGATTATTTTAGTCTTATTGAATAAAGGACTCTTCATATTACATGTATTTTAATAGTAGTTAGTGGCCAGTGAAGGTAGTTACAAAATTGTAAATATAATGGGTGCTAAATAACGATCCGACTTCTCGGGAAAAAACTTGGTATTCTACTTTAAGTCGACGAATAATAATAATAATAATCAAAAAGAATATGAAACAAAAACTGATGTCTAGAACATGCCTTTTGTATGCAAATGTAACTTGCTTCATATTTGCAGCTGTAACAAACTAACGAATCCAAATAAATTCAGTATATTGTAATCGTTACAACTCGTTAATTCTTCTCTAAGGGTGACTCTTAGTGTAGAATTTCCGTAGAGTCCTTAGGGTCTCTTTTAGTTTACATTATTATGTTAAATTTAATTGGTAGTAACTAAAGGGTCGGCCTTAGTGACCACTGAATGACAGTAAGTGGGTTACATACTTGATGTGGACTACTCGAGGAGTGCTGGTGCGGGCGCTCGATGATGCGAGTGCGAGGAGAGCTGCGCGGCGAGCTGGCGCTGCTGCAGCAGGCAGTACAGGATGCCGGCCTGGGCCATGGCGTCCACCGTGCCTGCCGCCAGCAGGTCGGTGCGCTGCTTGGCGCCCGCGCCAGCTCCCGAAGGCCGCAGCAACGTCGGCCCGAATACCGTCGCGAGATTGTGCAGCGACATCTTGTTCTCGCCCTCATGCTGGTTTACCCTGATACACATTACATCTATTGAAGACTAGCTGTCGCCCGCGACTCCGTCCGCGTGGAATTAAAAACAAACGTAATAAGTAGCCCATGTGTTCTTTCAGACTATGTTCTATATCTGTGACAAATTTCATCAGAGTCTGTTCAGCCGTTTCAGAGATGCCTTCAAGCATCCATCCATCCATCTGAACATTCGCATTTATAATATTAGTAAGATTATGGTCAATTTTTGAAAATCTAAAATGAATCAGTAAAGCGTCGTTATTTTTTTTAGAAAAATAAATTAGGGTATTACTCACTTTACGAAATGGTTGAGCAGGAAGTCGATGCAGTTCTTGTTGAGATCGGGAAGCTGCGCGTAACACTTGAGCAGCGCGTGTCGTCGCGTGTGTGCCGGACCTGAGTCCACCGATGTGCCTACGCCCTAACAACAAACAAAATAACAAACATGTTATTTTTCAATATCTAAATATTAATTGAATATTTTTTTTTAATAAAATGTTGATATTTGATTTTGAATACAGTATAACTACAACCAGAAGCCATCGATATGACTAACTATACAGAGCATATATCCTCAACTTACAATATACTGACTATATGATATCTAGACGGAATAAATCTACATGGAACTTCTATGTTTGATTAATTATACAAGCTCCATCTATCCCTTTCTCTCTCTCTCTCTTTCTTCTAAATTTATAAAAGATGAATGATATATTAGCATACCTGTGCGGAGCCCCAAGCACGCAGCAGTTCAGGGTAGAGGGCGTCGGTGAAGAGCGCTTCGGGCAGCTCGCGCAGGTACAACTTGAGTACGCCCGTCACTGAGTGAATGTCCACCTCCTTCAGCAGCTGCTCCGCCTCGTAAGCATCTGACAACACAAGCACTCATAGAACATCGACATTTTTAAGAATCCAAGATGTAGGATCGCCATTACTCGTGATTGTATGACAAGATCTTTCGTATTTCAACAAATAACACCGTCCTACGATAATATAGTCATTTTTTTAAGTAATCTTACTAATATTATAAATGCGAATATTTAGATAGATGGATGGATGGATGTTTGTTTGAAGGTATTTCCAGAACGACTCAACGGATCTAGATAAAATTTGGCACGGTTGTAGAACATAGTCTGGAAGAACACATAGGATACTTATAAAGTTTTTTTTTATGCCGCGCGGACAGTGTCGCAGGCTACAGATAGTATTAAATGGTCTAGGAATTATGTAACAAAGACGATGTAATATTAAAGATGGCGAAGTGTATACATACTTGTCTCGAAGCTCTTCTTGAGTCGGTTGAGGTCGGAGGCGCTGCCGGAGACGCGGTACACTCCCACCTCGTGTATTCCGCGACGCTCCACCTCGCGTACACACGCGCTTATTATGAACGGAATGTTGCGCTTCTCGCGTCTAAAAATACAATGAATTAACAATAAATTTCACTATCTTACTAATATTATAAATGTGAATGTTTGAATGGATGGATATTTGAAGGTATTTCTAGAACGGCTCAATGGATCTTGATGGAATTTGGCACAGATATAGAACATAGTCTGGAAGAAGACATAAACTACTTATTAGGTTTTTTTAATTCCGCGCAAACGGAGTCGCGAGCGACAGCCAGTACTCTATAAAGATGTTAAAATTATAACCATACTGTCACCTATTATGACTTCAAAGATCACATGGTCGATATATGGCATGAGATATTGTAAATCATTCACCATAAATTGATATATTTAAAACGAAACATTGCAGATTTAATTAGTGCATAGATAATATTGTTATCATGCAAAATTCGTGAACAAATTCTTAGCAATGTGAAGATGGGTTTGTGTGTGTACTGACTTGGCGACGTGTGTGATCTTAGCACCGAATAGTGCACCGGGCTTGGCTGAGGGTACGCGGCGCGAGGACCGCTCTGGAGGCAGCAGGCGCAGGCGTAGAGGCAACGACCCTCCGCCCAAGCACACTGTGCGCGACACACCCCCACTTGCGCTCTCCGCCACCCACTCCTTGGATAACTGCAATACAATATACGCTTAATGACATTGAATCTGCAACATCTTTTACAGCAACTTGACTGGAAAAAAAGGTTGAAACTTAAACCGAAGTAGTCGCCAGTGGCAGAAAACTACAATGCCATATAACGGCAATGCGGTAGTAACGTAAGTCATACCTTGAGTGTGCATTTCCCTCTTAGCACTGGTCTGGCTGCATCCTCGTACAGCAGCAGACGCAGGTTCTGTGAACCTTCGAGGTCGAGTGTGAAGGTTTCGTTCCAGCGCGGCTGTGCACTGCGGCACACCAGCTTCGACTTGGCCTTGCGGAAGTAGTGCCCGTACGAGTCCACCTCCACCACCACATAGTAATCTAACAACACATTACACACAACGATCACACATCGACGGTTATATTGCTGTAGCTCCAGAGAAGAGACAACTTATGTGACCATCACAATCCATAAATAAATACGATGATTATAAACTCGATACATTGTCAGCCCTTGTTTTCCAAGGAAGGGTTAGCTGAATAAAGATTGGTACTAAGAAGAGTGGTCTACTGGCAACACCGCGGAAGATTGGCGATGTTTCCTGTATTGATATAGTTATGTTGTAATACCGGCGGCGGTGTCGAGGGGCGCGGTCATGCCCCCGATGTGCAGCTGCAGGTCACCGAGCAGCAGCGAGTCATCGCGACCGCTACGCAGCAGGTACGAGCCCATGTCTGTCTGCAGGTAGCTGCGGCACGCCGTCACCCACGCTTGAAGCTCCAGCATTGATATCGCGTTTGACCCGCCAGGGGGCGCTGATGACGCCTACACAAATAATTAAAAATTCACCAAATAATAAACATGTTTTTTGTGTTTCCAGAAAATAAAATGTTTAATGGTTAAATAAAGTAAAAAATGCGAGACCTGTAACGCGTGTATGGAATCAATCCACTGCGTGCGCTCGTACTCGGAGCTGAGGAAGAAGATGTGCTGTCGCTGCAGCGCGGTGGCGCCGGGCGGCTTGGCGCCCACGCGGAACACCAGGTTGGGTGAAGCCAGCACCAGCTGCCCCTCCAGCTCCGTCAGCTTCTTGCGCTGCTTCTCCGCGGCGCCGCGACCGCCGATGCGGATTTTCTAATAGAAAATATACAGTACATTTCAATTAACCGTTTTATATAGAGTGACGGTGAAATTGACACTCTTTTTTTCAATGTTACCCTTTAATTTATCACAAAATGTAATTTGCCATAAAATTTTTAGAAATACGGCGTTGACAATAATGCTTATGCAGTTAGTTAAAACTGTTAGTTAAAGAAATTGTAGTGTTATAGTATGGCAGGGGTACCTTGTCATCGTGCACGGCGCGCTCCTCTGCCAGTATCTGGTCGCGCACAGTGGAGGCCTGCGACTTGAGCGCCACGATGTTAGCGGGCGAGGTCTCTCGCGCCTCCGCCGCCGCGCCCGCGCCCGCGCTCTCCTCCTCCACCACCACGATCTCCGGCAGCGGGATGAACCACTTCAGCTCGAACGTGAACTTGTCGCGACCTGACGCCTGCACACAACATACATTCACTATTTTATATACGTATTTTTATATATGTTGACTATTTTAAGTCTTACATATTTAAAATACTATAATCAAAAATGTAAAGAACAGTCTTAATACTATAAAAGTGAGGATTTTTATTTTGTTCTTACACATATTTTTTCTAGCATAAAGAATGATAAAGGGGTAACTTTTTATTACGAGTGAAGTCATCTTACTATTATAAATGCGAATGTTTAGATGGATGGATGAAATTTAGCACGGTTGTAGAACATAGTCTGGAAAAACACATAGGCTACTTATAGTTTTTTTTAATTGCGCGCGTATAGAGTCGCAGGCGACAGCTAGTTTATAATAATTAGAATTTATATATCTGTAAATGCACTCAACGCTTTAAGACTTAGGTAAAAGCAGGTATATTATAATTACTACATACAAATTTACCTTGTATTTGGCACAAGCGATGACATCATTAAAGAGGAACAAATGCCTCAGCTTCCTGTGGCCATCTGACAATTCAACAATAAAGGAGTTCTTCACGAGACGCCTCTGTGCACGATCAGCATTCTGTTAACCAAATGTGGTTAATGAATTATTTAATACCAAAGATCGAATCAATTTGAACAAATAACTTATACATACGGGGAAGAGTGATTTTGTCTGTATAATGTTGAATTCATCGAGGAAATGTTGCGTCATGTTCAAGGCGTCCGTCAACATGGCGTGATCCGGGTGACTAGCGGGTGTATATTTTATGAGATCCTGAAAATTGGAAAAATTACATCATTATCGAATCGTTATAACTTAAAAATTTATAGGTGGTACAGTACATCTTGCAAATATTATAAACTAGCTTTTACCGGCGACTGCGTCCGCGCGGAATAAAAAATAGAAAACGGGGTAAAAATTATCCTATGTCCTTTTCCTGGTTCTAAGCTACCTGCCCACCAACTTTCAGTCAAATCGATTCAGCCGTTCTTGAGTTATAAATAGTGTAACTAATAGGACTTTCTTTTATATATATAGGTGCTATTGTTTGGATAGATGGATGGATGGACGTTTGTTAGAAGGTATCACTAGAACGGCTTAGTAGATCTTGCTGAAATTCGGCATAGATGTAGAACACAGTCGGGAAGAATACATAAACTACTTATTAAGTTTTTGATTTCGCACAGACGGATTCGCGGAGACAGCTAATTTCAAATAAGAGTATACACGAACCCAAGCCAAATTATGACGTAGTTCTCAAATAGGAAATTTTGTATAAGAGACACTTTAAATACAAAGAATAATATTTTTTGAAACCTTAATTTTTTTAAATTATTTATGACTCTCCTTTAGCGGATTGAGTCAGTATCGAGTTGGAAGTGTGAAGTGTGTCAGTAAGATCTCACATGCAGTACGAGCGCGTTCTTCTGCACCCTGGCGACAGGTTTGTGCAGCAGATCATCTAGCGACATGGGCTGTCCGCGGCATGCGATCTGTCGCGTGAGGTCGGCGAAGCGCGGGGAGCTGCCGCAACGTCGCCGCACCGCGTCCGTCGCACGCCCGTAGTTGTGCAGGAACGCACCGTACACGTTTATGTTCTCCGCCTACATAAAACACGAGATAACAACACTTTCAAAAGCAGCATATACTTAAAGCTGTACTAAGAATTGTTTAATGGTGACTTAAGCGTAGATATCACATACTAAGTGAGACTTAATCATATTTACTCCTACAATTGCGCTTGTATTAGAGGAGTAAACGAGTACTTGAAGGGTTTTTACAAGATTACACTCAGATTTCACTCACTAAACGTACACTAAGGATCTCTATTAGTAACATTTAAACGACACTCAGAATCCAATATTGTTCGATGCATGTGAGTAATAATTACCATCTTTTTGAAATGTATTCCAACAGAGAGCGGCTCTTCCCAACTAGAGACGGCCGCTTTGAGTCCTTCTAGAAAGTTCTTGTGCAGTTCGTGAAGCTCAGATATCTTGTAGAATATCGTGTTGAACTCCTCTTCGGTTATCACAGGTTGTGAAGTCGACAACGTCGCTTTTATTGCATTCATATACTGGAATCATAATTAAACTATTAACAATAATAATCACCGAATAATTATTCTACTAAACTGTTTCATTTCAAGACCTCTTTGAAACTCTCTCAGACAGAGAAAGACAACTTTTGCGGTCATTCATCTAGGTTAGGAACATGTTTTGATTAATACTTTTCGAGTAATTACCTTTTCCATGACGTATAGACACTCAACGTATACGGTCTCGCTCTCAATAATACTGGTGACGATGCAGCGGTGCATCGTGAGCCGCTCTGCCTCCGCATTGCTGCTCGTACTCGACTCCTGTACAAACATAAAAACAAACTTAGTATAGTTCCCGGCATTTGATTTGGTATGTTCAATGGACCAGTGACCAAGCGAGAGTTCAGAGACCCAGATTTCCTCGTCGCAGTTCATTTAGATCGAAGTCAATTTAAAATTCAGGTTAAATGGTATTAGGGGGATGATTTGTAGTTGTTTGGAGGATATATAATGTACTGTGTAGGATATGACTGTAGCGTTTAGTGATTTTAGCAAATTGGAAGGCAATATCAAAATATATCTGATACAAAGTATTCATAGCTATTGTATATTATACTTGACTTATTTTTGCTACGTTCGGTTTTTTGCAACTCCCATGTTAGAATTTTAGTAATTCATTACATTTTCGGCATAAATTAGTAATAAGGAAAATTGTAACTATTATTACAGAAATGAATTTCATATCATTTAAGTCGAATTACAAAACATATGGTGAAAAAATTAAAAAAAAAATGTAGTAATAAATTCTTGCAATGGCGGGTTGCATAACGAGTTGACCGTGAAAAACAATGGGCCTTTAAATCGCGTTGTTTGGTAACAGCTCGCCAATACATAAACATTCCGATTGATCCTTAAAACTGCAACATTAGAAAACATACACTTTGACTTCGGTGCTTAACTGCAGATATACCATGAGTTTGAATTATAAAATACTTTGTACAATATACTTCTGGCTAATTTCTACAAATGTGTCAAAAGGCGCTGATTTTACTGGCGACAGTAAGTACCTTTTTCTATTGTAGTTTAGAAATAAATAAAACATTAATTTTAAACTATGACATACTAAACCTCCTTTCTTTAGCAGGTTATGAAATTAATCGGATAGATTTCTCTCCATTTAATGATGCAATTCTTTTTAATGACATAGCTGAGATTATCAACGATTTTGACAGTAATATGGTACGTAAAAATAAGTTTACTTAGAAATTGATTTTTTTATTCATACTACAGATCGGCATTTAAAATCTTTCGTTATATTTCGGAGACTCAACTGGAGGAGAAATCCGTTTAGAGAACCAATTACTTTCGAAAGATTTCTTATTTATAACAGTTATTTTAGGTAAGTTTTCGTTAAACATTCCAGTATCCAGTGGCGCCAAGCGAAAGTGATAGCGATGAAAATATCGAAGACTTGTTAACTGAATATCAGCATTATCTAGACAAAGCGCACAAACAAAAGAAAATATACGAAGAGAAATTTAAAAGTAAAAACAAAGTGCCAATGTTGCGTCACGAAAGGTTCTCGAAAATCAAACCGTTCCCGACAAACAAATACGTAGACTATTTTAATTCCTTATCGAGTCCGTTTACGTTCACCGAAAAATCTTATGATAATAATCAACTAGACATTTTTGTGCCTTTTAATCCAGACGTAAAATATATTCATAGACCTGAACCTTACAGTAAAAACTCGTATAAAAATAATCACAATGAGAAAGACAAAACGATCACCGATGAAAAGCAATTCATAAATTTACCTTTACTTTCCCCAAGAACGAATTATGATCTTATGAAATCACCTTGCATCTGCAAAGATAATCAAATACCGTGCGATTGTAATTGCAAGCAATGTCTGATGCCGTTCGAAACGACCGCTAACGATAATTTTGATCAATCAAAACACGTAGATTTTGCTGACAACAAAGTACTTTTTCCGTCAATGGCTTTTAACAATAATAACATATTTGAAAACACTGGATTTTCAAACCGATTACCTGAAGCGGCCGATAATGATCTGAATATACGTATAAAGGTTGACATTCAACTACCGAGAATATTAGAAAGTCTTCTTAAACAGAAGAACCGCAGCCAAGATAAAGATGTAGAAAACGATGAAAAAAAATCGAAAGAAACGAGATTCCTTTTTCATTCGCCTGTATCAAAATTAAGTTTTCCCATACCGATAGAAATTTTTGGATTGAAAAAGCCAATAAGGCTTAACAAGCATGATTCCACTTCTTTGCACAAAATAACTATTCACAAGAAAAAGAAATCAAAACTCAATAATAGTAACAAGAAACACAAGAAAAAAATTATTACTTTTCACAACATAAAATTTGAACCGCAAGTAGTTCAAGAAATAAATTTGAATAGTAATAATAGCTATATCAATAAAGAAATTGAAAATCGCGACTCTCAGCCACAGTTGCTAACGTTTATAAACAACACTCAAAATACTAACGACACAAATGCACTGAATCAAAGCATACCAGACATAGCACCTTTGATAAATACTAGTACAAGCTTAATCCACGGAAAAGCATCAGAAGCCCCTTTCGTAATAAATAATATGGATAACAAAACTTACGATTTCCATAAAACTGAAAACAGTATAGAAGTAGACTTCGTAAAAACAATTTCGAATATTTCAACAGCGGTGCCTAAAATCTTAAGAAACAGGCGCTCAGCTGTAAATAATAAAACGATAAAACACGATGAAAAAGAAAGACCAAATACAAAATTAATAGAAAAGAAAAAAGGTGCCACTGCTTTAAAAGAAACTAATATTAAAATATTGAACGTCGATTCCGAACTTTTATACTGGCCAAATAATTCTAAAATCTCTAATAGTACAAGTATACCTAAAAATATAACTGAAATTATTTTAGAAAGGGAAAGTAACAAAGTAAAATTGAACATATCCCAAGAGACGTTACGTAACAATCATACGATGGCTCTGGAACACGCAATTTTCGGAAATGTCGATTGGAACGATGTGGATACTATAGCTCCTGTTTTCTTGTCATTTATGGGAAAATATATTAGAGGAATATTGACGTTCTGCTCTCAAAAGACGTGTCACTCCATGAAATGTGTTGATAAATCTTGTATACATAGAATTTGTTCACCAGAAAACCGTTTTAATCACAGAGGACACTGCAATGGATCGAACAGGACAGGTATGGTATTAATATATCGCTGTTTTCTAAATTACTTTTCATCATTACCGGTTCCTTCAATCACGAGATATGTATACTAGTAGAATAGATAAATTTTAAAAAAAATAATTTTTCAGACAGCGTTGCCACATTGGAAACAGTAATGGATTTACCATCTAATTTAGCATTAGAAATAGTGGATATTTTACAAGACAAAATGTTGGGCAAAGTGTTTGGAAAGGCAACTCTTTGCATTGGCTCCAAATGCATTAGTTTGGTGGCGGCAAAGAAAAACTTTTTCAAATCTAAATGTTCTATAAAAGAGTTGGATTCGTCCGGTCACTGTAGAAATATAAAACACTCTAAAGTGATGTAATTCTATTGTTTATGTACCATTGTTTTAAAAATAAATGCTTCATGTGAAAACAGTAAAACTCTGACTTATTACGTTTACCTCATCGAGTACCTGATAAGAAAGCGCGTACTGTTGTGTGCTGGGACGCAACATCATTTGCGATGCAAACGATTTTAAATAATTTAAATTATTCAATAATATTATTTATAATAGTTGTTAATGTGTACCCAAGCACATATCACGCATCTAAAGTAAGTCCAGTAAATTTTGTGCTGCGATTTTTCAACTAGCAGTTAAATTGTTTAAACTTTCGTGAGACATCATAATTAATTAATTAAGAAACGGTTGCCGACAAAGAATTGGTGCCGTCACCGGACGATCAAACGTGAGTTAAGCCGTTTCTTAATTAATTAGCAGTTAAAAATGTGAATGATTAATCAATTTTCAACATTTTAGCGTGATACTTTTTACTTGAATCCTTGGGTGAGAAATAGAGGTACAGAATCAAAAGTTATAAAATTCGATGCTGCCGGCATGGTTATAGAAGAAAATATGCCATCGCATACCTTTAACCCAATGAAGAGGCATACAAATCTTGTTGACATCAGGAAACTTTTCAAAATGTATTTCGAACAAGTTTACGGCGAACCTTTGCCCGACAAGAAGCTAAAAATATTGACCCGTTGTATAAATCATGATACAGTATGTCGCTTCCTCAGTTGTCCAGATGTTGTACATTTTTGTGTTCTATGTGAAGTTAACATTACAACAAGCGAAGACGACACTACCACATGTGATATACAACCTACAGGCTTCTTAAATATATTACATTTTTAAATATGTATATAACCTATGTATAAAGTACATACCTACCTAATAATTAACTTCACAAGAATATTTTGAAATGTGTTATGAAATTTGTCTTTTTAACGTCCATAATGCTTTATAATTTTTTTTATTTATTAAAATCGGTGATGCTAATTTTATTTAAATTTATGTCGTTCATAAATATTTAAGGGCCTTTTTACTTTTAAACGTTAAATACAGGCTTATTTAAATATTTAATGCATTTTTGGGATGTTATAGTTTTTGAGACCAATATTCCTGTACAAAACATGTTGTTATGTCTGTTTTGTCAAAGATATACAGGGATTTAGATCTCAGAAACTAACGATTAGTCAAATTTCATTAAACAAAACAAATGCATTCCACGGGAACGCTTATCGGTCAAACAATGTTAAATGTAACCTTTTCATAGAACAGCCGAGCATTTATTCCTTGAAAGTAAGATGAAGAAGAAACTCTCTAATACAGTTATCTTATTTTGTCTTTTGTTCAAATGTGTTTAACGTCATTTCGGTATAATTAAAAGTTTTGGACGGTATGTGGGGCCGTGGCTCATTATGTCAACATTCCCAAGGGCTTATCTCGGAAGAGATAGGGGCATGGCGTGCTTCACCGTATATAAGGCTCAGGTGGGACTGTGCAAACATTTATTCCCTCAAAAGAGACGCGTGTTACCTGTCGTCATGTTGATCTCTAACAAATTCGTGTATTTTTTTATATTGTGCGCCATCAGCACGTCGATGAGCAGCCCTACTGCGTGTAAGTATACAATCTATAGAGTTATATCAAATTATTTATAACAGATATGTTTTAAAGTTTAAAAAATCTAAAAGACTATTGATGGGTTTTACATCTGGCGGAGCTATTTGGAACGTAAAATTAAAAAAAAAACCTAAGAATAATATCTTCTAATTTATCAAATTCATATATGGATTAATATTTTCACGTTTAGAGTTGGCTTCTTAACACAATATTTGTAAGATACAGCAGTGAAAAATAATTGAAATTGTCCTTGCAGATGTAAACGAGGGTCGCGGTATTGGATCTACATTATGGGGCTGGATAACATATCCATTTACATGGTGGAATTCCTCGTCGACGGAGAACGAAATCGAAACCACAACGTCAGTATTCACTCACGACAATAACATAGAGATAGCCAAACATAACGTCACCGTGTGGTGCAACGACCAGACTTGCACCACTATGAAATGCGACAAAGACGGTTGCAATAACGTAACCTGTAATATATACGATACGGACATGTCAGGAATGTGCAGGGAATATACTATCAAGCCCGAAGAAATTCCAACTAACAAACCAATTACGCAAGTAACGGAAGAACAAAAGACAACTGTAGTAACAACAGTAGAGACGTCATCCTTACCAAGTATTACGAATGCAGGAGTTGAAGAACGACCTTTAGAGTTAGAAGCGGTCCTCTCTTCTACAGTTCCCATTGATGACGAAGATAAAGATGAAGATCAGTCTTAATTTTACGACACTTATTTTGTAAATCATATGTTTGTTTGTTTGTATGTGAAATTAATGTAGGTAAGGAAAATAATACTAATTTAAGATGGCGCATTCGCGTACGTATGTAAATATTTTTTTCATATCTTCAATTTGATTTCATCAGAGTTTAAATAAGACTACCATTGTAATTGCGAAACTAGAATCTCGGTCATATTAAATAGGAATAGCAATTTTATTTGTTTTTTAAATGTATGATTTTTTTCATTTAATGCCATGCAGTTACTAACATTTAAAACCTACTATCCTGTAATAATTTATTAAAGTTAAAATATTATTGTCGATTACTTTTGTCAATAGAATTGTAATAAATAACATTTAAATAAATCATATATTATACATCTTTTAATTAAATATATGATATTTAATATTATAATAAATGCTAAATTATAGTTTCGAGTTAAGTTTTTATGGATTGAATGTAAAATTAGAAGTATATAGGACGTTTTAAGAAAAGAAGCTTTATTTTTAACATCGCCGGATATGACTAGCTAATCATTAATATCATACAATAATTATAGAGTGATAATATAAAATGTTACGATAAACTATCAATGGACTTGTCATAATTCTGCTACACAAAAGGTAAGTCGAATAGATTACGAATGTTGTTAAAATACTGATATGGAAGCTAGTAATGATTCATCGAAGACAATGTCTTTGTAAACGCATACATATCGTGGGCACTTGTAGATACCACAAATAAGTCGGTTAATTATTATTCATTAGGCATATTTTAGGAATAAAACAAGCGGTAATTATCACCGTGAGTTACTACAACGAAACAGATGTACCAAAACATATTGTTTATGTTGTGTTAAAAATATATACAGTCGAACCTGGATAAGTGAGAAACCTCCATAAGCGAGAGTCATTGTCTTGACGGACGACCGCCATAAGCTAGAAACTCGAGTTAAACAGATATCTATATAAAGGAGTAAAATATATTGGACCTTCGGACTCTCGCTTTTTCAGGGTCGACTGTATTTTATCAAAATACAAGATATAGTAATTTTAAGAATTCTAATTAGTCACAGTCGGTTACCCTCATTAAGGAAATAATACCGTTAAGTAACTGTAATTTAAATTTAAAATAATCATAGTGAAATCAATTTAGATATGTACGATTACAGATTAACATATCCTTCCACATTGCCCCAGTTCACTATTAGAATAGGCACAATCACAATCTTCCTGTCGTATTTGATTAATCGAATGGGTTACGAGATATAGAGCAGCAAACATTAAAATTTAACTAATAACAAACGTCAACAAAACCTTCATTTTGAAAAGTATAACGTGTCATCTAATTATGAGTTTCCAGTATCCCTAACATACTATTTTCTCTGTTTATTTCAGACAGAAAAAAAGGAATAAAATATATGTTTGTGTACAATGTTTCGATACTCACCTGATGCTGTAGCTTTCTTAATACAGGCGGTGTCGCGCTCGCCTCTGTGTCGGAGGAAATTGTCCTAAGCAATAGAGGAGTGTCGCTCGAGTCCGCTAGCTCGGCGCCCGCCTCGCTGGGCTCCGCACCCTCGCCGGCTTGCCTTGAAAATTACATATATTTTGCTTACATATACAACCACAATTTAATTTTAAATAATTCCGAAGCGATCAGGTTATCTACAGTGGTGTATCTCTAAATCGTTTCATATAAAACTTCTTGACATATTTCCATGAACATTTTAAAACCTCTACAACTTGGCACATTGCCCAATAGATGACTTAATATTGTTAAGGAAATTGTTATGCATAATTTTTTAAAGCAAAAAAATTGAAAACTTTCTTCAAAACCTTATTAAATTTCGTAATTACAAGATTGTTACATTCGTAAAAATTTGAAATATCACCACCACATAACAGATAAAAAGTATTACATTGAAACTTATTTCGAGATGTTCTATTACATCATGTAACAGTTGTCGAGGTCAAGTTATCGTGATTCGATTATAGTTTCCTAATTTGGGATACCTATACGATATAATATGTTTGCGTTCAAGACGTCGTTTTGACATGGTCCAATATTATCATTTTTTTATTACATCGAAACCGCCAATGATATCTACGTTCTGGCTTTTCAATGAATATTTTTGTATGAACCATAAACTTCTTTCCTCGTCCACAATAACATTGTCAATATGTATTTAATTGATGTTTAAGTGGCACTTCCTCATTGTTTATATTATCCACATCCCAAATATAATGAGTATCTTAATTTTAACGCTAAATTTTCAATGTGGTAATTAGTAGATACGTGGTTTACATGGATGGATGGATGAATCAATGGCTGGATGTTGTTCGTTTAAAGGTATCTCCGGAACCGCTGAACGGATCTTGATGAAATTTGGCATAAATGTAGAACATAGCCTGGAAGAACACATAGGCTACTTATTAAGTATTTTTTTTAATATCGCGCGGACGGAGTCGCGGGCAACAGCTAGTAATAAATATACTAAAAATAAAAACCACATACATGCAATATAACATGCAAATAAGAGAAATTTGTAAAATTACACATACATATTTTAAATACTTGAGACAGTAGCATAAAATCAATACAAATTATTGAAGTATCCTATGCCTTATTTAAATGAGGGGAAATTGTATGTATTACAGTTGGTCAACAGTAGTACTTACTGTATAAAGTAGTGTATATTGACATAATTGGGCGCAGTGGCGCAGGTGGGGGAGTCGGGTGCGCGTGGTGCGGTGGGCGCGGAGGGCGCGCTGGGCGCTGTGGGCCCTGCACCTGTGCTCAGCGGCAGCGTGCTGGTGCCGCTCGACGCATCCTCGCTAGAACCCGTGCCACCTGCCAAAAATAACACTTATATTCCAAAAATCCTACACAATATTGTGCAATTTCCACTCATTACATACATATCCTGAATATTGTACTATTTTATTATATGCCTGTCTAAAATAATTGACTTAAAAAGCAAATGATATTAACATACCCGCTTGTATATAAACATATTCTCCATCATTGATATCAACTGGTACTTGGTCGTAATATGGTTCATCTTCATTAGTGGGAACTGCAGCCGGGATACTCTCTAGCGAGACAGGGGCTGATTTGTCAGCATCATTTCCTTCAGGTAAGTCAGGTGTAGTGGAAGTTATTTCTTCATCTATGGACCGCGGAGTTGCAGCACCTCCCGATCGTTTACGTTCAGAAGACAAAGAGTTTATAGATTCATAGCTTTTTACCTACAAAAAATGTATTCTTAGTACTGAAACTTGACTGTTATCTTTTTAAAGTATGAAAAAAAAATGTTGACATAGTTTTACCCTTTCACTTATTGAGGGAGTAGATGCCCGGCTGGCGATAGACTCTCGGGACTCTGCATTCCGAAGTCTCCGTCCAAGTGAGGAAGGGGGGCTATCTTCTGGAAGGCCACTTTCTGGTAACGATGCACCACGTTTGCTAAATACTTTCGGTGGAGGCCTATTATTAAAACAAGATATAAAAACAGTTAAATCTCTTTTAATTTAAACATGTGTCCTTTAAAAATTAGTGAAAAAGAGTATGTAAATAACATCAAGAACGATAGGTGAAGGGAAAAGGATAATCATTATAAATCTATATACATATTAAAAAACATTTTCAGTTAAAATAAGGAGAATTGTTCTCCATAAAGTCTCATAATATGTTATTGGTACTTAAATTCAAAATTATTTGAAAAAGGCACTTACTTTGGCGGGACTTTCTTCTTTGATGCCACAGTTGAATCTGCAGTAGCACTTTCAGGGGATTGTGGCGAGTTTTCAGTCTTTTTAGATGCATTTTCAGCTGCTTTCAGACCATTTACTTCAATAACTGTTACAAAATCACCAGTTTGAGACATTGGACGGTTTTTAGCATTAGTTGGACTTTTTTGTTCTACAGCTACTGCAAATAAAGATTTTGTATTAGTACAATGTTCAAACTAATATATAATATATTGACACAATTTTATTAGAATATTTTACCATTACTATCATTTTCTGGCTCAGTTCTCTGCACCACTTCACTATTACATCTTCTCCGAGCCTCTACTGCTAGAGTGGTAGATAGCTCAGTGATGCATTGGTTAACAGAACTCCTCTCCCCAATATGCACTGGTTTTGGCCTGAGGTGCACTTCTTCAGTCTCTAGTGGTTCATTTGTAAGTTCTTCATTATTACTACTTGTCAAACTAATTTCACTCTTCTTTGACAGTGAATCTGTATTTGATTCCTATAAAAATTTAATTAATTATATTTTAACTTATATAATGTCATTGGATGTAGATCAGCATCCAGTAGAATTATAAAATATTATTTTAGAAATTATTTCATTTGAAACCCGTAACTGCAATTATAAAATTATTAAATCATATTTTATTATTTAATTTAAAAAAAAACTTATTCAAGACACAACACTAACATACCATAACAAAACATGGAATATTGTGAGAAATTCAAATAGCAGTCTTATAAGGAAATGATTCACTTGAGCTTAGTGCACATTAATTGATGTGTTAAAAATTTTAATAAACAATAGTAACTATCATGGGTTATATACCTATTTATGTTTTTATATGTATTATAAATGAATCACTATTATAAGGTGCACTTCACTATACATATGTCATCGACTATATATACAACACATACAAAAGTATAAATGATCACTCCTTCACTTCAAACAACACTTAAGTTGAGAATAAGAACAGGAAAAGGCATGAAGGAAAAGGAAATTTCTGAATTGTTGACATTTTTTTTCAAAGAAGCATTCTCCTAAAATATGTTTTTAGATGTGTTTTGGCACTGCAATCTCACAGATATAACAGTAATAATAACCTACATACATTTTTTTACAAATGTTTAATGATCCAAGTACAAGATACAGTTAATTGATTATCAATTGTAATGCAAAAGCTGTTATTAATAAATATTCATAAGGTTACTATGAATATTGCTTAAGATTATTCTTTTGCAGTACATTCAGTAGGCTTAAAGCTAATTATGTAATAAAAAAATACATTTCTAGAAATGTTTAATATTTTTTAGAATAATGCCAACTATAGAGAAAAATAAGATGATTCATAATATTTGTCCTTAACAAGTCATAAGAAAATTAATGTCTTTAATGAGTGGAATAGGAAAATATTCTGTTTATAACTTAATTTTAACTGTATAGCAAATACTGTGAGAATCTTAAAAATAATAATACTATAAAAAAAAGAAAACAAGCAAATGTTTACAATGGTACTATCTTATGTTTTTTACCAATGTTGTTTTGTATAAAAATATAAAGGTAACACGATACCTGTTTGCTATCAGAAGTCTTATCGTCATGGGTGTCAGTCCCAGAGGGCGGTGCCGCCCTATTGCTTTGAGCAGCTGCTTTGTGCTTCTCAACATCTGACAGCAGTGTCTCCAAATATTCAACGTAAAATTCTTCCTTCTCCAATTCTTCTCTAAGTATAGCTACTTTTTGTTTATGTTTAGCCAAATTGGCCCTGACATCTTCCTCCCAAGCGGCTGGCAAGGCACTTTCAGGAAATCGTTGCACCCACACACGTTGAAAATCCCCGAAGACACTCATCTCTCACAAAACGATTTCATGACAATTTTATGTTACAATTATTGTCAATCACAGTATCACACACAAGTTTCAATGTAAAAAACGTATCAGAAATTCTGTCATCTCAAAATGTAATTTTTATTATCTTCTTTTTATTTTTTATACTGTCAGGTATATGAGCTGTGGTACTTCATCCGTACAGCCAAAAAGTCTCTTTATGTCAATAAAAGACCCAAAAAAAGAAATAAAAATTTTGAACATGCCTATTTTTTAACATTATTTTAAAAATTGTAAAATCGAAAAATGTAAATTGTAATTGATTAATTAAATTCCAATTCGTTTGTTTCAGAAATGTCAAGTTAATGTCACTTTTCATTTTGATTTTGACAATTGAAAATTATTTTATTTTGTAGTTGCCTTCAAATGATTAAAATAAATTAAATTATTCCAATAAATGCTACATTGAAATCCTAATAGAACTGTTTAACATTTTTTCCATCAAAGATGGATAAAAACTATGTAGAAGCGATTATAAAAGGCTTAAGATCTACATCATCAACTTGTATTCAAGATACTCTTTTAAAAATTAAAAATAATGTTATTACTAGTGATAAGGGTCTGAAAACTTTTAGAGATTGTGGTGGTTTAGATAGTTTGTTACCTCTTCTTCGAAAACCAAATGAAAGGATATTGAATACAGCTTTGAGTGTTCTTGGCAATTGCTGCATGGATGAAACAAGCAGTCTTATGGTATGAATAATGAAATGAATAATACGGTCTAGTTTCAATCCGGCAATATTTCTAACAAGAATGTCAGTGGTGTAGTGGAATTGACACTGGACTTGTACTCTTAGCAGTTCTAGGTTCAATCCCTACCAAGTGTGTTTCCAAATTTCATATGTACTTTTATCTGTTCTTATGGTAAATGAAAACACGCCCTTTAGTGGTAATGAATTTGAACTGAAGCATAAGACTATATAGACATAATACTTGTGATATAGAAACTTACATTGAAATCATTTTTAAGGTTGGCAAATTAAACATTTTTGGGCCTCTTATATCAATATTAAAGACTGTATATCGGGATAGTATATTGGGAAGAACTTGTAGACTAATAGGCAATTTGGCACAAAGACATTCCAATGCAAAAGGTTTACATGACCACGGAGCCGTAGAAGTGCTTGTTACCTTAATAGAAAACAGAGATAAAAACACATCTATTGCTACATTAACTATGGCTGTGAGGGCAATTAGGTAAGAACAATTTTTCTTAGTATTAAAGTAGGAAATAAATTTAACTAACTAAATACTAAATAATTAAGAATGTTATAGTATTTTTTTAAATATCTTGGTGGCTAACCATGAGCTCCATGCTGCTCAGGGCTCTCCCTCAGTATGCCTTTAATGAATTGCCCCATTAAGCCTAAAGGTGAATATACACTAGAGCATTTTCTCAAGCATTTCTATATAATGTAATGTTTTAATGAATGATATGATACAGGTAAAAGCATAGTTTCCAAAGGATGGCTGGTTCGTGAGAGGGTGATACACAACAACATATCATAGAGCGGCTCGTTGTTTTGTTACAAGTAAATGCTCTAGTCTATACCCACCTTAAGATTCATAGACTCATATAAATGTTTTGAGCCACCAATATTTCAAGAATATTACATATTATGTCCATTATACCATACTATAATAGTGTAACATGTAGCATTTAATATAATTTTGTATGTTGTATCTTGTTTTCTCTTAAATGTTGTAGTTTGACTAATACGTAATTAAGTTTAGTGTAACAGTAAAACCTTAATATAAGTAAAATTTTTATTTTTAATCCTAAATAATTTATATACTCTAGGCAACTTTGGATGGTAACAGACAAAAGGGACGAAATGCTAAGTGTAAATGCTGTAAGGTGTATTACTGTATTGTTAACAGCGCAATGTGAATCTGCCGGTATCATAGAGTCACCTAATCCCACTAATGAAATAGATGAATTAAAGAAAAGCCATGAAGAACTGATTAATGGTATTCTGAAATGTTTAGGATACTTTACAACATACAGTAATCCTCAGTGTGCAGAACAGGTATTAAAAATATATTTGCATTTAACTGAGTTAATTTATCCATACTATGTTACCATTTTTTGAGTACTTTTTCAGATACAGGGTGATGGCAGGGGTTATAAGTGTCTAGTTGCATTGACAAAATTATTTGAGTCTACTGCACTAAAATGCTTAATCAATTTATGCTATGTCCCATCTTGTCGGCCCCTTTTAGGCACAGCTGGCCTAGTGGAATGTTTAGTTGGCATATTGCAAAAACTTTCTGGTAATTTATTAAATTTATAAAATATAATAACATAAGATCAAATGATGTAGATATAACATATATTCCTATATATTGTTTTCTTATTTATATCTAGTTAGAGTTTGTGTAATATTTTTTTTAGATGTAGCATGGTGGCCGGAGGGATCAGCAAAGGCTCTTGCATTATTGAGCAGTGACTCTGTAAACCGATGTCGTTTGCGTCATTGCGGCGGTTTGCCACTGCTTGTATCCGCAGCACGAGTTAACTCTTATGTCCTGCATGCTTTACTGCAATACTATTTTGATGACTCAGGTTAGTTCTAGTTTGTTAAAATTGCATATTCTTATGTGATGAATTTCTTAAGCTACTATTCAGAAGCATTTAGAGTTCTATTATCATGGAGTGTCTTCTTTGTTTTCATTAGTAAAAATATTAAAAAAATACAATTTTACGCTTTTTATAAAGATAACTTATTATGAATCTGAATAAAAAGGGTTTAAATGAAACATTCTATTCTGTCCAGTAATAAATTGAATTTTGAATGTAACTTAAATTAATTTTAGCATTCCAAATACTTGTTAACGAGGGACTAATTAGTTTATTGACTGACAAGTTAAATGATTATCTTAAAACAATGGATTTTGAACACAAACGAATATTACAATGGAAGAAAGTTAACAAAGGACGAAATGGTGTAAAAGAGCAAAATAATCACTGTAATGATTTAGAAGAAACAAATTTAGAAATACTTAAAATGATTAGTGCAATTGAAAATAGCGACACCGATGATGAGAGTAGAAATGATTTCGATATTCCAATTGCAAAGCGAAAAAATCTTAACAAAACAACGCCTGAATGTACCAAGCGTTTAAAACTCGTAAGTATAGTCAAACAAGGATATCTGAACTGGTGACAAAGTTGCTGCAATTGCTTAAAAAAAATGACATGATAGCTATGGTACGGTGCAAGGAGGATCTTTTGTAATTTTTTAATGTTAACAGGTTGTGCTAAAGAGCTGTCATAATTTAATTTGCCCACCAGTTCAGATAGCCTTATCGGTTTATAGATAAAAAGTGAAATTATTAACGTATTATATAAGAAGAAAGCTTCTCTTACATGTCTTATTAATGTAGATTATAAATATTATTGTATGTATATAATATTGTATGTATATATTATTTATTGTCATACCTTTTTGTAAATTACTGAAAAATAAATTATAATCTATATATATAAAAGAAAGTTGTGTTAGTTACACCATTTATAACTCAAGAACGGCTGAATCGATTTGACTGAAAATTGGTGGGCAGGTAGCTTAGAACCAGGAAAAGGACATAGGATAATTTTTACCCCGTTTTCTATTTTTTTTTATTCCGCGCGGACGGAGTCGCGGGTAAAAGCTAGTATGTAGTATACGAAGTAGAGAATTATGTTTTGTTTTTATCTAGATTGTCGATGGAAGAACTCAAAAGAGACCGGATGATGCGAATTGGGAGCGTAAGCGGAATGAAATGGTATGTAAAGTTCTATCGGAAATACCGATGAGTCCAGATTGTAGTGACGCGTATCCTATGTCACCCTATTCTGATACGAATCAATCTGGATTGGCAAGTCCTGAATATGGACCAACAAGGAAAAGGATGCGATGGGATTGGAGTCCTGAGTCAAGTGTGAGCGCCGGAGAGGGTAGTTCCGCATCTCCATACTGGGCAGATTGGAGTCCTCGAAGTTCTAGTTGTCCAACTTCACCATATAGTATTAATGAAGGTAAAATCTTGTTTTAAATTCTTTTTAAATTAGAAAAGATATTTATTTGTCTAATTAATATCCATTATCTTTGTTCTACTTATATATATTTTTATATTTCATAGATAGTGCAGATTCAGAGATTTCGGGTAGATATTCGCCAGTATGTAGTGAGCCGGAAATAGACGATGGCGCGGGCAAAATGACAGCTAACGAGCTCCTCGCACTAGAAGTTACAAGGGTCGACCATGACTTAGACGAGTTCGATATGGCTGATGATAAAAGTGACGATGATCAAGAAACCTCACAAGGTAATGTTATGAAGAGTTTAAGCGCTATTGTTATCACTACTTTTTTTAAAAGATTGGGGAGGATGGAAGTACTGTTGATTCAGTGGAATTAATACGAGAAAGAAAAATGCTACGACCTTTTTTGCTTATATTTTCGTAATTCACTGATCACCTGCATTAAATGTTTTTTTTTTTAAAATAAGAATGTAATCTAATAAAATCTATTTTATACTTAATTTAATAAATATAGTTAATTTAACTTTTACTTATAGAAGATGTCAATAAGTTTAACGTGAACACAAAATTATCGGACATATCGTGCGTTTTGGTTTTACTATTTCGGGTATCGCATGGAGCCTCTTACGATACGCAACAAGAAATGGATCCAATTGAAAGGATAGACTTACTCGCCGGTCACGATTGCTTGAACGGTCTATTGAATTATGTGGAACGTTGCAAGTCACCGCTCGGCAATCCGGCAAGAATTCTAAAGAAAGTTTTGAGGTAGATATAATTTTAAATAAGTTTATATTAGCGTTATTGTATGTTTCTCAACGATAATTTTAATTACAGCAGCGCTCGGTGTTTTATGAATGTATTGAAACACAGATTTCCACTTAGATTATATAATATGACGCAAAATTCAAAACATCCAAGAAATGAATGTATACAATGTATGCAGGTGAGTCTAAAGAGTCATTGCATTGAGAATTAGCTTTTTTTGATATCAAGTTAATGATTCCTTTAATCTTGATGTTTTTTTTAGGTTGTTAAATTAAGCTTTAAACTCCTAGCTAGATTAACAGTACTTGCTGAATCTAGCTATGGAATAGGTGAGATAAGTTATCAATTGCTGAAGGGTAGCCCGGATATGAAGCGAACACTGTCTATTACACTGCCTTATATAGTAAGGTTGGTAAAATTTAATGGATTTAATTAGGTTTAGGTTTAGGTTTAGGTTTAAAGAATTTATTCTCAAAAAGACAAACAAAAGTCACTTACATGAGAACAATATCGTACACTATACATAATTACAATATGGTCGCCGTTTTAGTTATCAATTTACCTTTTTACAACAATCCAAAATGTATTGAGTTAGCTTTGATTTAAATTGATTACATGAACTTAAATTTTTAATTGATGAAGGTAACGAGTTATAAAGTTGTACTCCTTCGTATGTTATATTTTTTACACCGTAGTTAGTTCGCACTTTCGGCAGAACAAGTAGACTTGCTCGTCGAGTGTTACGTACGTTAATTACGTATTCTATTAACAGAATTATTCCTTCGTCCTTGTTTTCTCAGTTTATATTTACCCATAGTTTATTGACTCTTTAATTGATATTAAAATTGCTTTAATATTTGCAGCACTGCAAAACCTTTGAAGAAATACTTCATAGATTGTAATGCGTTAAATGTATTACTTACTACAATTTCGGAATCCAAAGAAGATAATGAAATCGGTATCACTGGGTTAGTTAAATTAGCTAATAATATACATATTAAAGATCCAAAGATGTTAGAGAATAGATTTAAAGACAAGATTTCCGTTAGTTATGATCCAATACTAGATAACCTCTTAGTTGATGATATTGTCACTTTCGAATTGGACGATCTAACGACAGTAAGAGCGAACAAATTGTTCCTTTGTCAGAATTCCGATGTGTTCAGCGCAATGTTGATGGGATGTTTTAAGGAATCCGGTGAAAGTTGTGTACGGTTGAGAAAAGCATCGAAATCGGCACTCGAATATTTGTTCACGCTACTACAATGTGGCTTGAACAATCCAAAGAGTGATATTATAATATTCCCAATGGCAGAAAACTTGGAGACAAGTCTGGAAACTTTATTGTTAGCCGATAGATTCTTATTTGAAAGGATAAAAGATATATTGAGTAGCGGCATCGTGCAGTTTCAATTGTGCGCGGAATCCGCTGAAAGGATTTACATCTGGTCATTAGGAGATGGGATGGGATTTTTATGTGTTGAAGCGGCGGCGTATTTGTTGACAGGGGAAATGAGTACAATGCAACGTACACGTTCTTTTACTAATATTCTTTCTTTAAAGTATAGAGATCAGTGGCTTGACGATATTAAGTCGATGATCATGAGGCAATTGGTAAAGTGTTAAAACTTTAGTAATGTACTTTCGCCTTATTATATTGTATGTTTAGAAGTTTGTCATCGTCTGTGTCAATTCGTCGATAACCTGAAGATGACTTATTTTAATTTATATAATTATACAACTATGTTATACATGTATTGTCCAGGGATAAATGTACATTAATGTTTCCAAAAGGATTCACACCTCGCGCATTTTTAATTATCTATGTAATATATGATGTATACGGAGCATTTACATAACATAAAGTACATATGTGAAGAGGGAATAGTGTCATGTGATAAAGTCGGCATAGTCGGATAGACGTTTAAAAGTTAAACAAATGTAGTAATAGACAAATTAATAAGAACTAGTCACTTCTGCTATTATAAGATGTATTATATATTAACGTTAAAAATGTAACATAAATTGTAAATCATACAAGTTAGGAAAAAGAATGAGGACATTGTCAGATGGACAGTTTTTAATTTTTTTTTTGGCAAAAGCGAGGGGATGCGCTAGAAGTAAAAATTCTTTTTTTATTCCACAGAGAATGCTGTTCAAAATTGGGTTAAATTTTTTAATGAATAGCCATTCTGAGTTATTTATGTAGAACTGTAGTATTTTATTATTAGTATTTCGAAGTAATTAATCTTACTAATATTATAAATGTGAATGTTTAGATGGATGTATGTTAGTTAAAAGGTATCTCTAGAATGGCTGCATGGATCTCGATGAAATTTGGTATAGACATTGAACACATAGGCTATCTTTGTTGGAAATGGTTACGGTTCCCGTGGCATACGAGGATTTAAATATTTACACGATAACTCTGCAAAGGTTCAACACATCATATTGATATTTGCCACAAAAAATAAAACATAGACCAGAATAATACATGAGATACTTTTTACACCTTTTTCTTTAATTTTGCGCAGACGAATTCGCGGACAAAAGATAGTATATCTATAATAGATATTTTACTTTTTTCGGCTCTCTAGTGAGGGGAGCGAGCTGCCCTCCATATAACAGATTTTGTTACTGCTAAACACCTACCCAAAAATATTTTGTTTTTCCCCTCACTGAAAAAATAGTTATAACAATGTCTTTGTACAAATGTTAAAACCTTGGAATTGGTTATCTTATTTTGTAAATAGTAAAACCATGTATATTTTACCATATTTTATAGTTAGTAAATGTAAAAATTTTCTTTGTATATTTCACTATATAAACTACGTTAATATATAAGTAGGAAATTATACGTTAATTAAACTGTATGTGAATATAATTTGAAAAACTTGTATAATTAATGAAGTCTTAATTGTATTGATTAGAGAAACAAAGTGAAAAATATGCATTAAAACTATTTAATTATACTTTACATGTTTTTTACGTATGATTCCTATTAATACAAATTTTTATAATTAAAATTAATGAATTTGCAAACATGGGCTGTTAAGTCTCCTTAGGATTGAGGAATAATTCAACATGCCTGTCCGGGACTAACACTTGGCAAGTGATTGGTTTAACATTTTCACCACCTTGTATCTTAAAATTAAAATTATTCACAATCTGAAAGAAAAACAAAATAAAAAACAAATTTTGCAAAGAAATTGTCCTCTTCATAGATTCTTTAGAAATTTTCAACTTTACATTTTAAATGACATTCCAGTTAATCTTTTATCAGTATTTAAAGTTCTTTATATGATGTTAATTACAACTTAAAATGTAATGAAATATTGTGCATTAAATTTATTACCTGCTCTATTATCTCTGTAAGTTGCATCATAGCAATCCTCTTCCCAATGCAAGTTCGTGCTCCCAAAGCAAAAGGCAATGTTGCTGAAGGCACATGGTTCTTGAGACTAGCTTTTCTTGGGTCATTCCTGTCCCATCTATATGGCAGGAACATGTGAGCATTGCTGAAATTATGTTCATCACGGCCTGAGGTATATATGGAAGCAATAATTGGGGTCTGCAAGAAAAAAATATATGTAGTTAAATAGAAGAAACTAAAAAATAAAAAATTCAATGAAATATAATAAGTAATAAGTAAAATTAATATAATCTTCTAGCCAGGTTGCCATTTCAATATTTAAATGTTTAATATTTATTAAACAGGATATATACATAATTAAAAAATATATATTTATATAGTAAATAAGAAATAAGTTTATGTACAATTACTATGTCCTCTTTGGAAGTATCTTTCTGATTGTTAAACTTATTTCATCTTTTATGTGACTGTAAGGATGCTCCAGTTCACTAGGGGCTTCAGGAATTCTTAATTTTCTTCTCAGTTTTGGTGAAAGCAAGCACAAGTTTTGTATAAGTCCAAAACTGCTTGATGTAAACCAGTATAAACACATACAGGAGGGCACACTGGCCGCAACTGGTATCATTACTATTGACAGTACTCTAAATGCATTTGTAAAGATATTATACACTTTGGATGGTTTCCGCAACTTTGACATTCTTTGTAATTCAATTATCGCTAAGTTTGTTAAGCCAAATGCGACTGGTAAAATTAATGAATGGTCTGGTTCAGTTAAATTTGGTATCCAACCAAAACCACCTATAGACATTTCCATAAAAGTAACCATAGCAGCAGCAGAGTTAGGGTCTGTATAAACAAGGTTTCTGAGTGCAAAAGACATGCATACCCATACAGGTATTTGAAACCAAATGACTAAAGTGGCTTTGAGTGGGTGACAATTATCCCTGACTATGAGATTTCGCCATTGCTTTTTCAAAGAACGTTTGTACAATATAACAGTCTGTTTATCTGTTAATTTATAAACTTTCCTAGCTATAGCTGTTTCTTTTTTTAATTCATTTACTAAATCTTTTAATTCTAAACTTATATTCTCTACTTTTGCCAAAATGTAATTCTGATAAACAGTTAAGGGTAAAGTCATCAGTGCCCTGATAAGTATTGTAGATGTTACGATGGTAGTGCACCATGTTAAACCAGTTGCTTCATGAAAATTAAGCAACCCGGCTTCCATTAATTTTACGAGATAACTGTTTGATATGCCAGAATATAAATCGGATTGCCATTCCACAAATGATTGTAAAGAAATATCACGTTTGGCATATAAATGAGGCGGAATAATTTTTCTACGTAAAATCTGCTTATTTTCTGAGTCTCTATGAATTTCAAATGTATTCTGTGGAAATCCATTGCAAATTATACTCAAACTTCGATATTTTAAAACATTTGTGGATATAAATCGCAGTTTCGATAATCCAGTATAGGCAAGCATTATTTCTTATCTATTTTAGTACAAATGTAAAAATATAAATTATAATAAATCATTTAATTCAAGTTTAAGCCAAAACAAATATTATCAAGACAGAAATATAACCTAAACAATCAATGTCAATTTGACAATTGTAATGTCATAAACAAAGACATATTTTTTATTTTCAAAAATAGAGCTGTACTTTACGGCATATGAATTGTTTTTGCACTATTAAAGAAAACTATATACGTAACTTTAATTTAATAGCGACACAAAAAGAAAGATTCATATTTCTATAGTTGGAAAATTATATAGAAATCGCGGTAATATTTTGCATATATTATGTATTTAAAGTTTATCGAACATGTTCGTGTTTTTTACACTCACCCCTTTATTAATTTTATATGGTCCCAGCAAACATTCTTGGGGCAATATTCTCGTTAAAAACGGAGCCACTGGATATAGGCGCATTGTCTCCTTTACCACGTGTTTTACAAATGATGAACCTTGCTCACGAACGTCTTTTATAGTCTCATTGTTTTCGGAAAGCATCAAAAGTGACCAAAATGTTGAATAAGAAGTCTGTAACACAAATATGGGTGTAACGCTTCTCATTATCAGTAGAAAACTAAGGTATTTTAAAGTTTACATGTTATGAACTATGTTGTAGTACCGTGTCCCCAGCAGCAATTACAAAATCGACAGCAATTTTTTTTATTATTTCATCGCTTACGTTGTCATCGCTTAATTTCTTTATCAATCCATTAGTTTTGTTCTTATTCAAAAGTATTTCATTCACAATTTTTTGAGCTGAAACCAATTCATCAATGCTATCTTAATTTAAATTTTAATATTTAACTTGAGCAGGATTAATGGATTACCACACTAAATACAACAATTTCGATTAAGACTAATTTAATGGTTAAATGGTTGGTTGAAGCATAGCATGAATTGTTAAACATACCCAGAAAAATTGAAGAATCAACACTTTCTTTAAAGTCTGTCCAAACTTTTAAGTTTAACCTTTGACATAAATTTAATGGTAGGCCATATAATTTTGTTGTCGTCTGAAATATTTTTTTAACTTCTTGCGAAAAAATTGAAATCAAATCTTCATATTGCCTACTCTCCGAAAGTTTCGAATCCGCGCCAAGAAGCACTTTAATAATAACTGAAAAGGTTTATATATTATATACTTGTGAAACATACTTCTATTTGTGTAGTTTCAAAACATAAAAGGTGCATATTAGTAAATCAAAACTACCATCTGTAGACAATTTGTAAAGTTCCAAATCCAGGTTCGAAATGACGCAACTTGCACCTGCAGCACGATTTTTCCATTTTCCAACAAAATTTTTGACTGTTTCTTTTATAGGGGTTTCTAACCAGGCGTCGGAATTTTCCCGAAGCAAATGTTTATTCATTATTCGACGATTTTCCAACCATTCTTCGCCATTCATGAAGAATAATCCCCTTTTAAAATCGTATAATTTCTCGTACAAAACCCATGGTTCCGGTAATATGTGTACAGGATATTTTCCTTCAAGATTTAAGAATAATGACTTCATCAAATCAGAATCACTGATGAATACCAAATCTGTGTTTCCGCCTAAATTTTCAGTAAAAATACTTCCTAATTGTTTGTGTCTCGCATCAATGTAATCGTGGAGCCTATTAACAAAATTTAAAAAAATCAAGGACATTTTCTTACTTTTATTAATTCAATAAATTATTGAATTTTTAATGGTTTTACATACTTGGTACCTCTCCCTGCTAGCAGAAAATCGAGTTTTGTACCGATTATAGGTAAAGTTTTCGGTCGGGGCATATCCTTAATTGTTAAGGTGAGTGCGTATTGCTCTGCTGAATTAAAAATGTACTTATGAAGACCTTTCGAAATTCCTGATAAACGATTCATTTTTATGCTGAAAACAAAATCAGGGTAATTTCTTTAAATTGTAAATCCAAGGTGTAAACGACCTCAAGAAAAGTTGAACACAAAAGTTGAAACTCTTCTCAGCATAATCGAAATTACCACTAGCGGGGGGTCTTCATTGTACCAGTCCTAACTGCGTGTGGTCCCTAAAGACCTTCGGCCAAAAACACAACTTGTCGTTTATATTATGTTTAATAAGACTAAAAACTGATAACCGTAACTTGTTTTTTGTTAAGTTTTTAATTACTTATAAATAAAACATTACATACAGTAGTAAAAGCCTTGGGTTTGATTCCCTGCTGGATATAAAGTAATTTATCTTCTGTGCTCTCGGCATTAGATTTTGATCTAGCACGGAAGATGTTAAATTCAAGTTGTAAAACTTGAATTAAATATCATATATTAAAGTAATATTCAAAAATAATGCCTAAAATGCGTCTTCTAAAGAGATGTCGGTTGAATTGTAACTACCTATGCAATCTGATCCAGCTCGGGTATTATCCGAGCTAGCCGATACAGAGTGATGAATGCAAAGCGAATGAATGCATGAATACAACCATCATTTTTTTATGTCAACTAATTTTCAAAATACGATAACGAACATTAATAAAACGCGATTAAAGTTACTTTTATCTTCGTCATTATAAAACTATTAAAAAACGTATCCTTAATCTGAAATTCACAAAAAATACTTTATATTAGTTTAGATAACGGTAACGGGTTAAAATGAACACCACTTACCTTTCGAGAAGAAGTGGTGCAACTGCAAAACTTTCAAAATTATATTTTCAATTCGTAAAACAAGTAACCAAATATTTTTTTAAAATTAATCCGAAGTTACGGCTTACAACAACTGTAAGCTCAAACAAAACATCGAACGGACTGTGTGTTTGGAAGGCAAGTGCTGCTATAGTAAACTTATAATTCGCTGAATAATACATAAATAACGCTGACCATTGGTCTAAGTTATGCTAATTTGAAACGAAACACATTGATCTTTTTTTACTTTCAGGTAGCCACTTTTCGTATACATAATTTGGTATTTTAGAATTTATTTTTATGCAAAAAGCTTTAATTGCAATCTTACACAGAAAATCACTTACAAGAACTAAATCTTTTCATTTTGAATTATTTAATATATTCATTAGTATATTTTTGTGACATATATCTTTAACAGAAACTGTATTTCAGTATTTTAAAGCAATTAAAAGTAGTAAGCTTAAAGATCATTTATTTATAACATTATAAAAATCTTAGAGGATTAATAAAATTCTAAGAAATCAAATAAACCTTTCCATTTTTTAATTGACAAAGTGATTATTAAAATAACAATAATCTGCATGTAATATTTGATAGTTTTTTTTATTCTTAAATGGTAACATTAAAAAATGCACAGTGACTTGTCAAATTTATCAAACTCATCCATTGCTTTTGTGAGATAATTTTGCAGTATTTCAGCATATTTCAGTTTAAAGTATAAGAAAGTAAAACATTACCCTTAAAAATGACTGTAAAAAGTAAAACCGAAGAACCTAAAAAGGAGAAAGTCGAGCCGGTACCGGCTCCGAACGATGATTTGGTACAATTTTTTCTTAAAAATGTAACTTAGCAAAATGTTTAGTGCAATTGTTTTATTTTATTTGTAATTTTCAGTCCGAAGAAGACAAAAGACTTCAGGAAGAACTGAATATGCTTGTTGAGAAGCTCCTGGTGAGAGTTTTGTACTGTTTTATTACTTGATCCTCAGTACTTTCGTAAACTAAATAACCTTTTTGTTGTAGAGCAACGATACTGATCTATATTTCCCTGCATTACAAATGTTAAGCAATTTGATAAGAACATCTACAACGTCTATGACTTCAGTACCTAAACCGCTTAAATTTCTAAGAGAGCACTATCCAGCTCTTAAAGAAGTTTATGAAAAAATAAAAGAGGAAAAAACTAAGAAATTTTGCGCTGATGTTGTGTCGGTCCTCGCAATGGGAGTTAGTGGCTCAGTAGTAAGTTATATTTATTTGCATTACAAAGCAAGCACAGCTACAATTTACAATTAGTTAATTATAAATTGTTGTTTAGGATGCTGCAGAAAAAAGGGAATGTCTTAAATACTGTCTTTTGGGCACAATGTCTAATGTTGGAGAATGGGGACATGAATATGTGAGGTATGTTTATATTATAAGAATTTTATGACATTATTTTTAAAATATATTAAAAACCACATTTACATCATTTAATATAGAAAACATGATAACCATTAGTGCATGATGTGCTTTGAAAATTTACATTGAAAACTAGCATTTCATGCTGACTGGCGACATGGCGATTGCAGTATTGTATTTTTGTTCTGTTTGTGCATTTTGCAAAACCTTTCTTAGTTAAGTATATTTTGCATTTGTTTTGTTGTATTGCATTATAATAATAATTTACAGGCAGTTGGAGGGTGAAATTTCTGAAGAATGGAATATAGAAAACATGGAAACATTATTACCATTAGTGCGTGATGTTATCACCTTTGATATGCAACACTCCGCTGAGATCCAGGCATGTGATTTGTTAATGGAAATTGACAGACTTGATTTACTTACACAGCATATGGATCAAAGCAACTATCCACGCGTCTGTCTATATTTAATTGGGTGAGTGTATTTATTTGTCATGTTATTTTGCAATCAGAACAGAGTATTGTTTCTTTTTACTTAATAGAGCTTTGTTCTTTATTTTGTTTATAGACTTTTTACCCTGATCAACACAAATCATGTTATTAGCCCATTTTGTCGAACTAACAGGGTTTCATTCAAATGTCCATTCCATTGTTACCTCTTGTAAATTGAACGAAATAATTTGATCAATTTTAAACTTCATATCTTGCCCTGTGTTTTCATTCAGTTGGGTATATTTGTTTATTTAATATTTATCTTCAGGTGTGCAAGTTATGTTGTGGAACCGGAATCAACACAAATTCTACAAGGGGTGCTGGATACATACTTGCGTTTTGGAGAGTACCCACGTGCCTTGCTTGTGGCCATGCAGCTACATGATAAAACAAAATGTGAAGAAGTCTTCAATGCCTGCACTGACCCGTATGTATTTCATAACACAAGAATGTGTCTAAAATTGTACTTAAATCTTATATAATAAGTAAAAATGTTTATCTACTATTTTTCATGAATGCTGAAAAAAACTGTACTGTATTAAGTTAAATGCTTAATAAGAATTATTTAATTGGTTTTCCTTCTTCAATAGTTTGTACCAATTAATTTGTATTATTTCAATTATAGGTTGGTAAAGAAACAGTTGTGTTACATGTTGGCGAGGCAGTATGTGCCAATTGATGTGGATGATGAAGATTTGCGTACAATTCTCCTCAACGCACATATTAATGACCATTATCTTAGCTTGGCGAGAGAGGTACATACAGAAATTTATAATATTTTACTTGAATTAAAACTATTAATCACACTATTATCTATGTCATAAATCTTTGCAATCAAAGAATAATAATTAATAAGCCATATCATAAAGGGCATAGACAAATCAAATAATTACAATAATACTATCAACTTAAAATTTGAAGTTCATTTATGTTTTATGTAATGTTTACTATCTTTTATTGATATAGAAAGTCAAATAATGATTTGATTTTTTTTTTAGCTTGATATAATGGAACCTAAAACTCCAGAAGAAGTGTACAAGACATGGTTGGAGTCAGCCGGCTCAGCTCTGCGGCCGTCTCTGCTAGCTGAACACCCTGTGGATTCGGCAAGACAGAATCTCTCTGCAACATTCGTCAATGCATTTGTAAATGCCGGTTTTGGTCGCGACAAACTTGTCACCACTGAAGATGGCAACAAGTGGATGTATAAGAATAAGGATCATGGTAATTTTATAGCCTGTTTTTTATGATATCTATGACAAATTATAATAACAACTTTAAAGTTTTATTTTCTCTTGCCTCATATCAGAGGTGGCGAATCGTTACATATCAATGTATCATTTTTCTAAAAGAAATGTTTAATTAGGTTATTCCAGGTGCCATCAAGCAAATTTCACTTTGTGATTATTGTGGACAATTTCAGGCATGTTATCTGCAGCTGCATCTCTCGGTATGATTCACTTGTGGGATGTTGACGGTGGCCTCACTCCTATCGACAAGTATCTGTACACCGCAGATGAACATATCAAAGCGGGTGCATTACTTGCACTGGGTCTAGTGAACTGTGGTGTGCGTAATGAATGCGACCCCGCCCTCGCTCTACTGTCCGACTATGTTCTTCATTCAAGTTCTAATCTAAGGATTGGCAGTGTTTTGGGTAAGTTAAATATTTTGTATGATAACTTTGACAGAGATTCAAATTGTATGAGTAGCTAATTAAAAAAGTTTTCCCAGTGTTTCCTTCTATGTTCTTGAATTTAACATACTAGTTATTTTTAGCAAGAAATTTGTTATTTATTAGTAACAGTTTGTTTGATCACAGCTACCATCACTGATATTTTTTTCGTCATATGCGTGTGTCACCGTTTCTTTCTAGGTCTGGGCATAGCGTACGCGGGTACTCAACGTGACGACGTGCTGCAACACTTGCTACCAGTGCTGAGCGATGCTGCCGCGCCCGCTGAGATCTGTGCACTGGCCGCTATCGCCTGCGGACTTATCGCTGTAGGCTCCTGCAACGGTGATGTTAGTATACAAATTATAATGTTATAGTTCTAAAGGTTCTCAATTCGTCTGTATGTTTTTTTCTGTCAAAGGTATTTAAGGTATTTCTCATATAGTGAATTTATCAAAGCAGTGTTTTAAGTGCGAGGAAGAATTTCATATTAATATTCTATTGCAGGTAACATGTGCAATCATACAACGTTTGATTGACGATAACAAGGAACTTCACTCTTCCACCTACGCTAGATTCTTGCACTTGGGTCTTGGATTATGTTTCTTAGGTACGTATATCTAATATGATAGTTTCCTTTCATAAGTTTTTCAATCTTTATATGGCTCCTGTACGTGTTTTGTTGTGTCGCAGGATGCAAGGAGCGCACGGAGGCGACAATGGCCGCGCTGGAGGTTCTGCCGGAGCCGCAACAGTCGCTCTGCCAGACCACGCTGTCTATGTGCGCGTACGCCGGCACCGGAGACGTGCTCGTCGTGCAACAGATGCTGCACATCTGCTCCAAGCATTACGACACAGAGGCATGTGAACTGAGCTAATTTATATTTTCTTCTCTTACGATATTTGCCTTCCTTGTGACTTTGTGAAATGTGTGATTTTTTTTTAAATCAACTGGTTCCTTTCTTTATATTAATAATGTAACATTGTGTAGAATGAGCAATCGTCTACTGAAGACACGGCCTTCAAAAAGCAAGATAAGAAAGAGGCTAAGGAGAGTAGCCCTGCTGGCAGTTCAAAGGATGATAAGAACAAAAGTAAGAAATAAAAAATTAAATATTATACAAATAAGTCTCATATGACACTCTGGAGAAGGAAACGAAACTGACACCTAAGTCTTTAAAATCAATCAGGCTGTTTAAGTTACTACGAATTAATAAAACTTTTAGGCAATTACCAGTTGTATAGTTATTTTATATTTTGTCAGGCAAGTCAAAGGACAGCAAGAGTAAAGAGAAGGAAAAGGAGAAGGAGGCGAATAAGGAGCTGTCATCGGTGCAGGCTGTCGCCACGCTAGGTGTCGCTGTCATCGCGCTCGCAGAGGAGACCGGCGCTGAGATGTGCACACGCATCTTTGGACAACTGGTCAGTTTATTTAGATTACAACAGATGACAAAAAAAGTGCGAAGTTAAACCACAATATTAAGCTAATTTAAATTACAATTTTATGTCAATTAAGTGCAGAAGGTAACCGATTATTTTCGTTTTTTATTTTTACAATTTAAAACGTCATTAATAAAAGATGAGATTTAATTTATCACAAAATATGTTTTACATAATTGTATACTTGTAGGGTCGTTACGGTGAACCGGCAGTACGTCGCGCGGTGCCGCTAGCGATAGCGCTGTGCTCGGTGTCCAACCCGCAGCTGGCAGTCATAGATGTGCTCAACAAGTACTCGCACGACTCCGACAACGATGTCGCATACAACGCTATATTCGCTATGGGACTCGTTGGCGCCGGTACAAACAATGCCAGGTAACTAAATACATTGAAAATAAATCTATATATATAAAAGAAAGTCGTGTTAGTTACACTATTTATAACTCAAGAACGGCTGAATTGATTTGACTGAAAATTGGTGGGCAGGTAGCTTAGAACCAGGAAACGGACATAGAAACTTTTTTATCTTGTGTGCATTTTTTTATTCCGCGCGGACGAAGTCGCGGGTAAAAGCTAGTTAAGTAATAAATTAAAAAAAATATAATAACATTGATTTTGTTTAAAGTCTACAGGTCACGAAGTCTTTTTATTGTTGTAGCAATAAACAATGTATGTACAATTTTTCTAGTTCGATATTTTTTTATACACAATTCTGCAAAATCGTATTGGTACTTTTTCCCGCGACTTCATCCACAACAAATTAAAAAATAAACTGGTAGCCTATGGTGCTATTTCAGACTGTAATTTACCTCTCTTCCAAATTTCATGCCAATCTGTTAAGTCGTTCGTTCTGGTGTTATGCAATTAGAAACATCCATGCATCCATGCAAATTTTAATAAGATACGAATAATTTAACTTAATTTGTCCTAGATGTTCTTTTATGCTCTTTACTACTCTAAGGTTGTAAATGTTATAGACTGGCGACGATGCTGCGCGCGCTGGCGCTATACCACGGCAAGTCCCCTGTGCACTTGTTCATGGTACGCCTGGCGCAGGGACTGTGCCACGCAGGCAAGGGCACGGTCACTTTGTGCCCCGCTCACGCCGACCGCCGTCTGCTCAACCAGCCCGCGCTCGCTGGACTGCTTGTTGTTCTCACTGCTTTCCTTGATTGCAAGAATAGTGAGTTTACATCCTAATAGCTTATTTAATATGTCAGTTTGTCTTAGTAAATGGACTATACCTCGATGGATGTAAAGGCTTCAATATGTACTAGATATATTGAAGTTTTATTTATTTGGTCACTGAGATAACTTAAATAAATTACGCCTTTGGTTATAATTTCTTCATAAATTTTACTCATTGAATGAGAAGTAAGCTTCATACAGTATTATGTCTTTAATGAACAGTAATCTTGGGCAAGTCGCACTACTTGCTATATGTATTGGCGACGGCCATGCAACCCCGCTGGCTGGTCACCCTCGACGAGAACCTGCAGCCCCTCAACGTCAGTGTTCGTGTTGGTCAGGTATGGATAATGATTTAATTTTAAACACATAAAAACATAGATGAAAAACAATGTTCTATTCTCTGTTATTTTGTTCTTATGTTGTCTGCTTTAGATATCAATTTTATTATAACTATTTTTAACTAGCTTTTACCCGCGACTCCGTCCGCGCGGAACAAAAAATAGAAAATGGGGTAAAAATTATCCTATGTCCTTTTCCTGGTTCTAAGCTACCAGCCCACCAATTTTCAGTCAAATCGATTCAGTCGTTCTTGAGTTATAAATAGTGTAACTAACACGACTTTCTTTTATATATATATAACACTAGCTTTTACCCGCGACTCCGTCCGCGCGGAATAAAAAAAAAGAAAAGAAAACGGGGTAAAAATTATCCTATGTCCTATTCCTGGTTCTAAGCTACCTGCCCACCAATTTTCAGTCAAATCGATTCAGCCGTTCTTGAGTTATAAATGGTGTAACTAACACAACTTTCTTTTATATATATAGATGATGATTAAAATTGCATGTGTCAATTTCCAGGCGGTTGATGTGATTGGTAAAGCGGGTACACCTAAAACTATCGCTGGTTCTCACACACACACTACACCGGTGCTGCTATCGTTCGGCGAGCGCGCGGAACTCGCTACAGATGAGTACCTGCCCCTGTCACCTGTCATGGAGGGCTTTGTCATCCTCAAGAAAAATGAAGACAGCATCATGGCATCCGTGCAGTAGATGTAACACTGCAGTATACATAAATGATTAAGAATTTTTAAATAAATTTAATGTAACTTACTAATGTTTTATTTCAAAACTCGGGTTTTAATTCTTATTTATTACTAGCTGTCGCCCGCGACTCCGTCCGCGCGCAGTTAAAAAAAAAATGAAAAATAGATGTTGGCCGATTCTCAGACCTACTGAATATGCTCACAAAATTTCATGAGAATCGGTCAAGCCGTTTCGGAGGAGTACGGGAACGAAAACTGTGACACTAGAATTTTATATATTAGATTATTATTATGTTTGTATATTACTTAAATATGTAACTACATTTAAATTGACCTAGAATACAGCCACTAAAAAAGAGCCAATTTCTTTAGCAAAACAATGATCTTATGTTTTTTTTGTTTTTCCAAAAAGTATGTGGAAAGAAATAACACACTTTAAAGATTTTATTAAATTATATATTTAAGCCTATGTTCTATTAACCTATGTTAACATTTATCATTATCACTACTTTTATTTTCATTGTTCTCTGATTCACTTTCATCAGAATTTTTATCAGACTCTGACTGTGAGGACTGTTCTGTACCAGTCTTTGGTTTCTTCATTTTGGACTTTGCTTTTTGTTTTTTCTTTAATCTTTTTGCCCTTTTCTTTGCTGTTTTTTCTTCTGCAGCTTTCCTATTTTCTTCAATTTTCCTATGGTATTCATCATCAAGTTTTTCCTAAAAATTTTACAGTGGTAGAGCCCGCATTCAGCTTTTGCTGGTGCACGAATGGCCCGCTCGCCCGGTGAAATACCACGACCGCACGAAGACAGGCGTGAAGTGGAAGCAATTCCGCGTTTCGTTCTGATGAGTGTGTGTGCCGGAGGCAAACCCCCCCCCCCCCCCAAATGTAGCATGACTGTGGGATCTAAAGAAAATCTACCCCAGGGGGGTACCAAAACCAACAGTCTTGGAGAATCCCCCTCCGCGCGTTTACACCTGAACTCTCGCCTGGAGTCCGGGGGTAAGCGCACGGGCTGCCCCGCGTATTCTGGGGGGGGCACCATCCCGCTCTGTGCTACTGGTCGGGGCAAACGTAGCAAGCGCCATGTCACATCCCCTGCCACACTATCTGTGGACTTCTGTAACGTCAGGGGACTCCGTTCTAACCTTGAAGCCGTCCACCATCACCTTGAGACGACTAAGCCGGCCTTGCTCTTTCTCACCGAGACACAGATATCTTCTCCGGCGGACACTTCATTTCTTCACTACCCCGGGTATAAGCTCGAACACCGCTTTTTACCACGGGCTGGGGTGTGCGTGTACGTCCGTGAGGATATCTGTTCTCGTCGCCTCGACCACCTTGAAGGCCGGGACCTATCTGTTTTGTGGCTGCGTGTAGATAGCGATGACCATCCGCGAGTCTATGCGTGCCTCTATAGGTCCCATGGCGGAAATACCGATACAGACCAACTCATGGAGCAAGTCCAAATGGGCACAGATTGCGTGTTAGAGCAGATCCCTTCTGCTGAAGTCGTGGTTCTTGGCGATTTTAATGCCCACCATGCCGAATGGCTCGGCTCACGTACCACGGATTACGCGGGGAGATCTGTTCATGACTTTGCCTTAGCATATGATATGACACAGCTGGTTACCTCGCCTACGCGAATCCCAGATGTTGTCGATCATTTACCTTCCCTGTTGGACCTTCTGCTGACCACTCATCCGGACAGCTATCTGGTTTCCGTCGACGCCCCTTTAGGGTCGTCAGACCACTGTCTGATCCGGACAACAGTGCCAGTCACAAGACGCTTACGGTCACAACCGACTGGTCTTCGTCGAGTCTGGCACTACAGGTCAGCGGATTGGGATGGGATGCGGACCTTCTTTGCATCCTACCCATGGGGGCAGGTTTGCTTCAAGCTGGACGATCCCGACGCCGTTGCTGACTCTGTTACAGACGTGGTGCTTCAGGGGATGGAACTTTTTGTCCCATCAACTGTAGTGCCCATCGGTGGTAAATCTCGGCCCTGGTTCGGTCGTTCTTGCAAGTTAGCTTTACGCTACAAGCGGGAATGTTACCGTGCCTGGGCCAAAGCGTCGGCAACGGGGGACCATAGATCCAGCGAGCTTAGAATGAAGTACAACTCTGCCTCCAGGTCCTACAAAAGTGTAATTGCAAAGGCAAAGTCTGAACACGTGGCCAGCATTGGTGAGAGGCTAGTGCGTCTTCCATCCGGAACTCGCGCATTTTGGTCTCTCGCCAAGGCTGTCCAAGGAAATTTCTGTCGCCCATCACTACCATCTTTGCGCAGGGAGGACGACTCATTGGCCCATACTGCAAAAGAGAAAGCCGATCTTCTGGTATCTCTCTTTGCATCAAACTCGACACTGGATGATAAAGGTAACTCGCCGCCGAAAATCCCGCGCGTTGAGACCTCTATGTCGGATATCCAGTTCATCCAGAGATCAGTGCGTAAAGCGCTGCTATCTCTGGATGTCAACAAGTCGAGTGGGCCTGACGGTATTCCTCCTGTTGTGCTAAGGACATGTGCTCCTGAGTTGGCACCGGTCTTAACGCGTCTTTTCCGGTACTCCTACTCCTTAGGCGTTGTCCCGAAATGCTGGAAGACTGCCCTAATTCACCCGATCCCTAAAAAAGGCGACAGCTCGGATCCAGCGAACTACCGGCCCATTGCCTTAACCCCTTTGTTCTCCAAGATAATGGAGTCTAGCATTAATTGCCAGCTTATGAGGTACCTGGAGGAGCACCAGCTCATAAGCGATCGCCAGTACGGTTTCCGTCAACGTCGCTCTGCTGGTGATCTTTTAGCGTACCTCACTCACAGATGGGCTGAAGCCATTGAGAACAAAGGGGAGGCCCTAGCGGTCAGCTTGGACGTAGCGAAGGCCTTCGATCGGGTGTGGCATAAAGGGCTTCTTTCGAAGCTTTCTTCCTATGGGCTTCCCGAGAGACTATTGGCCTGGATTGCCAGTTTTTTGGAGGGTCGGAGCATCAGAGTCGCTGTAGACGGTGCATGCTCAGACCCTAAACCAATTAATGCTGGCGTCCCACAGGGCTGTGTACTGTCGCCCACTCTCTTTCTTCTGCATATCAATGACTTGTTACATCATAGTAACGTCCATTGTTATGCAGACGATAGTACGGGCGACGCTTTGTACACGGCCCGAGCTAATGTTTCTCGGGATAGCGTCATCGAGTACCGGAATAAACTTGTGTCCGAACTGGAGACCCTTCTGGGTAATATCTCTGATTGGGGGCGACAAAACCTTGTCGAATTCAACCCCAAAAAGACACAAGTTTGCGCGTTTTCCGCCAAAAAAGAACCCTTTGTCGTCAACGTTAACTTTGAGAACACTCCCCTGGTTGCCTCAGCCAGCATTGGTATCCTCGGCGTTGACATATCGAGTGACGTCCAATTCCGTGGTCATCTGGAAGGGAAGGCCAAGCTGGCCTCTAAGAAGCTCGGTGTCCTAGGGAGAGCGAAGCAGTATTTCACGCCAGCCCATCGCTTACAGTTATACAAAGCGCAGGTTCGGCCACATATGGAATACTGCTCGCATCTCTGGGCTGGAGCTCCTAAATACCAGCTTCTTCCTTTTGACCGCGTGCAACGACGTGCCACTCGAATCGTCAATGACCGGGGTCTTACCGATTGGCTTGACTCACTGGCTTTGCGAAGGGATGTCAGTTCCCTTTGTATCTTCTACCGCCTTTACCACGGGGAGTGTTCCGAAGAATTGTTTGGAACCATACCTGCCGCCGAGTTCCGTCATCGCACGAGTCGACAGAGCGCCAAATTTCATCGCTACCATCTCGATGGGTGGCATTCCACAACGACGAGGTTTTCACGAAACTTTCTACCTCGCACAGCCGCGTTGTGGAATACTCTGTCCTCGGCGGTATTTCCAAACAGTTACGACTTAGGGACCTTCAAGAAAAGAGCGTATACCTTCCTTAAAGGCCGGCAACGCATCTGCGATTCTTCTGGCGTTGCGGATGTCCATGGGCGTCGGATCAAATAATTCTCGGTCCGTTGCTCGTTTGCCCCCTTCTCCTATAAAAAAAAAAAAAAAAAAAAAAAAAAAATGTAATTAATAAATTTAAAAATAAATCAGTATTGATAAATTTAATAATTTACTGCCAGATTTAGCAGAAACAGGTGCAAAAATAGAGAAATTAAGAGGTCAGTTTGAATCCAGTTGGCTTTACATTTATTTTTGTACAAATTTCAGGTATAATATGTTCTAAATAGGTTATAATGTATTCTATTTCTAAAAATGTATTCTGCAAAATAAACCAGACCTTTTCACTTTTTTCCTGTATAAACTTTTGTCTAGCATATTCCTTTCGTCTTAAATGTCTGTATACATGGAACTCTCCAGATCCTGCTCCTGCACTCGATCCCATAACATTACGCACAAAATCAGGGGGAGGTGCTAACGTTTTTTGTCTAGGTGGGTCTGGTATAACCACTGGTTTGTCCTGAAATTAAAGACAATTTTAATAAAAGTATTATAAAATAAGTAAATACAACAGCTAAATTTGTAACTAACTGGATTCTTCATAAGCTTTTCGAGTTTCAATCTTTGCAAGTCCGTAGCATTCTTTATTACTATAGGTTTCTTTTCTTCATTTGATTCCTTTTTATCAGACATTATAAAGTTAAAAAAAATATCTTCGTTTCAACTTATAAATATTATTTTGGTAAAATATATGTCTGATTGAATGACATTGACACATTCTGCATCTGCACTCGTTGACATTTAAAGATTAAAACATGACATATAGAGCTTGATCAATGAAACTTTGAATCAACCGTGAGTCTATGAACTAGGATTATCTAAAAATCGATTCGGAACTAAAATTTAAGCAAATACCAATTTCATTAACTACGCCTTAAGTTATTTAATGACATTATTTTTGAAAAATAAGAAAACATAAAATATATTGTTTAGATACGCATTTTTAAATAAATAACATTTTAAACATAAATTTTTTCTTTTAGAAACAATAAATAGTCGGCTAAGCAAACTCAGTCGATTAAAATTTGTTTGATACATCCCTAGTTTCACCTTGTGTAGGTCAAAGGTACAGCTAGCCGGCAGATTTCTTTAGAGATATACCTACTCGAGCTGTATTTTAAGAGAAAGGTCAAAGAGGATAATTGGATTATTAAACTTTATCAGGTAAGTTAAATTTCGTGATAAACTGATTGTTTTTCTAAATTACTTCAAAAAATTTACTTTGCATAAAATACTGTACTACTTTTTATTAGGTAACATACTCTTACCGTAAGTTCTGGAGTAGTACTTTTCCAATAACATTTAATAAAAAATATATTAGATTAATTAATAATCATTATTATTGCCTATCATAACATTGTAAAAGTTTACGTATATTGTGTATATCAAAGCTTTGATTTATTTCAAATTGGTTAATTTGTATTGACAGGTTTGCAAATTTTACATTCAAAATGCCTATCAAGTCCATCAAAGCCCGTCAGATCTTCGACTCTCGTGGTAACCCTACAGTTGAAGTTGACTTGGTATGTTGGTTGTACGGATTTAATAGTAATCTTTCTATTTTTACAAATATTAAACATTATTATATACATAAATGTAACATTTAGTTTTTGTATATTATAATTGTTGTTCATTACGAATTATAATAAAGTGGGGTAGTTAGAACTAATTAAAATGTAAATATTACTGAGACTGTTATAGTACATGCTTAACACATTATCAACATTTAACAGGTCACAGAATTGGGTTTATTCCGTGCTGCTGTTCCGTCTGGAGCATCAACTGGTGTCCATGAGGCTCTTGAGCTTAGGGATAATGTGAAGAGTGAATACCATGGAAAGGGTGTTTTGACTGCAATCAAAAACATCAATGACATCATTGCACCAGAACTCTTGAAACAGACTTTTGAAGTCACCCAACAAAAGGAGGTAATGTAACCCATAATAATTTTTTGGTAGCTCAAACTTTTAAGGGTAGCGGTTTGTGAAGAGTTGTGCCATGAGAACACTGCACAGCCATTCTCATTCAGCCACTAAGATATTATCTAATTGGTGATTGTTATATTTTGAAAGTCTTGTAAATGTCTTTTAGATTGACCAATTCATGATTACCCTGGATGGAACAGAGAACAAGTCTAAGTTGGGTGCCAATGCAATCCTAGGTGTTTCCTTGGCTGTAGCTAAGGCTGGTGCTGCCAAGAAAGGAGTTCCTCTCTACAAGCATTTAGCTGACTTGGCTGGCAATAGCAACATTGTTCTGCCAGTCCCCGCATTTAATGTTATCAACGGTGGCTCTCATGCTGGCAACAAACTTGCCATGCAAGAGTTTATGATCTTGCCTACTGGTAAATTAAATACTTGCAATTTTTTATTTCTTAACTGTTGTAGTTTTTTTTTTTAATTTTGTCATGGTTTTAAGGTGCTTCATCCTTCAGTGAAGCTATGCGCATGGGTTCTGAAATCTATCACCATCTAAAGAAAATCATCAAAGAAAAGTTTGGACTTGACTCTACTGCTGTTGGTGATGAGGGTGGCTTTGCTCCTAACATCCAAAATAACAAGGATGCTCTGTTCTTGATCCAAGATGCTATTAAACAAGCAGGTTATACAGGAAAGGTTAGTCTTAATTCTATATTTGGAGAAAACATGCAGAAATAATCACTTTAATATTTTTTATTTCAATTTTACAACACTATATTTTTCTTAGATTGAAATTGGAATGGATGTAGCTGCTTCCGAGTTCTTTAAGAATGGTACATATGACTTGGACTTCAAGAACCCTAAATCCAACCCTGCTGATTACTTGTCCTCTGAGAAACTTGCTGAAGTTTATCTGGACTTCATCAAGGAGTTCCCAATGGTGTCCATTGAAGATCCTTTCGACCAAGATGACTGGTCCGCCTGGACCAACTTGACATCACGTACACCAATCCAGATTGTTGGTGATGATCTTACGGTATGTAATCTATATATATAAAAGAAAGTCGTGTTACACTATTTATAACTCAAGAACGGCTGAATCGATTTGACTGAAAATTGGTGGGCAGGTAGCTTAGAACCAGGAAACGGACATAGGATTTTACCCTGTTTTCTATTTTTTATTCCGCGCGGACGGAGTCGCGGGTAAAAGCTAGTATTTCATATGAGAACAAAATATTTTCTACTACACACTTTTATAATAAATATTTCTTCTCAGGTGACAAATCCCAAACGTATTGCCACCGCAGTGGAGAAGAAGGCATGCAATTGCCTTCTACTCAAGGTTAACCAAATTGGCAGTGTTACTGAATCAATTAATGCACATCTTCTGGCCAAGCAGAATGGCTGGGGTACAATGGTCTCTCACAGGTAAGGCATCAATATATCTAGCTATTGCTTGCAGAAAAAATTGTTGTTGCGTTTAGACAAAAAGAGAATGCTTCATGCAACTTTATAATTATTTTCTAGGTCTGGAGAGACTGAGGACACTTTCATTGCTGACTTGGTGGTTGGTTTGTCAACTGGTCAGATCAAGACTGGTGCTCCTTGCCGCTCAGAGCGTCTGGCGAAGTACAACCAGATCTTGCGTATTGAAGAGGAATTGGGCGACAAAGCCAAATACGCCGGAAAGAACTTCCGCAGACCCGTTTAAGTACATAAAAGGGCCATAACCTAGACCTTCAAGTAGAAAACTACATCTTATTTTTAATTTGGTTGCATATACCGAACATGTCAATATTTTTTGTGATTCTAAAAGTGCTTGATGCACTGTAAATTAGATATTTAATTTACGTTTTTGGCGTAGAGTGTATGTTGAATGTTGAGATAAAAGACGTATTTATATTATTTTTAAGTAATTGAACCATAAAATTGTAACAGTATACAAATCTTTAACAGTAATAAAATTGTAATCAACATCTTGTTTTTTTAATACCTTCAATTTAATAAAATAAATGCTTCAGTTTAGTTTCCTTGCAGTTCATAAGTATGACGGATTTAAATTAACAAACGTAATATTTTATTTGTACACGGAGCTTATTCAGCTAAAGCAAGAGTGATGACATCAAAATAGTTTTTTGCGTAATAGTTATTCACACGATGTGTAAATAAGAAATCGATATTTGGTAAACATAACATGTAGATAGACTAAATCAGTGAGTGAAGGTTAAAGATAAACTATGTTCTTATGTATGTGTGTAAAGGAATAATACATATTCAGTTTTATAAGTCAAATAATCTATCACTATTTAAGAACAAGTGTGCATAGCGAATTCCGGCTCAAATCCTGATTGTTCTGCCGGGAATGCACCTTTACCTATAACTGAAATCTACCTCCTTTTTGCTGTCTCTGTTTTTCAAAGTGAATGAGAAGACAATAAAATGTATTTTTACAAGTATGCAGCCAGTGGAAACCATAGTACACTTACTCAATTTGAAAATATACTATGTTTTAGGTTATTCGTATTTCGAGACATATTTGATGCAAGATAAAATAATTAAATAATTTTGTGTCGATACATTTTACTGAAAATGTATTCGATTTTCAAACATCCATAATTTGACGTTTGACTTTGACTTTTGTCACCTGGGAACTGTCATAGTTATGTCAAACTGTTAAATAATCGAATTCAAGTAGACTTTAAATTCAATGCAAATGAAAAATTAGTTAAGTGATTTGTCAAATAATTTAAGTTATACAAGATGGTTAGATTAACAACCGCCCTTTTCCGTGTACCGGTCATAAAATTCCGAAAGGGTGGAGGTTCTCAAGCTGGACGGCCTCCGTCTGCTCCTGCAGCTGCACCAGCGTCGGCGGCACCCACCGCAGCTCCCGCCCCCGTGGTCTGTATTATATTCTTTAAGTAACACTATGTAAATATTAGACACAGTACTTTCATAGAGTATGTAAAGTAACAAGGCCAGTGTGTTAATGACATATTTTTTTTAACAAAACACCCCATAAATTTCCCCTCATTGTGTTTTTAGTGTTTAACAAACTTAATTCACTGTTTTTTTTCTATTTGAGTAAAGCTGAATATAACAAGCAATAGGTCCTTTTACAATTGATTTCCTGAGCAGATTATTTTCTTCAAGATTTTGTTATTGTTGTTTTTATGGTACTGATTGGTACTAGCTCCGTAATGACATTCACCATTTTGATATTTCGAGTTATTTTTTTTTAATAATTTATTTGTATTCATATGATTATTTCTTTTGCAGCAAACGCAACAAACGGTTACTATGAGTACCATATCTGATGTGGACTTACCACCGCGCTACCGCAGGGCACCGCTGACCCAAGAAGAGATTGACCACATCAATGGCGGAGGAATTGTATAGTCCCTCCAGTTACACTTCCTAGCTTTGATAATAAGTAGTTACATAAAATATTTATTAATAAATGTTATTATTGTTTAGTGTTGATATTATTTTAATCTGTTGCTTACATAAAAGTATGCATTTAAAAATTATTTTAAATTATAAAATGTTAATGTAAACATCTTTGTTTCTTTTTGGTACTGAATAGAAGTATAGTTTGCTATATAGTGATACATATAATTCTCTTAAATCATCAAGATTTGGTCCATTTACAATTTGCTCACAATCATTACTTGCAAAACGTAAAAATGTCATTAAATAACAATGTTTTTTTTTAATTCATCAACAAAACCCTAAGTCTTAGGCAGGTTTGTTCAACATTTTTCATTTATTTAGAATAACATTGTAATATATGTTATTTTCACTTATTTTCTGTTGCTTTTAGAGAAAAATCACAACATTACTATGAGAGTGAGAGAAAGTGTTTTGTGCTCTTTATTGACATTATTATTTAAAAAAATCTTTATCATAAGACATTCATTGTTTAGAAGGAAATCAAAATGTAATTATGAAACAATTTTCTTGCATATTTCAGGAAGAAAAAGGTTCACCTACCATGAATGTCGGACCTGGTACTCTTGTATTTAACATGCCCAAAAAAGTAGTACTGCACTGTCAAAAGCCAACTAGAAAATTAATCAAACCTCCTCCATGTGGAGGTGATAATTGCAAAGTTAAATAAAATAAAGAATCCATAGGTTTTTGGTTCTAAATTTGTAACAAAGTTTTGGTTATTTGTTTTATAATAATTTTTGTTTCTATTAAAAAGTATTTTTCCACTGATTTTGCTGTCATATTTTTTATACAAGAATGTGATGTGTAATTTCCGATACCATAGTTCAGTTTTTGAATGATTTTATTTAGTATTTTAAAAGACATACACATTTAAATATACGTAAAATAAACACATAAATATAAGCACATAATTTAGTCTTTCAACTTATTTAGGAGTATAATCATTATATAAAATGTAAATAATATATAACAAGGACATAACAAGGAGTGATCTAATAATACCTAATGTTAAGTTTCTCTTTCTGAGTGGCCCACATCTGTGCAGCCGGCCCATCGTACGCAGCCCCGCTGTTCACCTCAAACTTGATGACACCGTACACGGCGAACTTCTGTTTCCATTTCGGAGTTTGGGGCAATGTCAATAAAATACGCGCGATTTCTTTCTTTATTTCATCTGAAACAAACTGTTAATAAAGTAATACAATATTTAATTGTTATCATAAAGGTATATCTCGAAGTTTCTACCTGGAAGTTTTGAATTAATCACGATAGGGTACGGCGGCAGACGGCCTAAAGTTTCAAGCGTTATTATTTCCTTTCCGCCGTCCTGCATATATTTCTTTGAATATAAAAGAGTTGTAGAATCGACTGCAGCCCATTCAGCTTGCTTCGAAAGCACCATTTGAGCCGAAGCCAAATGCGAGCCGGATTCTGTAAACAACAGATATTTTCATATTAGAAAAATTAATGCATTAAAAACGTAGCCGACCCCAAAGGTGATCGCGAGTCGACACTTGTGTTGCTCAATCCAATAACATGTTTATCATTTTCATGTGCTCCTTGTTACGAAATTTGTAAAGTACCCAGCATTTCATTTGGCGCGTCGGGAACAAGAATATTCGTCTGTTGAACGTGCCAACTCAAACGTCGGGTGTATTATACTTTTACGTCAACTATCGTCTTTTGCCAGAAAGCAGTCCCACAAACCAAATATCGCAACACGAATTGAACTGTTATTAAAATTAAAAAACGAGCAATTAATAACACAAAAATGTACTTTATGATTACAGGAACTTTCATCTAATATAGAAAATTGGTAACCCATACTTAATAAGGATCCAAAAAACGATGCATTTTCTCCTTTCTCCTTCAATGTTTTCAAAACAATTTTGCTTCCACTTAAAGAATCTTCGTTGCTGTACGCAAATGTGCAGCCTCGCAGGTCTAGTAGGGTGTTAACATTATGTGCTCTGCAATTAATTAAGAATATTATAATACGCACTGGACACAATAGTCGAAAGTTAATTGTGAAGCTATAGGGACATTGTTATCAGTAATAGACACGCCGTAACTGATAACATGAAATTTATCAATGTAACGTTTTATTTGCTTTCGGGCGATAATAAAGATCGGAAATTATCGAACAATTAAATCGGCCGAGCCTTTGTGTAGACGCCTGGATGTTTTTTTTTTATATTTAAAGGTGGAATTAACTTTTCGTGATTAATTACAATATATTGTGATTACGAAAATCGATTAATGGATGTATAGTAGTTGAACTCACGACTATGTTAGTGAAACTTACACGTAATTTCAATAATGTTTATATAATAATTGTTGCGGACAAAACACCTTGTTACTTCTATTTTACTACGGTTTAAAAACAGAAAACCGGAATCTCGTGAACTAGTACAAGGTTATGGGACCATAGGCTTGCTTAAGATTTGTCAATTTTGATACTTTTAATAGATATGTCCATGAAAACTTTACATACTGTATCAAATCTATTTACGGAAAAGTTATTATTAGATTTTTGTTCCTCTCTTGATCGAAATATAACCCACAAGCGGAACATAAAATGTTATGTATCTTTTTTAACGATGAGTTAGTGTTTGTAGCAAAGTGAGTGTTCATAAGAAAAATCAACTTACTTCTTGTCGCTGTGTATTATAATATCCGAGAAATATCCTGGTTTGTTTTCAACGTTCATTTGGTGCGCGAACACCGGAGTTGCCGGTAGCAGATCAATGTTCTTATTTCCTTCATTACAGAGATTCATATACGATGCCGCTGTCATAAACGCTGTTGAAGAATAACAACAGTTAGATAAATTAATACAAATTTCTATTAAATGTATTATCAGAGATATACTAGTTTGCGGAGTTTTATAAGTTGATTAATACGTGATTACAACTCGGAGTTGCTAGAGCATTGGAAGTGAAAAACCCTAGTAAAGATTATACGAATGGATTTCTCCTTTATATGCAACGATATATTAGCAGATATAGAAAAATTTAATTACCACTATCTTGTTTATACGTAACACGGCGGTTGACACAACACCTAACATGGATTAGCATAACATAGTAATCTATGTGCTGGTCATATTAGGTCACTGTATATTAATTAGTATATTAACACATCGTGTATTATTTATAACATACTTTGTCTCGTCCGACCACTATCTGTGTTTGGTCAGTTAATCGCGCACCACTAACTACCATAATTACGGGAAGGAATGTCGAAGTTTTGCCGTACAGTTCATTTGAAGTTCGATTAACTGCGACATGTATATAGAACAGTCATAAGATAACGTCTTTACATGATATTAAGACTTCCATATTTACAAAACTAGTACTAACTCCATAAGTATACCGAAATATGTAATAAGCGGTATCGGAGGGGCAAAGTGTACTTAACTACTTATACTAGCTGTTTAGTTTAAAAAAACTTAATAGGGGTATGACAAATAGATAGTAGCCGAATCTCAGACCAACCGAATATGCATATAAAATTTCATAAATAACGGTCAAGCCGTTTCGGAGGAGAATGGTTACTAACATTGTGACACAAGAATTATATATATTAGATATGGGTTGAGTGAAAGATATGTATTGTGTTTAATGAGTTTCCTTTTCTCTAGTGTTTTAAAGATATTGACGTTCGGTGATAAATAGGTTAATGCTCGCGTCCTTTAACCCGAGACTGCATTAAACATACTATTACTTTTATCACAGAAACTGGTTCGGAACAAATATTTGTTTTATTTCATTATCATCCTTTGACCTGCCTTTGGCTTATTTATTCCTTGAAAAACCATTTATTCATACCGAAAACATTTCTGAACACCGTCTGATCTATCAATTGCGGGATGAAGTTAATGTCCGCAACAAATCAATTTGCATTCTACCCTCAATTAAGAGTAACAAAAATGACAGAACTTATGTTATTTTAAAATTGCTTTCTCTGACCAGTAGCAACGCGCCGTTAGGGTAGGGCCAGATAGGGTGACCACTCATGGCACCGGGTAAAAGGGGGTGCCGCAGGTGCCAGAGTCGGATATAAATGGGCTCCTGCGGTTCCACCAAAGATACCCTATCTTTGGAAGATTTTCCCGCAATACAGAAAAAAAGGAGCGCCGCAAAAATCTCAACCAGGGCGACGGAACTGTTAAAACCGGCCCTGCCTATGACAATGAGTGTTTTATGTTTTATTAAAAAATACAACAGTATACATTTCGTTTATCTGTGATATAAAATTAATATCAATGCGGGTACTCACCTAAATCAATTTTATTTGAGTTGAAAGGATCGGGACGATCTCGGAGCGGGCCTGGACTCCTGCTCTCGTACTGCAATGTAGTGTGGCAGTCCATTGCATCTTCTAGCAGCTCGAGTATCAACTCGTATAATTGTACCGGATGAGTCGGACACATGTAAGTGACCGTGCGTAATTCCAGTTTCTCTTCGGACATTTTTATTATTTAATCCTTCACAGTATTAACGACGATTATTAGCAGTCTAAGTACAACTGAATGTTTATGTTGTACTGAGTCGACTGTGTGTTTATTATCGAGTAGTTTCGATAAACAAAACACGCCGCGGCCACGGTTTGTCCGGTCTCCAGCGAGCTAGCGGTCGCTGTGTGACGTCGTGCGTGGCACGCGACCGACTCGTGTTTGCCTGTTTACTAAGATATCTAGGTTCCATCTTATGCCTAACATATTTTATTAGCAATTTCTTCGTTAGTTGTTTTAGTCATAACCTTTATCACAACGTTATTAATAACGCACAATTAATCTTCAAATATTTGTACTGAAACTATCAGTTGAATTTTCAGAAATTTATGCAGTTATCATATAGTATATTTAATTAAAAAGTGGTTCATCTCTCATTCTTAATATTTCCGGCTGGTTCGCTATATATTACGGATAGTCAAAATAGTCAAGGATTTGAATCTGTAAATGGTAAAGCCGACACCTAAACGCGGTGTTGGCTATCTATAATATCAAACTTAAATGCAAATACGTCTTACTTTACTTTGAGAAAGGGGCTAATATCCAAAAGAATAGCGGTACTTTAGAAATCTAAAGATAAAGTAATCCTTGGTTTGCAGATAATTTACAAATTAGTTGTAATCTTTAAAGAAAATTCAATAAACGTAGTAAGTCTTAATTTTCTTTTTATTCAGCGATAATAACTTATTAATCAGTTTTATTTATAAAAACGAAATTGGAAACTGCAGTCAGAAGATCAATTATAGCGCCACCTACTAAATTCAATTTTAAATTAAAGCCACTCAACCTCACTCAACTTTCACAAAAGACCTATTTGTGATAGTTGTTTATGTTGTTTATTCAGTTTATACGGACCATAGATATCATATAAGATAGAATTCAGTGTTACGGACGCAAACTTGTTTTGATCTATGACAGCTATTATGTCAAAACAAAATCAAAAATTTCCTTTCCTCTTTGGAAAATTTTATAAAGTCGGTAAATAAAATAAGATTTCCAACAAATTTACCATTAATAACTTATTATACACATCGCATTTATACGTCAATTAATAATTTAGCTATGGGTAAAGAAGATACATCAGCCAAAAAACGACGAAAACTGAATAATAGCTCAAGTGAATTAAGTAAACAGCCACCTGTCGATGTTTATAAGGTTAGAAAAATATTTTTGTTTATTGATACTTACTTTTGAATAGAGTTAACAAAGTCTATTTTTAGCGTGTAGTAGAGTTTGAAGAAAGCGAGGCGCAATCAAGATCTGCTGAAAAAGACGCTGTTTTGTTTAAAAAAATTTGCCAAGATGTTCGACAGCTTTTTGCAGATATAGCTGAATTAAAAACAAAGGGAACTAATGAGGTATGCTCAATTCTGTTTAATATTCATAGTGGATAATTGACTAACAACCTTTAAAATTCATACGTGTTTTTAGAGCAAGGAAAAAATAAACGCAAAGAGAGTAGAAGCTTCATTACTGCTAGTTGCATTAAAGAAACTAAACCGTTTGGAAAAAGTTCGTACAAGATCTGGCAGAGATGCTTTGAATAAGGAGAAACAACGAGTGGACTCAACACATTTGCTTCTACAGAATTTATTGTATGAAGCTGATCATCTAAACAAGGAAGTTACAAAATGCTTACAGTTCAAATCTAAAGATGAAGAAATAGAACTGGTTTCTCTGGAAGACTTCTATAAAGAAGCACCAGAGGATATTTCCCGTCCAGTATGTATAACTGAATGTTTAACACACAGGTTAACTCAGGTCAGAAAATAATTAAATTTAATTTTATATTTTAGGAAATCACAAAAAATGATGAACATCAATTACAACTAGCAAGATTAGAATGGGAACTGCGACAGCGTCGTGAATTGGCAGGAGCGTGCAATGAACTTGTATCTTCCAAGGAGCGAGTTTCTGCAGCAATTGCTGCAGCCAGATCTAGACTGGTTGCACTTGCGCCTCATCTCAGAGATGTGCTCAAGGCAACGAAACCTTTACAAGAGTGCTTAGCGCTGCGCCTGGATGAGAAGCGTGATGAAACAAGAGCTGCATCACTTCTACCGCCTCCTTTGTTTCTATTGTATGCTAATGCAAGTGCATATTCTGATGTCTTAGGTCCAGCACATGTTACTGTTGGTAAGAAATGTTTCTATTATAGAATGATGTGTCAGAACACATAGATATGGAAATATTTATTAATGTATTGTAATATTTTGTGTTAATTAAGGTATTTCTGGAGATGAAGATGAGGCACGAAGATTGGACCAACTCAATACTAGTATAGAAAACGACATCTTGGTATCCAATGACTCTGATTCTGATCAAGATAACAATGACGACGATCAGGTGGAAAAGAAGAAGCGCTATCACAGAACTGCGAAAATATCGAAAGAAGAAAAAGCAGAGGCCAAAAAGAAACAAGTGCTACAAAAGCATCCATTAAATGTTCAAGTTTCGGTTAAGATAGAAGATGGCACAGCTTTAAACTTGATTTTCTTCTATTTGGTTAATTTGAAAGTCGTGGTTGTAAAATTTATCATGTCTTTCCCGAGGCCTATCACGGGAGTGTCAGCAGCAGATGTATTAAATAGTGACAGCATTTTAAATGAATTATATCCCGGAGATAATGGCAATGATTCCCCGCACCCAGCAACAACTTATTTATTAAATGCAGCTGGTGTTACGGAACATTTTCAAAATTTTATACCCGAAGTAGGCAGACCATATATTTGGGCTCAGAGAATGTGTGGTTTAGATTTTATGGCAATCATTCTAGATGACCCAAAGCAATACAAACCAATTGTACCTTCACAAAGTCTGAGTGTAGTAACAGTAGAAAATTTTATTTTCACCTTAAAGAAACGATTAGAAGCAAGAGTGGAATTGATGAAGGAGCTGCAAGATTTAGAAAGTGGAAAAATTTTACCTATTAAGAATGATACACCTATTAGATTATCAGCAACATTGACTCAGTGGCAATCCGTTGGTTGGCCAGAGTACAGTCAATCACCTTCTACAGCTTTTTTGATAGCTGAAGGTTTAGTGACTGCAGAAAATATGTTGTACCGGGCTATTGTAACAAGACAATCTGCCAAATTGGTAGCCTTAGTAGCTCTGAGCAGCGACTACCCTAAGAAAGCTCCATTATTTTCTTTAACATTAGATTGGAATGGAACTCACCATGCTGGTGTCAACGATGACATACGAGATATTGAGCGACTTATAAATACTAATTGGGATACAAATGATTTTGAAGCACAAACACTTTCAGCACAAATGACGAAATTATTGACATGTATTGATATTCTATTAGAAACTAGTGGCTCTGTTGAGTTTCCACCAGATAAAGTTATATTAAAACAAGTCCGCGGTAGAAATCGTATGAAACCGTACAAAATTCTTAAACAAGGACCTGGTTTATTTGTCCAATATTAATGAAATAAGAATCTTCACTTAGTGTGGTTTCCGAGACTAAAATCTCCTATTACAACATAATAATCTCTGTTTTGTCAAAGACAGGGTTATGTTATATGTTAGTGTGGTAAATAAAATAAATTTAAGACATACACATGTTTTTCATTTAAAAACTCGAAAAAATGTATCAAAATACATTTAAAAAGCAGTATACACTTTCAGTAGTTGCAGTTGGTATTGTGCGTAATAAAACAACAGTTTGGTTTATTTTTATAATACAACAGTCTTTATTCTTATTTCAGTAAGTTAAATTATATAATATCTTTGAGGAGGAAACTAAAATGTAGTCACAATCAGAAACAAACAAAGAAAAACATATCTAGCAAATATAGAAGTTAATTTCATACTGCGTTGCTGCAATGACACACAAAAACATATTTGATAACTTAATGTAGAAATGCCATATTGTTATTGGTCGATAGTGAGATCTCTAAAAACATTATGTCCATTTTCAAATATTCCTTTATAATTTTTCGTACATTATTCACTACATTGGTATTAGTAAAATGTTTAATACATTTATGAAGACACCATTAGGAAACAATACTACAATGGCTACTCATTTTTTTTTTAAAGTTTTTCTATTGTTTATGCAAATCTAGTAATTTTACACAAAACGAGTTTGATAAAATAAACTATGAGTGTTTTATTGTAAAACTTGTACTATTTTAAGAAATTAAGGAGGGGGGGGGGTTAATATTTAAATTTTCAAACGGGATATAATGTCAACTACTTATCTAATCTTGTATCTTAAAGCGACGCTAGAATTATTCTGCGATAAAATATTTTAGACGGTTCTATAATTGTCTATGTTCGCTCGTCGACAGGACTCGACGGCAGCGAACCACTCTGGACAATAAAAAAATATAACACACTATTGCAATCTCTGGTAATGTTTTGTTGCTAAACAACTGCAAGTTTTATGAATTGATTTAGTTTTTTTTTTCACATTTCACTTTTTACACATTATCACTGAAAGTCAGTTTGACCACAAAATAAAATCACTTCACATGTTGCGTTGATGTGCTTATATATCTATAGGGTTGTTGCATATTGCATTATGAGATCCCAGCCTCTAGTTTCACATCCATGATTTTGCGCGGCCCCTTGAGGCAATTGAGCCGCCTCTGAACTGCATCTCGGTCTGTAAAATAATTATTGTTATTTTATTATTTCATATTTTGAATTGACTAACATACAGTAATCTGATATAGGCTGATGATATTTTAAAAAAAACTTACATCTAACAAATTGTTAATTATTAGCGTTATCTATGTATATGAATTATGAGGGATTTTTGACTTTTGTATTTAGAAATATTACTTTGTTTAGGGAAGGAGAGAGACAGTTGTCTATGTAAACTGTAGATAACATTATTGCTTCTATCAGTCGTATGTTTGATGTAGTATGTACTAACACTTGGAGAGCGTGGTGCGGTGTTGCGGATGCAGCGGGTGTCGCTGTACGAGTGAGTGCAGCAACACCTGCGCGGACATGTAGCGCCGCTCGCACTCCTTCATATCACCGAACAACTCCTCGATCGCCGCCATCTGGCACTGCACACACACCACACATATATTACTATCTTACACACATTAAATAAAGTTAATAATACATGTTTTCAGACTATTAATTGAATTTAATGTAATCTGAGAAGTTTTAACATAAAAATTTCACCTCGCCCTCGCTTACCTTGACGTCCTGCTAACACTTTCAATGCCACAGAGGAAAAAATCGTAGTGACATGAAACATGTTAAATTGTGTAGCCTTAGTAAGAGGCTGTACGGGGGGAGGGGGGACTAAATACTGATGGTAGTTATCGGTTTTGTTTGTATCGTGTTGTGTTCTTACAAGTTCGATGGCGTGCTCGTAGAGTATCTTGTCGCAGATGGCCGGTGTGACGCCCGCTTCGTGCAGCCGCCGCGACTCGTTCACTATCCACTTGTACTTGCCGTTCATCAGGGACACCACTACCCGCCCATACAACAATAAATTTATAAATTCAAATAAAAAATAAATTACAAATCTAAATATACTTTATTGTGCACTATTATGGAGTTACAAAAAAAGAAAGTACATCAGTATTTTCACAAAAGGCGATTTTATCACTAAGCAGCGATCTCTGCCAGACAACCTTTGGGTAGAAATTAAGCTAAGTAAACCAAATCGGTAGGGTGCACACAAACAGTGACAAGAAATTAAATATAAAAAAAATGTGTAATTGCTCCACAATATCGTACATTTTTAGACGACTTAAAAAGAAGGAGGTAATCAATTCGTCTGTATTTTTTTAATAAGACATTATTTAAAGTAAAACTTGTCGATTAAATGACAGTGTGATCAAAATTTCAAATAGTTTGAAGCTTTAACACGTTCAATGCTACCGATTCTCCCTGCGAGATAAGTACGCAAAAATCATAGTAGCATTGAATGAGTTAAAACAAGTTTGCTGCTCAGAGTTATTTGCATGTTATGACATAACATAGTATAATTGTAGGTTGTGTAGTTACCGTTGCGCACTTGTGGTGTTGGCTGCAGTGTGCGGGCGCGGTAGTGCGCTGCTGCGAGGCGAAGTCCTGCCGCCAGCGCCTGCATCGCCTGCACCAGCAGCCCCAGACGTACACTCGACCCACAACGCTCTACAAAACATTAAATAATAATAGTTTATTTGAACAAATACTTATACATCAGTTGTTGGAACATCATTTTAAGTATAGAATACTTGTAGCAGGATGCTCCTTTCTTCCGTTACATAATTTTTTTTTTGTTTTTACAATCAAAATCTATAAATACAAAAGAAAGTCGTGTTAGTTACACTATTTATAACTCAAGAACGGCTGAATCGATTTGACTGAAAATTGGTGGGCAGGTAGCTTAGAACCAGGAAACGGACATAGGATAATTTTTACCCCGTTTTCTATTTTTTTTTATTCCGCGCGGACCGAGTCGCGGGTCAAAGCTAGTAACTTATAAATCAAGAAAAAAGTGATAAGCAAGTTGGGTAGTTAAAATGAGTGCATACATTCAATGGAACATACATTTATAATATCACTATAGTCATTGTCTATGGTTTTTTACACAGACGTATTCGTGACAGGAACTAATAACCATATAGTATTTTAATATAAAAGGTAACAATGTTTCGAGGTTTACAAACATTTTTTATTATAAACTAGCTTTTACCCGCGACTTCGTCCGCGTGGAATAAAAAAAAATGCACACAAGATAAAAAAAAATCCTATGTCTGTCTCCTAGTTCTACGCTACCTCCCCATCAATTTTCAGCTAAATCAGTTCGACCGATCATGAGTTATAAATAGTGTAACTAACAAGACTTTCTTTTATATATATAGATAAGATGTACTCAACATTTAGTTTAGAAGAAGTAAAATAAATATGTATGTTCACCGTCAGATGTGTCCATGAGAGCGGCGATGGGCGCGCCGCAGGAGACAGCCAGGTCTGACAGTAGCTCCGCCAGCATCAGTACAAAGTTCAACTGAGAGAACACCTTGCTGTGCTCCTCCTGTAACACGGATTTTTACAGTTAAATTATTTGTATAACAAACCTATTGTGAAAAATGTGAAATTAAGTTGAAATCTCAACAGTAATTGTAGTAGTAGTTCTGATGCTTTTTCACATTTTTTAGCCGACTTCAAAAAGGAGGTTATTTATGTGTGTTACCGCGATGCTCCGCCCCTGGTGCTCCGATTTTTGATAAAAATTATTTTAATCGAAAGGTACTGCTTGCAGATGGGTCCCATTTTTTTATCCTTTATCAATATCGGCAATTATGACTTTTTTGTAGTCTGTATGTATGTACCGCAAGTATGGTGTCTTCCTGAAGGTTGGGTATGTAGACAGGAGGTTCGGGCTGGTGCAGCTTGAGACCGCGCAGCAATGCATCTGGCAATGCACCGCGTTTCGGTGACGCTGCTTCACCGCTCGCCTTCAGTGCCAACGACACCGGCGGAGAGGATCCTACACATACACATAGTTATATAACTTGTACAGAAAATCTTTAAAAAATATACGTAATTTATTACAAGTATTTATTTAGTATCATCTTTCTCAATGTTTGCCATCAAATCTTGTCAAATTTGATCCAATAGACGTTTATTGAATGAACTGAAGTTTTGCATACATATGTAAATCGTGTGACAACGCCACATTATGATACCATGGTGCTGATCTGACGATGGATGTGGAAGGTGGCCATAGAAATTTTGTAATGAAACGACACAACCTCATCGAGTTTAAGCTCGTTTGAATCGTCTTGACGAATAGTTTGTCTTTTTTAATATCTAGTTCCTTTATTTAGAAAGAACATAATCAAAAGTTTGTGATTTTCAACTGATTATTATTCTAGATTTTATTCATTATTCCAAAGGTGTGAATGTTTATTTATTAGAGTGAGTTTTATGTAAGTGTTTCGTGCAGTAGTCAGTAAGTGGTCGGGTACCAGATCTGCGCAGAGGGCTGGCGTTTGTAGGTGAGACCTGCCACAGTGAGGGCGGAGGTGAGCTGCCGGATGCGCTGCGTCGCCGCGTCGATGGCGGAGTGCCCATCGTGAACGGCACCTGTAATATACAGAGTTAATATTATAAATACGAATGTTTGATGGATGGATATTTGTTTGAAGGTATCTCCAGAAGGACTCAACAGATCTGGATAAAATTCGTCATAGATATAGAACATAGTCTGGAAGAACACATAGGTTACTAATTAAGTTTTGTTTTTAATTCCACGCGGACGGACGACAGCTAGTAATTACATAAAAGCTTAAAGAAAATTCGTCTTAATTATCAATCGAATGCACTGTGTTACCTAATCATCAAAATTATGTTTTCTCATAATGGAGTAATTTCATTACTTAACCAAAATGCTGCTAGGCTCGGTTCACAATTTACTGTAATGTGCGACTTACAGATGGCGGAGAGAGTGAGCCGATGTTGGTCGTATTTCGGTTATTGTTAGATCGCAGCACGTCTATGGGCTGTGAGCGCGGCACCTTCGACGCTACCGTCATTGGGTTCTGTAATACAAACGTAATATTAGGTCCTTACATATGAAATTGGCGTTTTTCGTACTGGCCACTTTAATCACGAATTTCTCCTCTTTGGTAAGGAATTCCAAATTCAAATTTGTACAGCTATAGACTCATGTATTTGTGGTTCGATGACCGTCATTCATTTGTTTTTTTTCTTCTGTTTTTTTCTGTTTGCGTCACTCATTTTACAAAATGGAAAACTTAAAATATCGCATTATTTACGAGTACGAGTTCCGCCGTGGCACTAGTGCTGCGGAAACGACTCGAAGGGTGAATGATGTGTATGGCGGTCGTGTTGCAAAAGAAAACACAGTTCGTTTTTGGTTCCAACGTTTTCGTTCTGGAAATTTCGATCTGCAGAACAAGCCCCGTGGACGGCCTGAGACTCAAGTTGATAATGAAGAGTTGAAGGCTATTGTGGAAGCGGATCCATCGCAAACCACGTCCGAGTTAGCTGCAGGCTGCGATGTTAGTGATAAAACTGTTTTAATTCACTTGAAGCAAATTGGGAAGATTAAAAAGCTTGAAAGGTGGGTACCTCACGAATTGACTGAAGCAAACCGGCAAACGCGCGTCGACTGTTGCGTTACATTACTAAACCGGCACAATAATGAAGGTATTTTAAAACGAATTATTACCTGTGATGAAAAATGGGTTCTTTACGATAATCGGAAGCGCTCAGCGCAATGGTTGGATCCTGGCCAGCCAGCCAAATCCTGCCCCAAGCGAAAAATAACCCCAAAAAAGTTACTTGTAAGCGTTTGGTGGACTAGTGCCGGTATTGTTCATTACAGTTTTCTCAAATCTGGCCAGACTATTACGGCTGATGTCTATTGTCAGCAATTGCAAACCTTGATGGAAAAGCTAGCGGCTAAACAACCTAGGCTGGTCAATCGCTCCACGCCACTGCTGCTTCACGACAACGCTAGACCACACACTGCGCAACAGACGGCTACTAAATTAGAAGAGCTTCAATTGGAAAGTCTAAGACATCCTCCGTACTCCCCGGACCTTGCTCCAACAGATTACCATTTTTTTCGAAATTTGGATAACTTCTTGCAAGGGAAAAAATTCAACTCCGATGGGGCAGTCCAAATCGCCTTCAAAGATTTTATTGATTCCCGTCCGACTGGTTTTTTTAGTAAAGGGATCAATGAACTACCTATGAGATGGCAAAAGTGCATAGAAAATAATGGTTCATACTTTGATTAATTAAATATATTATATTAAAAAATATTCGACTTTTTGTTCCTCCCATACAAAACGCCAATTTCATATGTAAGGACCTAATATATACGTAATATTAATCACATACTATCTAAAATATAAAAAATACAAGTGTTAAAGTTGAGTCATTATCATAATAAGGCTAATAAATTAACCTCAATCTACAATGTTTAAGTAAGGATGTAAACACGGACGTATCAATAATCGATAAGTGACAACAGGCTTTCCATAAACAGGTTATTTTGGTCAAGAATAACAATTATGTAGCGTCTACAAAAAAAGCTGCATAAAAATTTTGTTTTACATTTCCTTTTTTTATAATTTTGATAAAGTAGTAGTGATAGTGTCCAACCCTGAACCATTAGTTTAGACTAGTCTTAAGTAAACTCACGCGTAGAGGTGCGGGATGGTCGGGCGGCGAGGACGAGGCGGGCGATGTGGGCGAGGAGGGCGTGTCGGATGTGGAGGGCGCGGCGGGCGAGGCGGGCGTGAGGGCGAGCGAGCGCGGGCGCGGCGCCGCCTCGGACCCGGACGAGTGGGTCGAATGTCCCGAGCACTCCGCGGACCCGCTCTCGGTCGCCTCCACCACTACGAAGTCGTCTTCTCCTGCCCAAGTCGTGTCTGAAGACTCGGCTGCAATTACAGTCTTCATTTATTGAAATCATTTTCCAATACACACTTAGGATTGAAATATCCACGAGATTAAAAACCATGTGCACATTTGAGTAGAAGTCAAAATCAAAGGTCAAAGGCCTATACCAAATGGGAAGAGACACAATACTTGCTCTTTGTGATTTGTCATTATGTATTCTTATGGAACGGAGACAAGAAATGTGGTGATCGTTTAAATCTTGCAACAGGAAGCTGTACCAAATGGAAAAAAGTAATGACAAATCATTCTTCATACTATGCTCGATTATTATCGTCTTACCGAAAATTTTTTTTTTAAATATAAATATGAAAAGTACATTGTACTCATAAATGTATAATTGTTTAAAAATACAATGGCTGAGCGTTATGAAAGGAACTGCGAAATGAGAACACATTGTTGTGTGTGAAAGGTCGCAGCACGCAATAAATATATTATTATTGATGCAAAACAATATCTTACTTAATTATTAATATATTTCAGCTATTTATAGAGCAGATGCATAATGTACTATAAAATTTTGAATTACACATCCATAAAAATTCAACGTAAAATGTTAATTTAAGAGTAAAAATTTGAAAACATTTCTTAGCCTACCAAGTGAACTTTGAATTTTTTAAACCAAAAGATTTAACTGACTTACCGTGGGTTTCTGAGACCAAAATCTCTGTATAAAAAAACATCATCATCCTGTCATTATTTTTGTCAAAACAGAGATAAAGATATGTTTTAAATGGAAATTATGGTCTCAGATCCCCATGGTATCGGCGACCATTACTTGATTAACCGGTTTGTTGTAAGAGTTGCGACGTTTCTGATTGTTATTTATTTGGTCTATCTCTTTGTTTCCTTCGTAAGCGATGTCAGCACGGTATAGACTTATAAATCGTTGGCACGTAAGTTACTGCGGTAGTTAAATTGATATACCGAGCTTCGTACACTCAAGAGTAGAGAAGGTTATCTAATATTGTGTTCGTAACGCATACAATACTTTTTTAATGAGACATAATAGACATAATTAGATACATTCAATGATATTTTTAATTGGAATATTAACTTTATTAATATCGTTAAAAATATATTAACATTTGATCTCATTTCCTTTTAATATAAATTATTTTTTGTCCACTCGACTGTACTTCAGCCTGACCTATAAAGCAGTATTGTTGTAATGACGATGGATAAATACAAGTATTGTACTACTAGTGAAAAAATATTTCGCGAGCTTTTGTCTTTACAAAACAAAGCACTGTAAAATATAGAATACACCGAATGTGGTAATTTTGTATTCGTAAGTAGTAATTAGAAAATCTTACTAACATTATAAATGCGAATGTTTTGATGGATGCGTGAATGTTTGTTTAAAGATATCTCCGGAACGGCTCAACGGATATTGATGAAATTTGGCACAGTTGTTGAACATTTTCTGTAGGAACACATAGACTACTTATGTTTTTTTTTTTTCAAATTCCGCGCGGACAGAGTCGCGGTCATCAGCTAGTAATTAATAATATGATTGCAAAACTTATAAAGAAAAAAGAAAGTTGAAAGTTTTAAAGGTGAGCTATAAAATCAAAATTTATAATTTAGTCAATCTATATACTGTGGTGGTCCTGCGGTTTTTGTGACAGATAGGACATTAAATATTTTTGAATTCATAATAACATAATACGTTAAGATAATATATACAACGAGAGATAATGAATAAAAATAAGTATATAAAGTATATTTGTTTGGTAATTAACACGTACTCATTAATGTTGTGTACGCAGTGATTATACATACACACAGTTTATTGTACGGCGCGTTATCTCGGAAGTTATATTAATTTATTGTTTCCAGTAGCGTTCTAAATGTTTATTAATCAATGACGGACAATGCGAAAGTTTATCGACCAGGTTAATAACATTATGTAGGTATTTTTAGAGGGAAACAGAAAACAAAAACATCTTATTTACACAATTTCTATTTATAAAAAATTCAAAGATGTGTAGTTAAGTCGAACAATCTGCACTAACCCAACTTGGTTTACCAAGGCCTAGTAGTCTCTGATTTAAAGTAGGAATGAGCCCCTCTTTGAGGACTTGTGTGAGATGAAATAAACAGGATGAAAAATAGTTTTTAGTACGTAACTAAGATTTTTAAAAGAGTTAAAACTGTACAATGTACACATACTAGTATGAATCATAGCATGTTCCGCTTGTATGTTTGGGAAGGAATGAATAAACATAATAAAGCAATCTGACAAATGACCCAATTTTATTAAGGCGTTGCGATAAAACAATGTCTAAATGATTGTCTTATCAAAGTTCTGACAGTTTTGGTCTCAGAGTGATTGTGTACTGGAAACAACTTTCACTATACTTAAGTATTCGTAACAAAACAACAATGCAATGTAAAAGCAACAATCGTAACACTTTTTGTGATTCTGCGTAAACATTATAATAAGTGAAAAGTTGGACTTGCATTATTAGACTTCAGAAAATAATAAGGATAATAAGCGTAATTTTAAGGTTTGTATAGTTTACTGACGGTCGCTGGCAGAAAAAAGAAAAGTAGTCTATAACATTCCCGCATGTATCAGCTACCTTTCTGTCAAAGGCCCGTCAAATTCGGAGTTCGGAGACAGTTTTTTATCGTATCAGCAACACAAATACAACATCATTTTATATATAGATATAGTGATATTGTGACTTACCCGAGGAGACGGGTGCCTTGGTGAGGGTGTGTGTGACCGGCTGCGGCGCGGGCAGCGGGGAGCGCGGGGCGGGGGAGCGCGCGGCCACGCCCCCCGCACTACCTCCCCCCACCCCCACCCCCACCATACCTGCCATACCGCACTGAGCGCCTGCTCCTGCTGACACGACACACGTTTATTGTTTATTACAATAAGTATGTAAGACAGTGTCCGGCAGCTTTTATTACATACATACGATTAAAACAATAATTGGTATAAAAAATTTGATATCTACGACACAAGATGAAATAAATGGAATTATGTACTGCGAAAATGACTTGACATGGTTTTAAAAAATGAAAATGCGCGTCTGTATTGTGTAAGTTAAAAGTAATAAATAATACCAAAGATGGATTTCGTATTAATGTAGCATTATGTTATTCATAATTTTCTTAAAGATCTTAAAAGTTACACAATACAGACTAGAAACTTAAGGCATAAAGAAGTTACGACATGGATTAAAGCAATGGAGGCACATAACCTAGTCCTTGAAATTTTTGAACCCCATAATAACTTTGATATTAACCAAAAGCGTTAAATCAAGGTATAAATAAAGCCATGCTTATTGTATTAGTATGCTTGAAGAATTCACGGCACGTAAAGAAACATGAACGCCGAGTACATTGCTCGTTAACGGCACAGAAATAGTTTCACCCCATGCGACCAAAGCAGTAGTGTAAATGTTGTATACCCTGACTGTCCCAGGACTCCTCTAGGTAACAGTTAATATCGACCTGGCCCTCCATAACGCACTCCAATATATCAGGAAGATCCATGTCCAAACCTGGACAACAACATTAGTTCAAAAATTCCGGACTAGAAAGCTTGAATGAGAAATATATGAATGGTGATGTGCATTGCAACTAATTTTTTTTTAACTTTGTTGGTTTGTCTTGACTTGTCAACTTTACAGATAGAAATGGATACTTCAAGTCCCTACTCATCAGATCCTTTAAATTATATGTACATAGGTCTAAAATAAACCAGACCTAAACAAATATGTAATTTTCACAGCATAAACTTTAGTTTGGCTAAGAAACGATATGAGAGGACGTCATAACAATAACTGTTACGAGGTCGTCCTCATTGCGTAGAGAAAGAGGCGTGTCTTAAGAGTATTGTATTTGAGGTCCTGTATCATACAAATGTATTATTTTACAAAGCATTTAGTATTAATGTTGGTAACTATTGAATATATTATAACAAAACACTATTTACACGATAAAACTATAGTTAATTTAAAGCAATAGAAATTAAAATAAGGAGCCATCACCTCAGTGATTAATAATGTTAATTAATTTAGAAATGACTGGATAGTAATGTCGTAGAATGATTACAAATTTCGAAAGCGTAAACAATAGAACTTGGTTGCAGCTGATTAGTCACCCGGTCAGATTGTGGTTTCATAATACGTATAATGTTGCCATATAAGTTGATACAAATCTGGGACAATGTATTACTTTTATCTAATTTGTGAACTATTATTTTATTATAAATATTTATTCAAACAAAGATTCGATGGTTGTGAGAACTATTTCACTAATAAATAAATGTGATATAAGCATAACTTGGATATATCAAAACGAAAATTAAGTTAAGTTGGAAAAAATTCAAGAACTTAACCAATTTTGAATAAAATTTAAATTACACATTATTATTTTTTGATTTAATTTAAATTTCATATCCAACATCACAATAATATAATATGGCAACCCTATAGGATAAAGCATGAAAGAGTAAACTCACTGGTAGCAGAAGCGGTGCGCGGCCGCTGCAGGAACGGATGGTTGAAGAACATCTCGAAGGGCATGCGCTCGCGTGGGTTTCGTCTGAGCAGACCGATCAGTAGATTACATAGCTCTGGACTCGTGCCCGCTGGCATTCTGTACGGAAAAATTACATATGAACATGTTCATATAACAACAGCTGATTTGTTAATTGACGTTATGATGGTTGACATTTGCTATATTTTCTATCAATAAAGAAAAAATTTGGAATACGTTTTCGAATTTGTCAGACTTATTTGTGTATTTACAATTATAATTTCTGCATAATGTAAAGAGTTTAGTGAACAACTTGAAAAGAAATTACAATATGTGAATGTACCTTTCAAAATCATTGTATTATATTTATTAGCTTAATTAGGTATATGTACTCATATTCAACCAGTACAAATATGTTTTTAAATAAAATTCCAGTACCACATAGTCGTGACATTAAAGTATAGGAAACTTATAAAGTTATCTATATTTAATCATCTACATGTGGTAACTTTTTATTACATAATCGCGTATACAACAAATTACATACAAAACAGTCGAGAGAAAAAAATGATGATTTAAATATTTAAATTATTATAGATAGACCAATAAGTTCAAAGTTAATTTTGATGGCAATTAACACAACTAATTATTTTTACTTGAAACAGCCGTGTTACATGCGCATTTCACTTTTTATTAAAGAAAAATCTGTTAACGAAAAAATATTATAAAAATATTAAGTTAAATCTTCAATTAAAACATTAAAAATTTTCAGTGTGGTAATCATTGACAGCGTAAAGGAAGTATTATTAAACAGTTTTCACCTTGAACATTGGCTTCAACTACAGATACGGCGTTGTAATAAAACTAGTCGAAAACATTAAAAAAAGACAGTCTACTTGGCATAAAATGCGACATGTAATTTGTGCGTTTGAAGGTGACATTTCGAACTAAATTTCTTTGTACACAAAAGCTAATTAAAAATAAATAAACGCGCCAAAACTTTGAAAATGCTACAAAAAACTCTTAGTAAACACCGCATTAATTTTCCCACTAATTACAAGAGAATTTTTGTGTAGATAAGTGGAAATTGAAATGTTTTATTTTGACCACGCAATGAATACTTAATTCCTATAATGTTTCCAATAAAACAAATATAATATGACAGTATAGGTCTAAATACCAATAACAAAGATGGTAAAAGCGTGACATTAATTAGCGGCTCACCCTATACTTTCTAATCCGCTTAATACTATCAGTGTCAACAACTCGTTCTTCATATGAAAAATCGTAGTGGTAATTAACGTTATATATATATATAATGCTTAACTTATATATAATGCGCGCAAAACGTATGGAGCAGATTCCATTACAATGTGATCATTGAATTAATTAAAAATAAATACTACTCAAAGCAAAGGAACATTAAACCTAGCAATTTGTTGGATTCAGATAATTGGTTGAGAGTAAGTTGCACTTGACCCGCTTTTTATAATTCACAGTGAGAACGATACAAAAGTTCAAACGAACGAGTTTTAAATGTATTTAATCTTTTAAGTTTTATCGTAAAAATGTCGACTATCGGACTAAATAAAATCTGTTACAGTTAATCTATGTGTAAAAGTTTTAGTAGTAATTTTTTCATTTGAAGGGCATTGACATTGTCATTTTTAGTTACTAGATTAAAAATAGTTTCAGGAACGTACACTTAATAGCGTCAAGATTAGTTTTTTCGTATCTATCAACGAAATTATGAGCTTGGCCAGAAATATAAAAACTCTTCATTTTGCAGAAAAATATAGAACTGATTTATTTGCGCACATTAGAAAGTGATGTAATAAATTAGCCAATAGAAGCGCCCCCGGGCTATGATTTTTGTATTCTTGTTTAGACTACAAACAACTATGACAACGCATGTAGTCTACACCATTGTATTGAGTATAAATTGATTACAATCACTAAAACTCTTTTCATTTCAGAAATTTAAAACTGGTGGAACGAATTGTGAAATTGGTATATGATAAAACTCATGCGGGTTGATTTTACACTTACTTTGGCTGGAGATCGACGCTATTTTCGTAGAAGGCTTTGAGCTCGTGGGGCGTGGTGGCTTGGAAGGGGGCTTTGCCAGTCAGGCACTGGTACACGATCGTGCCTAGACTCCATAGGTCAGCCTTCGCGTCGTATTTCAACGACATTATCACCTCAGGAGCCTGCAGACAGATAAAAAACATTTTTATATATAAACGAAATACATTTTTTAATTCATTTAAATATGTAATTAAAAATGACAATGAAATGCAATTATCATTATTTTTATTATTACACAAGATGATTATATGCATTGAAAACATGTTGCAACTTTAATCATTGTGCCTTTCACTGTGTGATTTGAATAATTGAGGATATTATACTTTAATTAAGCTCATTTATAAGGATAATATCTGTAAAAATCAATTAACAAGTTGTAATATAAAGTAAAATGGTGTAATATTTACCATATACATCGGGGAGCCGCAGAGTGTGACGGCCATGTTGCCTTCTTCGAGAAATCTCGCAAAGCCGAAATCAGCTAAGAAATGTAAAGATAAATATCAGTAAGCTTCCTGAATTAAACGTCACTTGAAAAAAATATAGTCAATAAAAAGAAGTAAAACAGCCTCGCCTTTAAAATCTACCGAAAGCTATGATGAAAAGAATATGAATATGTACGCGCGATTTTTATTTCCCCTTCTTGGGTCAGTCGGTTAACTAATACCACATATATAAATTGTGCAAAGATACAATAAAGCATGATTTTATATTTTAAGCCCCAGATAAATACCTCTGTCTAAGGATCAAAGACTAAACGGAAGTAAGAATTGCATATTACTAGAAATGTTAAAAAAGTTTTTTTGGCAGACTTTCTAAAACACGTCGCAAATTATATGTTTCGCGTTCCAGTTAAAACCTGCTTTCGATCTTTATAGTTGCTTACAGTTGGACAGACTCAAGAGTTATTGCAATAATATACAATCCCCTTCTTAACAGTCATTAGAAACAAAGATTTATCGACTAAATGTTTGGTTACTATGACTTACTTATTAAAATATATCTAGGACTACATCTGGTTCTGACTAGAAAGAACCACAGAAAAAACTAGACATAAAGTGTTGCGATTTATCATCCAAAAAATTAATTAATTACCCAAAAAAAACTTATTTTCAAACAGTATTCTTTCTGGAAATACAAATTTCATAATAAGTCCTCGAGAATTCGTAGTTCAAGCTGATCATCACACTGCCGACTCGCCCGGCATATTAATGTAAAAAGTTGTAGTAGCACTGAATGTGCTAACGTGGCTTTACCTATTTTGAGTGTAATTTCAGCGGGATGCGGCGTGCGGGGCGGCGCTACGTTGTGTGTGAGCAGTATGTTCTGTGGCTTGAGATCACGGTGAACGATGCCCTTGGCGTGTATGGCACGCATCGCCTCGGCCAGCTGCCGCAGGAATAGGCGGATTGTGCCCTCGCTCAGCAGCCGGTTGGCCTGCAGGTAATCTGCCAGGTCTCCGCCGTTGCAGTACTGACGAAAGTTAATAAAATGGTCAATGTAGTAGATGATACAAAGGTGTCCTGTTTAAACTAATCTCATTCATGAGTTGCAATTTTTTCAACTATTTGGTACTTTAAATAGGTACCTCTAAACATAAGAACGTTACATTTTTGTCAGTAGGAAAATAAAAATAACATGAACAAAGTATATTTCCTAAACATATTTTTGAAGCAAAATTAATATTTGGCATTATTGAACAAACCTTCAATATCAAAATATCAAAACGGCAATCTATCACCGCATAATTATCTACACAGTCATCTAGCTGACTCGATCATTGTGTCAATGTTACCGTGCTGATATCACCCGCGTCAACAATACTTCTATAAATTTCGAGATAAGAGATATTCGCAATTGATTCCGATAAAATAAAAACTGCATCCTGTTTTGATGGATTCATCATCAAATTTCGATGAAATACACGTATGAGCGTGAGAAGAATTTGGAAAATTTACAATGTAAATGACAATGACCCTTATTTAGAAGAAAAGGCATAAGGCAACTACCTGAGTTAGCAAAAGTATGCATATATCGATTATTAAACAATGCGTCGACTGGATAAACAAAACAGAGATGACTTGCTCGATATGATTCGTTTGTTTTAGCTACTGTATATATGCTCGTTTTAATTTAACTATCAGTCGAGGTGCGTTGAAGGCGAGCATTACAGTGGCGTAGGATTCAGCTATTGTACACGTGTACTATAAATAATCTTTTGAGGTGTATGACGCTATAGTCAATAGACAATTGTGTACGTAATGTAAAACATCTCATATGGCGCATAGTTATTCGCTCGCCCCATATATTTTCTCGTTTACGCGGAGTCTTTATCGAGTTTGATTCGCGATAAGCTGCGCCATGCCGTCGGTAATCTTATCAATGAGTGATAATAGTTGTAGTTGTCAGTGAGTTACGGGCGCCGCGCTCCGATGGTCCTTGTCCGCGACAGGTAACTCCTGATTCCCGTCCGTTTGCGCAATCTGTGGCCATGAAACAGAAACATTTCTTCTTGCTCTTGTTGGGAATTCTTGCGTAAGTATTTTTATGTTTTGCTGTTCAGTTCTCCTTTGAATAAGGAAGAAGTTTTTATCTTACATTTAATTACACAAGCAATACTCACTGAAATATTTTAAAATAAATAATTGCTACAAAATTTGTAGCAAAATTGTATTACAAACTTGTAACTTGGATAAATTGCAGTAAATAAGCTAATATTTTATGAATATTATGAATTATCTAACATCTACTCCGTAATTAATATTTATTAAATAATACGTAACTGAAAAACTAATCAGTAAGGATATTTAACACATATTATAATATTGCTTCTACCATTCATATTCAAGACCTTGGATTTCTAATATTATGATATAATTTTTATTACATTTATAGCTATATAACGTTTTTGTAATTTAAAAGTCAAATTCTAAATATTAACTACACATTAATAAATAATTCAATATTTATGAAAGTTATCGTTACAATAATTTCTAAGATTGTGTTCTTCGGCTACGCCCTTGCAGTTATCGCCATCTTTATCACTGTACTTAGCAATTTTACGTCAGGTCGTTACGATAAAAACAAAAAGTACTTATTGGTTACGGTCACATGTTTTAATGTATTGAAATCAATTTCCAGGGCTAACGTTGCGGCCGCGCAAAATGGAGAGTTACACATACCTCTGGAGAGTGATAATCAATTTCCTCCAGAAGAACATGCAGAAACAGTCGACAGCCCTATAGAAGGCAGCGGCGATGGAGTTGTTAGTGAACCAGCGGACACGACCACCGAAATTCACCTGATACCGAAAATAGAAGACGTAAAATCACCAGTGCTCTTAGACAATGAAACGGAATCTTCAACTTCCGAATCGAGCATTTCTCCGACACCTGAAACAGTCGATGCTTGTCCAAAACCGTGTGTATGCAATATAGAAGGCGCCACTAATAACTTCATCGTGGATTGTTCAGGCTATGGACTGACGGAGTTTCCAAAACTTTTAGATCCAAAAACTACCACCTTGAACTTGCAGAATAATAAGCTCACTGAGATTCCCAAGGAAATATCAGCCTTGAAAAACTTAAAAGTGCTAAACGCGAATAACAATCAGATAATGGAATTGGCACCTGGTGTAAGTATCAAAAAATTAGTTTAACATCATAATATAAAGATGAAAATAATAAAAATCTTCTGAAATTATTATTATCAATGGAAATTTACAAACGAGGCATATCATTCCAACGTTTAATTAATTTTAATATTAATCTTCAATTATATTATGAACTTTTCCAATTACAATTACTTCTAAGTACGTTTATAATTTTCGTTTCCGGTCAAAGACAAAAGTTATTAGTAGTTAGTTAACCTAGATATTACGTTTTTTTGTAAATATTGAATAAGCGTTACTTGACCACGATCGCACCTGATGAAGTGATGATGTGGCGTAAAGATGGTGCGCACGCTTTAATTTTTATGCGGTTTTTTAATACATACACGATTTTTTCCTTTCAGTCAGTCAGCGAGCTTCCTCAGTTAGTCACACTGAAGCTCGCCAACAATCGGCTTATTGAATACCCTAGAGATTTGAAGAATAGTCTTGTCCTAACTAAATTAGAAGAATTGGACTTGGGAGGAAACGACATGAGAACTGTAAGTAACGCGTATAGCAAACTTATTAATCTTTTAAAATTAATAAGTGATTATAATATTTTGAAATATGTTATTTCAGAACCTGGGAACTGAAGTATTTTTACAATTTAAAGCTTTAAAAAAATTAACTCTAGCGACATCCACTCCAGAACTACTGGATGGACTTTGTGCAGCTTACAAGGAAACTTTAGAGACCGTGTGCACTGGAAGTTGTGACACGAAAACATATGACTGTCCGGATACGCCTCAAAATATAGAAGAAGATTTAATTGAAGCCACATTGCCTGGAATGATCGCTTTTAATGTGGGAGTCGTAGACGGTGATGATGATCCTAATATTGAAAATCCAAACAATGATGCCAATGCCACTACGGAGAAACCAGCGGAAATGCCAGTATCGTCTCAAACGACAGGTACATCGAGTGTCGCCGAGTCCACCACTACTACGCAAAAAACTCAACCCGCTGGAGAATTTTCATTACGTGCAGCAGTGAACAAAGAACCAGCCGAACAGGTGGTTTCTAATTCTATTGTTGAAAAACCAAAGGAAGACGCTAAAGCGACTACAAGCGCGACAGAAGTTAAAATAGGGGCCAAAACTGAAAGCAGTAAGACTGGTGGTGTCGATAAAAGCGTGATTGGAATAATTGTAGCCGGCATGATCATCGTTGTAGCTGTTGTAACTATAAAAAAGAACTGGAGTTCGATCAGAAAACGTTTCGGCTCATCGCCTAGACCACCGAATAATCGAACCGAAGCTACTACGAACGGCACATCACCGGAGGAAGTTCCGTTACAGGACAAGTCTCCTGTTTAAGTAACCCAGTATACTGTATGATATTTGTATAAATGGTTTCGATCTGATTGATGTCATTTGAACTTGGACAACATATTTCACAGAAAGACGAAATTATTAAAATGTGATTACGTCATAATCACATTTTAATGACGTTATATTTGTAGAGTGATATATGCGAGGTAAAAAAACTAGAATAAGATTTACTAAGGTAGCATAAAATATGTAAATAAATGTATACAGTAATGCTTCAATAATATACATACCTTCATTTTGTACAATTAAAATAAAATTATGTTTTCATAATAAACTTTTAGAGTTATTTTTAGTCCTCTAAACAATTGTAGGTAACCATAGCGATTGTTCTTTTCTTCAACATTGTATGTAATGAAGAAGTGTTATTATTAAGACTTTATTATCACGATTCATAGATACTTGTTTTAAAGTTGTAAACATTAGAGAAATCTGTCAGGAATTTAAAATTAACTTGGGCATTACAAACACCTGCGTATAAACTACACCGTGTATATATGATGAGTTTAAAAATAAACTTTGTAACGGTACTACATAAAGTGAAATTGAATGTTCATTCCGAATTGTATCACAAAATAAAAGTACCAGAATTAGAACTGCATCCAATAAGGTTTATTTTTTCTGCCAGTAATTTAATGAGTAAAAAAGGTTCTTGACATTACACTTAGCGGGTCTCAAGAATTGAGACAGTTATTTAAATCAGTTTTTTTTCTTTAATTAAAACTGATATTTCGTAAATCTATATATATAAAAGAAAGTCGTGTTAGTTACACTATTTATAACTCAAGAACGGCTGAATCTATTTGACTAAAAATTGGTGGGCAGGTAGCTTAGAACCAGGAAACGGACATAGGATAATTTTTACCCCGTTTTCTATTTTTTTTTATTCCGCGCGGACGAAGTCGCGGGTAGTTAAGAATAAAAAACGTAATGGCTAACAACCAAGTAGGATGAATGTTTATTAGTTGGAAATTTATTTGAAACCAAAAGACATACGCTTGGGAATCAATCAGACTTGAAAGCAAATATTCCTTGTTTATAAAAACTATGTACGTATGTATATATCAACATTTTTTGCAACTCCTTTTTAGAGTAGTAAACAATGAAAGTTAGCGATACAAACCGCAAGCTAAGTACGGATGCGCGCCTCGCTGGCTATACCTGGCCGTGCCCGCCTGACCGCGACAACCTGCGTCGTTCCGTTAGGCGCTTTCCGCGCTATTAAAATGAACGCCCCTTACTAACCACTTCCGACAACATTATGCTTCGGTTAACCGTACGCTTTTCTGTCCATTACATCCTACAAGCCATCACTTTACGAAACGGATTTACAAAGAAAAACTTGTGACAGAATAGAAATCAAGAAAACAATGCTGTACGCCAGCGTCCTTAGGGATATTTGATGAAGCACAACTTGTGCAAACAAGCTGTTTTTTGTTGTGTTTATTCAGCAAACTGTTTATCCATATATGTGGGGACAATTTCTTGATAATATTAAAAGAAATATTATCGGTTTTTAAATAATCTTTATAATCTTGTTAAAAAATGTGTTAAGTATGCTAGCGGTGTAAATAAAAAAATTTAAGCCCAAAGACAATGTCAGTGACTCCAGCTTTGGAGGAGTGGCCGCTAATTCTCAGTTCACTGCGTAGCAATAAATTCATGCGTTGGAATGAGCGACGCATTTGCAGCCGTGCATTGTTTATTGACGCGTTTTAAGATATGATGAGTGCATTGCTCCCATACCACAAATATAACATTATAACGCGAATTTTTTGAATACTATTGCAAATTATTACTTTACTTTTCTATTTTTAAAACCCAAATTCAGCTGTTTTTGTTATTATCCGCAAGAAATTTCATTAATTTGTTGCATAATGATGACTATGCCAAATTGTTATAAGGCAAGTTTATATACATTCACGATGTTGATGCTTTTCATGTTGTGCCGTTCTGATGTTGACCTATTTACAGAGTAAAAACTATGTCTATTGTCTATAGTAAAAACATGACTCGAAAACTGATAGCGTTACGTGCCAATGTTTTTACAAATTTATAACAGATATTTTATTAAACTTCTTAAGTCAAGTCAAATTACTATTGAATCAAAAAGCAAGTTTTAAAATAGAACAAACTTTATCATGAAGATTAGTTTGCCAGTTACTTGGAATGCATCGTCATTCTTTTGCATTTTTTTTTAACTAGAAGTGTATATGCGTCAATTTTCCCTCACCCTCTTTTGCACTTGTTGTTTGTAGGCCGCTATACTTCGTATCTATCGCTTTGTAATGCACCGCGTAAATCACGTCGAAGTGAGAGTGGCCTGTGCCGTGGGGAGTTATCATTACCCACCGCAGATAATAATGATATAGTTCCTTTGTAATATTGTTATTCTCTTTATTTTTGCTTCAAACTTATATACGATTATAATATATTTTTAACATTAACGCATGACAGTAACATGTTGTCGATACAAAATATGATTCTCTTATGGTAAACATTTTTAAGCAGTTTAGGTAAGACTACTATTGTGGGTTAAATTGTTTAAACTTTCGTGAGACATCATAATTAATTAATTAAGAAACGGCTTAACTCACGTTTTGATCGTCCGGTGGCGGCACCGACTAGTTTCGGACCCATCGGGGGTCCATCTTCAGGGCGAGTGTTCAATTCGAGGACTTCGCGGTCGCGTCGCGTCTCGCACTGCGGGCCATAGCGCGTAGCGCGCGGCTCGAGGGGGCGGCGGGCGCGGGGGGCGCGGTGGCCGTTGCGTGCGTCGGCGACGGCGATGTCGACGAGTTCAAAATTGACGAGTCACTGTTGTTGTTAACATTAAACGGGGCGCAAAACGTACTGACGATGTCCGACACGTATTCAACACCATCTTCGTTGTTCTTCTGCTTCGGTCGTTGTTCGGAAACTAGTCGGTGCCGCCACCGGACGATCAAAACGTGAGTTAAGCCGTTTCTTAATTAATTAACTATTGTGGGTTGTTTATTTGTGGGCGTTAATATAAAATAGATAACATATTTGAAAATATTTTTGTCGTTTATTGCCTTCTCAGCTTAATAAACCGTTGTTTTGTAGAGAATAATAAGAAGTTATAAGTTGGCGCTGAGATTTTACTCTGTGAGTTTATAACGGATTCAAACCGAACGGGACTTTATGTGTTGGTACGAAAAATCCCGATGCGATAGTGGTTGTCTGGCTCTAAGTATAGTGGGCACCACAGACCTGAGCATGTATGAGAGATGTTATATTTAATATTTGTTATTTCATTCATCAGCGTAACGTAAATTATTTTTTCAAAGGATATCCCCTTGTGGCCACCATAAAAGCAATAATATTTCATCGCAATGTTACTTAATTCTGCGTTAAATTGATTTATCAACTTCCTTAGCATACCACAACACTAAATTAAACGAATATAAACGTCGTCGGAAACTGTTGAAAACGTCAACAAGAAACAGTAATGTTGATAGTTTTTATTACAAACAGGAAAAAATATCTCGATATTGTCTTGAATTGATCATTGAATTTTGAAATCCTGAAAGTTTAAAGATAACAACGAACGCATAAAAATATTTCTTCGTGTTTGAGGTTCGTTCGTGTTCCATATAAGAAAGTCAGCACTTGTACTTGATATTTTTCAGTCAATTAAGAAACAGTCAGGCTCTTTGTTCTAAATGGTTTATATCTTGTTTCATAACATTAGATAACTACGGATTTTATGAAAAAGGTACGTAAGTTTCTAGTCGTCTAGTATTACAGCATACTACATGTATTATATTGTCAATAATGATAAAATGCAAAAGTTATTTATGTGTTGTGTAAAATTAAACATCATTATAACAATGTTCCTTCCCTCTAATAGCATTGTCTGTTGGAGTTCGCATTATCATTATTTCTTTATCGTATTTTGAATCGATGGCAATGAAATGAATGGATACTTCCATTAAACTGTCAGCAAATACATTGAAACTTATGAGATAAAATAAAAAAATAATAAATGGTTAAATTAAATGTGAACGTACAAATGAACTATCAGTGTTAAGATAATATTAAGTTATTTGGATGTAAATTTAAAGTTTTCGTGAGCTTGAATCTTAAAGTCTATTATGGACTATCTGTTGTTTTTTTTTTTGTAAACTTATATAAACGCTTACTTATACAAAGCGCTTGTAAATAGATATAGAGAATGGATAGTTATAGCTTTAATTCCACGAGTGTACGTTAACGGTGCGGATACTGCTTTTTAATGTGTGTGCCATCAACAGAGTAATTGCTCGCCAGTACATCAATAAGTGAGCGTAATGCATGTTGCTGTGAATTAATGAACGAGTATTTATTCAAAGAAACCTATCAATATGTACAAGAGAATCATTTCATAATTATGTTTATATTATATTATAAATATATTTTATTTTAATGTCTTCATAGTAATGAATTATATCATCCGTCTCTTTACAAGGAAAGTAAAGTAATTACTTTCATTAAATTAATTACTTTACTTTATAAATCAAGAGTAAATTTAATGTGCTTGTGTATTAAAAAGTATCTAAGGTTAATTAAATTTCATACTCCAGAACATTTCATTTATGGTACTTATTGTGTAAAACTTAAGCTATCTAATTGACCGTAATCTCTCTTAAAAAGTACAAGATTAGATGGTTTGAAGGTATATCCGGAATGGCTCAACGAATCTTGATGAAATTTGGCACAGATATAGAACATACTCTGGAAGAACACATAGGCTGCTTATTACGTTATTTTTTTAATCCTGCGCGGACGGTGTCACGGGCGACAGCTAGTTACCAATAATTATTACGAAACCAAATTACGTGTTCGATTTCATGGTATATGATTAAAGTTTCGACCTAATGATCTAGATTACAATTTACATAAAAGAGTTTAATACACGTGTCATAAATGGAGCATCGTTCCCGCTAAACGAAGCCCTGGTTCGCTCCAAGGCCCGCACGTGCAGCGATCAGGGCTTGACAACCGCGCTCTCCATTAATTCGCCCACGAGGTCGGCAGCTGTTCACTATGTTCGTACGCTTTGTATATTGTATATGTAATTATTACATAAAGTATACTATTTTTACACCCAACAAGATAATAGAAGTAAATTTCTTATTGCTGTCATTGAGATCGTAGAAAATAATCTTGTATATGAAGGCAGCTAATGGACGTTTAAAAAAGTAGTAAAAATATGAAATAGTGACGTCAATATATTGACCAAACAATGAAATATGACCCGACATTAGTTATATACCATTTTTGAAATATTCATTGTTTATCTTTTTTTAAAAAGTGCAATGAATCATGAATTTCACTTTCATATTATTTTCATTAATTTCTTTACAAACGGGTGTTACTAACGCCGACTCAGAGTGTTACGTAGCATATCTTGGTGGATATTTAGTTGAGAAACCTTCACTGAGTTGTCATTTAACGGCTGAGTACGGCAATATATATATAAATATTAAATTCACAACTGCCAATCCTACCCCCACTTTGACTCGTCTCGCGCGCGTATCGTCTGACGAAATCATCAGCACGATTTGCAAATGCAACGACCACTCCCCGTAATTAAAGTTTGAATCAAACAGAAAATGCACTATTACATATATATTTCATATAAATGCAAGTAGATGTTGTTACATGTTTTGAATTAAAAGAGTAAATGTTTAAGTATTGTCTGACAATGTTTATGATATTCATACACTCTTTCCTTTCTTTGAACATGTTAAAAAAGGAAGAAAGAATTTAAAAATGCAAATAAAACAAACCAATAATACAAATAAAAAACAACCGAGTTCTTTAGATGTTACAGTTTGGATTGATGATCCTAGTAGTTTTGGGTCTTGTAAAAAAGCATTTCTTTATATTGGAACAAATAAATAAATTTCGCTCATTGACGCACAAATAAACAAAAACAATAATGGTATATTTAAATTAAGTTATTTTGGTGTAGTAAATATTCTATATAGTGTATAAAAAATTTACAAAAAAAATTACTGCGTCATGTCAATTACTTTGCCTGGTGGGATATAGTGCCAATGAACTTTCTTTAGATTTGGCTAAAACGTAGGCGAGCAGTTTTAGTTTTTACGCAACAAAAACACCCGACTGAGGACTACTTCGTTCAAATGCCCTTGGACATATTCTAATAATAATTCCGTACATTTTTTGTACAGCGTTGAAGTGGTCTTTAAATTAAAGATTTAATATTTTTTATATTCAAATTATGTAATCCGTATAATATTCTTTTAGTGTATTTTGTAGAAGAAAAATAAATATACCCTAAAACTGTTTAGGTAGGTAATCATTAAATTACTCTTAACGTGGCAGAGTTTGTTTCCGCTCCAGCGTGTGACTTGCCCTTATCTCGATATCATACTGTTTACATATAAACTTACAGATAGATATATGAATATGCGAACGTGTAACCAGACTTTATCTAGAACACGTTCCAACACTAGGTTACGAGGGGCTTTATTCAATTACGTTATGTAATTTTAAAATGGGACTAGCATTTGATCCGGACATGCTTACGCGTTTAATCGGTTGTTATCGATAAAAGACGACGGATTACGTAAATAATGTTTCAACTACCAAGAAAAGCTATCTTAACGGTCAAAGTACAACACTGGGAGCCCTATGTTAAATAAAGAATCTTACGAGTAAAGGACTGGTTTAATAATAATCGTTTAGGCTCACAAATAGGAGTTGCAGCTTTTGGATGAATCTGGTCCAACGTGTCAATGCAGAAGGAAGCAGTATTTATTCTATTTTTATTCCAAATTTATTTTCCACCTTTAATTTTCATATCTGCGAAGCTAGAATGTAGTAAGAATGATCAACACTGAGCTGGATTTCAATGACTAGCTATCTCATATTATTTACTTACACCTATGAAAGTAGGTTATACAAACCTGTAAATTTGTGTCAACTTTACTCGGTAGTGACAATCAAACATGCAAACGGTTTTTGTAACTAATTTTTTTTCCACGAGATGATTAACAACGCTCCAGTTCTGATCACCTTAACGAAATCGCTTAATTTCATGCTACGTTTTAGATAACAGAAAGAAAGTTTACACACTACAAAAACAAAAAAAAATAACTATCGTAGCAGATATCAGACAAATCCGACAGATCTCTAGAGTATGTGTTAGGTAAGCCTGTAAAATAAGGTATAAATTCAAAGAGTTAAGCAGAAAATTATTCAAAGGATGAATAAATCATAACTACAAATTACTAACAAATAACATTTCGTAGCAACAAGGACATACGAATTATTTAACATGTTATCACTTCAAATTTTACGCAGTATCTACTATGTATATTTATATAATCATGTTTTAGTGTAGAAAAGATTGGTCGTATCGCAAATAAAGCTACATCGAGTATAAATAGCTATGAATTAAAATCGCTGTGGTATTTTTAAATAATTTACCAAGCACGTATCCTGTTTAAAATTGCTGTAATATAGTACTAGTACTGTAATACTACTAAATAATAAAGTGTGTAGTCTAACTTCAATAAAATTTCCAATTTACGATTTCATTATGATTGCCAGGAAATAAGACCGGAGCTAATGACAGTCAATCTTCTAATCGTGTAGGTAATAACATACATTATTATATAAATAATAAATACGCAAGCACATAGAGATAACATTTACTAAACACAATTTATAGAGAATATGAAAAACCTTTTTTTATCCAATAACATAAAATTAAAATTCCCAGACGGTACACACTACGCATTAGACTAGAGGCCCTTTAAAAACAAGTAAATATATATCTTCATATCAGACACAACTGCGTAATTCGACCTATCAGATATTTTGTTTATGTCTCACCTATGGCGCATTGGATCCTCAAGTATTGTATGAGGCTAAACTTTCATATGCGCATTAATAGTGATATATATTTATATATATTGTATATTATCGGAAGCATGTAGTGTAAACACAATGAGACAGTTTGCACGAGCGAGCGATACACGTGTTTATTTCGCGCCACGTGGCGATGATTCTTGTAATACTACTGAGACGAAAGTAAAGTAGTCGAATAAATGAATTGCGATGATCTAAAATAGAGTTACTGCTTCAATTATTTTGTAATAATACTGTAATACACATGAATAAATTATAACATTCCTATAATTTTAAGAAGAAATCCAATAAATGTATTCTATATCGGATTACATAAAAGTAAATTGCTGTTTTAAAGGTATGTAAAATTCAAGAAACCTAATTTTTTAATGTTTTTAGTTTTTTCTTTAAAGGGTTTTTTATCGGTCAATAGCTCTTATGATTGATTCAGAAAAGGTTTAGCAAGTAATTGATAGCAAATTACGGTTTGATGATACCGCATCGGCAAATAAGTTTGAAGTGCTTTGTGATAAGAATTCCTTTTAATGGTATCATCGTTTTCACAAACATGAGATACTTTACCATCACGCGAGACTTTGTAACACTAATCGTGGGTTTCTGAGACCGCAATCCCCGTTTAAAAAATAACATTATCTCTGTTTTTTCACAGATAATAAGAAAGATGACAATATGTTTTATACCGATATTATGACCTCGGAAACCAACGGTTAGTGCCTTATAATAATAGAGTAAAGTAATTAATAAGGAATTTTAAACAATTTTTATATTAAAACGCTTTTAACCGACCTCAAAAAGGAGGAGATCGTCAATTCGTCCGTATGTTTTTGTCTTAATTTGAATTAATGTTTGTCTTGTAATTTATTTAATAAGCACATCTATCTGGGATCGTTAGCGGTCGAGAAGCGCGGCGTATAAAGGTTAGTGGGGCAGAACGTTGACACAGACGCGATACAGCAGACAGGCGAGAATTAACTGATAAAACGATTTACATTGCTTTATTCGTTTATCTACGATACTGGTTTTTCGCATATATCATTGACCTATTACGACATTACACCTCGCAAACTACGCAGTACGGACACGCGGGCTGAATAAAGCTGGTTTTATCTCGGCCGTCGAATTATTTCGATAATACACACCGCTCGCTATATTCACGCACTGTCTGCGTGATAATCTTTAATAGAACTCAATAGTTTACTTTTTGTCCCTTCTGTTGGAATGGGAGCATACTGGAATTACAATGAAATTGGCAATATTTTGTGAGCCAACGTAGTATTTAATTGAGTATTTAACTTGATTGAGTTAAACAATTAAAAGGAACATCTAACACCTCCTTATATTTACAAATACAGTTATTAAAAATATGATTCAAACTAACAAATAACTTTAGCTTTATGCATGTAAACTGGATTTTGTTTCTATTTTAAGATAACAAAGGCATAAAAACGTATAATTTATTGGAGGTAGCATTTGTTGCCAGCAAATAGAATAAAGCCATCTTGTTGAATTTAGCATCAATTCGGACCGCGTGGATCTAATTTTGACCTTGCCGTGTATGATTACAACACTCGTTCTATACACGGAAACGTTTGGCGCGGCCGAAAGAACACTTCTATTTTTGTTATAACAAGCATCGCGGCGATGCAATTTGCTCGGTGGTTATAAAGTTAAGAGACACGTGAGAACGTCTCATATGCTCATAAAATAAAAAACAAGACTGGTTTCCAACAAGTCATCGCGATATACGATAGCGCTGAACTGCGGCATTGTTTCCGTGTGAAATCACATATGGTACACAAGTCTCGGTGAATTAAAACTGTTATTCAACAACCATATCTCGTGCATAGTAACAAATATCCATATCAATTTGACCTAAGAAGAGTTTGTTTTAAATATACTATTGCGTAACTTCTTCGTACTTCCGATAGTATTGAGATATGAATAAATTACCAAGAAACGCAATATAAAGTTTCACGATCAGCTTATTTATATCAATAGTCAATAGTCTGCAAAAGATAATGACCTTTGGTTATTCGACTTACTCAGCAGGTTTTGACTTTAATTCAAAAAATAATTAATCGAAAAATATAGTGACTCATTATTGGTAGTCGTTTATATTCATACAAGACACATTGTTATCTGTGTAGGTATGTACAAAATTAACATATAGCGTTATTTAGTCGACCTAATAAAGTCGGTTATCATTGTTGGATTAAGTGCAAGGGCACCAGGTTACGGACGCGCTGTCGACGCCCACCAATACCTCTGCTATTTCCTTTGTAATTAGTTAAATAAACGACAAACGACTAACGTTTGCATTGTATTCTAATTTAACATCACCTTCTTGACTATATCAAGCTTATTACAATGAATTAAAATAACCGTCGACTTGTAGGATTTTTATTAGAGCTAAAGCTTCCGCAAAACTCGGCCGTTGGTAAACAAATCTTATGCAAATGACCGACGTCTGTCTTTAAATATTTACTTATGATTTTTTCACGTTTTATAATGTTATGAGCGGAATAATATATTTTGAAAAAACTTTAAAGACAACAGTTGTAATGTCCTATTAGCAGCATTTTCAAGGTCGATAAATTAAGGAAATCTTACCAGTGAAAAACGGACATCAAGTGCAATTGAAATGTAAATTGTCAAGCAAAATAAACGATTTTGAAAAAGAAAAAGTTTGTTGACGACCATTCAATTGCCCTGGTATTTACTATTCGTGTATTCTTCGTTGCGATTTCTCTTAATATTGCCATAATTCAGCATATCACGATTTATAGAAATTTAATAATTTTTTTCATTAACAGTTACACGACAGATATTAATTAACATAATATTGATAATGCGATGGCTAAATCATATATGTTCAATATCAATACGTTTTCTTTGTTTACCTACTACGTAGTATCGAGACACTTATGTTTGCGAATGTATCGACCACGTGTTTAATACATCAAAGCTCGAATACAGGAAGACGTCAACTACTGAATATATTTTTTTTTTACTTTATCACTACTTAATATTAATATTTTTTGCTGTTAAAATGTTTTTAGTGACAATACTATTTAAATTTCCTACAAAATCCTTGGTTTACTATGCTTCCTATATAAACTTTGTATTTCGAAATTAGTTCCGTTAAAAATATTATAGGGTGTTTGGTGTCTTGTAGTCATCATTGAATAATAATCAAGAAGTCGTGCTATTATGTTGGTGGTGTTTGTTTAGAAGTAATTTTGAAATATTTAGCTATAATTATTTAGTTTATATTATGTTTTATTTTAAGATATTCCTCCCAAGTAGGGTTGGCGACAGGCAGGTAACCGACGGTAAAAAAAAATTTAAGGTTTATAAAACCTTGTGTGCCGACCCGTGAATGGGATAAGGCCAGGGAGATGATGAAGTAGTGCTATTATGCAATACGACACCACTTGCTTATTGCTAAATTGTGTTATTAGTTTAGCATAAAGCAAGTGATACATTATATTAAATTACGCAGTACCCTAATGTGTATTTGAACTAAAGTAGTGATTTATTGTTTTACTTACCTCCATAACAACGTAGACATATGCGGGACTGTCCATGCAGTCGTGCATAGCGACGAGGTTGGTGTGATGCAGCGCTGTCAGCTCGCGTAGAATCTTGATCTCCTTAACTAGGATCTCCGATGCCTTTTGTATGCCCTTCTTCGTAACCACCTTGACGGCCACCGACTGCGACGGGTTCTATTCAATGAAAACAATGCGTTTAAACTTTTTGAATATATATATCGCATTAATTATTTACAGCAATTAAAGCAAACAAACTAAAGTATTTATTACTTATTTAAAAAAATATAGTGCTTTATTAGAATATGACCTTTTAAACTATGTAAATAAACATAAATGTGAAGTCTTATTTTTAAAATTAAAAAACGTGTTTTAAGTTTGTTTAGGTATATAAATAAATTTGCCAGAATTTTAAACAAGCGCCAAAAAGAAAGAAAGATCGACGTTAGTTAAAAATCGTAAGGTATTGTTAACGTGAGAATAAAGGACACCGACCACGACTGCGTCCTCCTTGAAAAAGACAATTTATAGTAATAAATAGTTGCTACTAACGTCTTTGAACTGGAAGATTAAGTATTTTTATTTTGCATGTTCCAAGTGGTGTTCATTAATTTCCTAAGTCATTTTAGCTAAAAGATAAAGTTCCGGAAACCAGTTGAGTATAAAAAATTCAGAAAGCAAAATCGCAATGCGGCGAACACCTCGCGTTAAGAATGACGTCACCGTGACGTAACAGAGAAGGACCAAGGGCATTAAATACGATCAGCATTTTCCTAATCGCCTGGGACACGCGATCTTCAACACTTTATGTATTCAAACCAAACAACAATAATGTATATTGTTCAATAAAAAGTTGCATACAGTAGAGTTGATGATGTCTATTGGATGTGCGTGATGAATAATGATTTGTGACATTTAATCAACTCTGCACGTGTTGCATTTCTTTGTATTAAATTGTAGATTTATCATAATTATAGACATGACGACATATTAGTACCTACATAGTACCTTTAATGTAGCAGTATATTTATGTGAATATCGTCATATTTTTTGTCGATCCCTCATTGTATAACAAGATATAATATCCCGGATAACTATATAGGATAGTTTTATTCGTTTTTAAAAGTTTTTCGGAAAAGGTTATTTTCAAAATGATATTTTATAACTCTTAAGTCAAATTTCATCATATTATTTTTAAAATTACTCACACAACTATGATATGGTGGAAATATGTAATAAAAGAAGTAGTACAACTGTACAATTGTTGCAATAAGTTGTGTAACAATAAAAGTTGCATTTCAAATGATATAAGAATACTTGCGGTTCTAATTATTAATGGGTAAGGCTATAACAAAATACTGAAGTAGATAAAATATTTAGTATCAAAATCATTTACTGTAAATTATTATATATTTTAAAGAGAAGGGCAATTCTAGACTAGGCAAGTTCCTAGAATTCTATCTGAGTAGGAAAACTACGCACAGTTGGTTTTTCTTTGCAATTAACTGAATCATTACTTACGGTTACTTTCGCAAGCAGCAGATCAAGATAGCATTAAAGTGAAATCGGAGTTCACTTTAGAACGAAACGAAACGCACTTACTTCAAAACAATTATGATACGCGTAACAAAACATACATTTTGTACAGTAAAATCAAATTATACATTTACCGTGGGCTCCGGATACCAAAATCTCTGTATAAAACATATCGTCATCTCCGGCATTATCTTTGCTGAAACAGAAATTTTGGTATCGGGAACTCACGGTAACTTTTGTACACGTTTTTAGGTTATTAGATTATAAAGAAAAGGAAGAAATCAACTAAACTAAGTTGAACTTTAGTCTTAATAATTTTCTGAAATACATAAGTTGAACTTTCTCCTTATTTCGCCCATTTCATAGGTTGTCTATCTTATATATTTATATCAAATAAATTAAATATTTTACTTTTAGTAAATACTTTTATTACAGGTGTACGAGGCTTAAGTATGAGAGAGTAAATCAACAGAATTCGTGATTCGAATGTGAATGGCGTGACGCAGTCTACAATATATGCCATGATTTGCATTTTGCATATAACATTCGCGTCGTCGCCAACGTATAAAATATATCTCGATGCTTATATATACGGATTAACCCACTTTACGACTTCACTGAGTTTTACATGAGTTTTATATGAATACATCAACTAAATATGTTTAAGAGGTGAACATTTTCATGGACATTTTATATGTTCAATTATTTTAGATACATATTATCTTATTCCACTTGACAACACGAGCGCTTTGTATTTTTAAGAAGGTACATGATATTAAACGACAAACAGAACTAATTACTAAAGCTTGGCGACAAATACAATCGTAGCGAGTGTAGTACGTAAGTTCATATGCAACCGTAGCCAGTTACCTATTGCCAGTGTCTACGTGCGTCAATTTACGTCATTCTGGAAGACATCTCATTATTACATAAACAAAACTCGCGTCATTTACGTATTGATCTGATAAAACTAATTGCTAAATCAAACGTTACATGGTAGGATTTACATACAACAAAACTTTCTTTTTCATAAATTTACGTGATTACAATTTCTCGATAAATTGCCACCGATATTACTAAAACGAATAAAGTAGTACGAACAAAAAAGTGTAGTTAATACAATAAAAACCGACGACTACGTGACTCATATGAACAAGAAATTCTACTCTCTTATAATTACACGAATATACATATAATCTGAGGACGAGTAACAATGAGTCAGCGTAGATACACCTATACATACTTAAGTAACGTAGAAAAGGCAACTTTTTATATCTTAAGCAGTATAAAAAACTTGCTAAGAAGTCAATGTACCAAAATGTAAAACTTCGTTGTCCATTTAATTATTATATAAAGATTCGGTATATTAACGTATGTACCTAATGATACCTCGGTAGTGTTTTAAGATAACCAAGTTATTTACATGTTACAACTTTCGGACAGAGGTTTTAATAATCATATTATTGCAATGCCTTCTTGATAAAATATTTCCTTATTAGGCTTATGAAAGGTTTAGCTTTAGTCTTTCTGCTGTGAAAGAATAACTATAGCGAAGCGAAATTTATAATATTAAATTTATCTTATAGTTTTACATGTATTTAAATCTATTCTTTGTGAATAAATAAATAAGAAAAAGGGAATAAATACGTGCATAAAATGTGTATGCTTTGATGCAAGATGCTGTCGGATAAGATGAGAGATTGTTTCCAAAGTGTACGGAAACGTAACAAACAAACGCTGATGTTTCCCAAATCGTTCAATAACATGTTGACGTTGTAAGCTCGATGTTTTCATAAACATATTTTAACTTACGGCCAAACCCGATCCTTAAGACCTATCCGAATGTTTTGATTACTTTTTACTGTGGAGAGCATAAAGAAATTGATAATAGCTCTGTCAATTAAAAATACCTTAGATAAGTAAATATCGTTAAAAATCTATTATTAGGTTAGGCTGTTAGAAAACAAGCAGTGCGAACAGGAAACCTTTCCGATACATGCGATAAGAACATAAAACTCAAACCAGTAACACATATGAAGCAAATATGGATACTTTTATTCCTATTACATCTGTAATAGGAATAAAAGTATCCATATACGATATCTATCGTGAGCATGAACTAATTCGAAAACAAAGAGTCACAAAAATGATGAAGCCGAAATAAGAAGAATAAAGATACATTTTATAAAGAAATTTTACGAAATAGCTAGCAATGTATCCGTTACCATTATGACAAACAAAAACCAAGTGAACCATTTATTTCTGTCCGTGTCCCTATAGCAAATAGATTTATGTTTAACCTAACAGTATGCAATATTTAGCACAAAGGACATACAAAGCTTCACTTTGATTTAGCACCGGGGGCCCGGTGGTGCGCCGGCGCTGGGCTAACATTAGCCCGCCCTACATACCGTAGGCTCGCCACTCGCCTCGTGCCGCCATCGCCTCTACCAATCGACCTGATTTCAACATGCGCCCTCATACTGCATGCCTGTTGCTTCAGCCTTTAAACATGCACATCATTTTTGTACTCATTTTTTATAGTAAATAAATAACATTTATTTTGTTAAAGGTATGGTATAAGACTTAAATTCCTTTCCACTCATAATTTAAACTACAATTCAAGGTATTTCTTTATACCAGTAGATAAAAAGACACCGCAGATAGCATAAACAAAGGTTTATCTTTTCTAGACAGCTCTGGTCACAAAGAGACTAAACTATGCGCATAACATAAAACCACGCTGCCTTATAAAGTAATACTACGTTAATCCTAAAAGGAAGGTATATAATAACAAAATAAATTGTCGCAATCTTCACGTACAATTCTTACGCTAGTTATATCTGTAATGAATATTACTTAATTGCAGGCAGCTGGTACTTATAATTATTTTATTCATTTAGACTAGATTAAACAGTAAATATGATTTAACCAACGTAGCTGCCTACAGTTTACTATTCCTGTGTTTTTTTCATCTTAAATAGAAAGATGACGCTCCACGACGAAGTTTCCATACAAAAATATACCAAAGTTATAGCAATTTAAAAATGCGTCTCTAAACTCGATATCGAAGTGGAGCCGATGGCTGACGTGGCTGGGCCAAATAAGAAAATTTGCGAGAAAGCATTCGAAGCGTCTTCGATAAAATGTAATACAAAACATTTCTACAGCGGTACTCGTTATAGGAGGATCACATACTATGGAAGGCATTGGGAAAGGCCTATGTCCAGCAGTGGGCAGACAAAGACTGAATATGATGATTCGTTATAGATAGTGCATCGGAAAAAACCTTTAAATTATTCTTCAACGTCACTCGAATTATTTTACAACCTTTTGAAATACAATAATAAAATAAATATTAACTCAGCTTAAACGATGTTTGCGACTATAGTCAAAAAGTAAAACATGTTATTTAAAACCGTTAAAGATTGTACGAAGTATGTTGCAGGTTGCACTACGCATTACGCTCGACTTCCAACCTTACTCCATGAGCCTTATAAAGATATCTAACGGTAGTGTTATGGTTATAATCTTGTATGGATGCCAGTTCTTTCTTGAAATAAATTTAAACACGACAACAATGATAACGAGCGTATAAGCGTGATAACATGCAAATTAGGTTTAAGGCAAAATTGGACACTGCGTATTAATGTCTGTTGGCCTTGAGATGTGCGGAGCATGTCGCATATTGTTCTGCAATATATTGTATCACGAGCCGGGAACAAAAGGTTTGAAACCGAACCCGCTACCAACCGGAAAACGGTGCACATTCTAGACTTACAGGCGCCTTTGTCACGTCCTCGTAATATTAACTAAGTACAACAAGTCTTACTATCAATGGCATGATTCAGTTTACATTTAAATAAAAAAACCAATAAATAATGGTTTTTCATTGTTGCTATTGATATAGTGAACAGGGCATCTAGTTTTCAACTAACAGTCAACTATATAAACAATACTGCTTTCCACAGTATGGAAACGTAAAATACTTTGTAAAGAACAATTATGAGATGTTAGAAAATTAAAAAAAAAACTAGATACAAGATCGAATCAGCATTTGTTCGTGTTTCAATTAATCTTTGAGCTAGCGCCACACCTTTATCATAAAAGGAGGTCAGTAAAAACAAGCGGGTTCACCAACGAGTTGTAAAGCAATTCGCTTAAACCTTGGCAAAAGTATATAGCGAATGTATTTTTCGCAGCGAATATGAAGAATATTTTATTGTATCTACAATATTTATTCAGTATATATTTAATACACGACATGAACTCATCGTAAGGACGTACGTACTTAAATATTATATTTTCCACATCACTTTCGTTATTATAATTACTAGAGGAAAACTTATTTTACCTTCATCCTAATTTTGCAAAGAAATTCATGAACCTACTAATTAACGCAAAAAGCTTTTTTTTAATAATGATGAGCTAGTAGCGACTCCTTGAGGTGAACGAACTTTTATTTTGAATGTTTACAAGATTGATCAGTTGCATAGTTCTCGCAGGTATACGTGGGCACTATATACGATGTATTTGTAATAAATTTAATCCATCGAATTCTCATAGAAAATGCGTTAAACCGACTTCCAAATGTCTTCATAAATGTCGATCATTTATTTAACGGTCGTCAGTCATTAATTACATTTTTATGTACAAGAAAACGTTTTAATTGATTGTGAGTCAATGGACTTGACAGAAATAACTTAAAACTGGAATAAGTACAGCTGTGCGGATGACGGACCTGCTTGGTAAAGCGTGCATTGTGTATCCAACGATTCTTTCTCACTTTTGTAGTCGACATACAAAAGGAGGCAAACATTAAGTGGGGCGTTGACTCACTGCACTGTCTAGCTAACACGAACTTGATTGGCTTATTAAGCAAGTGCCAGTTAAACTACACATTTTGGATGTTCTAATTTCCTGGGATCACATAGTTTTTATGCCTTATAATAGAACTTCCATTTTTAATGACGATAATCTCGGCGATAAATACGGTACTTTTCGTCATTGGAAGCCACCATGTTATCACACACATGCTTTGTATTTATGTTTTTTGTCACTTCAATAATGTGTTAGTTTGTCATCACTATCTTTATATACATTATAAGTTCATTGGTCTTTGTTTTCCACATTTTGCATGTATAAATTTACGACATAAAAAAACTTCTTCAAACTACGCTTCATATATATGTTTCACTGTAAAAACATTTCTGTTTCAACTTCTATTTTATCTGTTTATCTCATTTTTGTGTTATTGATGCCTTAATGCATACTCTTTTTGTGAACTCTAGCATACTCTATGGTATAGTGAGAAGCATAATTAACTTTTAAATTAACAATGGTATAAATTTTATTATGTTTCAAGGTCAACATCAACCTCTTAAAATACCATGCTGTGAAGTACCCAGATAAAGTGGTACTGTTTAACCACAATTTCAGATGGTATTAAATTGTATTTTATTAACAAAAAACAGTACCCATGTAGTACATCTTTTTTAAACATGTTCCATGGCACTAATTTTTTTTTCTTTTTCAGAATAAAGTGACCACATGCTGATTGTCTACTCTAGTTGTGATTTCAAGTTATTCTAAAATGCATCTTAAAAGTATAGATGTTTTAGATGTCAGCACTGACAACCAGCATACAAATAACAACATCTAAAACCAGCCTTATGATCTTCTATGCATAATAATTACTGTAAAACTCATTGTCTCGACAATGTTACGTAGAATCTCTCAAGTAGAAAAGGGAAATAGAACTTTCGGACATAACTAACTTTTCTTTGGCGCAATGATTAATATATTCAACGCAAAAACAAATTTTCATATGAAAATGAACTGCCAAGTGATATGAATCTGAATGCGTCAAGTATATTTACAAGTTCTTTCTATAATCGCATGAAAGAATTTAAGAGGACAATGACAATATGGTTTGAAATTAATCTTGTAAAATTAAATTTTCAAGACTCAATAAATAATTTAAAAAAAAAACGAAAAAAAAGCAATGTGTTAAGAGTATTTAGCAATCTTGGGAATAATTTGATGTAGTGTTCATGCAAAATAGTTAAGATTAGATTGTTCAAATAATGTTTGTAATATGTACTTTTGTTATATTTGTTATTTGAATGTTTTGATTTATATTAGTAAGTTAACATACTATGTGCATAAACGAGACTATATATTTGTGTATAACCTTCCATTGAAACAATCATTTGGTTCTGGTTCAAATTTATTTTAAGAGATCTCTCACGAAGATACTTGTTGAAAAATAGAGTAATATATAAGTTAAAGAAATGAGTGTCCACAAATAAATATTCGATCCATCTTGATGCAAAAATGGTAAAAGTAATTTAGCGAAATCGTTCAATTTGAATTTTCGTTGGCAGATGAGACATCATCGTATGACATTTTAATGCCACCCACGGTCGAGGCAAACAAATCAATGGTGAACGGAGTAGTAGCATTTTAATAGTAATTTGATTAGAAAAACAACATAAGGAACGCATGAAAAACAAAAACAATAGCAAGCGAAAATAAACAATGAGATAAAATCATAAGTGCGTACCCTTCTCTTCCTTCCTTTGTACACCATGGCAAAGGCTCCGTGCCCAATTATATCTTGTTTGGTGAATTCATATTCACCAACTTGAATAACTTCCATTTTCACCAATTTTCCTTTAACCACAGACATTTTCAGTTTTTATTTATATACACTTGTACTCGAGGACAAAAAAGATCGATACTATAATTTTGGAAAACTCTGTTAGGGAACTTGACTAAGCGCTACATTCTGATTTGTGCTCATAATCACTTCCTGCAAGTTTCCATCTATAGTTTTGTTCTCACTAGCACTAATATATCATTGTAACAGTGCCAAAACACAACACACAATGAACGCAAAATGTAGAAAAGTGATTTTATTTTGTGTTGTGTTTGATTTTGCGAAGTAAAGACTGTATTGCCATATAATATTTTTCTAACAATATTGCCACAATCAAATTCGTTACATTTTTAATTAGTAGATTTCAAGAATTCTACCAAATAGCAATAATGTTTTATTTCAAATAAAATAATTATCATTAAATTTTATTACTCGCTTTCTACGATAACTCGATTTTCGATATTCTTTCAAGGTCTTTAATGGAGACAATCAGCGTGTTTGGAAAAAGGAACTATTTTTAATTGTTAATCGAATACTTTTCAAAAGCCTGACAATGGTATAAAAGTAAAGTCTAATTCTTGTATACTCTTATGTAGTCTCAAATTTGTGATAATTGAAGTTTATTTTAATTTCTACCAAAAAACGTTAAACCATTCACTGTGACCAAGTCTATGACACGGTAATAATAATACCGTGAGTGAGAGAGATACAGTTATACCCAATTCCTGTGACGTGACAAATACAGGGATAACTATCTTCTGTCCCTTTCTGCGTACCAGGCTTTGGGGTTTGTTTGGAACAAAGGTTGTCCCCTACAAACAACCTAGGTTGTCCCTAACAAAGTTTGACATTCGTGTTATTTTTCGAAAATTGTGAGTACTTAGTCGCTGTAATTGTGTAAAAATATTTTGATATTTCAGTTTTAGTTAGGTAAAGTTTATAAAACATGGTATACTGCTGTATTGTTGGATGTAAAAGCCGTAGTGAGCGAAAAGAGGAAAACATAACCTTTCACTCGTAAGTACTGTAACTACGCACCTATTCAAATGTATTCATACAAAATAAGGAAGAAAATACAAAATAGTTGTTCTTTACAGTCTTTGTAATAACTAATATGTTAAAATACGTGTAAAATCAGCTAAAATAAAATCGTATTTTTCGAACATTATGCGCCCAAACGCAGATGTCATTTGTGTCAAATAATATACTGTGGATCTGGGAAACAAGCGGCCATATTAAACTTCTTTTCAAATTGGTTGGTTATTACCCGTAAAAATAATACCACCATCTTGTTGTAAAAATTACCCTGAATTTAGGGGAAATAAAGTATAGTATTTGTAATGTATATAAATGAAACAATTCACATTTTTTATACTATTTTCAACAGATTTCAAAATGAGTAGTTTTTAATTCTGGTATATGCTGTGTTTTTTATTGATACTTTCTATATCCCGTTGATTTTAAAGAGTATATTTTTTAATTTGTCCCATGTAAATTTTATCGAAATCGGTTACTTAATTTCTTAGAAAGTACAATCAAAATAGTTAAATATTAAGTAGTTTTACATATAGTGTTCACTGTAATGATATACAGAATAATTTAAAATTATATGACTTTAATATTGGTATGTTTTTTGTAGCTTTTTAAGAAGACTTCGGGCTTCGTGCATATTGAAGAAAAACAGGACATCGTTTGAATGCTGGTCTAATGGACCTAAGACTGAAGAGATGCCGCGCTTTGTTGAAGCGGTACGCCGGAAAAAAATATCGGGAAATTCTTTTTTTGGAGTCACTCAAGACATCCTAGATTAAGGCAGCCGCCGATATTGACATGGACCTCGTTCGTGCTGCGATAGACAACTGGCCGCGCAGATTGAAGGCCTGTATTCAAAATCACGGAGGTCATTTTGAATAAACTTTAGTGTCATAAGAATCTTTGTTTTGTTAAGTTCATTTTGGTATATAAATGGTCACATAATGAATAAACTTGTTTCAATTATTTTATATTAAACATGTGACAGAATTTATGACCTGACTAAGTATTACTAAAAAATCTGTTTACCTAATCTTAGTCACATAAACAAAAATTACGCATTGTTTTTTATATTTATTACATTTATTAATTACAATATAATTGGGAATATATAAATTGGTATATATTAAATTATATCGTAATGTAAATGCCGCCAGTCTCTTGGGCACCTTACACTGCGAGCGCAGCGATTTGGGGTCGATTTTTTACATAATCTAGTTTTATTTTTAGTTTGGTATAAGTATATGGTTTAGTTTAGTAGTTTTAACATATTATTCATAGTTTTTACATAATAATGTTATGTAATTTAAATTTAATTATATCGTAATTATTCATTTTCGGGACAAAACAATTAACTGGTAACCCCAATCCTCTCACTTATATATAGGTATAGTCTATAGTACTCTCTATCTGTCCCTTACGGGTGAACGCGCATGTCATATCTATATAATTCAGGTCTATGACACGGTAATAATAATACCGTGAGTGAGAGAGATACAGTTATACCCAATTCCTGTGACGTGACAAAGACAGGGATAACTATCTTCTGTCCCTTTCTGCGTACCAGGCTTTGGAGTTTGTTTGGAACAAAGGTTGTCCCCTACAAACAACCTAGGTTGTCCCTAACAAAGTTTGACATTCGTGCTATTTTTCGAAAATTGTGAGTACTTAGTGGCTGTAATTGTGCAAAAATATTTTGATATTACAGTTTTAGTGAGATCAAGTGTATAAAACATGGTATACTGCTGTATTGTTGGTTGTAAAAGCCGTAGTCAGCGAGAAGAGAAAAACATAACCTTTCAATCGTAAGTACTGAAACTACGCACTTATTCACATGTATTCATACAAAATAAGGAAGAAAATACAAACTAGTTGTTTTTTACAGTCTTTGTAATAACTAATATGTTAAAATACGGGTAAAATTAGCTAAAATAAAATAGTATTTTTCGAACATTATGCGCCCAAACGCAGATGTCATTTGTGTCAAATAATATACTGTAGATCTGGGAAACAAGCGGCCATATTAAACTTCTTTTCAAATTGGTTGGTTATTACCCGTAAAAATAATACCACCATCTTGTTGTAAAAATTACCCTGAATTTAGGGGAAATAAATTATAGTATGTATAATGTATATAAATGAAACAATTCACATTTTTTATACTATTTTCAACAGATTTCAAAAGGAGTTTTTAATTCTGGTATATGCTGTGTTTTTAAATATTTGATACTTTCTTATCCCGTTGATTTTAAAGAGTATGCTTTTTAATTTGTCCCATGTAAATTTTGTTTCTTAGAAATTACAATCAAAATAGTTTAATATTAAGTAGTTTTACATGTAGTGTTCACTGTAATGATATACAGAGTAATTTAAAATTATATGACTATAATATTGGTATGTTTTTTGTAGCTTTTTATGAAGACTTAGGGCTTCGTGCATATCGAAGAAAAATAGGACATCGTTTGAATGCTCGTCTAATGGACCTAAGACTGAAGAGATGCCGCGCTTTGTTGAAGCGGTACGCGGGAAAAAAATATCGGGAAATTCTTTTTTTGGAGTCACTCAAGACATCCTTGATTAAGGCAGCCGCCGATATTGACATGTACCTCGTTCGTGCTGTGATAGACGACTGGCCGAGCAGATTGAAGGCCTGTATTCAAAATCACGGATGTCATTTTGAATAAGCTTTAGTGTCATAAGAATCTATGTTTTGTTAAGTTCAATTTGGTATATAAATGGTCACATAATGAATAAACTTGTTTCAATTATTTTATACTAGCTTTTACCCGCGACTCCGTCCGCGCGGAATAAAAAATAGAAAACGGGGTACAAAAATAATCCTATGTCCTATTCCTGGTTCTAAGCTACCTGCCCACCAATTTTCAGTCAAATCGATTCAGCCGTTCTTGAGTTATAAATAGTGTAACTAACACGACTTTCTTTTATATATATATAGATTAAACATGTGACAGAATTTATGACCTGACTAAGTATTACTAAAAAAATCTGTTTACGTAATCTTAGTCACATAAACAAAAATTACGCATTGTTTTTTATATTTATTACGTTTATTAATTACAATTTAATTGGGAATATATAAATTGGTCTATATTAAATTATATCGTAATTATTCATTTTCGGGACAAAACAAATAACTGGTAACCCCAATCCTTTTACATATATATAGGTATAGTCTATAGTACTCTCTATCTGTCCCTTACGGGTGAACGCGCATGCCATATCTATATAATTCTTCATCTGAGATATAATTCTTCATCTGAGACTGTGACAATGACTGTGTTGTATTTTTTTAAAATACAGACTATACAAAGTTGTTTTCTTTATTTCGTAAATTCTGGCTTACAATTTTATATTTTAATTTTGTTACACATTTACCACAAAAATCGCCATCGTTATAAATAGGAGATTTAAATACTAAAGCTCTACGGCCCACGCAATGAAGTTTACCTTTTTGTTCTTTTTATTTTCTTAAAATTTAAGATTATATTTGTCAGCAGCTGCTTTAAGAATTTTAACTTACTTTAACCCTCTTTATTCATCAATTACCATTTACTAACTAAATCATTTTGTTCGGCATACAATGCTAGATTACATGTTGTAAACTCAAGTTCTTCCTCCTGTTGTTTACTCCATAATGGAGGTGATAGGGTTTTCATTGAATTTTTTTGATGTTCTTGGTCATAACTTCAATTCCTTTTTACCCCCATTCTTCAATAAAGTACTTAATTGATAATTGATTTTATGTATTTATAATGGTATAGGGTTTGCTTTATTTTACTGAATTTTTATAAAAAAAAGCAGCATCATAATTTAACAGTTTCACACATTGATGAAAAATATTAAAATAAAAATAAAAATTTCCAATAATCACATATATTGTGAAGCTCATAAAATAAATAAAACATCACCAATGCTCAATTTCTATTTTAGACTGAGGTGGCAACATTTGCTTTTTCACTAGCAAATTAAAAGCTTTACATGTAAAATAGAAATTAAAGCAATGCCATAACACTTTAGCAGTTTGTGACTATCTCTTCTGATCACCTAAATCTTCGATGCTGTCCTCATCAATCTGAAAAAGTAATATCATGGTTTTTATATGATATCAAACTTCTATTGTATTTAGTTTTTGATTTGATTTAATTTAATAAAATATATAGAAACAAATTAATTTTGTTTAATGCATCATGGTCAAACATTAGCATAATATACCAGACACCTTTTTTGTTAATAAATTACCTGATGTCTAGTAACAGCACAAGCACAAAAAAATATGTTTTGCAACAATCTTATATTGTTAAAACACTTAAAAGGAAATTTACCTCAGGCCATTTCTCTGGTATAACATCAAATAGATCATCCTTAACATCCCCTTGAATAACAATTTCATCATCACCAGTTACAGAAGATCCACAAGCAAATTTGGTACCAAAAAACTTTGCAGCTACTTTTAAGTCTATGTCTGAAATATAATAGGCACAGATTTAATTATTTTAATGCATATAGTGTTATATGTAGAATTGAAATGCCTCCTAATATGCATACATAACCCACTACTTTCAAGGCAAGGACAAAAAAATCTATATGTGAAACCATCTATAATCAATATAGTAAAAGGTATTTTTAACTTTAAAAATAAATAACTCTTACAAAACTTACCAAATGTACTCAACCCAGAAACTACAGTGACAGACTTTTTCTTTCCTCTCGGAGCTCGAGAAACCTGTACAAGCTTGGGGACATCTTCTTTCTTCTTAGATTTAAGCATACCTTTGCCTCCACGCTTTTGACGTTTCTTTTCTTCTTCGCCTCCAGCATTTTCTTCCTCATCTTTAAAAATATATGCAGAAATGTTTTATAGAAAAATTGATTTACCAGAATTGTAGAATAAATTAAGAAAATGTTGTTGAATATAACCTATCTTTTGAGTACTTACCTATTTTTACTTTTTCGAATTCTGTAGGTAAATTTTTTTCGAGCCATTGCTTACATTTATCATATTCTGGATAATATTCACAGTATTCAATTGGCATAGAGCAATTTCCACAATATTGCACCTTTATAGGATATGTTATCCCTTCTCGCGGACCCATGGATAAATCTCTGTCGGCCATTGTTAATAAAAAGTTGCATAAATTTACAACTATATCATAATAAATCAGAAGTGTTATTTTGTTACTTTTATATATTTAATACAAAATAAAAGATGAATAACGTATCATAAGTAAAGTTAACCCGAAATCGGTTTTTGCTTTGACCTCCGTGAAGTTGGCCCCCTCACTTTAATTTTTTTAACTTTTTTTTACGCAAATCGTTTGAGAATCGTTTGAGAGGGTTTGAGAGAAAAGAAATATCGTTTGAGAGTTCCTACTTTCTCCGTAAAAACAATTTCAAATTCTAGTGTTAAGTTGGCCCCCTCACTTTACTTTTTTTTATTTTTTTCAATGCGAATCGTTAGAGAGTCGTTTGAGAGACATTAAGAGAAAAGAAATATCGTTTGAGAGTTTTTACTTTTTCTGTAATAAATATTTTAATTCTGGGCATCGAAAGTTACAAATCGATTTTCTTTTTTTTCCGAATTAAATATAGCAATCATGCACTTAGACGATTCAAATTTATGGTGTAGGTAGAGAATGGTAAGAGAGTGATTGAGAGAAAAGAGAAATCGTTTGAGAGTTAATACTTTTTCTGAAATATATATTTCAATGTCGGAATCGAAAGTAACAAATCGATTTTCCTTTTTTCCAAATTAAATATAGCAATCATGCACTTAGACGAATCAAATTTATTGTGTAGGTAGAGAATGGTAAGAGAGTGATTGAGAGAAAAGAGAAATCGTTTGTGAGTTAATACTTTTTCTGAAGTATATATTTCAATGTCGGAATCGAAAGTTACAAATCGATTTTTCTTTTATTACGAATTAAATATGGCAATCATGCACTAAGACGTTTCAAATTTATTGTGTAGGTAGAGAATGCTTAGGGAGTGATTGAGAGAAAAGAGAAATCGTTTGAGAGTTAATACTTTTTCTGAAATATATATTTCAATTTCGGAATCGAAAGTTACAGATCGGTTTTCCTTTGCTCCGAAATAAATATGGCAATCATGCACTTGGACGTTTCAAATTTACTGTGTAGGTAGAGAATGGTAAGAGAGTGATTGAGAGAAAAGAGAAATCGTTTGAGAGTTAATACTTTTTCTGAAATATATATTTCAATGTCGGAATCGAAAGTAACAAATCGATTTTCCTTTTTTTCCGAAATAATTATGGCAATCGTGCACTTAGACGATTCAAATTTATGGTGTAGGTAGAGAATGGTAAGAGAGTGATTGAGAGAAAAGAGAAATCGTTTGAGAGTTAATACTTTTTCTTAAATAAATATTTCACTGTCGGAATCGAAAGTTACAAATCGATTTTCCTTTTTTTCGAATTAAATATGGGAATCACGAGGATAAACGATTCAAATTTACTGTGTAGGTAGAGAATGGTAAAAGAGTGATTGAGAGAAAAGAGAAATCGTTTGAGAGTTAATACTTTTTCTGAAATAAATATTTTAATTCTGGGCATCGAAAGTTACAAATCGATTTTCTTTTTTTTCCGAATTAAATATAGCAATCATGCACTTAGACGATTCAAATTTATGGTGTAGGTAGAGAATGGTAAGAGAGTGATTGAGAGAAAAGAGAAATCGTTTGAGAGTTAATACTTTTTCTGAAATATATATTTCAATGTCGGAATCGAAAGTAACAAATCGATTTTCCTTTTTTCCAAATTAAATATAGCAATCATGCACTTAGACGATTCAAATTTATTGTGTAGGTAGAGAATGGTAAGAGAGTGATTGAGAGAAAAGAGAAATCGTTTGAGAGTTAATACTTTTTCTGAAGTATATATTTCAATGTCGGAATCGAAAGTTACAAATCGATTTTTCTTTTATTACGAATTAAATATGGCAATCATGCACTAAGACGTTTCAAATTTATTGTGTAGGTAGAGAACGCTTAGGGAGTGATTGAGAGAAAAGAGAAATCGTTTGAGAGTTAATACTTTTTCTGAAATATATATTTCAATGTCGGAATCGAAAGTAACAAATCGATTTTCCTTTTTTCCGAATTAAATATAGCAATCATGCACTTAGACGATTCAAATTTATGGTGTAGGTAGATAATGGTAATAGAGTGATTGAGAGAAAAGAGAAATCGTTTGAGAGTTAATACTTTTTCTTAAATAAATATTTAACTGTCGGAATCGAAAGTTACAAATCGATTTTCCTTTTTTTCGAATTAAATATGGGAATCACGAGGATAAACGATTCAAATTTACTGTGTAGGTAGAGAATGGTAAAAGAGTGATTGAGAGAAAAGAGAAATCGTTTGAGAGTTAATACTTTTTCTGAAATATATATTTCAATGTCGGAATCGAAAGTTACTAATCGATTTTCCTTTTTTTCCGAAATAATTATGGCAATCATGCACTTAGACGTTTCAAATTTTTTGTATAGGTATAGAATGATTAGGCAGTGATTGAGAGAAAAGAGAAATCGTTTGAGAGTAGATACTTTTCCTGAAATAAATATTTCAATTTCGGAATCGTAAGTAACAAATCGATTTTCAAAATCTTACAAATCTCAAAAATTGAAATATTTATTTCAGAAAAAGTATTAACTCTCAAACGATTTCTCTTTTCTTTAAATCAATCTATAACCATTCTCTACCTACACAGTAAATTTGAATCGTTTATCCTCGTGATTCCCAAATTTAATTCGAAAAAAAGGAAAATCGATTTGTAACTTTCGATTCCGACAGTGAAATATTTATTTCACGAAAAGTATCAACTCTCAAACGATTTCTCTTTTCACTTAATCACTCTCTTACCATTCTCTACCTACACAGTAAATTTGAAACGTCTAAGTGCATGATTGCCATATTTAATTCGGAAAAAAGGAAAATCGATTTGTTACTTTCGATTCCGACATTGAAATATATATTTCAGAAAAAGTATTAACTCTCAAACGATTTCTCTTTTCTCTCAATCACTCCCTAAGCATTCTCTACCTACACAATAAATTTGAAACGTCTTAGTGCATGATTGCCATATTTAATTCGTAATAAAAGAAAAATCGATTTGTAACTTTCGATTCCGACATTGAAATATATACTTCAGAAAAAGTATTAACTCTCAAACGATTTCTCTTTTCTCTCAATCACTCTCTTACCATTCTCTACCTACACAATAAATTTGAATCGTCTAAGTGCATGATTGCTATATTTAATTTGGAAAAAAGGAAAATCGATTTGTTACTTTCGATTCCGACATTGAAATATATATTTCAGAAAAAGTATTAACTCTCAAACGATTTCTCTTTTCTCTCAATCACTCTATTACCATTATCTACCTACACCATAAATTTGAATCGTCTAAGTGCATGATTGCTATATTTAATTCGGAAAAAAGGAAAATCGATTTGTTACTTTCGATTCCGACATTGAAATATATATTTCAGAAAAAGTATTAACTCTCAAACGATTTCTCTTTTCTCTCAATCACTGCCTAAGCATTCTCTACCTACACAATAAATTTGAAACGTCTTAGTGCATGATTGCCATATTTAATTCGTAATAAAAGAAAAATCGATTTGTAACTTTCGATTCCGACATTGAAATATATACTTCAGAAAAAGTATTAACTCTCAAACGATTTCTCTTTTCTCTCAATCACTCTCTTACCATTCTCTACCTACACAATAAATTTGAATCGTCTAAGTGCATGATTGCTATATTTAATTTGGAAAAAAGGAAAATCGATTTGTTACTTTCGATTCCGACATTGAAATATATATTTCAGAAAAAGTATTAACTCTCAAACGATTTCTCTTTTCTCTCAATCACTCTCTTACCATTCTCTACCTACACCAAAAATTTGAATCGTCTAAGTGCATGATTGCTATATTTAATTCGGAAAAAAAAGAAAATCGATTTGTAACTTTCGATGCCCAGAATTAAAATATTTATTACAGAAAAAGTAAAAACTCTCAAACGATATTTCTTTTCTCTTAATGTCTCTCAAACGACTCTCTAACGATTCGCATTGAAAAAAATAAAAAAAAGTAAAGTGAGGGGGCCAACTTAACACTAGAATTTGAAATTGTTTTTACGGAGAAAGTAGGAACTCTCAAACGATATTTCTTTTCTCTCAAACCCTCTCAAACGATTCTCAAACGATTTGCGTAAAAAAAAGTTAAAAAAATTAAAGTGAGGGGGCCAACTTCACGGAGGTTTTGCTTTGCTATTCGATAAATTTGACAGAATAGAATACGGTCAAAGAGTAAGTTTTGAGAAGATGACATTTGTCTATGATTATAAGGATTGTAAAAAATCTAGCAGAATTTACCGTTCTTTTTACGTTAAACAATGTAAAAATGTAAAACCTTTAGGTATATACAATAGCAGTTTATATTTTTCCTGGATATTAAAAATTTACGTCATGTAGGTACCAAGACACATCTGAAAAATCGATGCTCGATTTGCAAGAATGTCGTGTAGGTTTTGAAGTGGATTCGCGGGAATCTTTTAGTTTTTTAATTTGTACCGCTTGATTCTAGAAGTACTGGGGTATCTACGAAGTCAGCGACTTAGTATATGAAATCACTTTCGTACACACTTTATTAGATATTTGTAGGTATCTAATGTTCTTATCATCATCAACCTGCCCTTGTCTCTCCGGATGGGCAACACGGCACAGTGTCACGGCCACCTTTCATATATCTCTAAAAACGATCACATCTGAATTTAATTTAAATTTACCCACCACCACAAAAATTGGCAAATATTGTCAATAACATTGTTTCCTTAACCTTACACAGTTCCCTTAGTCGTTGGTGGCGATAACCACTTAACATCATGAGTGAAACAAAAAAAAAAGATAAAGTCGATAAATCCTATCGGGTAGCATTCTGGTCTAATTAATTTAAAAAAAAGACGAGTTACTATAAGTTGAATTGCCCAAGTAACGTACGAGTACGGCTGTGTTAGTTTCTGGCTTGCGTGTTACAATATATTATATATATTGTATATTTATTTGTGATGGGATAGTCTGCTTTTTACTTGACGAATACACAAACACTTTTAAGGGATGAATATGTCGGTAACATTAGGAAAAACAATTTCATTTATTAAATAAAATACACTTATACATAAAGTATCAATTTACTTTAATATAATATATTGATACAAAAAATCACATCATAAAACTTTGGTATAAATTAACTTTTTTGTAATACACGAGCAAACATATTTGCTGAAAAATCTTTTACATACACAGAAATGAATAAATTTGTCTATGAGTTATTTTAAAACACTTGTAATAAAAATAAAAATTGTAAAGCGAATAAATTTAGTTATACTTAGTATCATTACTAAATATACTATCGAAGTTTGCTTACAATAAATAATAAAAACCTAACTTTGTTATTACCGATGTTAGAACATAGAACATTATTTATCACTGTTTACCAAATTGTTATTATTAATCGAAAAACAAAAAGTTCGAGCTATAATTGCTACTATTTTATTACGTTCGACTGAATCAATTAATTACGGAATTGTAGGTTTGCTTCGCGAATCGCTGAGTTAGGTTTTAGGCCAAAATGAAGTTATGATAACATTTGTAATTTAAATAATTTTAAAAAAAATTAACAAGAGGTTAATTTAAAAAGATATGCCAACATTTGATCGGTACAGGATATAAAAGAAATACCTAATTTACGTGAATTTCTAATGTCATGACACTTGTTTCAGAACAGAATTGCTATCTTTGTTTTTTCAAACAGTATGAAAGAAATATACATTTTAAAACTGGCAATTTAGTGTGTCTTTGTTGGTTTCTAAAAATGTATCTCGTGAGAATTTATTCTTCATTTTTTTACTACAATTTCTACTTGTTAAAGACATAACGAAATAATTCTACTTAAATTATGCTACTCTAACTTTGTTATCTTGACACACTTCAGTTAACTAAATTAATTGATATTGTAAATAAAACTTGATAGTAAATAGAGTTTTTACACTTTCTGTTCGAATTAAATTTTTTAAGTTTTCATACTATTGTTTTTGTGACACATCAGTATGCAAGTACCTTATTATGTACCGTCTACAAGTTTTAGGTGCTCGGGTAAGTTATCTAAAGGCTGACAAAGTGATTTTTCTTATTCGATGTTAGCATTTATTTAATGCTTTATTAATAAATTTAGGCAAAAACTTAATTGTAAACAAATAATAAAATAATTTAACTACAATATTAAGATTTAAATTATTTTGTAAGTCTGTTAAAACAGATCTTTAAAAACATTTTCAAAATAATTATTTAAAAAATTACAATTAATTTTAATAATTCATTTATTAGACTATTAATATCAATAGAATATATATTTAGTTCTAAAATCAGCAAAATAACTAGGTAACTAGTTTATTAACTTATTAATATTTACACCTCGTTCCCGTCATTGACAAAGATATCTCTAAATCAATCCAATCCATAACTTCGGAGAGGTTTGTATAGTTAACTACTATCTAGGGGAAGAGATAGAAATCTTTTCATATATCTTGGCGGCCCAAGGTCATCAGTGCGAAGTTAAGAGTCGCAAAGATATGTGAAAACATTTATACACTGCCATTCAAACTCTACGGCGGCTCGCAATTTCGCACGTGACGCCGCAATTGAGACAAATTCTATTTTCGACGGGATATGAAGGGATTGTCGGACGCCGCTTGTGCAAGAGCTTACTGTATCCGTAGGCTGCCTTAAAGTTTGTATCTTAAGATACGTTTATAAATAACGGTACAACTAATTATTGCAGTCTATGTTTTATACATCTATAATGCTGTCGTGCTTTTTATCAGAAGCCTTGAGTTTCTCCTGCATTTGTGTCAACATGTCCTGCATGCGTCGTATCTGCAAGTGAAATTGAATATTATGTTTGTTGATTTTACTTTAATAGAAAATTTATGTATGGCTGAATATGTCTGAAAACTTTTTATAATACTAGGCGAAGTCATGCAATATGTTTTAACCACATGAAAAATGATATTATGGCGCTATAGATCAATTTAAAATACAAAACCATGCGTCGCTCATACAAAAGTAGAACATCTACTTTATGAGGGTAATATTGAATTTTCTTGAATATTGAATGAATTTAACGTTACTATAATTTATGAACTGTTCATAATCTACTGGAAAAGTTACCTCCACATGACTTTGCAACTGTCAACAATAAAAGATCATTTAAAATTATTGGCTTAAATAATTGATCGGCTCATAAAAGTAGTTTATTTATTTTAATTTGTCGGTGCGTGAACTTTTGGGAGATACAATACAAATTTTAGTTCAGTTCAGTTCTCTCAGGTGGATGACTAATAAGTATCTTTTTTAAACTGCTACCTTTCCATTCGTTCATTTGTTTCACCATGAATTTCCACTATAGAAACATTTATACAAAACATATCGATTATTATAAAAGGTTATTACCTCTTCATCTTTTTGTAGTAATAAACGATCGGTGTCTGTAAAAACTACTTCATTGTTATTGCCCATGGAATCTCTCTTCAGTTTTCTGTAAAAGGCAAAATAACATTGTGATAAAGTAAATAAAATATGTTATTATGTTTGTACCCTTGTTACTCTTACACACATCTGTGTCAGCCGTCATATCTGAATTAACTCCCTTCTTATGCATATACTCTTTCACACATTACTCTTTTACTCTGACCACACTCTTTTTGGTCTTCTACATTTGTAGCAACCTTCGTACAATGCTATAACTCTATTTTTCTTAAGATTGTTCAAGAATTTCTTATGTCCAATATCTTAGAGCATGTTTTGCTAATGTAAACATGAGGTTACCCTCGTTCGCGCAATGCGTGCTGCGATATCTGTGAGATGCACTGCGCGCGGAAGTTCTCGTAATGGACGTCCTGCGTCACATCCTTCAGGTCCTGCATGTGCGTAGAGATCAGCATCGTGCGCAGCTTTGTGAAGTCCGAGTGACGCGGGTTCTCCACTGCACAGGAGAAGAAGAAACTACTGTTCATTTCTCGCACTAGTTAAATTAACTTTCGAGTGTTGCGGACACTTACACCTTCAACATATCTCCTTTATCTTTGAAAATTACGTTTAATTTAATCCGTCTCTATATATCCGTATTTAAAATTATGTAATTCGCTAGTAAATGTTAATGATCATGTTGTTTTCCGTTGAAGATTGAAAAAATCAAAGTCAAAGCGATCTACTCAAAATATAAGAATGTAATGCAAAGTAAAACGTGCCACACCTACATATTAACATTTTAACGTTACTTATCGTAATTCCTGATTCACCAGAGACCATATTTTGTGTTTTGTGCAAATTTATTATCGTTTATTCAAATTTATGTTGACAAGAAACAAATTCTTGTGTTCATCCACATTTATGTAAGCAAAGGGGCCAACAATTGACGCTTTTATACATTCTTTCTGCATTATCTTACTAATATTATAAATGCGAATGTTTAGATGAATGGATGGATGTTTGTTTGAAGATATATCCAGAACGGCTCAACGAATCTCGATGAAATTTGGCTTTTTTTAATTCCGCGCAGACGGAGTCGCGGGCGACAGCTAGTTATTTAATAACAATAAAATAAGTTCAATACATTACATTCTTTACACGGAAACTGTGAATTTCAAATGTCGTTATAGTTATCTCTGATTTTTAAGAAGAGCGAGAAGGATGCCAATATTGTTGACTACTTACATAAGCAATAGGTAGAGGTATTAACTATTTGAGATACGATTATGCTAACCGTCAACGATGCCCCAGGGGTACTGTCTGCCGCGCACGCGCCGTCCACCGATCTCCATGACGGTGTCTGCAGCGACCACGGCGAAGGGCACCGCCGCCTTCAGCTCGCGATCCTGCTGCTTGAACTCCTCGTCCTCGTCGCTGTCGCACTCAGGGAACTGGTACACCTGAATCAAGCAAGAAAATAACCAATAAAGTCAAGTAACCGTAACTAGTTCGTATAAGTAACGATTTCTATTTGTTTCGAGGCATAGGTACATCTCCAGTTTCTTTTACATATGGAAGTAATGTAGATACTTATATGGATAAGTTACATTTGCAAATATCTAAGCTAAGTAATAATATAATTTGACTAAATACTTGTATTTGATAGTCTTCTAAGTCCTGAAGTATGCGCGCTTTCAGCTTCTTAACTTCCATGACAGTGAGTGAGTCTGCCTTAGCGATAACGACCACGATGTTCACCTTCCTGTGCAGCCGCCGCATCATCTCCACGTCCACTTGCCTCAGGCTGCCACATTATAACAATTTAAAGTGTATCAATTACACCATTACAATGCCGCTCGTTCAATTGTAACAGACGTTAAGCGATCGTGAGATTGCTCGATATCATTACCCATCAATCAAATGAGGCGTAACATGGAGTGTGATTGGAAATGTAACTATTAGCGCAATGAGGTTTTATTGGACTGTTAGTGGATCAATAAATTCTTCTATGCATGTACAGTAACACATTAACAACACTTTGATGTCACCGTACATTTCTATTGCCTAAATTGTAGTATATCTATACTACAGAGTAGGTATATAAACATACTCTCTTTGAAGAATGTGAGACCAAAAATGTTTAATAGGTACTAGTGTTTCGTAAATATAGTGAGTTTCCATTTCAATAAAAGAACATAAGTACGAATCTATGTTAAAAGATAGTAAATATTTCGATTCAAACATTAATAAAGTAGTTGCAAATTAAACTATTTATCGATAGGCACGACTAAAGTTATAGCGTAATAATAGTCATAGATATTGATGGCGGTTTTGAAAGAATTATAACTGTTCTTTTCACATCAGTTATATTATTTCCAAAGAAATCGTCGCATTAATAGAAAAAGGCCATCAAAAGCATTTAAAAATCGGAGAAGTTTTCTTACTATTACAATTTACAAAGATCGTAATGAGCTCAATATTTTTTTGATGTCAATGACATTAAAATGATTGTCCTCTATATGCGGGCAGGCGGGCACGTGTGCTTCCGCAACAGTCGACAGCGCGCGGCTATCACAGCCCATGATCAACTTTGACCCGCCACATTCTTTATATCAAGAATTGATGGCATACCAAATAAATAACTTATTCATAGAAATATGCTGATATTATTCATAAATGTATATTCATATTATTCTAATAGATAGATAACGAATTTGACGACTTCGGTGTGACTAAATATAAACAAGGAGCAAGGCACTCTACTGACAAATTAAGCTTAAGAATCCCCAATTAAATTTTGTAATCCAATACACTTTTTGGGCTTATGAAATATACACTTATGATTCAATAACTATTAGAAGACATCTAAGCCTTACGTTTAAACATTTAAAGTGTAAAATGACCATACCTATGAGCCCAGGGAGGTACAAAGTACAGGCAGCAATGCACCCTATTGTCCTGCATGTGCCTGCGGTTGAGACCGCTCTCGTCGGTGAAGTACTGCCGGAACTGGTCATCGACGTACGCGGAGCAGACACGCCACGAGTCTTCGCAGTTGATGGCGTCCCCGAAGCCCGGTGTGTCCACTATCGTCAACCGTAGTCGCACACCTCGCTCTTCGATCTCCATCGTCTTTTTCTCTATAGTTGTCGTCTTTTCTAATCTGTCTATATTAACAATTTACTTGTTCAATATTTCAACGCCCTTTTTTTAAAAACTAAGTTGTTACGTAACGTTTCGTTTTCAAGGAAAGTGACTATGATCTTATTTAACTTTACATCAGAATGTAACATGTTTGGTTTGGGTAAATTATAAAGAAAAAAAAGTTACCGTGTACATCGGGTATCGTTCTATTTCTGTAGAGGTCTCCTAAGAAGAGGCTATTGATGAGTGTAGACTTGCCGAGACCGGACTCGCCGACCACCATCAGCGTGAAGTCGAAGCCTCGCTTCACAGACTTACGGTGCACCTGCTCCGGGAGTGTCGCGAAACCGATATAGTCGCGCTCACCGCGATCCCTTTCTGTTGAACAAAAAACTGTTTATCAATATCTTTCTTACAAACGGTAGCAATTTTGCTAATCAAATAAAATAAACTTTTATGTTGATTACAACTGTACAAGTACTTAGTTTTTCAGAAATCACTTGGTATCGATTTGAGCTAAAACTTTTTGTTATACCTTGCGCCATTAGACTAAAATATGTATTTGCTTGTAAATCAGAATCTTAACTAAACATGATTATTTACTGTGACTAAACACAGTAGTTATGACGATATTAAAGATGAGGTGATCCTCTAATAAAATGATTGCAATAGCTTTACTCACTACTGAACACTCAATTACTTATAACAAGGTATTCAACCTCGTGTTTCGCGGGTCACTATAGCAAAGTGAGTTGTTATTAGGTCCAGTCATCTACAAACTACAAATGTAATAATAAGAGAGATGTTTGGGTTTATTTATCCCTGAATTAAGATTACAAAATTACTTTGTTATTATGATCATTTTCTTAACATTTTTGTAGATTATAGCGCGAAGAGGCACCCACAAATGGGATTTGATTTCCGTGTAATTATTTTCCATTGTGTAAATGGAGCATCATAATTATGCAACAGAAAATTCAAACAAAAATGTATACAAGTAAAGTAGTATGCGTTAGCTAGTACAACATCGTAAATGGTTACGCTCGGAGTGGAATGCAAAATAGCTTTGTTTTGTTATGCTTATTGTTATTCTTATTTTATACGATGACACTAGAATTAAATGTTTTGTTGGCGTTTTTTATCATATTGTTAATCGTTACCGTCATCGTAATAAAATTTATTGTAGTACTAAATTAGTTTGCATCTTTTTATGTCTATTCTGTTATTAGAAAATTGTTTGGAAATCACAGATACTTAGGCATAAAATACTAGTAAACTTAATGTAACTAGTAGAATTTTTATTGACGAGGATATTATTCGCTGTCATACCTATGTGATAAAAAGTTGTGTATTTTGTGGCTATTGGGATTTATTCTAAAGCCTAATTTAAAAAAAATTGAAAATCATCTCCATTACCATGACAGGATTTTTTTTAACTTACGATACGTTATTATTGTTACTTTGTAATACAAAATTAAAAAAAAAATACTAAAGTCACCGAAGTAATATTGGAGGCGATGTGCACTGTCCTAATTTGGAAATAGAACAACCAACGTTTACGTGGCGTAACAAGGCCGGTATTAAAACGTACTGATGAAATATGTAACTATTTTCGTTTTGATATATCATATCAAACTAGTCATGTGTGTTTTATACTTCTGAAATGTACTTACACTACATTTCGTTACACTGCTTATCAAATCTTCGTTGCCGAGGATCGAACCTACGGCCAATACTGACATTACTGCAAACTCTCTCTTACGATGTATTTTTATAACCTAATGTTTTACAGTTGTATAGTGTATCATAGAAATATGTCTCAGGACTGACATTCTTCATAAGTTTCATCCGGCAACAATATAAGATATGCAGTGAAATATGTAGGTACTTCCTGTTGACTGAACTAGTCAATTGCGCGCGTAATCACTTCCTTTTCATGGACATAGTGTCGCATCTACGAGACGTAGAAAGCGAAAAATAACGTGCATGGACTCCTTTTGTTAGGTTTGTGCACCGGGAGGCTGATCATAGTTGAGCGTAGCGCGGCGGAGTGTGAAGATACTGGTTCTGCCAGGGACATAGTTCAGCCACACCGAACCACGCACACCTTACGAGTATATTGGGGACAAACGGAAGCGACATACGTGCACATCAAAACTGCTGCTACATTCTTTACTGTTGTTAATTAGTGGGACTATTGCAAAACGGACGTACAAATTAATGTCTGCCTCTACACTATTACGGGATCATCAACAAAAACCATACGAATAGAAACTGAATGATAGGTTTTGTAATTTAGTACACTTGCATTCAAATATAACTCCCACGATGTTAAACAATGGAGATATTGTGATGTTATTGTTGTGACTATTCCCATGTTATGTTCACAAATAATCAAATATAAATTATATTTGTATTGTAAATTTTGAATTACAAATATTTATGGGTTTCAATGAATTAAATGATGATAGAATTCATACAAATACAACAACTTACGTAGTTTTATCACAGTAGTTAATGCAGAATTCTTCTTGTTTTCTTTCTTGTTACTTTCATTATCTGAATCGTTATTGATAATATTGATGTGCTTATCATTAATACTTATATCTACGATAGCGTAATGTTCGCTGTTTTCCATTGTTCCAAAATATACGCGATTTTTATCGTTTATTTCGTAGCGTTTTCTTCACAGCACTGTTTGTATTACAAAGGTATTATTTGTGAAAAACGTGCGATGAAAATAAAAACAGCGCGGGAAATACTGCAACACGGAGGTGTATTACACATTTGTTTTAATGAAGGAAACAGTACGCGGTATTTCTCTACACAAATGTTGATAAAAAGTCGTGGAAATAAAATGTTTGTAGTACCAAGTACAGACGGCGCACGAGCGCGCTCTACTGTTCGAAACGCGGTACAGAACTGCGCGCGCCCGATACAAAACTTCACTGCCATTCGTATAAACTATGTTACGTCATTCATCAACGACAACCGAATTAAATACTAGGCCTATTATGTGACCTGTAATTTAAATTGGGTTAAGCTGTCTACTTACATAGGTGTTGATAAATGAAAAATGTTCATTATTAAACAAAGTGATTGGGAACATCTTTCTAGAAAAACTAAGATCGTAAAATAGATATAAATTTGTTCTCTGTTATAATTTTAATTTAAAACTTTTATGTGACCGTGTACAGCAGCGTAGATGTATAAGATAATAAAGTCTACAAAACAAAACTATGCATACTCCTCTAGATCATGGTTTTAAGATAAAACATATTCAACAGTTATGACCTAAATTTTTAGTATGTATTTTCTTTGATTTTACACAGAATTTTAGTAAAACTGTGTTTATATATTTATGATATATTTTTCCACATCAGTGCATCTTCTGATTTATTGTTATATTTAACTTTTAGATTTCAAGCTAGGTCTAATGAGCACTTCAAGCCATGGCACGAGACCGTTGTTGACAATGCTCAGAATGTCAAGATGTCGTTAGCTCGGTATATTACTGCCAAATATAATTCAACTATGGCACATAGTTATATTTATATAAACTATATTTACACCGAATTTCTTAAGTCGTGATTCCCGCCTAAAGTAATATTTTTATTGAAATTGAAACGGCAATTGCAATTAAAACTTTACAATTTATTGCTATTCTAAACTTGACAGGATTTAAGATTTAATTTTAGTTAGAATACATTTTATTTAAAATCGTGTAAAGTCCAAAAATTAAGCTCGAATATATACAACATATACAAATGCACTAGTTTTTGCCCATGACTCCGTCCACGCGGAATAAAAAAAACACTTGACAAAAAACAAAGTAGTCTATCTAGTCTTCCAGATTAAGTTCTAGGATATATGCCAAATTTTAGAGACGTCGTTTTAGCCATTCTGGAGATACGTAATAACAAAAATCCATCCATCCATCTAAACTTTTTTATTTATAATATTAGTTAGAATTAAGAAGTAAGATTTGACGAACTCTTTGTCTCAATTAAGATGTTCTGTAAAGACATGGCACTGTAACCTTCACGACTCATATCTTTTTACTCGCAAGGTTGTTGTTTAACATATTTTCAACTGATTCTTATAAATAATGGAAAATAAAATAACAAACATAACTATACTTAAGTAACAATAGAACATAAAAATGTACGCTTACCCATTGTCATGACTGCGAAGTATCGTCAAAACTTCCGTTGACAGAACAGCCTATGCAGATTTTGAAAATTTTCATGAAATTTTCATAATGTTTTGTATTTTCCTAACATCATTGCATAGGTTATAATGTTAACAAACATTTCAACTACATGTACTACACTACCTACTTATTACTTATAAATTTTGTAAACCGATCGATCGCCAAATTAAGTCACTTTAAATTTCCACAAACATTATTTTACAACGTTCAAATTTTATACTAACAATCTCGATTCTAATATTAGAATATTGCGCATACGAAATGGTTGGTTACCTAGTGTTTAGCAAAAGTGCACTGACTGTACATAATAACTGACAATATCCTATACATTAAACGTAACTGAAAGAAAAACAAATTTACTAGTCGCGCGACACCTATTCCTAAAATTGTATAATTGAAAAACTGTAGAAAAAATTGGTAAAATAAATAAAATCACATTGTTTGTGCGCCCTTCTGTGCGTTTTAGTTACGTAATGGGGTCCCGGGGAGAGCTCGGGCCGATCGGACCCCGCAGCCAGCGGCTGCGCGCGCAACATCATGCGCGGGAACCCTGCCGCCTCCGGAGGGTGCAAATAGTCGATATAACGTCACGCTCCGCGCATGCGCTCACCTCATCACCTCCCATCACCCTCTGTCCTTGTCCTCGCTCTCAAACCAGTTTTGTTCATTAAATCTAACATCTTCAGTGGCCTAGATGCAGCAATCGTCACTGGCAAATTCAAGGTCAATATTGTGTCTATTTAAATCCCAAGAGTTCCCGGAAGCTGCTCTACAATATATAAAAACAGCTAATGACGTGACTTTCTTTTCGTGATACCTCTCTACCACTTCTCATCGTTGTCTATTATTAATATAATAACGATGTACAATAGATACTTTATAAAACCGAGTGAAGATATTATCTCTTAAATAAAAAATAGCTTCTTTTTAAAAATTTAAACAGTACAAAGTCAGCTATTTATTGTCTGTTATATTGAGTTACTTACAGGGCAAGAGTTAAAGTTTTTTTAATTATCACTGGGAACTGACAAGCCAGAAATAGACGGTTAACGAAACTTATATAATCTTAAATAAAAAGTAAAATAAATGTACTTACATTTAAAAAGTTAAGGGAATAAAATGTTCTGTTATTGAACATATTTAAAGATTTTTTCTGTATTCGATTTTTTTTTGTATATTTATGTAAGTGCCATCTATTGACAAAAATAGGCATTTAAAACACTTGTAAACCCTGTATTACAATATAAACTTCATTAAGTTAATCTTCAATAATCGAAGTTAAAAAAATATTTTACTTCGATCACAGAACAGTTCATCAAAGATATTTTTAATGATACTTAATTGTCGTAAAATCGAAAAAGTAACTTTTTTTAAAAGGTTTTTTTAGGAAGCTAAGATATGTATCTTCAGTATGTTGATTTGTTCGCATACCGGGCCCTTTACAGTAAAAAAGATCGTTGGATGAGATTTATAAAATTTTTCATAGAAAAATGCATTTAAAAACACAAAACTAACTAGGCCAATATAGTGAAAGTGTTTTCAAACACAATACAATTTCTCTTTAATTGTTACTTCTCCATCTCGATGCACTTCGTTACGTATCTAATGATCTAAGTTGAGACGGGAACTTACGAGTATGCGATCTCACAAGACTTTTTGTCCTAATCTATATATATAAAAGAAAGTTGTGTTAGTTACACCATTTATAACTCAAGAACGGCTGAATCGATTTGACTGAAAATTGGTGGACAGGTAGCTTAGAACCAGGAATAGGACATAGGATAATTTTTACACCGTTTTCTTTTTTTTATTCGGCGCGGACGGAGTCGCGGGAAAAAGCTTGTACTGGGATAAAAATGTTATAATCTTTATCCGCCTTTCGCCAAGCTTATTACTAATGTCAATAAACTATGTCGTCAAAAAACATCGTACACCAAATAGGCTAATTAGATTACATATTTGTATTAATTTGTTTTTTAAGAAATACGATTCCGCCCATCAAATAATTATCGGCGTAACATTGGGGAATGGTCTGCGCAATAGTATTTGTTAAAGGAATTAGTGATTTTAGGTAGACTGAAGAAAATGCAGGCACAATATTGACAATTGATTTCAAAGAAAGATTGATAACTGTTTTACGCTTCACGACCGTCGCCACATTTGTTTAGGGCCACTACATTAAGCGTCTATGTATTTGTGTATGGGCGTTTGTATGCGTCCATTTGATTGTCACCTCCTATAGCTGTAGTCTAAACCATTTTGAATAGTGAGGTTTTTCAATTCGCATTCTTTTGTGGAGTTTCATAATAGACAGTCAAACAGGCTTATTAATTTATTAAATTAACCACTTGTCTTGTTATATTTATCTTGTTTTTTTTGTATTATATTTATCGTCACCAGCATAATTTGGAGAGTAAAATGTAATATGAAGCTTTTTATAATAAATAACACTTTGCGATCAACAAAACGGTTTTCAACGGTTCAGGTGGATGCAAAGGAGCCAACTGAAAACCAGCGCAGGGACTGTTTAGGCCGTCTCTGCATATGCTGAATTGGCCGCTTTTACCACATTTCTCTTAAATTATTTTCATAAATATGTGCTGTGAATTTATTTTTCTCTTGTATCTGTGTGATAATAAATGAGTTTCTTTCTTTTTTCCTCTTTCCCTTCCCTCCCTTATCGAAAGGAGAAAAATAAAGGATGGGAAGAGGAAGTAGATTTGATGGTGGAGGGTACGCATAGGAAAGGAAGATATTATCTATCTTTGCATTTCTTCCTCCGTTAACTAAAGATAATGCAACACATCTGCTATTGCGAATGTCTATAGGCTGCGATCGCTTCGCCATTTCGGCAAGTTCACGTGACGGCTTGCACGTTTGCCACCATATAGTAAAAAAAATTGTTAGCAAAACGTTATATCATTCTCGCTTACGCGGGTAGTCGGCGCGCGGTTGGCGAGGCCTTCGGGGGCCGAACAGTTGACCAATGCGCGATAACCTTTAATCATCCCTTAGTGTAATTGTGACTGAATGTGACAAGTAGTCTTTGAAATATATTCCTACGTCGGCACCGACTAATTTCGACACCGGGCAAATATACACGAGTGCTTTAACCGTTTATATATTAGTTCTTGAGTTACTGTTTTTATATATTTATGATCTTACAACTTTCGGTACGATGAACTAGCAAAAAGTTTGAAAGTCCTGGATTAATCCGGGTACATATGGCTCATTATCGGAAATACCATTGACCCCGAGTCGGTAGATTTTCATATCACCTTTTTTACAAAGTGGAACTATAATTTAAACTATAAGTTAATCATTTTACATTTAAATACTGAGTAATACTCAAATATACCCACGCAGTCGTATACAAAAAGTTATTTCCACATAACTGTCAGGAAGTAATGGTGGCACCGAGTCAATGACATGAGTTATTAAATTTCACTAGGTATTTTCTTGTAATAAATATCGGGTTGAGATATTCAATCCGCGGGAAAAGTGCCAGATGGGATGGACGCCGTGGAGACTGTGATATCGCGGAAAGCACGCGTGTGTCAAATCTTGCCTCTATACCACTCGTGTGTAGGGAAGAAAATGCAATATACACAGGTTTTAGTACATTTTGCTATAAATTGAACCTTAACTCCTTGGGACATGAACAGTTTTAGCGTGCTTCGTTCGGAGTGAAAGCACTAAAGTCTCGCGCGCGTGTTCGAATGACGCAGAAGCTTCGTTCAAGGCAGTAGCTGCCGCCAGCACGGGCCAGCGCTGTCAGTCGAGATTTGTCCGTCCGTCTACAAGGACCAATACATCTCTCCCGATTCACTTACAAAGTTTATCCCTGAAAAAGTCGTGAACTGTATTCCGAGTGTTTCACAAACGTGATTATACCAATGTTGATATATTCCTCATACCAGTGTATTTAGTTCTATGATTTAAGGTAAGTGTTTTTCGATAAAATTAAAATTTTCTTACTTTACCTCAATAAGAAATAAGTATGATGCAGATTCAACTAATTAACTTCGAGGTATTTGCCTATTTGTAACTAGTTTCGATGTCTCTTATTAATTAAATAGATAGATTAATTACTTTGTTAAAATTGTTGAGTAATTCATAATTAAACTTTATGTTATAAAATTGAATATTAATTTAATTTATTTAATTAATACAAACAAATATCAACATAAGGGATTAAGCCCAATTCTATCTTTAAAATTACTTATCAAACAAAATAGTAGTTTTTATGCGTAGGCAGAGATAAAATTATTAAAACGAAATTTATTTAAATGTTTCAATGAATGAATATGCGTGACATTGGCATTGAGTTTAGCATTTATACTGTGCAGATTCAGTGGTCGCATTCGCTGCACGCTTCAAACTTTCACATAAGAAAAAGTGAGCAGCTCTAGCCGTGACGTGAATTATGCTAATACCAACATCAAGTTGTTTCTTTTCACTTTTCGTTATTGTCGTAGTTAGTTTTTTCTTGTTTCTTTGAACAGTAAAAAAATATGTTTAAAGTTTAAGTAGAATAGTTTTTTTTTATATACATTGACGATATTGATATGAAATCTCAAAAATATAAAGCCTCAATGATTTAACTCCAAGCGTATAACTGCACTAAAAAAACCGTAAATCTGTTTAAACTTTTTGGGATTACCGCTTTTATACAGTAACTAGCTATCCCCCACGACTCTGTCCGAGCGGCATTAAAAAAACTTAATAAGTAGCCTGTGTGTTCTTTTAGACTATGTTCTACATCTGTACTAAATTTCATCAAGATCCGATGAGCTGTTCCGGAGATACCTTCAAACAAACATCCATCCAAACATCTAAGCATTCGCTTTTATAATATTAGTAAGATAGAAAAAAACTATTAAAAGTTGTGGATAAATATGATTCTTACTTATTATTAATTCCTTTCTTATTAATTTCTACGAAAAATGGAATAAATTCTGTGTTCTTATGCCTAATATATATGGTTATGTTAACTTTATTTTTACATATTTATATTCGAAACTAGTCTTAAATTATTTTTACTGCTTAGTTTACTGTTTTTATACTTTTGTCGGTATTCGAAAACGAAAGCTAGTACCGTTACCGGATCACCTACAATAGGGTCAACGGTCCAATACTGTCGTTCAATACGTGAAATGGAAACGCATCATAAATTTTAAAATAGCATACCGACATTATGTCTAAACAGATGTGTGGTCACCTTATTTGGGTTTTCGCAGGGTATTTCCTTATTTCGTATCAGTAAATTCATATGAATTTTATAGTACCATATGCTATAAACTTACAATTATAAATCGTTATTATGCATTTATTTACAACAAATATTTTAATATCATTGAAGAGTTAAGTACCAGATGGGATTTGCTAGCATTATTAGTACTTTAGCATTAACACTTAATAATTTTTTACTCCTAGTATTGTTATTCTTCATTTAATCCGGGGAAGAATAAGTATCGTATTTAATTTCACTCTTCAAAGTTTAGAATACAGGATGTTCGATGTTTTTATCTGAACATGTTATATTTATCCGTTCATAGTAGTGTATTGATAAATTACATATAAAATAAAAAAAAACATTTAATATAATATTCAATTTATACCTTGACCTTCAATAAGTTTATTGTAGAATATTATAGTACCTACGTCAAAGTAAAAGGAAAATACGTATTATATTAACGCCGTTTATATTTTATATAAATAGTTATAATTTTTATGAGTAGAACGTTTCTTTAACATTTCATGATACATTGTTAAGGTTTCCACTAAGTGTCACATTACATTATTATTAAAATTTTAATACAAATCTTTATAATAAATTCAGTAATCAGAAACAACTTAACTCACTTGTAGTTTGTTCAGTATCGACTTCGACTCCTTTTAAACCCGTCGTGAGTTCTTCATCAAGGCGAATGTAGCCGTTTTTAGTTCATAACATTGTCCCTCGAAAGTTTAAATAATTTCAATGTTTGATAACGGGTTAATGATGCGTCGTAATTGTAAAGAGGTTACGTGTCCGCGACTTCCAGTGACCGAGTGACCTTCACAGAGACCGGTCTCATCGTAGCCCACGCGCTACTTCCCAAACATAACATTAAAAAGAAAGCAACGCTAATCAACGCGGCGTAACTCTCTGCATACAAATTACCCAATTGAAATAATGTAGGATTATTCAATGAATATTTAAAAAAGGTGTAACAAAATTCTAGTTAGACTTATCCGAGTTTGCCGGTAAAGAACATTAACTTGATTATAATATACAAATTAATAACGGAGCCTAAAAGCAGCAAACAATGCTGTCAAAACAGACCACAATTCATTATAAGTACCTACATTGTCCATAAAAATGGCACAACTGTACGTAACTCGGATTAAATATTCTTCCTCTTTCAACAATATAATAGAGATATAAATCTTTTTCATAACCTTGTGGAAACGATGTCGCTTCTGTAAATTTTTACAACTCACTTATTATTAGAACTAAATAACATACATATAAGTAACAGAGGCTGTCATTATCATGCGAAGTATTTTAAATTCACTCAAACGTATTGAAAAATTTACCATATATTTCCACAGATGGGCAGAACCCTGGTAGCCAGAATTGTGACGCTAGGTTTAGTGCTCACTGCAACGTACGGACAAATCCCCGACTCACAATATTCTAGTAAGTGGAACATTCAAATACAGTCGAACCTGGATAAGCGAGAGTTTATATGACAATATAGGTGTTTCATTCTATCCCCAGTATAACGCTTATGGAGGTCGTTCATCGAGAGGTCTCTTGATCTCAAATTATTTTTATAGCGTTAATAATTTTTCCTTCATTTTAAGATGAAGATACGACCCCTAATTCGAGTGATGTAGAAGGCCGTCAGAGTGGTTCCGATCTGGAGTTCCGGTATCACGACCATGAGGAACTAACGAGGTACTTACGGGCGGTCTCAGCGAAGTATCCGGCCCTCACTGCGCTCTACTCTATAGGGAAGTCTGTGGAAGGTAAGAGAAATTAAGCAGTTTTGCACCTTGTAAATATTATGTACAATTTATTATTATTATTATTATAAATAGGAGTGCGTCGGTGGCTCAGGGGTTAAGCATTTGACTTGCAATCTGCATGTTACATTGTAATGAAATATAATTTAAGTATGAGAGTTATAAGAAGTTAATGTACAGGTCGTGACCTATGGGTGTTGGTTGTTTCGGCGTCGCCTTACGAGCACATGATCGGAAAACCTGATGTAAAATATGTGGCCAACATCCACGGCAACGAGGTCGTCGGACGGGAGCTGCTGCTACATCTCATACAGGTTTGTAATAAACTTTATCAGATTACGTTTTATAACGTTTAAGTAATCTATAGGTTGATGGAAGTCTTTGGATGGAGTTATCCGTATCAGTTTCGCTCGGGTAAGACATATAGAAATGTGGATTTCTGTCATTTTCTTTTTCAGTATTTGGTGACATCTTATGAAACAGATTCATATATAAAATGGCTGCTCGATAACACGAGGATCCACCTGATGCCATCTATGAACCCTGACGGTTTCGCAAACTCTAACGAAGGTCAATGCGGCACCATTGTTGGCAGGTAAACTAATTTTAAAGTAATAATCGAAACTGAGGATAAAATATAACAAATTTTCTCATTAAAGCACGTCCTAAGTCATGCTTACCACGATTTTTAATTATTTTTACGTAAATATTTACCTAAGCTAACCTTACTTAAGTACTATTCTGCCATTTTGTGGTAAGCATAACTGCCGTGGCGGTAAAATTTATAATTTTACAAGAGTTTTAGATCGATAACAATAAGACTACGTTCCAAGTCTAAACCATTGTCCTAGATTAAATTGTAGAATTAAGAATTTCCCAGTACAAATTTAATTATTGTGAACACGTAAATCATAACTGCATTAATGATATGTTTTCCATCCTTCCTTAAAAGTAATATCTTTAAGAGACCTATAAAATATAAACTTTTATTATTATTACTGCTGCCTGTAACTAACAACTCATCATATTTAGCAAAAAGGATAAAACATCGCCGGAATATGGCCGGTAAGCATAATTCTAACAATGTCATCGGTTCCCTCATGTAAATAACACTTATTTGCCAATGTATGCGTCAACGCTACTGGAACGAAACATTGCACAAGTTACCTAGTTCATCATCTAATAGTATTTGCCTTGACATATGAACACAATAAAAGATGAATGTTACGCCATTTGAACATGGAAATAGTCCAGATGTTATTATTACAGTTTGAATGTATTATCCACTAAAACTAGGTATGTTCACCTAGTGAAATAAAGTTTGATAAGTACAATAATTGCAAGATATGAAACAAATGACTATATTATATTTATCGGCAAATATCTACAATTTTTACGATCAAAGTTCAGTTTGAATTGATGTTGCGTTTTGTATAGGCACAACGCGCGGAGGTACGACCTTAACAGGAACTTCCCGGACTTCTTCAAGCCGAACACGATGCAGCCACAGCCGGAGACAGAGGCGGTCAAGGAGTGGATCAGCAAGATACAGTTTGTGCTGTCAGGCTCATTGCACGGCGGCGCCCTCGTCGCCTCGTATCCCTTCGACAACACGCCCAGTGCTAGTAAATATACATTGACAATAATATTTCTCATATAAAGTATAGAAGTATTTCATATACATGTTTATAATATGTGCCTATAAAGTTTTAATTAAATTGAAAAATCTTTTCAATTTACACGCTGCATCACACAGGAATATGCAGATCTTCTGTGTTATGCGCCGGTAAAGTATTATACACTCATATTTGAATTCTGTGTTCTATGTATTATATTGTCTTTCGTTTCTTTCGTAAAGAATATATGTTATAACTTGGAAATTTATCTTCCTTTGTTCGTGCACATGTCCCCTCACCGCAGTGTTCCAAAGATACACGCCGACTCCATCTATCGCGCCGGACGACGACGTCTTCCGTCACTTGTCGCTGGTCTACTCCAAGAACCACGCTAAGATGTCGCGGGGCGTATCCTGCAGGTCCCACGTCCCCAGCTTCAAGGACGGCATCACTAACGGTGCCGCCTGGTATCCGCTCACAGGTATTATAAATAGCTTTACAAATTTTTGGGCTTAAGCTTTAAATTTGATGGCAAAATGGTGAATTTCGGAATTCTTTGCGCATTTTTTCACTCCTCGTTTACCCGACACTGTCCCGCCTCGCGATTACCGCGGGATTAACTCTTCGTTGTCACCTCAACGTCGCAAGTCGGGGTGGTATCGTTCAGGTGACTTGTCAAGTCCGCTTTAACCTTAATTCTTCTAAAGTGTTTTAAATTTAAATTTTTTCCTACCTCGATTGATTTATGCTGAGTTTATTTATCCGATACAGTCATAACCTTTAAATTTTGAAAAGTTAACCTTCTAAAATAACTAAACGATTGCCGAGGAAATTATATTCGAAAAAAAACTTACTATCTATAGTTTAACTAACTTCATTTCTTCAAGAATTTTTTTAACAAACTGATAACTTTTAGGTGGAATGCAAGACTATAACTACTTGTGGCACGGGTGTATGGAAATAACTTTGGAAATTTCGTGTTGCAAATATCCACCAGCGCACGAACTGCCCAAGTATTGGGCCGACAACCAACAGGTTATTATTTCATTAATAATATTTTTATTAAATTCAGTAGATCGATTAAAATTGCTGAACTGTAAGTTTCAAAAGAAATAAAAAACAAAATTATTTAAATCGCGGTTTTATTCAAATGTAAACATTAAGTAAAGATAAAAATTATTTTGTAATTTGTGCTCCATGTTTTTATATCACGTTTTTCTGTCAAACTGGAATACATAATTGTCGCATTAAATAATCCAAACCACCAAAGATCAAAATAGAATATGTACCGCTTTATTTTATTTACCGATAATAAAAGCAACAGCGAAAATAATTAGAGATACTGAAGGAAAAACAGATACAGACGAGTTCCAAGGGTCCGAAGGAGAACGTATACCTATAACACCACAAGCTACCCTCGGGCCAGCATTTCCGGTGTTAAGAGAACCCTCATTTCCTCCCAAACCTAGATCGTCTTCCTGCTCGTGAAGGACTAATGATCGTCCGATAATGCTATTTCGACCTCGGAGCGAAATAATATTGTCCACAAAATCAATATTTGCCACGGGGTTTTCGCTACCAACGAACTGTACATTTCCTAAGTCGCCGACGTGTCGTACTGCATGGTCTCGGCCTCCGTGCGTGTTGTCGTCGGGGTCGAAGTGAGCACCGGCTGCGTCACATGTAATCGTATTCCCCAGTTCGTGCACATGGAAACCGTACTTTCCAGCGTCCAAACCAGTTATAGTACCACTAACACGAATTCCATTTGCCGTTTCTGTAAATGTTATGCTGCCGGTCACATTCTGTGATACCAGGTGAGCTATTGCAACTCTATTTTCACATCGTATTTCAACCGCTAAACAAATAACTACAAAAAAAGTGAAAAATCTTGCGCACATTTTAACACAGCCGTGTTTAACTACAATGCGATTGTGTAAATGAATATGTTTATATGAGGCCGCGCACATTTATTGAGTTTAAAGATTAGATAGGAGTTATCGTAAAGATTTTTTTTTTTTTTTGTGATTTATTGATTACAAATAACATTATCAAAGATAAATCACTAATGTGAAAAGCTCGCATAATCCCTGTGTTTATAATAAAAATCGTTGTAAAACATATCTTTGTTTGAGCGCTGAGATTATACAGAGAAAAGAATTTAATATTAATTTCATATTTTTAATGAATGGAAAAAAAACAAAATAACTTTACTTATTACAATTTTAAACAAGATTTTAAAAGCCTAATTGAGACGTTTCAACACGTATGAGATAAATGTAATGCTAATCAGGCGCTGATCAAATACCTGGCGGAGGCTCACCGCGGCGCGCACGGCTTCGTGATGGATGAGAACGGCAACCCGGTGGAGCGCGCAGCGGTCAGGGTGAAGGGCCGTGACGTCACCTACCACACCACCAAGTACGGAGAGTTCTGGCGCATTCTCCTGCCCGGCACCTACCGCCTTGATGTAAGTCTACTTCAAATTATTAGTATTAATTACTACAACTATCAATATGAGCGAGATTTTAGCAATAAAAGAGCTTCAGTCACTTGCTTACTAATTACTTTCTAAAAAATCTGAGTCAAAGTCAATAGGCTCTAATTAACTGATTGACCATTTATAATACCAGGTGTCAGCAGAGGGCTACATACCGCAAGAAGTAGAGTTCATCGTCATTGACAGCCATCCCACGCTGTTAAATGTCACTCTTCACTCCGCTAAAGTAAGTACAACATAAGTATGCCGAAATATAAAGCCTGTTAAAAATAAAATATTTAATAAATTTGTATTTTTTACAGAACACACTTAACCTTTGTACAAATCATTAATTCTGTAAATATCTATAGCCATGAGGCACGTAAAAAAATAAACAATTAAAATAACTTAGGCGTCTATTTTAAAACATTAATTCGTTTTAAAAGATTCACAACTAATTACCGACCTTCCCTTATCGAGTTTCCAGATAGAACGTATTTTTTTTAAATATAGGGTTGATTAAACAAAGGACAATTACCGACTACGTTTTGAAATATGAACTTCAATCTTATTAACAAAATGAACTTGTAAATATGACTTGCATAACAAAATATGGTGGTTTATCGCCTACCATTAGTTGGAGAGAAGCCGCACGTCGCTGCCGAGGCAGAAGCCCGTCTCCTTCCACGGCGCGGACAGTCGCAACACAACTTGGTCTTTCCCGAAATAATATTCATTTGGTAAATTTACGATACCATGGGCACCTCAGAGCTCACTATACAATACATGCAACTCATAAAAGTTTGATTGGCATCATTTGGTTGGTAATTGAGATCATTTGGTTTTCCGCTATCGCGTTTATATTTTTATATATTCTCATTTATTCAACAGCACTAGCAAGCGGCCAGGTTTAGTTGTTTGTGTTTTTTTTTATTAAACTTACTGGCATTTAAATTTTTTACAAACGCTTGTTAGCAAAGGATAGCTTGCACTAATCATTGATTTCAGAGACCAAAATCCCCTATAAAGCATTACGTCATCCATCTCATGATCTTTGACAAATCAGAGTGAACGGTGCTTTTAATTATTCATCTGTTCTATTTGTATTGCTTATTATAGTTTAACGCATCTTCATCAACATACTGTATTGAAGCGAAGCTTTTTTAATCTGTATTTATTATTGTTTTTATGCTTTGTATTGTACTACTTTTATAATAATTATCTCTAACACCACTAGTTAAAATGCGTAATGCAATAGTTTTTAATTAATTCATTAGAGTAATAATATCATATAGTAATTACACTGAATAATTTAAAACTTGACGCAATCGCCATGCAATTGCCAAATATATTAATAAAGATAGCATTTTTATTTTGGCAACAGCAAGTAAATTAAAATATCTTCTTATTGATCTTAATATCTTGTCTAAAGTTGATTTTTATTTTTTTTATGAAAAATACAAAATACTTGAAAAATCACGCCTTTATACGTGAGACATTATGATGTGAAAAGATTATATCATAATTTTTTGACTATTCTTTTTCTTATTTACAAAAATAAACATGTAACGATTGTATTGCAGCGTATCGACAATGGAGGTTATTACCGGCCGCTGGTGCCGCGGCCGCCGCCTGCGCCCGCGCCGGGCTTCTTTGCCTCCATCTCAAACTCCTTCCAGAACCTCGTCAACAATTTCCTTGGATAAATATAAAATAACCAATCTTCATTTCCAATTGTTAATATACTTTCACATGTTTTTCTCACTCTCAGTGACATGAAACGATACATCCTTCTGATAGGTTTCCACTGTTGAGACACGTACACAAAAACATACTATCATCCTCTCTCTTCCTCTTAAAAAATGCAGAGATAATGAAAGGCATCTTTATTAACCTACGTATTTTTTTTCTGGCAGTGGAAACTCACGCTTACTACCGTTAACAAGTTCATAAAATTGTATATTAAAAAGAAAGTTATGTAATAGTTAACTGAACAATTAGTCTTAGTAATTTAGACAGGCCAATACGCTATATATTCTTGCAGGCAATTAAATAAAAATAACTTACTTTCGTTCCTAATTATAAGTGCACATAAATTTCCTTCTAAATACGTTAAGTTAAATTTAAACTAAAATCATTATAATTTTAAAGGTTACCAACGATAAAATAAAAAGAGATAATTTTAATAAAGAGTTTCAAGCCTAATATTATTTTAGAAAAGTTATAGGTACAATAGCAACCTTAGATTATATTTAATACATGTAACAATGTAGTTAAGTCTATTCTTTATTGACTTTTAAGACTGTAAATATTATAATGTAAATTATGCAAGATTAATTTACTTAGTTTTAGATTGTGTGAAATAAAGTCATAAAAAATATTGGATATTTTAATTTATCCCCATCGTAGTTAATACAAGCATTTAAAGTGCTTGTTTCTGCTAACAAACGTTTAGCGATTAAACTAGCGAATTGGATAACAATGATTAGTGAGCTGTTCTAATTATTATTTTAGAAAAAAACCTTATTGTTATCACATTGTTATTATAGACACATGACATTGCTACGTAAGTTAGGAAAGAAAAAACAGTTTTTGTCGTATTTATCCGTTTATCTTTACAGTTAATAATATTGGGGTGTCTGTATGTATCATAATTTGGAAACATGATGTATTTTTTGCGGACACAGACAAAAATTTTTGTCTGTGTCTGCAAGTTCCCATTTGTTCCGGGTAATCTCCGGAACGGTTGGACCGATTTCGATGGTAATTTCTCTGGAAGGTAGCTGATGTATTCCGCATACATATATACACAGGTGGGCACAGTTAATCGAAAAGTTAACTTCGTTAATCGTTAATTCGTTAATTAAAAAATTAACTACGTTAATCGTTAAAGCGTTAAATTCTCGAAAATTTAACGCAAGTTAAAGTTAATCGTTAACAGTTAACCATACCAAAATTATACATACTAATTTCACACGTATGTGGCGACACTTGTTTAAAATAGTAATTTGACTATACATTTATAGAATGTACACATTAGTATTAGAGACAAATATGAATGCATTATAGTGTATTTCAATACGAGTGCGGAAAGCCTGTCATTGCAAAGAGTTAAGACAAATGTCTACCCGAGCCGAGGCGCAGCCGAAGGTGAGGGTTGACAGTTGGAACAAGTTGTAATGACAGTTTCGCACATGTACTAAACAACTATTTTTGATACAGTTGCAAAAAAATGAAGAAATTTAATAGAATAATAAAAACAAAATAAATTCAACTAACTAAAATGTTTGGAAAATGGTGCCAACCGTAAAAGAATACAAACAGAGATTTTTTTGTTTTCTTCGCCCATTCTGGGTAGGCAAAGGGAATTATGCCCAAACAACCAAGTCTTCAATAGATTATTTTTATTGATATGAAATGAAAATGAAATTTAATGAGATTAAATAAAATGAAACCTAACCTAATTCATTGAATCAAATCATTAAATCTGACATTGTAACAAATTAGGAGCTTCTTTTTAGGAATATTTGCATGAATCATAAAAACTTTAATGACTTTTTTTTTGTAAAAACTTCGTGGTTGGTTTTTATTTTTAACAGACATTATTTTGACAGTTGGGAAAGAGAACGCACGAGTTTGGAAAAGCTAAAGAAAAAGCACGAGTAAAAAAGTGTTTTAATACAGTTGCTCAAAAAGTGGCGTATTGCAGGGATAAAGAGCGTTCGGAATGTGGGCTATTACATACTAGTAATGAAATACACTACTTCGAACCTTCTTTTGATTTTGTCCTGTTGGTCACGTCTTTCACGGACGCTCTGATGCATCACACTTGCACGCGAACTTCACATATCTCAATTATCAACTCATTTGTTCACCATTCGAGTCGCCGACAGTCGCCCAACATAGCTGAACTTACGAGCGTGGCACGTATTTTAAACAAAATGACAGCACGTCTCCAAGTTTCTAATTTAACGATTAACGGACTTTTATTAACGGAAGTTAACAAAAGCGTTAACACTTTTTGAAGTTAACTTAAAAGTTAATCCGTTAAGCAAAATGTTAACTTCGTTAATTAACGATTAACGGATTAACGAGTTAATGCCCAGCTCTGCATATATACTTTTGGGTTTTTGAACTCCATGCTGACTTCGTCACGTGGTTTAGTTCATAAAACAGAGTAAGTTTCTGCTTTTCTTGCGACATTCAATACCCAATTTAAAGTTTCAATTAAAAATGTTTTGGCAATTAGAGAATAATGATGATGATAATTAATGCTGCTATTAACAGAACAGGTTACTTTTAAAATTGCAGCGATAATAACTACTTGGAACATTTAGATATAATATTTTATTTTTATTACTTTTTAAAAACATCAATCAGTGCGAAGATATTTTCAATCATAAGAGGTATTCCCAAATTTCAATATTATATTAAAAAAGTTATAAAAACATAAAACTGGTGTGTTGTGTCCAATGTGCAAAATTAAGTTTGGTATAAACCGGTACGTATTCTGTTTTTTTTTTACTAATATCATAGAAACAAGAAAAGATTTTTAACTAGCACTTTTGCTCCGAACCTAAACTGAACGCACAATATTTACTTTACCCAATGCTATACTGGTTTTATATATAACTTTGATTCGATGATTTTTCTCTCACCCTCTCTTTATTTTTAATATATTAAATACAGTCATATTTTTTTTAACCAAACCAAAAAATAAATGTAATATTTGCGAAAGAGCACGAATCTGCCTACATCGTAAAAATTGTTTTCTATGCGAGAAATGAAATGGCTGGACCTTTTTTTTTATTTTGTGTGCTTCATTATAAATCGGGATCAAGTATAAATTCATAGCAATAAAACTTATGGCACATAAGGCAGGCTATTATTGCGAACATGCGTTCGTGTGTCATAATAAATTCGCGATAACTTTCACGATTGATACTATTTAATAATTCATGTGACATAGATTTGAAACATATATAACATACAATGCATTCTATTCATCATCATCATCATCAATTCATCTATTCATCTTTGTTAAGTTTCACCGAGATCCTTTTAGCTTATCTGGAGACACCCCGTTCGGCAAGAAGATAGCATAAAGTTCTCTTAATGTTAACATTATTCAAGATCTGATATCAGAAATGATAACCAAAAAGTCAACATGAAGTTAACATAAAGTTAACATAAAGCTCTCTTATGAGCCATCTAGCGCCATCTTTTAGAGATCATTAAAAAGATATCAGAAAGGTAACATTTTCTAGAGATCATAAAGTTAACGTTTTTATGTTAAAATTAAGAGGCTAGTGTAAAATTAAAATTGACATGGTAAATAGGTTTAATTATTGTTTATTTGATAACACAATGAATAGTAACGATATGACATACCAATATAAATAATCTTATTATTAAAATTATAAATACTTTTACGGCTCAAGTAATGATATAGGAGTTTTAAATGTTGGTGGTGGTTGCTGATCCTTTTGGCTCACGTACGTGGCAGGTGGCATTGGTATATTATTTATTCCGCTATCTGAAAATAAAGTGTTTTATTAATAAGGAACAAAATAATTATATATAATTGAACAACTTTATTTGTTACATACCCTCATTATCAGAAGAACTTGACGATGATATTATCCTCTTTCTACTTTTAGTTTCTATAAAATAAATAAAATTAATATTAGAATTATTATATAAAAAATTTTAGGTAAAGGTAAAACAAATACTATTCATTTTTTTTTTCAATTTTCATGCAATTTAAAATTTTACAATTAAATTCAAACTAATGATCCTTACTTTTTTGTATAGGCGTCGATTCATCTTCTGTATCACAAGAGCGTAAAGGTTTATTGCAGTTTCTTTTTCCTTTATCTACCATTTCTAATTTTTTATTTGTTTTAATAGCAGCAAAACCTTCATCATCATTTGTAAACAGATTTAGGGCATCTAATTCGAATTCACGCGCTTCGTCATATGCCTGTTATAAAAAAATAATGATAGTTTAATTAATTATTATCTCACTATTGATATAAGGTAAGATATAATATAGATAATTAGATAATTAAGAGCCAATAGTGAGATACTGCAAATATTTGCATATCCATATTTGAAAGTTAAAGTACAGAAATACATGAAGAGATTATAACCAATTATTCCTGATCAACGAACTACATATTTTACTGTATAGTATAAATAATTTTACCAAATGGACCGCAGAGTTGAACATAATTATAAGTGATCTTTAGGGTTATCAGCTCGAATAATTAGTAAGGTAGGATTTTTTGTTTTCGGCCACTTGAAAGTTCGAGATTCTGAATATACCCATGATGCAGGTACGATTGCAGACGTTTTATCCCAAAAAACTACGAAATACATCTTGTGTTGAATCCTAAAAAAAATATCAAATCAGAAATTGAAAATATTCATTAAATTTTAGCGCATTCTAAATTTTATCAGACACTTTTACAAAGACGATGCTGATAAGTTTTTTTTTATTATGTATGAATGTATGAATTAAATGAACAAAATTGTATACAAATGTTTAAAGTTAGAAATATTTTAAAAAGTAAAATATTTAAACTGCATTTAATTAAAATAACGACGAGCATCGTCTTACAACAATTTTAAATAATTTAATTAGTTATAAAATATGAAAAAATGTGTTTATAACCTATATTCATACTTACAAGTTTATTTGTTCGGCAATTAAATTCTTGATAACTAACTGAATAATAAGAATCACAAATACTATTAATTATATTTTCAACCAGTATGTTAAGTCAAAAATATTACGTTTATGTTGTAATAATTGAATAAAAACACTTAGCAATGCCGAACGAATTACGATGCAATTCACGCTTGTCAACAATCACTCTTTAATGGATGAGTGAGAGGTCCGTATAGAACAAAATGGCCGCTGTTGGTTTTTAAAAGTTTTAATAACAATAAGCCCAGAAAGCAAATTTGTGCTATTCATTGTAACGCGATGTAGCATTTTTCGTTTCCGCGTAATTTTATTCTTACGATATCTCCTAAACTATTAGACAGAATGATATAGTTTCAAGGGCAAATATAATCTACATTAAATTCTCTTGGTAATGAACATATTTATTTACATAAGGGTTAATACTGAACTTGAATAATAGCGTCGGAAATAGGGCAAGAATTTAATTAATGTTTCGTAAAGAAAAAAATGGTTATTGTGAGAAAACTATAAAAGATAGATATATGCTATCGCGGACTTTTATTTAGCACATTTAAAGAGCTACAATTCGCCATACGTCATTTTGATGTAGGTCTTATAGTTTAGCCTACGTAAACGCTGAAAGCAAAAATGTCCCTAATTTTAGCAACAAATTTTGAAGCTTATTCAAAATCTACTAGTCTTCTACTTATTTAAAAAAAAAACAAAAAAATGGGACCCACCTGCAAGCACTTCCTTTCGATTAAAATAATTTTTATCAAAATCGGACCACCAGGGACGGAGATTCGCGGTAACACACATAAAAAAAAAAAAACAGTCGAATTGATAACCTCCTTCTTTTTGTAGTCGGCTAAAAAAATATGTCCTCGAAAAGTCATCATTTAGTTATCATTGAGATTGCTTTAAAATGACATCGACAAAAAGTTATCGAAAAGACAACATTTTGCTGAGCTCTAAAAGTCAACATGTTTCAGACAACATTATGTCATCTTTCTGACTTTTATGCCGAACGGGACGTATTACATATTCGTAATAACAAACATTCATCCATTCATCTAAACTTTCACATTCACAATATTAGTAAGATGTAATTTCTTCTATATTTCAGGTAAAATATATACTGGAAAATGATATTTAAATGTTTGCTAATATTATTTTTCATTAAATTGGTTGAACCAAAGACCTATCAAATAGTCAACACAACTTCAGGACCCGTTAGGGGCATATTGAAACATTGGAATAATATTAAATATTATACATATTTAGGTATTCCATATGGTGAAAAACCTACTGGTCAACTACGATTTATGGTAAGTAATAATTTACTTCAACAGGATAAAACTACAAAAGCAACGCATTTAACATTAATGGCGGCTCCACATTAGTTCCGCAAAGCACTGCGGACAGGCGTGAACGTGAATGTGGATGGTTTTCGCGTGTGTTAGCAGACGTCTTGTTTTTCGCGACAAAGGGTTCGCGCCCCGTTCGTGGGTAACTCTTTCACTTATTTTTAATTTAATTTAATAATTATATTGATATTAATAATTTTGATATCATCCACCATTTTCTTTTTTTACAACGCTTTAGAATAATTTTGGACATCTAAATAGTGATATGTTGCCACAGCAAACAAAGTTATTGCACCAGGTTTCATGAACGAATGTGAACATGTCCCGAATGTTGAGGGAATGACTTGTGCCGTGAATTCACGCCGCTAATGTAGAGCCGCCATAAATGATCACTGTTATTCATAAATAGCGCTAGATGAGCTGAGACGCATTATACACCAATACTTGATAATTACCAGAAAAAAATCAGGTAATGTAGAATACATTATAAGATCTTAAATATGTAGTGATTTTTTACTCAACATAGATAAAGGTTATTAAACAAAAATTTAAGTTTTAAAAAATTCTGTCAAATCAATAACTCCAGTTATAAGTAATAAGTTATACTATTTGTAAGAAAACATGAATTCTCGCCAGCGACACAATGCTTTTTGCAAACAAAATACTACGAGTTCTTTTACTAAAAAAAAAGTGGCTAGGGTAACGCGGAGTGAAGTGTGTAGGCAACTTTTCTTGTGGGGTTTTGTAAAACCTAACGCGCACCTAACTGATGTATTTATTGTAATAGACCAATAATTATGTTTTTTGTAGGATAATTTTTTGATTTGCACGTTTTTAATTTTTAAATAACACCTATAATCTGTAATTCTATTATTTATCTGTAGTTCTATTCTGTAATCTGGTAATTCTATATTTTTTTATGGTAATTAAAATTAGTGGTGTATAATATTAGTAACTCTAGTCTCCCAAAGGTTTCTTTCATGAAAGATAGCTTTGTTTAATTGCTCATATAATACCACTTAATTCCTATGGCATACTTATTGCATACATAAAAAACTTCAAATATATTTGTTTGAATATTGCAGCCTCCAGTTCCAAAAAGACCATGGACACATGTGCTCGACGCAACACGCGAAGGCCCATCATGTCCGCAAGGACCAGAAAAGTATCCGCGAGAAAAAATGGACGAAGATTGTTTATTCATCAATGTATATGTGCCACAGAATAATACGAATGACAAGTTGTCGGTACTATTTTTCGTGCACGGAGGCACATTTCGTTTGCTATCAGGCAATAGTGATATAATATATGGACCACAATTTTTTCTAGAACAAAATGTTATTTTTGTATCAATGAACTACAGGTAATTTAGTCAAAATATTTTTAGTAATATATTAATGGACAGTTTCTAATTTAATTTTAATATTAGGTTGGGATCGCTAGGATTCCTATCACTCGATATAGAAGGAGCACCAGGTAACACAGCTTTAAAAGATGTAGTATTATCCTTGAAGTGGATGAACGAAAACATCGAACGTTTCGGAGGTGATCGAAAAAAAATAACGATTGGTGGCCACAGTAGTGGAGCAACGATGATACATTACTTATTGGTATCTAAACAGACTGTCAATTTGTTTCAACGAGCAATTATGATTAGCGGTAACGCCGTGAATCCCAGATCAGTGGCAAGGCATCCCAAAGACAATGCCTATATGTTGGCCAAAGAACTCGGCTTGGACACAAACGACGACCAACTTCTACTTAGGAAACTTAAAGAAGTAGACGTTTTCGACATTATAGACGCAGAAGTTAATTTGACTAATTATGACGAACTTATTTTACGACCATTCTCTTTTTTCCTTCCCACAGTTGAAAAGGAATCTTCTCACGCTATCGTCACTTCGGATCCTATTCAATTAAGTTTGCATGAGAATGTATCAGTTTTTTCCGGTTTTAATGAAAGAGAAGGAATATATATAATACCAAAAATTTTTAAAAATAGCTCTAATTTAAAAAAACTGATCGATAATATAGAACTGTGTATACCGTCCAACATAGAATATCCACTTAAATCAAAAATATCTCTAGATTTGGGCAAATCAATCAGAGAACGTTACTTTAACAGTGACTTATCCAACTTTACTTTGAATAATATTGTCGATTTAGCGTCTGATTCACAGTTTATTTACGGCATAGACGCGTGGATGAAAAGGAAAAAAGGGATCAATAAAAGCAACACCTTATATTATTACATGTTCAGCTTTGACGGAGATCTTAATTGGTCGAAAATAATTTATGATATACATTTCCCTGGGACCGCCCATGCAGATGAAATGGGTTATATATTTGTCACTAATGACACTGAATTACTTTTAAATAACACCAGTAGTAAGAGCCGATTGGTTCTGAACACCTGGATTACATTATTATGTAACTTTATAAAATTCGGGTAAGAAACCTTTATATAACGATTCTGATCTGAAAGCAAGCTGTTCTTGACAAGTCAACATCTAAGTTTAATTAAATAAAATAAAAATCAAAAGAAAAGCGTTGGATCATATATATATATTGAATTGTTTCAGAAATCCCACCCCAGAAGGCAGTAGATTCAAGTGGCCGAGATATGACAAAAATAGATCAATGCTCATTATAAACGAAAACCCGAAGGAAGGGAGGGTTACAAATCCGCTTCTTGACAGACTGAATTTTTGGTACAATGTCTATGAAAAGTATGACCAATACGTAAAAGAAGGCGGCAAACTGGAGAAAAAATGTATACCGTAATCAAAATGGACAAAGACATCGCTTTAATTTATTTATGTGAAACGAATAAATGTTATCAAATGTATTATTTCTATTAATTTAATAAATAAAACATACAGAAAACACGATCAATCCAAGAATTTATACCTTTGCTAATATAAATTAATTCGTTTGATAACTAATAGTTTGGGTAGGTGCTGTAAAATCTATAATGTTTTTAAATTCTTATTTTGCCATTAAGATCATCATGATACAAAGACTGTTTCTTTCTTTTTCTTTAAGTCAAATATTAACAATTAAAAAAAAAACAAGTTAACAAGGTAAGCAATGGTTTTTATACAATTGATTGTGTTATCAATATAACTATAATATTTACAAAACTTACTATAATATAATTACTTAAATGATAGATTTCTGTTCGGTTCATTTAATAACATAATAAACACTGTAAAGTTAATACAGTCACGATTCAATACAAGTAATGTACACGTCAATCGAATATATATATATATATATGCATACGAAGAATCATTTTCGTTATATTTATTTTTTAAATTGTGTCACTAATAATTTAAAGATCTGTTAAGTTGTTTTTCAACAATGTACTCCAATTCGGTACGCGACTGTGCAAACAATAATTATGCCTTGTGAATCGGTTTAATCATGTTGGCGGATTAACCTGCATTACTACAGTCCGCTTTAAGTTTAGTGCTGATGTACATGGTTTTATAATGTTTTTAATCGCAGTAATAATCTATATATTCTTGTGTTTAAACGTGTCTGACTTAAATAAACAAAGAATAATCAAAACAACTAGCGGCCCCGTTAGAGGTCGCTTACAACAATATGATGATATTTCGTACTATTCCTACGAAGGAATACCTTACGCAGAAAATCCTACAGGATCCCTTAGATTTCGGGTAATTTTACTTTTTTATAAACTAGAACTACTTACTATTACTTTTCATATATCTTTGTGGGAACCGTGACCTATTTACTTCACTATTGGGACAATACATTTTCCATATAGAACACTTTTTTCGTCTCTACCAAATAGGAGGGTGCCCTCAAAATCTTTTAATACCTGGATCGTCTCTTATAAACTACTTATTAGCTACACTATTGTAATTTATTTTTTGTTCCATTTTAATTTGAATTTGATTTGAAATTAGAGGTTTATTGTTTTCAAAACGCGAAACAACTGAGCAAACAAATTATTATAAATAATGTACTAAATAAGTAGGGCTTATATTTGATATTGTACACGATTAAAACATTTTGCATACTGATATCAAATACGAAAAAGAATAAATTAAGTTGTATTATAAAATATAATATTTATTATTATATGTTCGTTGGAAATAAATATTTCAATGATAGGCAGAGTATGATAGTACTCATATGTAGTTAGATGGGTTCCATATTAAAAGTGAATTTCTATTTCTACTTATTTCCTAAAAATAATATAAGAAGTACACGTCTATCAGTAATCTTAATACAATTAAGAACGAATTAATGATGACAATTCGTTTGTTTAAGTTGTGATACACTAAGTTTGTTTTGTTACATTCGACAGCCCCCGGTCCCGAGGGAGCCATGGACCGATGTGTTTAATGCAACTCAAAGACCACCCGTATGTCCGCAAATAACCTTGAAATATAAAAAATACGAAATGAGTGAAGATTGTTTACGCCTTAATATTTTCGTGCCGGCATTCCGCACTGATGAAATATTATCAGTACTAGTGTTCGTACATGGAGGTGCATTCCACTTAATCTCTGGAAACACTGATTTAATATACGGGCCTGAGCTTTTGATGAAAAGGGGCATTATCTTTGTTACTATGAACTACAGGTAATATTAGTGTTCATTTGTTTACCTTTTACTTTTACCCATACTGCACTTTATATGTACACTAGCTGTTGGCCGCGACTCCGCCTGCGAGGGATTAAAAAAACTTTTTTTAATAGCCTATGTTTTCTTCCAGGCTATGTTCTACATAAAGATGTTGATTCCATAATTTATAAACTTTGCAAAGGCAAAGTTTATAAATTATGGAAATCCATCCAACCATCTAAACATTCGCATTTATTATATTAGTAGGATTGGTTACGGATTTTTAAGTTTTATTCGAATGAATTATCTTTATTAGCTGCTAAAACGTAATAATGTAAAATCCTAATTCATGTCTGATGTTAATTTTAGGTTGGGAATTTTAGGATTTATGTCCCTTGATATCGAAGATGCTTCCGGTAACGCGGGTCTGAAAGATATTCTACTGGCGTTGAAATGGATAAAAGCAAACATCGAAAGTTTTGGAGGTAGCAGCGATAACATTACAATAGGCGGCAACAGTTCCGGTGCTTCTGTAGTCAATTACTTATTAATGGTAAATCAATCGGTTGGTTTATTTCATAAAGCAATATTGTTCAGTGGTAGTGCTTTAAGTTATAGAGTTCTAGCGAAACACCCAGTAGAAAATGCACTAAAAGTGGCCAAGATCGTCTGCCCTGATGATCAAGACAAAGAGTCAATACTCAAATGTCTAAGACGAGCTGACGTATTCGACATAGTGGATTCCTACGATCTAATGAGGAATGGGGATATGAATCCTCTAAGACCGTATACACCATTTTTACCAATTGTAGAAAAAGAGTTTTCACATGCGATTCTAACTAAAACTCCAATAGAAATTTTACGAGCCCAAGAGTTACAAAATGTGCCTGTTTTAGCAGGATTCAACGGCAATGAAGGAATTTACATGGCATCAGGATATTTAAGGTATCCTGACATTGTGTTAAAAATTTTAAGAAAAAATATTGAATTGGTTATACCATCCAATATTGAATATCCCCTAGGTTCTGAAAAATCAATGGCATTGGCAAAATCTATTGTTAAATTTTATTTTGACGATGAGAATTTTTCAAATTGGACATTAAACAATGCTTTCGACTTAATATCCGACACACATTACGTCCACGGTGTTGACTTGTGGATAAACATGCACAAAGAAAGAAAAGACAGCAATAATGTTTACTATTATTTCTTTGATTTTGACGGAGCTTTGAATTGGTTCAAAACATATTACAATATAACTTTTCCTGGAACAAGCCATGCCGACGATTTGGGATATGTATTTAGTACAAATGCAACAAAACCAAAACTAAAGTCGGCTGACAAAAGGAGCTTGGAAGCATTAAATGTTATGCTAACTGTGGTGTCCAACTTCGTTAAATTCGGGTAAGTATTTTTTAAAACAAATTAGTTGGTAAGTTTCAAATTGTTGATCTTGGTACTTACTTTAAATATCCATTCTACACTATGTTACAATCTCTAATTTTTCTTAACATACTATTTTTTCCCTTATTTACTTCTAGATAAATTATGTTAGATGAATTTTATTTCAGGAACCCTACACCGAAAAACTCTACGGAATTTATATGGCCAGAATATGGAGCTGATAGAAAAATGCTACTTTTAAACGACAAACCATGTGTTATTAAAATGGATCCGGTAATTCGAAGAAGGATAGACTTTTGGAACGACATTTATGATGAGTACCACGATTATATTGCCAATGGCGGTGTAATAGAATATAAAATAACACCCTAAAAAGAATTTATTTTTAAATTTGTAGTTTTATGTTTATAATTTTTCTTTCACACTGCGGCCAACATTATTCGGCTTAAATTCAGTAAAGAGGCATTGGATAAGTCAATACTCTGAGTCTCCCTGCGAGATCGCGTCAGAATTTATGAGCTACGCAGCACAGCCAAAATAACCGACATTATCTGAAGAATTGCAACTGCGTTCGAGGATAATGTTTAAAAAAAATAACATGGGTAATTTGTATTCAGAACTTCCAAATACTCGACCAAGACTAACTACTCAATCAACTATTCAACCGATTATTATCTGATCAACTACTGACTTACTTCTCGACCAAATTATTTCGACTTTCCAACAATACAACACTCCAACCAAACTGTAATAAAGGAAGGGGAAAATTTAATCAATAAACAGACGATATATAAATTGTAATCTTTTATTAGTGGACGTAAATACAATCAAGAATTGGTTATAGCAGAGATGTCGATCTGTTGCCTGGCGAAATGAAAAGCGGCGATGAGCGCGGCCAGCTCGATGCGCTCGCTGCAGCCACTCGCCAGCCGCGCCTCCGAGTCCGCCATCTTGATCAATAGCGATATCAAAACATCCGGCGGGAACTTCACTAAACATTATCATACATTGACAATATTTTATACAAGTATTAAGTTACTTCGCAAAAAGTGGGATGTGTTACAGATTTGACACGGTTACATGACAAAAAACAATATTGTACTTTATAGCATTTACGTATTTTATTGAAAAATTTATAATTAAGACGGCATATTTTACTAACCTCTCTGAATTTTTGTATGAATCTCTGTTAAAATGTCGCCAAGTGCTAATCCTTTTAAAATTTTCAAATCTTGAATAACTGTTAATCACTGTATTAAGAAATATCATCCTAAAATACAATACAGTTGCAGTTTTCATTGAAATTTAAACTCTGACGTCTTCAATTATGCTTAAAGTTGCGATAATCAACTAGATGAGAACAAGAAATTGCTTTCGTAGTATTTCGTACACACCCTCGGGACTTAAACGAATCGGTACCGGCAACGGACTGAACTATATATAAATGTAGCCTTTACATTACTACTACTACAAAGGATACATTTGAAGCATACCCCGAAGTCGTCCTCGTTCATGAGCCTGGTAAGTATGCTATCGATGTCGGCGCGCAGCGGGTGTCCGACGCACGTGTAGACGGTGTCCTCGGTGACGTCACGCGCCGACAACCACGTGCTCTGCAGCGTGTTAAGAACCTTGCGCATGTCACCGCCGGACAACTCCAGCAGCGCCTGAATACCGTCTTCTGATATCTTTACGCTGCAAAAATTATACTAAATATTTATCATTACGTACGTGCGAAGTCAACAAACACTAGAATTACAGAAAAACTTAAAACAAAAAAAAAAACTATAAGTTTTTTTAGAAATAAGTAGATTTATATCCTATCTAGAGTAACACATCATCAACGCAAAGTAAAAACTCCGCTTACTTTTCCTTTTCAACAATATCCCGTAGTCTTGGTACGATCTGACTGTGCTGTAGAGGTGCGAACCTGAAGCGCGTACAACGCGACTGCAACGCCGGTATTATCTTGCCGAGGTAGTTGCAGATTATACAAAAACGAACGTTATCCGTATACTTCTCTATTACTGAAAACCAATCAAGGATAAACTGATTACGATAGATCAGTGATATTTTTCTCTTAGCATAATTCTTAGATGTGTATGAAAAATTGATCAACATCTCCCTGTCTTTATCCCACTATATGTGAACATTTGAAGTAGGTAGAATGTCTAAATTACTTTCTCCAAGAGTACATAAATATTTAAATGAGGTATCGAGTTGTTTACTCATCCTTCCTCTGCCCTTTGCCACATTATTAAATTTATTGATATTCGACATAAAAAGGCCTATGAAATTAAATATTAGATGTGCAAATGCAATAAAACGATAATTTCACAAATTGTATAATTTATTATCATTGTAGAGAACAGACTGAAGACGAAGCTTTCCTTTGTATTTTTCTAAGAGTTTTTCTATTCATTATTAAAGGCGATGTTGGTACACCATCCGGTTGAGCTGTACTTTTGGGAAGTTCTAACTCAGTTGCTGACTTAATGGGAACTGCAATAGGCGGACTTGGTACTGGCAACCCTAACACTCGGGCAATGAGATCAGTGAATGCATAGTTCACCTGAAAAAAAATGTCAAAATCGTATTATGGTTGCTTATAGTTGATGCAATATAAAACCTATAGACACAAAACCTCTCTTCAAGATATAATATATAAAATACTAGCTTTAACCCGCGACTTCGTCCGCGCGGAATAAAAAAAATGCACACAAGATAAAAAAGTTCCTATGTCCGTCTCCTAGTTCTAAGCTACCTCCCCATCAATTTTCAGCTAAATCAGTTCGACCGATCTTGAGTTATAAATAGTGTAACTAACACGACTTTCTTTTATATATTTAGATAAGATATAAAAAAGATTTAATATATTGATTTTTTAAATAATTAAATCTTTTTACCATTTCCCCAGTTCTAGCGGATCCTTTAAAATTTTCCAATAAATATTTCGAAGCAAATTGTTTTACACAAGACAATCGAACAGCTCTTTGATGTTCCAAATCCGATTTATTGCCAAACAATGCCATCAGAGGTTTCTTGGTTTCTTGATCAAAAATCTCTTTAACCTTCTCTATCCATACATTTAACTTGTCAAAACTTTGCAAATTTGACAAATCATACACAAATAGCACTACCTGAAACATGAAATCTTTTATGTTCTGTGATTACCAGTTGGAATTAACTTAAACTTTATGATGAATAAATTTTTTTTACAAAAAAAAAATCAATAATAAAAAATCAAATTAAATGCTAACATCAGACGCGTACAAGTAGTTTCGAAGCATTCCAGTTGAGAGACTGTTGCCTGCAACATCGCACAACTGCAGTGGCACTGGAGGGCGCAGGCCTAAACACTGCCCTGCCAGTACTTCAGCTCCATGTGTTGTACCACCTGGTGCTCGAGGACTATTGCTCAAATAACGTTGACATAAACTGCTCTAAAACAGACACTCTTAATTTATTCTCAATAATTAAAATATGTAGGTATTATAAATGTTTACTTACTTTTCCCGTAAAAGGTTCTCCAAGAATTGTGATTTTGACTGTCCTGTGGTGATTATCTTCAGTATCAGACATTGTGACGTCACATTCATTTTAAAAATTGAAATTAATTGAAACATACATTTCAATGAAAAATTAATTTAAATTATCTAACATTAATTTTTTTTAAACTTTTTGAAAGAAAACCTCCAGACAATATAATTGAAATAAATTAATTAATTACACATTTCAATGAATCCTTATTAGAACTTCAATAAAATTGAATGTTTTCATTTATCATCTCCATAGCAACCTATCACCCTAAGTAGGGTAAACAAACATTCTTTTATGAAAATTGTTAGTAGAAATGTTAAATATAGACATAAATCATTCCTCTAGACAGAGATGGTGAACCAATGGTACACAATATTTTGGATATGTCTCAGGTCACAAATTTATTAATGCACTATAGAAAAAGTGTGAAGTGTATAAGGAGCGGCATACAAGTGATCTATGCTGTAGAATATTCCGAATAATCACAAAGTCCTAAATTATTTGATGGCACATCTACCATCTCATTAAAAAATGGCATGTTGAAGAATATAAAGGTTTGCCGCCATCCCTGACCAGAGTTAAATCATGTTTTGATAAACAGTTATTAGATAACTATTTAGTTGAAAACAAAACAATAGCTTACTTCTTCTCAGAGCATTTTGTGCATCATTTGTCATTGCATCAGCTTCATCTAAAATTATTAGCTTGGGACCTGCCTTGAATATTGTTCTTGTTGAAGCAAAACTGAGGATTTGTCCTCTAACTATTCCAATTCCTCTGTCATCAGATGCATTCAATTCAAGTACCTAGAATTACATAAGGTTACAACCTCTTAAGCAACTATGTAAAAAGCAAGTCATGGTAAAATTATTATGGGTCACGTAACACCTTAAATACCACTACAATTTTCATGCTACTCTAAACTGACTAAAGTCAACTTACAGGTTACAGGGAGGTGGTACTGGATCAGGTAGGATTATATTTTCATGAGGATTATTAAGGTTTTTTTAAACAGTAATACCTACAAACAATCAAAAGCTCACAGAAATGTGCAGCAGATAATTTAAGACACTTTGATATAAAATCGTTAACTTCTTACCATAGAATTAAATTGCTGTGGGGTATACATTTGTTTGGCACAAGCTAAAATTGTTGATGTCTTGCCTGTACCTGGTGGTCCATAAAATAAAAGATGTGGCAGTTGATTTTCTTTCATAAATTGACCAACTAAAATGGACGAAACAAAAATACATTATTGCCAATGATGATTTGTAGTCTAGTAGTGCTATTTCATTTTTAAATATTACTTACTAGTCTTTATTATATCATCGTGTGACACCAAATCTTCTAATTTCGAAGGCCTGTATTTTTCTACCCTGTTAAAATAATTTTACGATGAAATATGAATAAAATAATATATATAACATACATTTCGGCTTTCAAAATAATGCATCAGAGTACTAACCATGGTAAATTTTTGCCCGTTTCTCCCACGGTCATTTTACTTGAGTTTATGGGATTTTACGCTAAATAAATTTATACTTTGATCTTGTGATACAAATACTCGTTGGAATTGGAAAAAAAGAATAAAATTTACTTCGCGCCGAAACTATGACACTTTTTTTGACTTTGACGTAACGTTCTCAAATGTCAGTCTGACTCAGATAAGAAAATGCAAAAGATGAAAAATAAAAGATTAAAGGTTTGATGGTTATACAATAATTGACATTTAAAACTTAAAAAAACTTACTAATATTATAAATGCAAATGTTAGGATGGATGAATGTTTGTTAAAAGGTATCTACAGAACGGCTTAACAATCTTGAAATTTGGCATAGACAAAGTCGCGGGCGACAGCTTCAATATATAAACCTAAAAATAAGCTTACCAATTCTGGTACACCACAGGGCTGGGAGTTCTTGTTCCCTTTTCTTTTGTATCCACTACATTAATAAAGTACCCCACAATTTCATCTCAATATTTTATAAATTAATAACATCAGCTCATTAATTATGACTAGGTTTTGTTGTCAATAAAAAACGGAATAAAACGGTACTTGAATTTTATTCCATAAATTACGTGGTATCTTATACATTATCTTATCATATTTTTTGAAATATATTCTTCCATGTCAACCTTTGAAATTCCGACATTCGGTTGTCCTTCGAATATCGGAATGGCAGCAGCTTCCCAAGGCCACAAGACTCGACTGGAATACGTGGATAGCATGTCTAAGCGCGACTCTTCTAAAAGATGATATTCGCTTTTTCGTTCTCCATCTTTCCCTATCTTGAAATAATACTTGCATCCTGTGCTTTTAGATATTTGTGCGATCCATGGGTCTAAAAAATACATTGATTAATGTTTTAAACAAAGTATGTTGTATAGATATAAAAAAGATATGCGTTTAAAATTCCATATTACATCTTATAGTTATATGTTATGGACTTATAAACACTATTATAGCATTTTTAATAAGTCAATACTTGACGCATTTTCAAGACTCACCTCTGACCTCCTTCATAAACAGTACAGATCCAACGACATAGTATTTCTCTTTTCCTCTGCTCCTCATTGGTGCTTTAGTAGTAACAACTTTATTTCCCCTTTTCATAGTTCTATATTCTAAATTGCATACAACTGATGAAAAGTTTTCCATGTTAAAGAATCTCTTACATCGAAGTGCTACATCGCTAGATAATTTTTCCAAATCGCCAGAATTCTTCTCTATAGCAGTGCAAAACAAATTGCATTGATTTATTCTAAAACAAAATTAAGCAAAATTTAAAACTGAAGTAGTGCAAGTGGTTTATATTTTGGCACAGATAATACATACCTGTCCGTTAATGACATATGTGAAATGTCAATACCACCAAGCATTATAGCATCAATGACATGAATTGCTTTATTGAAATGTTGATTAAGTCCTTGTCCACAGTACTCCTTCACAAGCTAGAAAAAAAAATAACATACTATTGCGGCAACACTGGCCCTGGGGTTGAGTGGCCAGTGCTCACCGCGCAACCTTTTTTGTACATTTATTTTTCTTTCTTTTTGTTCTTGGAGTTTATTGCCTACGTTGAACTGATACAATATATTTAATGACATTGAGTTTATTTAAAATAATAACTTTGATTTAATACAAAGCAGATTCCATACCTCACCATAAAAAAGTGTTTTCGGAGGCAAATTTATAAAGGTCTGCAAATCACCAAGATTTCTCCAACCAGTTTTATCCAATTGAAACACTCTCTTACCTCCACACCCTAAAAAAAAAAAAAAAAAAGTATAGGAAGATTGTATGACAATATAAAAGTTTCAATATCAGTTTTTTTTATTATAAACAGTAATCATATTGTGGAGCTAAAAATATTAGACATCAAAAGACAAATTTAACAAATTACCTAAAAACATTTTCGTGTCATTACTATTTTTTTCGCTGCTCAAAAATGTGAAATGCCAATCGTAGACATTCCTCAGTATTCCTATATCAGATATCTTCTCTAAGTACGCTGGCTGTTTGCCCAACACGATAGTTTTGAATGAACGCGCATTGTGCGCATCTGAAGTGCGCTTGCTCATGCCATTTAATATCCTCATCATTGTTTCATCAGGGTTCAATCTTTCAGGCTGAGTCCTCACTTTATCCGGCAACTAAGACAACAAGAAAAATATATTTCATTTTTGTGACCAACGATGGCAAGTGACTTTGTCAGCGCAGAATTTAAAAATGTATAATATTCCCTCGTGCATCCGACCTTCAAGTCAAAGTCCCGTCAAAATTGTTCCATCCGCTCCGACGAAATTTTTCGATATTACATACAGAAACTCCAATTTTATTAATATTTATATAGACATATGCATTAAGACATATAGCATAAACATGACCTATCAATGCATAATGTAAGAAGTATGTATTCCACAAACATTTCACTTATTTAATTTACGCTATGTATTACTAATTCAATTAAAAAATAATTAAAATTGTTATTTAAAAAAAAACACATAGAAGTACAAAAGAAACTTACTTGCCACAGACTTAAACATTCTGATCTCATGGTTGCTTGACTAGGTTCTACTAAATTTTTGTTTTTACTAAATGCAGCTATTTTGAGTAGGTTTTCAATTTGATTTTTCCCAAGTCTGTCAAGAAAAAAATAATTAGTGTAAATAAATAACAGTATAATTAAGGATTAACTATGGCCTAGTATATGGCCTCTGACAGCCCTAAATTGGGATAGGCTCCGAACCCATCAGTGGGGACGTAAAATGAATGAATCATTAAGGATTACAAAATATTGATATGTTTGCCATTCAAATACAATTATTAATTGATAATTTCTAGTTCATCCAGTTCAATGTAAAGAAAGCATAAGAAAAATATATAAAGGAAAAGAGTTACTTGTATTAAGTACGGACATGCAGTTGCTTTTGTAAATGTATTCACAGAACTCGGTGTCTTCTTGAAGTACAGACAGGGGCACGAGCGACGTGACGTCACTCTCCTTATCCAGACCCCTCCACAGCATGGAGTTCACTGAGAACAGATGCTGCTCCACTGACTCAGTGCCGACCCTCTTCCATTTACATACTAAGTATCTTTCTGAATTAGCAGGTCTTGAAGTAACCGGCTTGTGGATAGACACTAAAATAAAATTTATTCGTGCTTAATACTGAAATTAAAAAATTATAACAGCAGGAATTTGACCAGTAACCACATATTTTAGAAACAAAAAACAACTTTTCGGAAATTAATAAACTGTTAGCCAAAATATGTGATAAATTTCACATATTTTTTGTTTTTTCTTTTCTTTAAGTTTCAAGAACGTAACAGTTTTAAATAAGCCGATTTTACTTTCAAAATTACCTTTTTCGAAACATCGGTACATAATGTAAACGAGGCTAACGCTAAATAACGTGAACACATCAAACAGTTTGACCACAAAATTTCCTCCTGTCCGCACGAGCATCAAGGCGGCGAGACATTGGCACAAGTAGAGCTGCTTAGAGAGGATCTCTTGTATGTTTTCTTGCCCTTCTACAGAAAATCCCTGCAAGAAGTTTATTGTCAACGAAAACATCATTAAAAAAACCACCTCATTCTTCTAAATTGATCATTATGGCTACAAGACGTAACAATAGAACATGCTTACATTACACACATCAAAGGTTACGGAATTAGATAGTTGGTTTGATGTTTTATTATTAAAATTTTAGGTTTATTACAACAAAATACTTAATTTTATATATAAACATCGACTTACACCATCAGCCATAAGAAAATGTACGCCTTGATCATCTGTTTGACTCAGTACGAAATCTTTTAAGGATGCTAGATTGGCTGGATCGAAAACATTACCATCTTCTTTAACGCCATAATAAGGATTGAATGTCTCAGGTGTACCGGCGTAAAAATCCGACAGTTTGAAGTCATTTGGACCTTTTAATGTAAAACCGAAACCTAAAACACAGATAATTTCAACCTCTTATAACAATTATAAAAAAATAGCTGTCGCCCGTGACTTTATTCTACTTCTGTACCAAGTTTCATCAAGATCTGTTTAGCTGTTCCGGATATACCTTCAAACAAACCTCCATCCATCTATCTAAACATTCGAATGAAGCTTGAAAATATTTACCGTCCTATAAAAAATTCTTTGTTTATTAACATCAAATTGTTCAATGTAGCAAATCCATCAAAACATGCTTGTTATACAGCAACAATTTTATCACATATTTAGCATGAATTTTCACAACTGAAACACTTTTATAGCCTAACCTAGAATATAAAAATACTCACCTGGGGAAATTCAATTAGTTTCTTTACTACCTCACTTTTTAAATACACCTTTTTTTTATATATTACAAGGTGGCAAACAGCAAGCGGCGACATGAATTCGCCGAAATGGCGAAGCGACCGCTGCCCATAGACATTCGCAATTGAAGATGCCAACCCCAATTGTCAATCCCCAATCGACAAAGGAGGACGCACAAAAAGAGAATATTTAACCTTCCTATGCATCTCCTCCTCCATCAAATCCACATCCCCTTACCATCCTTTCCTTATAACAAAAGGGTGGGAAGTGAAAGAGGACTAAAATTAGGCCTTGTCGGAGGCCACACCTCTTATTTTCTTAGAATAAGAAATGATAATATGTTTTTATACATGACTTTCAGCAATAGAAACTCACAGTTAGTGACACAAAAATAATTATTATTTTACATAGTGATACAAATGACAAATAAAAACCTAGAATATATGTACAATGAATTGTTTTATAATAATAATTTTTGGTTATAAAAGAAAAATGATATGACAATATATGTATGAACCATGCTTTTTCAGTTCACAATTTGCCACTTGATTATACTATTGCAAGTGATTTTATAAACTGGCCATATTTAGAATTTGATAGTGACATCTAGAAATAATTTACGAGATTTTAATTCCCAAAATAACTAACTAGTTTAAATGATATTCAACAAGTCAATCTAGTTAGCATATATTCTAAAAACTATAATGTTCTACTATGTACTTGACTTACACATAACCATATGGTCTATTGTGTTGGAAACTGCGGTCTGTGGTCTTATCCTTGATACCATGGACCTTAGCAAAACAATAACAGTTTATTTTTTTTATTAAGAAAGACAGTGGAAGATCTTTCATTATAAAATTACTAGTAGGTAGATGAATGTAAATCAGCTCTGTACTGGTTCAAAGCTTCAACAGGACTTGACCAATGAGCTGCAGCTCAACATCTAAATTGCCAATTTATCATCAGGCTCATCACAATGTACTATAACTATGTCAACCGATGAGCCATAAGCTACCTGATAACTCAGTTCCCATCTATCCCATCCCATATGCAGGTACAAATTGAGTTGAGTTCCAAGCTGGTCCACAGATGAGTTACCCATGATTAAGGACTGGGCATATTTATAAATATCATAAGGTTTGAATAAAACTCTAGCACAACAAGATATGTCACAACACACAAGTACTCCCATAACATCTTTTTATTAACAAAAATGAATTAATCTAACTACTATTCAAAATTGATCAAATGGCACCATTCACAATTTGGAAATGGTATTATAGTATGCACTATATTATTTATATACCTGATTTGTTTTCTAAAAAATTCATACCTTTAGCACGCCAGCCTTTTCGATACAGAACATATTCAGAGAAACCTCCAGGACCAGCACAAACATCAGCAAAATACAGCAAATCCTTGTTGCCAACTGCCGGTTCACCAGTCAATTTTGTAGGTTTGGTGAACATGAAATCAAACACCGCATCTATGTTGGCCATCTTAACAGCGGCACGGTTCAAAAAGATGACTGCACCAATAGTTTCATATGGATTACTACAGAATCGTGCATGTTTTAAGTCTTCATCATCCAAGGTGTCGAAAATAGACTGAAAATTAAAAAAAATTATAACCCCAAAATTTTACTATAAAACATGTAACTTTATAAATTAAAGATTTTCATGTTATTCAAGCTTTCCGAATTTAATAAATATGGAAGAATAAATGGTTACCTTAGATTTTAAAATGCCTTGCAATATACGTGGTTCCACAAAGTTTGTTTCATCCTCAATTGTCAATTTTTTAGGGCCAATTTGTAGCCATTCTTGTAAGACAGCACCAGAGAGGGGTTCTGATGGTGATGATGGCAACCAAAGCTAGAATTGTGTAACATTGATTGAAAAAATATATTATTTTGCTCTTAACTTTAACATAAGTTGCTAATTCTACTTACTACTTCTTCCACAGCTGTTGGAGGAGTAGCAGTTTCTGGTGACCATTGAAAATCTTTAGGAGCTTCTCCGACAACAGAAGCTTGAAAGCCCAGACCTCTTTTACCCTTTTGTGTTGATGCCTCTACAGGCTCCACCCTACCATGTTCAAATTTACCTAAACCTTTACCAGGTTTAAAACCCATATTGCTCATCATGCGTTTTGACTTTTCTGAATATTGTCCACTGTCAATTATTTCCGAATTATCAGAATTTTTGCTATAGAAAGCATTGTCATTGGCACTTTGAAAACTTGGCTTTGCATCAACATGGTCATTGTCAGTATCTACACTGTCAAATCCAGGTCTGTAGTCATCATATTGTTCATTAGGGGATGAACAATTCTCACTCAAGCTGCTTCTGCTTAATCTTAAATTGCTTTCTGGACTCTGCTCTGTATAATTCTTTTTCATTTGTTTCTTTCCAGTGGCTTGTGGGTGATCATATCCATCTGTAGTTTCATCATCATCATCATCATCAGAATCTGGTAAAACTGAAAAATTATGTAATAAATTTGAAGATTTCTTTTAATTTCATATTTTATTTTACAGCTATCAATTGGTAAAGTACTTTGAAACTCAGTGGAATCTAACCTGAACCATGTGAAGTTGTGGATGATGCTCCAAAAGTATCAGTCCTTGCACGCTTTGAAGGCACTGAACTGACATCACTGCTGGAATCATCATCAGAAGTAGGGTCTGTAAGAATTTGTAATAGTTAAATGGACTACAGTGAAACCACAATAATCAGCAAAGTGTTTTGCTGATTATTGTGGTCGAACTGCCAATTTTTTTGCGTTTTAGAATATTTGAGAAGACCCCTATAATCGGGACTATTTTACAAGAGTACCTTGTAATCTGACAAATAACAGATTGAGTATAAATATGTTATGCTGTTAAGTAAAAACTAAAATTAATTCTAATGAGTTATAAAACTTACAAAAACTATAAGTTTTCATTAGGAGATAGTTGATATGGACAAAGAAATGTATGTACACATAATTTAAATTATTCAAAAACTTAATTATACTGATAACAATATCCTAAGCTCATGAAAATGTTTAGAAACAAACCTGAATTCATGGTTACGGTTTGCCGGCTTGCTTACAAGTCTTTATATGTATTAAGTTTCTCTAGAAAGATTAGCGTTTAGACAGTTCTATATTTAACGTTAAACCTTTCTGATTTATTTGCAACTTAAATTAAAATTGCAACTTCTCAAACATTATAATTTAACGTGTTAGATTGATTGACAATAGACAAGCTCGACAATTTGACACAAACAACTGACAGACAATGGACCAGTGTTGCCAATGAAAATTGTTATCCGACCGTGTACATCAAAGACCGTATAAAACACATTGTGTAAAAAAGCCTTGTTTCCGTGTTTGTATGGAAAATCAACAGTGGATCGCAGCCATTGCTGTTATAATACACACAACAACATAGTCTAGGGATATATAAAACTTTTTAAATAACTTAAAAAGTACAGGCCTTACAAAAAAACTAATGATGAGAGATTATAAAAACATTAATAAGTTCTTTTTTTAAGTTCAAATTTGTATATAAAAAGTTTTGTTTTAAGATGAAATTCGCATTCATTGGATTTCTTCCAAAAAAGTAAATCTTCACGACCTTCTAACTTGATTAAAACTCCATAAATTTCTATAAAACTTTGTCAAACGCATCTCCGGTGTTCATTTAACCAGGATTCATTAGACCAGGAACGAAATGTGCATCAAGCTGGCGCTACCAAAATTTCGGTTTCTAAAGCCATGAGGAGCAGCCACCTAAATAGTGAAGCGAAAGCTGCATGGACCTCTGGATTTTCAGATGCGTTGCCTAACTTTGATCATCGGAGGAGGAGATGCACAGAAATAGAATATTTCTCCTTCCTTTGCGACGTCTTCTCAATCAAATGCACTACCCCTTCCCATTGTTTCCTTACTAGCGTTTACCCGCGACTCCGTCCGCGCGGAATAAAAAAAATGCCCACAAGATAAAAAAAAAAATTTCTATGTCCGTCTCCTAGTTCTAAGCTACCTCCCCATCAATTTTCAGCTGAATCAGTTCGACCGATCTTGGGTTAGTGTAACTAATACGACTATTTTATATCTATATATATAAAAGAAAGTCGTGTTAGTTACAATATTTATAACTATAGAACGGCTGAATCGATTTGACTGAAAATTGGTGGGCAGGTAGCTTAGAACTAGGAAACGGCCATAGGATAATTTTTACCCAGTTTTCTATTTTTTATTCCGCGCGGACGGAGTCGCGGGTAAAAGCTAGTATATAGATAAGAAAAGGGTTGTAAGGGGTTCCCAACATGGACTAAAATTCCGATCTACCATTGTTATAGTAATCTGCCAGACTTATCCACCTTCTTCCCTTTCCATACAAAATTTCAGGTGAGTCACTTGCTCAGGTCTCGGGGGATGTTATGACAGACTAAATAATAAAATAAATATTCTGTATGTCAACATTTTATTTTCATTTACCAGTTTCTGCATTGCATAGTGTCAGACAAGTTTTGAATAAAAAAATTAAATCTTCGTCACTTATTTGTAAGAACTAATTATATATATTTTTCACAAAATATTCTATTCTTGAAGCCAATGTCACTTGATTTCTTTGACATAGGCATCTAATTCAGCATCAAGTTGTTCAACAGTTGGTACAGGTTTCTTGCCTCGTGGTGCTCCACCCCCTGCTCCCCCACCACGGCCACCACGTCTGGCACCACCTCGCTGGCTTCCTGGGCTGCGATTGGCACCGCCTCCTTAAACATATGAAATACAACAATGTTTAATATAAATTCATTATGCCTTACTCTAGTAAGGGGCATAAGGGAACATGACTCATAAGGTTAAAACAAACCATAAAACCATTTTTAGCTGTATAAAATGATCTAGTTGAGTGAATTGGTAAGGTTTTATGTGTAGTTTTCAAGTCCTGTTTCATATCTACATTTTGAAAAATACATCAAAAAAACAAACCCCTATTTATGTTGCGTCTAGGTGGACCACCTCCTCCACCACCTACAGGTCGATTTCTTTCTTCAGTCCTAAAAGTTGTGATTTCCGATGTGGCCAGCTGTATATTCATGGCACGACCATCAAGAGGAACCCCATTATATTGTTTCATAGCCTTTAAAGCATCAGCTCTTCTTTCAAACACCACATCAGCAGTACCTGAAATTAAAATTATATTTTTTTTACATTAAAAAAATATAAGGTAAAACTTTGCAGTGTTTTTGAAACACAGAGAAGAATAATGGAACCTATCGTAACATTTTGCACCCTTAGCGTTATAGAGACCTAACTAAAAATACTGTTTACATCCCTTTAATCTGAATGAACACAGAGGGAGGGGAGATATTGAAGGAGACCTGAAGTTTAGTTTTGTCCCCTTTTCTCCAAACATCAAATAGGCCTCTATTTTAATAAAAGCTGATGATATGGACATGGCCATTTTTAGTTATTTTATGACTCAAAAGTAAAAATATCCTAATCCTTATAATTCAGAGGGTGCAATTTACCTACATAAATAGTGAAAAGTAAGAAAATCAGTTACAATATAAAACATAGTAAAAATTTTATTATCAAAAGTAATGCTTACCTAATGATCTACCAGATCTGTCATAGTGTACAGCGGCACTTTTGAGAATGCCAAATTCTGAGAATAGTTCTTGAATATCAGAGTCTGAGACCCCAAAATCCAAATTTGAAACTAAAAGTTTAGTGGGCCCAGTGGTCAGAGGTGCACTCCTCTGTAGCTTCCTTTCATTGAAGTCATTGAACATATCATGTTTCCAAGTGCTGTTTACATCACCCTGAAATAGTTTTTCCTTCATAGATCATGCCAACTGGCCACTTGATGCCTCTGAGTAGATACACTCAAAATACATGGCAAACATTAGTTGTACATGTCCTAATCAATAGTTACATAAATACAGCATGATAAGAATAAAACATCAGACATTATAATATGCGCTACAAACAATACAATGTTGGTTTAGTCGTAAGGACCATCACTTTCACACAACACTAGTACTGCAATTTTTTAACACATGATGTCCCACACGTGAAGTAACACGATCACACCCGTGTTTATTGTCCATGGTGACTGCAATTTGAAGCTAAGTGCTCCAAATAAAAGTCGACGCTGCAGTTTGAAGCAAAGTGCTCCAAACAAAAGTGGATGTTGAAATCTCCCATTTTCTTAACGTTATGTTTCATAAGGATTTCATATGGCTTTCAGATGAAGTCGTTTGGCACCTCCAAAGATTTATTTAAATTACACAACAGGGTCCATTATTACTGTGTGGTGGACTGTACAGCGGATCCAAGGTAGTTCAAGGATCTATTACATGTATAACGTACGCTAATAAAATTAGAATACTGTACACATCCAGTTAAAATATTACAGCAAGTCTTATATTTGATGAACTAGTTTAACAACAAACTCTAATTAGTTTAAACGATTTAAAGGAGGGTATAATTATATGCATTTTCTGCAAGATTCCAGCTTAACGTTGCTAGATGATAAATACGCCATGCATTCGACGCGCCATTGTCCACATAATATGTCCGCCATTTGTAATTCAAGACCGTCAAGTATTTTCATTTACCCTTGTGTAATTTGTTGACTTGGTTACTCCTCCACGATTTCTGCCGCGTAATACACCTCCGGCGCGATTACTTCGAAAACTACCTCCTGCACCACGACCTGGTTTTTTCACTTCAAATTTTCGGCCTGCACCGCCACCGCCTCTGCCTTTTTTATTTGCTTTAATTATGTCGTCCAAAGCCATATCAATTCTATCAACCATTTTTAACTGTATTTTAAGGATTATCGTAACGATAAATGTACTCTTTACGGAGTATTTTTATTAAAATTATTAAAACAAAAGAATACCCAACTTGTTTGCCTTTTAATCACGACAAAATGGATGCTAAACGGAAGCGGAACAGAAGCTAAAGAGCAAGCAAAGAGTACGAAGAGAAAGCCGAAAAGATAACTCAAAGAGTAAATGGGAGAAAAATACAGTTTTCCGATTAAGAACAAAAATTCGTAAGATTTTCGCTATAAATTAAAATCCGTAGATACGCCTGGGTTATAAAGAATATAAAGTAAAATCAAACTTGCCGTCGCTCAACAAGGCAGTAATGCGATTTTACTCAGATTGTAAAGAACTTCTTTTTTTTGCTTTGCTTGCGGTTTAAGGACATCGTCTCGTTTTGTTAACGTCTAAACTGTCAATGATACGATATGATCGACAAGTCTAAAAACTCGTTGAATTTATCAACTAGTTTTTCATACATTTAAAAATCAGAGCTCCGAACCGATGACTGGCAGAAAAAGAAAAGAAGACGAGCGATTCCTGTGTAAATTTACGTTGAATTAAACTAGTTGAAAAACGGTTAACGGTTGAAACTTCAAGCGTGATCTTTGAATCCATCCCTATTAGGGTTTGTGTTTGTGTCAAATGTCATACAGACATTTAGGGTGAAATGTCAATGTTGTTGCTAAAAATTTAGGCGGTTGAAAAATAAATCGGAATAGAATAACATAAAACACATACATAAAAATACTTGCAAAGTAAAAAATGGCATTAAATCAATTCATGCACCCAAGAAATATATATAGAACACCTCCTGATTTTGTGAAATTATTCAAAGAGTTTGAAGATTTCTCTACAATTGCTAAAATGGTACTAAAATCTTCACAGTACGAATTTAATGTTATAGTGTACTTTTAATAATAATTATTATTTATTTTTTTAGGACGTTACGGGAAAAGTTAGCATTGACTTTAAGGATACAAGGGCTCTAAGAGTTTTAACAAAATGTTTATTAAAATCTGACTTTGATTTGGATGTTGTTATACCGGAAGATAGATTGGTGCCGACACTTCCATTGCGCCTTAATTATATTTTATGGATTGAAGATTTAATGATTTCCATTAACAAGGAATATATTACAGGTTTAGATATAGGTATGTTTAAGAATTACTATTGTTTTTCAATATTATAAGTGTTTTAGTACTTATAATTATTTATTTACTATTTTAGTAGTAGTTATACTTTTTACTGATGTACTGGAGAATTAAATGTTTTTCTTTACTTATATACTTCAGGTACAGGAGCTTGTGCTATATATCCATTATTAGCAGCTAAGAAAAACAATTGGAATATGGTTGGAACAGAAAAGGATGAAGATAGTTTGAAAATGGCCTCGGACAATGTTGAAAGAAATAATTTACAACACCTTATTAAATGTATGTAAAACAATAAAAAATAATATTAATATCAAATGCTTTTAAAAGTAGTACATTTTGATAAATTGAATAAAAAAGATTATTTCAGTTCAAAATGGATTTAAACGAAGAATTATAAATAATTACAGTGAAGAAGAATACAACTGCATCACTGGTTGAACATTTGTTTATGGAGGACAATGGTTTGAGATTTGAATTTTGTATGTGCAATCCTCCATTCTATAGTAACATACAAGAGGTTCTGGATTCACGAAGCCCTGCAAGGTAAGCACCAAAGATTTGCGAAATAGGGCAATCCCTTACATGCTTATGTGTTTTAACTAAATAAATAAAAAATATGTGGTTATCAAATTATTTCATGAAGGCAGCTTCATGTGCTTCTTTAATGTAAAAATTTAATCCCCAACATAAATTTGTAGTAAGTGCTTTATCCTAAGAGTATGCCTTATTTTTAAAAGATGGATAAAATATTATGACCTCTTTTTAATGGTAGTATTCTCTGTACTTTATTTAAAAAATAAATACTGTAAAGACATGTCATTGCCTTAGACCACCACCTAAAAATGCATTTACGGGATCACCCCAGGAGCTGATTACTGAAGGTGGAGAGTTGGAGTTCTGTAGAAATTTGATCAAAGAAAGTGCCAAATTCAAAAATCATATTCTGTAAGTAAGAAGTATTGTAATTTATTTTTAATGTGAGCATGTTTTTTCTTTAATTACTTTTAATTCTTTAATTTTGTACCACTCTTGCTCTTCTGCTGCTTTTTTTCTGGGGTTAACTACAATAAAAAAAATGCTATTTTTTCCTTATAGTGTATTTACAACAATGATTGGACACAAATACAACATGAAAGAACTTTTGCTTGATCTTAGAGCTGAAGGAATCAAACATACTACTACAGAATTTTGCCAAGGGCGTGTTACTCGATGGGGCATAGCTTGGACATATCAAGACTATGATCTATACAATTTAGGTATGAATATTCTAAAAAAGTTTTAAATTAGACATTGATGCGTAGAAACAAAAATAAAACCTTTTTGTACATATTTATTTATGTAACATTTTTCAATAAAAAAAATACTAACTTCTCAAAATAAAAAAAGATCATGGTTGTTGGTGTATTTTTACTACTCTTGATTATGACGAACCATTCATTTGAAAGTTTATTGTTAGTTAACAAGAAATATGTTTTAAATTTCCAGTACCACCAAGAGATAAGCCTAGGAAGAAAAGTATTCCAATAACATTTGTTGTGCCTGAAATATCAAATCTACCATATGATGTAGAACATATGGTTGAAAAAGTTCAACAATTGTTTGACAGCCTGAATATCCAATACAAAATTATTACAAAAAGGCGAAATGAAACAGTTCTGAACTTTTATGCAACAACAAATACGTGGACAAACCAAAGACGTAAGAGAAGACTTTTAAAGAAATTAGAAGAAACTATGTCTAAAAAGCAAAAATTAGAAAACCATCATGAATGCGAAACAAGTACTTCAGATTTAAGCATTGATGAAAAATCAAATGTATGTAATGAAATCACAGATATAGATACAGCTTGTAGCACAGTATTGACTGATAAAACGGACACTGAAACGAAAGACACTGGGAAGCCAATAGTGCAAGGAATTCTTAAAGTTAGTAATAAAGAAAAAACAGTTGTATTTGAAATGGAATATCTTGAAGGCAGTGCTGGAAAAGAAGGTATTCATCAGATATTGCAATATATTAAAAACAATTGGAAGTAAAAACTGTATTTTTTCTTACATTCTAACCTATTTATGTACATGGAATGATTGTTCAAAATATAAATGCAATAATATTAAAAGCCAAGTTATAAAAAAAACTTTAATAAGAATATTCAACAACTTAGAAACCCCTTCACTTGTGTACCTCATACAAGAAGCAAGAGGTGCCTCCCTCTGGGGTGCATATTTCATTTTACAAAAATATATTACGATTTTATTACCTTTTGTAAAATTGAAAACACACATTTATTTGCCATTTTTAAATAGTTACTGTCTATTCTGTTTTATATAATCTTTGACAAGGGAACTGGTGCTGCTCTCAACATAACAAAGTTTCGCGCGTTGTTTATGGAATGCGGAACGTGTTTTCCCGTAAATATCGTTCCTGAAATATTATTTTGCACAGTTTTATTTACATATTTAATTAAGCTTGGTAATGTGCCCTTAATAACAAATTCACAGAAATATTCTATTCTTAAAATGTGATAAAAACAAATCGTTTTCAATAGTATTCATAATGAGCTCAGGGAATGTAAGACAAGATAATTTTGAACCTAATTCGTTTGGTAAGTTTAATTTATATTGTATGCCTATGTTTTCTATGTTCTTTTAAATTTTCTAAGCTGATGTGAAATCCCAAAATTCTTTACTATTTTCAGTTCGGAAAGCGACGAAAGGTAAAATGTCTGAGGACAGTGCAGAAAATTTAACAGTTAAAAAACGGCCTAAGCCAAACAGCAAAAGCGAAGACAGCAAGCCTAGGTTTGTATCGATTATTATTTCTGAAACAAATTTTCAACACTATGTACATTGTAATACTCTAAGTATATTCTATAAAGTATAAAAATAAATTAACTAACTATATATATTATTACAGTAAAACTGGAAAAACGACTGAAGTAGAAACTGATCCTGCTGTATTGCAGAGACGACAAAAACAAATTGATTATGGAAAGAATACTGTTGGATATCATAATTATATTAAGGAAGTACCCATGTAAGTTTACTTGTACATTATTATTGTGTTCATATCATTAATTAAATTGATTCTTAAATCTATTTAAAATTATTTACATTTCAGAGAAACACGGGGAAAAGAAGATCCAAAAACGCCTGATAAATATACAAAATACAGTCGTAGGTCATGGGATGCACAAATTAAATTATGGAGGATCAAATTACACAAGTATGATCCAAATGCAACTAGCAAGACTGAAGATGTTGAATCAATTAAATGTGAATATGATTATGAATCTGATTGAATGTTCATTCTGTACTACTGTTAATTTCCACTACCCAAACACTTATATGAAAACTTATTGTTATATCTATTTTTAAAACAAAATGAAAGGAAGTAGGCCTTTGGCAGTAGAAACTATTAGACTGTATGCCAACAAGAGTATTTGTGTAATGTAAGCATGAATTTTTTCAGTTCCAAAAGATTTATGAAAAAAAATGTTATGATATTAATATTTGTAAAGGAGTAAGAGAACATGTTTTGTATGTAAATGTAACAGCAGCACAGATTCATGGTAAATAACATAACTTTTTTTTATACACTCAATTATGATTTTATTTGTGGGACAATTATGGTATTTTTCTTACATACATTGACATATTTAATATGATTTTACATTGATACATATAATTTGATTTTATTTTGGGTTTGGGAAGTATATCCCGACTTTAGTTTACAAAGATGTGTGTGTTATAAATATATTGTAGCTTAATGATTATTGTAATTAGGATTAATGTTAATACATATGTACCATTATACACTCTAGTATTTTCTTTTGAAGTCAGCTGTTTGTATATTTTAAAGAGTCTTGCTCATAGTAAACAAAGAAATATACTTCTGCTTGTTAAAAGATATCAAATACTAGCAAGGATATAACTATAACCAATTAATATTACATGTCTGTTTTTTTTATAGGTTGGCAACTATATAAAACTCGCCTTAAGCAATAATTGAAAATTTAGATCTAGAAACAGATACTTAATTGTTTTATAGGTGAACTAGAAAACTCTTGCTTGATGTTTACATATATTTGTGTAAATAAATGTCAAGTGATTCTGTTCCTTTTTATTAATTATTCATCTGATGAAGTGAGTTGTTTAGATGCAATAAAAAACCAAAATTGATGAGAGTAACTTTATTTGTAGCAGGTTAATTAAGTCATTGGCAGATCCACTCTGGTTAAAATATCGCGAGCTTGTTTTACAATTGGGTTATTTTTGTTTTCTGTCACCAATGCATGTAATTTATCCATGTATTCTTCAATATTTCCTTCAGTTGCACCACTTGCTCCATCTGCAATATATGGATATTTTTTAAATAGGTATAGGAAACAAAATTACCAAGAAGAAGGTAACTTCAATCCTAAAACTATCCATTAAAAACAATCTATAACATGAATTATAACTGGGTTTTCACTGCAGCAATATTGGTTTTGACATTTCTCACATTCCTTTTTTTACATGAATTTGCCAAAATAGCGAAGCAACCATTGCCCTACCCTGCCTATCTTTAATCGACAGTAGTGGGGACACACAGAAAGAAGATATTTCATATTGCTATACATCCCTTATAGAAAGAGGACTAAAATTATACCTCCAGGGGCACAGTCATTAGATGAAAAGTGGAATTACTTCCACTTAACAACTGTTGTTTGTGTGGTTGTGGTATTTTGCTATTCCAGCGGACCATTAGTGCAAAAGATTTTATTGCAGGTCCTACTACTGTTGTGTCTATGAAAAATAAGTCTTAGTCTACTTTTACATTAAATTTTGATTTCTGCAAAGAAAAGACAATAGGTAATTAAGAAAGTGTTAGTACTTTGTAATGGTATCGCAAGTGACTGTAGGGCGTGCACTAGGGCTGCGACAAGCGCTCGCCGGTGTGCAACTAGCGCTGCTGTGCGCTCCGCTGCTGCCGTTGTCTCTGCACGCAGTCGTGTTGTCGCTGCACTCACTTCCTCAGCATGTCTTTGGAGTATTGCATTCTGGGATACAATAACAAAATATTTAACTAATGAGCTAATTGTTGCTAATATTAAAAGTGTAAGTTGTATTTATACATTATGTTATGTCTTAGACAAAATTGATGTATAATTTTTTAGTTCCTTGACTAAGCTGTATAAAAGCCTACAAAGCTCAACAGTTTCCGAGGTGAGAGATAGGACAAGATATTAGAAGCAGAACTTTATTCTTACCTGTTGTTCATAATCAGAGTTTGCTTTCCTTAGTTGCCTAAGTTCTGATTCCCTCAGTTTGTTGTGTTGAAGAAATTGATCAGTGAAAATAGGTATATCTGTATCACCACCATTCAAATCATCAACCTTTAAAAGAATAACAATGTATTAGAACTTCAAAATATAAATGATTTTTGATAAGTCAAACCAGGAACTAAATGAATACAGAAAAATGTGTTACAATTCTAAAATGTAAGCTCAAACTTACCATTGCTGGAGTAATGCATGGCTTAGGCCGTGGTGGAGTTGGCTGTCTTGTTGCAACAATAGGAACATTTTGTGGTTGTACAACATGTTCAGCAATAGGTTGAGGTGCACCTATAAAATTATTTCAAAATTGAGATAATAGCTCTATTCCATAGATACATTATATATCATTATACTTTACCAGGAACTATATTCTGTTGGTTTGTTTCACTAGGGGGATTATGCTTAACTTTTTTAGTAGCAAGTACAGGATCTTTTTGTTCCATTTGTTGTTTATGGAATTCTTTATATGCATCTGTCTTTTTATATTCAGCCCATTCTTTTATGTATCTGGAAAAGAAGAAAGGATTTTAATTATTTCTTAATTGTGTGTACACTTGCATTAGAAAATTAGAATTTCATTTCTAATCTAACCGTTCTTTGTCTTGATCTGCAGCATCAAGATAATGTTGTTTCTCTTCAGTGGGCAATTTACTCCATTCACTGGCCAACTGGCGCGTCAGCTCCGCAAAACCTAGTTCTGGTTGTTCAGCTCTCAGTTGGTCCCTGCGCTCATTCAGGAACCTAACATAGCCTGCAATATTATACAACATGTAGATGTACATGACATACAAGCACAAAATTACTACTCAATAGAGTGGAGTGGAGTTATTTGGAGTTATTGTAATAAAAACTATGTTTAAATAAATAAATAGATAATAAAAAATTATGAAAGATTTTATAAATTTTCTTACCAGTAAGTGGTTGTCTTGGAGCTGTAACATCGCGTGGAACCTTAGGTTTGCGTTTTTTTGGCTTTTTCGGAGATGGTTTTTGTGGATCTTTTACAATAGCTACATTTGATCCAGGGTCAGGATCGTTTTCATTATTCGAAGGAGGAATCGTCGATTGTAACGTTTCTTGTTCGTTGCATGTTTTTGTTGTATCTTCAGTTTTGATAATTTGCAACTCAGATGGCTGCACAGGCTCTGACTCCATTGTTTTTAATCAAATTATCGTGGGTCTTGTATTATTAATTCATTAATTAACTAGGGGTAAATATTGGATTCCAATTAAATAAGACAAATAATACAATGACAATGACACAATAACATTTTTTTCCGTACTCTTAAAATTTTCCATTTATCGTTACAAAATAAAATAAAATAATATTTTCTTAATTAAAATTAAATGGAACTACTATAAAATTATTTCGGTGACAGGCATCTATTTATTTGATTATTTTACTCGGAATAAAGGTTAATTAAAGTAGACAAAACGATTTCGCCTTTCCCACTTAAAAAAAAAAATTGGCAACACTGTTTAGGTAATCTGACATATTTGTCTCATATGTTAAAATAAAAAAAAATGTAAAAATTCTGTCAGGTTACTTCGGTTTGCATTTGATTTTTCAATCGCATTTATTAATTTGAGAAATATATGCTAAAAGGAGATAGTAATTGTAAAAATTACTTTCTACAACAAGGAATAATGCCTGTCTGTATAACTATGTAATTTATAATTTAAACAGATACAAAATATCATGGTAAGAAAGTAGTTTATAAGTAATAATTTATAGTTTAATTTTTATTGTAATTGAAAAATACGTGGTTCCTAATTCTTCAATATATTTTTTACAGGATAATTTCGGGGTTGATGAGGCATTAGCCTCATTAGAGATGTTGATGTGTGAGTTTTTTGCACCATCTACAAATAATTTTCGGAAAAGAGAAATAGAGAGCATGCTTGAAAATTTTTCCAATGGAAGGGGTTCTTGGAAACATTGCTTGTTATTTCTCCAGAAGTCTCAGAACCAATATGTACAAATGTTTATTTTAACTACTTTGGAGGTAAGAAAATGTAAACAACCTGTTATATAGGTCACTAGTCTATTTCATTCTATTCATATTTTTGATGTGTGCCAAAAATATAAGAATTCTTATTTCCTATTGTTGATTGTTAATTTATTTATTTTTTCTTTGGTATTACACAGTTAATGAACAATTTTTTTGTACTATCTAGACATAAAAATATACTTATTGATTGATTTCAGAATATTATAAACAAACTATGGATTAGTCTGTCCGAAAATGAAAGAACAGAAATTAGATTAACACTATGGAATGAACTTATGGCTAAGCATGAAGTGATGCTGTACTTCATCAGGAACAAACTAGCTTCTTTGATGATTGCAATTGCTCGATATGATTGGCCCCATGAATATCCTGACTTTTTTACCAATATTGTTGAGGTATGTGTTAAGTAAATTGTTGGAATTTATCTCCATAAGCCTTGCAACTGCAACTGCAACAACAAGAATGCACTTCAATTAAAGAATATAAAAAAAAGTAACATTAAACTTTTCTGATTGACATAGTTAAACAGTTTTGGTACTTTCAAATTATGCCCTCTATTATCTTACACCATAATATGCTGCTTAATTTTTTCTAAGGATGTACCGTGTATTATAAGAATAAGCTTATCAGTGGTATACCTGCTTTCACCTGTTGTTAAAGGGTGGTTTCATATTGTGGCTAGGCATCATGACATAATAACTTATACATTATTGTAAATATAATTTATACATTATTGTGGAATTTTTAAGTAAAGATTGTTATATTTGTAGCTGTTAAGAAGTGATGGTCACCGTTGTCTGCTGGGTCTAATCCTGGCTCAGACTGCGAGTGAAGAGCTGGGCGCGGCACGTGACACGGGTGTGCTGTTGCCCTCTACCCGCCGTACACAATTAGAGCGACTAATGCTAAAAGGAATGCCACAAATGCTGTCAGCTCTTAGCGGTAAATCTAATTTGTCATTTTTCACATTTACGTTAGAGTCGTTTTTATTAGACATACAACATGTATTTTTTAGATATACTGGAAAAGAACGCGCAAAAGGAAGGCCAGTCAAATCCTCCACCATCACCCACAAGTGGTTTTCCACAAACATCTGCGTTGCCCGATTTATTGGCTAATGCACATGATGTATGTGCTTCTGACAAGTATGTATTGTTTGTTTTAAATAATCAAAATAATTATTGGTAGAAAAATAATTGTAAAACAACTAATCTTTTAATTAATATTTGAGAATTGTTAAAATAAAAATATGTAATCATGTCTAAGACTAATTATTACTTACAGAGCTCTAAATATGGAAATAGTTGTGAAATGTTTAACAACATTACAACATTTATTCTCATGGCTGCCGCTGTCTTCGCATGTGCCAGCATCTCTGGTTACAACAGTGTTTTACTGGGGCAGTATCGCAACACAGACACAAGTAAGTGCTACATTTTTAAAATACAGTTTTTCAATTATCCTTCATCCTAATCTAAATACAATCATTTTACTCTCTGTGTTGTTTGATGAGCAATAAGGTTTTAGTCTCAATAAAAAATAACACATTTTTTTAAAAAGTTTCATACAATATTACTCTACATTTTTTAAAAGTGCAAATATTATTATTAGTCTTGCCAATATCTTTTTATGCACCTACAAAAACCAACTGAGTGTTTTCATTGCCAAAATATTAATTCAATTGTATATATCTGTTTTTTTACTAAGGAAACAAGTGTGATGCCATTATATTTATAGAGATGTTTAGATGGGGAAACTCAGGATAAGACCTTGTGTGTAACATGTACAGTCAGATGTCATTTAAGACAACATTAGAAACTTGTCCAGGCCTTCGTTTCAAAAATTGATATGGAAGTATTCATAGTCAGAAGCATAGGAACAGAAATGTGCATACATATATTTGAAACGGAAGATGTATACAAGTTTCTGAAGCTTTGTATATGTATTAGATATATATGTAGCTGATTGTATTGTGTCAGAGTGGAGAGGCAGCGCTGGCTGGTCTGGGTGGGGTGTGCGAGCTGTTGTACCGACGATACGCGCCGCCCTCCTCTGCGGCAACCGCGCTGCGTCTGCACCATTGCTCGCTGCGCCTACTGCGACATCTCACACACGCCTCCCATCACTCACTCTACCAAGCACATCATGAGTATGTACACACTAATCATGTTAACTTAAATAAGCTATAAAAATTAATGGATAACAGAAGTGTTAAGAAATAAAGATTACTTTGTTTAAAACTTTCGTGAGACCTAATAATTAATTAAGAAACTGCTTAACTCACGTGTGATCGTCCGGTGACGGCACTGACTAGTTTCGCAATGCGAGACGCGACGCGACCGCGAAGTCCTCAGAATAAACACTCGCCCTGACCTCCGATGGGTCCGAAACTAGTCGGTGCCGTCACCGGACGACCACACGTGAGTTAAGCCGTTTCTTAATGAATCGAAGATTACTTTTTGATGTTGATACTTAGTGAAATTAACCAATTCAATTCTCAAATCTCTCTAGTTTCTTAAAATTTCAAACAGTTGTTATTTAAGTATTTTTTATTTAGGTGTCGTTAAAAATTTCATGAGTTTAGTTAAATTTACATTTTTATCAAATGTATTTTTTTATTTATGTTGCACTGAATTATTGTTTATTTATCTTTCAGCTATTTAAACAAATTAGCAGAATTCCTGAAGCTGTTTGTCTCTTTGCACTTTAAGAGGCTGGAGGCTGAGCCCGAGTTTGATGCTATTGAATTTTTATCTTACTTATTCCAGTATACATTCCAGGTACTAATTATTTTACATACTATTTTTTTTTTCAATGGGTTAATAAAGTTTTAGCAAATAAAGATAGTTTTTCTCACTTTCAGGTTCCCACATGTACTATTTTTGTTAACTGCTTAGATATATGGATACAATTTATTGACATTCTAAAACCTGAGGACACTGCCAAGTAAGTAGGCGTTTAATTTGTGGTTATAGATTCCTTTAACCTACTTGTATTTGTGTTATTTTTCCTCGCAGTATTTAAACTCAATAATTATGTTTGATAGATATTGGGAAGCTTTGCAGGCGCTTGTGAACGGTGTCCTCAACAAAATACAATTCCAGCACAACAAGGCGCAACTACAACATCTCGATAATGACATCTGCGATGATGATGTGAGTTTATTTCTTAATTATATTATTATTTTTAACATTTTAATTTGGCTGTTATTTACATGTTTCGCATTTTCCAGGGTGAGACAGAATGGCAAACATTCCTAAAGCACTGCATCGAGTGCATCGCTAGAGTCGCAGATTTAGCACCCTTAGAGGTCTTCACCTCCGTAGTAAGTATAATTTTTGTCTTGATTATATGTTTTTTGACAATTATAACTAGTATAAGTAAAATGTTTTGTACTAAGTATTTATAAATAGTAGAACAGAGTGATATGAGCTAATTTTTCTACTCTTACCAACTCGAACTTGCCAACGTAAACGTCGCTTGTGTGCAATTTTGATAGTGCCAAGTTACTGTTATGTACTGATCTCAGAATTCAGTACAAATGGCACTTTGCAATCGGATATTAGAGTGTTATCATGTGTTTCTATGTGAAGTTGGAGCGGTGGCAGTGCCTGGCGGGTGTGTACGCGCGGGCAGCTGGGCGGGGCGGTGTGGGGGGTGCGGGGTGCGCGCCGGGAGCTGCGGCGGCGGGTGCGGAGCCCGAGCGCCTACTGGCCGCTCTGCTAGACCTCGCCACGCTCACACGACTACTGGGTCGACTAGCTCCCGCGTTACTCGCTGGTGAGAAAACACTGTCCTTGCATTTTTTAAACAAACCGTTTGAGATTTTGTAAAAAAAAATATGTACAGTAGAAGAAAAGTCATCGATTTTCTCTAAATCAAGACTCAGATGGCAATTATTCAGTCGAATATTCTTTTACATATAATGAGTTTAATTAGGTCTACTTTATGACTGCTAGCGGTACTCATTCTTACATGGTATCCAATATGTTCGATAGTGAAATATATTGATTTATTAGGTTGTGTGTTACAGAGGCGGAGGGCGGGCGTGGCGCGACTGCGGGCGCGGCGCTGCTGGAGCGTGCGGCGGCCGCGCTGGCCGGCGCCGCACTGACGCGTCCTCACCGCGCGCATTCGCACACGCACGCGCATGCGCACGCATTCGTACAAGTGTACGTAAATTTCGTCATACTTTGCATATAAAGAAAACTTTTTATTTACTTTCAGAATCTCCAAAATTATTATAGCTGAATTAGTTAGGTGTTGGGATTTTTTTTTTTGGCTCTGAATGAAGAATTAATGACTTTTAGTGTTATATTGAGACAGAGTTATATAAACTTATTGTGTATATTTCAGTCATGCAGAAATGTTTGCGTGTATGGGTGCGTGGTGTTGCTATGCCACGGAGTGCAATGTTCCGATACAAACAATGGAAGGTCTTTTCAACTCCGCAGTGCCGTTTTTAATACCACATGAAATGGCTGTAAGTTTTTATATTTACTAGTTTAAAATCAATGCCATTAAGAAACAAAAAAATCGTACTACTTTTTTATAAAAACAAAACATTTCCAGGAGCCTCCCCTGCTTTGTCACGCTGCCGCACATCTGTTGCTGAGTCTCTCTAAGAATGTAAAGTTCTCCAATGATCCCATACTTCTGGTGGGCGACTTATATAACCACGCGCAACGCTCACTACATTATTTGGAACCGAAGGTAATTTACTTTGTCTTGCAGCGTCCTACTTTGTCTCGGAATGTCCATTCCATCATGTGATCGTGGGTTGGAATTCATCCCAGCCGAGGTTAGAGCTCATTTGGAACAGTTAATAGCTAGAATACAGTAGTTATAAGTAAATTTCAATATTAGCTTAGCTTAAAAATGGGTTGAAGTGAAAGTGTTGAAGTGAATGGGGAAGTTATATCTATAGTATTGTGTATATTTTCAGACAGCGGGCGTGGTGCGGGAGGCGCTGCTGTCGCTGTCTCTGTCGCGGGGCGCGGGCGCGTGTGCGGGGGGTGTGGGCGCGGGGGCGGGTGCGGGGGGAGAGGCTGCGCGTGCGCTGCTGGCCGCGTGGGCGGGGGCGTTGCCGCACGCCGGCCCCGCCGCCGCACTGCCCCCCCTCACAGACCTCCTACACGCCTTCGCTGCCGCGCCCACACAACCCAAGAAGGTATACATGGATAACTTTTATTTAATCCATACATTTAGTTAACCAATTTAAAATATTATCCAATTTAAAGCTCGAAATAAGAGATATTAGAAAATGAAGAGCAGAAGAGCCTTCTGTTTATTAATATAAACATACATGAAAATAGAACACGATAAGCGAAAGAATATCCGAGAGACGACTTTGACTATATTTTGTCGAATGCTGTTTTGGCAGATCCTAGCGGAAGGTATCCAGGGCGCGGCGGAGACTGCGCTGCGTATGCTGTGCGAGCCGGCTTATGCGGCCGCCGAGACCGAGATCACGGACTTCTTCCTCGCGCTCTTCACCGCCCTGCTGCAGCAGCTCGGCAACTTCGCCTACACCGCCATCGATGTCTTCCTAGAAGTTGCACAAAAGTCAGTACAAACTTAAATCATTCAAATATCAATGTAAAAGAAGTAATACTTATTTTTAAATCGACTATCGTGTATTGTATGCTTTCAGGGGAGAGAGCGAGGCCAGCCTGGAGCGTCTCGTAGAGTGCGTACGTCTGGGTGTGGAGGCAGGTGGGGGTGGAGTGCGCGTGCGCGCCGTGCTCGAGCTGCTGCACCACCACGTGCTGCCGCGCGCGCAGCCACACGCACCAGGACTCGCGCGTGCAGCCCACCGTCTACTCGCCAGGTACACTACTTAAACCGAAACGGCTTGACCGATTCTCATGAAATTTTGTGAGCATATTCAGTAGGTCTGAGAATCGGCCAACATCTATTTTTCATACCCCCCCCCATTTTTTAACTGCACGCGGACGGAGTCGCGGGCGACAGCTAGTAATTACTATAAATGCTACGATTATCAAACACAAATCTCACTGTATTAATTCGGTCCTTCGAGTCGGATATCATAAGTAAAAAATGTTCTTTTGTTGCAGCGTGTTGCTGTACAGATGGCGTTACTTCTTCCCGCATAAGTGTGAAGAGGAAGAGGGTGCGCGGCGCACGAGTGAGCTGCGCGGCGCGCTGGCGGCGCTCGGCCGCGCACTGCTCTCTGACGACATAGATCTACTGCGCACCGCACTCACCGCACTAGACCTCCTCAATACTAAATGGAAACTATATCACAAGGCTAGTAAATGCTCACATCTATATATATAACGTTTCCACCTGTCTACAGATTTGTTTGGATGGAGCTTTGTGTTACAGAATTATGATTTGCATAAACTTTACTTTTTATACCAATTTTTTTTATATCAAAAGGTGGCAAACGAGCAAACGGCCACCTGGATACGCCGAAATAGCGAGGCAAATGCAGATGCGTTGCCTACCTTTAATCAACGGAGAAGGGGACGCACAGAAAGAGGATATTTCTCCTTCCTATGCGTCTCCTCTTCCGCCAAATCCATTTCCCCTTCCCATCCTTTCCTAAAAAGAAAAGGTTGGGAAAGGAAAGAGGAATAAAATTAGGCCTCCGGCACCACACTCATCATACTGCACGTGGAATTGCTTCCACTTGACGCCTGTCTTCTGTGTGGTCGTGGTATTGCACCGGTCGACCCGGCCAATTCGTGCACCCAACAATTCTTGTTGTTACGGGATCTAGCACTGTTAATTAATGGACACTACTCTTCAATATGCACTACTGCATGTTACCAGGTGATATTCCGGTCGGAGTTCCTGGGCGAGTTCTTGTCGGTGTTGTTACCGGGCGTGGGCGCGGGATGCGGCGCGCGGGCCCTGGTGCGGGAGGAGGCGGTGTCGGCGGCGCACGCCATGGCTTGTGTCGACTTTGCCGCCTTCCGGCACGCCTTTCTGCCCGCCTTCCTGCGCTCGCTGCCCGGACTTGCGCCCCATCATGCCGCCCTACTCAACAACTTCCCCTCAGATACTGTATGTATTGCTTTGTACACCTCGCTGACACTGACACCAGACCAGAATGAACATTAGTACAGCTGAGCAATGACTATTTCTTTGATATATTTTGTACTTTTTTTTTGAGAGAAGTATGTTAGGACAGCGTTTAATAGAGGTCCGTGGTCTCTGCCTACCCCTCTGGGTTACGGGCATGTATGTTGTTGATACTTTTTATCCTAGTACGAACCCACTTTTACCTTTTAACCTTGCACCTTTTATCATCACTCACCTTCCACCATGCTGGAAGTATTTACTACTTGACCTAAACCTATCATAGTATATCACGTGATCAAATGTTGTTTCAGGACCTGCCATCCTTCACACAGAACATACAACGACTGATGAACGACGTGAACTGCTATCAGGCATACCAGTCGCTAGCAGAAAACAACAACATGCTCGCTTGAACACAGATAGAATCATTTAAAAAAAATCAACGACGATTTTTTTTAATCATTTTTCAAGGTTAATTTTTTTCCTTCAAGTTGTTTAGCAACTAGTTGGTTTTTTAACTGTAAAATAGTGAAGACCCAAAGTGTGGTGGTGAAAATATTATGACAACTCATGCGTAAACTATAGTTTGAATTAAATTAGTTAAATGAAAAAGTGTTAACAGTTGATATGTTGAAGGAGGTCAACGATTGATTCAACTGGTTCGTTAAATCAACACCCATTCCTTGCATATATGGCCACGAGTGTATCAACACGACGGAGTTGTACATAGGATATATATATCATATATTATTCACTTTTTATTTTTTATCAATCATAATTTACTTTTTGACGAATGAAAAAAAAATATTAAATTAGCAAATTGTAGTATCTTAAATACTTATTTAAATCAATAACTCGAAACTTACGTTCGTAATTTTGATTACTTATATTTTTGCTACACGTCAAATGTGTACTTTTTAATTTTGACATCATACTGTGCACTTTGTGAGCATAAAGCCACAGTAAAAGTTGGTGCTATGAAAACATTAATGCAATTACAATGAATCTGTAAAACAGTGTTGTGTTCCGTAATTTTTACTTTACTAATATAAATAGTGAAGGCGCGCCAGTGCCCCTGTCAAATCAGCATGGTACATTTATCTAAAAAACAAAATCACGATGAAATCTTAATCATTAACTAGGACTACAGGTTTCCATTACTTTTATTATTATTGCTTAAATTGTTCCTAGTTTGCGAAAAAGGTAAAAAGACCTTATATTTTCTATTTAGTCATAATATTTACATAGATAAAAGTATTGATTTAGTCTGATGTGGCATTTCATATTTTTAATTTTTAATAATGTCACCTGAAAAAATAATTACAAAATCATTGCATAATTGTGGCATGTTATCAGAGCGAAGTAGATTTAATTGTTAGTTAAATTAATATTTTATGTATTTCTAAGGATATCTATTATTTCTTATGTAGACGTAAGTTTTACTACAAAACATAAGATGAATCTTCATAATGTAGTTTAAATTTTAGTAACTAGTCATTTTATTAGGTACCTCCCTAACATTAGCTGTAAGTAACCAGGGCTTTCATTAAAGTTAACATCAACCTTTAAAAATAATTATTGGCATTAATAATTTTGAACAGAATCAAATTAAATTTATTTTGTGCAATTATAATTCGAAATTACTGCTTTCTGTGAAAATCTCTTCTTTTTTTATAGGTTAAATAAATAGGGACCAACATTAGTGGATCTCAGAAATAAAGTGTGTATGTTACGATGACTAACATAGAAATAAGTTGGTACTTTAGGTAGTAAATAAAGGCAAATAACAGGTGTGTAAAAATTGGGTATGATAGACATTTTCTTCAATTATTTACTAGACCCTATATCAGAAAAATAACTCGCGTTACAATATTTCTAGCATTAGAGGTGGAATTCCAATCTAGCTGTTATTTGTTATTTTTGTTTAATGCAACTAGGAGGTAGTTGTAAGTTTGTATTTACTTAATTGGTAAAATAAAACTAAGTAAATAAAATAAGTCTTTACTATTACTTCAGATCTTCCTTTATACAACATCCGTTATCTCAACTAAAGCCTCGGGTTTAAGACTGAGAAAACTTCCACTTAATTTTCTCGTAACTTTATCATAAGGATAAAAAGATTTTATTGAAGTAATCTTTTATATACTTCTGATACAATATCTTTGTGACTTGCATATAATTTAATGTTTGGAGTAATATCAACCCAACGAACTCCTACTGCATCATCACCAGCGTTCAGTTTGAGAGCACCAACTGTAGTGCCATCATGATCATGAAAGTTGTATGCAACTGTTTCCATCCAAGCATTATCAGTGTTTCGGGGATCATCAACATATCCACTGTAAACTTCCACTCCCCCGTTAAAGAAGTTTTTAAATTTTTGTTTCCATTCCGATTTTTCTTCTGCAAAGGAAAAGGGTACACTTGTATTTTGTACACAATAGGAATAAATTCAGGATAAGTGCTCTATATATGTACAAACAAGGAGTACTTTAATTATGAGTGTGGAGTGTTACACCGGTAGAAGGCGGATTGGGGCCGGATGGATTTAGTAAATGGTGATTTGATCAAGAAGAGTCAAGTGACAATTGAGATAACAGAAGATGGATTGATATGGTGGATGAAAACCTGGTGCACTGAACATATGTGCGTGGGATAAGGACGGAGATGATGAACTCTATATATGTATAATAATTTGATTGTTATGTAAAAGGAAAGAATAAACATGTATAAACCTTCAGTAGCAGCTAAAGAATTCATAGCTTCCTCTTGAAACTCTCTGACAGCAGTCACTGCTACTTTTTCTCCAGGATCAACCATACCACCAGGCAGAGCCCATTCTCCAGTATCACCACGTTTTATTGCTATGAATTGTAGAATTGGTCTGAAATTATCATCCTATACAATACTTGTATTTAATGAACATAAACATTGTTATAAACAAATTGGTTAGAAAGAAAACTTACGTTTCAGTTATTTTCATGTCACTTTCAGCTTGTTTTTTCCAGCGTGTAACAACAGGATCTGCTGCATGATTTGGACCCCATCGTCCAAGTACTCCTCTACCACATATTCCAGTTCTACCAACAGGATTCATTGGGTAACCATTAGTTATAGTGTAGTTGCTCATGTGACTTTTTCTATTCACATTTCCATCTATACTGTTCCATGTTGGCTTGAAGTTAGGCTCATCTGTATGAATATAATAAAAATATGAATATCATATTTTATTTAAATATCATTTAAGTACAAACTATTCTGCTCAATTTTATTTTCATAACAGTGTAATAGGTACCAATATCGGGATCTGCCCATGGTTTGCCATGAATTGATGGTGATGTGTAATTTGGAGGATTGTATTCTTTATATTCAACGGTCCAGGGCACTTTATCATCAGGAACTGCAAATTTCTGTATTGTAGATCTAGGGTAAATACCGCAGCGAGCCTTTACATGTTGTAAAATCATAACTGGATTAGTGTTCACTTTAATTATTAAAACAAAGTAGGTTAAGTACAGAAAAAGCATTTAGTTACAGGAATTAAAAACATAAACATTGAAATGTCAATGTCAAATAATGACATCTAAACATTTTTTTTTATAATTCATTAAGGCATTGGATATCGGTGTCTTTTAGCCTAAACATGTTTAGTAGTCAATGAAAATTTTTTACCAGGCCGTGTACGTTTTGTAAGGATGAAGGAGGTTTTGTACAGTACTTAAATAAATTGTGAAAAAATTTCTTAATGCTCTAAAATTATTTTTTCCAGTGCTGTGTCCTTTTATTGTAATTGAAAAATAATAAGACAAAGGTGAACGTCAAACATTTTATTTATATGTATTTCTCTCAGAAAATAAACGCACAATTATGTTTGCGAATCCTAATTTCGCCTCCGCGTCCCCTTTCGTGTCGTTGGTTTTTTGAAAACGTCGTCGTCTGTTTTCTTTTCAAAGTCGTCATCGTCTGAAAAATTAAAAATAGTTTCTTTTTAAAATGAGCTGGCAAACAGAATTAAAATTGCATTTTAGATATTTCTACATCACTATTTTGGAATTATAAACACTTATAACTGTAATACAAACACATACCTGAGTCTTCTGAATCAGCTGCTCGAGTTTTGTTTTTTGTGGCAGGTTTCCTTCGTGATTTCCTTACGGACTGTGGTGTTTGCGGTGGTTTGTTCGGTGGCTCATTCTATAAATTTATGATAAAAACAAACATTAATCTGTTATTACCGTAATCTAATATTTCTGGAGAACTGTCATTTGACGCTCGCTCGCAATAATTTCGAAAATTTTCAAAACAAGATACAAGCTAAAATATAGCTCTTATATTGATATTTTTCTGTTCAATTTTCAATTATGAAGTGAGAAGCGAAATTAATTTTTTAAATGTACCTCCTCATCAGAGCTGGAGGTGGACCGTCTCCTGCCGCGGCGGGGCGCCTTCCTGGGTGTAGGTTTAGGTGCTGCATGCTTGTCGGCGCCATCGCTGCCATCTCTGTCGCCCTCCTCCGCGTCCCGCACAGCAAAACATTCTTCTATCTTGTCGCCTAGCTCTGTTACTAATGCCTGTTATAACATTTATTATGTATTTAATTTAATTTAACGTTGTCAGCTTTACTTGACTCTTGCAAACATTTATAGTCTGCTGAAAGTCAAGTGAAAATGACATAAAAATTTTGTTTTATGAAAAAGAAATTTTCTATCTAAAAACTGAGTTTGTTTTTGTGCAAAACTAAGGAAAGATATGTATGAAGAAACCTTTATTTCATTCTTGGCCATTTTGGAAGTGTGGTTCATGAGTGCAGTGAAGGATTCCATGACACCGGGGCAGTGCAGTTTGTCCTTGTAGCAGTCCATGTTCTCTATCAACTTCCTGAGCGAGCGCTCGTTGTATGTGAACAGTGACAAACAGTACGCCAAATCTCGCCATTGCCTTTCTTCTGTTGATAATTTGAACCGCTGACATAATTTCTCTATGAGAGCCTCCATTTGCCTGTCTTTTTGTATAAGTGATGTTATATATCTGAAAATAAATAATTTGTATTAATTCGTTACTTTTAGTTATTTTCTTAGATAGGTAGATATAAAAAAACAATCACAGTAACTCGGCGATACCAATTTCCTAGCGTCGAAAGAATTAACTGAATTGGTGCAGTAGTTTTTAAGTTTCTTTTTTATAATAATACTTTAGATAATTACGTACTTCATGATATATCTGTACTGTTCTTCAGGAACATTCAATTCTGGATCACTGAGTCTTGATATAATGTCTGGCATAACATTATATAGTGCGTTGCCTTTCTGTGACAGTTGCTTGAAGAACAAACGCGTCATGGCGGTGACGCGCGAGTCCTTGTCAGCGCAGCAAAGCGCCATGTCAGCTATCTGACCTTTGACGCGCACCATCTCGTGTAGCACTAAAAATGACAGCATCTTGACAGCACATTGACGCACCTCGAGTTCTTCATCACTCAAGCTGAAATATTTACAATTACAGGAATAAGGAAAATGACAGAGACAAAAAGAAAGAAATAGCAACCTTAATTAGAAATTGCGTCTTTTGATTTATATTCACTTCTACATCAGAGTATTTTCTTACTTCTTTCATTAGTTATAATTTCTTGAATTGATTACTTACATATCGTAAATATGATGCGTCCAAGGTTGTGTAAGATTTGGGAAACGTAGAGTGAGATCTGCGAAGGCTATGGTCAGGTTTGTTCTGAGCGATACATTCTTAGATTTCTTTAGAACTGTGACGATAAGTTGCAGGCCTTCTTCACACACACTGCTCGACACCAGCATAAATCTGTATATAATTGGAGATATCAAAGTTTATTACAATATCCAATATTACCAATTTGCTGTACTAATAGTACATTGTATACTGAGAACATACGAAACGGAAATCTAATGGTTTAAAGTCAGACCACAAGATTTAATGATCAAGAGGGGTAAATAATGGGTTAAAATCCCCTGTAATAGAGATGTGTACCTGGTGTATGTGAGTGCGGCGGCGGCCTGTGCGCGGGGCGAAGCCCGGGTGTTGGTGAGCAGCCAGCGCAGTAGCGGCGTGTAGCGAGCCAGCGCGGCGCCACCAGCCACCACGTCCCGCTCGCACACCGCGCGTACGTACTCCGCATCCGCGTCATCCGCCACCGCACCCTCCAACCCCGCCTCCTCCTCCGTCATCGTTGTGTTCACCTACAACAGGGATCCCCAAACTATTTTAAACAAGTGACCCCCTTTTCCAAAATGAACCGTTACCTCAGACCCCCATGACCAAATTACCTACTTTAAGATCAAATATTATTATTTTTCATTCTGACTTAGGTCAGAAGAAGACAGAGTGAGAATTAGCAATGCTTTACTTTGCGAATCCCTAACCTACAACAAGGAATATAAAATATATCAAATCATTATATAATCTCTCGCTTAAGTAGCGAAGGAATAAGAGGATTAAATCAAAAGAAAGTAACGCAACATCTTCCTGAATTTTCGCAATCGAGGCAAAGCATGTACATTCTAATTTATCATCCATCAAATTGGAATTCACTCTCTTCTTACACATATAACATAATACATCCATTCTGTCTTAGGTCTTCCTCTACTCTTGCATTCATTTGCATAACATATGAATCAATATGACTGAAAAAAAGTTGTATATTACCGTTGATGCCTTATTAGAGAGTACACTGGCGGAGCGCTGACCGCGTGAGGAGGCGCTGGCGTTGCTGGCGTTCATGAGTGTCTGCCGGCGCAGGTCATCGCAGCGGCCGCGACGTGCGGGAGTCGCGAATCCCACTCCCGCTTTCTTCTTACGCTTCTCCTCCGCCTTCCTCTCTTCTCGCACCTAGACAATCGTGAAGTATACCGAATATCGTACAACAAACTGTGTCGTTCATTAATCACTATAGTACGACAAGCTTATCTTAACCGATGAGAGGCGCTACTGTTGCGGTGACTTCTATCAGAAAAAAAAAATCAAAATCACAAGGGCTTAGAAAATGGCGTAAAAAAAAGACATTTAGACGTTGACAGAAGGGCGCTAGATACCAGTCATAATTAAGTTTGACTTTTGTCCACGGGATCAGGTCAAATATCCTTGTCGGTCTATACAGGGGAAATAGGGCCTTAGGGGAAATTCTTCTGACACTGATAGAAATTACTGAATAATGGGTAGGGAATTAAATTCCCCGTCTGTATGTTACATAAATATAAGATTATATATTTTTTTATTATTATGATTAATGGTTGGCAAGAAATTAATATACGCTTGTATTATTACCTGATTGCGTTTCCTAAGTTCGCTGTAGACGGTGATATCAAGATATATGAGTTGTTGCAGCGCGATATGACCCAGCGTGAACACAAATCGAATCAAGAGTTCCAATGGTACGCTAATTTCTTCCTCACTCTCCTTATCTTTCACTGGATCTTTCTCAATTTTCTTATACATCTCAACCAATAGTTTTTCACAGAGTACATCCGGGGTATCACATATAGCGTATATAAGATCAATAGAGTTCGCCGCAAACGAAGTAAACTTTTTAAACTTATTGAATACTTCCATTAAACTATCGAATACGGATTTCATAATGGAGTGATCTACTGGATATCTTTGTTCCTTCTTAGATAGTGATGATAGTAATTGTACGCAAAAATTTCTTGTATTATAATCGCCGGTAAGTCCATGTGTTTGTATGACTTCTAGATTAGCAAGAGCAACCGATGGCTTGGCTTTAGAGATCATAGTCAGTAAAGATAGAGCCGCGTAACTGTCCTCGTCTGTTGTACCATCGATTTTCTTTAAAAACATTTCCCAAAACACCTAAAAGAATATATTTTGTCATGATTTGACATAAAATAGAGTAAACTTTAGTTTTTTTTTGTAGTAATTACGTTGAAATATAAAGTAGGAAGGGAAAGTGGGTTAAAATTTGGCCTTTGTCATTACATTAGTCATACAAAACTGAGAAATAATTCAACTTCACATCTTCTATGTGGTTGTGGTATTGCATAGGTCGAGGGTGTCATTCGTGCGGAATCTAGTGCTATTGCGGACTTTTAAACTGTTAAAAACTACTTGTACATTGAATGTTGGGGTTTGAGTTTATTAAGAACATTATTATGGTTTCCAAAAAATCTTTTAAGGCTCAATGTACGAATGGCTGTGCGGAACACAATTTTAAGTATGTAAAGGGATGGGGTGGGGATGTGCAATATATAATACCTGTATAATAGATGGAGTGATGTCTTCTTTAGTGACCCACTTGTCAATGAGATGTTGTAGAGCCAGTGCACTGCCGAGGTCGACATGTGTCACCAAGGTGACAAGGTTCTTAGCGATGGTGAATGCGCGCGCGCGCTCCGCACGAGTGTCACATTCCAGATACATCTCTCTGTACGCTCGCTCTACTGATTCACGTTTGTCCTGGTAATAATTTACATCAATATGCCTTCTGGTTAAAAATAAACGTTATAATTGTTTTTTTTACGTATTTTTGATAAAATTCTAGTTGTATTGTACATAACTAGTGATGCAACGGATGTCTGTTTCCGTTTCCGCAAGTGCGGAAGTTCCGCGTGCTTTTCAACATCCGTTTCTGCTTCTGTTTCCGCAACTTTTATAACGGAGATAAAACGGAACTTTACAACGGCTGAGAGATCCAAATGCGCGGCGCGAGACGCGCACTCCGTGCGCGGCCTTTCGGCACTTGTCGCATTTGTTTGTTTACGTACTATTTTGTGAATTTAAGCGCGTAATATTTTCTGCTGCTGTTTGAAACAATCAGTTTCTCTTGCTGGAGTAAACTGTCAAGTTGTTGTCCATATAAAATTTGACAACTGGCAAAACGTGACTATTTCATACTTACGAGTTATTAAATGTACTTTTGAATAAGTGATAACCATGTAATATATCATCATCATTATATAGTTAGAAATATATTTGTCGTTTGTCAACACGAGTGGTTTGGCGAACTTTAATTTGTAAATAGTGTAATTTTGTTTCCTGAAAATAAATTTAAAAAAAAACGCGTATTTTAACTTATTGCAGTGCAGTAAAAATACATACATTGAAGGCTAAAGGACACCGATATCCAATGCCTTAATAAATTAAAAACGAATACAAACTGTTTTTACAGAAAAAAATATTTTTGTAAATATGTTTTTTATTATTATTTACACTTCTGTTTCCGCATCCGTTTCCGTTTCCGTTTCTGCTAAAATTTATTTTTGACATCTGTTTCTGTTTCTGGTTCCGGTAAGACACTTCCGTTGCATCACTATACATAACATAACATTGACTTTTGTATTTTTAATTAACACGGGATTGCTATAACAGTTATTAATTTCTTACAAATCTTACTCTTACTAATATTATAAATGCGAATGTTTGGATGGATGGATGGATATATCAAGGTATCTCCAGAATGGCTCAACGGATCTTGATGAAATTTGTCATAGACATAGAACATAGTCTGGAAGAACACAAACTACTTAATAAGTTCTTTTTTTAATGCCGCACAGACAGAGTCGTGGGCAACACCTATACTACATAAATTGTAAATACACTAATAAGATGTAGGTATTAATATAAAAATAATATATATATATAGAGATGTTAGATAGTAACTTATATACTTACTTGATCTGGTGACCATACAAGCAGTAACATATTAGCTACACCCACTTTAGCAGACTCTATGTTGAAGTGGTGAGCTGTCGTGAAGAAGTCGATGGCCTCACTCACATCTCCAGCTTGTTTAGACATTAATAAAGAATTCACAAGAGGCACAGCCTCCGATATCATCCTACAGAAGTGTACCGACTCCTGCAGGAAGGCTACGATGCTCTCCTTCTCTTCCACACGTTTGTACAGCGCTATCTCGTTATCGCATTGCTGCGTTGATGATATAGATTGTCGACGGTCGGGAATTATGTAAATGTTACGAAGCAATGCGACGAAGTAATCAATCTACAAATTAATTATGCTTATATTAATAATAGTATTATTTTTTTCTTTACTTCTAACAGCAGAAGATATTTTCCAGGCAAATGTAAAAAAAAACCTGTTATATTTCTAGTGGATATAAAATTTTCTCAGTTCTAAATCTTACTTCTTACTAATATTATAAATGGGTATGTTTAGATGGATGGATGTTTGTTTGAAGGTATGTTCGGAATGGCTCAATGGGTCTTTTTAAAATTTGTCACAGATGTGGAAAATAGTCTGGAAGCTATTTATTACGTTATTTGTTAATTTCGCGCGGATGGAGTCGCGGGCGACAGCTTGTTTATGAGAAGAAAACATTTTCAGTCATACCTGATCACTTTTAGGCATATCACATCTGAGTAGTTTAGCATCTGGATACTGCCTTTCTGTATGTTTAACTATTAAATAAGCTTTAAAATAATTCTTCTCTTTTAAACTGCGACGTATTGCATCATATAAATTCTCAACCGTCGCCTGCGACAGTTCAGGCTCGTCTTGCGTAAGTGTATCCATTTTCTCTTTTATCGTATCCACGATATCTTTCTCGATTTTGTCCCATTTCTTTATTAGTTCCGGGTCCGGCCCTGGATTGAGTTTCTTTTGGAGATCATCTAATATTTTCTGCTCATTTGCTAATTGTTCTTCTAAAACATCTAACTTCAACTGTGCAGAGAATGGATTGCATTCAAGGAAAACCTAAAACGATATCACAAACTGTAAAATATGATCAGAAAAATCACAAAATATATTTTAAATAAATACGACTAAAGTTGTTTCAAATTCAAAAAAGATATTTCTTTATAACATTAGGCGCGTATAGTGAAAGCACAAATATTAAAATAAAAGCTTTTTTATATAACAACAACGTGGCAAACGAGCAAGCGGCCACATGAATTCGCCGAAATGGCGAAGCGACTGCTGCCCATAGACATTCGCAATTGCAGATGCGTTGCGTACCCTTAATCGACGAAGGCGGAGACGCACAAAAAGAGAATAACCTTGCTATGCATCTTCTCCATCAAATCCACATTACCTTCATCCTTTCCTTATAAGAAAAGGGGTGGGAAGGGGACTAAAATTAGACCTCCGGCACCAAACTCATCAGACTGTACTTGGAATTACTTCCACTTGACGCCTGTCTTCTGTGTGGTCGCGGTATTTCACAAGGTTTTTCAATTACCTTAAGCAGTTGTATAGCCGCCTTCCTGACTAAAGCAGCTTTATCTTTGAGGCGTCCGATGGCTCGCTCCAGCACCGCGTGCTGTCTGCTCACTGGTACATTGTTCTCTCTTTGTAACCGCGACCAGAACTGAAGTACCTATAACAATAATAAACTAAAAAAATCAAAACATTCTTTCCAACGTAACGGAGATCGATGTTAATAAAAATTAAGTACTACGCCATCTGTATTTACAAATTAACTTCTAACTTCATCGATATTATAAAGACTATTTATTCGCCAGCGCGGGACTATTACTTTAGCACTTAACCGATACGTTATTTTAAGTCATCATCTAATACTGTAAAATCTTTATTACACGCAAAGCAAGCTATTAAAGAAGTTCTACTTTAAATCGAAATATAAATTAACAGTAGCTTTGCCCGATTTTTTTTTTACTGAAGCTGGATATATAATCCTGAAATAGCTAATATCATTGACTATTTACCATCATATCTTCTTGATGTTCATTAGTAGAATACAATAGATACTAAAGTTTTATTTTTTTTATTTATAAGGTGGGAAAACGACCACCTAAATTCGCCGAAAGAGCAAAGAAAGCGTTATAATTTCCTTTTTATTTTCATCATCTTTTTATTGTCTTCTGTTTCTCCGCTGTACGTTATTCTTTACTGTGTTACCTCGCTTTGTTGATGAGTTACCTTATGACGGACGTATGCGGAGAGGTCGTGCATGTGGTCGTAGAGATCGTCGAGGAAGTCGTCTCTCTGCACGCGCTGCTCCTCCCCCAACCCCTCGCCGCGCAGCTCCACACTCACCACCTCACACATCATGCCCAACACTGTTATACGCAGCGTGTAGCTCTGCAAACATAATATAAACATTTGGACCAGGGATCCTCAAACTATTTTGGACAAGTAACCCCCTTTACCAAAATGAACCATTACCACAGACCCCCATGACCTTTTAACCTACTTTTAAGATCAATTATTATTATTGTTATTATTCATTCTGACTTAGGTCAGATATCAGATAGGTAATGTAAGAAGACAGAGTGAGAATAAGCAATGCTTTAAGTTCGATATCAACCCCTTTGGGAATCCCTGATTTAGACTAAACAAGTGTGACTATAATATATACAACAAGCTTTGAAAGGAAAACTAGTTGCATAAATCCAACAATAACCTTTTAAAATAAGTTCGAAGCAGTAGGATATGGTTTAATAAGCGAATGGCGAATCGAAATCTACGATTAAGTGATACGATGTCAGTTTAAGTTCATCATAAAGTCCTTCCAGCTTTTGCTATTTTTTTTTTCATAATAGTGAAGTTCAAAATAATTTGTACCTCATCAGTTTCTAAATATGGCTGCAATGTTGATATGGCCTTTATCATTTCTTTGGGCAGTTCTTTAGTAAGCTCCAGTAGGAAGGCGCCGTAGTTTCTGGCGGCGCCTTGCTCAGTACCCATGCCTCCTGCATCCTCTTCCGTTGATGCTAACGATACTTCTATTTCACGCACCTAAAATGCACAAGAAAAATAAAATAATTCACATTTTTTTATATTACCATTCATAGTCATATGTCACTAATTAAAGCACCCTCCGAAACTACTTTTAGGGTTAAAAAAATACTTGAAGTCTCAAAATACTTACCATTTGAGGTCCAAAGGTGCCAAGTCCGAAATTTTTCGTCAACTGTACAACACCAGCACAAATAGGTGATACAGCATGTTCCGCTATTTCTAGAATCTAAAATAAATTAAATAAAAAACAAAATATTTCAAATTTTTAAATCAAATTTATTTTATTTCATAATTGTTATATTTGTATACCTGAACTAATTTAATAAGGCAGGCAGTACCATGGTTGTACTTTTTTACCAGCACTCCTAGCACTTGGAACACAGTGTCTCTTACAGTTTTGTTTTTTATAATTTGCTCCTCCAATGCCTTATAACATGGATAAGCTACCATGCTGCAAGAAAAAATAATCTAATTACGTTTTAATTAATTGTAAGTTTCCACCACCAAAACACTTGTCTTAAAACAAAACATGACAGCATGAAGCTATGGAACTACCATATCAGAATTAGAACAAGCAATAATGGGAAAAGTGCACATACTACTAAATCTTAAGTGGGTATTGAATTAAATTCTTTGACTGTAAATTTATGTAAAAAGAAAATAGTACACTCACACAACAAAGTTGTCTTCAGCTAGTGGTGGGTCCCACAGACGTGAAAGTGGCTGCTGGACCAACATATGCAGTGCCACCAAAGCCTCCAGTTTGTCAGACTCTGTCCAACCACAGAATTCTTCATCTGTATTCTTTGCTTTACCTTTCTTACCTAATGTCAACTTTGTAGAATTCTACAAAATTAATTAATAAATCTTACTAATATTAAAATGGCAAGTTTGTTAGAATGTACCAAATGATCTTGATGAAATCCTTACTAATATTATAAATGCGAAAGTAACTCTGTCTGTCTGTCTGTCTGTCTGTCTGTCTGTCTGTCTCGCTTTCACGCCAAAACTACTGAACCGATTTAAATGAAATTTGGTACACAGATAGTCTAAAGCCTGAGGATGGACATAGGCTATATTTTAACGCGAAAAACGGGTTGTAAGGGGTTGAAAGTGGGGGTGAAAGTTTGTATGGAAGTGTCGCCTACTATTGTTTACTGAACCGATTTAAATGAAATTTGGTACACAGATATTCTAGAGCCTCAGAAACAACATAGGATACTTTTTAACGCGAAAATAGGGTTGTAAGGGGTTGAAAGTGGGGGTGGTAATTTATATGGAAGTATTGTCATTTTAACAGTTAGGAGCTTGAAATTTCTTTCTAAGGCTGCTAATTTGATAGAAATAAATATGAAATTAAATTTTTGTAAAAATGTTACCCTCAAGGGTGCTAAATAACTATAGGGGATGAAATTTTGTTTGGGAATATTTTAGACTTTGGTGAATGTTTTGTTTAGTATGTTTTGCTGTTACCCTAACCAATATTTAGTCTAGGGCCTCAGAAACAACATAGTCTATTTTTAAACGCGAAAAAAGGGTTGTAAGGGGTTGAAAGTAGGGGTGGTGATTTGTATGGAAGTATCGTCATTTTTACAGTTAGAAGCATGAAACTTCTGTCTAAGGCTGCTAATTTGATATAAATAAATATGAAATTCAATTTCTGTAAAAATTTTACCCTCAAGGGTGCTAAATAACAATAGGGGATGAAAATTTGTTTGGGAATATGTGAGGTTTAGGTGAATGTTTTATTTAATATGTTTTGCTGTTACCCTTACTGATATTTAGTCTAGAGCCCGAGAAAGAACAAAGACTACTTTTTAACGCGAAAAAAGGGTTGTAAGGGGTTGAATGTGGGGGTGGTAATTTGTATGGAAGTATCGTCATTTTTACAGTAAGAAGCTTGAAACTTCTTTCTAATGCTGCTAATTTGATATGAATAAGTAAGAATTTCGATGTTTGTAAAAATTTTACCCACAAGGGTGCTAAATAACAATAGGGGATGAAAATTTGTTTCGCAATATGTGAGGTTTTAATGAATGTTTTGTTTAATATGCTTTACTATTATACTTACTGATATTTAGCTTAGAGCCTGAGAAAAGACAAAGATTAATTTTTATCGTGAAAGAGGGTTTGTAAGGGGGTAAAAGTAGGGGTGGAAATTTGTATGGACGTATCGTCATTTTTACAGTTAGAAGCTTATAACTTTTTTTAGGCTGCTAATTTGATATTAAGAAATAGGTCATTTAAAGTTTGTAAAAGTTTTACCCTTAATGTTGCAATATAATAAGGGAATAGGGGATGAAAATTTGCATATGAGTAAATGAATATTTTGTAAGTTCCATTTGTTTTGTTGTAATTTTTTATAAGTTTAAATAAAATACCTCAACAACAACAACTAAATTCACGCCCGTAACCCAGAGGGATAGGTAGAGACCAAACACCTCCATTTGGTGCGGTCGTGGCACACCTATCTCTATGTCTACATCCATACATCAACGCATAGCACGTCGGTCAAGTAAAATAATAATCCTTAAAAAAATGCTTAACGAAAACAGTATTTCACGCGGACGAAGTCGCGGGCACAGCTAGTATGCTATAAATGTAGAAAGTTGTCTCGAGGAATGCATAGGCAACTTATTATATTTTTTTACTTCCGTACAGACAAAGTCGTGGGCAAAAGCTAGTATTACATAGTTCAGTAATTGGTTATTAATTAAAGAAAATATTACATAGCATAAGAAAAATTATATGTCAATATTTTATATAGGAAGGCAATATATAGGAAATAAACATACATCAGCAGTGAGTTTAGCATCCTTTGTTTTCATTATTTCTGTAAATAAATACATGACCATTTTCACAATATTCAGATATTTGCATCTTGTTTCAGTAGCTATTTCTTGTTCTTGAAAAATAACTTCCAACTGATTGCAAAGACATTTCACTGTTCTAAGAATGTGTTCATACCCTAAAATAAAATAGATTTTTAGTGGCTTAACATATCATCATAATAATGGATAGATATAAAATAGGAAATAAATTCAACTCCCCAATAAAATAAATCTCATCGAAAGTAGCAGTGAATTTTCTTAATGTTCAATCTTAATGGTAATGAAAATATTTACCTTTATTTATAACATTCCATTCTAGTTTTGTTCCATGTACAATTACAGAGAAATATGTATCAAAATGTTCTAAAATATATTCCACTCCGTCCGAATTGTAGGCTCGCGCTGCATCTGTTATCAGTTCAATGTAAATTCAGTAAATAACAAAGTGATAAGTATTTGTTAAGTAACGAACAGTTTGTCGCGAATGCACTGACCCTGTAGTTTTGATAGTAAAATCCTTGGTTGGACCACATCTTCAACATGGTATTGTCCACTGGAAGATTCCAAAAGCTCATCTTTTTGCAAAGGTATTGAAAATTCAAAATTCATTTTTAGTTTGATTTGAAGTTAAGCGCTTTAACGACGTTTTGTTTGAAAATCTGACAAAGCCAGTGTGACATTACTTTCTGAAAAATCGCTTATGATGCTTATGATTGGCTGATTTTCTCAAAGAGTAAATAAAATATCCTTGGGAATTATATCTACTTCCCACTTATTTGCATTGTCAGTTGCCAGGTTTTGCGATTTAGCCGAATATTACTGAACAAATAACGAAGTTTTTTTACATGTTTGTGGATACACATATAAAAAAATCTTTTTTATTTTTGTTTCTAAAAATATCAGTTTTGTATCTAAAACGAAACTCCAAAACCTTTAAAAATAATTTCACGTTGTATTCTGTTTCTGTTTCTGTGAAGCGGCTGAAAAGGCTAAGGCTAACAAATACAGGGGTCTCGGCTCCGAATATGAATTTGTCCCGTTCGGTGTCGAGACCCTTGGTCCGTGGGGTACTAGCGCTAAAAGTCTTTTTAAGGAAACAGCAAAAAGGTTAGTCGACATCACAGGAGACCGAAGAGCTGGCAGCTACCTCGGACAAAGAATAAGTCTTGCCATTCAAAGGGGGAACGCTGCCAGTATCTTCGGAACCTTGCCTAAAGGGACACCTTTTAATGATATATTTTAGTTTTTATGTATTATATTTAATCTAATATTTTAATTTATTGTATATAAATTTTTAATTTTAGTTAATTATATTGTTAATTCATGAACTACACACACTACTTGATTAAACGTACAATGTTTGAAATAATTATTGCGACTGGTATGTTTTTTGACACGTTTATACTGCGAGTTAAACGTCAAGTGACATGTAACGTAAACGTCATCGACTTTCATGTTTGGTTGCCGTTTCTCCTCTGTCTTGTCAGCTGTGATTAGGTTACACGTTGCACTTAAACGTACTGATAATTTATATATTCTTGAGCTGCGTTATAAATAAGGTGTTTATTTTATAGAGCAGAATAATATTAAGTATACAAAATGTCCGGAAAAGGTAATAAAGCTTTTACAAAAGAGGAGGAACTTTTGCTTCAAGATTTCAGCAGAAATGTGTCAACGAAATCTTCAGCATTATTCTATGGAAATGCATTTATTGTTTCTGCGATTCCCATTTGTAAGTAAAGCTGTTTCTTTTGAATAATTTGACCAAACACTTTTTGTTTACACAGTATTTCATACATAAATCTAAAGTGTGTTTGAAATTTATAAAGTGAAAGTTATGACTTAAAGTATTAATTGTGACAGTTTATTGTGTTCTATTTTGATTGAATTTAATTTATTCTATATATTTCAGGGCTATTTTGGAGAGTACACGCTTTGGAAGTGAGCCCTTCACTTGCATGGTTTGGCGTGGTAACAACTGCCAGCACTTGGTTGTTAGCCTTAGCATACCGTAACACTAAGTTTCAGCTAAAGCACCGTGTGGCTGTGCGCCGGGAAGACGCAGTCGCTAGGGAGATGACCAGGAAGTTGGCTGATGATAAGAAAATGAGCAGAAAAGAGAAAGATGAGAGGTAAGATATATCTGTATTGGCTAACAGACATCAATTTATTTCCTTTACCTCTTCAATCTACTTTATATATCATAAAAAATATATGCAAAATGTTGGTAACACAGTTATGTAATTACTGCACACTTTTGATTTATTTTATTTAATAAAATATATTACAGTTTAATAATGTTATTAGTATACTGGAACTAGTACTATATTTGCATTTAAGTTACATAGACAGGCATGAAGTGGAAGCAATTCCGCATTTTGTCTGATGAGTACATGTTGGAGGCCTAATTTTTTGCAATTTTTATTGTAGATTACTGATTATTCTTTCAATTTTGTTTTTCAGGATTCTTTGGAAGAAGAATGAAGTGGCTGACTATGAGGCAACAACTTTCTCCATCTTCTACAATAATGCATTGTTCCTGACAATTGTCATCCTTAGCAGTTTCTACATTCTTCGCTCATTCACACCAACTGTGTATCCTTTTTATAAATACAACTGATGTTTTAGGACTTAACACATTAAATGCTACTACAATTTTTTCATATTCAAGTGAAAACACTGTATGAATTGATAGAACTGTATGCAACTTCACATTTCACTTAATATTCGTAGCTGGCTTGAAATGAGAAGAAACCAAATCTATATTTGATTGTTAAATTTTAATTGTTCTTTAATATTTCTTTATTAGTTATTTTGTACTTAACCAGCATTATATATCTAAGGTAGACTGCCTTTGATAGACTTAGTAACATTAATGCAATTAAGAACTAATTAAGTTTAACTACTTCTAATTCAACTATATCAGGGATCCCCAAACTGTTTTGGACAAGTGACCCCCTTTTCCAAAATGAACTGTTACCTCAGACCCCCATGGCCAAATTACCTACTTTTAAGATCAATTATTATTATTATTAATTCTGACTTATGTCAATAGAAGAAGACAGAGTGAGAATTAGCAATGCTTTAAGTTCGACATGGACCCCTTTGGAAATCCCTGATTTAGACTAAACAAGTGTGACTATGACATTAGTATAATGTCAAGTATGCATGCTCTATATAACTGTGTATCTTTCACTTCATCTACTTTAAACATTTTCTTGAGAATCTTTTGGAACACTTGCAATAAAAATGGTGTTGTGCATGGACTGTAGACAACATGAGACACCATTATGGTAGTGTTGCCTTCAACATTGTCTTATTTGAAATCATTGTTGTAATTCTCAATTATTTTTTTCATATTTTATAATAATTTAGGTTTCAAAACTTCACTGAAACATAATTTCTTTAATATTTTCGTACAGTAACTATATTGTGTCTTTGACAGCGGCATCTGGATTTTTGGCACTGTTGTCCACAGGAACAAAATGAAAAAAGAATGTTGACTGAGTGATGTGCTTTAGATGCCTGATCTGCACAAATATCGAAGCACAACACAACAGAGTCTATACTCAATTTTAAGTTATTTAAGTGATGTGCTCGTCATGGTCGCATTCTGTTAATAGATTTAATTTTAACATAATAAATGAAAAGATTTTTAAACAGACTACTGTTTTATTTACATTCATCTAGAAAAGTATACTTATAAAATAATCTTACATCTATTTTAGTAAATACAAAAGGATAGGGGATTTCCAAACTAGTCAGGGTGGGTTGAATTTTAATTTTAAATCACAAAATGTCCTTTTCGAACTTTACTTGACAACTTGACTTGCTATTGCTTAAATAAAACTGTATTTACAATGCACAGCAAGGCAATGTTCCTTGTAACACATTTCAGTGTAAATGTGGTTGCTTGGTACTTTGCCAACTGGCAACATCATGCTTTTAATACATACAATCGCAGACAATTGAGAATTTAAATGAAGAATACTTTTATAGGTATGATCGATGCCAGTGGCATACTTCTTAATAGTTATAATTGATATTAGAAATTATTTTGGCATGGAGCGGTTATGTTGACTGGGTTAGTCAGGCTGTCAAATCTCAGTGTTCACGTGCGGAACGTTGGTTTGTCAGTGGCTCAGTACATCATGCCGACGTGCAGCGGCTCCGAACGCTGGAAGAAGACGTTGGGGTTGCTGCTGAAGGTGGGCTCCACGCTCGTGTACACGTTACCCTCCTCCGGTCGCATCATCACGCCTATATACAAAATAAATCTTATCAAATAAACCATAAAATAAATTATTATCAAAATAAATTTACACGACTACAGATCATAATCTGACAGTTTTCGTAATTCAGTTATTTTCATATATTTTCGCGCTATCTGTCGATAAATTCTTTAACTATAGTACAATAGTGAGAAATGCTTGTGCTTGGAATTAGAATTACCTGGTGGAAGTAGATAATTATAAGGCGGATAATTATATTGGTAGTGCATTAGCGGGTGCGGGGGGTAGTGCGGCGGAGAACACAGGGGGCGTGCGTGAAGGTGCGAGGTCGCGAACATGGCGCCGTACGGATCTGCAATCATAAGGCGGTGAGCTGCGATCAAATCGTGCGTGGAAGCGCTAGACCTTACGTATTAGCGCGCTGTGGATACTTAACTAACCGGCTTGCTGAGCTGGGGGCTCCTTGCGGTCGAGCATCGCGGGCTGCGCCGGCGCAGGCGCCCCGGCTGACACCATGCCATACTTCACGGGCTTGAAGTGGAAGAATGAGGGCGAGTATCCAGAGCCGCCAGCGCCCAGCGAGCTTAGTCCCTCCTCCCGGTCTGCGTCCCACCGGCCCTCTCGGCCTAGCGCCGCCAATCTTCGACCTTTAGGAGCGAACATCAATGCGAACACGACGACGCAGGTGGCGAGCAGGCCGGCGGCCACGCACACGTCACGGTGCGGTTCTGGCGCGCCCAGCGCTGCCGCCACCCAGCACACCCACACCGCTGCCGTCGCCCCGCTCGCCCCGGCGATATGCGTAGCCTCCCGGTAGTTATCGCGGATACCTCGTGACCTTAAGGCGACGCCGCACACCACCGCGATCAAAAAGGCGGAGTAACACAACGACAGCAGGAGGTCCGAGAGCGCGGAGTCGCAGCGCGCACCTCCGGCTGCGACCCGAGGCGGAGAGCTGCCGAGCCACTGCGCGCCTATCGCGACTTGTATCATCACAGCGAAAAACAAAAGCAGTCCTTGATATGCCGCCGGGAGGTATACCCCGCCGTTTAAACTTAACAAGAACACGCATTTAACTAGTAGCGACGCAAAAACGATCACGTAAGCGACACCTGTGCCGAAGCGAACCGCACCGCACGTGAAAGCGTTCGGCGTCGCGGTGTAGAGCGCCGCGGTCGCGGCACTGACAAATAGTCCGCACAGTAACGTTTGTCCCAGCAGCAAATGGCGCTGATTCGGTGCCTTTCGGCTGGCACCCCACACTATAAAAACTTCAAATCCACCAAGAGTTAACATGCTAACACACGCGATTGCCAGTATCGGCACGGCCCAAGCTTCGGATCGTAATGGACCTAAGGAAGCAATTTTTGGTAGCGTCTGTATAGTATTATTTCTGGGCGCCAGTGTTTTAGAAATGATAACAGGACGTGAAGACGTCGCTGGCGGTCTCGAGGAGGTTCGTTCAGGAATAACGAAGTACTCGGTGCTCATTTCGAGACGATGTGCTTCTGTGCGTACGGGCCGGCGCGGTGGAGGCGCCGGCTCTGGCGGTTTTTCTTCATCCTCTTCGGAACGGTGCTGGCCGTCGTAGTCTTGCACGTAGTCCTCGTAGTCGTCGTCGGCGTAATGGCGTGCCGATGGCGCATGGCGAGGCGCGTAGGCCGCCGGAACGCGCGGCGCTAGTCGGTCGCCGAAGCGGGCGGCGCCGGCCTCCGCCAGGGCCGCCAGCGCCGCCGAGAGCAACAGCGCGCGCACCGCGGTCGCCATCAGGCCGCGTCGGCCGCGACTGCCATGCCCTCAGCCCTTAGTCCTCACCGCTGGCACATCCGCGCTGCATACGCTGGCCCTGTGAACGAAACGTCCCGTCAGTCACGCACCAAATGTCTGAGGTCGCATAGCAACGTCTCGACTTTGAGATAACCAAACAAAGAATCTCCCGGCCGAACCGGTTTGTCGGCTTGCAACTCTAGGGACCCTAACTTTGCCGATTTGGAATTCATTCTTGTTTTATTTAAGTCTACAATGTATCCAATGGGCACTAAATTTTAAGATGGCTTTTAGATATAGCCTCTAAAGGGACAATCGAAGTTTTTTATGGAGTCTTGGTCGTATAATGGTATCTACGAACTATAACGAATATTTTCTTTTTTTTTCTTTATATAAGAAAACCAATCTTACTAATATTATAAATGCGAAAGTTTTGACGGATAGGTGTTTGTTAGAAGGTGTCATCGGCAAATTTACAGTATTTTACAGTATTTTTTGACAGTTATGTTAATTTTACTAATAAAATAATTAGCATTTAAAGTTGTTTATAACGAATTTACATTTTTTATCGCATCACAATCTAATTATATTTTTTTAAGAGACAGATTAATACACATACATATTTAAAACATTAATGTTTTCATATTTCAAACTGTTTCTTGATTTGAGCGACAGAACAGACGAAGGAATTAGAATAGCTGTCCATTACATTATTACCTTCACTTCTCCTGTTTGCCCAGTTGCAGTCCAAGAGTTACTGATATTACATACGAAAATATCAGACATGACGTTGCCTGGCAATTTCAGAAGAATTGTATAGTTTTATTTGAATTACAAATTTAATTAAGCAAAAATTTAAATGTCCTTACTTTTATAATAGCTTTTTGCAATACAGTACTTTTATACCGCTAGGGGTACGTTCAATGCATAGATAAAACTAGCGAAACATGTTACACGCTATTATGACATACCGTAGAAGACTGCCATGTATAGAAAACGATTCGCAAAGCCGTACCTGCAACTTAATAAGGGTGCTTACAAACGAGGATAGGAGGAATCTAACCGTTATAAGTTTTTCTGTTCCGTTATTAAGCTCTTTGATCGTTTAATTGATTCGTATTTATAATGCAACTTTCATTATATATTTTTGCAAAAAAGAAAAACTATTTATCTGATACTTAAAATAGACAGACTTATTTTAAAATTTTAGGCTATTAGTTAAGAAATTATTAGTGTTGATGATTTTACTCTTAACCTGATATATTGATGTTGAGGGAATAGTTTGTTTAATTTTAGTGGCAAAGGTGGCAAACGAGCAAGAGACTACATGATTCGCTGAAATAGCGAAGTGAGCGCTGCCCACAGACATCCGCAATTGCAGATGTGTTGCCTACCTTTAATTAACGGAGGAGGGGACGCACAGAAAAATAATATTTCCCCTTACAAATCCCCATCCCTTTCCATTATATGAAAAGGACGGGAAGGGAACAGGACTAAAATTAGGCACCACATTTATCAGACGAAAAGCGGAATTACTTGTACTTCAAACCTCTTCTGTGTGATTGTGGTTTACTGGGTGAGCTGAAGCTTTTGTGCTACAGATGTTATTGCTGGCGTACTACTGTTAGATAAAAATCCAGAAAACAACATTTGTAGCAAAAATTATAGGTATCAATTAATTAATTAATTATATTTTGTCACCTAGGAGACACTGATACATTACATAATCTACTAGGTATCTCTGCTATTTACCTAGTAATTTTACATGTTTTGTTTTTCAATTTTATTAAAATATCAAACCAAATGCAAACTGTAGAAGTTTGTTTTTGTACTGAACTGTATATAATTTTTTTTTAATATTTTTTAATTCCTAATTGGTTCTATATTGTATGGAAATCCTAGTAATATTTGACGCGACACAGCAGCGATGTCTGACCGGATCGGGGCAATGAACGTATTAATTCGCATCCCCTCAAGGCATAGAACATGGTATCGGTACGTGTTGCGTGTAGGAAAAAACCCCTCGCACTGCTTATAGTTTTTTTCTTTTAAATAAAGATTCAGGTTTTGTAGCGAACTACCTATGTTTTAAAATTCATCGCTGCTCTTCATATTCATAGGATCATATAGAATTTTAAAAAGTAGAATGTCTTTTTAAGAATGAGATAATTCTGAAGGCAAAAATCTTTTATTTGCGAAACATACTATAACCAACAAATTCATAGTGTGGATAAAAAAAATCGAAATTTTTGAAATCACATCATAATTTTAGAAGTATTTTCTCTTTAAATCGTTAAAATACAATAAAATAAAAATAGAACCGGATATAATTTTTGTGTAAGAATGTATAAAAATAAAAATCAATAAACTTAATAACTCGACTTAATTAAAATAAAATAAAGACCGGTTCAACTTTAGAAAGTAACACTCAATTTATATTATTAGGTATGCATATTCTACGGATTATAAAAAAAATATTTCTTTATAATTAATAAATTGTGAATCTACTAAGGAAATTAAAACAAACCTTACACTGTTAAAAATACACTGCAAATAAAGTAATAAAATGTGTTAGAAAGACTTCCTCGTTTATCTTTTCTAGACAGCTTTCGGTTTATTGCGGCTCGTTATCGGCCGAGGTTCAATTTATCCAAATTTGGTGCGCACGACGTCGGCTTCGACTTCGTAGAGAAGATATTTAAGGTTATTTATTCGCGAATTTCTATCTATAAAAGGTAACATAGATAAGAAAATAGATTGTATAAGAGTTTATGAAGCCGCGTCGTGACTTTGAACTTAAAGTGAGCACTGTGAGATTTGGAGCTGAAATAACGGGAAGCAATTTCGTGAACCTCTCGGGGAGAACCGAATCGAGCGACGGCTGCGAACAAACGAAACGCAACGGTATTACGTGGTATTATCTTAATGTTAATCGCAACTTTATCTTTTACCACCAAAGGAGTTGCAGGTGCTTTGTTATCAGAGTGGTCAAACGAATAAACTTGTCCTGCAGTTACCGTAATTTTTTAAATTGCGAATTAGATTTTCCAGATAACCATTAACGACTATGAGTACACTCTTTAAATAATCTGTGCCCTTCCTTTCTTTCCATTACAAATCTGTTCTACGAGTAAAGTTATAATCACTTTGTCAAATCTGTGGCATTGATCTATAAGCGTTCGGATGCAATAAATGTTTCATTTCTTTTGATTTAGACGATTTTTACTTAGGTACATATTTATAATACTTTTAATATAAAAAATAATATTAATTCAACTTGAATAAAACACGACAGAACGTTAAATTGTAAGAAGATCAGCCTTATACTTTTGTTATCTTATTTGCTAAAATTGTACCTACGTCTCGAAAGCACCGTCGTTACATACGTTGTACAAAAAGATAACAAAACGATTGTAATATGAGGGCGTTTCATTTTATATTTTGTAATATTTTTTCACGAACGGCACAGAACAGTATAAGCTCTGGGCACGCGAAACTGTTTCCGTCCGTTTAGATTTCGTTTGTAGCACGCAACTATGAATATGTAATGAAGGCGTGATCGTTGCACTGGTCATGAATGTACGGTAACCAAGTAATTGTTAAATTTGGGATTTTGTTCATATAATTCTATTTAGACAAGTTACATTCATAATCTTAGACTTATAAAACAACATGGCTTGCAATTAAATATGGTTTATGTTCAGGATCATGCAATTGTTTTTTAAGACTTTGGATTGCGTATTTTTTTAATAAATACCCTTTGTCCTTGTCTATTGTTCTCGTGAATTGCGTCCCATACGTGGGAATATCTTAATATTATGATCATATAAAATTTTAATATAGATTCAGAAGGATTATTGTTTTTAAACAATAAAGGTTGCTGCAATGCTAATCATTAAAAAAATGGAACGGAATGTTTAGATGAAATTATTGAACACTATTCAATCCTTCGAATTATACAATAATCATCTATTAATCTAATAAATAAAATCATCTCATCTGTTTATTAATGTAGGTACTGGCCGTCATATTATTATGAGCTTTGAGCGTCATGCAATTTGGCAAGTCTTTACAATGTTCCTAGGCTTTCAAAAGGGTTGCATTCATAATTCGTCGACGTCACATGCAAAAGTAAATTAAAAATACTAATCGGGACTATTTTATGCTACTGGTAATCGTTGGTAACTTAACGTTTAAATGTCAGTTACATAAATTGCGATAGGTGTTCATATCTGTTGTGAAACTTTTGTTCAATTCATGTGTGGGATACTGTCGTAACAAATAATTATAACCACAACTAGATTACTATTAATGCTAGCTGTTATTTGTCCGATTATGTTTCATGAGCACCTATTATGTAATCTATTGTCAGTCAAAACGTTTAATTTGTCATTACTCTGTGGGAAGTGTTACTACAATTAACAGTAAATTAGAGTGCTACGGTGATTTATTTTTGATTTTATTTTTATGACCTTTTGTCCGTACCATTCTAGATTTTTTGGTTTACGACTCGGACTGCTACATCTTTAGCTTAACCATGGTTTATTGATTTTTTTCACGTTGCATAATTAAGTTCTTACTAACTATATCGATGGGTCTTATGTACCTATAAGTGCCAAAGTAACACATTGATGATTTTTACTTTGGCACTTTGAGAGCCTCCTCTGAAAAGTTGTCAATTTGCACATTGGCCCTTATTCATAGGAGCCATCGAATGGGTAGTTAACCTAACCATCAGACCATCATGGTCCTGCTATGATGTTATGACTATGACGAATTAGAAATAAGTCTATCAGGAAATACGCCTGCTCACTTTTCTTATAAAAATAATACGCACTGTCGAAACTTATACATGAAAATCTGTGTCTTTTTTCAGAGAGATAGAGAGCAATGGTTACGTAACAACATAAAACATGTAAAAACAAATAAACAATAACTAGTATTGTTGTTCCGCTGAACTTATGAGAACCGCAATGTCATTGTCAAATATGCACAGAATCTTTGAGTTATAACGATGAGGTAATACGCATAATCACGAACTTAACCACATCACATTGAGGTGAGGTGGTTTACCAACGACTAAAGGTGTAAATAATCTTGTATTAAGTGATAGATATACCGTAGTGTGGTTTGTGGAAAGTCAAAGTATTGTAGTTATTAGAGGCGCGTTACACCGGAGACAATAAGACTTAGGGAAACAGAGCGTTGTTCGTGCGCGGCCGCGCGTTGTAAAAGTAACAGCGCGAATACTCCAGGTGAAACTCGGCTGAACTGATTGCGACGAGACCACATCTGCCATACATTCCTCCATTACAACTTATCACATTTAATATTCGATAGTTTTGTTGTAATCGATAACTTCGATGTTACTTCGTAGATATCAGCGCTTTATCCGGCTTAAGTTTGTAGGAACCTCGTGAAAAGAGTTTACGATTTATTCAAATTTATTTATTTTTGAATTTTATCCTCCATTTGCATTTTTATTCTCAATAATTCATGCTTCAACAATTTATTGATATTTATATCTTGTATTAATTAAAACTTAAATTATGTAAAGCTAGAAAACACATTAATTTGACACACTTTTTACAATTTGATAATATCGTTTTATATTTTTGATTCAATCAATTTTTATACAGAGAGGAGCTTTTGTTTTTAATTATTATTAGTGTTTAAAAATAATTAACTTTTTATATTGTTTGATGATATCACCAAGCCGTGAGTTAAATTCCGTGCAACATTGCATTTCAAAGCGATTTATATCATGAAAAATACAATGCGAAAGTTTATATTTTCAACTATAATTGCTATAAAAGATATTTTTTTCGTCTTAGCTATAAAGGTAATTACGACTCGATTAAGTAATTAACAGTATTCATTGATAGAGTAAAGGTTTTATTCTTGTGACGTGAAATGATTTAATTGTTTGATATAAGTTAATATTAATGAGAAACTACGAAACCGATTAAGAAGAAAAACTGAATTGAAAGGAAAAATCGGCTATTTTAACAATATTAACTATAAAAACTTCAGGTAGTACATAGCGGGAATCGAACCTGGACGTGCGGATTTCTGTCCGGTCAAGCGCTTAAAGACTACGCCACCGATGCTCTGTATGCCCATGTACACATAATATACACACATATACATTACATTTTAGTTTTTAGGAGAGATTTTATTTTTTATCACAGGAGACCGAAGAGCTGGCAGCTACCTCGGACAAAGAATTAGTCTAGCCATTCAAAGGGGGAACGCTGCCAGTATCTTCGGAACCTTGCCTAAAGGGACACCTTTTAATGATATATTTTAGTTTTATGTATTATATTTAATCTAATATTTTAGTTTTTAGGAAAAATAAAGTTCATAAAGTTAAAAACTCTTTAACGAATTCTTTGCAGCCCATTTGACTTCTGCAATAAACTAGAGTTGCAGATGCATTAATCGAACAAAGAGTTGATGTACAGAATAAAGAATAATTTCCTTTCATATCAGTTCCCACCCCCACTTTATCCAATTTTTTTAGATTTTTCCTTATTGGATTAGTGTGAAAAGGTGAAGAGAACTATATGCATAGCAAACAACACAAGCTTTTGAATCACTTCTATAATTTTATATACATTTAATATGCTAATTTAGGATAGCTATAAAAAAACTTAATAGTTTTGAAACACACCATAAAATTAACTGGCCTTTTGAATTATTAATGTTGTATAACATTAGTTTTCACTTTCTTCTTTCATTGTAAACTATCATATTCACGTGTTTCGATCATATCATTCTGGTTTTATTTCACGATTATGCATGAGGTGCTATTCTGTCTTCTAAAGCATATCGTTCGAGTAAATGTCTGCTGTTTTTTATCCAAATTAATTGCAATTATTACCTAGAATTGTCAGATTTATTGCAAGCATCTTTTAGTAAATACGGAGTGATGAATTACCATTACTGTTGTATTGTAGGATTAAAAAAAAATCCGAGGGCTTGAAGGCCTACTCAAGTTAGGGGTTCTTAGGCATAGTCAACAACACTGGCCCATTAGCGGTTGGTTAACTTCACACATAAGTTTTTGAAATTCAGCTTGTTTAGATGATTAACACCTGCGCCACCAATACTCTTCTCGGTTTAATTGACTGTTAACAAAGCTTATGAACTTTTTTATTCGTAATCAAACTGTAATATTGGACCGTTTGTTGACTATTACTCAATCATTTAGTTAACAACATAAACAATAATAATTGATTAGAATACAGATATCACACTTTTTTATGCATCTTAGATGGATTTTTGTAACGGTGCGTCTTTTATAAATAATACCATACCGTCGAAAACTAGTTCCGAGAATACAAAAAAAAACAAATGGATATGTTAAACGTGCTTTTTAGACTAGGTAAAATTTGATACAGTTTGTTGCCGTTGTTGATGGAGATATTTGGATGTTTAATATCCCCTTGGTTTGATCATTACAAAAGGTATTATTAGTTTATTTAATAATACATAGTAAATATTTAGTTTAATTCCTAGCTTTAGAATTGTCATGTGAACCTGCAAATCCTTATACCAAATAACTTAGTAAAGTAAGGTGCATTGCATTTATTATGTAAATGAAAGTAAAGTTGTTCCACCACTTGTTTGCGGCTAGCGGATATCGTAAGCATCCATAATTTTCTCACTTCAGCTCATAAAAATGTAATTCTGTTTTTACTTGACTGTAAGAAAACAGTTAACTTGTTCGTCTACGTAAAAGTTTCATAAATTATATTTTTACAATAATTTAAAATTACGTCTTAAGTATCCGTTGCACACATTAAAAATAATATTCAATTTAAAAGGTTATGTTTTAAGAAGCTATTAAATGCTCATATTTAAAGTTTCAAATTTGCGATATAGCAATCTCGGAGAAAATTATTAGAAAAATAATAACCGAAATTCAAATAAAATACTATGACGAAAACACAATACAAGCGACCTTGTTTACTCATAACTTCCAAATACAATTGTAAAGTTTTTATGAAGGTAGACAAAAAAAAATAGATTGTCGATAAAAAAAGTTGCAATCTCATGGCGCTTTAAGTTAGTCCAGTTTCACAAACAAGGTGAACAACGGGTTGGGTACAGATCGGGATGGACTCACTTAGCCCGCAAGATACAAGAGTCACGACCAGCGTAGGTCAAAGCCCTTGGCGGTTTTTTTACATAAAAAAATCGATACTTACGAATCGATTGTCCGGGTACTTCTATAGTTCGAACTGAACAACACTATGCGTGGATCGCGAACATCACTAGATAATTTATCATAATCACTGGTCGCGCTAAATGTCGGTTCTCCACGCGTGCTTGTGGCGCGATGTCTGGAGACAAACTAAGTGAATATCTTGGTGCCGGTGGTGCGTGACGACTGCACGTGCCCGCTGCCGTAGCGCGACGCGGCGCGAGCGCATCTTAACTCTTCGCGATTAGGCTCCATACACATGCACGATATTACTTCTATATTTGTCCCAAACGAATTAGTAACTTTTTTCCAAACTAATATATTTGCGCCATTTACAACTTACTCTTTTTTATAGATTTTGAAAAATCTATAAGCTACCGTAGTCTTTTCACCTGTAATTTATTGGTTATATAACCTAAGTATCGATTGATGATCAACATCTGTTGTAATAAACACCAGAAGGGTCTTCAAGACTCTGCACAAAAGATGTTACTGACGTAGTTAATACTCTTGTTAAAAACTAATTTAATGTGCGTTTTCCATTTTAAAGTTAAGAGATATTCAGTGTGCAGGAATCTTATTGCTGCAAGTTTAACGCTTTGCCGTCATCTACTATTTTGATAGTAAGTTGCCAGATTGCGTCATAAATGTGGAGTACGCTATAACGTTATCTTAGTAAGGCGAACCTACCATGTAAAGTCAGTACTTCATAATTTTATTGGTTATTGGATTATTTCTTACAACTAACCTGCAATAATTTGTTATAATAATCCTGAAGAGAAAATGTGAATTTGTTGTGAATGTTGTGAATTGTTGTATGCACGAAACTGGTGAAAGACGAAAGTTATTACAAATTAAAATCAAACCTAAATGTAAATGTTAAACCGATCACTGCATATAGGAATTATAAATATAAATTGTCTAATATCCGTCTTATTTTTATAACAGGTATTATTATAAACCGTGCTAATTTATAGTGGTTCGGAGTACCATCACATTTATATTAACTATACTTTTTCCCTCCAGGTTTCGAGTTTATGAATGTTGCTTGACGCTTCAGTTTTTTGCCATAGTATAGTTAATATAATCCGTAGTTCCACTAACCTGTTCCCGCTAAGAATATACAAGTCCACGCCTCTTTTTGCCCGTGCTGTCAATCAAGAGGCAGACTAATAACACTGGTTATTTTATTATAATGTCCTGAGGAGCCTGTAGCTTAGTGGTGGTAAAGCTACGCGTAGCTTTTTTAGTTTCGCCGTACCGTAGTGTGTCTTAGTTTCGAATTAAATAAAAAAGTTTTCCAAAAAATAGAATAAGTCTAATTACCAGGAAGTAACAGTAACAGCTGAACGCTACGATTGTAAACACAAAGATTACGTAAATTAAGGAGGTTCACAGACACCTAGACTAAATTATATGTGAAGAAACAGTTTATCATCGATTGAGGGATGTGTAGTTTCGTCAAAGTACTAAGTTATAACGAGTTATGTATCAGTCACAGTCAATTTATTTCTCTGCGGTAAGTATAAGGTGTCGGATTATGCGATAATCAATGCGTGTTATTGTCGTAGTGTTTCCTATGTACATAATATGCAACTTTCCCATTCCGATACGATTCTTGAACGGCGTGTTTATTATGCGCCGATCGAGTGATCATCGCGCCCTGATTATTCTGATATGACGAAGGACGCTTTGAAGTATATTATTAATATACTTATGTATGTGATATTAATTACTAAAGACATGGCTAGTGTTTGTGGGTTTGAATATGATAGAAAAGAAGAATTTTGAATTGATATTATCACCTTCGATGAGTAACATTTTTACACTGCTTTCTAATTGAGCCCCTTCGATATAAAACTATACATTTATTTATTTATTTTCAACCATGTTTAGAATAAGGAGGTTCTTAATTCGCGAGCGGTAAAGTAAATCGTCGTTATTACCTCGTAATTAATTTCCTTCTAACTGAAGTTCTCCTTTAAACTTAACATATCGTCTTCCTTTACGAACTTGTCCCATAGAGTGCGGCCGTGTAGGGTAATACTGCCGTGACTGTTTTTGCGACTAAGGAATAGTGTGAGAACATTGCTGCGCCAATAAATGTGTTACTTAGAAAATTACTTAGCTAATGAGATGCAACAGCTTGTCTTGTAAATGCCACGGTATTCAAATCAACATAATAAACTCATGAGTTTTTATAATATTCCTAGAGTTAAAAATTATGTATAGTGATCCTGTTTGTAATGCGCTAAACTTTAGAAAATATTTATTTATATTATTGGCGTCAAGGATGTTTATTGCCTATTAAATTGATTTGGCGGAAATCACGTATTGTCCTTTCCTTTGTGACGCAGGCGCAGGTGTAATGCACATCGCACCCATACAAGCATACAAGTTCATGTCTACATATATCGTTTTCTAATATTATAAATGCGAATGTTTAGATGGATAGATGGATGTTTGTTAGAAAGTATCTACAGAAGGCTCAACGGATCTGTATGAAATTTGGCTGGGACATAGAATATAGTCTGGAAGAATACGTAGACTACTAATTTCGCGGCGACGGGGTCAAGGGCAACAGCTAAGCTTTAATAATGTATCATCGCCAAATCTATACATGGAAAATTATAGTAATGTAATAATTTTTTACTTGTATAAAAAACCATTATTAGAACATAAGAGTATCTACTTACCCGACGTTAAATATTTATTGGTTGTAGTCGATGTGAATTACACATGAAAATGTAATGAAACGAACAATAAAAAGAAATAATTTAATAGTAACATTTAATTTAATTAATTTAAATCAAAGTACACATATACTAAAGGACTGCATAGTTTTTTTTTATTTTGTTCCTGTTTTATATTGCACAAGAATATTCAATCACGTAACACATTTCACATGTTTTTTTTTTTACAAAATAATACGAATAACTTTGAAATATAATTATCTTTAATTTTGTATAAATAATTAAATTAATTAAATCCATTTTTTTTTTGTAATAGAATAAAATTAATTTTGTAATGTTTATTTCTTCTTTTTTATAATTATGTATTTTGTAAGCAACAAAATGTTAACATATATATGATAAAAGATATGTTTGGAAATTTTATTGTTTTTAACACTACTCATGCATAGAATATAAAACTATTTCGCAATCGATTTATATGCACGAGATTTCTTTTTATATAAATTGACAAAATTAAAGTTGGAATACACAAAACACATTTACTGGAATTTCGACTTATGTATAGATGAAGGTGTGGGTTAATATTGGAGAGACATGACTTAAAAAGGTAAGCGTTGCGTACATAACGAAATTTTGATTAATATCTCCCTTTTCCATTCCATTTTGCATTATGTACTACAAAATTTACCACTTACAAAAGCGCTTTTCAACTGTCTTATAAAAAACTAAAGTTTATTATCTAATGTACAACAATTCTATTTACATCATTTTAATATTATTACATAACATAATGGCGAATGTATGGCCTGACATATAAAACGATCCCACAATCACAAACAATGACATCGTAACCGTAACGTCCTAACAATCCCAGTCTTTTACCTTGTGAACTTTCCTAAAAGGCCAATTGTTCTAAGTCTATCATGTGATGAAATCTATATCGGCAACTTTAACGCGTTTCTTAGCAAAGCGTGACCTTTATGTAACAATAGTAGTTACAATACAATTACATTAAAATGTGTCTCATATCTAGTTACATAAGTATAAAATTATAGTAAATGGATAAACTTATTCATTAAATTGTACAAGATACTTGAAAGAAAGAACCGTCCGAGAGGTTTCTCGTACCCTTTCAATGTTCCGATACGTCACGTTCCATCACTTATCTAACCTATATTTTTATGACGCTAAATTAGTTCGAAGCATTTTCCTTCAGGCTAAACAAGATAACGAAATGTTAGAATTGTGTCTTTATTATCAAACTTTGGTTTATCACAAAACACACCTAATCAGTCTAGTTGTAGGTTAAATATTGTTCTGGGGACGTTCTTCGTCATCGCTGTGTTCTTCCTCTAGCAGCAAGGAGTCCGGAGGGCCCCGCGGCACTGAGCGGGAACTGCCGCTTCGCCGCGGACCACCGCGTGTAAACATTCTAGACAGTTGCGCGAACTTCTTGCGAGATACTGTAACGTAAGTACACAATTATTAATGACGTTAAAAATCGAGATTATTTTCGCGATATATATTAACACCGTCTCCAAGAAATAAACTAGACAAATTAAATAAATAGTGACAGTTTTATCCCATCACAAAGTTACAATAAAGACCATACCGTGAACCGTGAGTTAACCATAGCATAAGCTTTAGTGAAAACCAAAACTTCAATATAATACGACTCTAGGGGTATTTAAGTTGTTACCGCAGCATCCAAAGTGTATGCGAGTAGCTTAAAAATGACACTAAAATTTGATACTGGTTAAATTGAACCTGTTCCGTACTAATGTTTCACTAAACATGATGGATAGCATTCTTGGTGTGGGCGTGTTTACAGCAATGCGTATGTTTACACTTGGTTGGAGCCGCCGCCGCCATGTGGTACGTACTTCACTTGTTTGTTCGTACCTTTGGAACGGAATACTAAGGAAATTACGAGATTTGTAGCATCTTGGATAGTAGTGGATAGAGGTACTTGGTAGTTAATAAACAAGAAGTACCTTTCCGACTATAATGAATTTCTCTACCTTAGGATTCAGCCGCGTGTGAAATGTAATAAGTTCTAATATAAGTATTAATTTACGTAACCATTGTATTAAACATTGTGACTGTGTGAATTTAAATTAACAATTGAGAAGTGTTATCTTCTATTTAAGAATTAATTTTGAAGGCATAAATATATTTTATTACTTTATTTATTTGCACTTTGCAAATACGATCTTTAGAAAAAAGCTAACATTTACGACAATCGTCGGACTTCAAACTTACGTTTTCCCATAGTTTTTAGTCTCTCCTTGAACGCTGCTTCATCATCGTGACATTTGGTTTTATGTCCTTGTTCGCTGTCCAATGCCGCTATAAACTCCTGATTCCACCGCAGCTCAGCCATGAACTCTTCGTTCTGTAGGAACGCTGCAATTTTGTCGTCATCCATATCCAAACTTAAGTCTACTCTCGCATCTTTTACTTGAGGAATTCTAAGGAACGATGGCGGTAATGCACCAATTAACTTCGGCACCCATTGTCTCCGTATTGCTAGTGGTATACTCTCGTCATTCACGTCTCTGTAAATAAGAACTACATCAAAACGTAAATAAATATTTTAAGGTCTATGATTCGATAGATTTTAACTATCTTTACTAATTTAATAAAGCTTAGTTTATTTCTAGGAATGCCATCTTAGAATCAGTTCATTTAAAAGTACATAATATAAATTTAGTTTACATCAAATTATGTTAATTTATTTCTTTAAACTTGGAACTTTTCCCACGCGGTTAAATGAGACTATAATTACTTTGAGCGCCTACATTCCGACTGAGGAGTTTTCATTTACTAAAGTATACCATGTAAGCATGCATCTTAATTTTAAAACTATGCGACATTTATTTTATGGTTTCTGAGACCAATATCTTTGGATAAAACATATCGTCATATACGTTTTAAACAAAGATTTTGTGCCCAGAAACCCACAGTTAATTATTCTGAGTAAATATATAGTAACCTCGTTACCGAATTAATTAGGTTTGTGATTTATTACCCTATGATAGCTCAGTGAATGTGACCGTACAACATAATAGCAACGTATTAGATTCCCAGACAGTCAAAATGTAAATGAAACCCAACGGATTTTGACGACAAACGTCTCGTCAAATTATGTGAATAAGAGTTATTAAGCTAACAATATACAATTATTATAGGAAGAAAAACAAATATAATCAATATTTAAGGTTATTAGGGAATAAGAAGACAATGCGGAATAAATCAATAAGTTATGTTTACGTGTTCATAAATGTTCTTTGCAAATTTTGTACGCTTTGAACGTTTTAATAAATAATTATTTATTGTTAAAACATGTCTGAAAGCCCGCACAGTATTATATTCAGAATGCGGAAAGCAACAGTAAAATAGTCATCTATTTTCAGTCTCATGTCCACTGAATGTTTACTGCACACTATACTATTGATTTTTATAGTTTATTTACAGTAAACGTAATTTAGTACATAGATATAAATATTAATAGTCAATAATTAGGATTAACGCCAACTAGTCAACTCCTTGCCCGCTAGGCACAGCCCCACTTCGCGATCGCCGCGGCAACCACCCGTCGCCGCCTCGACGTCGCCGATGGAGGCGGGATAAAGATACGCAATTGTTAGCAAAGCGCTGTCATTGTCCCTTACAATTTTATATCTTTATCTCCACTTAATAAGCGGCGGCGAGACTGGTGAGTGAACGTCGCGGAGATCACGAGGCGAGGCGGTTCCGGGTGGAAAAGCAGTGGAGCAGTGCGCATTAACCTTTATACTACATATGTTTGACTCGTGTTGGTGTTGTTTTTGTACTTATGTTTGTACATATATAAATCTAGATTTATATTCAGAACATCACTGCATTGATACTTATTTTTATTACTTACTTAGGTACCTATCTTCCCTTACATTCTCTTTGAAAAAAAACCAGAGACCACAGCATATGTGAATATACCAGTGCAATGGGAACCTACAATTAAAATTAAATACTGGTAAGCAGCATTGGACCAATTCTTTCGATAGAATTTATAACTAGTGTTCATAACGGTTTCGACCGAACCAATGTAAAAATCATAAGGTATTTGGTATTCGTATTAAAGAACACCAGACGATATTATTTCAGTTTCGTAATCGATATTGTATTTACATTATTGTAACAACTTTTTACTCATGTTTCACAATTGACAATGACACACATTCATGGTCGCTTTTTGTTATTTCTTATCGTATTTGGCTTATACAAAAGATTTTTTTTCGATCGTGCCTAAGGTCCAAGCAGTTCACACATCTATTACCCAACACTTGAAACGGCGCGGCGTTCTAAGGTATGAAAGGGTATAAAAATGTCATGGAAATTACCAATATCATGAGAAACCTACGATCATTAGAGCGATGCGGCAGTTAATAAACGTTGAAACGAGTAATGGTTTTGTTTAAGAATCGAACTGAGATGACATGTCACACTTAATCAAATTATAGCATAGAAGAGACTTTTTAGTAATTTCAAGAGTGTTGGTGAGATCCACTTTTAGCTTTAAAAAGTTAAGTGTTACAAAATATATTAGTAAACAAATTATACAAACAATGTTGAGACTAAACATCGGATATCTGGCTTTATATTATATGTACGTTTGTATTCTTGGTAGTGATGCAACGGAAGTGTCTTAGCGGAACCAGAAACGGAAACAGATGTCAAAAATAAATTTTAGCAGAAACGGAAACGGAAACGGATGCGGAAACAGAAGTGTAAATAATATGAAAAAAAAAAGATTTACAAATACATATATATATTTTTTTGGTAAAAACAGTTTGTATTCGTTTTTAATTTATTAAGGCATTGGATATCGGTGTCTTTTAGCCTTCAATGTATGTATTTTTAATGTGCTGCAATAAGTTAAAATACGTGTTGACAAACGGAGGCTTTTAAATATTAAAACCATTTTACAAATATATTTATTTATAAATACATTCACTGCTGACCACTCGGATCCGAGTGGGTTCCGGGTCGTAAAGTTCCGTTTTATCTCCGTTATAAAAGATGCGGAAACAGAAGCAGAAACGGATGTTGAAAAGCGTGCGGAACTTCCGCACTTGCGGAAACGGAAACAGACATCCGTTGCATCACTAATTCTTGGTACGTCGGCATTCGCCGGCAGGCAGTAGCTATGACGTCAGCAGCTCGGCAAACTGCTGCTGAACCAACACGATCAATCGTTTTGTTTGCTAGTTTGAAACCCCATGAGATTAATATCGTTAACGTAATATGGCGGCATTCGTTTTGCCTTTTGCTTTATTTATGTTTTTTGTAATGGATGTTTTATTAGAGCTAATAAAAACTTTTGATTTTTCTACACTATAATACAAAGTAACTACACTATAAGTTAAAATTTCGTTCTTCTAAAAGACTTGCCATTCAATGCTAAATATTTTAAACGAAGGGGAATAAGACTTACATAGAAGCTGCATGGTTACTGTTGTAACCGTTTACAACGACGTTCCCCTTGGTTGCGGACGTGAGGAGAGTCTTACGGCGTGGCGAACCACCCTCAACGCGCTCCATCTCGAGCCGCAGCCTCTCGTTCTGGTTGTCGGTGCTCATGGCCAGCAACTGGTCGATAGTGGCGTCCACCGCGCCCTGGTTGGAGCGCAGCACCGCCTCTATCACGTCGTCGTCCATGTCCGGAAACATGGTCTTGAAGTCGGTCATCGCCTGGGTGAACTCGAGCTGCATCGTGGATGCCATGTTAGTAGCGCACTCCGTGCGATGCAGGAGGAACGTCACGAGCGCGGCGCCGGTGCGCGCCCGGCCGGCGTCTGTCGCAGTGGTGCCGCAACGTGTCCGGCCGCCGCGGTGCCGTCGCCCATCGTCGCGGCGTGCTGGCCGCCGTGTACGGTCCGAGTACGCCGGTGCTAATTAGCTCCCTTATGGCGACGTGGTACCGTCCGGCGCCCGGCGACACCGTGATGTGCAATTTTCACTTTCGTCGGTGCGATTGCATAGCGCGTGCGCGAACCGCGGGGGCGGAGTCGTCGATATAAATAGAGGGCGCGCGCAACGCTCCGGTCTCGGGTCCCGATTCGACCGATAGCCGCATCACCATCGAGTCTGGTGCATTGTTTGTAAATTAACTGCGCCGGCTTGACCTTTAGAAAGCCGCAGTTTCAACCATTCGATACAATTCGAATTTGTATGTTTTCTAATTTCTGTACGCCACTACACTACATTATTTCACTACTTGTACAAAAAACTAGGATCCGTGTAATGAGAAGAGTAAATGACCGGCAATATCCAAAAGAAAATATTTCTATTGAATTATTATCATTGGGAGAAATTTCGCACTTACCATTTCTGCATAACACTTTAAATTTCTTTGAGTGTATTTCGTCTTAGGACTACTTAGGACGCTCTTTGTTGTTGCTTTAATGTTAATTCTTAGGTATTTATTAAACTACAAGTGTTCAGTGGAACGCTATCACTTCGATTAAACCATAGTCTTTTGTTAAAACGTGCCTCTGGCAGTAAATGTAAGCAATGGAATTAAAGTATTAATGCTGTAATTGTTTAACAATCCCAAAGTAGAACATGCGAGATAACTTCTGAATACAAATTCAGAAATTTTACGTGGATCTCGACTTACGTATTGATGTCAAATAAATTCTATTTACGTTTGCTGCATCTTCTCTACAATAAAATGTTAGTTGTCGGAAGACAATAATAGACAAGGTAGATGACTTTAAAATATAAAAAAATAAAACCCACAGTAGTTTTTTTTTTGCATTTTATTTTATGATTTAATTACAGTTTACATTAACATCAATAATTTAATATGGTTGTTAATAGACATACAGTTCAGCTAGTAGTGCTTCGTACTATCTAACGTACTATAATGCCGCACATCTTTACTACACGATAATTTAAGTTTTTTTTAATAGTGAAAATTTTTTAATTAACCATCGCAATGGTCCATAAGTACATAGTAAGAGCAAAAAAATAATGGTTTTTTTATACAATTTAGGCCACGAGTAAATAAAATTAATATAATTGTACTATAAGAGAGAAAATTGTCAATAGATATAGCAAAAATATATCTCAACATCAAAATAAGACGTGGCATACGACTTTCGTGAAGAAATGAAAAAAAAGTCCCGATAACACTTTGCATGCTACTACAATTTTTAAGAAAGTTGACACGCCAGGCGTACTCGGTACTGAACGTGTTAACTTACCATTTAATGGCTTGATAATGCTAAGTGATTTACATCAAATTTATTAAAAAATAATTTTCCCCCCACTCTGACCTCAACCATATACTAGTAAAAAGTTAGTAAACAACAAATATAAATAATAACATAAGAAATCGATGGGTCCTATGTATAAGGGCAAAAGTAATAAAATAATTATTTTTTACTTTTTTGTGTTAAAAGCTACCATATTAAAATACACATTTACAATTGTAAATGTTATTTTTTGCTGAAATAAAATGGTCTATGTGGTCTATTTTATTATAGGGTTGAAACTTTGAGAGTTTCTCCTGTAAAGATGTCAATTTGTAGCCCTTATTCGTAGGAGCCATAGAAATATGAAAGTGACAGAGTCGTTTTTACAATGTACGCAATAATAAGCGCTTTATAAATAATTATTTATCATGTATTGGTTACGAAATATTAACATATTTTATGGTTATATTTTACGACTCTACCAAGAACATGATATTAAACATGATTGTAATCGCGACTTTAAAATATAAAGAAAATAGAGAGAGAAAGTTCATTTATATTCCGTAGTAAAAAGTTCAACTTTATTTGCTAAACAATTACAGATATTATTTATGTCATGAATAAAAAAAATTATTACCAACGATTAATATAAAAAAAAATATCGTAATTATTAAAAAAAAAACAAGTAAGATTTATAAAAACACAATATTTGTAAGAAATATCGTTAAATAGCAATCGAAAAAAACATATTTTTATTTTTTTCTCAAATAATGAATTGTAAAAATATTTTTTTTAATAATACTTCGAATAAATATTCTGTTAAAAATAGTTTATTAAATATTATTCAGCTTTTGATTAAATACTTCAGTTCTACTCAACTATGTTAAAATTGATGATTTGATATTAAAAAAAAATATTAGGACGGAGCATTAAACAAATAAGAATTTTGCAAAAATAAAATTTATATGGAATGTTATATTAAAAAGCATTTTTTATTTATTGATTATATAAAATAAAATAAAAAAAAATTACCAAGGAAAATAAAATGATAAATTTGATGGCACAGTGAAGATGATATTTTGAGCGAAACCAGAAATGTAAGCAAATATAAAATTTATACCTAAATCCTAGTAATTAAAATCCAATATATATCACGATACATCAAATACAGTCTACCCTTGATATTCAATTAAATAAAAAAAATGTAAAAATCAACAAAAAAAAAAAACAAACGATTTTTTTTACTTAGAAGCTATATCCCGTTTTTATGTAATAAGAAATTAAAAAATGTATATAGTGTTTGTATAGTGTAATAATAGACTATTTATTTTTATATTACCCTTTACATATTTCCAAATAAAATAGTAACTAAAATTTAAATGTAACAAAAACAAACCTAAAATATAAAGCATTTCTTAATTAATTAGAAAGATTCGTGATAATTTTAGATTAACAAGTGAATTCCATTGAAATGCCTTATCTCAATAAATTAAAGAACATGTATTATTTTTTTTTGTTTTTTTTTTTCTACTCGAACAATTAGATAATGGCAATTGCCGTATGTAAATGTTAGTGAAGAGATTCAGACGCGCACGTGTGCCCCCTGCTGCGGCAGCATCACGACTGTGTCAGTGGAGGTCTGTGCGGGGGCTGCAGGGGCTGCGGGGACTGCGGGGGCTGCGGGGGGCGGGGCGGCGGATACTTCAGCCTGTCATACAAAATCATACTGCTTAATTATAAATCATCAAAAATCACTGCTTTTTACTTTCTATCTGTTTCTACTAGCGTCGTTCTTCTAGAAGGATCGATGACCTGGATAGAATACAATTAATACTAATTATAAAAAATTGATGAGTTTTAATGCGCTATTGGTGTGGTGGTACCACCATAAAGTTGATTAGATACAAATAAAAAAAATTCAACAATTTTACTTTTGTACATACAGTGGCCACATTAGGGTCGACGACAGCCATGAGCGTGGCGGCACGGTAGGAGGGCGGGGGGGTTTGCTTGACGGCTTCCTCGTAGTCGGGCAACAGGCTGGAGTAGGGCGCGGGCGCGTAGGGCACAGGGCCCGGGCTCGCCGCCTCGCTGGAGATCACGAACGGGCTCAGCGCGGGGATCGACATCATCGACAGGTACTTGAAGCAGCGCCACACCACGCGCAGGCAGTACAACTGTATACAATACAAACCCTGTATTTTTTATATATTACAAGGTGGCAAACGAGCAAGGGGTCACATGAATTCGCCGAAATGGCGAAGAGATCGCTGCCCATAGACATCCGTAATTGCAAATGTGTTGCCTACCCCCAATCGACGAAGGAGGAGAGGCACAAAAAGAGAATATTTAACCTTCCTATGCATCTCCTCCTCTATCAAATCCACCAAATCCAGAAAACAAAGAGAATGTTACCTTGATGAGAATAGCGAGCAGTATGGCGCCGAGTACGATAAGCGTGAGAGTGGGTGTGGAGAGCTGCAGCAGCTGTGCGCGCCATGGCACACGCTTCGTCTCAGCGATCAGGTGGTGGATGGAGCGCAAGTGGCACAGGTAACCAGTCGCCGTCATGCTATCACAATGGAACACAACACTAATGTAGGACAAGACAAGACAATACAAAATCTATATATCTATATATATAAAAGAAAGTTGTGTTAGTTACACCATTTATAACTCAAGAACGGCTGAATCGATTTGACTGAAAATTGGTAGGCAGGTAGCTTAGAACCAGGAAAAGGACATAGGATAATTTTTACCCCGTTTTCAATTTTTTTTTCGCGCGGACGGAGTCGCGGGTAAAAGCTAGTATTTAATAAAAAATACATATCGGAAAGATTAATGTTGCCAACTAAACTTGTATTTTTGTTATCATGTAAATGTGTCAAGTAAACTTGTTTTTCATCAAGTACAATATATCACTAACCAATTTTACTTAAATTATTTGACTCAATTTAAAACTGTCATTAAATTGAAAAATGATGAAGTTCACAGTCTGTTACAAACACATAATACAAGCCATACTTACACAGTGATAGCAAAGTCGAATATTTGAAGGCAGAAGAAGGGAAGCAGGTGGACTGGCTTGCCTCGGGAAGCTCCATAGATCAGGAAGAGGGTGATCACCAGGGTACACAGGGTAACCAGTGCACCAAGATCCACATCATCTAAGACAAAAAAATATGTATTAACATGATCCATGCAGCTATTTGATGATTTTTTTTCATAATAAAGGGAAATTGGTGGCACTGAATGATAAATGTTATTTAACATATATACATCTTATCAATGGTATGAAAACTATCAAAGACTGCTATGTTACTCAAAAATTTGCGTCGGTTATAAAGTCGACTACTGCAACTTACTGTAAATCAAGCTATAGTCGCGGGGCTGGGAGCCGTGCTGCGGGTAGGGGCTGGGCGGCGGTTCGATGTTGGAGAGCGGAGTGGGCATGGCCGCACCCAACTCGCCCCAGTCCGCAGGCGCCGAGTCACGCTCTAGCTCCTCAAGCAGACGGGGATCGCGCACGATTGCCGCCAGGAATCCCAAAGCTACCAAATGTAGCATCTGGAATTAAATAGTCATGAATATCTGATATTTTTAGACATCCAAAACATTACCTAAAATTTCTCAATAATTGTTTATTCTGGGATAAGATTATGAAACCTGATGAGGGATATATAAGGCAAATTACCTACCTAATCACAACGTAACAACTGTCCAGCAACTTGTCAACAGTTTAAATATTTATCACAATATTATGTATGATTGCATATATAACTCACCAGATGCCATGTACCAAGCAAGATGGTACCGGTGCGCACATGCAGACAGAAGCAACAACGCCATTCATTGTTGCGGTCACTTCCCAACTTGGGACGGAGACGTAGCATTTTAGTGACTTCTAAAATAAAGCAATAAAGGATTATATTCATATTAAGATATTCGAATACAATTACATACAGTCATAAATGATGTGATAAGGAAAATGTTTCACTTGCTTAATTTTTTGTACAAATAATAATTTATGAACATTTTTTTATATATAAGAGAAGGGGGCAAACAAGCAGCGGGAACACCAAGGTGTTCATCGACGCCATGGACATCTGCAATACCAGAGGAATCGCAGATGCATTGTCATTCACTTCATAATGACAAATTTAAAACAGTTGGCAGCTTTGATTTGTAATATTAGTTTAAATAATAAAATCTATCTATCACTATTTAACTGTGGTCAGTTACTATCGATATAGAAAAAATTGTGACTTCATGTGAACACTACCAATAAGGTAAAAAAGAATTTCTTTCCCCTTCTTGTTATGAATTCCTTGTAGCAAATACTGGAATGTGTGTTATATACCTCCATTTACAATATTCAAATATGCATAAGCAATTTATTTATCAATATGATTCACATGAATGAAAATATAAAACAATAGGTAATGTTTACTTCAATACATCTATCAAGTGTCATATTATAATGAGGTTATCCTTAATAAATAACTTTATGTGTAATTCATTTTGTCACACATGAAATAATAAATGTATTTGAATTGAACTATAGTATTGGGGCCAAATACATTTATTGTACATAAGGAGATAACATCAGTAGTTATTATCTCCCTTTCCCTTTTCTATTAAGAAAAGGATGGGAAGGAAAGTAAATTCATAGGAAGAGGAAATACTCTCTTTCCCTCATCTGTTTACTTAGAGTAGGCAATACATCATCAAACTTTTAAATTAATGCAAATATCTATAGGCAGAGGTCATTTTGTTATTTTATCTCATATCTCATAATATAAAAAAAATAGTTGTCAAGTAGAAGTATTCTACGAAGAAGTAATCTGTAGTATCTAGTATGTCTATAGTCACTTGTATGTCTCATACATCGGTGTTGTGGTACCTAGTCTTTTGGAATGATGGAATGAGTATTTAAAGATGGAGGAGATGAATAGAGTTAAGGAATATTGTTCTTCTCCAGTAAATTAATTCTCAATTGAAATAAAATTGTTTTTTTTTATAGAATACACAAGATTGATGAGGACTTGTAATTGCAATTTTACATTAACTTGTTATAGAAGCTACTTAATGTTACATACAAGTTTGTTTTGTCACCTCTAAATCATATTTCTTATTCTAGAGATGGTAAAGTTAGCAGATCAAACTTTGTGATATTTCTTTCTAGAAACCCAAGAGATGTAATATATGTAAAAGCTATGAAGTCATAGCAAGGTAATGCGAAGATACCTTAGGTATATAGGTAGGTTATATGTCACGATTCTACAATTTATTGATTTTCAGTAACACTCTATTTTATGTACTTTATATTAATATCAAAGCAGCAGGTGCAGTCAACTGTGTTTTTGAGGCATTTGTTTTATAAATCTGGAGAAATTTATTAATTTGGTTGCTAAAAAGACGAAAATACGTAAAGAAAATAATTTGACCTTATACGCCAATTCGTCGTTTTGTCAAATACGTAGTAAGCGTAAGTGGTATAATGTTTAAGTTAAACGGTTCAGCTGTGGGAAATTTTATTGGATATTTAATTTTCAATTGCGTATTCATTTTTGTCTAAACAACATTTGTACCAATTACTTTTAACATATTGAGTAATCAATATTATATTTGTGACTAACACTAGTACACTAGTACAAGCAAAATAATGATCGTACCTGATTAGAGAAGAAAAAAGCGTCCTGTCTTAACAAAAAAGGTATATAGATAAACGGGTAAGATTAAATAATGTTTAGTATGTCTATTCAAATAAGATAAGCAGACACAAATAAAAACTCACAAAATCATTTTACACTGACATTTGCAATTCACAATTTCACGAAAGATCAATAAAGTCGCACAGAATATAAATTACAAAAAAGACAGATTATTAATATATCGCTCGACGGTATTGAATGTCAGGCAACATTTGTATTAAAAATTCTTCTGTATGAGCTAGCTCTCCGTTCGCCGCTGATTCATATTTTATTTATATAATTTAAATAAAGTTTAAAATAATCTTTCTTTCACTTATTTTAATATTTAGCAGAGATAATCAAAAAGGAATTTTGTGTCTCAATCCATAAAATGGGCGGTATCTGTCTGAGCTCCCCTACGTTCTCTTTGGCGTTGTTTTTTAGGGATGTGGTGTTAACGGTTTTGGCGTCAACGAAACAAAACAGTTAATTTCCTTATTTCAACTAGACGAAAAACAAGTTGTTTTCGTAAATTATCTAATCAAACGTTAATTAAACAAAGATCCATAGACTGGCGGAAAAAATCTAATACTTATTTTGACACAATTGACGATGACGCTTGTCGTTGTCGCAAATAATCGTGTTTCGTGTTATGCCCACAGTGATACCTACATAAATTTGTGTTGAATTCTAGTTAAAGAAAAGACTGTCAACGATTAAACCTTGATGCGTTTAAGAGTAATCAACGGTTAATACAAATAGCTCATTGAATCAACGCCCAACCCTATTGTATGTGTGAAGAAAATACATATGTGTGCAATAGAATCTATAAAATTTATACGGTTGGTTGGTTCTGGTCCTGGTTGATCCTGATAAGTATTTTATTGTCATATTACGCATAAAAACATTTCAGTCATAATGGAAAAAATTCCAGACCAAATCGGATATTTAATATTGACGGAGGATGGCGCCGTCCTTGAATCTGGAGGTGAACTAGAAAATGACGAACGCATCGCTACAATAATAATCGATCTTATCAGTCTTTCAAACACGTAAGTGCACTCGCTTTATTAATACTCAATACTTATACTACAATAAGAAATGACCTCATTACCTAAAACCTTAATTAATTTTCTTGCAGTGTTGATCCACTGGCGTTTGGGCCAAATGAAAATTTCAAAAAAATTTCCATCACGTATGACGACCATTGGTATGTGATATGTATGTCAAACAAGAAAATATATGTAATCAAGCGGCTTATACAAAACAACACCGGTGAAGGAAACGCGATCGCTGTGTGAAGTAACGGTAGAAAAAACAAACATGGGGCGCAATTTGTTGATGAGTAGCCTCGAAAATGCATCTTTCAATATAATTCTTCAAATTTTGTTTCGCTGTATCACCTTCGTGACTAATGCCTGGGTGATTAGGAATGTGGGGCATGAAGTGCTTGGGATAATGAATGTTAGACTACTGCTACTGGAGAGTACAATATTGTTTCTCAGTAGGGAACCATTCCACAGAGCTTGTTTAGGTCAAAAGGATGAGTTTAGTTGGAGCCATATTATGAATCAGATTTGGTTATCAGTGCCCATAAGTTGTGTTTTATCAATTGGTTTTGTGTACATATGGGTAAATATTTTGCCGTTAGGTCAACCGGAATATGCTTCTCAGTATGTATTTGGTTGTTGGTCTGTTGCATTCTCCTGTATTTTGGAGCTGTGTTCAGCTAATATGGCCCTTGTTGCACAATTGTATTGTTTTGTGAAACTTAAAGTAATCCTTGATTCTGTGCATATACTTGTAAGGACATTATTGTTTGTATCCATAATTGTGTATGATAGATCAATGGCACTTATTGCCTTCTCTGTAGCACAAGTTGGCAGTATTGGAGTTATAGTTTTAAGTTATTATGTATTCTTCTATTGGTACATTAGGAATAAACCTCTATATGCCAAAGGAGCACTTAAAAGTAAATTAGTTCCAGAAAAAGTTGTGAATAGATTGTTTGATAATATGGATGATTTTACATTTACATCTTTGAAAGATTTCTTTCCAAAGTATGAAGGTTCATTAAATTCTTTGTTAAATAGGAAGTTAAATACCCTGACTATTAGTTTTGCTAAACAAGGTGTGGTCAAGCAGCTGTTAACAGAAGGGGAGAAGTATGTTATGTCTGTAAGCCCTGTGATGACATTTAAAGAACAAGCTACTTATGATGTGGTAAACAATCTCGGTAGTCTGGCTGCCAGATTTGTTTTCAGACCTATAGAGGATAGTAGCTACTTCTATTTCACTCAAATGGTCAAGAGGGAGTTGCCAATTGACAAACAAGACCAATACAAGATCCAAGAATCATGCACTGTCCTGTCACAAGTGTGTAAGATTGTCAGTTCTATTGGGTTGCTTGTTCTTGTGTTTGGACAGAGTTATTCAAAAACTTTATTATTATTGTATGGTGGGGAAGCCTTTGTTGAGAGTGGATTGCCTGTCCAATTACTCAAAAGTCATTGTTTAGCTATAGTTTTGTTAGCTGTAAATGGTATAACAGAATGTTATTGTTTTGCAACAATGACTAGTGCACAACTTAACAGTTACAATTATTTGATGGTATTTTTTTCTATAACTTTCCTTGTATTATCTTATGCATTGACATATTTCTTTGGTCCTGTTGGTTTTATAGTGTCTAATTGTATCAATATGTTTGCTAGAATTGTGCATAGTATTCATTTTATCAATGATAAGTATAAAGATACTGGTTACAAACCATTAAAAGGTTTGTATGTAGGCAAATATTTTTTGTTGACTCTATGTATTGCCGGTAGTGTTTGTAAAGTTTCTGAATATAGAATATTGTCTCATTCAATGTTAACTCATATAGCTGTAGGAGGTATATGTTTTTCACTAGTTCTACTTTCTTGGGGCTATGAAAATAAAGATTTGATTGTAAAATCGTATACCAAGTTCAGAAATAAAGAAAGTAAGACATCAATGGATTAGCATAGAGTTGGAAAAAAGTTCAATGTTCTTAACAATTGCATCGTTTAATTCTTCAAATATATGTAGACAAATATAATCAAATGTAACAATAAATAAAATACTTAGTAGATTGATTTGTTTTTTCTTCATCATATGCCTAAATATCCTTACATAGGATAAAAGAAAATTCCTTTCATTTGTCCTTCACATACTTGTTTTACTTCCTCTGTAATAAAAAAATTAAACTTGGCAATTTTCTGTTAATTCATTAAAATTCATATACATCCTTATAGCAGTTATCTGCATTTACCTGCGATTTCAATTACATTAGCATTTTTCTTTTGAATAATAACATAAAATTCCCTTTCATTTGATGATTTTCCAGTAATCCAATATTCATCTAATGTTTTGATTATAATTTCACCATGATTACCCAGACTGAAAACGAATTACAGTTAGAGACAAGAAAAGGCAAGAAATAATTCTATGACACTTTCAGGAAGAATATGAATAGAATCACATTTAAAATTAATCAAATGGTTAAATATCTTTACACTTTTTTCTATGTTATTCATATTTATAGTCCAATTTGTTCATATTCAATAAGTTACCTTTTTCTATCTGAATGTATTCCTGCTATAATATTCAATACTTCTGGTTTGATAGCTGTTGATGGACTCAAAGAGTTTATTGGCACCTAAAATAAACAATTTCATACTAATACTATATTTTATAGATTTAGGATAAATATATATTAATTTTCACATAAGTTCCAAGCCAGTACGTTTTTTTGTAATGCTGTGAAATTCCACTACTGCAACACTCGTATTGAAACATGTTGTCTCTTTTTTATATTCAGTGAGAATGTGAGGGATGATATCAAGCTTTTAAACAAGTATTTCATCAGTCAACATTTTTAAATACTTACTGAAGATTTGAAAGCCAAATTTATTCTATTGAAATACAAAAACTTATTTTCTGCATTAGCAAGCTGAGCATTTTGTAAAGCATGTAAAGTGCATTGTTCACTTATTGTTGATGCAATGGAATACAGTTGGGGTCCAATGAAAGCATCAAGAGTCTTCAATGTTTCTAATTCCAATGTCTTGTCGGCTGAAATTAGAAGGAATGTTACAAATTTAAGAGATAAAATGTGAGAGTATGTCCTGGAATTAAAGTATGTATTATTAAAAGTTATATGTACAGGTTCTATTCATATACAAAATAGTGTGACTTGTATAAACAAAGTAATAATACATACCATTGACTGTTAAACAAATTGTAGCACTCAGAGTTCTATAAATAATTAAATAATACTGTTTAGTTTCTGTATCATCTTCTAGTTTGAGGTATACTTTTATAAGTTTATCAATGTCTTCATCTGTATGAATTCCATCACTGGGTGTGATGAAGCGACCATGTCTTTGTGCAGCAGTCACTGCACCACCTTGAATCTCTTTCTCCACTTGTTTTGGAAGTAAACTTTGTACTAAATACTGGTATAAGGTCAGCATATCATCTGTTGAAAGTCCATTCCTGAACAAATTAAAGTTAATTTTATAAAATTATATAACATCATCTTGTTTCTATAAATCAAGCAATTTTTGCCCGCAACTTAGTAAAAAAAATAATTAGTAGGCTATGTATTCTTCCAGACTATGTTCTACATATATATTATATTTCATCGAGATCCATACAGCCGTTCTGGAGATACCTTCAAACAAACATCATTCCATCTAAATCATTTGAATTTATAATATTAGTAAGATAAAGAAATCATACATACAGTCTAAAACACATGTAAGTAAATGACCAATGAAAAAAGAAAACCTATATTCTGTTTAGAAAAAATAATACTGCTTTGAGTTTTTCCCCACATTTATAAGATGACACACAAATGTATAAGATGAAAGTTTCTCATACATACCAAATAAGTTGTTCATTGTAGATAAATCCAATGCATTTGAAGTCTTGAAAGTTGATTTCCAAAAGATCAATAAAACAAACAATCTTAAGGAATGAATTCTTTTCAAGTGGCAGATAGTTAATGCCTTGTATAATATTTGTCACATCATTTGTTATACATCTTGAAAGTATGTACTGTAAAATAAATGTAAACAATATTTACAACAAATAAAACTAAATGGGTGCTGCCCCTTGGGTTCATCGACCTACCAATTAAATAAAAAAATCCCATTGGGCTGCTTGATTGTTAAGATGGTCAGTAAAATGGGATACATTCCCCACTAGGTAAATTTAGTCTATAAAATCAAAAAACATTCCCATTGATCTTTTAGATTCCATGTATTCAATTGGTCAAATGATAAGGAAGATTCCAATTGGCTCAATTGATTGGTAGACCAATCGGACTAGTAGCAAACACCCAAATAAATAAAACATCTGATATTTATTTTTAAAGTTCATTAACGAAGTGAATATTGAACACTTACAGGAGTAAAAAACTGTTGGCATTTTGTGTATATCATATCTGCAGGTACATCTGTGAACAAGCCTACAAACATTCTAAACATCTTGTAAGCAGTTACAAGTAGATTTTGCATAATTGATGGTTGAATCTAAAATAATGGTAATATTTACATTCATTAAATAAAGATATATAACATACTAGCCTACCAATAGTAAAACAGTTACATGGCTCTTAATATAATATCAACAAATAGAGCTAGAATGTAAGAATATTCACCATTTCTCCTTTTTTTTCACCAATTGATGATAGTGCTTTTGTTGCATATGGTATTCTTACCACCTAGAAGATAAATTAATTTTATACGTAACTTTTATTTTCTTTTATTCATGTTAATGAATAAAGCTTTTCTTACCAATACCATCCAATAGTTTTTCTCTGGCTGGAAAAAAATGTACCTTTTTGTCTGTGTTTGTAGTGCTTCACATGGTTCCGATGAAAATGTTCTTTAATAAAAAGAAATCGTTATTATATTACCTTTATAAATGTTTAAAAATAATAAATACACCTCAAAAGTATACTTACGACATAAATTTAACAACTGCTTCGCACAAACCAACCTGTATTTTTCTTGCATCAGCACTGATTTGACTGGGATGGAAAAATAATATCCTTTTCAATTCCTAAAAATATTATTATGAAGGTTATTTTAGGTTTTGTTAAAAACGAAATAATTAGTAAGAAATAGTTATATGATTGCAATCGATTCTCACTACATACTTCGCCTTCTTTAGGACCAAAAGTGGAATTGAAAATAAAGAAAGAATTTATTTTGCTTTCAATATCTATCATTTTGGTGTGTTTATAATACTTTACAACTTAAAACATAAATAAAACAATCGTAAATTCATCACACGATGTTTTGACGTTATCACAATTTGACAGCTAATCAAGCCTAAGGTTAAGATGACAGTGACATATATGGTTAACAGAGTATAAGTTAAACAAGCTTCACGATAACACAGACCCAACTCAATTCACAACGTCTACGTTGTCATAGAAACGAATAAGATATTCTGCCGTTGACCATAATTTTAGGCAATAATTGTTGTTTTTTAAGCATATTATAGTGTTAAAATATTTTACACGAGCATAGTCATGACTATTCGTAATCCCAGACTACCTCAAGTACCCGGATATGGGCGAAATACTCTTGTACGTATTATTTTAAATTTTTACAAACTCTGCTGTACAAAATTCTCTTTACAGATTTGCGAAGATTGTTTGCCCGATTAACAAAATGGGTATATTTCGCGGGTATGTTTATACGGGTATATTTCTAATAATAGTCAGTAGACGCAGGATGAATATGATATTCGAAAAAAAGTCTAGAACAGGTACTATCGGGCAATCTGTCACTGTCAGTATCTCGCTGTATGTATGTTTCTATATGTTTCTGTAAGAAGAAAGGCCGGTCAGTAGTAAACGACTAATAGTTTTTACGCGGTCGTTTGCGCAACTCTCTGCTGCCTTATTGGTTATTTTATAAGAACCGCTACTTCAGTTTGTCTCTTTGCATGGAGCAAGACAATTTTTCTGTAAGTGGAACACCGCGACGAGTCCTTACTGTACCTAGGACGACATGGATTGTAGGCATAATACCATTTCACATGGTGAGCGATACCAGTGGAAGACGCGTTGAAATCTTTTATATTCATTGTTTTATCCTAACGGCGCAGTCAATAGTAGGTCTAATTATTTTGTTGTTTATTCGTGCCTTATCTGATATGTTCGTGTCGTTTCGTCGTCGGTTAGTGTTGGCAGTAATTACCAACCGGGACATTCCTAATCAGGCCAACTGAGTTAAAAGTCTTCAGAAATCATTTATTTTTAAAAGTACTTTTGATTTTTTTTAATCCTTAATTGGCAGGAGACAAAAAAACTTACTAGTAGCTTATATGTTCTTTCATACTATGATTTACATCTGTGCAAAATTTTATGATCTGTTGAGCCGTTCCTGAGATATCTTCATACAAAAAATAAAACAGAGAAGAGAGAACAGAACGGAGAACAGAACAGAGAACAGAACAGAGAACAGAACAGAGAACAGAACAGAATAAAGAACAGAATAAAGAACAGAACAAAGAACAAAACAGAATAAAGAACAGAACAAAGAACAAAACAGAACAAAGAACAGAACAAAGAACAGAACAGAACAGAACAAAGAACAGAACAAAGAACAGAATAAAGAACAGAACAGACCAGAACAAAGAACAAAACAGAGTAAAGAACAGAACTAAGAACAGAACAGAGAACAGAATAGAGAAAAGAACAGAGAACAGAACAGAGAATAGAGGAGAGAGAACAGAGAACAAAAAACAGACAACAGACATTTCCGTGGCGATCCAGGTAAAAAAGAAAATCCGCGACGAGAAATGTTAAGGTAAGGCATTAAATAAATCTGATTGCTTTGTACTTTGTGATTTCAACAAAGTAAGTTTAGGTTTATATCTTAATTCAAGAAGTTCAACTTATGAGATTATTTTATGCAATGATTTCTGTTTTATTGTAGGTCTCTAATATTTTCGGACCTGACGCGTGGTCTGGGGGACGACAGAGACAGAATTAAGGAAGGTATAGTGCACGCAGACGAGATGGGTCCAGATACGCTGCCCGCTTCTCGCCTGCGGCTAATTTACAACCTTATTATTTAACCCTGCATAAAACCTTTAATTTTTTTGTATTTATAAAAATCAGTTTAACATATATGTAGCATCGTAGCCTACATACCTATATCTACTTATCATATTGTTTGTTGTCCTACTTACTTTTGTAATTTCTATACTGATTCTACGAAAAACTGATTTACAAAAAACTATGCTTAGTGCTGTGCAAATAAATTGTGTGAAATGAAAATTAAAATTCTTCACTATCATTAACAACGGTCAGGCAATAATCTTCTTGGGATCGTTGACCTCTTTTAAACAACATAAAAGGAAAAAAAGTATTGTAAACAAAAAAATACGTTGCTATAGTTACGAACAACGGTATTGCGTTGACAACAAATGTATAGATAAAACTTTCTAATTTATACACTTGTTTTGTAATGATATTTTATTGCTAAATACAAGTATAACCATGGCTATACGTAACCCGAGATTACCTCTATTACCAGGATATGGAAGCAATACGCTCGTAAGTAATATTCTTAAATTTAGATCTACATGTATTATGGTCTTTCTTCTTCCTTACGCTTAGTGCTCACTTATAAAGATGTATTTTTTGTGTTTTTATAGATTGGAAAGAAGAGTTTTGGCGTCCGTCCAATTTTTACGAGTGTCGACAAAGTCAATATGTTGGTTGATAAAGCGGCGGACACGAATCGCGTACCTTCTTTCTATGCTCGCAAGCAGGCCCCGGAGCTACCCACATGGATAATGTACGACAAACATGTATGTGCTCTTTATGATTTAATAAAAATGTAATGGAGACCATGTCGTATTATGTATGTCACTAAAAGATTGTTGCTTTGCTCATAAAATATATAAAAATATTTACCATTTTCCCTTCTATACTATAAAGGTTCTTAGTATCTCAATGATAAGCATTCTCGTCATTTTTTTGTTTTATAGTGATTGGAATGTATTTACATTTAGGGATAGTTTAAGTAACAATTAAAAGACACTGAATGCAATAGTTGAACTCTTAGTCCATTTCCAGATACTCAGATTTCAAGGATATTATCAACAAAGTCTTCACGAAATGCGCTCCGCTGCACGTGTATTGCATAAATTGGATATCTTCTTTTTTCTCGAAGACGGTACGATTAAAGTAATTGAACCTAGAACAGATAACAGTGGATTTTCACAAGGTACTGTAACTTAAACTATCTTTTGCACAATTTAGTACTTAATTTTTTTTAATTCGTGCGATTTATTTTATATACTTATTAAATTTCAGGAACATTAATAAGACGGCAAAGAATTCGACTCCCGCATAGTTACGATTTGTACTATGATGTCCTTGATTTGAATATTGGGAGGGAAGTTACGTTTTACGGTAAAATAATTAAGGTAATTTTTACATCAATTAAATTACTTTATTGTAATCAGTTGATATTTAAACTAATGCTGTTATACTATTGTAACTTATATTTCGAGTACTTAGGTCTAAAATACGTTTTGTCTTTTATTATCAAACATGGACAATGTTATCCAATTTATTGAAACTTTTATTTTCTTATAGATTATAAATTGTGATCACTTTACAAGAAATTTCCTCAATCGTCTCGGAATCAATGTACCGGATCCTATTCCATGGCCTGATAGTTTGGATGTAAGATTGATAATTTTAATTATTATAAAATGCTATTTAATACGTATACAAAGCCACATTGAATATTTGGTTATTACAGAGAACACCTTCTTCTGGGAAGCCGCCGAAGCATAGACCTTTTAGACAATTTTTAGACCACGATAGAGAAGTTTTACGGTATGCAGTTATGGTATCTTACTAATATTATGAATTCTAATGTTTGGATACTAAAACGGAATTGAATGAACATTTGGTACAAAGATATATTACTGTCTGGAGCATTAGCTTACTAAGTTTTTTTTTATTCCACGCGGACTAATTTGTTAACAAAACCAAGTAATGCTAAAAATATTTTGATATTGAACTGAACAAAGTTAGTAACAATGTGACTTTCTCTTAGATTCTATGGATACTGGGACGACCGAGACACACAGTTTGGGACAGTCCATCATTTAGAAATACACTATTTCTTAGCAGATGACACTATGGAGATTAAAGAAAAGTTACCACCCAATTCTGGCGTTGAAGCTGCGCCGATGTTCTTGAAAAGAATGCGTTTACCTAGAGTAAGATGATAAACTTTATTTTCAAAATAATATGGATCTTAAGCAACTGTTAGTAGGTTTCGAAACATTAAATTCACTAGACTTGTATTAAATCAACATTTTTTTTATCATACGTCTTTAAAAAAATGTCTTCTAGAAAATTCCACCGCACGTGGAGATGACTGGAGGGCCTAAACATCCATCTTATTCCCCCGCTGATCTCAGTGTAGGAGCGGTGCTCAATGTGTTTGGAAGGAAAGTGGTACTTACCGACTGCGATCCCTTCACAAAAGAATATTATCGAGTTACTTATGGATTTGGTAAGTATAAATAGAAAAGTTGGCAACGATATCTGAATATGTGAAGAGCTTACTGTCACCTAGGTTAACGAGAGAACCCCTTACTTATAAATTTCTAATTTTTGCAGATAACTTCAATCCATTACCTACGCCCGAAGACCACGGCGTATGCCTCAGTTCTAATATGGCGGAAAGAAAATTACCGCCATGGAATGGCTACGGATCCTACGAGGATTCCGCAGAGAACTGCCGTACTGTAGAACCTAAAGCACCACATCGAGACTTCATTAAATTTTTACATAAGGACAGGTTGGTATAAAGCAGAATCCTCAACGTCAATACCTATTCACAGCTTAATTATTTCTGAACATTTAGGTATGTATGTTGTGATAAATCTGCTGAGTACGTCTCCGAAATTTTGTAAAAAGTGGAAGGTTTTTTAAAATACCTCTATTTATATAATAAATGTATTTCAGAGTTGGCTTCGATTCTCATATCCTACGTTTTGCTGCGCGTCTCATCAATGACAATTCTGTAGACGGTAGAAGATATTTTATTGTGCTTTACTATTTATGCGATGATACGATATCCGTGTATGAACTAGGCGAAAGAAATTCTGGATTTATGGTATGGTTCAATGCTTAGTAATTTAGCAAACAAACATATGCATCATTTATATTTTTGGACGTCAAACTTCTTACTAAAATAAACATTTTGAGATATTACCTAAGGTGAACTGACTTCTAGTGCCAAAATTGCCTTTTCTAACTGCTGTATTCATCTCGTCTATAGGGCGGCAAATTCTTTCGTCGTAACAAGATGTATTTGCCTGACGTGGACTTTTTCGTGTCCAAAGAGCCCCCAGCCTACACGGACAAGGACATGTGGATCGGCAACGAGCTGGTCATTAACAAACATCGGTTCCGACTTATTGCCGCTGATGAGTACGCCTTGCGGTACATGGAACTTCATGCTAATGAGGTCTGTTGACAGAAATTGTAGAAAAAAAAAACTATAGTACAATTGCTCATAATTGCCCCTTGTTAATGCCAAAAAGTATCATAAGATATCCTGTATATCCCAATATAATTTATGAATTACGACTTTTAAATTTGTGTGAACTTTGGTATTTGCAGTATCCTATGGCTAACATTGCATTAATAATGGACAAAATAAGACGAGCTTTGGTGTCTGAAGAAAACGGCTACAAGAACTTTGTCGCCAAGTATATGGAAGCCGTGGTGCCACATAAGAAAGAGTTAATGTCTGTGAAATGTTTCAAGTAAGTACCTCTACTTTTTGATTTTGTAAACTTTCTGCGGTTTAATTTCATATTCATGTTATGGAAAGTTACTTGCATATTTTTGTGTTTTTAAGGTTATTAAAATAATATTTTTATTCTTTTTTAATTTATATAATTATCGTTTGCAGACAGGCATTAAAGGAAATTATGTGCGAAAAAATGACAGAACACGAATTCATTACAATTATTAGACATTTCCGTGGCGATCCAGGTAAAGAGGAAAGTCGTCGACGAGAGATGATAAGGTAGGGTGAACAAATAGTAATTGGCTAATTTCTTGTATTTCGCTATACATTCCTCAATAACCATAAAATACAATTCACAAAGTAATTTGAAAATTTTCTTTTTTATGTTTGCAGTCTCTTTATTAACCAATGTTTTGTTACTATTACAGATCTTTAGTATTTACAGAGTTGACACGTGGTCTGTGGGACGACCGGGACAGACTCCGGGAAGGTCTACTACACGCTGATGAGTTGGGTCTCGGAACTCTATCCTTGTCTCGCATGAGGCAACTCTTACTCGCCCATCGGCTGCCCATCAACACAGACCTTATGGAGTGTATGTTGGAAATGTGAGTCAATATTTTTGCCGTATCTTACTAATTATCGTTATTGTTAAGCTAAAAACTCTATATTTATTAACTTTTGGTTTTGCGTAACGCATACAACCTTGAAGATAAATATTTGCTGCTTGAAAATATTCAAGTTATATTATTATTTTTTGATGTACAATAAACTAAATAATTTTTGTTTCAAAAATATAACAGGCTGAGTAAAGATGAGAATTGTAATATTTTTTATGAAGATTTGATGAAATTCCTTGACTTTCAAACACGACCCGTGGTTAATTTGAGCGACGCTGAGTTTGCAAAAGAAGTACGCCATGCCCCACCTTTGAAAGATGTTGAGGTGAGTTAAAGATTCTATTCGTATTATAATTTCTTAGTTACAATACCAGCCATAAAGGTTGATCGAGACATACATTACCAGTGCCGTCTTTAAGGCAGGGCCCGCAGGGCCCTGGCCCGAGGCCCCGAGGTAGGCAGGGGCCCCACAATTCTGAAAATTTTCGATATACAACAACAAATTTTTTAGATTCAAAAAATTTATTTATTGAACTCTCATATGTGGGGTGTTAAGAGACGGGGTTACGATTTAGCCTATTGCGTTATTGTAAACTGAAAAATGATAAAGTTAAAATTTAAGGATTTTCCATCCCTAACATAGGCCCCAGCCAGTACCTTGGCCCATAGCCTCGTTGATCCTAAAGACGGCACTGTACATTACGAAGTTAAATATGCTCCACGACGAAGACGGCTCCGTTCTTTTTTTCTTACATTTCATTGTTTCATGACGGTAAAAAATTTAAACAATGTTTTAAACTCAAACAATGTTAAAAATGTATTTGTGATGGTGGAAAAAACTTGATTTTCATATGTTTGATTAATCCGTTTTAAAATTTTTAGTGCAAATTTTGGGCGGAACAAGAAATGGTTATTAAGGAGGGTTACGTGAACTGGAACGCTTTTCTTTGCCAGTTAAATTTGGAACATGTTGTCAAATCTTAACGGTATTATAGGTTTTGAGTTTGTTTTTGATGAAATTTATTTTCAAAGTTTTTTTTGTAATGTTATTTGGCAAATAAAACAACTGCTTTCTTTAAATTTGTTTCTATTCGATCACAATAAATAACCTCGACCTATTCTCACTTTTTTACATTTAATCTACCAATACATAGGTTCAAGTTCACTTTTGTAAAAGCATTTTTACAATATTGAATCAGATTTTTACAAATAAATATAGTCACGTACATTTTTACGTATTACGAATACTCTAAATAAAGAATTCGTACTCTATGTACACAAATGCATATTATAAATAATTCGGTGCTTTGTTGATGATGTTAATTAAATGCTGAATACACCAATCAATAATATTGGTTAGTCAATTAATGAAAGCGACAGAGAATTCTTTTCCTTCATTTATTTTTGTCTTTTTATCAAAATCGTTTTAATAATTATATCAAATTAGGATTTATGTAATAGTACATGTGTCTGTGGAACAATAATAAATAACTTATCTAATTTATATCCTAATTGACTTCAGTGTAAATTCATATAGCGAATTGTCTTATTATTTATTTCAAAAATTATTTTGAGCACTATTTCCACTATCTAGGTATTATGTTTCTTAGTAAAATAATATTATATGTTGAAAATTATATAAGTCAAAAATTTTAAGCAGCATTTTATTGCATTATTGACGACAAAATTGATAACTTTAATACATATTTCATAAAAAAATTGCTGTAAATGCACACAGAAACTGTTATGCTAAAGGCGTAACGTCCTTAAATCTAAATATGAATGTGTAAAGAAGATATGGTTATTTTCCTCCAAGTTGGAGACGGTCAATAAAAATAAAGTCGATTACACATAAGTAAAGTATAAGAACTATAAGTACAGGGTGTGTCATTATGCGATGACGCAAGTCAATATTATTCTGTATAATGCATGGCACAAAGCATTCACTGTCTGTGTCGATGTCTATTCACTATTTATAAAATTTACATAAAACTCGCTAGTTTAAACGATAAACATCGCGTACTTATGACACTGGATACGCGCAATTATAATTTAAAATATCAACTAATAATTTACATATTTACAATAGTTAATGTAATCACAAGGTCGGTCAGGAATCTTTTTTAAAGTCAATTTAATACTAAATTTTTCATTGTCTATCACCACATGTCTTTGACCCGTTCGGTTGCCGGCAGTTGCGGTCGATACCTGCAAGATAATGTCGAAATTAAAATCGAAACGAAAGTTCTAGAATGTTATATATACAACAGCAAAGCTATTATACCTGTGGGGAGATATTGGAAGGGAAGGAGTAGGCGGGCTGCCCGGCAGCGGTGACATCTTGATACCGGAACTATTACCGTTTATACTTGAACCCAAGCTCGACGCGGAGTCAACCCTGAAAAAATCGGCGAATTGGTTAGTTATATCGATATTTTTGCCAAAAAGTAATTTAAACCAACTACTTAGGCTCTTAGACTACTTACAGATATCATTAACACCTTTTGTCACTATCTCATATGTGATAATCTTATTGATTTCATCCTATTGAGCTTCGCCACAAAGAGATTAGTTTAATATTTATCGCACGGTTTACCTGTCGATCTGCCTCCTGAAGAGTGGGTAGCGCCAGGGCGAGTTGGGCTTGCGTTCGTGCTGGTAGGCGGGGTTGTCGCGCCCCAGCCCGCGCCCGCGCTCGCCGCTTTCGTTCACTATCGACATCGATACCTGGCGCTCAGAGTCACGGGTTTTCGATGATAACCTCCTAAAATTATTTTATCACAATATTTATAATCATCAAACTGAACCTAGAAAATGGTGGAACACTATTTTAATTAACATTAGATGCTATCAAAATTACTTTGCTACTCATGCAGTTTATTTAAATTAGTTGGGTAGCCGAATATCCCGACATGACGACAGTCAAGATTTAATTTAAGGATATTAGATATAAAATATGTTGATTCGCTTTACCAGCTGTAATCGGATTATTTGGCTAGCAACACAATATCGACGTAATAGTTACCTAAGTATCCTACTGGGCAGCGAGGCTTGCGCCTGCGGTCGTGCACGCTGCCGGCTGTCGACGATGAGCACATGTCGGTCGTACGGCGTGTCGTAGTCCACCTCCAGGACCGTGGAGAACCGGTGCGGCCACACCAGGTCTAGGGTGGCTATCACCAGACCCACCACCAAACATAAGCAGCCTACGGATTATTAAAAAAAAACTATTTTACTTCTTTCACCCTTATTTTACTAATATAATTAATGCAAATGTTTGGATGGTTGGACGGCTGGAAGGATCTTTGTTTCAAGGTATCTCCAGAACGGCTGCAATTCGGATGAAATTTGGTCTAGATGTAAAATATTCTCTGGAAGAACACATGCTACCTGTGATTCCAGAAATGCGTGGCAGGCAGGCAATGCAGGCAGGCCAGGCACTGCGCCTGTGATTCCGCGATTCCCGCGGAATACATTTATTTTGTTTACATATTTACTCGACAACGCTGCAATGGTGCAACATATTTTATTGAAATTTGGCACAGACATAGAACATAGTTTCGAATAGCATATAGTATATTTTCTTTCTGTTTTTATTTTATTATTCTGAACGGACTTCGGAGTCGGGGGAAAAACTAGTAGATCCACACAAATAAAAAAATATTACTTGCCTGCAATCAGTACTAGATAGAAACACCATCCGAGTGAGAAAAACAGCATGGAGCCATCGAGCCTAACGACGAGAGGAACATGTGGCAGGCACGCCCAGTAGCCTCCAGCGGCGGCGCACAGCGTCACGCCCACTGACGTCATAGCGTATGCCCCGTACCTCGGCACTACCACCAACAGTAGATTCATCAGCAGCCATAGCGCCAACGCCGTCCTGAACAGAAGCAATCAACTGATTATGTTATTGCATCCCGTTCTTCACAAAGAATCGTAGTATACCCGGTACACTTTCTTACCAAAGTAAGGTCGATGTTGTGTACCCGGCGGCACGATACTTGGCGCCCCATTCGAAGCCATCGTGCTCTGCTGCGAAGTGTTCCGCTACAGAGAGCAGGGGGTACGGTAGACCGCGCACCAGCCCCTTTCGGTACCACTCCTGAATGGCGCCGGCTTCCTCCCACCGGAATTGTTCGTTGTAATCCACGCCAGGGTCACCAGTTGTGGTGTTACCCCATGATAATGCTGAAATCGAATTATATGTCATATTATTTTTTTTTGGAACGAAGTTCCTTATCGCGCGTTGTGAAAGGGGGCTAGACGGAAAAAATTCTTACGAAAAGTTGTCACGACACTTTTAACGTCTACTTCACCATGGCAACGACGTGACAATATATAACGAAAATTCATAGAAATAAAATGTACTTCTTGTGAAGACTTAAGTTTTTTATTCATAGAATAAACATTGGTTCCTTCACTAATTAATCGAAAGGAGCTTCGTTCCATCCGGGTGTCCCTTGACACCTCTCAAGGTTTTTTTTTATATAAGTGAAGGGGACAAACGAGAGGAATCGCAGATGCATTGCCGGCCTTATTATTTATTTCGTTATTTGACAAATAGGAGTAGATGTATGAAGGATGCTGCAATTACCGTTGAGGGTAACATTAACGTGTCCCAGGCCAACGTGTATGGCGAGCCAGCAGTCGAGGCGCTCCGCGGAAAAGGCGCGGTAGGCGGCTCGTGCCACTCGAGTTCCTGCCACGTGCCATGACGAGCCGTGCTTGCAAACTGGAATTATTAATTTCCTAATCAAACAACAAATAAATGGTTTACATGTTGAAAAATTACACACATGCATACACGCAAGTGCAATTATTAGTGTAAAAAGCATATTATACCATTAATAATAACTACTTATGCTAACATTGCATAAACATATGCTCGTAATATTATTATTACTTGGATGCAAATTGACCATAAAAAAGTACAGGAATGGATTAAGCGGCAGCGAAACACTTAATTATAAACACTTACCAAGTATAACGGTGCCTACAAATAGGCTGAGCGTGACTATGGTGAACGTGGAAAATCTCTGAAACAAAAACAAAATAATTAGAAATGTAAAAGAAATTTTAAACATATGCCTAGTATTTTAAAGTAATTACAAAAAGAAATGAATTTGGCATTTGCAGATTTTTTAAACAAATGGAAATTAGGTAGCAAAGGTTATTAGTTCATACATTGGATGGTGATAGGTCACAAATTGACACATAGTTTGCAAGTATTTCTATAAAGTGCAAGACATTTCACACATTTCTTGACCTTTATTGATAGCACATGAATGAATGACTCACGTCGCGCTTGAGTCACACATGACCGACAAAATATTTACTACGATTGTTTTGTCATACACCAAGAATGTTAAAAACACCATAAAATAATATCAGAGGTCTATTAATTGATTATAACTTATATTACGAAGACCATAGTTTAAAATTTATCTTTTGTAAATTCTACAAATAGAATTATACAACGAGTACAGATTGATTTGATAGATTTCCTTTTAATAAACTTTTTGATTTGGTGCATACTAGAGATTAAAATATTTTTAAAAATACCACTAATTACTAATATTAGGTCCTTACATATGAAATTGGCGTTTTTCGTACTGGCCACTTTAATCACGAATTTCTCCTCTTTGGTAAGGAATTCCAAATTCAAATTTGTACAGCTATAGACTCATGTATTTGTGGTTCGATGACCGTCATTCATTTGTTTTTTTTCTTCTGTTTTTTTCTGTTTGCGTCACTCATTTTAAAAAATGGAAAACTTAAAATATCGCATTATTTACGAGTACGAGTTCCGCCGTGGCACTAGTGCTGCGGAAACGACTCGAAGGGTGAATGATGTGTATGGCGGTCGTGTTGCAAAAGAAAACACAGTTCGTTTTTGGTTCCAACGTTTTCGTTCTGGAAATTTCGATCTGCAGAACAAGCCCCGTGGACGGCCTGAGACTCAAGTTGATAATGAATAGTTGAAGGCTATTGTGGAAGCGGATCCATCGCAAACCACGTCCGAGTTAGCTGCAGGCTGCGATGTTAGTGATAAAACTGTTTTAATTCACTTGAAGCAAATTGGGAAGATTAAAAAGCTTGAAAGGTGGGTACCTCACGAATTGACTGAAGCAAACCGGCAAACGCGAGTCGACTGTTGCGTTACATTACTAAACCGGCACAATAATGAAGGTATTTTAAACCGAATCATTACCTGTGATGAAAAATGGGTTCTTTACGATAATCGGAAGCGCTCAGCGCAATGGTTGGATCCTGGCCAGCCAGCCAAATCCTGCCCCAAGCGAAAATTAACCCCAAAAAAGTTACTTGTAAGCGTTTGGTGGCTAGTGCCGGTATTGTTCATTAAAGTTTTCTCAAATCTGGCCAGACTATTACGGCTGATGTCTATTGTCAGCAATTGCAAACCATGATGGAAAAGCTAGCGGCTAAACAACCTAGGCTGGTCAATCGCTCCACGCCACTGCTGCTTCACGACAACGCTAGACCACACACTGCGCAACAGACGGCTACTAAATTAGAAGAGCTTCAATTGGAAAGTCTAAGACATCCTCCGTACGCCCCGGACCTTGCTCCAACAGATTACCATTTTTTTCGAAATTTGGATAATTTCTTGCAAGGGAAAAAATTCAACTCCGATGGGGCAGTCCAAATCGTCTTCAAAGATTTTATTGATTCCCGTCCGACTGGTTTTTTTAGTAAAGGGATCAATGAACTACCTATGAGATGGCAAAAGTGCATAGAAAATAATGGTTCATACTTTGATTAATTAAATATATTATATTAAAAAATATTCGACTTTTTGTTCCTCCCATACAAAACGCCAATTTCATATGTAAGGACCTAATATTTACTACTCACAGACTGCCAGCCGCCTCGTCGGCTCTAAACGGAAAATTAAATTTTGTTATAAAAATTTTTACTTTTAATTTTATTAATTATAAAAATTCTTTTAGAAAACTTTTTGTTGTTTATTATACGTTGTTTATAATTGACTTTAAAAACAGAGGATTATTTTGTGATTATTGCTGATGTGAACGTATAAATCAGTTATAGTTTAAATGTAAATAAAATAGGGTGGAGTGCCAACACGTCCCTTGCCACTACGATTTTTTAAAGTGAATTTGTCAGATGAGTCGGTGGCAGTGAACTTGGTTCCTTACCTCTTTCCTGATGCCGGGGAAGACGGCGAGGAATGCGAGGTAGAGCGTAAGCGCGGCGATGAGAAGAGCCAACGCGGGCACGTCAGCTGCCACTGCCGTGCGGTTGTGGTACGCGTATAGGGTCGGTCCGCCTTCCTCGCGGAAAGCATCGAACCACCCCTTCATCTCTCGCCCAGCCTGCAACATAGAGATATTTATTAAATAATTAGTTGATTGCATTATTGTTAACAAATATATCTGCATTACATATAGTTGTAAATTATTACCATTAAAAAGCCAGAGATTAAAAAATATATGATGAAAAAATATTCTGCAAGTAAAATAATTAAATTAACGAACATACATTTAATTAAATTTTACCAAGTTACTCATTTAAAACAAAGAAATAATGCCTTGAATGCGTACGTTTAAAGTAACTGGTTAAGAGGACCGCGACGCTGTGGAATGTCTAGCTTACGAAATGGCCCAGTTGCATTCGCCTTCGGGAAACGGATGCAGTATTTTGCCGCTCTATGGCTCCAACCAACAGATAATTAAATCATAACAAACTGCGTTCTCGATGCAGAGATTGTGAACGCAATTCGAATATAACGCAACCGGTGGCAGATTAAGTGAGATGCGCGTTTTATTTGTTTTGTGAAAGGAACAGTGTTATTAATGTGATGCAATTAGCACATTGTGTTAGCCTAAACGATCAGGAATACGACCCACGAAATCAATATATGTATAGAAAGTTTACTCTTGATGAAGACGAATAGGCAGACATGCATTTGTTTATGGGGATCTTTGGCAATAGTGGGTTTTGATAGAATAATAACTTAATAGAATAACTTAACTTCAGATAATTTCAAGTCTAAAGGTGAATAAAGATATCTTTATGCTTTAACGTTTATCGTTTTCAGTCGTTAAACATTCGTTTTTATATTTCAAGTAAGAAGACGATACAAGGAAATATTCGACTAACATCAGTCCTTAGTTAAGATCATGACAAGAATTAATTAGAATTGAAACAAAGGAATGTTAAAATATTCAGGAGCGTTTAATTAATTTATACTTATGACATCATTACCAGGTGTTACAGTGAATAGATAAACGGTACATTAAACATAGCTGGAGTATACATTAAAATAGCAACACTATTATACAATTGTATAAAAATAAACTTGCTTCAATTGAAGTTCGAGTCAGCAAAAAATAATGTTGGCCTTTACGTTCACGGTTAAAAGATCTTGACATAGTTATATATTATTCGAACGGAACTCGGAACTCGGTATCCATATTCTGTGCTCGGCTTTATATCGAACACCGGAAGAATAAATTAACTTAAAGAATATATTTACTTTCTGCCTTGTTCCGTAATTAATATCATTTAAAATGCATAAAATATAGTTAGTTTATTTAACGCAAAAGTTAAGTAACAGTAGAGTGCAAGGAAAAGTTAAAACATTTTGGATGTAAAGTTGTTTTTTTTTTAAAGCTGAATTGAAATGATGATTCTTCGATTTGCTTCGATTGGAGGAAAGCAAATCATAGGGCATTGTACTAATACGGAAATTCGATCGGTCATTGAGATGGTAATAAATATAATTGATTCGAGGAAAAACTGACGGCCTTTAACGTGACTCGAATAATAAGATGTTTGACGATGAGGAATAATATTTCTTAATTATAAAATATATGATTGGTTTTTAAAATGTTTTTGTGACTCTGATACTAACGACTCTATATAGATTGATGTTAAATCTAAAACTATATTATAAATATATGTGTAAGGTTTTTCGCAACATATACTTGTCTATTATATACAAAAATTTATACTTCATCTTTATCATAATTTTTTTTTGTAAATGAGTGTTTTTTACGCGTAATATTACAATTCCAAACTTCTATACCATCCTTTCACCTAAAATGTAAATATTGTTTAAAATAGTCGAATGTTCTTTTATATTTAGAACACCTTTACCCGGAAATCGTTCGCTGGCGGAAAAGGTCGGGAGTTGGTGAAGGAACAACATTTGTGAGGCGAGGCTCGTAGGCCTTGGACTGCCATCGGTGATAGCAAGGGCGGTGTAGATGCCACGGCCGTTATGGATCATAAACAGGATAAAGAGTATCAATTTAAACCCTCACAGACATATTAATTGCTAGACGTTGTATTGAATTACAACTTTACAATTAGTTTCTTATTCAATATTAAACGATGGATATTTAAATTGTAAATAAGTAAGTACTTTAAAAGTTTACATATTATTTAAGTTGCATGAGTTTCATTATTAATTGTATTGCAACATCTACTGTTACCTTGTACGTTTAAATATTTGCTTATAATACGTACGTATTTGATTTAGAATGTTGTAATGTCATGGTTAATGGTTGTAAAATTATTTAAATAAAATATAGAATATGGTTAATACAATTTATTTTAGATAAATTATGGTCTAAGTATAGAGTGTACTTTGGTTTAGCTTTACGCAAATACTTTATTTATTATTTTCAATGCAAAATATAGCATGTAATATTTCTTTATGTACTTATAATATCAAAATACACAATCAATTGTAAAATTAGTAACGTATGACAATAAATAAATACGAAAAAGTTACTGATGGAGGTGCTAAGTAATAACATGTCGATTATGTACTGATTTTCTAGCACTAACTTTATGATATTATAGATTTGGTCATGCACAAAGAACAATAACACAATCGTAATTATAATTTCAAGACATTGAAGGTCAAATTATCAAATAACATAAAATATATTGTTACAGGTCATGTGCACGAATACTTATTGTAACTTAAATATATTTTATTTGTTATATTGTCAGTTCATATTAAGGTTACCAGGCCAACAAGTTGTGTGAAGGCTGAGTTATTGTATAATACAATATTAATATTTTTTATCTATGTTTCGTTGACCAGATATTATTATTAAATGAAGATTTAAATACAATATTATTAGTGGAGTTACGATGAGTTTATATTTGTTTAAGGCCTGTCACAATTCTCTAACAAATTCAATAATTAATATGCAAATCTTTGTAGTTTATGAGTAAATATAAAGTTATATAGTTTTTACATACATATGTTTATACCTTTGCTACAAAACGTATCTTTTGTCCATCAAGGAATGTAACACTATATCTAAACATAATTTTAATAATGGTTCTTAATGATTTTGCATCTCTTGCTTCTATAGAAGAATGTTTAAAAAATACTTAATTCATGTGTTATAACTGTGGGGCTACAATTTTCATGTTAATATTATAAGGAAGTAAGATTTGATTGTTTGTTTGTTTGCATTAAATAGGCTCTGAAACTACTGAACCGATTTGAATAATTTTTTCACAGTTCGGTTCCCGGTTTTGCTAAACTAAATTTTGGAAATCGGAATCGAAATGTCAATTGCTATAATATATAAAGTAAGTTAGGAGCTACGTAAATGAGATGTAATATTTCAAGTACGTGATGAAAATTGTTAACGTCAATTGACAAGGTAATGTCACTCACCTCCGGTTTAGAGACCAGTACATCCTTAACACAATGGCCTTGTTGCCGACAGAAGCTACGCACGTATTAGAGAGAACTCATTAAAATAATTGTTGTAAAGTACATTTTAACGTCATAATATACGTTGAATGAAGTAAGTTACTCCGTTTTATGATAGCTTATTAAAATCTTGTGACTTATTCTTTTTTATAATACTATATAAGATGGAACTAAATCAAAGCAGTGGAGCTTATATCTAATAACATGTTACTTTACGGTCAATGTTAAAAATATGTTCATAAATGTTATTTTACTATTTATCGTCGGTTTTTGAGACCAAAATTATTTTACCAAAGATTAGTCGCTAATAATTTACTTACCAAATTTTAGTTATACTAAAGGGCAAAATATTTATTTTTACATTTTGTCTAGTCATACTGTTTACAATCAGTAGTTTTGGTAGACGGTTTGGCCTTGTTCATTTCCTAACAACATTTGTTTAACTTCACTACCGCTGACCTTTCGGTGGTCTTGAGGGCAAGTGTCATTACGCTCATAGTTATTGATTAATGTTTATAGACAATGCATAGCTCTTGCTAAATTGTTAATTTTGTTCTATTCAGTTTTAAATATTATAGGAGACAACATTTTAATTTTAATTTTAAATGCATATTAAAATTGAAATAGAATATTTGCACTTTAAGTGTCTTTGTTAAGAATTGAAATCGTTATTTTATATAGTTTAGTATTTTTTTTTTTTTTTTTTTTTATATTTAAAAAGTTAGCGCTTGACCACGATCTCACCCGATGAGGTGAAGATGTGGTCTAAAGATGGTACGCGCTAGCTTTGTAGATGCCTATTCACTCTACTCTTGAAGGCCCCCACATCGTACTTGGACGGAAAAACTGACGCCGGCAACTTATTCCAATCCTTAGCAGTACGCACAAGGAACGATGATTCAAACTTTTTCGTTCGAACGCGCGGCACGTCTACTGCATAAGGATGGATTCCAGCCGTATGTCTGAACGTCCAGTAGATAACATTTGAAAGTTAAAATTTAAACTTTAAATAACGGAATAGCCACTACGACTTCTAAATGAAAAGACCAACGTTCAAACTAGTATACAATCAAGTAAGGATTAATACAAGATATTAAAACTCGTTTGTAGTACATTCAATCGCTATTTATTACGATATTTATAAGGAAACTTGCCGGATTAGTGATATGAAGTTATTTATTATGAAGGGAGTTATTTAAGCGGCACACTTGATGAGGGCCGGCTCTTACGTAAGTTCCGATCGAGTCAGAACTTGACCTTGTTAATAGTTCAACTCCATTAGATCACGAAATGTGATACAAGCATTTGTTATACGGTTTTTATTACTTTTATACATTCTTTATTTTTTTTTTCAAACGTTTTTGTCAATAATCTATAACAGGTCGTGTATTGTTTTTATATGGACAGTAATAAATCTCGTTTTTTAATTAAATATGCGATATGTAGTGATTATGACAACTAGATAAATTTTGCTTTGCTTGTTGGTTAATGCTGTATTCAGCATGAATTATTTAAACGAGCTATACGTAAAATACTAATCTAATAAATAGGAATGATTTTAGTGTAAATTAAATAAAAAACTATTATACATAGTACATGTTTCCGGTTTGTTTTACTACATTTGTGAGTGAGCGTTTCTATGTAGACAATTTTTGTTGTGTTTATCATAAGTTTGTTTCATCATCAGCTCACTATTCGTCCCCACTGAGGGGCTCGGAGCCTACCCCAAGTTAGGGGTGACTAGGCCATAGTTTGTTTATGTTATAAAAATGCTAATTAAGAGTCATGTATTGTACATGAAGATTATCTGTAGAAATTTCAATGAATTAGTATTTTTAATGCTATTGCGACGTTTATCAAAACTTTCTAAAATTAGCAAATTCACGTTGAAAGTATTGGATGATTAGTGACAATAATAGAGTGGTTTCAAACCAACGACCTTTTGTTTCGCGGATCAATTTTGTTTTTGTGGCCAGTGAAACTAATGACGAAATAGTATTGAGGTTAGTAATTGTTTTTCATTAGTTCTTCTTCTAGCATTTAATGACTGGAGGTAAAATTTCCTGCAAATATAGGTTTATATAGTATTTTAGAAATTTTATGCACTGTTTCAGATATTTTTTGTTTCCTTAGATATCTAAGTTATGAACTAAGTATTTATTTTACTTCATATTAAAGCGTATTAAATAATGCTCCAAACTAAAAGACTTAAAAGCACAATGGCACCTGGAAACACATCGAAGTATACGAGTATAAGTATGAAGCGTCGTCACCGTCGTTAACCATGTGCATTAAGGCAGCGTCATTAGTTCTTAACGTCGTAACTAGTTTGCATTGAATGTGCTTCGTCCGTCGCAACCTTCTCGGATGACAGGCCGGCATAAAAACAACACACAGCCACACACTCGTTCAGACATTCGAGCCAAGGCCCAGTAATGAGATACTCGGATTAGATAGGCGCATTGAGAACCAAGTGAATTGTGCCCCGCGCGAACAGATAACGTCCTAACTTGTAATTAATATTCTGGTCTCACTTGCCTAGTTACTTATTTGCTGTGCTTCGCTGCGCCTAACGTGGGAAATGGATGTCTTTCGTTAACAGACGTGAATAGCTTTATTACCACTGTATTTTAATGGCTTATAATGTGAAGAAGTTAATAAACTGTATAGTATTTTGTATTATTTTTTAAGGACATTGTAAATTGATTGAATTTCGCCTCTGATTCGCCTTTAATTCACTTTATATTGCTGGTATTTTGACTTGATAATCAATATTGTCTTGTTAAAGTGTAAAGGTTACATTTTGTAATTTTTTTTCATAAGATGTAGTAAGAAGTAAAATGAGTTACTGTCATGTTTTTGTCCCAAGAATATTTGGCTTCAAAAAATTCGTGAGATCTCTTAATTATATTTATCTCTCTTAATTTATATAATACTTAGGACAAGTTTTTTTGTACGGAATTCTTCATTCTATGAAATTAACATTTAAGCATTAGCAATGGCGAGAGCTTAAAGAGATGTCAAATCGTCGTGAGAAACAGCAATGTTAATCGATGTGAAAATACGATAATATATAACTCAACGTACCGTTATGGAGTAACATGTTGACATACTTTGAATCTGATCTGATATGTAGTTTACATAGAAAAGAGCCGCATTTAAAAGTCCACGGTTTGAAAGGTCTTTAAGAAGAAGACGAACTCTTTGAGAGAACTCAAGAAAAACGTAATTCTTCAATTCCTACTTTCTCATCGACTTTGTTAGTTTATTTATTTATTTTATTGTACAAATCTTGTAAGCTAAATTAGACTGACTTCCCTTTGTCAGTATATTCAGAAATTTGGTACACAGCAAATTTCACACTGACATTCAAATGGTATTCCTGATAATGCATTTATTAAATATATTAGTTCCTTATAAATACAAGATGTCCACTGCCACAAAATGCAATTTCGGCATGAACCCAAACATAGGCATCAAATAAAATGGCTTGATTAGGAGAGTATAGTGCACTATGAAAAATTTTAAAATGGTCGCCGTCACAAAGTATCGGTAATAACAATTTTGTTTAACTACTCCAGAACTTTAACTAAAATTTAAAAAATAAACATAGGAATTGTTTTAAAGATTTTTTTTTATTGTTTGTTTCATTACATTTTAAAATCGTAGTGGGATGATATCAAGTATGAAAGTTTAAGGTTAATGACCTCTGTAATAGATATGTATTTTACAATTACGGACATAATGACAGTAAAAAGTTTTGATGTTTTTGTAATGTTCTATGGAATTAGTGAATAAAAGTGCGCTGCTCGAAATAACATATATATGTAATCATCAAAAGGACCGGTTTGAAGTTTGGCATATTGTTTACCTAAATTACTAGGCTAGCTAGCTAAAACTATACTGTGATGATTTTTATATGAAAATTGAATCTTTAATATGTAAAGGAAGATATAAGTTGTTATAATATTGATATAGTGCCATTCAATATTAATCAAGCAAGTAATCTCTGATTGTTTGCGACATTTTGTTCTGATTAAAGGTATTTTTAAAAGTATACATTTAGAGATTTTAGTGTATATTTTGTTGTGTTAATAATACTTATGTTAATAAATAGTTATTTCCAATTTCTATTAATATTTTCTTGTCAACCAAACTTAGAAAGCACGTATAGTTGAGTGGCGAAACGTTTCCTGAAACGTGCGATTTGGGTTGAGAAATATATATTATTGTTGTACGTTTAAATGAGATTTATAATGCTGTTAAGTATAAAACCACGATGTAATTTTTTTTTCTTATTTTGTTTTTTACTTTTAGTAAATATTATAAATTATAAATTATTTTAGGTTATAATATTATTTTGTTTTATATTTTATTCATTTGTTTTTAAATAAAGCATTTTGGATAACCTATTTAATAAAGCGACGATCAAAATAAATCTATTCTACGAAATTTAATTAAAATTAATGATAGCAAATATTTATTTTAGGCTTCATGGAAGTATTGTGTACACATAAAGCGAACGCTAGTTTATGTAATGTGAATTTATATTCAGCTGGAATAAACTTAAAAGACAGACCATTACTTCTTAGTTTTTGAGTTTATATGTAAATTTTTTTTTTTTTAGAAAACGGGGTTTTTTTTTAAATTTGTTTTATGTTCATACACGTTTTGTTCTTAATGTTTTAGCTATGGACACAGGAAGGAATCATATTTTTTAGATGAAACAATCATCTTTTTATTTATTAGCGCAGTGAATTGTTACGTAAAATTAATTATTTGTATGTAAGACATTGCATACACGTTTGTTTGTGTTATGGTTACATGATGGAATCGTGATGTAGATGTCATATACTGGTAGATAGTTACTCGAAGATATTAAATGCATTTTGCATAAAAATCGCACTGGCCTAATCGTAGAAAAGAGATTTTGCTTAATTCTTTGTTCGTTCTTCGTTTTCTTAATTCATATTTTTTTTAGTATTACAAATTTGTTAGAAAGGTGCGCGAAGCCTACAAAAATACCTACTTTGTAGATCAGAAATGATTTCAACTACCAAAACTAACGAATGTACGACGAAATTTTTCACTTATTTAATAACATTTTTTTATTATTACCGGTTAATATTGTTTACATCTTTTCTATTGGCTAAGCTCGAGTTTTGCAATATTGAGTTATAAAAAAAATAGTGAGTATAAAATTCCACCATTTTCACTCTATCTCACGTTTAGAAAAGTAATTGGTACTTTATACATTCTATTTCGTTTATATCTAGGTAAATGTATTACACTACGTGTTAATATTTCCTTTTTATTACACTAAATAAAATTATTAACAATAATGTGTGTAATATTACGTCTTTTGCACAATTTAGTTTTTTATTTTTTATTTTTTGCATAATAACTGGAATATTCATGAATATTATAATGAATCATACTTCATACTAATATTATAGGTGCGAATGTTTAGATGGATGGATGGATGTTTGATGGTATTTCCCGAACGGCTCAACGGATCTCAATGAAATTTGGTATACATGTAGATCATGGTCTGGAAGAACACATAGTGTAATTAATAAGTTTTTTTATACATACCAAACATACCTTTTATGAATTCCACGGATACTTTTTGAAAGCTACGTCAAGATTTTTCGTACACCAAATGTGCGGTCGTCGGAAATAAAATTAAGGCAATGTTACAACGTTAATTACATCTTTTTATTGCTGACTCTGATCTACTTGTTGAGGTTAAGTAACGAGTTAGAATTACTCCTACATTGTTATTGTGTTTTGTGAATCAACAATATTGCATAACTAGTTTTTACATATGAATTAACAGAAAAGATATGTAGAAAGATGAGTTTGCTTAACTTCATTGTGATTATAACATCAAATTAACAAGGTATTAGTCATCTTTTGAATCTCAAACACTTTTTAAAGAATTGTTTAAAATTTCGTAAGATATAAACTAGTGCAAGACGCGATCGGAACGAAAGATGGACCCCCGACGGGTCCGAAAATAGTCGGTGCCGTCATCGGACGATCATACGTGAGTTAAGCCGTTCTTAATTTGTTTTTTTTTTACATTTTTATAATCAACTAGCTGCTAGCCAAATCCGCGTGATAAAAGAAATGTTAAATTTATTTTCATATCTCATATTCAAAGTATATTGCAAGTAAAAATTTTCATTAAAACCGAATATACTTTTAGTTTATTTTCTACGTTTTAAGAGCACAAGTCTTCTCTGGCACCTAAAATAGCATAGTTAAGTATAGGTTTAGTGGCTTAGGATCGTAGAGTAGACAAATATACAAACATTTGATTGATGATTAAGAAGGTGCGACGCCTAAAAACTACGTAAGTGGTTTGGCGAGATAGTTATGTACATATATTATTGTCAACATATTATTAAAAAAAAAAAAATTTTTACAGGTAGAGTCGCGGCCATTACATCGTATAATTTCTATGCATACTATCCGGAAATCTTTAAATATTTAATACAAAAATATTATTTCTATAAATATTGTATTCATTTTATCAAATTAAATGTAAATAAATGTATATATCAAAATAAATGTTACGGGTGCGACGTTTTTGCATTGTAACGATATGTAAATAAACTGGCGAATATACTGTAATCAATACTTAATATTTAACCAATAGAACTAAAGTTCATCTAGAAATAGCCGGTTATGCTTTAGTGAATAAATAATTGAGGACGCATATCGAAGTATGTAGTCGTTTCTTAATGGGAAAAACTTAGACGTAAAATCCCTGGACATTTAATTATCTGTTGTTCTAAAATTGTGTAGCGTTTGACAACTGAATAGAGGTACATATTATGTAACTTTATCGATTTTTATACATTTTTTAATTGTCACCTCAATATTATAATACACTAGCTGTTCCCGCGACTTCGTCCGCGTGAAATACTGTTCTAGGTTCTATATTTTAATAATGTTGGCTGATTTTACTCAAACTAATAAAGCACTAGCTGTCGCCCGCCACTCCGTCTGAGCGGAATTAAAAAACAAATAATAAATAGCCACAGGTGGGCACAGTTAATCGAAAATTTAACTTCGTTAATCGTTAATTCGTTAATTAAAAAATTAACTTCGTTAATCGTTAAAGCGTTAAATTCTCGAAAATTTAACGCAAGTTAAAGTTAATCGTTAACAGTTAACCATACCAAAATTGTACATACTAATTTCACACTTATCGTGGCGACACTTGTTTAAAATAGTAATTTGACTATACATTCTGTAACACATTAGTAGTAGAGACAAGTATGAATGCATTATAGTATATTTCATTACGAGTGCGGAAAGCCTGTCATTGCAAAGAGTTCCGACAAATGTCTACCTGAGCCGAGGCTCAGCCGAAGGTGAGGGTTGACAGTTGGAATAAGTTGTAATGACAGTTCCGCACGTGTAGTAAACAACTATTTTTAATATAGTTGCGAAAAATGAAACAATTTAATAGAATATTAAAAACACAATAAACTCAACTAACTAAAATGTTTGAAAATGGCGCCAACCGTAAAAGAATACAAACAGAGATTTTTTTTGTTTTCTTCACCCATTCTGGGAAGGCAAAGGGAACTATGCTCAAACAACCAAGTCTTCAGTAGATTATTTTTATCAATATGAAATGAAAATGAAATTTAATGAGATTAAATAAAATGAAACCGAACCTAATTCATTGAATCAAATCATTAAATCTGATATTGTAACAAATTAGGAGCTTCTTTTTTAGAAATATTTGCATGAATCATAAAAACTTCAATGATTTATTTTTTTGTAAAAACTTCGCGATTGTTTTTTACTTTTTAATAGACATTATTTTGACAGTTGGGAAAGAGAACGCACGAGTTTGGAACAGCTAAAGAAAAAGCACGAGTAAAAAGTGTTTTAATACAGTTGCTCAAAGAGTGGCGTATTGCAGGGACGAAGAGCGTTCGGAATATGGGCTATTACATACTCGTGCTTTTATATACTCGTAATGAAATATACTATTTCGAACCTTCTTTTTCTGTTGGTCATGTCTTTCCCGGACGCTCTGATGCATCACACTTGCACGCGAACTTCACATATTATATCAATTATCAACTCGTTCGTTCACCATTCGAGTCGCCGACAGTCGCCCAACATAGCTGAACTTACGAGCGTGAAATGGCGCGTAATTTAAACAAAATGACAACACGTCTCCAAGTTTCTAATTTAACGATTAACGGACTTTTATTAACGGAAGTTGAGTTTAACGGAAGTTAACAAAAGCGTTAACACTTTTTGAAGTTAACTTAAAAGTTAATCCGTTAAGCAAAATGTTAACTTCGTTAATTAACGATTAACGGATTAACGAGTTAATGCCCAGCTCTGTAAATAGCCTATGTCTTCTTCCAGCCTATGTTCTACGTCTGTGCCAAATTTCATCAAGATCCGTTGAGCCGTTTACACAAACATCCATCCATCCATCCATCCAAACGTTCGCATTTTTAATATTAGTAAGATTAAAGAAAGGTAAGCCTCCCACGAGAGGTACTGATAACCATTTTCCACCTAGCGACTAATTGAAAAGAAATAAAGGAGTATGGTAATAATGTTGGACCGTTCAACAATAAAGGCACATTTTTTGATGTACTCCTATAACGTTTTGATATTTCATTATGAGTTGACAAAGATTATAAGTGTTGGTAAGATGCAGTTATTGTGTGCGCATCAAAGAACAGTATTGCGATAATGTGTGACTAAAGAAGATTGATTGTATTCCTTGCAGACATGTTGAGCCAACTATTGATGTTACAAATACTTTCACACTACTTTAAAATAATATCTCAAACTTCAAAATTTCCTTTTCTCGTATTTTCACTTCTTGCTATAATCCCTTTTAATGAATTTTACAATGTGTGTTAAAGTTTTATACGAGTAGTACTAGTAACCGAAGAATTCCACTGTTGTGAAACTTGTATCAATGCATTTTTATCATCGCTTTAGTTCTCTTTAACAAAACAGAGACTACAAAGCAGTGGATTTCTAAGGTAATATTGACTTATAATATTTTAACAATATATAGTAACTAGTCATGTTTAGATTTAATCGATGAGGTAATTTATTTGAAACACATTTTATTTTACCAATAAATATAATAAAAACAACACGTTTGTATGTCTGTAGAAGCATTAGGAAATTATATTTATTTGGTAATTGAATCAAATACTTGCCTCGATCGGCAATTAAGGTCTGACTTAAGCCTACTAGCATTCAGTTTTAACTGAAATAGTCGAAATTTTAACACTCGGTTAAACTCTCAGTTCCTAGTTTTCCTAATACATGAAAATTTTATCTGTACAGTCCAACTGTTCAATTATAACTGCAGTTAATAATGAAGGTGTATATGCAGCTTTATAGGGAAAGATACATAGATACGGCGAAAAAGATGCATTTTTTGTTTTTATTTTGGTCATTGTGATGTCGTACATAATATAAGGCACCTGACACACAGGTAAAATTATATCAATTTAACGAGCATAGCATTTTTGTTTGTGACCTGTAATGGTTATAATATAGTAACTTAACATTATGAAAACATTTGAAATAGTATAAAATGTTATGAAATGACGTGAAATATTTCATCAAATTCGTTTACGCAAATCGAAGGTTCAATTCCATATAAAACGATTGGCATTGAAAATATTTGATTTCCGGCGTCGTCCGACGTACCCGGCAGTTACACAATGTTTTTGCACTGTGAGGAAATAGCGTGTCAATAAATATGGCAACACTGTTAACAGACTTTAGCACTTGTTTATGATATTCGTTGCTACCTTCAATTTCTTTTCGACACTATCTCATTTTTGAAGTTAAATGTTTTGATTCTATTTGTAAATTAATCTAAGCACTTCTTAACAAAAACCTTGTAAATTATTATTGTCATTTAGTAATTTTCATGTTTCTCAATTAATTAGTTATGTGATTTTTCACATAAACGTGTGAATAAAGTCATTAAAATGAGATAGGGTTCGAATTACTCATAGGGTGATTTGGTGACCTTTGATCACTAGAATAATATTCATAGTTTCTTGAAAATATTTAAAACTATGAGAAGGGGAGGTATGATATTAACAAGGATAATTTTAAACGCAGAAAATAAGGCTGTTACACATATAAGAAGGAAATATCAGTAACATATAAATAGTTTTGCAAATAAAGGTCAGTATTTAACTAGATCGTATAACAAGTGTGTTAAATAGTGCTTTTGTTTGTAACCTAGTTTTCCAAAACAACTGTCCATTGGTTTTCTCAATTATACAAACGTTTTGAAGGTTTCTCCAAAATAACATTCATAAGTTGTGTAGAATTTTTTTTCGTTTACCCTCAATTTTTTATTATTGTTGCTTAAGAGAATATTAAACTTTAAATATGTATTTTTAGATGTATAGCAGAAGTCTTCATAGTTAATTCAAATATGTTAAATAAAAAAAAATAGGTTAGTGATGTTTGGTATTTGATTTACATTAAAAATATATTTTTCCACTCAATTGGACATCGTGACTAAAGTTTTTGTAATATGAATTTGTATACTTTGTTTTTTTGCATGCAATTAAACTGTTTTTTTTATTTTATTATAATTAACACAAGTCTTTGCCTACCTTGAACCAATAATAAAATCTTACACTTACTTATATTAAAAATCTGGTTTCATAGCAATGACAAAATATGTAGTTCTGTTAAGATTAGCATAGAATTTTTAAAAAGCTACCTACCTTTTAATTTGTTTCAATTAACTCCTAATATGACACTGTCGTTAGCACAATACATCACAAACACTATGTTATATGTTTATTTCACTTCATTATCGGACACTGTGAGTTAGTTAAGTGATCGTTCGGGATTCATTGTTCGTTTGTCGGTTTAGGATCAAGGATTATAACAAACGTGTTGTTTCGGCAAAGGCTTGGGGCGGACTGAGCGCTTTATTATATGGCGGGAAGGAGCTCTGCTGTCGATTCTCGGTTTATGTACGCTCAAGGTTCCTGCGGCCGCGACTCACGTACCGCGGCTTATCTGGCTATGCCTTTGTCGCTCACTGGCAACACTCGTTTGCCTCGTCTCCGGTACACAAGTATAAACTTATTTTAATCGATTAATAAAACATTGATACGACCGTTGTCCGAAAGGACAATCCGCTAAAGTGCATTGGTCGAAATGATATATATCTGGCATGAAATTTTTTCAGCAATTAATTTAGCAGCTAAGCTCATTGTCATATTGAATCTTTTGTGAAGCAAATTCGGCGTTCGCTTTTCGTTTTAATAAACGCTTCTACTATTTCTTGGAGGTTGTAACTATGTCAGTAGTGTTTATTAAAATATAGAGTGAGATAATTTTATGATGACTAATAGAAAGAAAAATGAAAGCCAATTTCTAGATGTTTGTGGCATCTAAGAATACATAATGTAAGCGCGTGAGGTCCGCGTGCGGGACTGCACGTTCCAGGACTACATGCGAGCACACGCGCACAACATTTTGTCGTGATGAAATTTTAAATCGTTTAGAAGAACATGATTAACAGCATGAAGTTTGTGTTCTACGAAATTATCTTGTCTTATCTTCTTTCATTTTAAAATATTGTACTAAGGATACAGAATTTTTTATAGTTTTTATTATATCAGAGACAGAAACAACAATGTTTAAACAACTTAAGTAGTAAGTTAGATAATTCGTAATTGAAAAACAAAAATGACTAACTTGTACATCAAAAGAATAATATTAAATTGGAATTAAAACTATGACATAATATGTTATCTTGCTTATATTATAAATGCAAATGTTTGGATGAATGGATAGATGGATGAATGGATAGATGGATGGATGTTTGTTTGAAGGTATCTCCGAAATGGCTCAATGGATCTTGATGAAATTTGGCACAGATGTAGAATATAGTCTGGAAGAACACATAAGCACAACAACACATATTACGTTTTTTTAAGAGTCGCGGATGATAGTAGATAATAGAAACAAAGTCAAAATCAAGAGCGTCGGTAGCTCATGGGTTAAGGCGCACTTGTGGTTAAATAAAAGTTTAAGTTAAAGTAACACCGATGGTCACGAATTGACGTGCGCGAAGTAAAAAATGGAGCCGGATGTAAAGGTTGTAAGCAAAAAGCAAAATAATGATAACTTTGTAAGTATAATACATAAGGATGTCAAATAAATGCATGTTTTTCTCGACTGTTTTTGTATAAGTATAGGGTTTTCATTGAAATAATTAACATATGGTTTATTTACAATATTATCTCATAAATAATAATAAAAGTTAAATGAATACATTACTTTACTTTTTTATTCTACTATTTTTATGTTCAAAACTTATATTTGTTTATACGTGTTTAAGTGGATGTTAATAAAGTATTGTATATGTCGGAAGTTCCGCGCCACACACATAACATATTAACTCGATGACCTTTCTATTTAATGTTACTGCGGTCAGACTGAGCCAAGCGTAAAATATTAATCTATAGTCACTTCCTTTTAATCAGAAGGTCGTCGTGAGATTTTCAACTAATTGAGCGGTTGTGGATATTATCGTTTAATCTCGGCACACGATTTCATATTAGTCGATAGGATTCTTATTCAAGGTGCAACAACTATGTTAACATTATTTTTGACTTTAATGTGAGAGGTAAAGAACCGATTGCGATGAATCTTGAAAATTGTATGTTAGGCAGTTACAGATACAAACAAAAACGACGAATTAAATGTGACATTTCCGAGTAAATAACGCGTAATTTATTTGACAGGTGTGACCTTAATAATATACAACTTTAATCATCATTGCAAGCTAAATATTCAACAAAGCAAAACATCGATCCAGTGATAAGATATCAGATAAGGTGTACCTACAAGCCATTGAGGATATATGTAAGTGGTGTTTCCGGATTTAAATATGAACTATTTGACAATCGTAATTCATATGCAATTTTAAAAAAATCATTGAGAGTATGTCCTCATAATCACAACACATGGTTGACGCAATTGTTAAGATATGTGTTCACTGACAATCATCTGATAGTGATCAGTTAAAACAACCGTGTCACTGCATGTATTGTTTGAAAGTAGGTGAATATTGAGACAACTTGAAACCCCAATTTTTATAGATATTATCTCACGGTTCGAGGAAATACACTCTAGTATACGAACTATAAATAGTCAAATATACCAGTTCCACTTAACACCTACCATTTTTAGTTCCATTGGTTGGCAGTACTGGGATAATGTATTATCTGTGGTAGTACTCATCCAGCTATTTAATAATACTTGGTAATTTAGTACCCATTGACATGATTAATAAGGGAGTTACAACTAAAATGACGAATGAAATCGATCTGGAGGACTGAGCAGTGGAGAGTCGAGTGGAGAGAGGAGAGTTTTTTTAAGTTCTACTTCCACGAAGACCATGTCGCAGGCATCTAATGATTTATAAATGTAATATTAAGTCTTGCTTCCTACTTTTACTTCATCTTTACGAAATAGCTGCGATGCTACGAAATAATTAAATATTGACATTTAACATATGAATGGGTAATGTCTCTTTTGATAGAGTGCAAATTAATCTATGTTAGTAATTGTTAGTACATATTCATTTACTACTTGTATGACAATTTTACTATGACAAACTATTATTTGGTACTCACTAAAATTGTTACTAATAAACCTTTCGAATACTATTAAACTTCGATCGTTTATCTGATAACATTTTGTAATAATTATAAATTATACACAGTAGCAGAAGTATGTCTTGTATTATAGACATTTTATTTGAAAGCTAAACCTAACCTACTTTAAAAACAATGCCTCGAGCGCGGAGAGGTTGGAATTATACGTCCATCAATAATGTTAAAGAATACAATATGCTTAAAAGAAATTTCAACGCATCTCGAATATCAAATTGATTGTCACTTGTCATTTATTTATTGTCATAATCATGTACCGAATAACTTCAGTAGGTGTATGTCAATCAAAAGACATTTTTTTACGCAATGAATTAAACACATAGTGAAATGTTCTTCGCAAGTTAAAAAATGTTTACAGGAGATCTTCTCACCAACGCAACGTTAAAGTTTTGAAAGTATTAAATTTCTACTCTAAAAAACTAATTATTTCAATAATGTTGATAAGAAAATAATTTTTGTCATAATATTTTTGAAAATTGATTCGCTTTACGATGAGATTTGTATTAAAACAAATTTAACAAGAATTCCCAATATCTTAAAGCGTAAAACCTCTGCATAATACTTAAATGTTTAAGTTATAAAAAACATAAACTACGACAGGCAACATTGTTTTGAAAATAACTAACATCATTATAAACTTAACTATTACATGCGTGTAAAAAGAACTAACGAAAGGTCACACTGTACATTAAGAGGTTTAAATGAACTCAAACCAACTAATACAAAATCCGTGACCTTAAACACACAGAAGTGATAAATGTTACATTATCTTACATATTTAAAGAAAAATTTAAATATATCAAATCTTGGCAGTTAAGTAAGCGTTAATTTTGATTACATACTTGATTTAAACAAAGAAATAAAAAACAATACAAAAATAAAGCGAAAATCATAATATCTTTGTGTTAAAGTTGTAGAAAGTTAATGATTGCGACACCTATCAATTCCGATAGAAAATAGAAAACATAAATAATAATTAAATATTAGTAAGAGAGGTCTAATGTTACGAAGAAAAGCTAAGCTAGGTAGTAAGTAGATTTCATCTGAATAAAAAAACTATATCGTCAACGATAAATACATGCTTATGTATGCAAGTAGTCGTAGTTTTAGCGCAATTCGATTTTTTTTAAATACCTCTTGTTTTTAAACGGAACTGTCAAATGTGACAGTTGTAACAGATTTTTTAATTAGATCGTTAACATTTATAGTTTATATAATTTGTAATTTTAATAAATAAAAAAGCAAGTGGTATTTGGATTGTAAATTAATTGCTATCATTCGTGCATATTCAGCGTTTAGCTTCGGGTTTTTCCACAGGATGCGAAGATATGGAGGGCAAGTGAGTAATAAAAAGCTTTATTGTTTGTTGTTACGTTGAATAAATCCTGGTTCATCATCTGGAAAATCCAGGTCTTGTGATAAAGATATATGATATCTTTAATAAAAGAGAATTTAATGGGTTTAAGATATGAAACAAAGTTTGTATTCATGAATTTTAACTTTGTAAAAGTATATTAAACTTACAATATTCTGAGAAAAGCCTCTCAAACATCAAAGATCAAGATTAAAAAATGACGCTGTGTACTTCTTGTAAAAGTGTTGATTTGTTATCGCGGTCGATTCAAAGAGATTTTTACAATTTCCAACACGTACGGATGAGTTTAAGAGATTTAAAAACGACTGTTGACATGACTTTTTTAAGGGTACGTGAACATTTTTTTTGTATTCTTTTATAAATAGAAATATGCTTAGGATGCAATTTAAATCTTTCTGAAGTTTTACAAATTAAAATTATAGTACATTAAATTTTAAGTAATGTGGAAAGAATAGTTTTCTTATACCCATTGATGACATTATATATGTTCCGAATTATGTTACAAATAGTCGCTTTGTAAAGTTAATTTGATACAGTCATAGGTGGGCACAGTTAATCAAAAAGTTAACTTCGTTAATCGTTAATTCGTTAAATAAAAATTTAACTTCGTTAATCGTTAAAGCGTTTAATTTAAGAAAATTTAACGCAAGTTAAAGTTAACAGTTAAAGTTAATTTTGGTTTATATTACGAATATAGGGCGCAAGCGGGAAATGGCCATACGAATAATCTCCGAATCATATGGACTGATTTTGTCAAGACTTTCTATAGAACTTAGGCTATTTTTTTACTGCGCTTACGAAATCTCGGGCGAGCGCTAATCCTATCTATAGTTTAGTTATATAATATACTCAAATAAAATTTTGACGATTGGGGTGATGTACTACTGCCTGTACGATATTAATGACATAGCATGCACTAGTTACACACACTTATATACTTCACTGACAATGATGGACAATTGACCTTTTCAGTCATTTTTTTATCGACCATCCAACTTCACGGAATTAGAGAACTAACTAAATTTAGACAACACAAGTTTTCTATTAAACAGTGAGACATACTCGTATTATGGTAATATTCAAAAGAATATCAATCTCAAATAAAATGCAGTAAGAAGAGACATAAACGTAAGTATGTTTAATACATCTCAAATATAAAATGTCACCTATTTACTTCGGCCGACACCGACTGCGAAATAACAATAATTATACAATAAATGTTACAAGAAAGAAGAGAACTTTCTTTAGAGTTTAGAGGGTTTTCATGACATTATTTTGTTACTTTTCAGTGCTTTTTGTTTGAGATTGTTTTTTATGTTATTGTAAAGGTCACTTGTGCCGACGACATTTCATATATTAATTTTAGTATAACACAATTTAACATTATTTCACTAACATAATTATTTTATCTTTTTCCTCATTCTTTCTCGTTTTATCGTATACTTTTTTTTTGTAAACAAACAAATTATCTTCGCTATTGTCTTTGTGCAGCGCACGTGCATCCCCGACCATTAGAAGGGTTGGGGCCATAAATCCATCGAGTTCGTTATCGCATTCTGTGTGCGGGCTGTCCACTTAATCCTTTGTTCATATTTTTAAAATGCAAAATTATTTTTCGTTGACTATGAAGAAGCCCCAAAAAAAACAAACGACGGTAATAAACACCTTAATCCCTTTTGTTTTTGAGGAATGTTTATTGCGTGCACATTTCGTCTTTCGTGTTTTTAAATTTATTTTTCATTGTTTGTTTCTTATCTACGCAATGACAAAAAAATCCTATTTGTACGCTTTTTCAAATGAACCATAAACGATTTTTTTTTATATTTTTTGCTGTCTTTAAACTTCAATATTAAAATAAACATATTCGTCGCCAACAAAGTTTAGTTGTAATTTAGTTACGACGTTGAAGAGTTATGCACACTTGATTATTTTGATTGCAATTCAACGCAGTGTTTATCTATATATATAAGTGTACAATTATTGTATTTAGAATAAAGTACTTTCGTACCTTATGTTGGTTTTATAACAAAATCATGTTCTAAAAAAAAGTGATGTTAAATAAATGAAAACCAGTTTTAATGTGAATAAAATGTAATATAGACTTTTCGAGATATTTGTGTAAATGTGAAATAATTAAAAAACTTTGAAGGTGTCTAGCGCCTAAACTTCGCAATATTTGATAGAGGTAAGTTTGGTTAAGTCGTCACTATTTTCTAACAAGGATTCTGCGGTACTCTTTTGATCACGTCTTTCCCGGCCGCTTGGTGTATTGTATAACATGCATCACACTCGCTCGTTCTCGTTCACTCTCGTTCTCGGTCACCATTCGACTCGCCGACGGTCCCCGAACATAGCCGAACTTACGAATGTAGCTTGATGCATAATTTAAATAAAATGACAACACGTCAATAAGTGTCTATTGTTACAATTAACGGACTAAATTAACGGAAGTGAAATTTAACGGAAGTTAACAAGAGCGTTAACACTTTTTGAATTTAACTTAAAAGTTAATCCGTTAAGGAAAATGTTAACTTCGTTAATTAACGATTAACGGATTAACGAGTTAATGCCCAGCTCTGGATACAGTGCTATAGAAAATAACATTGCTCTATCTATTTATCTATTGCTAATCTACTACATGTTGTTCATGATTACATTTAAATGAAGTGTCAATTTAAGGACATCGGTGGGTGAGTTGTGATCGCTAAATACTCGCTGAGTCACCGCAGCCGAGGCTGATTGTGAAATCTCACAATACGTTAACAACAGTCAGTGGCCATTGATATATACTACTCGTATGCGTACACATTTCCCCAATGAAATACATCCATATTCTCACATGGTATGCTAGATAACTCCAGTTATACGAGTGCCAAAATCAAGTGATAGATTTCGTAGTTGGTTGATTCCTCTTAACATTATTTCATATCGATTGTAAGGAATTGAAGTGCCTTAAAATGTGTCGTCGTGATATGTATGTATAGTGTGTATTAATATGAATTCAAATAAACGTAAATTTATAAACGACTAGCTTTCGCCCGCGACTTCGTCCACGCGGAATTAACAAAACGTAATAAGTAGCCTATGTGTTCTTCTAGAGCATGTTCTATATCTATGCTAATTTCCATCAAGATCCGTTGAACCGTTCCGTAGATACCTTCAAACAAACATCCATCCATCCTTCCATTCATTCATCGATCTATTTAAACTTTCGCATTTATTATATTAGCATCTGCGATTCCTCTGGTATTGCAGATGTCCATGGGCGTCGATGAACACCTTGGTGATCCCGCTGCTCGTTTGCCCCCTTCTCTTATAAAAAAAAAAGATTTTAAGATAAAACTTTTGCAACAACTTTACATAATTTTCGGAACAGGCCATTTGTAATACAAAATTCATCATTATAATCAGCCTGTCAGTCCACTCTTGAGCATTGGGTTTTTGGAGCATCTTAAGTTTTGTACTATAGTTATTTTTTTATAAACCACAAGTAATAAAAATCCCGCATGAGTTTCTAAATCATTGAGGTACTTAACTTGGATTAAAGAATAAACTTGAAATGAATAGTCAAGTAACCAAATGTCTGTTGTGTTTTTATGCAGACGATATAGTTGTAAAGGTGTTTAAGATTATCTTATGTCGTGTGAAGGTAAGTAGTAAAGTGTATTTAATTAAATTTTTTACTTTTAAAAAACAATTAGCCTACAGGTTTAATGGTTTAACATTTTAATTACTCTTTGACGCTCTAAATACTTTGTTAACAGCCTGTATAATGAACAGTTTTTGTTTAAATTAAAATTAGGTTTAAAAATTAGCGCAAGGTTCACTACTTATATGATATTTAGGAAACAAATGAAGTAAGTTTTTTTAATGTTAAATGGCTTAATGTTAAACTTAATAGACTATTTTACAGACACAAAAAATTATGTGAACACATTTTATTTTTAAAATTTGTTTTGGCTACTTGGAATAAACTTAAATTCAGAATTTTACGGTGGAGATTCGTTTAATAAACTTGGTGTACGGCTTAAATCATTATTTTGTTTTACACTCATGGAATTTAAAAGCATCAGTTATTAAGGTCAATTATAATATCTTCTATGTACAAGTATATGTATTTACGAATTCACCTTGCGGATAGTATTAAAGCTTAGAGGCATATTACCTTTATAACGTCAAATGCTTATGAAATTGTTAAATAATTACGGGGCAGCTCGAAGGCTGTTACGTTCTAATGATGTCATGTAGGAACAGGAATTTTACGTTAAAATTATAATTACATTTAAATTAAATTAAAAATTATTTTTTTTTCATGAAAAAATTTAATTTAATAACGTTGACATATATTAAGTACGTTTTATAATTTAGAAATTTAATTGAAATGAAACTTAATTAATTTGATTTGTAAAAATAATTTTTAATTAATTTAATGATTTTTAAATAACGTTATGCTTAAACGAAGAGCTGTATCCGTGAAATTTTAAATTATAAAATTGTAAAGTAGAAAAAAAAATCTTGTCTTACAATATTTACGATTAATAACCTGTGTATTGTATTCTATTCTGTATATTGTAGATTCTAGATAGAAGACGATAGAATGTAAACCATTTATGTATTTATTGTAAAACTTGAAAAGTTTTTGAAGATAGTGAATGTTAATATAGTATTGAATTGGTAATGAAACCATGTATAATGTGCATAATATATCGAAAATGTAAACCTTTTTAGATATACAGCACAGATATACCTGTATCATACTAATATTATAAATGCGAATGTTTAGATGGATGGATGGGTGTTTGAAGGTACATCTAGAACTGCTCAATGGATCTCGATGAAATGTGACATAGATGTAGAACAAAGTCAATAAGAACACATAGACAACTAATAAAGTTTTTTTGTTATTCCGTGTGGACGGTGTCTGGGACAACAGCTATCTTACTTATATTATAAATGCGAATGTTTAGATAGATGGATGGACGTTTTTTTGAAGGTATCTACGGAACGGCTCAACGGATCTAGATGAAAGTTAACACAGATATTGAACATAGTCTGATTATAAAGTTTTTTAATTTTGCGCGGATGGAGTCGTGGGCGACAGCTAGTATTAAATAAATATAAGGACAATAAAAAAATAAATATCAAAGAAGACACTATTCAAGGTTATTATCATACAATCCTTTTTGTATCACGAAACATATCAGAATTTAAATAACCAGTTGTTATTTTCATGACGGCTTGAAGTCGAAAACAACTACTGGAACTTGACCCGATTTTATTACAATCGTAATAATTACGTGCATAATAAGAAAAAAGTAACTTTCCATTAAAATATCACTTGAGTCGATTACACCTTTGTAACATTTCCGACTGCGATATTTTATATTGTCTCAGGGGCTAAGCACTTGACTTGTAATGCAGGTCCTGGGTTCGAACCCTATCACATACCAATGGTTTTTACGATTTACATTTATTCGACATTCTTACGACGAAGGAAAACATCGTTATGCAACCTGCTCATATCTGCGAAGAAATTCGAAGAGTGTGAAGTCAACCAACCAGACTAGGCCAGCGTGGTTGACTATGGCCTAGTCGACCCTAACTTAGAGTAGGCTCCAAGCTCTTTAGTAGGGATGTATAGTGAGCTGATGATGATGATATTTTATAAGCAGTATTTATTGCAGTATACGACTTTCTGCACGACTTTCTGCTTTCTGCATTAAATTGTATTTAATTCTTGGCCACTTGATACAACTCTAGCCAATTAATCCTATTGCATTAGCAATAATGGGTTCTAATTATACGGACTTATTTTAGTCATATTATTTACTTTTGAGTTTCTGTGTTTATGGGAGAATTAATTAAATATAACAATGAAATCTTAATTATTAATTATAAAATATGAAGTATACACAATGTATTACTTATAAAAATGTCAAGTTTTTATTATCTTAAAGGGACCATGGTCGACGACTGTAGATATGTTTTGGAATGTCTAATGGTAGTTATTTCCTTTTCGTAAATGTAATGAATACGAACAATGTCGTCGAGCGGAACGGGTAAGTGGTCCTAGTGCTCGCCTTGAAGCTGACTCTCGCGGCCTCATGCCGACCTCACATCATCGTAATGGACAGGAAAACGAGACGCTTCCGTACACCTGGCTATTTAGACGTACTACTAACGACTAAGTAAATTACAAACAGTAACAATTTCATAGTTTATTCTTTTGAATCTTAAAGATATCATCTTCCACCCATGGCTCTGCTTATAAGGCATGTTGTTATCATCCAGTTGACATATTCGTTGAGTGTTCCCACGTGAAATTTATGTATTTCTTCTCTTAATACAATTTCACATTTCCAGCCTTAAGTAGATTATAAATTCTAACGTAGAGCGCAAATTTCATTTAAGGAATTTGAAGGTGACTTTGATAACAGACATTTAAGATATGATGATGATATGATAACAGATATCTTATATATTATTATAAATAAAACCACTTCCAAGTGTAAGTAGTGTGTAAACTATATTGTAAATGTAGTAGTGTAGTATGTAGTGTTCTATATCCGCATAGTCACGTGTGATAACACCTTACATTTTTGAATAGCTAGCGAAGTGTTGGTATCGATGTGCGATCCGTCACCGCGGTGTCGGTCACGATAAATGACGTCATTGCAACACGATTTACCACTTACCGCTGTGGAATTTTCTTAATCTTTTTTTGTACTTGCGCTTACTCTATTCTTCAAGATAAATTAGTTTTATCTATTTATGTACAATAAATTTTTATATGAAACTAATTTCAAGTTTTATCATAGTCGATAAACATCGAAGAATTTAATTTCTTTTCTTACTTTCTTTATTTCGAAATAACATCTTTATTAATTTAAGAATATGCACTGTTATTTGGCCACCACTGTAGGAACTGAGTAATGTATTCTAAAGTTACTATTTCTACAAACATAAATCTTAAGAAAATATATTAGTAAACATTCGAGTACTCACGTGATTCCTAGATATTTCCTAAACATTATTTATAATAATGGTAACCGCAAATAAACTCGCGACAACTTCAAATCGTATTAAGATTAGGTAAGATAATATTGTGGACAAAGCGCCGACAAGCTAAGGTTTAGTCATGCGTCTAACCAAAGAAAGTGCTAGTAACAATTGCATGTGCGAAGGCGATGTTACGCAACGACAAGTTTCTCCCTGTTTGCGTTCCGCTGAAATTTGGAAACCGATGTCTCGACGATTTACCGAATCCGGCAGCTGCGTTTAAGAACAATGTCTGATTATTATGTCATTATGGATATGTTCGTTATAACTACTTTAGCAAAACTCTTCTTTGTTACTAGTTTTTGCTCGTGACTATGTCCACGTGGAATTAAAAAAACTTAGTAGCCTATGTGTTCTTCCCGGCTATGTTCTACATCTATGCTGAATTTCAGCGAGATTTATGCAGCCGTTTCAGAGATACTTTGTTAGAAACATATATCCATCCATCTATCCCTCTAAACTATAAACTAATTTATAATATTAATAAGATAGGTATGAGCATTCCATTGTGATTTCAGTATAAAAGATAAAAAGTCAGTATAAAGTTCAGTATAAAAGTTAAATAATAAAAATACAGTTTTGTATAATTAAATAATAAGTTAATATGTTGTAGATGGCTGAAAGTTTGTCACCACATTTGGACTGGTGTCGGCTAAGCTGGGCCACTTCGTTTTGTCATCAAAATGTATCTGTGTTTATCACTATGTACTTTTTAATGGCAATAAAAAGTTTATTTATTTCTTCGTTATTTATTTATATTACATATGGTATGTTTATAAACGCCTTGGGCTCGGGCAGAATACGAGTCCATTAACCCGGCTTCAGGGGGATTAGAGACATCTTCTGCTATTCTCCACTGAAGTAATTCCTGTCTGTCGCGTCCTCGTCGCGGGGGTGGGCACCATCCATTCTAGTAGGCCGGAATGGGCTGGTGGCGAAGTATAGATAGGGACCCAGTGCCACGGGGTATAGCGTGGAACCCTTGCCCAGGGTTACGGGTGAAGTCCTCAACGGCTGCGAAGGCGGGGATGGCATCCATCGGTACGGCGGAGCAGGCGGAAGAGGCATACCTAACACTGAGCCAACCTCACATTTTTGGGGTGTCGGGTCGTGTTGGAGTTACACTGTTAGGTACGACGGTGTAATACGAGCCGGTGGCGGAAGAGGTCCCAGTGACCCAACGGCAGCGCTCATAGTCCTAGTGAGATGGACAAGTATCTTGGCGTCAGGTGGCAACCGGCCGTAAAACAACATAGCCGCTAAATTTTTCCCCGTTTTTGAAATCATGAAAGCACAACACAAGAGAATGAGCACAAATGCTAGGGCGTACCCCTCAAGCGACGGTCGTGGCAAGTCAAATACTAGGGCGTACCCCGTAAGCGACGGTCAAAACAACACAAGCACATCATTGCGATTGGCAACCTGGAATATTGGATCCATGACGGGCCGTAGTGCCGAACTTGGTGACGTCCTTAAAAGAAGAAAAATAGATGTTTGCTGTGTTCAAGAGACCAGGTGGAAGGGTGCGAAATCAAGACAGATAGGCAATGGGTTCAAGCTTATTTACAACGGAACGACCGCCAACAAAAATGGCGTTGGAATTATACTATCGCAAAATTTAACACAGAGACTTATAAAAACAGAACGTGTAAGTGACAGACTTATTTTAGTAAAACTAGCCTTCGAGAAACAACCGTGTTTCAATATTATATCAGCGTATGCACCACAAGCGGGTACATCGACTTATGAAAAAGAAAACTTCTGGGAGGATCTACAAAATCTTCTGCAAAGCATCCCGATAGAAGAAACAATTCACCTAGGTGGAGATTTGAATGGTCACATTGGAAAGAACAACCCAAATGAGATAAGATGGCATGGTGGATTCAGCTATGGCGGACGAAATAGCGAAGGAGAAACCATTATGGACTTTGCTTCTACGTTTGACCTAGCCATCATAAATACCTTCTTTAAAAAGAGGGACACCCACCTCATCACCTACAAAAGCGGAGGAAATGCAACTCAGATTGATTTTATCTTAGCAAGACGAAAACATTTGGGACTCTACAGAGACTGTAAGGTTATACCTGGGGAATCACTCACTACTCAACACAGGATTTTGATCGCTGTATATAAACTTCCGAAACCCATTAGAACTAATCGAAATTTAGTACCAAAAATTAAATGGACATCATTAAAAGAACAAATAGGGAAACAGTTCACGAAGGAACTAGCTGAAAACCTAAGTTCCATGGACACTACAAACATGACGACAAATGAAATGTGGCTAAACTTTGAGAAAATCTGCATAGGCAAAGCCGAAAAACTCTTTGGACGAACAAGAAGCAAACGGGGATCCAGCAAAGAAACAGAGTGGTGGAACCAAACTATAAAAACGGCTGTTACCGCAAAAAAAGAGGCATTTAAAGTGTGGCAGTCGAGTGGCGACGCGGGTGATCTCGACAAGTACAAAACCGCTAAAAAGCACACGAAGAAACTTGTTGCAGTGGCAATGGCCGAAACAAATTCTGACTTTTACAGCAGATTAGAGTCGGCCAAAACAGAGTCAGAAATACATAAAATAGCTAAAACACGCCACAACAGTACAAAAGACATAACAAGCGTAAAGTACGTAAATGACACACATAGTAAATTATTGACGGATGACGAAGCCATAAAAAACAGGTGGACAGAATATTACAAACATCTTCTTAATGTCTCCCATCCTCGAAACACCGAGTACTGTAGGCCAAAACCGGTGTTAGGGCCACCTTCGAATGTCACCCCAGAAGAGATCAAAAGAGCTGTACATCAAATGAAAAACAATAAAGCACCAGGGCCAGATGAAATACCAGCAGAAGTCTGGAAGTCCTTGGGAAATCAGGGAGTAGTTTGGTTGTACATCTTGTTTAATAAAATAATACAAGGAGAGCCTATACCAGATCCCTGGCGTAACAGTTACCTCATACCGTTTTATAAGGGGAAGGGCGATGTTAGAGAATGCGGAAATTATAGGGCCATAAAACTAATGTCACATACACTAAAAATCTGGGAACGAATCCTAAACAACAGGTTGAAACAAATCATATCACTAACTCCAAATCAATGCGGATTCGTAGCGAAAAAGTGCACTTCAGATGCGATACAGACGGTTCGGATCTTGCTAGAAAAAGCTAAAACCAACAAGAGTAACTTACACATGGTTTTCATAGACCTAGAAAAAGCATTCGATCATGTCCCTCGTGACTTAGTCTGGGAAGCACTCAGACATCAATTGGTTCCGGAGCACTACATAAATCTCATACAGGACATGTACAAAGCGGTCACAACACAAGTCGTAAGTCCGGCAGGTAGAGGTGGACTGTTTGAAATTGGAGTAGGCGTACACCAAGGCTCCACACTCAGTCCGCTACTATTCAATACGACAATGGATCACCTGACTAAATCATGCCAAAAGCCACTGCCTTGGAACATCCTGTATGCAGATGACGTTGTTTTGATCTCGGACAGCGAACATGAAGTCCAGAGAGATTTTAACAACTGGATAGAGGCGCTAGAGACTAATGGGCTCAGAATCAGTAGAAACAAGACAGAACATATGTCCTGCATTTTCGACAATGTCACAGACCCAGATAATATTAAGATCTCAATAGGAAGTGCACATATACCTAAAGTGACACAATTCAAATACCTCGGCTCAATAATTAGCAATGACGGTAAAATCGAAAAAGATGTTACTCATAGAACAACAACGGGATGGATGAAGTGGAGACAGCTCACAGGCGTAATGTGCGATAGAAAAATGCCTCTTAAGGTTAAAGGACATCTGTATAAAACAGCAATTAGACCCGCTATTATGTATGGTTCAGAATGTTGGGCTACAAATAAACACCATCTTAATAAGCTGCACTCTACAGAAATGCGCATGCTACGCTGGTCAGCGGATGTCACACTGCTAGACAAAATCCGAAATGAGTACATAAGAGGAAGTTTTAAAGTGGCGCCCATAACTGAGAAACTAAAAGAAAAACGTCTGCGGTGGTTCGGCCACATCCAACGCCGCCCAGACGATCATATGATAAAGCTTGCCCTAAATATGCCTACGACGAAACGTACACGTGGACGACCACCCGCCACATGGTTGACGACGGTTCAAAAAGACCTGAAAAGTGCTCTTTTATCACCAGACGAAGCGCAAGATCGTGCTAATTGGAGAACGAAAACGAGGAAGGCCGACCCCAAGTAAATGGGATAAGGTCAAGGACTGAAGAAGAAGAAGATGGTATGTTTATAAACATATGTTTATTTCGAGATGATTTTGGAATGACCAATGTTCAACTTTCCACACGAAATTGCAATGTAATTCAATGTTCTTTTTAAGCCGTTTGGTTTTTTTAAATATATATACAAATATCAATAAATTTTAACAATGCCTTGTTCGTAGACGATGTGAATAATACTTTTATAAAGGTGCCAATGTTTGTATGTCTGTGTGTCTAATTAAAATTACTTCCGCTAGTGACCTCCACACCAAAAACTTGTGTGTCAATGACTGCCTCAGAGGCACTGACATTCGAATGATAAATTCAACATGTATGTAATATTTATACTTTATCTCTTGCATCAAATGTGAAAAATTTTAGGAACATTGTTCGTAGACAATTGTGTAATAGAAATTATGTGACCAGCCTTGTGCTTATGCAATAGTAAATACTTAAATTTCAAATTTTTTTGGTGTTGTATAAGGGCTTCCTTAAGGGGAATTCTACTGCAGGGGCGTAGAAATTTGAAAGTAAACTAATATTTGGTCTCCACATAAAGGCTTCGAAGAAGTGTTCTCAAATTTTGTAAAAAAAAATTTAAATAAAGTACAGTTGTTCAGCCATATTTTTTTATATTGATCAAGCTAACGCTCGACCAGGATCCCATCTGATATTAAGTGCTGATGCGATCTAAAGATAGTACGCACTAGCTTAGTAAAAGCCTACTCACTCTACTTTTGAAGGCCCCCTTTAAAATATAAGGTACCTTTTTTATTGACATCTAAGTATTTCCGATTTAATTGATTATAATAATTAGAAAGCGGAAAGCGTCAATAATTAAAAGCAAATGGTGCGTTTCACAAAACTTATTGGTATTTATTGTATGGTGAATCGTCAATTAATGGCTTTGTGTTAGGCAACGATTGCAAACATGCGTGTAATCTCGCAAAGTTATGTTCGCAACACTGTGTCATATTGTTGTGCGCCCGCATTGACACGTTGACACAGCTTTCTTTTAACATATCCTCGCTTGTGTAATTTAGCACGAGTATCTACATTTTACAATCAATGGCTATAAATCGTTTTATCTGGTGACAACATTTCCTTTTATAAGACTCTTGTAACAACAAGATAATATTGTATTCTGTTTTGTAACAGAAAATGATTGTAAGGTTTGTTAAAAGAGCTTAGCCTACAGATGAACTGGTAGTACAAATGTTTGTACAACAAAATGCTGTGAATTAAGCCACAAGTTCAAGAAAGCAGAATTGTAGTTCTAAAGGTAATGTAATTGAATGTTTCCTACATGAGAACAGTACAAGTGGGTGGGCATTAAGGTGATGTATAGGTAGATCCGAGGAACGCGGTCGGGGCCGACGCACCAGCTCGCGTCAAGGCGTACGTCTGTGTAGATTATAACATTAAACCATTGTCATTGTATTATCTACACAGTAAGTTGGTTTATCACAAGGATCTTTACAACCTCCCACTAGCCTAACTTCGATCTTTATTTTTGTTACTTTCTCTAAACAAAGAAGATTAAATTAATATAGAATGTCTATTATTATAAAATTATATAACAATCCAAAAAAAAAAAAAACAAATACATGTGCAAGATGTTCCTTATACATTTATTGAAAATATTACAGTCAAAAAAACATGTTTAGATAAAAAATAAGATCATTCTAGAAACACTATCAATATATGGCATTTAAAATATGCCAACGTTTCAACAAACCTTGACATTAGTGTACACTTAATATTTAGCAGTGTTTTTGATCTTGGTGGCTTTCTGACAGACAAAATATCTATAGTTTTTGACGTGCAAAGGTATGAATATAACGACATTATTTTTGTAGAAAGTCAACTTTCATTCAATATCTGACGCAAAGGTATAACATTACAAAGGGCTCGGTGATGTATGAACATTTATAATGTGTCATGACGTACGGATGTTTTACCGAATATGACATTTCTTAATTGGACTTTCCAACACATGACATTATAAAATACCAACGACCTCACGTTTTTAGCGCGCTTTTACTAAATGCCTGAAGCTATAGGTCTTTACTGTTGTCATTAAATTAGTTCTTTACCACATTTGTCAATCTTCAATTCAAACGAATTAATTATTAAAAAGGCATCGTTTCATTTGTTTAATATTATAATTAGTTATTGTTAAAATTATAAATGATCCAAAAATCTACGTAGATTAGTTTAATAAAATAATGTTTTATTAAAATTCTATTCATTTTTTAAATTGAAACAATATTTCGTTTATTTTAATAATGTGTTTATAGAACCAAAATGGTTTGTGTTCTTATTCTTATCGGGAATGTAATATTCCTTATGTTTACATTTAATATCTAAAAACAAAGAGTTCGCAACACATTTACATTTAGTGTTACCAGATCCGGTGTTGGTATAAACCGGAAATACAAGTATAAACTGGACTTAATTATTATCATATGAACCGGAACAGTATAACAAGAAACGGAAACGTTATCTAGAACGTGAACATGTAATATATAGATTATACGACTGTAAATATATTTACAACCTGAGCTGTATATTTCCAGCTTGTTTTTAATTGCAAAACAATTTTGGCGGTCTTATAAAGCTAGATCAAGAACAATTTACCGATAAAAAATTCCGGTATCGGTTAACCCTTTACATATCTCAGCGTAAAAGTAAAAAATGTTTTTTTTTTTTTACCTATAACTCCGGTATTTCTATTTCCACTTTCTCTGCGCTACGTTACTTGCCACACTTTACGTCATAGCATGCCATCGTAATACAATGCTGTTACGGCGAAATGGTCATCAATAAGTGGTACAATAGCCCCACAACGGCCCTATTAGTCATAACTTTTATATTTGTAGGTTAATCTTTTTTACGTCACGCACATATGGAATGTAACATATGTAGTTGCTTATTGAAAATCACTTTTTTTGTATAAATTTATTTGGCGGAAGTAAAAACTTTACGTCGGTGTTTGACCTTGTTTATAACAAAATATTATAAATTCGATGAACATTTGCGAACAAATAATATATTTGACACATACGGAAATTCGTCGTTCATTGTTTAACAGTGGCACGAAAATAAATGTTAAGAAGAATTTTTATCTGATATAACATTAGACTTTATAAAACAAAATACGACGCTTTTTTTTTCAAACGCAAATAATAAAAGTATACGTTTAGGAAGGATTGTTTGGATATAAACAACGCATCTGCTCCCACATGTCTATTGTGACGATATTTTTTTTTATTACAACACTTGTTTATACGTTTCCGTTCATTGTAACAAGTACCTTTGCCGCCATTCATGAGGTTCTATGCAGTTTTTGTTTTATCATGTTTCACAGAATTACGCAATCAAACGAAGGCCAAATATTTGGAACTAACGAACTGTTCTGAATGATTTAGCTCTGCTTTAATATTGTCTTTTTGTAAGTAAATCTGAATTCATTATTTCAGCAAGAATACTTTCCCAAATACCTTTATTGATGGCTGCTTCAATAATAGTTATGAAAAAATACGAAATAAATGCTTACCGGATTTCCGTAGTTATCTTGTACTTTTCTCTTTTCATTTCCACGCGCTTCGTTAGAGCGAATGATTTTCACTGTTCATTTCACAACTCACACTCATAGTTTATTTACGTAATTAATAAAAATGTTGTATACAAATCACTTTTTAAACGACTGCCTTTCTTTCTTCACGCTCCGATTGCGATCTGAAAAAATATATTTAAATTAATTACATTATAAAGAAAGGCTGAAGCTCAAGCTCAAGAAATTCTATTATGACCAGTCTTTGTAGTGTTTGAGGCGAATGTTAAATTAATTTTAAATGTAAATAAATGCAAATGCATAAGAAAACAATGACGCAATTTAAAAGTCTTTAACACCTCTTCTAATGTAGACTCCTTCGTTGTATTATGCAATTATCATGAAGTGAAAAAAACTTTTAAATAATAGCAAAGTACAGTTGATTTACGTCTTATGCACTCCGACTCTCCGGAATCTCAAATATCATTATTGCGATAGCACTTAACGCGTGATTTTGTATGAAATCATCAAATATAGGCTTTTCCTGTTATTATTAATTTTATGTTTTGCATTTGGTAATTTTAAAGCAATGTTGTAATAAGCCGGGACTCTACCGTATAATTTGAGATACAATTAGGATAGATTGGTATATAATGTACACTTCAGTCTATTTTATCAAGGACACCATTATCCTTCACAATTGCTCCACAATTTTGAAAGCTTAAAAGCTATCTAATTACAAATCTAGTTATAGTTGATTGTAAAGGTGCGTTCACATCTAAGATACTGTTACTAGATTTGTAAATGCTAAGTCGACATAATTGTGAGTTTCGACACAAAAAAATCTTTGTTTTTCGAATACGTTTGTATATAAGTGTTTTGACAGAGGAAACATGCTAATGATTTTATTACAGTGTAGTAAGATTGTAAGCTTATAGAATTATACTTTCATTATTGGCAATATGTAATTATTGTTATCTATAAATCAGATATTTTCTAATATATTAACCTCATATTTCTAAAATTATGAAATCATGTTCCTGTCCACACTATTCATTATAACATGTACCTGATGGGTATAACCTATGTATATTTAAGTAAAGTTCACAAGTCAGCACATACTTTTAATGTGAAGGGGCTCTAATCGTACAGGTCTGGGCCTGTTCGTGCCAGACTTGATCTAAGCATGTCGTAATAAAATGCTTTCCGTAACTAAAACCGATAAGTAGCTTAATAACTTGATAACCTAATAGATAAGTATAGACCATTGTTTCATATTATTATAATGTTGAAATGGTTTAAAAACATTTGATAAAAATATTAGTGGCATTGTTTTATTGCTTGTTTTAAAATAGAAATAATAAGAATTTGGAATAAAATGTTTATTTACAGTTTACCTGAGATTGATATTTTTATCTGAATAAATTATCATCAGCCAAAGATGTTTAGTGTTGAACGGTTCTTACACATTAGGCATTACTGTTAAGAGTATTTGATCATAAAAATAGACATACTATTACTACTATTAATTTCCTTTTTTCTCTTTTGTGGAAAATTATCGTGTTTGGAGAGGATTTATTAAAGTAAAGACTAGGTAATTTTTATAATCTACTGTTTTATTAAGTTCGTGTATGGCTTTCGACATCGTAACTTGTCGTGGAATATTCTAGAAGCATTAACCTAAGATATTCGTACGTCGCATCGGCTGTAGTCGTGAAATGTTGCGACTTGCAGTTGCCAAGACATCGGTACGTGTATTCAATACGAAGGAATCTGTAGCTCTTTACAATTCGAACGCCACGAGAATTTAATGATATTGCAAATTTCTCAATACGATAACGCTCGGACGGGAAAGTGTTCACAGGCTTGCAATGCATTCGCTTCACTTGTCTTTTTTTCTTGATTACTTGGATTATTATTTGGCAGTCTAATTTTCTAATTAATCTTTGCTTCAATCTGTGTTTTGGTGGATGATGTCATAATGGAGAGCTATCATATTGACAAAAATCATTTAAAATTACGTAAATTGTAAGAATCATTTCTGAAATTGTCTTCTTCTGTCTGTCATATACAAAAAATCCGACTCTATTATTTGTTCGAACTCCTGACATTTACATATCTTTTCAATAATTTTGGTGCTCTCAATAAACACTCGAAACACAAAAGACACTACAGGTTATCATACAATCACTTAAAGTAACGATTGGTTGCAAAGTGGACCTCTTATAGACTGAATAATCGGATTAACTTGTTATTTGTATGAAAATTTAAATATCAAAGAGGTAGTAAATCATACAGATAATAGTTTGTGTACATGAGGTCTGTGTTCAATTGCACAATGACCTTCATCTTAAGCTCGGGGGAGTCGAGGCGCCGGCGGCAGCACTACGCAACACGTACCACTTGCAATTAGATTTAATGCTAATGGATGTTCGATGATTGTTGACATGCGATCTATTGTTATGAGATTTATTTTTAATTATGATATTATTAATATAACAAATTTATACTTTGGTTGTCTCGCTACTTATAATTTTAAAATTATCTGCAAATACTATCATGTATTCGCGTCATTGTGTATGTTATTAAGATGTATGAACTTGCGAACACTTAATCTTCTGAAGTTCACTGGAGTGGATATTATAGTTGTCGCACCGATCGAGGTGAAACAGAAGTTGCAGCACTACCACTGAATTTATTTTTCTTATCAGGTTTTGTAGGATAAAAAGATTACTTAATATATTTGCGCAACACACGACTTGAAGTAAACAAAAAATAAATGCTTAGTTTGTACTTGAGGTAGCGTCGGTGGCTCAGAGCTTAAGCACTTGACTTGCAATCTGCAGGTTCTGGGCTTGAATCCTGCGGATTACTAATGTGCTTTTCGATTTTAAATTTACATAGGTACATTTCATCCACCGTTCTTATGGCGAAGGAAAACATCGTAAGAAGAAATTCAAAAATATTTGTGAAGTCAGCCAAACCGCACTGGACCAGCGTGGTTGACTATGGCCTAGTCACCCTAAACGTAGGGTAGGCTCCGAGCCCCTCAGTGTGGACGTATAGTGAGCTGATGATGATGATGATGATTGTACTCCATTAATTTAGCTTACAAATATTTGTCCCTTCTTGAAACAGGTCAACTTATTCAAAGATGATTGCATTTACGAGGTTAATTAAATACAGCTTAAAATATTACCATAAATTCATGGCACTTCTTTAGAAGTTTTCATAATTGCGAAACAAGTATTACTGATTATTTTTCAAGTGTCAACTCGCAAAGCTAACGGTACGAAGGACGACTGAGTTAACACATAAAAGTAAATATAAGGAAAATTATAACGCAAACGAGAGGCGACGTCTGGTAACTACGTAGTACATAGCTTGCGCAACAGACAAACATCAATCTGAGACGGCCTTGCCCGAAATTTAACAACTACCAACATTACTAGCGTAAGTCCTCGTTGGCCACCACATTGTCAAATAAATAAAATAATACAGTTAAACGATTAATCTTTGACCTGACTGTACTTTGCATATTTATGTATGTACGTACAAAAAGACAGTTCGATACAACTGTACAGCTGGCTCTCGAAAATACCTATTGCATGAAGGTGTATTTTGCAATACTTTATCTGACATTTACGATAAAAACTAAAAATAATGTCTTAGAGGCTTTCTAGGGTGTGACGTTTATTTCTTTACAAAGTAAAGATAGATAGTAATTTGGATTTTTTTTTTCTAAACCGTCGTAAGAGTCATAGTATACAGTCAGGTTTATTATCTTAAATAGACTTTACTCATTACACGGTCTTGAAGTATTAACCAACTAATGATACATAGCTTATCATATTAACAACCCGTAGACCTAACAGTCCGTTGCTTAAAGATAAGGCGACGCATCTTCAATTGCGGATGTCTAAGCGCAATGTTCGTGGCAGTTTTGTTTGCCTTCTTGTAATATAAAAAAAATAACACTAAAATTAAAATACATTATAGTAACATAAAAGGTTATCAGTTACTTGTTACAGAGTATAGCTTTAAAGTACGTGAGAAGAAATAGACATTGTGTTATAAAGCTTGTGATGTGGGTTAGAACGTGTTGCACTAGCGCGCTTGCCTTCATTAATTTAATCATAAACAATAGAGCGAATAAAATTAATTAAGATTTGTAATCGAGACAAACGACTCCGTGTACAGATCCATTAGTTTGATTGTAAAGAAACCTTCTTTGTTTGTTTATTGGTTTCTTTATCCAGCCAGTTATAATGATTGTAAATGTGATAATGTTATTTTATCGATTAAAAACTAAGCTATTATTAATTTCAGATTTTTTTAAGCTTCCAAATTTTATTATATTATTACATATAGGTCCTATGTTTTACAAAATTAGTATGAGAGTTGTCTTGCATTTAAGAAACAAATAGAGTTATTTTATAGGTTTCTTCCTTATCTTGTTTAAAAATATTGGATTACTTATGTTAAAGTCATAAGGGGGAGAAAGAGAGAGCCTGATTAATGTAAGATTAACGATAAGGATAGCAAGTGGACATTTTATGCAAATGTCAAGAACGTAGGCACAGCTGTGCTATGTTGTAATGCGTGCCGCGGAACCAGTCCAATATTAGAACAATGTTTCCGAATCTATTGCTAAATGGTAGCAATTCGAAGGGTTTGTGTTAGGAAAACTATTAGATTAACATTCACAACTTAATTTCAGATACTATACTCACAATATACCGATGACATATTTGTTTCTATAGAGTTGTACTGCGAATACTTGAAACTTCTTTCGGAGTGTAAGAGGAAAAATAATATTTTCAACGGACAAAAGGCACGTACCTACATACCGATTAAAAAACTATATAAGATGATTATATATGACCCAAATTCAACCCTAAGAGGTCAAAGTTAAAATTTGGGAGATAGTGTAGAAGATTTGAAGTTTTTGGCTACATTCGGACTTGTATAAATAATTAAGCCATACAAGGAAGCATTTCCTATTAACATGTTTCTTACTGTATATTAATTACAAAGTTAAACCTCGAATAGTGCATAACTAAGTAAATGCTTTGTTTTGCGAATTGGTAAAAATGAGTTTAAACCAGAAATTTGATAAGCGATAAATTAAAATGCGAATCGGAAGATGTAATTGCGTTCGTGAACTATTTGCATAAGATCAACCCGTGAGTTGTTACTGAGTTACTGAAATTAGTCTTGCGAATCGATCGGCATATTAGTGACGGTTGCAAATCATCTATTTTGTAATTCCCCCGAGTATTGCCGTAATGTGTGAACTATCGGCCGTTTGACACAATGCCGAATAATAAGTTAGTTATTATCAGCTTTGTGTCGTACGTTATATAACATACTATAGCTAGCAATATATCTATTACACGCTAATTTATATGATGCTTTATATATACCATGTACAAATTATTATGATCTAGTGAAACGACGTGGCTGTTATTTTGCAGTGCAGATTTTAATTATAAAAAATGTAAAAATAGTTTAGGGTTCTTTTGCCTGGTAATCTTATCAAGGTAATCATATCAAGGTGATAGAGTACACATAATTTTAAAATAGTCATTTTTACTAAGTAATTTTTATTCCGAACGCGTAGTTCAAAGTTTAAAAGGTGTCTAGCGTGTAAGCGCGCTACAGATTTCTATAATTCAAATGATCACAGTCAATAAGTGGTATTTATTATCACCTGGTTGGTACCTGACACTTACGATAGAATGTTACCAAGTTACTTTACCAATTTCTTAATTGTATATTATAGTTATAAGTACATATTTACATATTATAATACATAAAATAATGCATAGAAATGTTGTCATTAAGTACTTCACTGTCATTTAGAAATGTATGAAGTTTTCTAGTTACGTAGCATGATGTCATATTTGCCGACAGCATTGACAAGTTAAATGTTACGTGTATATTGAAACAAGTGGTGGCTATTAAGTGTTTTTAATATCAAGAATTACTCTATTTGTTATGTTCCTTATAAAAGACATCAACGCGTATTTAAGTTATGTTAACATGTTGCGAAACCTAAAAAAAATAACTAGGTCTTTTCGAGTGTATGTAAAAGATTTTCAAAATATTATTTAGCATATACGTATTATGAATACATTATGTCATGTGGTAAATTAGCAATAACAGTGAACATTATTTTTTGAGATGCCGATAGCGATAATTTAATTTAATTTATTCACCTGCAGCGATTATAATGAAGCCCTTGACTTAGGTAGGGCTAACAGTCACAACACAACACAATCACAAGGAAACATTTAGTGAGGGAATCCGGGGGTCGCCGGCAAAGAGCGCAGCGGTCGCGTGAACACTGCAAACTAACCTCGTTCCTTGCAACGCACTCTGAACCTCCGCGGAATGAAAGCGCGCGAGAATGGGACGAATAGTCATTTCTTTCTTTCACTCTTTACGTTTCGCCAGCTTTCTTGATGATTAGCTGCGAGTTTAGATTTTTTATTTGTATTTTACATGATTTTAATTGATTATCTAGACAGCTATTGCATTGGCTGTAAGGTAGTGTAATTATAAGGTAAAAGCTAAATAAAAGTTATGATCACAGGATTGTTTAAAATTTGAAGCAATTTATTTTCAAACTGGTTTCATTATGCAATATTTAAATAGATAAGTTTAAAATTATCATTTGTCTCGTTGATATATAAGTTTAAAAAAAATTAAAATTTGTTTACCAATCGAAACAAATTATACAATATTTAGTAATAAATATTTCATTTTCTTTAAAACTTTGCTATGTTAATTATTAATAATATATAATCAATTTAAGCGTGTTAAAAGTATTTACCCGTAAGTATCACTAACCGTTTGATCATATTAAAGAAGTGCAAAGAATGCACCGCGGCGAACAGCACGGAACATTGCAATGCAACGCTTATAGCTTTCTTTTATTAAATAACAAAGCAATAGCATGTCAAACTAACCGTGTGTTTGAGCCTTATGGTATGCACTATCTTGAGGTATAGACAAACTTTATCACAAGATAATGTTCGACTGATAATTGCTATAGGTTGGAAAATTTCAATTTATGCTAAAGCTGATAAAAAAGGCGGTAAATCTAGTATGGAAACGAAATTACACTAATATTTAATGTATTTGCGTGAAATTGGGGAAAGTAAACAATGTCAGTCGCATGATTCTGATTAAATATTTAATTCCAGCCCACCAGTAGTGCAAGTAATAACAAGACACTTTTTAATGATTACGTGAAAGGAATGAAGCAAAATTATTAGAAAAAAAATTCGCGGTCAGCTATTTTAAGAGTCGCAATTGTTCCCATTCTCACACAATTGCGCAGCGTCGGCGGGCGGCCATACATCGACATCGAATACAATAACATCTGAATGTTAGCGTTTGGAGACGAAGCATTGAGGAAGTTGACGTCACAATCCGAGTAGTCTTATGTTATTAGCTCCACAATTTCTAAATTGATGGAAATTTATGCAATCGTTTTAATCTAACACCGTTTGCGAACGATTTGCATTCGATTGAAAAATTAATTATGTTTTAATTACTTTGTTGTAACGTATTGTATAACCTTAATTATTATGTTTATAACAAAAATTCGCGTCGTTATGTAACTTTTACTATAATATTATATTATATTTCAATGTATTCAATGTATATTGAGTAAAACTAATGAATATATTACTGAGGGAATCTAAGGTCTTCAGTTAGGAAGATGGTCTTGCAATATTGCGGTCCAAAGAACCGGCTAAAAGCCATTATGTGTTTAACTTTTTTCCTTAGTACCTGTACAATGAGCTAAATATTCAAGACTACAACTTTTCATAAAATAATTGAAGATTAAGTTATTTTTTTAAATGTAAAATATATTTATTTGTTTGTTTATAAATTGAGTTCTAAATTTGAAAGGATTGTAGAGGAGGTGAAGAAATAAATTTATCTTAACTTCTTAGTCGCCGAGGTATCACGATTTAGTCGAAATACTACTACTATTACTAAATGATTTATATAACATGAAATATACAGAGCGTTAAATTTTATGATGCGTCACTGATCGTTGATGATTTTGAATGATAATTAAAACCTCCGTGATATGTAAATGATGAACTCTTAGTTTTACTGATGTAAATTATTTAAACTACACGCTAGGTGTAGTACGCACTACGCATAGGAAGTAGGCATTTTATATGTGGTTATTGTATTGTATCAAATTTTTGTTGTACGCTGAAAGTTCTATCAGATTTAAAGTACAGATTTAGTTTATTATGAGTTAGAGATGGATCTCTTTTACTATGTACACTAAAATTTAAAGTGCATTATTTATTATTCATAATAGACGATCGAACATTTTAAATAAGTAATAAAGCAATTATTACATTGAACTAGAAACTTTCATTGAAATCTAGAACATCTTGCCAATATCTTACAACATATCTATACATATAATAGCTTTTTAATGCTAAACTGATCTATTTGGATTCCGTACATCGAAAGGAAAAAAAACGGAACTCGAATCCTTTTATTGAGGAAAGCCTGGAGGTATCAAGCTGGAATATCAAATACTCAGGTCTATTTTCCCTTGCAGCTGTGAAAAAAAAACTTCTAAGCCAACGCAATCAAAAGATACAGCCATTTATGCCGCAAATTTTCGACAATAGCAAAAGAATCAAAAACTACTACTACCTGTGACGTCAGAATCTTTAAATTTGGTACGAAGTAACGTCTTATGGCACAGATAATGGAAACGTGGGATATACGGAACCCTCGGCGCGCATGTCCAACTCACACTTGGCCAGTTTTTTTTAATGTCACTAGGTAACATCAAAACGACGCCTACGTCATAAAACAATTATTTAGGAAAAGTAGTTCATATGCTCATCTTATTCTATACCGATGTCGTAAGTGTGTATGTAGACATCTTGCATCTATACATCTGAATTGGATCGTTAAGAGTTAATGCCTTGTAAACTTGCAGTGTAATACACAACAATATTTTCATAACTTTAAGACGTTTATATAAAGGTGTTATGTAATTTTACTCAAATGCCTGTAAATAATGGTTATTAATTTGCAGGCAGGCCGAAGTTTTAATACATAAAATATACTACAAATTAGAATATAGTAATTTTATTAAGCTAAAATTGCTTAATATTTTTTCAACATCGCTGTATTTTCAACAATAAAAAAGTAAAAAGGCGAATCAGTTGTGATTCAGATTATGACAAGTAGAAATGAAATATCAATGAAACGAAATTTTTGCAACACACAATTTACAAAGTTTGTTGAACAAAACGAGAGAAGTTGTATAAAGTGAAGTCAAAACATCTATTGTGTTTATCGAACATGTCATTGTGATGTTATAAAGTCAAAACATTAGAGACAGAGGAGTAGTTACCTATTTTTGTAGCATAATGTCATAGTAGTTCTTTTGAATGTGTAGGTATTAAGACTTCGCGTCAACTGCGAATGTTGTGTCATACATCAGTTCAGGGATTTTTTATCATATACTAGCTTTTTTCCGAGACTCCGTCGAATTAAGAAAAGGAAACGGTATAAAAAGCATGTCCTTCTCCTGCTTCTAAGCTACCTTCCCACCAATTTTCAGCCAAAACTGTTCAGCCTTTATTGAGTTAAAAATAGTGTAATTAACAAAACTTTCTTACATATACATATTTACATGTTGATAAGTAACGAGAAAGCCTATATCCTAAAGATTTTTTTAATCAACTAACTTTACAGCTAACAACCCATTGATAGAATTTTTGATATCGGTTCAGTGTTTTTTTTAGTTTATTCATTACAAATGTACAAAAATACGTATCTTTCCTCTTTAAAATATTAGTGTGAATTTCAGAAAGAATAAAAGTTATTCATATTTTTATATTCAATTTATATTAATATTCTGAAACAGTAAGCCAACAGGTAGGTAAACAGTAAGGTCATGTGAGGCGTGACGCAGTTTTGCAAGCTAAGTGTAAATCGAGAGCGATTTGTTTGAGTGCAATATGATAACATTAAATGCACTTCGTCTGCGGCCTTAATTACCGGACGACTGATTCGACGATCACGTTCTCCTCCGCACGGACCTTACTCACGATGTAATAACAATTCTATTCACTTTGTTGTTATAAAAAAAAACAACAATGTACAGTCTAAAATTTTCTGCAGAACGAATCATGTGATTTATTTGAATTATCACGTGCTGAGCTGAGTTGTGATAATTACTGATTAATTATAATTTTGTTTTTATAACTCTACTGAGAAATTACTATTGTTGCAAAAAAGGGAGCAAATCGTTAAGTTTTTTTTAACTTATATAGTTATCCTTACGTTTAATAATGTATAAAGTACTTATGTATTATGTACTTATTTTATACTTCATTCAAATATTGATCATTTAGAATTATTCAAATATTCATGTTATAAAAGTGCAAAGTTATTTGATAAAATTTATATGTAAAAACTACAATTATTCTTTGATTAGTTATTCTTTTTATAATTACTCAGCTAAATAATTATATATCCAAATACAATATTTCCCGTAATTTATTACCGTTTTCGATTTAATATTAAAGTATAGAGTAAGATTTATATGTAAAATTTCAATTAAATTCAAGTCGAGTAAAGTCAAGGTGTGATAAGTTTAGCAAAACTTAACTACGCGTTTGTAGCTAAGCTGAGACAAGGCTAACTAATGCCACTTGTTTGTATTTAAGTATTCTCGAATCAACGACCATATATAATTCAAGTTTGAATTTGAAGGTTTGAAAGTAATTGTAAAGGAATGCGTTACGAGAATATTAGGAATGCGTTTTCTAAAATTTGACTTAGAGATAATTAGTGTGTTAATGTGTATTTTTATGATAATAAATGCGACGAATATTTTCATCAAATGGTTAAAAGGAAAAGTGATTTAGAAAAAAATAGTACATGAAAGACGATTAGGCGTTGAACTATTTGTTTTACTTAGTAGTATTATATGAATTAATGACCTTTATTTGTTAAAAGGAAGATAATAAAAGAGCTTTTTATATACTTAATAAATTTATTTTAAATTATATTTATTTACATTATAATAAATTCATTGTAAAAAATCGTTTAATTATATATTAGTCGATATCTAATTTATTTTCATTTACATTATTTACATTTCAATACAGTATTTAGATTTTGATTATTTTGTATTTAATAAAATTGATTTTAATTTTTAAATAAAAAGTTTTTGTACATTATAATGTAATTTTTTTTTATTTGTACTAAATCATTTCTTAGCTACAAGAGCAAACAATTTCAATAAATAAATTAACTAATTTTTTTGAAAAAAAAACTTAATATCAACTAAAAGCGGTTACGAAAAATAAATAAAAAATAGATTTTTAGTTGCTTAAAGGCAGTTTGACTTTGCTTAACTATCATGAATACAAGATTTTTAAAACAATCATAAATTAAATTTTTTATAGCTTTTCTGAAACGCATATCTATTGAACTTTAATGTTATCTTTCAAAAATATTTTTTCATAAAAACTAGAACACCGGTAGTAATAAATTAGTCATTTTTTTAACTTATATTTGTTTACTTGGATGGTATTCAATTACAAAATCTCATATTCATGTCTGTATGCTATAGCTGGCAGTCACCGTAGCAAGTATCAAGAATATTTTATCCGAAGTTTTCGAAGTGATGTATAAAGTATGGCAGGCGACGCGTGCGATTGACCTGCTCGCACGCTGACATTATCGACTTCGTGAGCGGCCGGGGACCGCATGAAAATACACCGATTTTGGACACCTTAAACAAAACACAAGCAAAATAGTATCCCTACTTACTATTTATCACTTGACCCTTGGGCAAAAATACAATTTGAAAATTATCTCGCTCTTTAAAATTGGACATTTCATTTGGACAACACGTGGTGAAAAATATACTTACATAACTGTGTTTCTTTTGTACGAACTTAAGGAAGGAGGACATATCGGGCCTGCCGAAGTGATTGACCGCCTTTAGGCCTGTGAACATCGACGTACGCGACAGGCGCTGGAAGTGATTCTCGCAAATGTACTGCAAATATAAAATACTCTAGTTTAATTATTAGTCCTAAAGTTCTTAAAGTTCCTTAGTCGAATACCCTACAAATTCTTGGTGTACTTTTAGTAGTCATGAAAAACTGTTTTTTTTGTATCATAAGTATATCAATAAAGATCCAGTTCTTAATAAAACAAAAACTTTTAGTTGAATATACCAGCATGGTTGTCCTCAAATCGAACTTGTGGAAAAACTGCGTGATAAAGATGTGTATCTCGAGTACGTTGGTAACGTCTTTACGTTCCACGTCACGCAGCACATCGATGAACCACTCGAAGTGTTTGTGCGACGGACAGATCCACAGGAAGTACACCTAAGGACACAAAGAATGACCTCGTAACGCATAGAAATTGTCATGTTGTTTTGATAGAATGAAAGAAGAAAAACATGAAGAATAGTAATGTAGTAAATGTTCGTTAAGATAGATGAGTTTTGGAAAAATATTAAACAGAACTTAAGAAAATTTTACAGAATTGTAGCTTTGTAAATCAGAAAGATTCGTTTCCAATCAAATCATTCGATAAAGTGTAAAGTTAAGTTTTGTCGAATCTCTAACTTTGTGAATAATGACATCATCACATCAATGAAAATAGGAAGCATCATGATTTTTTATGTATTTAAATGTGGTAAATTTGAAAGTTACCATACCTTTTTACAAGCCACTCCGGAGTATCTGTTAGTAGATGTGCCGAAGACCAGATCGTTGAGGATGGAGGCGTAAGGAGTGACGCCGATACCACCGCCCACCATCACAGCCACTTCGAACTTGTACCAATCCTGGTTGCCGCCGCCGAATGGCCCTTGGATTCTAAACACAAACGTCAATTATCAAGTTTCTATAAAATTTTCTCTAAAAGGCATGGTCTGTCAAAACCAGAACAAGCTGACTCAAGTCAACACACAGTAGTGGCATAATCACCAGACCTCAGGAATACAAGTATTTTTTACCTTATTTTTGGTTGTGTTTCAGGGTTGTAGTTACAAGGGTCGAAATAATTTCTCAGTTTCCACGTCCATGGTCCTTGTGCTTTTATATGACACGACAAGAAGTTCTCATGCGGTGCAGATGTTAGGGTGAAAGAGTGGTACTCTTCTTTTTTAAATGCGGTGCAAGAGAGCCGTACCCACTGACCTATAGAAAAACAATAAATATTTAATGTGTAGAATAAGTAAAATAAATTATACTCCATTCAACATTAGCAAATAACAGAAAGTAATTGAAAATAACTAAAAATGAAATGAAAATAACTAATTAAGGACGTCGAAGAAATTACCTGACAAATATTTAAGATTAGGCGGCCTGTAGAATTTTATTTTGATGACATCAGATGGTAACATTTCAGTTTCCAGGACGTCTAACGCTAAATATTCTGTCCGCAGTGAAACGACCTGCAATAAATCTAATATATAAAATTCTCGTGTCACAGTTTTCGTCACCGTACTCCTCCGAAACGGCTTGACCGATTCTCATGAAATTTTGTGAGCATATTCAGTAGGTCTGAGAATCGGCTAACATCTATTTTTCATAACCCCCCCCCAATTTTTTAACTGCGCGCGGACGGAGTCGCGGGCGACAGCTAGTTACTTATACATTTATCCCACTTTTGGTTTTAAGACCTCAAAAGTTACACCAAAATCATAAGCATCTTCATTTGACTTTGACTGTCATTAGATCCATTGGCCTTCCACAGTATGCGGCCCTCCGCAAATAATTCTGGTTAATGTGTACTTTGAGCAATTTCAATACCTTGTCCAAAGTATAGATGATGGCGGGACCAAGGAAGAATATCCAGAAGCGTGGTGCTCCGGTGAGGCGCGCGAGCCCGTGTACAAGACATAATGCGTACAGCGCGATGTACAGGGAGTGCGCGCGCCAGAACCAAGGGTACGCCCTTTTGCGGATCACAGGGTGCGCGAACACGAATATTATACACATTATGATGAAGAGGAGTACACCAGTTATACCTGGAATGAAAGGCAAATGATTAGACAGATTTCATGTTTTTCATCAATAGGTTGAAGGCGGAAAATGTGCCTACATATTTTTTAATAGTTTTGTGGAGTATTTGCTTACAATATTTGAGTTTAAAGGTCTTCATGTTTAACTTTTAACCATCGTAACTTTTATTATACTATATTTTTAGAAATTAATACCAACCTGTTATTGTTTGGAACACCCAATAAGTAATACCAGGTCGGAAATCGGAGGTGAAGTGAACTTCTTTAGTCATACATTTGAGGTTTTCAATGGGTTGTGTGGATACATGATAGAAGTTGACCATGTGGCCAGCCGTATGTAGAAGAGAGAAGAACAGAGCGGTGCAAGCCACGATCTTATGGAATTGTATGCTGGAGTCAAGCGGTATGTACTGTTGTATGCTGAATTCCTAGAAAATTAAAGCATTAGAATAGCTTTGTTCATATTTATAATAATGAGGAAAATGAATGGATTAAATTGTGATAAAGCTCTATTGATATTCACCTTTAATTTAGTCAAGAGGTTTCTAGACATAGTGAGGAGAAGAAGACTATAGCAGAAGGAAAGCGACGCCGCGGATCCTCTGGTTATCGCGATACCGACTCCCATGATGTGTCTCAGATCCAAATGCTCCGACATGAACGAGTAATGTGCAAATCTCTCGACGAAAAGACCAATCGTCACCACGTAGAACACAAACAGATAAAAGATGTTCTGCCTGTTCTCTTCCAAGAATGTAGTTAGATAGTCCCATTTTAGAAGCAACCAATGCCTGAAAAAAAAGTATAAGTAAGTCAATTTATTTTACTTCATGACATTTTTATATTTGTTGTAATTAATTTATGACACTATCGTTTATGTCACATTCATCAATTAATAACACTTTGATAAACACATTGTAAATTCAATCTTTATCTAATATGTTTATTAGACATATTACTAATATTTAAATGCTATGTTTGGATGGATGGGTGGATGGATGGATGGATGTTTGTTTGAAAGTATCTCTGGAACGGCTCATCCGATCTTGATGAAATTTAGCATACATGTAGATAATAGTCTGGAAGAACACATAGGCACTTATTATGTTTTTTTTTTAATTCCACGCACACGGAGTTGCGGGCCATAGCTAGTTATTAATAAGCTTAATTTTCTTACCTAGACTGTTCCATAGATGGTTCAATATGGAAGCTGGTCATTCGGGCTACATTAGTAGATGTATCTAAAAAGTTTTGCTTCGCTCCCTTACAGTCCAGTCCAATAGCAACGAATTCACCTTTGTATTCTTTCATCATTACTTTAAAATCGGAGTACGTGAGATGCTCTTTGTGTTGAAGGCCAGCATCCTATAATGAGAAAAAATTATAACATACGGAGGTGTGTAAAACATACTTATAAGAATTTTTTCAAAGAAAATTGAAGTTTTTGAGCCTCCACTAAATTCAATTCGACCAAAGCAATGTACGTTTTGTCAATTTTAAATGAGGCAGTCGATAAATATTTTTATAATTTTTTTTAAGGACATCCTACGATTTAAATTGCGGAACCATAAAATTCCATTACCTTAACAATTCTGTTAAAACATTTTTGTCTCTACTTTTTTTAATTATGGAAGAGATTGCAATATACACTTACGGAAAACATTCCATCGATCAGTTCAGTAACATGTTCATCTCGTAGAGAAGTGGTACGGGCGATCTCGACTAGTGAGCGTAGCATCTCACTCAGCTCGCCCTTATCGATGACTCCATTGCGATCGTTGTCACACATGTCGAATATTATACGAAGCTTGTCTTCTGTCGCGCCACGCGAGAATAGCACTACTGTGTCCAAGAATTCCTGTCAAATTTATTAAATAGTAATATACTCGTATTTTCAAATGTTACTTATAGATAATATCGTTGTCAAGAAATAGTACACGCAAAACCATAGTCCATGACTAGAAAATAAATATACGTTGTTTCGTAGAAAAGTCAAAATAAAGATCTTACAAATGAAACATAGAAACAATACCTGGAATGATATTCGTCCATCACCATCTTTGTCAACAATGTTAAACATTTTCTTAACAAAGACTGCATCAGCTTTCATTCCGAGAGCGCTCGCGAATTCACTTTTAGATAGCGAAGTCCTCATCACAATAGACTGAAAATAACACAAAATAATGAGAGAAATGTTGAAAAAAAAATCGATATTGATTTAAAAGTAATGAATTACTTCGGGATCAGCATCTTCTGAGCGCCGCCTCTTCTCACCCGGGGCTAGGCCAAAGGTGATAGCATAAGCCTCTCTAAAGAAGTGCTCCAACTTGCGTTGTCTTCTTTCTCTTGTTTCAGCTGATGCTAATATTTGATCTCGGTGTCCCTACGCAATTAAAGAAAAAAATAAACACTACAAATAAGTTAAAAAAAATCTTTACTACAAAAAAATCCTTCTCAAAGAGTAATAAGCACAGGAAATCGAAGTCCACGCGCTACGCCCTAGGATCATAAATTGGCGGTAGCATGACCGTTTTCTCGGTTAATAAGTGTTGAAAATTTCTTGAAACATTACATCAGTACTTATAATATCAAAAGAATGCTTACTAACCTGTGTCAGATTCATGGCCTTTTTATGCTGTGCTAGGAATGTGTCGAGCTTGAGGAGGAACTTGCGGCGCGACGCGGTCGAGTCCATCTCCAGCACGAGGTCGTGTTCGCGCGGCGCACGAACCAGCACCAGCGGGCGTTTGTTGCCGTGACCCTCCTGCAACCATATGGAATAAAAACAATGTATATTACTAATAAGGTATGAACGAAGAGAGTCACTTAGGGTCGATTAAGTTAGGATTTTTAAGTGACCATTACACGAATTTGAGTGTGTAACATATTTTCACAAAGACAGCCGCACGTTGTTAGAATTGTGTGGCTAGCCACCAAGTGCATCTATTTACTGTTATAGCCATCTCCCTTAATTCTTATTATTAGTCAAGTATTATGTTCTCGTTAGCTGTAGATTACCTGACTCTCAAGTATGGTGAGCTGGTCGGCGTTGTCTAGCGGCACGGTGCGCAGCTTGTCTCCCTTTCGGTCGGTCACGTGTATGGCTGGTTCAGGACCTAACCGCAGCTTCACTAGGCGCTTGTACGATGCATGCACCCACTCGCGGCATACCATTTTGTCCACTGAACCTGAATTATATTTTTTTAAGCTTTGAATGTTATTCTTAAGATACGAACTTAATTCACTTTTTTACGGACTTCCGCAACGATTATATCTGTTCACGAACTTGGACTCTTCGTACATTTATGGAACATATTTTCATTCAATACGAAGGTAATAGATAAATTTGACAATGGCAATTTGATATTGTTTTAGGTTCATTAAGAACGTCTTATCTATAGGTGTTGCGTAAAAACCTTTGTATTGAGCATTCTTTAGATGTTCTTGTTGTATCTTGAGTCGGCGTCGTCGACTATTTTGTAGCTTAACAACTCCGTAGCCGGCGCCCGCGCACAGTATTGGCACAAATACCAGCGCAAGACAAGTATAGATGTATGCGAACTCGTTGCCCTGTGCAAATTTAATATATAGAATGAGTCAACGCCAACTTGCGGTATACCTTTATAAGTCATGATTAAATGAGCAATTTATAAGCAGGTTAGATCGGTTTACACCTCTATAAGGCGATTTTTAATAATGTAAACGTATTAGGAGTTCGAAATTAGAATTTTTCATGCAAACTTGGTTAAATTTAATAGCCTCGTATGTCGAATAAGTTTAGTTTGTTAAGGTTTTTATTTAAATCAAATAGCAACAGCTAAAAACTATTACATGGTGGCACTTACCTCAAAATAATCGTAACCTTTCAAATATTTGCAAGGTGGTAGTTTAGAAGCATTCAGTTGGTAGGGCTGTGGACAGGGATCTCCCTTGTTCCAATGGAACACGTCACGTTGGATGTCATTGGGACCAACAGCTGTACTGTTCACTATAATATCCCACAATGTAATACGACGAAGTTCCTCTATCTCATCAGGTGTAAATATCCTGAAAACAAAAGAAGTATATCAGATCTTAGTTTCCTTTAAGCTTATACGTAGGAGTTTTATTAAGTTCTTACCCATTTTTATAATTTTCGAACCAAAATCTATCACCGTCTCTTATCCTGGTGAATTGGTCTATAATTATTGCTCTAAACAAATCGCCTGGATGACCGGTCGATTCAAGCATGCCTCCTGTAATGTAAACGGTTATTTATTAAAAAGTTTTCTTTTATGTATAAAAAATCTAGCATTTAAAGTGTAAAGTATTTCGTTCTGCCATTAGGAATAAGGTATATTTTGTTTTGTGCGCAATTATATTATGCATGAAAAAGAAAAAAGTAAACTTAAACTTCATTAAGTCTCTTGTTCTCATTAACTCTTTGTTTTAGACTTTATGTTTGAAATGAAAATTGACGTACCTATATAAACATCAATATTATCAAGCTTTCCGTCATAAGCTTGAACTAATCTTTGCAGTAAATCTGGATTATTGTCAAATAAATCTGGATTAATTTCGTTAAAAGTCTTTATTTTTTGTAGTCCGAAGTATGTTCTGAAAAATTAAACACGTAATTTATTGACATGAAGGTAATTTAAAAAAAAATTGGGTGTACAAATTAATGTGACATGAAATTGAAAGAGTAAGTTACTTAAATACCTTGCAGTGTTGTAATCCGGTAAACCGTTATCTCTGCCTCTCATGATGTTAAGTGCTCCAAGGTCGCGTCTAGAAAATTCCATAGGACCAAATAGATTGTCTCTTACATCAGAGCATAGCAACGCATCTTCTCTTTCAGACAACTGGGTAGCCATACCCATTAGTACTTCCTCTATGGGCACTTGCGACATCACATCCTAGAACAATTATGTTTTATCTAAGTAGGTCAGTAATAATAGCGTTATTAAATTACTTTTGAAGGAATGACGTTTTTTACATTGAGCTCTTTGTAGACATTTACGATTTTATTTCTTTAACTGTCGTTATTTACGGAAGTCCAAAAACCGATATCGTTTGTCTCTGTGTTTCGATTTTTTTACTACTTATAGTTTTATCAAAATTCAGAATCTTGATAGAACAAAATTTCAAAGATTAACAATAATTTACTACATGTTAATGCATGAAGAATACTTACATTTCCATCCCACCAAGTTTGACACAATCTGATGGCATCATGACCGCCAGGCGCTCTGCTGTACCTACAGTTTCTGTCTCGCAGCAATATGGCAGGAGGTACCAAAGTATGGCCGAAGCGAAATGCAGCCACTGCGAACGCATGCGTTACACCAGGAGCTATCTCTGCCCGGTAGCCTTCGTATGGAGGAATAGGTACCCCGAGGAATGCTGGCACGTATTCGTATAGAATAATGTTCTGTTGATGAAACAATTTACATGAAGATGACACCTAGAGCATTCTGTTTTCATAAATGAATAAACGACTTCAAAAAAAGAAGGTAAAAGTAATTATGTAGTTATTCGTTTGAATCGTCTTGGTCAATATAAACAAGAATAAATGCTTAGAAAGCCTTATATTAACAAGATGTGTATGATTTTGACGATACTGATGATGCAATATAAATAATTATGTCTGTAATCATCCGAACGTTTACAAATAGAAAGGAGGAAAAATATTGATTTGGTGTTTTGAAAGAACATTTCTATAAGTAATGATACTAGCAGTTTTATGATACTTTGATACCGTTATTTATTATTACTGCTACTTTTATCTGTTAACCTTATAATTTGAAAAGTCTGTTCGCGGTCTACGTTACGTAGCTATATTAATTACCATTTAAATTAGCTGCATTACCTGTAAACTTGCTATGACAATGCGTCGCGCTCGTTGGAACAGTTGCTCGTCATCCCAATCGGGGTGTTGTTTGTGAACGCGCGCCGCCACAACGTTGTGCCAGCGTAACAACAGAATACCAAACGTCACCAGTGCCGGGTTCTGGTTAGTCCGAGGATCTCCTAATACTGTTCATGGAAAAATAAATCTTATTCGATTGATTTTAGGGTTCAAAAGAATATGAACATTTAGCAAATTCTTATACAGAAGAAATTTATTTATGATTGCTTTTCTATTAAGTTGTCATGTGGTCGACGAAATTAGATTCGTGCAATATATAAAAGTCTGTATAATATTTTTAAATCTCTTTGTATTCGCATTTGTTTTAAGTAAAATAAAAAATGAAGAAGGATTAATTATGCTCAGCAAATCACTACAGTTCAAATATACAACCTAGATCTCGACGTAATCGGAAATCAATTAAATCAGCAAACATTTAAATTGTAAATTGAACCGTTCAAAAATTTGATTACAACTCAGTATTAGATAATTAATTTGAATTTTATTTTGTATCTGTAAAATATAGAGTCATTAAAATTATTAATAAATGTCGAAAAGGGGTAAGTTGAAGTGTATTTGTTTACAAAGTTTGCTTCTTCATTTGGAACGTCGTATAAATGTTATAATTGTATAGTTCATATGATATAACTCACAAAACAGTCTCTCAGGGCTGAGCATGCGCATGTAATGGGGTACAGGGTTGTTGAAGAGCGGAACTCGCTTCGTGTTACGCAGCGGCATACCGCCGTCGCTCGCCAGGCTTCCGTTCTATAAGTGCAATTATATTCAGTTACACAATGAAAATACGTTTTATACAGGATGTACACGATTTTAATGTTTTGATGATAAGCTTGTGTTTTGGTTTATTATGAGTAAACAAATTTTGGTACAGCCAGAATCAGTTTATCCTCAATTGTGTAGATACTTTTTAGAGTAGACTGAATAGGCTAATATTGATCCGGTACGTTTGATATTTCGTTTGTATTGTTTACTTAATATCGGGTAGAATTGTGACCGAACTGCAATTTATTTACGATATGAAATCTAGCTCTTTACCTATATTTTTTTTTGTTTATTATAGTACTTTAAACACGAAAATAGTTTAGTATTATGTAATAGTAATAATTAGTGTATTGAGACAAATAGTGTTGAGAATTAGGACATTTCAGAAGGCGTTCGTGTTTACTATTACTGATGTAAATGATAGAAAGATATGTGACATATCACGATATGTGATAATAAGATATGTAAACGCATAGAAATGTACATAAAGAGGCAGGCGTGGCTGCTGGTGGCACCTGAAATGACCTCATTGCATTCACCCATGCCTCGCTAGTACTGTACACGAAACTGCCGTCGATCCATGATGTTATCTGGTTGATCTGCAACAACGTATACATATTTGTTATTTTCATGCGCTTTTCGTAAAGGTTTATTGTGAAATATGTTTTTTGTTTATGTAAATAAAGACGAAATTTGAATGTCACTAAAGATTACCTAACTTATGCACGAAACATTTTGTATTTTATGTTTAAAAAAAAAGGTTTTGTTTTTTTTTTGAATATCAAAAAGCGAATTTCGATTTCATGATCACCTTTTAATGACCCTCCTGAATTTATTAAATTTAATTTATTAAATTAAAATATAATCTTAAAGGTTGTATTTGAATGAAACGAAGTTTAGTTTTGCGCATAAGCTACGATGCGATCTGGGTTACACACAGACATTAATCTTTATTGCATAGAATTTATCCTTCACTGAACAGAGACGGCAATTGATGTATCTAGCGTCAATGTATGTATACTATAAATTATCTAAAATTGGTAAATAATCGTCGAATCAGTAACATTCGAGGTAGGTAGGTTAACTAGCACAGTTTACGTCGAATTCTGTAAAGTATTTTACATTTTAGATATGTACTCGTATATTATAGAGTTTGTTGATAAATATTCTTGACAGGTTACAAACATATGCATACTAACTAATTGAAATACGATCCTAACCATATCCTGATAATCTGCAAAATATAAAAGTTCGAATCTGTTATACAAATATGTCGTACACTCATCCGACACAAAACACAAAGCTATGAGCACATCGAAAAACATTTTTTTTTAGTAAAATAAACTCTAGTGACTCGAATATGAATCGAATGACACAGTAATCGTAAGAATCAGTTTAATCGTTTAGGCTACAATACGATCACAATGGAATTGACACACATTACCCTTATGAGATAGTTGGAAAACAATAAACTAATTAGGCAAAGCTATATGAAATGTGTGATCTTACCTGTTCGCGAGGACTGTTAGGACTCTGCCCAGTCTGTCTGTCGTACGCAGCACGGAGGAAGGGCATGTGTTTAGCGCCCTGACACTCCGGGTCATACATGTGGTCGCACTTGTCCACCGGGATGCGATGGTGCTCGATAGGGCAGCCAGATTCTGACGCCATTACTATCTCACCAGTCACTACCTGTCCTGTTGATGGAAAATATGTGAAAAAGGAGACACAAGGGGAAATATGTTATATTTTTGTTTATACGTGATTTTTTTTTAATTTCAATACGAAGTGATTAAAATTTAGTTTTTAATTTGATGGATTGGTGCTTACTAATTTCACTTCTGTTTCTTTAGTTATCAGATATGTCGATTGAGCTGCGAATTAGGATCAGGTTTAAGTAGTTTTTTAGTTTTATAACTCACCAAAGAACGCCAGCAAGGCCGTCCTGTTTGACAATGATGGTAATCCGTCTTGACCGCGCATGAATAACTTGGACAGAGTTCTAGCTCCTGGCCTGTCTGCTCCTGCCATCATGTATACACCATCCGCGTACGAAGCTGGAGTTTTTCGTGTTAGTCTACTGTCTGAGAACAATATTGACATTTATCGTATCGAAAAATAAAACGCTTATTTTGTCTGTATTTTATCGAAGATTAACAGATATAGAAGTGTGTATAGTTAAATACACTACACCAATAAAACGTTATTCCAATTACAGTTGACAGATAACGTACTTTTAAACCTACTACACCGACCCAGATAAATAATTCACAAGAAATCGAAAATGGTAAAGTCGTGAAAGGGTCTCTAAAATTACAAAGTAATAAAATGACAGACGCTGAAAATAATTTTGCTAATACATATCTTTCGTAATTAAAATAGATTCTTTTTTTTGACGCTTAAATGGAGGAAAACCACAATAATGCTATTTTAAATCTTTATTTTGTAATTAAGAATTACGCACGAAAAAATCGCTTGTAATTTTCGTCCATTTGAATATGTCATATAAATTATGAAATCACTTTATAATATGTTGTAATATCAATTAGTTTGTCCGTATTTACATCGCCGCAGGCTCAAGTCGTGGTAACTTGTCAAAGTTATAAATGACGTGCTAATCTCAAAAATTTATTCCTAATAAATTATCACAGTTAGATAACCAAATGCTTACGAACTACATAATGTGTTGATAAATAAATATTCAAATATACCAAATATCAATAATTAAAAAAAACATTTAAACGTATTCATTGCATGTTTATCTATTTTTAATTGGTTTTAAAAACTAACCTATACGACCTCTAGATGAATATTGACTTTAATGATATTTAATATATTTTAAGTTACATTTAAGCATATTAATGCTCGGAAGTATAAGAAAAACTGACCATCTGCAAAATATCGGTTATATACATCAACCATTTAAAAAAATACTTTAAATTCTTAATTGTTAATAATATATTGTAACTTAAACTGACGAGACACAACATTAATGCGTTGACTAAAGAATATAAAATAAACCTTAAAGTAATAACTAAGCATATATTTGTTAACATAATATCCATTATTAGACCACCATAGTTTGCTTGTATTTGAGCAATACTCAGCTGAGATATTCGACAGCAGCCACATATATCACAATAATTATAGAACACATAACGTACATGTTTCACAACTTAATAATAAACAGTGAGTTTGTTTATGTTGTGAATAAGAAACATTTATCAGTAACAGAAACATATGAATATCGATGCAGAGATAGCTTACGCAATGTGAACGTAAGTTGCATTTTGTTGTTTTGGTTAACTTAAACGTTCATGGTCTTAAGATTAAACAAATAATATATTTAAAATTGTAATGAAGTCGATTTACATATGTTACGTAACTTTAAATTAAAGTTTAATGAAAGAAAAACCTACCTACCTGCAATATCTGATCTGAAATGATTGAAATGATCAGTTATAATATTATCAGTTATTTAAAAAAAATGTTGAAATCCATTTACAATATATTCGTAAAGAAAGTTTATTTGTAGCCCCTAACGAATGTTTAAAATAAGTTACTTTATAAAAAAGTAAACATAATTAAGTCTGCTATTTCAACAATACTGGTGTACAATTCATATCGCACCGTATATCATTGTACTTAGTAATCTTGCAGAACACCATTCATTGGGAAACCATTGATGTAAGCAATACAAATGTTAATTTGTCTAAGCTTTAGTTCCAGTAATGATAGCAGTCGACCAAAATAAATTCAATAAACGTGACCTGTACACATGCGGGAAAATCAATGGTTCACACGAAGTCATTAATTAGTTTTTGTCCGCACGCCGCTGCTAGACATTAACCTACGTACAGAACATGCCAATGCGTCTATTTACCTTGATAGCCATCAGTAACACAAGACGAATGACAAATTAAACAAGTCTTTATTCAAGTACTCTGGTATCACTAGTGACCGTGACGTAGCCTCTAATCGACTCGGCTTTCTATTTAATTAAAAGTAACGTTTTTTCTGGTAAACCATGCGTACACATGCTTATTCAGTAGTTAACCATATTTGCAATACAATATTCATGACAGTTTAAGAATAAAAAATAAAAATAATAGTTGGTTGCGGTTTTAGTAAAAGACTACATTATAAAGAAATTAAAAGCAGAAAAAAAACTGAATTGGTTGATCCAAATAAAAAAGTAAGTAAATATGTATGTTAAATTTAATAGATAATTATACAGACAATGAATTTAACGATTAATAATAAAATTATTAAAAAAAATGCAATAACTGAGAATGTATTATTGTAGCATTGAGACGCGATTTGAAAACAAATACAGTTCATTGATATGTAGACTAATTTATGCTTGTTTTTGTTTAATTCATTTTGCACGATTAAATAGGAATTTTTCATATTTGAATGTTATAATACTATTTAATTATCCTTCGTCACGCAATCGCTATCCTTCATAAAAAAGTAAACAAATATACGATGGTAGGACATGACATATTATTATTTAGTATGCGTTTAATAAATTCTAATCTTTTGCAGCAAAGATTATTGCATGTAGCTATAACAGAAATAATTAATGTAATTATTTTTATCTTAGAAAAATTAAATATTTTTATTAAACTTTGCAGTAAAAGAATAGCTTTTTGAAACAACTTTTAAGCGTTGAAGTCTTTTATATGGGCGTTTTGTTTACTTGTTTTACTTAAAAATAACAGTCAAAGTCATAAATGACTAATTCCATTTGAATGTCATCAAAAGACTTTGTAATTTAATTTAATTCATTATTTATATGTTGATGAGTCTCACAGTAAGATTCCATTTGCGTTTTCTTAGGTCGGCCTATGTTTTATGCAATTATACCGTTATGAATATTATTATCTTAACGTTATTTATACAATTTACGTTATAGATGGCGTAGCAACCAGATCAGAAAAGAACTCAGATATGACTGAAAGTAACGAACCCTTAATTAAAATTGTCATTTTAAAGTTGGATCTCCCGAGAAAATACTTTACTTTAAAAGCAGAATCTGAGTAAAATTTTCATTTCATTCCAGTATTTCTAAAATTATACAAGTATTTTCGTGCAATTAAATCAATTTATTGATCAAAACGAATAATTTGAATTCAATCTTGACGTAAAAAAAAATTAATACTTGCGCTAGTAGTGACTCCACAGAACTATTACAACGAGGCCATACAGATAAATCATATACTTTATTGATATTAGTTCTGAATACCAGCATAACAATAGGAACAGATAAAAAATAGTGGCCTATTGCAATATTATTTATTAATGTGTTGCAATCGTAAGAATTTGATGAGCATATTTTAAAACAGAGGTAAAGAAACTTGTCAGTACATCCCATTATGTAAAATGTATATAGTCAAACTGTGACAGTATACAAAAATCTATAAAAAATATGTTCAACATCAAAATGTAGACTTTAAGATACTAAACACAATTCAAATAGCAGTTAGTTAAAATACGTACCGACGGAACCCCAGTCGGGGTAAGCTCTGTTGTTGTACCAACCATCGTAGCGCTGTTTTTCATAATATATTTCTGAAACAAACAAAAAAAAATCATTTCACATATCATATCAAACACAATAACATATTTTATATAAAATATTTATGCTGTTCGTTGGCATTTCAGCGATGTGTAGACGTTTGATATTAGGTAATAATATAAAGTTTTTCAGTATTTTTACTTCTGATTATATACCTATTATTTGTAATTTTAAAAATATTGTGTTACTAATTACAACATAAGATTACCAAATAATAAACTAAACATTAATATTAGCTTTAATATTTTGTTACTGTTCATTTTATTTGTTTAAAACAGTATAAAGATAATTTGTTTTCAAATTTTATTTAAAATGGTGTATCTAATTAATGTTTATCAGAAATATGTGATCCAGTCAATAAGTTTAATCGTAAAAAGCTGGCAAACCGAGACAAGATTCCAAAGCGTATACAATTAACCTCTTACGTGAGATGAAAATAAATTACCCTTTAACATAGCAAGTTACTTTTCGTTTGAGTTTAAGCTTGATCTAAAATCTAGATGCATTGCATTTACAATCTGTACGAAAAATATTTAATAATTTTGGCTGGAACTATTATATAATAGCTTTCGTCCGCTACTCTGTCCGTGTAGATTAAAAACAATTTAATTAGTAGCCTATGTGTTCTTTCAGTCTATGTTTTATATCTATGCCAAATTTCAGCAAGATCGCATTTATAATATAAGTAAGATTATTATAAAATTTATAAAGTTATATATTAATTTTATTCTGCATTCTGAAATATAACTTTTACGCCGATTTAGTTTATTATATGTTGTTGTAATGTTAATTGTTTTTAAATAACGTCTATGAAAAGTAAACAATGTTAAGAATGACAAATTACTTACTCCTATACATTTTTTTTAATTTCAGAAAACTAAATATGTATTAAATGTAAGAAAACAGTAACTAGTACATATATTAATGTTGACATTTTATACTTAAGTGAAGGTGAATGTAATTGGTCATGAAACATACATGATACAGTAATATCTGCACCTGCAGCAATTGCACGCCGGTGTACTTTAAATCTGTTTCATATTGCACTTGTTTTTTCTCGGCAATATTACTTTAATAATTATTGCCGTGTAAATGTTTTACGTTGTTTATAATCTGTTTATTATTGACCCAAATGATTAAGACACTGAATGCGATTTGTCCTACATTTGTAATACATACATATTTATACTCTGTATTTATTTATTTATTTTATTCATTGACTTAAAGGTGACATAGGTAGTAAATTAATATTATTATTTCAAGACAGGAGTTACAATATTCCTCCCAACTAGGGTTGACGACAGGCATATGGCCAGCCGTGAAAATAAAGCCATAAAATTAATAAAACCTTATCCGCCGACCTCACGTGAGTGGATAAGGTCAAGGAGATGATAAGATATTAGAGTAGTACGGGCATGATTGCATGAAAACTTACCTAAAACTAACTCAAAGTTAACTGTAAATAAAACTTGTTGTCAGTTGACATAAGCTAGATAAAATAAATTCTAGGTCAACGATTCGACGTTCGATCAAGATATTGATTTATATAATTGTAATAGTAAAGGTTGTTACAGGCGCAGCTGTCAGAACTTCTTTGACAGCAGTGACAGTGACGGCGAACGGCAATAGGCGTGCATCCGACGCGCTCCACTTTGGAAACTATCAATCGATATTATTCAAAGTTTATCGACATATCTATCAATAGTAGTCGACAGCTATAACTGTACGAGTAATTTATGCATACATTTTTTAACGTACATACTATAACGGTAACTGTACTAAGATATTTTTTTAACTAAATCCAATCTATTCATATATTTTAATCTACATTTAATGTTAGGTAAAAAGTATAGTGAAGTTGGTTAAAAGATTCGTGATCTTAGTCAAGCTGAAGTATAAGAAAATAAGACGCATGATATGCAAATTACTATAATAGCTCGCAAAGTGGCGCTAATTGTAATACTTAACATTACAAAAAGAAGATTAGGGGTTTTCTGAATGAGAACTATTCAAATTGACGTGTGTTTTATGCCGGTGATTGATGTGAAGTTAGTTTTTTCTGACCGTATCCGCGTATAAAAACTAAATCCGGTACAGTCAGCAGGGCAAATGAGTTCTTGAGAAAAAGAAGCATCTTTTTTATTATCTTCTTATAGCAAATGAGATCATATCTTTAAAAAGAGGCATGATCTTAACAGGGTTAGCTTTTTTTTTCACATAATAGTATATGGGTTCATAATATATTTATTTTGAAGGATATAATAGTCGTAACTCTCATAATTTGATGGTTGCCATGTTGCTATGTTGCCATTTGTTATGAATAACAAATTACGATCTTACATACATAATATTAAATTTTGCACAAATCGATTAAAAGGTCTCACTCAGCTTATTGCTAACGATTTATGCAAATATTAACGTGCGTTTCCACGAACTACCGAAGCACATGTACAAAAATATACTGTTATTTCTCTAACTACATTTGAACAAACAAAGATAATGACATGTTTTTATACAAGTATTTTATCAGTGGAAACTTATGGTAAGTTATAATGATGTAAGATAATGGTACAGACATGCGTAAAACGGAGATCTCATCGCAACGCATCTGCTAATGTTTATATGACAAGGAAGTTATTAATTTGTTGGTAGCAACAACTTCATTAGTATAATTAGTTATAGGAAACCATAATTGACATTTATTTTACGTTAAAATTATCAGTTGAGTAAGATCATGTTTACTAATAACGTTACCAGTTAAATTGAAGTTTTTTCATTTTAACATTGATGGGTACTACGAGTTAATACTAAAAATTTTAAATACTCTTTGATATTTATTCCAATGACCCAATATTGTTATTTCTAGGAATTTCTAAAAACACGCGATATCCAAATCGTGGCAAACGTCATAAGAGTCATCGTCCAAATATCTACGTGGTCAGCGGAGGCCACACAATGGCGACCTTCGTCTGCTTTCTCTCGCGACATATGCTACGCGACTTGAACGCACGTACATATACGTACTATTAAACATTTTTACTGGCCACTGAATGTTTGGAGAATTGTTATCAGAACGGATTAGATGTTAGTAAGCAATATCAATTATGATGATTCTTAGAGAACATGGGACTAGTGTTTTCTATTTGCCAAATTATGACAAACATCGTATTTGTAACTCCTTATACGTATGTATGTTTCTAATCAATTTTTATTACTTATAAATGTAATGATGCTGATCAAAATATATTTAAGTACTGTCCGACAAGGATGGTAACAAGAGTACTATTGGAAATATGAAGTATTATAATATTAAAAAACTTTCTTTAGTCTTTTGTTTTTTTTTTTTAATATTTTTTATTTTTTTACTTATACAAGTGATGTCTTTTATAATTGTTTACTAATCTAAATTACATCACGTTAATGTTCATCGTTCGAATCGTAAAAGGTATATATGCAAGGTCATTAAATATCAAGTAGCAAGTAGATCGTGCGAATGCAATGTAAAATACAAGTAGGAAATTTTATGCTAAAATCCAGGAAGCGTTTAATCCTAGGCTTCGATCTCAGGAAGTCAGCTGAGAATTGACATTTAAATGTCAAAAAATGTCCCGGATGCACATTGAGAGGTTGATAAATCTTTTTAATATTATAAAGGCGAATGTTTGGATGGATGGATGTTTGTTAGAAGATATTCTCAGAACAGCCGCATAGATCTCGCTGAAATTTGACATAGATGTAGAACATAATCTGGAAGAACACATAGGCTACTAATTAAGATTTTTTTAATTCCGCGCTGACGGAGTCGCGGGCGACAGCTAGTATAACATACATTTATACTAAATTACATATTCCACAATATTTTTACGATATGTAAAAACACTAATAATATAAGTTACAAAGGGTCTTAGTGAAAAGTTATATTTAAGGTAAATGGTATAAACGTACGTAAAGTCCAAGATATTATTTTATACAAAAGCATCGCGCCGTAAAGTTGGTAATTATTTTTTTGCGGCCGGATAGGTGTTAATTAAAAAAAACTCATCAAAAAATAATTTAATGCCTTACATGCAAATAGTAATACTATTTTGCCCAAGGCTTAAGTCGGTAAGATCTTAAAAAGGAAGTAATTAACAGTTTCCGTTACTACACAGTTCTTAACTTACTACCTAAGTTACTAAAGTTACTTAAATACTATTAAGGTTAATGATAAAGTATTTCCATTATTTTAATTGTTTTTGAATTGTCTAACAAATTAGTTATAAATATAAAAAGAAAATTGTAAATATTTATTACATTGAGAGGATTACTTTTATTTATCTGACCTGTTTTTTTTTCATAAATACTTATCGTAATGCATTGGTATACTGATAAAGCACTAATAACCTTCCTTGCTAATGTACGGATATGCAAGATTGTATAAAAACTTTTAGCGTACTTGCGAAACTTAAGGTCGATGATACAAACGTGTTCGATAACGCAAAACTATTTTGGACAATTAAATGAAGAACAAATATTAATTTGCCTTAAAAGAATAGCAATATATAAGTAGCACAAGCTATATAATAATCTTTATAAGAGTAACTTATAAAAAAGTAAAGTGCAAATAATTTTAAGATTTAAAATTACTTAATCCTAACTTAATGTAACTCAGTTAATATTATACTGTTAGGACTGTTGAGGGTAGTCTCACAAAAGGTTTTATAAGGACACATGCGCTGCTGCTCGAGGCAGTCTCTTTCCATCCGTCATTGCGGAACGTCTGACATTTTTGTTTATTCACGTTCGGTTTGAGTTTATACTACAGCGAGGATTATTATGAAGTAGAGTTAAATTCATTATTTCGCTGTTAGTTTAATTCTTTTAAAATACTTTTGCATCAAATATCTTACAATACATATATATTTGCAAATAAAAGTTTTCTGATAATAATTGATTGCGATGAAATTTTGCACAAATTTCTAATCGAAATCTACAAAAAACTTAATTTAAAGTCTTGTACAAGTTAAATAGTGACAAAATGCTATTAAGTTAATGTATTAACTAAGACCTTGACCTACCGGAAGCCGAACTATCGTGAAGGTTGCAAAGAAATTCTGCAAAGAATTTCGTGACTCCATTACGGCGCGCACGCATAAAATGTCAAGATCCTGACGTCACAGTAGCAAGTTCAAGTGTTAATGTTCGAAACGACATGATCCACTTTATGATTCTATCTATATAATACTTGATAGTGGTCTTTTGGCTGAAAGAAGTTTTTTATGACTTTGAGCGAGCTTACAAATCACTATGTAACTTTCTGGTAGTTCTATAAAAAAGGTAAAAATTTATTAAAATCTTTTTTATAATAGTCCTTAGCTGAAAGAAATAATTACCACAAAACGTGTAAAATCTAGTACTTCACAATAACCTTCGTAACTAAAGAAGCTGTTTACTCAGATCTACAGAACTTTTGCCATCTTTCAAATTGTAGCAGATTTGTAGGATTAACATCCTTAATTTGCGGTATCCGAATACTTTAGTACGCTTTGCTTTGGGGTACAATTTTTTGCTATCGTTACTTAGTAGCTTTTTTTATGTTAATTTTATTATTTGTTCTTGGAAGCTACATGATATCACATCAATGTGTCGTGTACAAGAAGAATGGTACAGTTTGAACAAAAGAATCCGGAGCTGTATCATCCGTTACCGAAGGACTTTGACATTAAAGGCAAAATTACACAAGCGGATCCTATTTGTTAAGTTCCTATTAAGATCTGTTTGTTTATAAATCTGTAGTGCATATATCAAATGTTTACCACCAAATGTAGAGATTTGTTTTTTAATTTGGTTTACAAAATATTCAATTTAAACATTTCAATTGATTAATCTGTGATAATAATTTTCTTTTTATTAATTTCACACTATTGTACGACTTTCAATATTGACTTAGTAGAAAAACAAATCACTTGTCGAAATTGACCTTGTTTGACCTTATGATATTGAAATTTTAGTTGTAACATTAATATAACATGATAGAGGTTAAGCTAGGTTTGATCGTTAGAATGCACATCGCTCGGATGTAAGTGAGGTTTTGTTTGCCTTCAGCGCAGTGGGTGTGCTACCAACTTGCCTTTTACGACATGGTAGCAAGTGTTACTATTCTATTTGTATAGAAAATAATTTAAAATATCAACCAACTGACTGTACCCTTATAACATTTCTGCGAACAACACCAATCGAATACATGATAAGTATTGGCTACATGTCACAATGGAACGGACATACAGAGAGATAAGAATCAGGATAATATATTTTTATGTTTGTTTCAACTTACCAGGATCACAAGAACACAGAGTAATGGCGAAGAGGAGTATAACACAATGCATTTTCGACCACGGGCGCCAACTGGCAGCCATCTTGATTTTTGGAAATCTGAAATAAAAGAATAAATTAGTTTGCATCAAACAATATTAAACATACAATTTGAAGCTATTGCTATGTTCGCCGCTATTTAACCTTTGTGGTAAAAGGATTGGTGCACTTGCTAAATCGATTAACTATCGATTGCAAAGTACAAATATAAACTATGTTTTTTTTTTTCAAATTAATTATTTTTATTAAGGTAATGTTTGAAAAGTAGCGTAATTACATTTCACTAAGGTCTCGTTACAATGAACTTCAACTTGATTTACTTTGTGCGAAATGAGCAAAAACCTTCAATAACTGTACTTGAGTGAATATAATTCAAGTGTACTCGCAAGGTCAATCAACTGATGTATGGTATGGCGAATTTTTTTACAATGTATGATCTTGAATAAAGCATTTTGTCCTCTGCATTAACTTTTTATAAAATGTAAGTTAATAAAAATGTATTATTATAAAATAATTTTTCAACTACTTGTTTAGATTGTGTCTATATTAATTATCGATGCATATTCGGCATTATTATTTAAGGGACATTAGTAAGAGACTTATGCTGAGAATACTTAAAATATAGTGAATACTAAAAGAAAAATACAAAAAATATCCAGCGAAAAAAAATATTAGGCAAAGAACAAAAATAACCGATGCTCTAAGACAAGCACTCAAGTTAAAATGGCAATGGGCAGGACACATATCACGCTTCACCGACTCACGATGGACCATACAAGCAACAAGATGGAAAGGACCACTTGGAAAAAGAAATGTAGGTAGGCCAAATAAACGGTGGTCTGATGATATAAAAGATAAAGTAGGAAGAAACTGGATAACCTTAGGTAGAAACAGAACTGATTGGAAAAAGATGGAGGAGGCCTTCACCCAAAGTGGGGTCCATATCTAAATGTATGAATCTAACTATACTAATATAAATATAAGCAAAACACTAACAATACTAAGAAAATACTACTCTTGTAAATAGCTTATTTTAGATGTGGAAATAAAAAGGCTTTATTATTATTATTATTATAGTAAGAGACATTATTTGTAAATCCATTCCTAGGTGTATAATTATAATTTAGTTTAATAACTTGTACGCATATTACAAGTTTGCATAGTTTTTATTTCCCTGTTGCATCACTAATGTATGTGTCGGTGCGTAAACGGCTTATAAAAGACAACGCTTCATGAATACTCAAGACCAACATGACTTATTTGATTATTAAATAAGGAAATACAAGTTAAGAACTTAGTTATTACAATTAAGAAAACATCAAACTTTACACGTTTACACAATACTGAGTCATTCTAACATTTAGGATCGAGTAAGTTGGGGAAACTTTGGATTAATGATTACATTTAAAATTATCCATTTTATTCTTCCTTATTAAACAACTGTTGCCCGCGATTTTGTCAGCAGAAAATAAGAATTAAAAAAAAATAGCCTCAGAAATTACCCGGAACAAACACGGATTTGCAGACAGACATACATACAAAAGTTTTAAAAATTCTATTTTCATTATGAACAAATCAAATAATATCATATGCACGTAATATGATTATTTTTTCGGTGTTACATGCAGACATTTCAATTTTATTAAAAGTATAGATATAGATAGAATAGGTATTAGAAGGGGAAAGAACTAAAATAAGTCATGAAACACTTTTAAATAACGTAAAAATACTAATATATATTATAATATACTAATATATAATATAATATAATAATTACTATCCTAACAATACGAAAATATATTGTAGCATTATGCTGCTTATTAATAATTTATTAAATAATATTAAAAGTTTCTTATGATTCAAATAAAAGCAAAACCTTTTGCAATTCAGGTATCTTGCAGCATTAGTGAATTCATTCCACACACATTGCCGTTCGACTTAGTGCAAGTGATACACCGCTCAATATAAAGTTTTAAATACCTTGCAATAAATTTAGTATTATAAGAGTCAAACTTTATGTTGGCTTGTGGTTAGCTGTGAGCGCATGTCTTTGTAGACTCATGCTAAGGCGGTGTACTATATTTAGACGAAAGCATATACACGGTTGTGCTTCGCCTCCGAATACCTGTATGAAAACGCGTCGACAGAGCTGGGCATTAACTCGTTAATCCGTTAATCGTTAATTAACGAAGTTAACATTTTGCTTAACGGATTAACTTTTAAGTTAACTTCAAAAAGTGTTAACGCTTTTGTTAACTTCCGTTAAACTCAACTTCCGTTAATAAAAGTCCGTTAATCGTTAAATTAGAGACTTGAAGACGTGCTGTCATTTTGTTTTAATTACGCGCCACGCCACGCTCGTAAGTTCAGCTATGACGGGCGACTGTCGGCGACTCGAATGGTAAACGAACGCGTTGATAATTGATATATGTGAAGTTTGCGTGCAAGTGTGATGCATCAGAGCGTCCGGGAAAGACGTGAACAACAGGACAAAATCAAAAGAAGGTTCGAAATAGTATATTTCATTACGAGTATATAAAAGCAAGAGTATGTAATAGCCCACATTCCGAATGCTCTTCGTCCCTGCAATACCCTCCAATCCCTTTTTGAGCAACTGTATTAAAACACTTTTAACTCGTGCTTTTTCTTTAGCTTTTCCAAACTCGTGCGTTCTCTTTCCCAACTGTCAAAATAATTTCTATTAAAAAGAAAAAACCAACCACGAAGTTTATACAAAAAAAATCATTGAAGTTTTTATGATTCATGCAAATATTGCTAAAAAGAAGCTCCTAATTTGTTACAATATCAGATTTAATGATTTTATTGAATGAATTAGGTTAGGTTTCATTTTATTTCATCTCATTAAATTTCATTTTCATTTCATATCAATAAAAATAATGTACTGAAGACTCGGCCGTTTGGGCATAGTTCCCCTTGCCTACCCAGAATGGGTGAAGAAAACCAAAAAAAATCTCTGTTTGTATTCTTTTACGGTTGGCGCCATTTTTCAAACATTTTAGTAAGTTGAGTTTATTGTGTTTTTATTATTCTATTAAATTGCTTCATTTTTTCGCAACTGTATTAAAAATAGTTGTTCAGTGCACGTGCGGAACTGTCATTAGAACTTGTTCCAACTGTCAACCCTCACCTTCAGCTGCGCCTCGGCTCGGGTAGACATTTGTCCTAACTCTTTGCAGTGACAGGCTTTCCGCACTCGTAATGAAATATACTATAATGCATTCATACTTGTCTCTAATACTAATGTGTTATAGAATATATAGTCAAATTACTATTTTAAACAAGTGTCGCCACAAAAGTGTGAAATTAGTATGTATAATTTTTTGCATGGTTAACTGTTAACGATTAACTTTAACTTGCGTTAAATTTTCGAGAATTGAACGCTTTAACGATTAACGAAGTTAATTTTTTAATTAACGCTTTAACGATTAACGAAGTTAACTTTTCGATTAACTGTGCCCACCTGTGCGCGTCGATATATTAAATTGTGTTCAGAGTAGTGTCTTGTGCGATCCCAAGCCATCTTAAAGTTTGGATGGCATTATATCAAATGGACGTGTTGCAGCGACGGGCAAGATCATGCCATATTCGTCGAATGCCTTAAGCGAATCATGTCAACTTGTATTTACAATATTTAGACCTTCAGAGTTACAAGTGTTTGAGGTTACTTTAGTTTGTTTTACAATCAGCTCTTCGAAGATTGTTACAATGTATCGCTAGGCCATGACTCTTGGTATATACCTCTTAGTTGTTCTTGTTGCACTTTCATTTTATTTAGATTTGACATTAAGGTAAATGGATTTGTTTATAGAATTTAACTAGCGAAATATATAAAAAAGACTTATCTATGTATTATGTTAGGCTGTATCCCAATCTATCCCAATTACTAATTTCATACAGATTCGTTTAGTCGTTCTAAAGTTACCTACGTGATAACAAACATCCATCCATGAAAACTTTCGCATTGATTATAATTTATATTCTATTGTAAACTTGTGTACTTTTTGTTTTAAAACCGTAATATCAAGAAGTGATATTGATCAAATGTCTAGAATAAATGTACTAGCAAATATGAATAAAACATCAAGCAGTAGAAGTGTCAGCTGAATAAAAGAAACTATATCCCTTGGTATTTGTGCGAGTTAAATCATGTTAATATGTTAGTTAAATCTAACATTAAGTTACAAATAACATATCAGGCAGTTTTTATAATATAAATGATATGATATGATTTTAATCTTGGCGTATAAATACATTGCAATAAATTTTGATTGTAGTTTGTAGTTTGCAATACGTGTCTGCAGACAAGTAATCCGCTCGTAAAAGTGGGTCACAATGAGCATTATGATATAGCATTATGATTTTAAATGATATTTTATTAATACCTAAAATGTAGTAAATAATTATTTTATATGCGACTGGAAGTTGCCCGCAACTTCCGATTGAAATAAATCTAGCCTATGTCACCCCAGGACATTGTGGCTTCCTACCAGTAAAAGATTTTTTCAAATTAGTTCTGTTGTTTCGGAGCCATACAAACAAAAAATCAAATCTTTTCCCTTTAAAATATTATTATAGACAAACTATGTATCGCTTCTTCTCTGCTTATCGTCAATTTGGATAATTGTCATTATAGTATACTGTTTGAAATATTTTTGTTACAAATATGCGAAAAAAATCAGAAACGTGATTTCTTATACTAGGTTTTATTGTTTTGTGAATCAAAATCACAAATTTGAGGTAGGGAAAGATGTTCGATCGCGCTTGGCGCTTGGCCCACATGTAACGTTGTGCAATGTGGCTCTCGACGGCACTCGCGGCACCCAGCCCGCCGTAGCACGCAATCTCTGCCCTCGTACGTGCCGAGATGACTTATCACACCTACACAAATACATGAACGATAATAATAGTTTACATATTTAAATGTTTTGATTGCTTACGTAAGCATACGTATCTCTAATGTTTTATGCACTAATTATTCTTGCTCGTATTTGTCCTTCAAAGGTAGCTAACGCATCTGCAATCATCTAACTTATCTATGGGCAACGATTATTACGTGATTTTAGCAATATCAGGCCGCTCGCTCGTTTGCCATTTTATTTTTTAAATCTTTCATCATCGTCGAATATATAAAACACAAACAGAACTCTACAATTCAGTTAACAACCTCATTTAACGTCGAATAAATTTTTTGCAGGGTAAAAGTAATACCAATTAAAGTATTTGCAAAAGACAGTGTTTTTATATTTAGTGACATTTAATTATAATATATTTAATTGCTCATACAGTTGTAAAAGTTCCAAATAAGTCCGCCGGTGATTGTTAGTGTTGCGAATTAAGACATTGAGTTGTACGACTTGTATCGCAAACGGTGCGTGGCAAAAACGACCACTTACTTTGTTGTAGGTATTATCTTATTCAAACAATTCGAAGTGATTGCTACATAGTACATATACTTGTAAAATTAGACCAATTATTGAGAGAAAATCTATTTAAAATTATACTCAACATTTCTTTGTAATTTTTTTTAATGTACAATTCATGAAAGTCTTTTATATTACTCCCTACAATTTGTACTATTGTGCCTTATAAATCGGGTATAACTTTTTTTACAAAATAAATGATCATCGCCAATGAAAATTTGCAACATCAAAGGATATAATAGAAAGAGTATGCTCCCTTATTGAAGGAGCCTAATATTACGATTGTATTTCTCAAGATATTACCGATAAGTTTCGAATTCATAAGATAAAATAATGACCGGTCATATATAATTGCGCTTAGGCAAGCGGTGCATGGTTGTGACCCATAAAACTATCAGACAAGGCCGTCTTACCAAACTGGTGTCTTCGTAGCGTGCCGTCTAAGATAATACGCTTTAACACGTTAGCTGCGAGGCCATTTTGGCGGAACTTTCAGCCAGTGCGTTTGAGGTCTGTTCGTGGCAAAGTTGAACATTTTTCCAGTGCTATTGAGGCCTCTCCTGCCTCACAAAATTATGTTTTCGAAAAACATTTTTAAAAAGTCCAAATTAGACGATATTTGCTTGAAACTTCACTCTTATGAACTTAAATATGTGCATAATATGAATCTAGCTTCGCCTGGAGTTAGGACGTTTCGTTAATGAAAAATGTAAAATTAAAAATTTGTCATCGGTTCTGCCTCAAATCGCACTGAAAGGAAGGTCAATTAATGCCTCGACTAGTGATGGGATTAAAAGAGAGTTGTAGTTACGATAAATGTTTATTGAGTATTAATCACTGAAAATGTTTTTCATTAAAACATGGTAAACAAAAAGATTTGTCACACTGGACACAAAAAGTCACAATTTTTTTAGTTTTCTTAGCAGCTTGCGTGCCATTCAATGTCAATCTTAATTTTTCGTAGCAACCTACGCAGCGCTTTCTTTGACCACCTCTTTGGAACAAATGATCAGCACATCTGCCGATAGGAAATCTTGAAATAAAATATATATTTTAGATCTCTTGTGTGTGTGCGTGCGTGTGTGTGTGTGTTTGTGCGTGCGCGTGTGTCTGTGTGTGTGTTTGTGTGTGTGTGTGCGTGGCTTTGTCTGTGCGTGTACTTATCCGTTCATCGATTTTAGGCATATATGGTACAAATTATGCCCTAGCGCGTAGTTATTTTACTATACCTGAAAGGAAAGGAAATTTCCTTTTTTTTTAATTTGAGTCTTGTTGTTTATTTTGGATTTCGTAAGTGTTTTTGCGTTTACTTTTTGTTTTTTTTACTCACAAGTGTGTTGAAAAACATCGTATGAGGGAGCATGATGATTGTTGGTCGCTCGGTTTTCTTGTAGAGGTCGCCTTTGAACAATGCCACCTCGCACGCAATAATCAACTTTGCTACCTAGTAGCATAACATACTAATATATGTCTTGTTTGCGTTTACGTTACCGCGTAGTACATATGTGAGAGTGTGGGTCTGTGTGTATGTATGTATGTACCTAGTCTTACTAATTTCAGTATAGCAGCCGTGGCCACCGAAGAAACAACTCGAACTTTCCAAAAGAAGATAAGACTTCCTACTATTAAGGAATCTGGAATTGTAAACCAGAAATATAAATATAACATTAAAATATATGAGTAATAGGTACATGCTGCAGCATTAGCAAAACAATCCACACTTAAAAAAGGGCAAAATTGCAAAGGGGATTTTTGTTATTGAAATATTGGATTTTAGTCATGGTGTGACGAGAGCAAGCTTTTGCTCTCGTCTCAGCGAATAATCAGCAAAAACATTTAACGTTCTCTGTACAAAAACGATGATCAGCACACAATGGTAAAAATTGCCACTATGGACTAAACTTCGAATGGAACTGTGACTTGCTTAAAATAACAGTGAAGAATAATCCACAACTGAGCACACATTTTAAGGCAACACCCATGTGCAAAACAAAATAATGATGATAATTGAGTATTGTTAGTGGTGAATGTGCGTGCGTGCGTGCGTGCGAATATTATATTAAGTATAAGACGTATTAATCGTGCTATTTAATAGTAGCTTGGCTATTAGTGTTGTGTTTCTGGCTCGTAAATACATTCTGTGTCCGATTTATGCACTTTTGGTTCAACATAGACACAGGCCACCCCCTTAAAATTCAAAGTTGCAGTAATTTAGGTTTTGTATGGTATAAGTAAAATTTTTACCGAGGTCAACATAGTTTCTTATAACTCCAGTAAACATTTTCAAATAATTCAGATTAGTACTTCATCTGACTTATTTGGTATTATTGGTTTAAAACTTTAAGGATTTTAAAATAAAGTTCTACGCTCAATCTTTAATAAATCCTGCCAAAACGCCCTCGAAACTCGAAACGTTATCGAAACTTTCCACAACACTAAGCTAGGATCCGCGGCGCCCGCGCCGCCCGCGCTTCGTGCAGTGCGGCCATGAGGCCTACAAATTTTGAGATAGATTTGACCTCAATCCGCACTAGGCGTAATTAATTTCTTTTCAGTGCGTTTGGGGCCTGTAGGACCTCATTTTTATCTAATTACGCCATTGGGCTAGATATCGCAAGAAAAACATTTCTATATATTTGACTCTGTCGTACTCATAGAAATACTGATTTAGTAGCCTCCCGCACAGAGCGAAACAACCCGATTTTGACTGCCGCACCAGCGAGAAGTCACGCTTTGGGCCTGTTCTGCCTCAATCCGCAGTTAACGTGTTAACAATAAAATGTATGATCACAGGCTTATGAACATCCATTAGCCTTAAGATCAATTATGTTCTATAAATGTATTTACAGCTACTTCTTAAGCATATTTACAAGAAATCTATAGTTTATTCGTAATTAAGTAAACAATTCCTGGTATCTTACAAAAAATAGAGAGTGAATTTCCAGTGACTGAAATATGTTCTTTTTTATTTAATATATGTAGCAGCTAAAAAGAGGTTAATGTGTTTCTTTATCAATCCTTCATCTTTCGAACAATACTAAGCAATTTTAGTCTTAAATTAGCATAGTTTTAGAGCAAAAGCCCTGTCATTCTTTTTACTTTGAACTTTAATTGCTGGATAAGAGGCCGTTAAACGGTTTCATAAACCTTAATGTAGATTTCTTGTGCCTACACTAACCAACTCTATTAACCATTAAATGGCAAGTTTGTCAGTAACTTAAGTTTCTGTCAAACATGAATTTGATGGTACATGACATGACCTTCGTTGCGTGTAATCGCTGCGATTCGCACCTTTGTTTGCACAAGCTTGCGCGTGTGAAGTTGATAACTGGCTGATATTACGTTATTTGAAACTAACTTAGGCCTGACGACGCTAGTTTTCAATATTCAGATATAATAAAAAAATATAGGTCATGTTTTTTTTATAATAGAAGGGGGCAAACGACCGGCGGGAACACAAAGGTGATCATCGACGCCCATTGACATTCGCAACACTAGAAGAACTGCAGATGCGTTAAAACAATTAAGAAAATTTCCAATGGTGAAAGATTTTTAATAAAACTACATATAGTTTTGTTAAAAATCTTTCACCAAAAAATATTTTTAAAATTCTATTTTCATAAAAATAGAATTTTAAAAATATTTTTACACAGCCTTTATAAGTACGCACTTTTATACGTAGAAAACTTACAAAGTTAACTTCTCTCCTGAACAAAGAAACTATTTTCTTAATAAGTGAGTCATTGGGAATTACAACCGTATAATGTTTGTATAAACTTTTATTAGATTTAAATATAAGTACTAGTTAAAATGATGTTACATTATGAAAAATTGTTTAATAAACATCGTTGAGATTTAAATTTATAACAACACTTTTTTGCTCGATTGTACCTTTATTTTGTCAATAATTGCTCTGAATATGTGTACCTTGAGATCGTAATGATAATGAATTATTTGATTGAGTAAAATTGTCGATTTCTCCCAAAGTAAATGACGCATACTTTTTTTTGCATTCTTAAATTGTTTTCCCCTTTATTTAATTCTACAAAATTTCATATGACACATTAATAAAAATGATTTAATGGACGTATGTTTAGGGTAGCAATGAAAAATATGAAGTAGACATTTTCATATACATTTTAAAGAGAAAATACGGTTAACTACATTAAAAATGTTTTATGACGTCACAGCAGTAAAATAATCTTCAAATACAGTATGATATAACGGTGCCGTGAGTTATGTGGCTAAACCGCCTCGAGACAAGAAGCCATTGTAATAGGTCATTGGCAGGATGTCAACGGAGATCCTCAATGAATCATGAATTATCCCTCCATCTACGAAAACGTTACACATATAGAAGTTCCTAATTTTCACATGGTAAATATATGGGTTAATACGATTATGTCATTTTTATTTGTTACACACGAAGGATATGCTAAGAACGAGACGTTATCTCCTTCAATAAAATGCATTGTAAATACAAAAGGCCTATTCCTACATGAAAAGAGTTGATGAACTCAGTATTAACATTCCACCAATCAGATATTGTTGTAACACCTTTATATTATTTGGTTATGTCTCGACGCCTCGACCCGGTGCTGTAGGCAGGGAGAGAATTTTCATTAAGTATATTCTCTGAACGTATCCCTTGGTTTTTCGACATTAAAAGTAGAAAGAGAAGAAAAAGATAAATTTTATCAATCTAAGCATACTCTTATAGGAAATGGGTGCTCTCATGGGCAATAGGTCAGTCTGAAAATTGAGTGATAAGAGATAAACTGTAACCTGCAAAGATTTCCCACCCAAGAATAGTAACAGCGACTTTATAAGTTACGATTTCGCTTAGTGATATCTTAAAATGACTAACATTGACTATTGTAGAACTATTACAAGAATGAAAGAAGAACTACTAAGAATTTATTAGCATATTATGTTTTATGATCGATGTTACATAACTAAATAGAAATGTATTAAATTTTAATATCAAATTCTTTGGAAAGTCTATGAATAAACATATACAAATGATTTATATCAAAATATTCTTTTGTTATCTATTTTTGAGACAAGAAAATTTATAGTATTCACTAGAGAACTAATTAAGTGACTGCAGATACTTTTGCTCAAGCATTTCTTTGCAGCTTGTTTCAGAGCATTAATTTAAATATTATTTTGTTTTTAAATATGAAAAAACAGGTCGAAACATTTAAGTGCTGTAATAAGATTATCTTTATGTTTTGATGATGCAATAGGAAATTAAAAGTAAAAAAGACTTAATTCTTTATTTTAACTATACCTACTCTAACAGCTAATGATCATTTCAAACATACCTTAGTGTTAGATGTAAAGCTAGGTTAAGTTGCGTCGAATACTTTCGTATCGTAATTATCACAAGTTCATAAATGATAGTATAATTTTGAGGTAGAAATGAAATTAGAATGAAAGAAAGTCTGATAAGAACAAGTTAAACAAACAAAGCAAGTATAATATAATAAAGTTGAGTAAGGTGCGTTTGGAATGATATGGTTAGTCAGTATATTTGTAGTCGTCCGTGGGGGCTAGCGTGGTGTCGTCCTTGCGTTCACCAGATCACTTCGCCCACCTTATCATCGAATGTCATCGTTTAACACCGGCCACTAGAAAGGTTTCACTTACCTCCTATTATTCGAGCATCATTCACACACTGAATGATTCAATCACAACTAATCGAACGCAGGATGTTGAATCAGAAACGTTTGGGAAACAAGAAACGTCCGCGTGTGTTTACGGGGCGAAAGTGTACGCGGAAGTATCACGATGGATGTCGTTAAATACGATCGCTTCGCGCGCGTTTTGGTCCGCGACTCGACGATGTAGCTCTAACGTGGAGGAGAAAGTCTCGGCCGTGGTGCGGGCGCGCCGGTTGGCTACCATTGGTAGGGGGGGCCGTGACGTTGCATGCAAAACCAACTCACGTCTGAGCATCTTCGCAATTTTGAGCATATTATTATGATTCGATGTGGTTTCGAGTAATACACTATTGTGTGAGGTCTCATCCGATAGACTTGAATATTATTTATTCTAATAATGCTTAATAATGTAAAATACGTATATTTAATAAAAACTGTTAATAGAAAATTCTACATGTACCTACATTTTCCAAAATAAGTATATTAAGTAAGTAGTTAGTTAAAATTAAAATCTATAAACAATGAAACGGCTAATTAATTAAGTTTAAATAGCAGTGGATGAAACTTAAGTTAAGTTTACTTATCTTTAGGTTTACTGAATTTCTTTTTTCTTGAATTAGTTTTGCATATTCCGGGTAATTTTCTGCTTGTGATGACTAAAGGAAGTATTAATTACTGGGTATTTTGAATTCAGTTAAGACGTTGAATTTTTCTTAATAGTTATCATTTACTTTACTTGAAATTTAAATTTAAAATTGATTTTTGCGAACAAACATTTGCAGCAGATTTTTATTTTATAATTCATTGTTAGAATGATAATAAAATTTATCATCTTTATTAGATGACATCATTTAAGATAAAGAATTAAGACCTGATTTCAGTTATTGTGTGAACAGTGCTCAATTAATAAAAATAATTGTCAATGTTAAACAACTTCCTCAACATACAATATGTTACATCTGTTTTAAATCCCGCAGAGATGTTAAAATAAACACAGACAAATCTCTATGAGTCGTTATATTATTTTTTCTCGCGAAACCTCGTTAACTTTTTGAATGAACACAAATGTCTTTGCGTTGGAAGTGTCGGTTATAATTTAACCAATTAAAGCAAGTTCCCACGACTTACATCCCTCGAGCAACGTGAAGCAATTAACTTTGTAAGTAGTGTACGCACTTTAATATTACCAATGTAGGGTGTACTATTATTTTGGACCCTGTGTATTTATTAGAATAAAATATTTAAGATACCTCTAAACTTAATAATCTACACGCATTGCACGCAATATAATTTATACTTACACGCTGAATAGATTTTAAAAACAATTAAAAAAATAGATAACGATTCAAACAAACAAACAAACAATAGTTAAGACTTTTTTTGTCTACCTATTTTAATCGAAGGAAGAAGGAGCTGGTAGCTAACAATATTTTAATTTAATGTTTATTTTTTATCTTGCATGTAAAGTTTATTGAAGTAAAGATATGTTGAGACTGACATTCGCAAGTGTACCACTACAATAGTTGCCACGCGAAATGCGATACAGAGATGAAAGAATTGCCGCAACCTTAACAACCACTGATATTGTGGGAGGTCCACCCACGTCACGTCATGCCTACGTGCCTATTTATGTAGTTTCTACTGACTCCGTCCACTGAGAAAATTATTTCTTTTTGTTATGTTTGTTATAACACGCAAAATTTAGATGTTATTATAAGTTTTAATTAAGAATAACTTAGTGTACAAATTTCAAATACAAAAGAATTAATTTTATAAATCATCTGTTCACAAAATGGAAAACAAAAATATTATTCAATAGACATTTGTTGAGTCACGTTCGTGGAGAAATCATTGAGGACATTAAAAATATTTATTGCTGTAGTTAGACTAAACTAACAGAGACAAGGAGGGCAATCCGCGTTTTACATTCTTGATGACAACTCAGTCATTCGCCATAACAGGGTCGGATTTTCCTACATTTTACGTATTATTATTTTTTTAAATTCATACTATATATGTTTTTCTGATGTGAAAAGTGTACCTCGAAAAGTGTAAATTTTACAGAAACAGCCATTGTAAGTAAGCAAACACTCTCAAAATCTGTAGTAAAATAAAAAAATAAGTTCATTACGATCACATGTTTTAACTTATTTTACCATATCGCGTATTAAAAAAAAATTGATATTTAAATTTTAAAATTAATAAAACCGAATGCGTCCCTGTTGAAGCGGGAACGGGAGCCATCTGTTTATACAATTATCGGTTAAGAGCCGGGGTATGGCGCGCGCTGTTCTTCCTAAATGACTCCTTCATGAGCGATATCCATCGGGACACTTATTAGTGGACCTACAACACGCATGAGCTTTAGTACGCATCTTACGTTCATACTGACAGCCGCGCATCAAATTGAAAAAATCTCCGTTTACATGGATAATTTTCTAAACTGTAGGTACATCGAAAACGGCTGGGAAAAGAATGTAACGCACTCGGTTTCATATGATTCAGTGGAATCAGTGCCAAATACGAAGCAGAGGTGCCAAGCGAATGCACGAGAGAGGGACAGGACGCAAAAGTTAGTACACATTATTTTTTATTTTAATATAAACAAAAATTACCAAATGCTCTGTATAAAAGATATCGTCATGCCTGTTAATATGTTTGGATAAAACAGTGATAACATTATGTTTTAAAAGGGCTTTATTGTCTCAGAAACCCTACTTTTTAGACAGATACATTGGCTACATTTCGACGGATCCTACACATAATGTCGTAACTCGTGTTTTGAACAAAATAACTTTTAGTGTTTTTCACCTCTCCTAAAAATCTTCAGATTTTCTGCTAATTTACTATTCTATTATTTATATGTCTTATAATAGTTATCAAAATATCATTTCTGATTTCCAAGCAGCGTGAATATGGCGTTCAATGCGTTGCGGCTTCTAATACCGACGGAGCCACCGGATCGCAAGCTCAGCAAGATTGAGATACTGCGCCTTGCCGGCAGTTACATCACGCATCTTGACAACCAACTGTATACTGGTAAGGATAGCTTTTTAATATGTAGATTTTTAGACCAGCAATGTATCTGGCGTTCCTCTGATGTTACGGATGTTATGGGCGTTGGTTTCTTAACATCGGTTCCACTGCTTAATAAAAAAATAGTCATTCATTCATTCATGAATGACTATTTTTTTTAGTTCGTTTGTTAGATTAGTCTATGAATACTTGTCTTATTTCGAAGGATCATGTTTGTTTCGGATAGTATTTTATGTTTTTGTATCCACAGGTGTAATGGAACAACCTTGTCTCCAGAGAAATGAGTTCAATTGCAAAAACAGTCCACTCTGTACTTTTTGTTGGTCGACAGTGAAAAAGGATGTAAGTCACAAATTTGCTTGTTTACATTACTCAGACATTTTATTTTTAGGAACATTTAATTCTTAGGTATTTTATTCTATTTTACTTTAGTCGAAAATAGCATATAATAACACAGGAAATAGTTCTTATAATCTGTCCTTGTATTGGTCACATTTCACGTGTGACTCGTGCTCGCCCACACGTGCTATCACACGATTTACATCTCTAACGTGACCGTGAACTTGCTTTGAAATAGCTAACAAACTACGACTTTTAATGCAATTTTTTATCAAACTAGCTGTAGCCTGCGACTACGTCCGTGCGAAATTGAAAAAAAGAACATTTTTTTTACATAGCAGAGGATCACTAAAACCGTTTGGTTAAAACTACACAATTTTTTTTTACCAATACGATCTTCAAGAAGCGAAAGATTTTTTTTTCTCAAACAACAATGGCAACGCATGTGCAATTAATCTAGTTTTGTGGATGTCTACTCATATATTAAGACTCTATGTGTTTGTTTTCAGATGTCAAGTAAATCACTGAGCTTTGATCCACCATACTAGGGATACTCTGAAGAATATCATCTTCTCCTAGTCTTTACAAAGCTTTATTGTTATAGTATTAACATTATAGTATTTTGATATAATAAATATATAACATTTTTATCCTTTATGAAAAAAATGTCAATTTTGTATTTCGCCAACTTTTATGATAATAATAATATAATCTAATATATTTTTTTTAAATATCACATTATATTATCACAAAAGATGTTAGAAGTAAGATTTTACTACTTAGTATTGTTCCAAAAAAATAGATTATCAATAAATAAGTTACAAATATCTGTGTTTTTTCCATACCGTTTTATATAATTTATCTCAGACGGATATTTTCGAAATATTCGTGTCAGGGATCCCAAATGCCACACTGAGAATAAGTAACTTATTGGAATCGTGAATATAATGTTTTTAACCAAAATTATTTTACAAGGGTTTTTAATTATATTCCAACATTTTTTAATCTTTTAATAAATTTATAATGTTATTTGAAGAATTAAAACGGGAAACTTTGCACGATCGTGTTTACCAAGTCCTCGTGTTAACAGTACCGGATCTTATCTTTGTACACGGAAACCTTTAATATTATATAACTTCGTGTCACTACACCGTATTATACTTTACACTTACTATACAATTATACTTTTATTAAAAACAACAAAAGACCCCTTTTCTTATAAGGAAACTAGCGACCCGCCCCGGCTTCGCACGGGTGCAATGCAAAATATACCTACTACAGAATAAATGCACAATTTATTTAAGGTACTTAAATGGATAAGGATTAATGCTGTATTGTTTAAAATCACTTCGTAAAAGAATAAAAATGGTTATGCTGGGTTATCCCTAAGAGATAGACATATACCATCGCGGACTTTTTTGTTGAACTTTTTAAGGTGAACAATACTGTAGTACATTATTTTGGTCTATCTCGTAGGGTTCAGCCAGCGTTTGCAATATAAGCGCAAAAAAACGTGCTTATTTACGACATCACATTAGAAAACTTTAAATTTATCAGTGTTTCTCTACTATATTATGCATTTATTATACATACAAACCTTCCTTAAGAATCACTCTATCTATTAAAAAAAATCCGTTGCGTAGTTTTAAAGATCTAAGCATACATACGGACATACAGCGAAAGCGACTTTGTTTTATACTATGTATTGATAATGGGAAAGGCAGTTGGATTTGATGAAGGAGGTGATGCATAGGAAGGTTAAATATTTTCTTTTTGTGCGTCTCCTCCTTCGTCGATTGAGGGTAGGCAACGCATCTGCAATTGCAAATGTCTATGGGCAGAGGTCGCTTCGTCATTTCGGCGAATTCATGTGGCACCTTGTAATATAAAAAAAACCTGCTAAATGTAGATTTCCATGCCCGCTGTTTTTATAGTCTTTTATTCTCCTTGAAAAATAATATAAAGGAGCTTTGACAGTGAAAGCTCACTGTTAATAAATATTGATAAACATTATATAGGTAAAAAAGTGTAAATAAAACCAGAAAGTAAATGGCACCTTTTATTATTTTCATACACTGATTGTACGTACAATGTATAATTTGTAATAAGAGAGACATAGATTGTTAAAACAGAACTAGTCACAACCAGTTTTATAAATAGATGTTCGAATTACATTATAAAATACATAATGTAAAGTCAAGTACATAAGGCAATGCTTACTTAAGTCATGTAGAAAAATGTGGAAGCCATATATTAAGTCACCAACAAAGACGAATTTTAGTATAAAATCTTAATAATCTATATATTTACACATCTTAAAATATCCATTTAAATACAAAATGTAAATTGATTGGAATTACGAAAAAAAATGTTTCGATGGATAATAGCTATTTTGAAATTATTAAAGTACTAAAATAGTCTGATGAATTTTAAATACTGAATGTAAGCACACTAACATCTTAAAGTATCTGTTTTTGTTTTTTGTAGGCTTAGATTTTTAATTGTCATTTATAAAAATAAAATCATATTTAAAAGTCACAGTCAGTAGCTATTTCAGGTTTAAGTACGCAAAATATACGGTCATAATTTAAGTAGAACATTAAAAAAATAATACAATTATTATTATTACTTTGTGACCGTATTTTTTCACTAGGATTACTCCTTAAGACTTACACAGGTATAACAATTATTTGACTAGTAAAAAATCTAGTCGACTTTAAATATACACTAACACTACTTAATAAATAATAATTAGGGCAAGTAAGTATTTACAAAAGAATACATATTCAATCGAATATATAAACAAATATATTTTTCATTAAACACTAAAGAAATGCAATTAAAATAACACGAAGATTTAAATACATAGAAATAACACTTGTCTTAAGTTTTCATCTTACTAATGTTTAGATGGATGGATGGATGTTTGTTTGAAGGTATCTCAGCTAGCTTTTAGGACAGCTAGTATTTGATAATCGCTAAAATATCTGTTATGACCTTTGTTACTGGCGCAAAATGTCGCAGTCTATTTAGAATCTATGGTATTTTTATGGATCTTACAATACTGGTTGATTTACTGAGATTGTTTTTTTTTTTTTGTAAAATTACTTTTTTAGAATTGCAGCATAAAAAAATTACCCCATACACGTATTATCATGTGCATAGAAACTTCTATGTATGACTATGTATTTAAATCTTGGTCATAAAACAATATATTTTATTATAATTTTAGTGTTCGTGCAAACATCAACAAAACAATACCAGCGTCTTTAACATCACAAACACGCATTTTCCTCTACGAAGACATCACAGTCAAATGATATTTATAAATTATATAACCTTACATACACGTCATATATAAATAAAGTCAACGACGAACACATTCAATATGTACACTGTTTTATATAAAACAATTGTACTTATAAGTTCCACAGATGAACTATAAAGTTCCAGTACAATATTCACAAGTAACTCTCAAGTCACATAGCTATCGAATGCTGTTCCTATCTCGACCGATGAATGGACTGGACTCGTGGTTGTTTTTCTCCAAGTTCCCGGACAAAGTCGGGTCCGGTCGACTCCTCTTGAAGAAGCCCAACTTCCACAAGGCGATTATCAACAAAATTAACACAATTAGTCCAACTATCACTGACACAATGATCACCCATAAAGGCACTTCTGAGGGCTCGCTTATCTTCAAATCTGGATATGCAACGGTTTCAACCTAGAAACAAGTTTTTTTTTTATTAACTTACAGTTTGGAAGCTAAGTTTTCTAAATTCATGTCAGTAAACGTGGGAATATATCAATAACGTAATGCTCATATTCTTTATGTATCTAGTAAAGTTGAAAATGTTGTCCCCTGAATGTTTTTGGCTATCCAGCTTTTTAATACCATAAATTTAACATAAGTCTGTTAAATATTTTTAAAATAGAATAAGCAATTAAACAACTATGATTAGGATTCGGATCTTCGCCTTGTTCTGAGAATTAAAGATGTATATAGGTTTAAATGTAATAGTTACCGTGGCAACGTCATCGTGGTGCTTGCTCTGATGTATGTTGTAGTGCTCTGGTATACGTAGTGCGGCGCTAGAGGCGATGTTCACATGGCTGACACGAGGGTAGTCCTCTACCAACGTGGCGTTCCACAGCCTAGCGCGTACTGTAATCGTACTTGCTTGCATGCGACGCAGACCGTAGATGATGCAGTGGAATTGAATGCATTTCGCTGTCTTCTTTTGACAGTTCTGTAATGTTATTTGGTTAATTTAATTTTGTGGATTTGGTATCAAATTAATTTTATTTTTCTAATAAAAGGCAATTGCCAGACGTATCCAATTTGCAACGCCATTACGCGATAGTACTTTTACGATGATTTTCACTGCGTAGCCTGCTTATTTCTTACAGTACAATTACAATACAGAAATATAACTATTAAACAATATGTAACTATTTGAATAAAGGTTATTATTATTATTATAAATGTGCGACAGAGACAGTCCTCTAACCGGAACAAGCTTTATAAAACAACAATTTAGAGAAAAGATAATTTAGTTACTCTTACCATATTGACAACATGTTTTCTGTGTCCATCTTTATCGGTGTAAGCTTCCGCTTTTACCACATCATTTTCTCTCTTTCTCCTCACTTTGTTCTCTGATGCTGCTGAGTATTCGATAACTTTTCGAGTTCTGTTGTATTCTTTGTTGAATTTTTCACTGGAACTGACGCTAAGTTTTCCTGTGGTGAGGAATGGGTCCATTTCCAGATTCTCTAACAGTGGTTCCGTGCTGCCTGGTCGCATTGTCAGTTTTAATGGATTTATTTCACCGTCAGATAGGAAACATTCTCCGTTGTTTTGGTCTGTAAAAATATTTTATGTTACTGCAACAATTTATAATAAAAACATTTATGAATGACGAAGAAACATTCGAAAATCTACTGCTGCACTTTATAAATGAATGATGGTAACTTACCAGCGTCACCATCGACAGTGGGCAAGTCTTCGGGGTAGAGGAGCCATTTGCCCTGCGGTCCCTCCGCCGCCACTTGGTGCGGCCACGATATTACCACCTGCAGCGACGAAACTCGCAGCGGACCTTCGTTGAATATCTGCCATTGAAACGTTCAACATATTAGAACAAAATCATTCTAGTCATGGTTTTCAATTGCTGAATTAAATGTGCAAAAAATTGTCATCTCTCTCATTCTGTTTGCAAATACAGAGTTTCGTCAGTGAAAACGCATGGTAAAACAAACTTTGTTAAGCATAGAAAAATAATGTTCAGAATATCATATTGTGTTTTGAATTCGATAAGAATTACGACGAAGTTTACATACTGATGGTTATTATGAGTATTCATAATACCGACGGATTATGAATGCTATTCGTTCGTATTATTATAAAAATTTATTTACTTGATATGTGTGGACTACGCGCGTGCCGATGTCGTCGAAGTAAGTCATGGCAGATTCCCCTTTCACCTCGCCGCCGTAGAACACCTGCTCCGGCCGCGCCACGCTACAATTACAATTAAATATATCCATTACTAAATCATTACGATTATATTTTTGAATGATTTTTGGTTTTAAGAACAAATACAAGTAATTACATTAAACCATGGTGTATCGAACAACCACATAAAAGCTAATTTAAGCTAAAATCCTTTTGGACAAATGCCCATGTATTACAAATGTAAACGCTGACAGACTGAAAATTAAAATCAAACCTGTAAGAATAATTTGAATCAGAAAGCACAACAAATTGTGAATACTATCATATTCCACTTAACGAAACGTCTCTTAATTATAACGTTTTAGAATTCCAACTAGAAATTACAGTACAAGATTTACCCTTTGATCAAAAGTTCTGCATTCTTTATAATCAATGCTTCAACTTTAGCGGGCTTCTTTCCTGGGTACCGCTCCTTGGAGGTTGAGTTAGCCCACACAGTGAACGAGATGGTCGCCTCATTATCCTCCAGAGCCCTCGCATCGAACCTCATGATGACCGGCGCGGCGCCCTCCGGCTGCTTCTTGAATGGATTCTCCAGCATACACGATACTATCGTCTTGTTTACGCTCGAACATATCATATGCTTGTCCTAGAAAATTATAACATATCCTCTAGTCTTAGCTACATAAAATAATTTTCATGAAGTTAGCTTTTTGAGTTAAGTTATTTTTTGGATCTTTCACTTCTAATCACAAATTAAATGTTAGAAATACTCACGGATATGTTAGCGGCGATGTAATGCAAGCTTGGGTGATGCTGCACAAACAGCTGCCCCTCGTACGCCGATTCTCCCAAATTGTCGATAGATATTGACAATTTTATTTCTTCCTCTTGGCCCAAAGTTAGTGCATATGAATTTCCATCTTCAGCTGAAATGTAAACAGAGTTATCGATTAAATATAGGGAGGTTTACCAATGGGTTAGTAAATACTGTATATGTAAGATAATGGTACATGATCTGATGATGATGATCTCATGATTTCTTATTTTCTAAACTCTCCTTTGAGTAGGTTTTTAAAGTCCAAGATACTACCTCGCTATATCATCAGTCGATGCGAAATTACAAATCTTGAACATTTTCAAGAACTTTTACATATTCAAAACAACTGAGAACGATTCACCAAAGACACTACCAATTTATGAAAAATATACAGAAAAAAACACAAACTTACATTTAGGCAGCAGCAGTACAGGGACGACGCGCAGCTCACTGATACAAATACCATCAGTCCCGCAGTCGTTAAGGAAATTGGCACTGAAGGCGGTGACGGCGGTCGCGTTCAGCACGGGGAAGTCGTCGATGTTGGGTAGCGCCTTCACCGTTGAGAACACTGGCTCTACGTTCACCAGCTTGTACGTAACCAGGAACTGGAAATACCAGACGATATTTAATTTATTATCTTTCATAATTTTTTTCGCTATAATCTACTAAATCTTTACACTAAAAAATACATAAACGTGTTATAGGATAGTAACTTTGCTAATTATTAATTGAACGTGATAACTTTATAACAAAAACAACAAAAGGAAAAATAAGTTAATCAAAATATCTTCTAAACTCTGTAGTTCATTATAAAAAGTGTCATGGTACAAAACGAGATGTTTTAATACAAAATCAATTTCTTTACCTTAATAGGCGTCTGTATGTCTCTTGTGTTATTCTTCAAGTATGCGATATGTTGCCTACAAACTTCGACGTCCTTTCCCAATCGTAGTGTCTTGTTTACAATATTAGTTTTCTCAGAATCCAATAATACTCTGGAATATTTCCTCCCGCCAGAGAAGGTTTCCGCTTCGATTACGTAACTGAGCTCATGTGTAATAGCTTGCGTAGATTTTACTAGAGATTTTATAATACAACAAGCTTCAAAATGAAAGCAAGTGTAGTTAGAAGTTGGGTCCTTAGTACATCCTTGTTTCGATGGATCGATGTTTATAATCGTATTCGATGGTTTTATCGATGTTTTAATATCGATAATCGGTCTACTTCGAAGTAATGCGATGCTGCTCTGTAAATATATGAAAAAGTATTGAGTAAACTCGATTTCCTTCAACCTAAATTAGAGAAAAATTATTTACTACTGTTTACATATATAATATGTAACAAAAATATCTTATTACATTTTCGTAAGCGCCAACTAGCAGATCGGGGTAACCGTTCGCATCTAAATCGACGCCACCAGAAAGTGAATAACCAAATGTCTTCATAACCCTCGGGAGTGATTCTGCTTCTATCACTTGGTCTGGTTTCGTATGTAAACCTTTCTTCCTATCACCCAAATGTATGTACACAACTCCATTCCCTTCGTATGGGCTGCCTACAGCTATATCTTCGCAACCATCCTTGTTCAGATCTCCAGCATTCGCGATGGCGATACCGAATTGTGACTCCGGTTTACCAGTTATCTTAACATCGTACTCTTGACGTAGACTGTACTTATTGTTCAGATACAGATACACAGCACCACCAGAGTCTCTTGAAAAATAAAACGGCGCTCCGACTAAAAGATCTGGTAACCTGGAAATTTTATTTTCAGTGTTAATATTACAAATATTTTGGGAGTATGTTGGGATGGATGGATGGATGGATGTTTGTATGAAGTTATCTCGGGAACGGCTCAACCGATCTTGACGAAATTTGACATAGATGTACATCATCGTCTTGGAGAACACATAGGCTACATTTTATTTTCTTTAATTCTGCGGTCAGAGTCGCCGGCGACAACTAGTTTATTAATAAATTCAAAATACATTTTGTATTAAAATTATGGTTTCATTAAAACTACTAAGCCATGCGTCAATTGGAGAAGCAATTAAACAAGACTTATATAGATGAAAGTTATCAAAAATGTAGACCAGCAATATATAGAGAATCAGGTCGCATGTTTGAAAATACGACGGCCTTATATTTTACGTCCACTATAATTTTTACCATAGAATTTCTCGGTGAAACAATGTTATGAAAAATCCCGTACTCTTTACTTAAGTACATATTTTATTTTACTTGTAACCTAATATTTCTGTTGCAAAAAAAACCTACCCATCTCCATTAACATCAGCAGAGGCGACTTCGTAACCGAAACTGGATCCGAACTGTTCCCCATTCAGTGTCAGGTTATACTCCAGTATATCGATGTCGGTGCGACCCCAGTCTTTTATAACTCGTTTGCTGAAGATGACCACTTGTCCGGTGCCGCGGGCTCGGGGCGCCCCCGCTGCATACGATGGCACTGAGTTGAAGAAACCTGCGCCTGTCACTGACATACCTGAAATAAGATAGTAAGAAAATATTTAGTAAAATTTCTATTTTGTAACGTAATAGGTGTTAGATTAGATTGTAATTATTTTATTTTCTAATCTATGGCTGTCTTTCCATCAAAAAAAAAAAAAGATTTTTGTGCTTAGACATAAATAAGTAGAAATAATTTGCTTATTATAACATTTTTTAAAGCTGTATTTATTTCTCTATGGACGTTAACTTACCAAGGTAACTATACTTTTCTACAGGACTCAAGCCGTCTTCAACTGGCGCCATGTAGAAAGACATGTCTCTCTCCAGTAGATCGTCATTAGTATCGTGTGTGAAGATTGTCCCTCTCCACGTGTAGGGCCCGGGACTGCCTATCAGAAGAGTATCGTCTTCCAATAGAGAACTACTAGTTCCTACTTGGCAGAATCCGAATTCCTCGTGCTCTCTGAATAAAAAAAAAATAACAATAATGGTAAGGTACTAAATAAATATTATTTTTTTTATTAGGGCATTCTGCAAGTAAAAAGTTTTTTTTAATGTTTGGTCAATTGCGTCTTATGCTATGATAAAAAATATTTACTTAATCACTGATCGGCCTCGGCACGGCTCCCAAGAATCCAAGAGTTGAAGATCGTTGCTCAAAGTGTAGCATAGGCCTTGTCCAAACTGCGACTCACCGGACTTCCGAATGTATCTAAAAAAAGTCAACAAATATGTGAATATTTCTGTATTTAAAAACACAGTGTGACTTTTTATAACAAGAAAAAATAGGAGTTTGTTTAAAAAACAACAAAAAATCATATGACGAAGAATTTACAATTTTTGCTGCAAATTGAACCCACAAGTACTAGAAGTGCATCAATCTTTTTGCTACCACAATACTGAATATTTCTTCGTAGTGCAATTTTCACTGACAATTTCCATATGAACGTGGAAATTCAGTTCAAGCGCATTTTAGTAAACATTGCCGCCAGTAGTTGAATCATGCCGTTCCCACACACCCGCATTTCAACGAATAAATACCTCGTTTTCGATTCGAATAGAAATCGATTCTGAACTTTTGAACTTCGTTATTTACAAGTGTTTACCTGTGTGCACATACAACAGCCTTCCTGCCGGGTCCCTGGCTCCGGACGGAGACTCCCAGCCACTGCCCGTCTTTGATCTCATCCTCATAGGGCGCAGTTAGTGTATAAGAGTCCAACGCTAAACATTGTACACATCGATTAAAATATATTCATAAAACAATAAATATAGCACCAGACATTCAAGCAACTTAAATTTTGGTTAACTCGGCGAAATAATAGCTGCAAATTAATTCAATTTTCTCAATAAATACATTTTATGTTTTGATAAAAACACAATTAAAAAGCTTTCAAAGATTGAAATTAGACACAAATAAATTAACAAAGAAATAATTTTTAATCACATAGTTAAATTTAAACCCAAAAAAATCGATGTGTATAAATCCAAATAGATTCGTAATTTTCAAAATAATAAGCAAATAAGAATATGACATGAATACCGATTGTACCCATAAATTAGTTGCTTTTTTTTATAAGTTCATTCCCAATCATACCGATGTGGTACTTCGGCAAATGCAAAGCACTGCAGTAGGCGTGGATGATGCAAGATAAAAATGATTTTCGGCATAGCGTAATTAATGTACTCTTGCAAAATGATCAAAAATCCATTTTCACATTACGCAAACACCGTGCGAATGTAAAACTACCATCATAGAAATGATACATGCATAAACATATTTTATTTAAAAAATAACCTATTTTTTACTGTGACAAACTAAATCAAAAAGGTGGTGACAGATTACCGCATCCTGAAAACGAACATTAAGAACAGTGTACAATCACTTAAGTGTGGTCTCATGTTAATATACGTTATCGAAGACTACTAGTTGTTAATTTAGAGCTGATACTGATAAAAATTAATCGATGGCCGATACGTTAATTCACCAAATAAACACCAAATTAATTTTACTTTTTTAAAATATTGTAAGTATGACTAACTGTTATTCGGCCCAGCGTTACGCTAATTTTTGATTGGCTAATTGTTAGACGAGATTAATTATCAATACCAGATATAATTTGGTTGTTTCGATTTACATAATTTGTTTGTATCAAAAATGCAAATTTTAGTTTTTTTTAAATTTTATGTCGTGTTTGTTAAACGGTTATTCGTTAAAGTTGCCAGTCACCACGAATGATTTTTAATTTGTGTTAAATTTAATCTATATTATAGAAACTAATTTAAAAGCAATTCTGCGCGATTTTCTATGTAATTTCTATTTAATTTACTAAATCTACAAATATTTGTTTGGCTAAACGACGTTTACAAATCTACGTATAGTTGCTGCAATTAATGTAATTTGATTGCTTGTACAATTGCATATCTAATTCCTTACATTTTATGTATTAAAATAATAATAATATTAATTGCTTCAAGTGCTCAGCTAAAGCCTGTGAGTGGGTGTTTTTGCAAGCGGTTAGTGTTGATTCATACAATTGCATTCAAGATTCATTTCCAACAGAGCAGCTACGAACAGAGCATCACTGAAATTATGTCGCGTAATTTTTTCGATTATTCACTGCTCTATGTTATTGAAATTGAGTCTTTAATACTTGTGATGTGATATTTCTACGTTTAATCAAAATAAGTTAGTTAACGCATGCGTTGTAATTTGATGTTCGGCTGGAACTTGCATATTTGGGGCTATTAGTAAAATCAAAAAAAAAAGTATTAAAAAATAAAAAAAAAACAGCGATTAGTTATTATTAGTCGGGAGCATAATGATTAAATACAAAAGGGATTGAGACCACAGCTCACTTACTCTTGTCTATCTTGCCGTACTTCGCTGTTTGGGGCACCACCGACAAAAGACAACATTTTAATTAAATATTAAAACAACTACTCTATAATATTCGAAGTATCACATTATGTTCCAGCTTCTTGCACCTACGAACAGTGTAAACGCTAATTCTATTTGTGTGCCTATATTTAGTAACATTGTGTTTTATTCTATGTGTCCACACATTTGAAACTAAAGTGTTTTCCAACCTATCTATAGTATATTTAAGTGATCTACATTCTACTTTAACTAAGTACTACATATGAAAATAGATACATTTCGATAACTACGATAATCTTTAAATATAATTCGCAATAGTTTTAAGAATATTGTATGCAGAGTATAAATATTTACATTCATAAACAGACGCAGAACAATGCTTCTGATATGGTTATCAGTAGAGGTCGAATGAGATGACACATAACCTAATGAGCTCCTAATGAGATCAATGATATATGATCGTGTAACTTATTTTACTACTGCAGTCTAACTCACTCTTTCCGTCCGTTATGATTTGTTCGCAATCCCCTAAGGCAGGGGTCAGTCGACACCTCCATAGCGCCCCCGACCTTGTCGTGTTCGGCTGAAGGTTTTGACCCAGAGGCGCTCCGACTAGTAACCTGAAATAAAAGGTTTATATTATTAAAGCTACATTCACTTCAAAAACTGAACATCTAAGGGTCCACTCACACAGACCGGGTCGAAGAGCAGAGCAGATTTTTATCGTAAATAAAATTAATCTTTATACGATTAAAACAAGGTTTAATTTTTTTCAACGTTGTAGCAGTTAAAACGTATGACGTAACTGTCTGAACGGACCCTAATACATTACGTAGCATATAAAATGTAATAATAATAATAATAAGATTGGCATATTGTCTGTATTTCCGTTCTATTGTGCTGTATTTTTTCCCCGAAAAATTTTTGTAACTACCTGGACCAATTCTATTTAAGTAAATATAATAAGTCATGCAGAAGAAGTCGAAGGAAATTAATAGTATAATAAAGCATGACAAACAGACAAGTTCCACAATGAGATGTAATGAGCCGGATATCGTTGCGTCGGCCGCTTCATTACGTCGTAATGTCGGCCTCTAATCATACTGTTGGCTCCACCAAACTAATCTAGCCTCATTCACCAAATTTGTATGACGGACACGATCCCTATTATCATATATTAAAGTAATATATCATCATACGGAATATGAATTTAATGCCATACTTTATATTATTCGTCATTATATTACCCAAAAATAGGAAAGAATATTTGTTACACTGTCAAATATATATTTGTATTTTCATTCCTTCTAATTGAAATATTTATTTATTTCTTCAAGCACAACCACAGCATATATATAACACATTTACAACTTATCAATTTTATAGTAATAGACCTTATACATATATAAATATTGGTGTATATAAGAGAGAGAGTATTTATTTATTTATATATTTATAAATTTTAATTATAATTTAACTTTATAAAACGCTGTGCTCCAACCCCACATAAGTGGATGATGATGATGATGGACAATGTAAATAATTTTGAAGTTATTCATATCTCAAAATTCTTTAGTAACGTAACCAAAATACACTCACCATTTGAAGTCGCGAATCATCATTAGCTAATTTATATCAATTAATTATTATAAACTTTATGAGGGTAGTTAAATTAATTAAATGAAAACACGTTTTATGTTAATATGTCCAGGAATTCCGCGGCTTTGATACCATGTGGGTATTTCCACAAAATATACAACCAATTTAATTTATATGCGGGGTCGTTTAATGACTTAGATTAAATTATACGTTCCAAACAAAACGTGCAATAAAATGGTATGAATGAGTAATATAATTAAGTAAGAAAATGGATGGATTTATTTCAATACTAGCTATTGCCCTCTTTTGTAATAATTAATTAATAAATAAAAAAAAATTATGTACGGAGATTAAAGTTGGGAAACCATCGCAAATTATATTAGGTCCTTACATATGAAATTGGCGTTTTTCGTACTGGCCACTTTAATCACGAATTTCTCCTCTTTGGTAAGGAATTCCAAATTCAAATTTGTATAGCTATAGACTCATGTATTTGTGGTTCGATGACCGTCATTCATTTGTTTTTTTTCTTCTGTTTTTTTCTGTTTGCGTCACTCATTTTACAAAATGGAAAACTTAAAATATCGCATTATTTACGAGTACGAGTTCCGCCGTGGCACTAGTGCTGCGGAAACGACTCGAAGGGTGAATGATGTGTATGGCGGTCGTGTTGCAAAAGAAAACACAGTTCGTTTTTGGTTCCAACGTTTTCGTTCTGGAAATTTCGATCTGCAGAACAAGCCCCGTGGACGGCCTGAGACTCAAGTTGATAATGAAGAGTTGAAGGCTATTGTGGAAGCGGATCCATCGCAAACCACGTCCGAGTTAGCTGCAGGCTGCGATGTTAGTGATAAAACTGTTTTAATTCACTTGAAGCAAATTGGGAAGATTAAAAAGCTTGAAAGGTGGGTACCTCACGAATTGACTGAAGCAAACCGGCAAACGCGCGTCGACTGTTGCGTTACATTACTAAACCGGCACAATAATGAAGGTATTTTAAACCGAATCATTACCTGTGATGAAAAATGGGTTCTTTACGATAATCGGAAGCGCTCAGCGCAATGGTTGGATCCTGGCCAGCCAGCCAAATCCTGCCCCAAGCGAAAATTAACCCCAAAAAAGTTACATGTAAGCGTTTGGTGGACTAGTGCCGGTATTGTTCATTACAGTTTTCTCAAATCTGGCCAGACTATTACGGCTGATGTCTATTGTCAGCAATTGCAAACCATGATGGAAAAGCTAGCGGCTAAACAACCTAGGCTGGTCAATCGCTCCACGCCACTGCTGCTTCACGACAACGCTAGACCACACACTGCGTAACAGACGGCTACTAAATTAGAAGAGCTTCAATTGGAAAGTCTAAGACATCCTCCGTACTCCCCGGACCTTGCTCCAACAGATTACCATTTTTTTCGAAATTTGGATAACTTCTTGCAAGGGAAAAAATTCAACTCCGATGGGGCAGTCCAAATCGCCTTCAAAGATTTTATTGATTCCCGTCCGACTGATTTTTTTAGTAAAGGGATCAATGAACTACCTATGAGATGGCAAAAGTGCATAGAAAATAATGGTTCATACTTTGATTAATTAAATATATTATATTAAAAAATATTCGACTTTTTGTTCCTCCCATACAAAACGCCAATTTCATATGTAAGGACCTAATATTATCTATTCCGATTAAGTCATGCGTGATTGGTTTATATTATAGGTTGTACTACGGTATAAAGTGAACTAAACAGTATAAGGCAGAAATTTTATTTCAATTGTACCAAATGACAAACCAGATACAAAATATCATTTATTTCTCTTATTTCTTGTTGCGACCACAGCGACCAATCTATCATATAGTAACGAATTGATTATGGCACGTGCTCGATCATTCGATTTACCCAAAACGAATAACCAATGCAAGATATTGATATTCGATTAATAGATTTCGGATTGAGATCTTATGGATAGTTTAAGTATTATTATTCTGATAGAAAATGTATGAAATTGCAATTGTGAAATATTGCGGTCTTCGGTCTGCTGGGACTTGGTCGATCTGTCAAAAATCAAACTGATACGATTTGTACTTCTTTCTAGAATAATACCACAAAAACAGTTTTTTTTCTCTGTTGTTAGAGTAATGCGTTTATTAGGGCTGTTACTTTTTAAGTTACAAAAGTACATCGTTAAGTATATTCTTTTGTATCATTTATTAGACGCCCACACATAGAGGTCGGTGACCTTTTCAATAACAATAAAGAAAGCACGAACACAGTTATAATTAGGAGTTCATTGTTTTTGCTTGATGTTGCGACAGTTTTTATCTAAGCGTTGCGCAAGAAATTTTCGTAGAAGGCGCTTATGCTCTTGTTCCTTACTTTATGATAAAAGTCACCAAAAAACCTAAAAATATTTTTGTCGAATACTTGAATTTAATTTATTTTAATATTTCGTTACAAATACAGTCACTTACATTAGTTATTTAAGTTCCGTCATAAACAGACAACGTCAATTGATATTTCGAAGCATTAATCAGGCAATCTCGATAGATATCTCTTAATCTCCATGAAGCGACGCGTGGGAGTGGGCTTAATTTTTATAAATGCAAAAGGCAATCGGTCAGGCCCTCATGGGCAATTTACGATACAAAGGGTTCGTTAAAGTGCAACGGTGTAGCGCCCACATCAACGTATCGATCTTGCCCCCATTGGGGTACTGACTGCGCCTACGCGCTTGTTTATGACAGCGTATGGAGGCCCTGACTGAAACAAATTACTATTGTTACCTGATAGATCGTTTACTAAATAATACTATGTGTACAAAATACAAAGGGTATACTTATGCTATTAATATATCGATAATTTTAACTAACCTGAGAAACAGTTTCCACTACAATGGTCCAAGTGAGAGAAGTTAATTCTGACATGAAGTTTTACTTTATTAAAAGAAGGTAAAACCACAAAAAATATAATCATAATATAATTATATTATATAATATAATCATTGCGGATTAGGTCTATAACGTCAACAAATTAAAGAATAAAGTTATTTCATAAAACAAACCAATAGTTAAGTTTAGGAACATAATCATGCATTTTTTACTGAAATGGCATCATTTCGTGCATCGTGTAAATCATTCAGGCAAGTCTAATAAAAACAAACAGTTTCGAACAACAATTTAACATAATGTCTTTGCGAAAGGTAACTGGATCCTTCCATTAAGCGAGGAAACGCAAACAACCAACGGACGATGGACTGACGCTCCCACACCGCATCGTCGGCCGCGCCTTAAACCAATAAATTCACACAAATTTATCACTCTCCATACTTCAACGATATCGCACAACATTGCACTACCATTTAGATAACGTTCACAATAAAAATGCATTCCGTCCATTTTGGCCCGACTTGTTAACGTTTTGTTGGCACATAAAGATTCGGCAGGTTTAGTAGCGAGGTGATTTATTTTATACACTGCTTATCGTTAAAAGCCCTTGCGAAGAAACTAATCCTTATGTTATTTAGCTAATTGACTTTTTAACAAGGATGTTGAATCCTCGACCACTTACAATTAATCCAAATTCTCCAAAACTTGGTAGTAAACCAGAAAAATTACTGCAATAGTTTTTACATACTAAGTAATACTTTTTACTTGGAAATTGGTCAAGTTTTTTGTTCATAATAGAGTTCAGTTTTTGAGAAAACAAAATAACTACAGTCAATTCAATAATCAGATCAATTCTAGTTTTGAAAGTAATAATAATTACGTCTCAAGTACAAGAAAGATTGACCAATACCTCGATAGTAAAATGGGTATTATCAACCAAAGATACCATTAAATGAATTGTAAAGATCAAAGCGGTACCGAGCGTGCGGGTGCGGTGCGCGGTAGCAGTGAATGGGATTCCTACACGTACGGAAAGTATACGTGTTTCCACAGGCTAGTACAGGATAGTACAGTGGAAACAGTGTACGGTACATTGTACAAATCTTACTTCTTAAGTTTTAGTAAATCAGAGTTACGCTACTCGAATGATAGTTTTTAGAAAGGTCGGTCTCAAAACTGTTAAAGATGTAACTTTAAAACTTTACCGTTTGCCTTTTCATTTAGAAGTTTTAAGTGACAAATATTCAATATTTCGAAGATTCAAAAACAAAATCTTAAGACACGATTAAGAGAAACACTAGAGGTGACGATGCGGTTTGTGGGGCGACATAATACTCTGAGATATAGTTGTTATTATTTTTCTCCTGGTGGAAATTTTACATCTAAAATATATTTTTATCAATAAAATTATACCTTCAATTATTTTTTATGGAAGAAAATATTTTTTTATAGGTTCCTATCTACTATCCCGACTCTGTCAATTTTAGTCTTTACTAAAGACTATTATTTAGCTTTCCTATTGCGGTAGATAATAAATATATAAAATTAAGTCCATTTTTCACAAACTGCTGACATCTAAAAGTAATTTCCTCTTGGTGTTAACCTTTAACAGCCATAAAACCGCCCCTAAATTTATGTCATTACCGTAAACGTAAATGTTTCGGTTAAAAAAAATCTAAAAGGAAGGAAAGCCATGTCTCGGCCGGTGGTCCACCGCAAACCCCGGCCATTGTCCCCCACGTTATTGTAAACGCACATAAACACATCCCTATAAAACTTGAAAGAGACAAACAAGAACATAAACGGATATTATCGGTTTTTTGAATTTATCGATAACAAATCGGAACAACTCGAAGTTGATGTTATATTCTTCTTTAAAATCGTAAAAGGGACGAATAAAGTTATAAAAAACGTACACAATAATTAAAACATAATCAATATAAAATCATAATTATAGAATTTTTCTAGCTCTAACTAAATTAAGAATGGTTCAGCAATTCCCACGTTAATTTAAATTAATAATATAGCCTCATATTATTTAAATGCACTACACTTTTAAGGGAAGAAGATATCGTTATTGATAATCGAATAAGGGATGGAATGAGAACTCTTTTGCCATCAGCATACAAATGTAATTTTAAAGCAATAAATTTAATTAAAACTCATTAACTTAATATTAAAATTACGTATTAAATCAGTTGGTGAAATTCTTCGACAGAGAAACGAGCATGTTGGCAATGAAATTGCAATATCATACGAGCTTTTCCCAGAAAGACGACACCGCTACCTGTGTGGCGCAAATTGTATGGAAATAAGTTTTAATGTAAATTTGACGTTGAAAGAAAATTTGAATATCTATTTTCATAAATCAATTTTACTTATCTAATACAATTTCTAAATTTGTCAAAGATGAAATTATACCATTTATATTCTATAATTCTTTACACATGAATTTATTATCTGTAAATTTAAAGCAGGAAAAACAAAACTTGTTCTATTTTTGCGTTGTAATGTAAATTTCACAACGCCCATAGACCCATTTAATTAATCGTGCCACAAATGATGAAATCGTGACCTCTCGCTAGTACTCTTGTCACTGGAGGTTTTGTTCTAACACAATGTGATAATAGAAATCATTATAACATTGCATCAATTGAAAGTATACCATAATTGTATTATCCTAAGGGTATAATATTGAATAGTGAATCACGAATGGGTTGAGGTAATGGATTCAAAACGCATCATCTTCTGTGACATTTAGAATTTATTACTAGTGCCGATGTGATTGAGTGGGTGCAGTTACATGGCTCACAACAGATGACGAAACACCGCATTTAAGATGAAAGGTTCTCGTTAAACCGATGTCTAGTTTATGATACCTGACGCTAAATATTATGCAGTCTGCCAGATGCTTATTACCCTCTTCTTCCCTTCGAATAATACGTTGCCGTTCAAAGTATTTTTTTCTTTCAAGTAATCATTTCAAAGAAAGTTTCATAAAAGTTCCAATCACTAAAATTTCAAATTAACAGCAATGAAACAGTAACGTTTAATGTTTTATTTATATCTAATAATTTTACAAACTTAACCAAAATAAATAGTATCAACAAATTAACTCAGTAAATAATCATAAGAAAGGGCGAAATGAGTAAATAACTTTATTTTAAAAGACAGTCTAACGACGATATACGTTAAATCTTTTTACATCGTTTTTCGTCTCGTTCGAATCTTAAATTACCATCTTGTCAGCATTATTGCTTTTAAAAATAAAATCTGCCGTAAATACACGTGGAGACAGTAAAGCACGCAGATGCAAGTTGCTCTGTAGCGATAGGGTTGACACTCACGAAAAAAAATTTTTTTTTTTTTAAAAGAAGGTGGCAATTGAGCGACGGGAACACAAATGAACAAAAACATGTAATCGGTATTTGAAACAGTTGTCGATTTTTGCTCTACTATTTTGCATTTAATGTATCGCCTTACCTTTACTTACTCATATCTTGTAACATAAAATAAGTTCATTAGAAGCTGCGCTATTAGGGTTGTCACAAATGATCTTATCATGAAGTAATGAAGGAATAACATAGCTAATCAAGGTAATTTTACAGAAGTATTAGTCAAGATCACCTCGAGCGTATTGCGCGCTAAAGTTACCCAAAACCAAGTGTCAGATAGCTGTAGTGAGGCGACGTAAGCGTTGATATTTGACATGTCTAGTGCTGCGCCGATACACCGGCACAGTGTTGATTTTTGTCTCTAACAGTAATTAGTTTGTTAAGCAGTCTTAAAACACAAAGTCTCACCTTGTGTTTTCACCTTTCTATCGCCATACTATATAATCCATAGTATGTCTAACAATCGTAGAGACCGCAAAAGAAAATAATGTGCTCCATATTAATTAACATCATTACGTCAATGAAGGTATTGTAGCATCTAATAAAGCAGAAATTATCTTTTGAATTAACAATAACCACAGAGATGGCAACCCTAGATATCAGGCTACGCGATCGCTCATTAGCAGTGTGCCGAGATAGTGGTCAGTTCGTGACTTGCTTGTGCCTCACAACGCTGCCCGCCCCTTTGTCACAATCATGTTTACAAACGGTCGCTTCGTCACATACATATGAAACAACGTAAATAAACTCATAACTTCTAAAACTGAAATAAGACTTCTAGTTCAGGAGCTTGAAAGTTCTGGAAATATAGTTATTGAAAGTTAAAAAAAAATTCAAAATTCAAGTTGAAATGTCTTTTAGTTCATGTATAAAATTATTTAAGTTAGTATTTAGACACTAGGTAACTTTAAATATGTTTATTAACTAAGAGTTCTTGATTTTTATAAAAAAAAATATTGTAATTGCAATTACTATTCTAAACAACGAAGTAACTATTAATGTCAATTGCTAAATTACACATAACTTTCTTAACAAATATTGGCAATGAGTTGCTGCCGCGTATGTTCGAATGATAAATCAACTTTCCAACGGTCACCGCGGGTCAAAGCTTTCGAGTCGCCGATTGTTTGAACAATCTTCACCACTTAATAGCTCACTACACGAAGATCACGAATCTACTTTTCTTAAAAAGAAAAGGTCTTAATGCGTTCTTGAAAAAAGCTTAATGTTTCTGGCACTGTAGTGTTCTAAAAATTAATATAAATTAAATTGAATCAAAATTCTCTTATTTACAATTCCCTTCTGTACACAATGTAAGTCTGTTTTGATTTTCGCTGCAAACGATTTAGTTTTAACATAATTTCGATTTACACGTATTTATATTTTGTTGTAATATACGCAAAATCCTGAATAAGATAACTAATTTAAAAAAATAAATTAAAACCTCATCTCCAGCCCTATAAAATCTCAACCATTCAGCTACATCTCAAGTTAAATAATACACAAGTAAAGTAGAATGATACGTAAAAACGTCTACAAAGACGGCAGTAAACGTGATGATTCTCTCTTTTTAAAGACGAGGTTAATTAATGTATTCTCAGAAATCTCGACATGTTAAAAAATAGTCGCACATTGCAGCCCACAGCCGCCGCAGCTTCGTTAAGCGAAGATTTCACACGAAACCAACTATTTTTTTTTTCTTAATGCGTTAATTAAGAGTTGAAACAAAAAGAGCAATGAATTCGAAGTTTTTATTCATTAAATAAAGCGTTCCATTTATCAATGTTACAATATTAACAATTAAAAGAATATTTAAAAACAAGACTTTGATTATGTTTTTGTTAGTTAAAAGAACCAAAAATTTTAAAAAGACGAACTTTTGTCAAGACGATTCAAACGAGCCCAAACTAGATTAGGTTGTGTTGTTTCATTGAGAAGATGCTATGGTCACCTTCCAGCTCCACCATCAGCTCAGCAACATGCCATTATAATATTGCTTTGTAACCTATTACACGTGTATGCAAAATTTCAGTTCAATCAGTAATCGGGAGGTGGATCAAATTTATTTTGCACGATTTGATGATCAACATCAGAATAGGTGAAACTAAATAAAAGCTTGTAAAAATATCTGTGCCTGCCTATTACTTATTTTTACAACTATGAAATGTAGAAAAGATCATTTATCTAAATGAATAACGTAAGACCATCAGCCAATTATAGGGGTAGTAGTCTAGGGGTCGCTAGTCTTAATTACTATACTTTTAGCATTTCCGGTAATTTATTGCCAATATTTTTTTTTAATTCAAACAAAACTTTCCGTTTTAAAAATCAGTATTCATTTAAAATTTCCTGTCTAGTTACTATCACTGTAACAAAGACTAGTTCTTCAAATAATCCTCAACCAGGAAATAGCACAGTTGGCCTACGCATTTCTGGACAATGCAACTAGTCTATGTAACAAATGGCCCTTATAAATCTAAGATTCACGCGATACTAAGAAATATAAATCAAACAAGGTCCCCGTGAAGTGCACGCAGCGAGGGGCCAGCTCCTTGCAGATTAACGCAAACCTGTTTCTCTGGTCGGGAGTAAATAATAGCTGGTATGCGTTAGTCAGATATCGGACTTCAACGTGTGGGCGACCAAGTCTAACTCTGGACCAATTATACCTTCTATATTGCAATGTCGAGCTACATTGTAAATTGATATTGTAAAGAAGAGCGATGCCTAGAATATGATATGCAAAATTCATGCATTCGATATTAAATTATTTTAAACTTCGAATCTGCAGTTTCTCTGATGTTGCGGGATTTTAGGCAAATTTTCCTGAAATGGTTTTCATTAAATTGCATACGCAAATTTTCTTTACTCAGTATATACATAAAATGATGAATTCTAATGTCATTTATTTCATTCAAATATAATTATTTAATGTGTTTAAGAGTGCCTACAATTTCTTCTGAAAATTAAAGTATCTCATTTGCTAGTAAACTAACCCGTATTGAGATTCTAAATATGCGTACCCCAGGGTCAATATTGACGTAAGTCGGGCCTTTCTCACGCCGCCTCCGACAGCAGCGATCAGTGAGTGTCAATACGACAGCGCTCCATGTTTATTGTGGCAATTTAAGTTAATAAGTTAAATTATGCCTGGCTCAAAGTACAAATTCCAGAGGTCGTGTGGTAATTGTTTCGCATACGGTGTCAATAGCTTAATTTGTACAAATTTATCCAACGGAGTGTATGTCTGTACAGTTTTTTCTATGCTTCAAAACTGTATAATTTTATCAAATACTAGCTGTCGCCCGCGACTCCGTCCGCGTGCAGCAAAAAAACCTTAATAGATAAATAGATGTTGGCCGATTCTCAGACCTACTCAATATGCTCACAAAATTTCATGAGAATCGGTTAAGCCGTTTCGGAGGAGGACGGGAACGAACATTGTGACACGAGAATTTTATATATAAGATTAAAAAATGCTAGATTGTACTAAAATAGAAAAAGGAACTCATTTTCGTTGAACATAATTTTTAATTGTGAGCTGCGCCATGGATTTTACTATAATAAATTTCGAAGGCATCCAAAGCATGTTTTAAATTAATTAACTCTGCAGCATTCGTATAAATAACCGTGTACTCTAAAATTAATAAATCAACATACAAAAATAAATGTTCTGTTGCGATGAAAGTGTTTACATTAATATAAATAAAGATAAATAATTCCCAACGGCAGCCGGAACGTTGTGACAAAAATACACAAAAGCAACGACCCTCGTCGGAAGTCTATTTTGGAATTACTCTCGGCAATACGGGATTCAGGTCAGCGTGTACTGCATAATGTTTGATATCATTTCTTAGTACGTACGATTCACACATGTTAATAAAAATATAACTTGTCATAATCTTCCGAATTATTATGTGAGTAGAATATTACATGTAATCAAATGAGAGGTTATTGACCCGAATTCATGCTTTTTAGACTTTTACGTTAATTTAAAGTGTTATCAATTTTAATTAATGCAATCGTATTCTCTTACTTCTTAGTATTTCCTGGTTTGCCTTAATCTAGTGATACAAATACACGCAATTTGTGTAAAATAAAGTATAACCCTTTAACTTGAATTTACTTAGCATATTAAACCTACGTATAACGACAATACGTCACTAAATAAATGCCGGTCAATCAACGGGTTGGAATGTGATTATTACATATAGCTGACCTTGACTAGTCACTTTGTCGCGAGCCATGAACAGGAAGAGGCAATTGAGTGAATGAGCGGAGAGCGATTGCCAACAGTCCAATGGCCCCATCACGTGAGAATTGGGTCACTGGACCACAACGACGACCTTTGTTTAGCAGTTTATTCGGAAGAAATGCGAACATTATACTAACAGCATTGTCGATTTTACAAGGAGCCTCGGAAACATTTATAAAAACACTATGCGCTGATGACTAGTTATTAGATAACATTCTAAAGTAATAAACCACAAATAATCCCTTTTTATACAATTAATCTAGAAATTTTATTTCACATTTAAATGAAAAACGACGTCTGAAATGTAAATTTTATGACATACAGGCTTAGACGGCTAACGTAATGATCCTTAATAATACCAGAGCGGACCCTAGCTCCTTGTACGGAGAAATTTAAACTGATTGGACGCGAACTGGACGTAACAATACATGCTTCGAATAAAACTGGCTGGATATTAACCCTTGAGTATTCTCTGTCACTAATTACTTCCATATAAGAATGTTCATTAGCAAAAGTATGTGCTACTAGCGCTGCGATTAAGGACTGTTAAAATTCTGTAGACGGAGAGAACAGTGCTGTAAAACAATGAACCTTTCAAAGATAAATTCAACCCACGGACAAACAAACACTGCAAGGTTGAATGACTTTCAAACACTAGCAATTTATATGAAATAGACCCATGTAATAGTCTGAAAAGCAAAGACAAAATAATCTTCCTAATAAACCTTGCTTATAAGAGATACGACAGCTATCTTTTGTTGTTATAAAAGACGTAATCGACACAATGCGTTGCTTTCTAAATTCTTGCTACAGATGTGTCTCCAACATTGTGTAGGACAACGTAAATAATTCAAATAAACAGAGGCTAGCGGTTTCCAAAGGCCGAGCAATAAATTGTATCCAATTAGCAAGCGGCGGTCGCATTATCTGGCGACAAAGAAAGCCGGGCGCGCAGCATAACTTGTGGCGGCGCCGTAACGAGTGCGTGCGGCACTACAGATATATATCGGTGAAAAAGTTAAGTGAGTTCCTCCTGTCGAAGAATTTGTTAACCACATAGTCATCTTTAACATTATATGTGATAAAAACTGAGATAACAATATGTTTTCGTGCGTGTCTTTCGGCTGTGTAAGCTTACGGTTACATTTGATATACACATACTTTTTCTTTGACTATAAGGACTATGTTCTATTTGAAGTCTATTACAGCAACATGATTGCGATATTAGAACTGTTAAATTAATTAATAATCTATTATCTAATATTAATTTGTAACGGTAAACAATGAAAGAATTTAAAAATTACAAGTTGCTAAATAAATTGCTTTTTTAATAGTTCTATTCAAGTATGTAGTCAATATAAATTGTCAAATGTATTGTAGTTACAACAATAGCGGCTAGGGTTGGTGTTTACGATTAGGATGCTCACTCATAGACAATGGGGAACAAGATTCGACCCATCTACTTAATTTCGAGTAGACACCTTTGTCATGTGTTTTTGTTCACGGTAATATCCATAAATTATAGAGGATGGTTACAGCCGTGTCTTCTACAGGTACCCGCTATTGTTATGGTAAGCAGGAGGCGAGCGTACGCACTAAGGTGATGCAAGGAACGACATAAAAGAATAAATAAAATGAAACTTGAGAAAAGAGTTAAGAAGATCGAATTTAATCTACATTTAGTTTACACAAAACCAATTTTTTTATTCTTGCTTTATTTAAATATGCCAGAAGATTAGTTTTAACTGTTAATTTAATTTAAACTTGTAATAGCAACAACGTGAATATATTGTAGTCGCAAAAACAACATGTTTTGTTTATAAAATTAGCCGGGCATTGTTCAAGAAGAGAGTGGACTGGGTAGGGCAGGGCAAGGATGTAAACAAAGCTAATGCGTGGGCTACATTACTTCACTTTGATGTTATGTTGCAACGTCTGCAGTACAACTAAATGTTTCTGCTGACACTTAAATCGTATTTGAAAGCTAATTATTTTAAACTAACTTTTACCCGTGACTCCGTCCACGCGGAATAAAAAATAGAAAACGGGGTAAAAATTATTCTATGTCCGTTTCCTGGTTCTAAGCTACCTGCTCACCAATTTTCAGTCAAATCGATTCAGCCGTTATCTCTTAAAATTTCATGCTTCAATGGAAATTAAAATTATTAATATGTTTATAAAATATTATTGCGATCCTTTAGCATTGATTTCATTCTTTTAATCATAAACATCTAATTTTATATTATGTTATTATCACACTCATGCTATATAGTATAGGTTTGTGATGAAGACTGTAAATTCAATACATTTCAAATGTATATGGAAATATTATTGATGTAATAACTTGATCGTTTAGAACTTTATAGTCGCGTTACCACATACTCGAAATCGTAAATTGCCACCAACGTTAGCTGCGCCCTAATTTCAATTGGCACACGGTACATCGTTCTTGGCCATACAATTTTCCTATTAATATATTCCCCAGCGAGCCGACATTTTCACCATATCTCGGTCGTAAACTCACGAATGTTTGAACATGTATATTTACAGCTAAGTTGTATCAACGAAAGATTGCGTTAACCTAGATAAAGGCTGGAAAGCGGGCCCTTCTTGAATCATGACTTTCTATTTTTCGATAGCGAAGTCGATTCGATATTCGGATGTGGGCGGACGCGTTTTGTAATCGACAGTTGGTGCAGAGATGGTACTTTGATGCTATGAGTATACATCTTATAAAAACGGATAATCCGAAAGTAAATAAATAAAAACCTTTAAACACATTTAAACACCCAACAAAGAACATGGAAGCATCTATGATATTGAACATATACATCTAAATTTCAAATTAAAAGAAATTAAAAACACTTTAGGTGTGCTTTTAAATATTAATTAAACACTTCCCTATTTCTGAACTTATGAAGAAATTTATGGTAAATAGCAAGAAGAAAAGAAGCTCTTGGTCGTATCGACTAAAAAAACTACCTTCTAAAAGAACACCACTGTTAATTAGTAGAGCCAAATACATTAAACATGCATAATAAATTAATTCCTCGTAATACAAACAATAATTATTAATTCATATCATAGTGACACCTAAATTTGCATGCATGCGACACTTCACGGTACATTGTACGACGATTTGCATACAATCGTGACGCCTTGCGAGGCTAATATTTAGCTAAAAATGGCACGTGCCAAACTGATTATTAGATATGACAGCATAAGATGATTCAATCGGTTATATTATAGGAAAGCGACCCATTTAATGTTTTTAACATACATCACTTTTACTCATATAATGTTTTGTATTTTAAAACATCGGTAGATAATTTCCTTACTGGACGGGATCATAATTGTTACACCCTTTCCTAGTCAATGACTTATAAGAGACTTTAAAAACATCTTAGTTCCTAGTACATTAATTAAACAAATTCTTTTACAATATTATAAAAATTGTTATACCTTTTATATTTATTTATCTAGAACAATACATCAGTTAGATAATGATAAGTGGCGTTATATTCTGCACAATTCATATCTTACGAATATTACCAATAAATAATTATAGTATGGTCGTTACAATATTACGACAATTGCATTTCTAACAAAAGCTTAAATCGATAAAGTTTATTATAGCTATTATTTCGTGAAAGTACCGATTGTAATAACCCGTAATATCAAATAGACTTAAAGGTTAATGGATGCATTTGATAGTAACTATGTCAATTGTTTTTATTAGTAATAACATATTACTCAAGAATTATGTGTGTGCCAGTTATCTTGTCAATCCAGTAAAAACAATCTAGTGATCATTAGTCAGTGTAACCCAGTTTTTGCGGAAACAAACTTGACACCATTCTGACACCAAATAAACAATACAGTTATATAATTAATGACAATTTAATATAATGTCCGTGCTATAACTTAATACTTATGTTACTATAAACTTAAAATATAACCATTTATTGTTAATGTTTAGGTATATTATGGGACGTGTATCACTAACTGTTTGTCGACAACTATTATTAATTATTATGATATTTTTTTCTTACAGTATATTGTGTAATTTAACATTATACTATATTACACTTTAATTTTTCACTAAACTTCACTGCCGTATAATTTATGATGGCGGTAACTATTAATAACTTTAAACATAAACATTATTGTGTGGGGGACTTTTATGTGACCTACTTATTATGTTAATACATAGAATATATTTTGATATTATTTATATTTTAAGAAATATTTATAATTATCTTATAATGGATAGTTGCTAGACTACAAACGAAGTCTAAAGAAGCTCGCTTTAAATGTTTCTTAAAATCGAAAATATTTTCGAAAACTCCCGAAACATTTTACAAAGATAATAAAATCAATAACTATACAACCTGTTGTAGAACAAAGCATCTTAAATCAATCGACTAGAATAAATTTTTCTTTGAACTTTTTTGGTACTTTGAACTATTTAGAATTTTGTTTCATAATTAGACGGTTGATTAAGTTCAATAAAAGACGCTATCCGAATCCCTTATCAAAATTGGAGGCTAATGACATAATCACGTCTTCACTCGGCTCTCGGTTGAATCAATTCCGTTTTAATCATAAAACTGGTATATAGTAATGTGCCACTGGTATTGTACGATTTGGTTTTATCTATTTTTAACCAGCATTTTTAGCTAAGTGATAAGGTTCTATATAAATGTTGTATTTAATAGATAAATGTTAATGCACTTATGATCTAAACTTTACTGAAGCATAGGTTTAATTAGGAAAGAAAAATATGCAAATTTATTATATTTTATTAATGAATAATTATCTAGGAACATGGTATTGAATAGATGCAGTTCGTTTTTAAACCAGATTAATTTAAAAAGGTACCGGTTTTCATGCAATGGACATCACTAGTTTACCAGTAGGCAGGTCGCGACATACGGCAGCGCGGGCCGCCTGCCCTGCGACCTCTGTCCCTGCTTACGGCCGCAGTCATTATCTACACGTAGCTTACAGATGTTTATCTTCGCCCCTTGACTTTAAAGCATATATGCGGCCTTAACTTACGGTTCTTATTCACTTACACATTATTATTTACAAATATATGTTGAAAATAAAACTAAATGTCTATTATATCTAATTGTATTGCTTATTTTTTCCTTCCAAGTAGGATTGGTGGTGATTCAGGCGGCCGGCCGTAAAAACTTAAGCCAAAACTTCAAGGTTTATAAAACCTTGTGTGCCGACCCCACAATTACTATTTTACGTCACTGTTCATGAACAATTTAAAAAATAAACCAAACACTTAATAATTGATGTAATTATGTAATGATAACTTAATAAAGTTAAAGCGTCTCTGAGTATTAAGTGTCTCTCAATCAATTGATGGCGCTATGATGCATTGCGATTGCTTCGCGATTTATCATAGCGCCATCAAATCGCAGCGATCGATAAACATATCAATCGTAAGAATAAATATGTCATTGACGGCTAATAAAAATCAGCATCAATTGTTCTTCCACCGTTCAACATTTGACTGCAACATTTCTCCATATTTTTATTTCATTATTAAAGTGGCTTTGTCGCAATGCGACCATACCGCCACATAAGCCTTTCAATTACTAACATATCAAATGTAAATTATTTCTTAAACATATGTCAGTCAACTTAAACATCATCCCGGCCTCGTCCATAGACGGGTAAGTCAGAATAGTGTTTATTCGACCGACATTACACCCGAAAACCTTAAAAGAATTAAGCCTACACCGATAGCTTATTGATAGTGATGCAACGGAAGTGTCTTACCGGAACCAGAAACGGAAACAGATGTCAAAAATAAATTTTAGCAGAAACGGAAACGGAAACGAATGCGGAAACAGAAGTGTAAAAAATAATAATAAAAAACATATTTACAAAAATATTTGTTTCGGTAAAAACAGTTTGTATTCGTTTTTAATTTATTAAGGCATTGGATATCGGTGTCCTTTAGCCTTCAATGTATGTATTTTTACTGCGCTGCAATAAGTTAAAAAACGCGTTTTTTTTTAATTTATTTTCAGGAAACAAAATTACACTATTTACAAATTAAAGTTCGCCAAACCCCTCGTGTTGACAAACGACAAATATATTTCTAACTATATAATGATGATATATTACATGGTTATCACTTATTCAAAAGTACATTAATTTAATAACTCGTAAGTATGAAATAGTCACATTTTGCCAGTTGTCAAATTTTATATGGACAACAACTAGACAGTTTACTCCAGCAAGAGAAACTGATTGTTTCAAACAGCAGCAGAAAATATTACGCGCTTAAATTCACAAAATAGTACGTAAACAAACAAATGCGACAAGTGCCGAAAGGCCGCGCACGGACTGCCCGTCTCGCGCCGCGCATTTGGATATCTCAGCCGTCGTAAAGTTCCGTTTTATCTCCGTTATAAAAGTTGCGGAAACAGAAGCAGAAACGGATGTTGAAAAGCACGCGGAACTTCCGCACTTGCGGAAACGGAAACAGACATCCGTTGCATCACTACTTATTGACTTGCAATTTACAGGTCCTGGGTTCGAATCCCGCCCTGTACCAATGTGTTTTTCGACTTTCGAATTACATATGTACATTTATCCGACGTTCTTACAGTGAAGGAAAACATCGTATGCAACCTGCACATATCTGAGAAGTAATTCAAAGATATGTGTGAAGTCAACCAACCCGCACTGGGCCGGCGTGGTTGACTATGACCTGGTCAGCCCTAACTTAGGGTAGGCTGCGAGCCTCGGTGGGGACGTATAGTGAGCTGATGATGATAGGTTATTTGTTTCTGACGACTGATGAATGAATCAACATCATGTATATTCTTTCATAACCTTAAATATATCTCTTTCAACTTTTAAACGGCATGTTTAACGAGATTGGCTTAAGTGTCGGCATAAAACAATCACATTGTTGATTCAGATCAATTTGGGAGAGCATAAAGTGTAGAGTGGTCGTCTCACTGTTTCATCAATAACTGAATCACGATGTGAGAAAAGAAGCAATTACTCTCATTACTAGAGCTCGTGAGTCACACAAAAGGAAGCGGCGCGTCACATGGGGTCCGTGTGGTGTGTGAAAAGCGGGAGCCAGGATTTTGTTATAATTATCGGGACATCGTATTAAGAACAAAAAAATTAAAATGTTGGTAATAATTATAAGGATTCGATATGTTGAAAATCCGTTTAAAAGATTACCGTTACTTAATCCTACTAAAATCACTTATTATTATAACTAACTAGTCCTTACAATATAATACAAACATTTTAATCAAACAATTTATTTAATTAAACATGTCTTATTATCTATTACATATTTATGTTTGACGCAAAGACGTTTAAAAATTCCTACAATGTAAATTGGTTAAGGTCAGTAGCCGTTAAAGGTTTTTTGTACAATACATCAGTACATGTATTGCATTATTTCAATGTAAAGGACATTTTACATTTACATTGAAATAAAAACGAAGCGAAAAACGTAATCTATTATTTTTTTATTTCTGTTAAATGTACACTTTTCGACCGTATGTAGTTAACTTTAGGTAATGATATAGCATAAATTTATTTAAGTAGAAATATTTATCCGGGAATATTAGAGCCGTGTGGACACCGTGTATGTGACACGACTCAGATTTGTATTCTCAAGGAGTTTTGTGACGCCAGCATCAACCGCGTTAATGGTGACCACATCGAACGTGGAATGAGTGATGCCTCTTTACAGTACTCGTGTTGATTTACGGCGTTCCTTTGTATTATTAATTTTAGTTAATGCATAGTTATTTTAACCATCGCAACTAAATACACAAACTAAGACACTTTGTTAATTGGAATTGCAAACGTTTTGAAAGACAAGCAGGATGTTATTTCTATTGATGAAAGATTTTTAAAAACTTGTAATGTTTTTATTAAATCTGAACAAATAACCTATTTCTCATTAGGTAGTATTCTAAACTTAAAATGTTTTTTTGTAGTATACCGTGACAAACGTGCATGTGGCCACCTAAATTTGCCAAATAGTCACCACTGGCCACAGACATCAGCATTTGCAGATGCGTCGCAAACCTTTAATCGACAAAGGTGACAACGTTACAGAAAAAGGATATAATTCATTCCCATGCGTCCCTTCCTCTGTCAAATCCAACTCTCTTTCCCATATTTTTCATATAATAATAATTTCATATAAGGAAAGAATGAGAAAGAGAGTTCGATGGAGGACTAAAATAAAGCCTCTGGCACAGAAAATGGCATGACGCAGATGTGTCTTTCACCATAACATTGATGGATACGTTACTTCGTTCAAACAGTTAATAGTAAGATATAAATGTAAAATATACGTGGTAAGTTCACTACTTATTATACTAATAATAAAATGAAAGTATGCACGGAAACGGCGTGAAAAACAAACGGACGTTTCTAATCACAACAGTACACAATGAATTTGTTTATTTCATTAAACGAACGCGGAAACAGTCTAGATAGCGAAGTGGGTGGCCGATAACCATCGCCCCTCGGATTATCCGAAACAAATAAAATAAAAAATGTGAAACGAGAAATGATGACTTGCTTTTATAACACGTAAATACTGAATGTAGCGTTAAAATGTCTGTCTCATTCTATGTTTCTTCATAATTTTTGAAAATGATGACACACTTCATGACTGTAATTTATCCAGTCGATACGTTTAATGATCTCTCTAGTTTATATGTCTCTCTATATGGGTATAAAATACGTGATTTATACTTTTTCATGGGACATACGTGACTGCAGAATTCTTTACTATATCGTTAAAAACGTAACAGAAACGGAGGGAAGGGATTCAACATGTAAAAGGAGTCGTAAACCTCTTAATAGCAGATTTATGCCAACCCTAAGAGGGATTTGCTTCAATAATAGGCGAATTATCATGTCTGTTGCGGAAGCTGAATCAGAAAGGAGTATAAAAAATGTTACATACATTCACGGAAAGCGAAATTTACAGGTTTCAAACACACATCCACACACTTTGTCGTTAAAAATAAGATTTCGCACTTTGTTTCAATTCTTACTACAATTATCTTGCAGAGGCGTAAAAATTAGTTATAGCTCCAATGGATAGTCTTGAATAAAAATATCAACAAATTATATAAGTTTTTTTTAATGTCGCAAAAGTCTTAAAAAAGTCAAGACCAAAAAGTTTTACTACACCTAATTTTTTATATTTAAATTATAATTAGAATTTCAATTATTTCCATACACAATTTATTACAAGCGATAAAAATGTAATAAAGCATAAAACAAAGATAAACGTTTTTTAAAGTATCTAAAAGTAGCCAAAATATGCATTAGTTACCGCACGAGTTCGGAAGCACTCGACGTGTGGTAGCGGTTGTACCACTTTAAAACACCCACTTGAGATAGCCCTAACACCTTAAATAGATTTAATCTCCGTTCCTTAAAATTATTTGATCTTACCACTTGAAAGCAGAAAATATCTGCCTTAAAAGACCAACTATTAAAATACTATATCGTTAGTTCGGATTTAAGTATCAAACATGGCTTAAATTGAGTAATGTATTCAGTATTTGTAACTTCAACTTAAATATAAAATTAATTTCTCACTTTTTTATTTTTAAAGTCAGTTGTAAAACAAAATAGAAACAATAAAATTTCTAAATAAATTTACTCGATGAGTTAAAAGTTCTTCTTGAATAGCTGTGAATATTTTTTTTTCATAACTTTACTGTTGTGGATTAAAACCTCCGTAGATCTTAAGACAGGCAAAAACAAGAAACGGTATCAACATTTACGATAGGTAGATAAAACATTTAAAAAATGTGTAAGACAAGTAAAACATCTCTAAGCGATGCAAGTAACATGTATCGTAATTATTAATGATTAAGATTACATAATAAACAATGGTACACACGATGTTTCCCGGAACGCAAACGTATGTCTGTCCATTCAAGAGATAAACACCGCTTGGGAACATGACGTACACAGCAGGACTCTACTCTGCGTCTTATTTCTTTTGAACTATGATATCAACCGCCTCCAGCACTGTCCCTACATTAATTATGGAACACAAATAACGTTTATTATTGCCCCGATAGTAAAGAGTAATAAATTAAAACAAAACTGGAACACATCTCTCAAAATAGAGTTTTGTCTCAGTGTAATTGAGTGCATTCGATCATTGATTTCCGTTCCAGTTTACTTGGTCATTAAAGCAAGGAATTGTTCTAGCTTGATTAGTGAGTCTAACACGAAATTTTACGAGAAAGTGTCGACATCGACAAAAATTACATAAGATTTGTCAGTGTACTTTGCTGTATTAATCTAATACAAACTTTGTCGTTGTCTATAGGAATACTTTATCGCAAATTTCGTGATAGGTCCTCTGTTTTTAATACAAATTCGAACTAGCACCACAAAGACTTTAAAGCTTTAAGACTAGAAGAAGCTTGAGTAGATTTTTATAATACCACAGTTGTATAATTATGAATAGAAATAATAAAAACTGTGGACAAAGGTGTCATTGTGTCAAATCAAACTATTACACAAGTTAACAAAGCGAATGATATTGATTTAAATTCGTAAAGTGAAACTTAAGCGTCATTATGACAGTTGATTGAGTAGCGTTCTAAAATAAAGAACTGACCCGTTAAAATAATAAGCCCTTCTGCTTTAATCTAAAGTGTTTTACCGCTTATCATACCAACATTAATTATAGTGGGCCGAGATGAGACGCCTACGAGCCGATAGTTCTACAAACGTAATTACAGTAATTGATTTAAATATAATAATTGTAGGGTTATAGCGAGATTGTATCGGCTAGCGGGGCCAGTGTAAACATTGTACCGTCGTGTTTTGAACGTAAATTGTTTTTAAACAGTCTTTGTTGTCCGAGCATCTGATATGTCCGGTCGGCGTCGTGTTTTACAACAGTTACAATCAAAAACATACATTTTTATGATCTACGTTCGCGATGAATTGAATAACTTTGCATAGAAATGTTTAAAAACACTGATATTTATATGCTTACAGCGACATCACATTCGTATTTACACTACTTGATGAAGTACGGATTTTTTTAAACTTTCATCTATATATTCTCTAGTGGCACTATGAAAGGAATTATGTACAGGAGTATTTTACTTTATATATAACGATTAAAATTAGTCCTTACTAAAAAGCTCATTTTACTTATTTTTGTCCCAATGGCAACATGAACAGGTAAATAAAATGTCTTTTCTATTCCCCTCTTGAACACATTTTGGATTTGGATTTTACATAAACGTGACAAAGGAAATATCTTGTGTACGATAGTATATAGCTTGTCAAAAGTGCAATTCAAATTAGAGATTTGAATCCTTACACGCACCCCACTGTGCCATCCCATCCATTGATAGAATAACATTAAACATTTACGATGGTTCAAATTATGACGGAAATTCAAAACGCATAACCGGTGTCAAATTTCGGTAGCATCTACAATAAATGTAGCTCAGTTACCGCTACCTAAATATCCGTTCCGTAATATATTTTTTTATTTGCGTGGGGAACTGATAGATACGGGTAGGGTACTTATGAGGTAGTTTATTTTTTATGGCAACAACCGTGGTATAATCGAGGCGGTAATAACGCGGGCAGGATGAAAGACGTTGTTTATAAGGGACCCAGTGTAGAGTTACAAATGATCGGCCAAGGTACTAAGGAAAAGAACTGTTTGTTTATTTTAAACTCTTATTATAAATATTTAGAAGACGGATTGATGTAAGTGAGCGTGGGAAATGTATTATTATTACTTAATAAAATTTCTATAAAAAAAAAGTCACGAGTGACTGAGAATGAACTACTCTGTGATGTAGGTATTCCAGTTTTTACATTAAAATTTTCGTTTTGTACATTTTTTAACCTTTTCGAAAACCAATACAAATGTAACATTAATGTGAACTGCTAAATTTTATTAGGTTTGAAACTATGCAGAAACACTATCTGGCAACAATAACAAGTTCATTACCAATAGTATATCTATCGAATACCTATAGCATAAATAAAATCCAATACCAGTGAATAAAGACTCATAAAGAAGTAATAGAATACAATAAATCTCTTTTCTCGCTCCACGAAAATCTATTTTCCCAAATCGACTTCATGCATATTTATGTTACAAAATGAATTGCTTCAGTTCAAATAATTTATCTGAAGCCGAACGTCTCAGTAGTTTCAGACGATGACGTCACGGGGCCAACAACCTCCTCGAAACGCTCATAAAACTTACGATCGGTTAAATTCGCAGTCAAAACAAACAACAGTCAAATTATAAAATAATGCAAAATGAACTGAACTTAGTTACAATACAGTTTTATTTCGCTTGAAAATGCTAAACAATTTTTACGTTATCTGTGGTGTTCCATTGTCGAACCCGAAAGTACTGAGATATTTTCCTCTCAAATAAGCTGCGACTTAAGGTGCTTTAAGAGTTCGTTAAATGTAACTCTTTGTGACAGAGTAGAAGTATCGTTTTATATAACAAGCCGTTGAAGATTTGTTCAGATATATAAGCGCTACAAATTTGTTTGATGTCTAGACATCAAGCTATTTATTTATTTATGTAGATACACCAACAGGTAAATTATAACACATGCACAATAACTAATATAACAAAAGCAAATTAAAAACTGAATAACTTTATCCAAATTATAGGTGTACACATCATACAAGTAAATATAACAAAGCAACAAACGGAAACACCAAAACTTTATATAAACAAAATTAGTAAGATTTATGTGATGAAGCTAATTATGTAATAAAAAATATATATGTCTAAAGGTAGCTTTCAACATTATTGTACCTTTTAAAAACATACGCTGTACAATTATGGAGTTACTATTTACTATAATGAAGTACAAATAAAAGATTATATGACAAAGGAACAATTAGTAAAATTAATTGCAATATGTTATGATTTAAAGAAATCGCAAATTTGTCCATTTATAGGCTATGATTTTGTACACATCTGTCCGTGCGCAATAAGAACACAGCACGAATACTAAATATGGCATTGATATTCAATGAATATAATAGCAGGGCTCCATAGATCGATATCTGATTTATTGGACTTGTATTTTCCAACGGTCTTCGGCGTATAGAAAACGTTAGTTATATTGTATCTTCAAACAATGTTGTGTTTAACATACAATTTTTTTATTATAAAATACCACAATTCTTTTCTTTTAATCAGAAAATATTTAAAATTAAGTTTTCTAATTAATAGAATTTAAGTGAGCGTAAGTTATCAGCAAAAAATGATAATTTGCACTCGTGAACATAATTTCCTTAACATGTGAAATACAAGGTTACTAAAACTTGCTTTACATAGTAACTAATATAAATATTTGTATTTTCATGTATACAGACCAATGAATGGCTAAATTTTGTACTGAACCGAATTAAAATTATGTCTTTTGTTCGTTTTAAATTCCAAAAACCATCGGCGCTCGTGCGTGAAGTACATTCACTTCTATAATAGTTTAATTTTTAAACGTTTTTACTAACTTTATACTATGATCCTATTTATATCCGACATATTAACGATCAACATAGATCAAAAAATTCGAATACGTTTGTTTTTTGGCGTTTTCTATTGAATTATTAAAAAATCATTAGAACTTCATGAAATAAGATCAACAGGAAGGGTGTTTACCGTAGTCAGTAAATCAGCCCAAGTTAAAAAAATAAAACCCTAGTGGTACGATTGGGAACCACCCAATAGTAACGTTAATAAAACGAGAAGGACCACAGTGTTATTAATAATAATTACTTCAATGAAGATTATTCCTATTAGCTCTTTTTATTCCTTTTAGAAGAAGAACAACGCGCCAGCAATTCTTCTGTACGTAGTTTCAATTTGTTTTGACTTTAGTGGTCAAGCTATCAGTGCAGCCGAATGTACATCCTTCAATGCCGGTCTGCGCCGACGCAATCGAATCCCATTTCGCGGCTCGCTGCTCCCAATAATTTATTGTTTGGCTGCGGAACCTATCAAATTTGAACACCTTCATTGTAACATATTTAGTGACGACGTGGCGATTTTTAATTTAAAATATTTATTTTTCTACATTGAAAAGTATTCTTTCCGTACGTTTCTTTGTAAGTGAGCCAACTAATCTATTAAAGACACAATATTCAACTATGTCACAAAGTCGCAGCGTAAATAAAAATCAACTATTTAGTCTAAGTCTGAAGAGTGTTGGACATATGACATCATTGACGTCATTGTAGCGTGTATAAAAAATAAATGTCGTCAACCAAATCAACAGTATGTGTTTATCACAAGCAACCCACATGTGGCTATATAGTCTATTGATTACAACAATCCTTGAATCCTCATCGTATGGAAAATTACAAGTTTATTTTAATACAATGAAAAGAATATATGTTAAAATAAAAGTAAATATATTACAGACAGTGTTTTAAATCACTGATACTTATTACTAAAAAAAACTAAACCAAGAAATCGATTTTAAACTTACGATTTTGAATTTAAATTCGATAAACAAACCTGGCATCTAACAACAAACGCCTTTTACAACGTTATCAAAGTACAGCAGTCGATTTTAATTAATTTACTCTATTGTCCTGCGAAAGACAATGGTGTTATTAGCAAAACACCCGCGGGACTTGTCTAGACGATGTTTAAACACCTGTGTAGATAAGTCAATCTAAACCAATACTGTTTATGTACTACATTAATTACCTCTGTATTTTATATCTCACGTAAAACAATAATAAACAAGGTAATCAAAAATATTTTGTATAAAACAATTAATTTCCATGTTTTTAATCTTATGGCTTTGGTAATATGGACAAAAATAAATTCTTGAACTTGTACAATATCCACCTTATTAGACGCTTTCAACCTTATTAGATGTTATTACTAAACCGTTAATAACTGTATTTATATATTGCAAATTTATATGCAAATTGCGTAACAAAATTGTTTACACGGTATCTCTTCGCTATCTATTAAGCAATTATTATAAAGGGTCATTGTACCCGCTTCGATGATCCACAGCACATGCCAGCTTCAACCAACTAAGCATGTTAGCATGCCAACATCACTATAAGTATGTATACTAAATTGCTAATGGCAACGTTAAGTAGACATTACGCGGGATCTACTGTAAAAGAGTATAACTGTACTTTTACATTTTTTTATCTAATAAATATTATACATCTTAAGCCCAAGTTAGTCGAGGAAAGTGCTTGGTATTTTTCTGGATCGTCAAAAAACCGGTCCTGACTTCAATGTCATCCTCAAAATATCGCCTTAAAATCTCTGCAGGGCACCTCTTTCGTCGGACGTTTTTTTTTTCTTTTATCTCTCAACAATTTTTAACCTAAAGTAACTTTATTCGATAAAAATTCTATTTTTTTCCTACAGACCTGACTCAGAGGATTAATGAAATGCAAAAAGTTTATGTTGCGCTATTCGAATTAAAACATCGATTTTTTTAACTTTATTTATTTCAATTCTTGAAGATATATAATACAAAATTAGTATATAATACAAGTGAAACAGAAACATCTCGCTTGAAAAGTCAATATTCCACAACTCAGTGGTCAGCATGAATGCTGCTTAATTTTATTCTCCGTTATTAATGATCTCAGCAAACTGGTAATAAAAAATTCATTCTGAAATGTATCCAAGTAAGATGCATGAAACGGAAACGCAGACCATTCACAAAAGCCATTTGTTAAACGTAAAACAAATGACATTGGAGAATTTCTTTGAGAAGAAGCTTAATTTAAAAGTTTAATGCACCAAGTTCGCGGCCAGTGCCGCGAAGTACTAAAATGTTTATTTCATTAGTAACAGGTCTCGTAAGACAGCTGTATCCTGTTATACTCAACATCAATAAGTATTACATGAATTAACTAGAACATCCGTAACTTTTTTCTAACCCAACAGATGTACGAGATGTTACTTCAATGCAATTTTATAGATAAGTTGGAATACCGCAAAATCCTGTACCCATAATTAAATTAATAGAAAAAAAACGACTTTATTAATATCATTTAAATATAAAGTATATAAACTAATATCATATTTTATTACTATTGTTTCTGAAATCAAGCACGTATTATGTATATCCTTACGATATTCGTAATACTAAAACCACAAAAAAACACAGCTGGGCGATCTTCAAGAATTAGTAACATCTTATAATATTTATTCAAACTTTATCTTATCTCTGACGGAAGTAAATCGTCTACGTCTCTATCGTTTAAGTTTATTTTTATCTCACCGGATGCAGGAATTTGAGACGCTGATATGCAATCCATACAATTAATAAAATTGATGTGTCTGTTTGCAATATATGAAAAACATATTATGTGAACATTAATGTGTTTGTGTTGTGTTATAATTATATAACGAAAACTTTTTGTCTGTCTGTCCGCAAGTCTGCATTTAATATCATTTAAATCGTTCCAGGTAATATTCGAAACGGCCTTGGAACTGATTTTTATAGGACTTTGATGAGAAGGTAGCTGAAACATGCGGTATATTGTAGGCTATTTTTAAATGATTAAAATTATAATATTAAACTTTCTCATTAACAACTATTTATTAACGTTTATTGTAATAAAAATAGTAGGTACTTTTTTGTCAAGTCCTTTTAAAAGCTCATGAAAATAAATACGGTGTACTCAAATTTAATTACTATTTCGATATATTTTTTAAATTAATATTTTTACTAGAAATATAGTATGGTGTTCAGTATATTATTACATTCACGTACTTCGAATATGTTATAGTCATGAAGCCATAGTTTGACAACCTTGACTAAATCCCGCCGACATTCCAAACAAAAAGCAAGGGAATTTCAAGACCGATCATCCTACTCGAGTTGGGGGAGAACCGTCACAAATGCAAGAGGCTCGCTTTTATATTTTTTGTTTGAATATATGTAGAACACAGACTATATTATATTATAAAAGTTAAAATTGTATAAATTTACACGATGAAGTTAAAAACAATTTTTATTTATTTACTTTATAGTGTTTTAGTTGTTATGTACAATACAATCGTGTTTTAGTATACAGAAGTAGTCCTCTTAATTACAGTAAATAAGGTAGTAAAATTATATTCAAATGTAGTGTTGATAATATTTTGCAGAGTTAATTGTAAGTTATGGAAATCAAATCTCGAGTTAACATTAGCTTCCACTATTTAAATCACGATTACGCTCTCATCAACATGAAAGAGATAAAAAAAACACAACTTAAATTGTTCCTAGTTAAAAAACCTTAGATTTTTATTATCAAGGTGCCAGACAATTAGTAAAATGGAAAAATGCATTTTAGAATGCATGCCCTTTTTCGTTCGTAAGCATGAATACATGTCGGAAGGTTGCGTGTTCTGCCACAACCAAGCCTTTCAGTCACACCCAAGTGCCTTTAAAAAAGGACAATCATCGCTGTAATGAACACTTACATTAAGACTTCATTACATTATGTTAACATTAAAGAATGTAGATATAAAATTAATGTGAGTTTCATTTCTTACGGAGGGGTTTTAATCGTTTTTACCGGTTTAGTGGATATTTATTTTTACAACGTTAATACCCTTTCAAGGCCTAAAATTTCAATAATTACTTAAACGTTGATTTGATACAATTCTAGTTTATGAGATAAAAGCATTTTAATTTTGTTACTTAATAGGTAGCTGGTATGTTGATTCCCTACTAGATTTAGTTGAAATTAAAATAAAATAATTAATATTTTACTTTATAGTCCCGATGCAATAAAAATGCGCCATCGTTTATTTTACTTAAACACTTGTGAGCGTCATAAGAAATGAAAGAGTTAAGTTTATGTGTCAACTTTACGAGGCTTATTTAAATTGAGAGTAAGTTATAGGGTCATAAAATAAGCGAAGGTTGTTTCTATTAGGATTTAAATAAACATAATTATTTTATGTATAACATAATATATTTATGTATGTATTTGAGTTAAAAGTCTTACACACTAAAGGGCGGTATGAGTCCATTCAGTCGCAATATGTCCAAAGCACTCACCTGAAACAAAAAAATATGATCATTGATTTTTTAAATCCATTAAGTACAATCACAAAGAATTGCGTAACGATATTTAACATTACGGACAAGATATTTGTTATGGTGTAGCCAATATCAATTTGCTTTTATGTCTATACGTAAACAAACATGAAATAGTTAAAAAATATTGTGGACTGTCATAATGATCAACTTCTTCAAACGCCAAAGTGGGTTAACTCAATAATCTTAGACTAGAAATTACAGCTTCTTGTAAGCTAGTCCACAGAACCTGTTCTTTGCTACACTTAATATCCGCTTTATCTGACATTAGCGCGGCCCATAATTACCAGCTGACCCCAATAGAGCTCTTAATTAATATCGCTATGGAACATGGCGTGGGACAGGCCGCTAGGACACATGCCAAGGATACAAAACACTTGACAATACTTTGTACGCATTGAAGTTTAAGCTTGTACAAAAATAGGTTGGATCGATTGAGATAGTACCAGGACCGCATAAAATATTCGTGTGAAATAAAAACATTTTTAATATTACTGGATTGTGTCTTTCTGTCTCTGCCTTTCCACTTCATACAATCCTTTCTGCAATTACGCTCTCAAAAGTATCAAAGATGCGAATATCGACGAGTAAATTAGTAATAAACCCATTTGCTAGTTTATAGAAAAACAAAAAAAGAATTTTAAGAGCAATAAAATATTTAATAGCAAGTCTTCTTTCCGCTAAATATTAAAAACATTATCGAAGTAGTGATCTCGATGTTGATACAGGCAATTTAAAGATTTGCATAAATCGGATAGTAAGTCTTCGCACAGTTCTATTTGAAACGTGACAACTCAGTCCGGAAATTGTGGATGCGTCATTCGATAAATCAGTCAAGAGTCAAGACTTATAAAGTCATATAGATTAGGCAACATCAACATGTGCTACGAAATAGGAAGTATTAACGCATCTGTTATTAACATGGATAGTCTGATGTCATCGAATACTGACAAGATTAATTCTTTTAAAAACTATGTCATCTTTTTATATTACACTAGGTTATTGTGCCTGTCAGTTGGATAAATTTAACTTAACTATTATACCGTAAGCTAGAAATTATGTTACTTCTAAAAAGAAACCATGCAAAATGTAGAGATCTGTCTAAAAATGAATAAAAATTATTCTTAGGAAAAGCTCAAATAACACACATTACTTTGGAAGCATTTGTCATATGAAAAAATGCAAGGTAACTATGTCTGTCTATTGAAGTAGCAGGGAAAGGACAAGCCGGGTACCAGTTGTAGGCAAGTGGTAGCCATCCGGTCACGTCAACGTTCATATTGGCGAGGAATATCGCGAGCGTCAATCAAACGACCGTCGGATGTTCGCCGCCGTTACTGAATATTGATGGCTTTCAGCTGTTTTGGTTATATCATTGTCACCCATTGACACCGAAAATATAAGATAAGTAAAACAAATTCCATCATTTCTAAAACACATATCATTAAATATGCTTAATAAATTCTAGTATAGAATTCTACCGGCGACAACAATTTTTAAAATTGCAAACGTGTTTTCTTTTAGAACCTTACTTTTCGAGTAATAGATATTTAAACATAAAGGTAGCGTAAACAAATTGTAATAAAATATTAAAAGATGTTATTTAAATCGATATCAGAATTTGTAGTGTAAATTATAGCGTCTTTAGAGGTGGTCTGAAGCAAGCATTAAGTGGTACGGTGCATTGTTGTTTAGTTTACTGCCGCTCCTAAATATCCACCGGGAAGTGGTCTCCGCTAGAGAATAGGGCTGTCAAAAAACTGCAGTCCAAAAAAATATTTGTTGAAGGTTTAGATAAGTTCTTACACATGCAACCTTAACCTGTAGTGAATAAGGATAGCAAGCTACCAAAAATGATATAATTTTATTCCTAAAGGTTAAATACAAAGAAATTGACAAGTCAGCCTTAATCGAATTAAGGTCTTGCCATTTTCGATTGTTTATAATCATAATTATATTAAACGCCATTTAAATTCATAAAGATCACTAGTTCGAACATCATCAATCTATTACATAAATAACATAGGTCATAAACCCTTTCCATTATAAAATTTAATTTGAAATTACCTATACGTAATATTTTTATATTATCCCATCGAGCAACCCTACAATAAAAGTCGTAAAATCCCTGCCATCGAAACATTTCCGCAGCCAACACTACTGCTCACTCTCGTTACATATCAACAAAGATATATAAGTATATGATGTCTTATCGAACTATTGATTTATTATTCGATACCATTATTCGTATAACTGTCTTGTCTGAATATAATAATATCAGTTAATACCGAAAGTTCAAATACGTAAAACATTTCTTACATTGTCACATGAAATTGTATTTTAACTAGCTTTTATTATTATCTGTTCTTCCAGATGATTTTCTATATCTGTGCCAAATTTTTATAAATATCCAATGAGCAGTTCTTTTGATATCTTCAACCAAACATCCATCTAAACATTCGCATTTAATACTTATAATTTTCTAGCAGTCGCCCGCAATTCCGTACGCGCGTAATTAAAAAAAAAACCTAATTAGTAGAAAATGTGTTCTTCCAAACTATGATTTGCATTTATGCCATTTTTTATCGAGATTCGTTGAGCAGGTCTGAAGATGCCTTCTAATAAATATCCATACATATATACAAACTTCTCATTTATAATTTTAGTAAGACTATCATAGTTTAGTGACAGCGGAATATATATTTACAACCGATGTTTGTCACGGATTAAACATTTTATAAGAATTCGATACATCTTACTTTTGTATTAGTGTCATAAAAAGCAATAACATCTTGAGTTTAAATCAAATTCAATCCTTATTCAATTAAGCTTTAATTGATGTCTCATAACTGTTTTATAAAATGACTAACATATAACATTGTTGCGTTTATCCCACTCAAGCTACACGAGTTTGAGAGACGCGCCGTATCTGCGAAATGGCGAGATAGCCTACTTGCGTCTGCCACATCTGTCACTGCGCGTTCATTCAGCAGTCTATAGGCACGAATACGAGATGTTTACGTTCACTTACAAATACATTGTGATTGCATTTGGAACCTGCAGCTACTTGTTAGGTACTATCATAACAAGTCATTTTCCTTATATTTGTGCACTCCTGGTACATCATGTGCAAATACAACGTACAAGCCATACCGGCTTGACTTAGTTCTAGAATAATCAGGAAGAGTTCTGGCAATGAGAGAAGCCTAAATAGAATTTTGCTAATGTAAGCATTAACACTATATCCACTTTCTTAATTTATTTAACTTAAATAGTTTTATTTTTATACGCAAAAAATCTAAACTGATGATAACGTGCTAATTTTTTGCCTTAATGTCTTTATTCAGACCTAGAATATATGGATTAATTCACTACAAAGCCTAACGATCAATATCAATCTATCAAAGATAGCAAAAATTAATATAATGTTGCATTCAAAAGCGTATGTTCACGCCCGCATCCATCGAATTGATTAACATTTTTATAACCATCAAAAAATTGTCAAATATGCATGACTAAGAATAACAATGTAACGGAATAGATAATGGGCCAGGGCCCGCTTTCCTTTGTATCTGGGACAGAATGACAAGAAACGATCGCTAAGTGAAATTAAACACGACGCAATGACGCCGCAGAAACGTATCGCCCGGTAGCCCTAGACAGCGACGCCCGATGGCTTTGTTGATTTATTTACTCTGCTATAATGGTAGATTTTAGCTGCCAAAATATTCATAAAAAAACATAGTGATAACTGAAAAACTAAGGAAACACTATGTTTTCAAGGAAACAATGTCAAATCTAACCTTTTAATATATTATAAAAGAAAACTAATAAAAATATTGTATGTGAAATATAAATGACAGGCGTATATAATCTCTTAATTTTGTAAATTAAATTGCGATATATCGCTGTAGATTCATTAATCCTGTTTTCCACAACTGTCGCGATTACAACAAAGAGGGTAATCAATCCACCCTCGCAACTAAACAAGAACAATATATTTGAATGTCAGTTTTACGAACAATTGTAAATAACATCAACAATTGGCTATTGTCTATAAATCCAAATTTATATGAATTTCATTGGTAAATTTTGTTAATACGAACACTCTCGAATAAATATTGAATTCAATACAAAACGTCACTAATATTAACTTTGATTCCATTCTCTTAATTATCTAAAGATTCAATCAGTCTTAATATAACGAAGGAGATTTTAATTAACATTAGTAAATTATATTTTCAAAATGGTTCTAATCGTTGGTTTCTGAGGCTAAAATGAAAGATAATGAAAGGAATGATGTTTTATACTTGGATTTTAGTTTCAGAAACCAACGATAAGTGTCCGGAATCTATCAACAACTGGTTTACCACACAGTGGAGTTTGAAACCTGCTACCGTATAATGTTTACATTATGTTATAGATTAACCTTTCAGACTAATGTTATTAACACTCGCATCTTTATTAACCTTTTGATAAAAACACCACGAATAATGTTCCACTTTTTAACCAGAATTATTAGTTAGGATAAGTTAGTTCATGGGAATTGTCTTAATCTGATTTATGAGTATTATAATTCAGTAATCGCGAAGGAACATACACAGTACAAAATTTAAATGAATTCATTTTTTAAGTTACAATACTATTACATTGTGCTTACGAAAATATATGTCATTTGTAAAGTAATTAGTCTTCGAGCGACAACCTCAAGAGCATAACGGTATTATAAAATTACATAATCAAACTAAAAAAATATATAAAACTCTACGTGTAAATTTGAACCGTTCATCAGATAGATAAATAATAATAAATCTACAATGTTTATAATCTTTCAAGAATTTCGTAATAAAAGAATCGCTTTTACACTTTACACACTTTATATTCCGCTGTGGAAACAAAACAAATTGCTATTCAAATATAAACATTCCGAAGCGTGTTGCTCCGCGCAGACCAATATATCCGCGCAGTTAATTTACGTAGTAGCCACGATGTTCGTAAACAAATACATTGAATGAGATAAAGAGAACGAAAGAAACGTACTACACGATTACAAGGTGTCTTGTGAAACAGGAATTCGGAGGCAGTGGGTAAGGATTACGAAATGACGCTACTTTAAAGTTAAATTATAACAGCCATGTAACACATTTGAAAAAGAAAACAAACTAAACATACGTAATGATAGACACAGAACATAGTATTATACCAGTAAGATTTGCAATCGACCTATTCAGTTTATTTTTAGCAACATTAAATATAATTAATTACTGAACTCACGTTAATAATTCTAATCCTAAAAGCGGTTACATTTATAAGTTTAAAAAGTAGATTTTCTTTAACATAATGTAACTCGTCGAATTGTTTCAAGTAACAAGTTTATTGTAATATCTTAAAATCTTAACAAAATGAACTCAACACTTTGAAACATGATAAATCGGTTTAATCTTAATCGATTACCGAGAACTCGGAAAGACAAACAAAAAGAACAAAACTGGTTACCTGCAACCCTACCTGTAGAATATCGTGTTAAACAAAAATAAAAACGTGACTTAAAAACGTATCTCTATGTCTGGGATTCTAATATACAGTTCTAAAGATTATATTTTAATTTCAATAATTCTTCATTCAAAATAAAATTTGCTATTTAAATATAATCCGAATATATTGTATTTCGAGATCCGTTAGTTTATATTGCAACCATTTATTTATTGTTTTTGTATACGAATGGTGATATTTATCTACTGGTTGAGTATTGTATAAACTTGGGGGAGCCTGTTTCTTAAATTATAGTATCAATGTGCGTCCAATGAAACAACAACTTTTAAATCGATGCCAGCAATGCAACTGTCCTTCCAATTTATTGATGGAAAGTTGAATGTTCGAGTCCTATTTGACAAACAATGAGCACACTCTGTTTCAATTGTTCAAAACGTAAGCTTCTTTATTAATGGTCAATATTTCTAGGTTCATATTAGGCATGCAAATTAAAGGAGAATTAGAAAAGATTTTAGTTTCTGTAGTGAACGAAACAACAGCACATATATTATGAATCGAATCTATTTCAGTGCCAGCCCTGGTATTAATGGTGTGCTTTCGAGTATCAATTTAAGCGCAGTGTCCGGCGTTAGACGCGCGGCACGCGGCCAAATAAATCTGTGCTCGCCGCGTGTTCTCAATACATGCGCAGTGTTGCAGAAACTAGAGCAATACGACGGTGACCATGCTTCATGATACGATAGCTCCAGTTTGGCTATTGTAGACATCGCATTAAAATTAATATCTGAATATCATAATGCTTCAATTCATAGCAACTATGTGTTAAACGAAAAATTGCACCTCTATGACAATGAAAAAAGTTCGAATCGAAGATAACCCATTCAAAATCCGTTGATCAATCACGCAATTATCTGCTCGCGGAAAATTGAACCATTCTCTTAGTTGGAAAATAAATAATAATGACAATATTATGCAGATCGTTTATAACCGATTACTATTTGTAAGTACTGTTGGTACTGCGTCTTACAGTTTCTATTTATCCTTATGTTATGGGGAACCATGTGGACAATCTTGCAATATGACATCCGCTGGTTCGATAGGAGAGTAAATACAAGCGGGAGGGCCGGCGAAAATGTTTCATCTCGTCCAAACACACTAGATATTCGGCTATGGAGGTCGGCGAAAGGCAGCCTTTATCTTGATTAAAGCTATTTTCATACGTGAACAGTTCTGCAGTACAAAAGGCGACTCAAACATGGGTGTAATAAAAACACAATTGTTGATATTTATACTCCCATTCTTCACTATTCTTAAGGATCCTTTTTCGGTAAAATGCCAGCTATTATAATTGAAAACATAAAAAGCACAATGGCTTTGTAAGTCAAGAAACGCTGCACAAAATTTAATGTGTTCTACTTTTCTTAACATTTAAATTACGCTGTAATTAAAAAAAATAGAACAGTATCCGATACTAATTTTGTATAATGCCAAAATTGGAATTATAATATTAATGAACTTAAATTACTATAAAAAATAATTATCATTAATAAATCAAACCAAAGTTCGGCTATAAATAAAAACGTATATCTTACAAATCAGAATGTAAACGCGCAAATAACGACTGATGCTTTTAATTTGAAGGAGCCAGGTGGAGCGTTGGTTTCAACAAAGCGGGCTGTTTCACGAACTGAACAAAGCGGAACAAAGCTCAGTTTGTTCCACTCAATATACATAAGCACGACTATAACATTCATACATACACCCGTACTAAAACACTGACGCCGTAATAACATTCGTATATTTCTAATAAAGCCAAAAATAAATTTAGAATTAAGAATTTAAAAAATATATATTAAATGTGAGCTTCTTCCTGAAGTGTAATGAGAGAACTTCCTAATGAAATAGTCTCCTTAGTAAAAATTACAGCTACAGAAGAATTAGTACTAATAAAGTAAAGACTAATGTCTTCTCGGTTCCTAATTCCAGTTAAAGGTGACATTGACTGTAGGGTCATATTACAAGTAGTCATAACGAATCTTAGTAATTGCTTTGGAAAATTTATTTCCACGGTTATAGGGACTCGAATCTGTTGTTGATGTGTCCAAATGATTCTTACCTGGAACAAAGAAATGCAATAAAATCAATAAATTTGATACTCAAACCAATTCGAAAACTATTCAAATAGTGACAAACGCTACTCTATTTAATTTATTGCATATAGGGTGCTGAGGGTTCGAAATGAAAGTAATTAAAAGTATTGAGTCAGTTCTTATCCAGACAATTTACTTTAGGTGACCACTGTAAGCCATTGTGTTCCACTTTACGCCAGTCAAACACGACTGGGGGAAACATTGGGGAGATTCGGGCTTAATGAGCTCTTTGTTCAGCAGTTTCTACTTTGGAATTGGGTATACTAGAAATGAAAGTGTTCGAGGGTAGGAACTTTTACGCTTAAACATAATGGTATTTTTATTGTTGCAATGCGTACAAAGTTTTAAAGATATTACTTAACTTGCAGTCAAGAACTGTTGAAGTTTTGATCGTAAAGTGTTCTTATTTTTATTGTTTAGATAACATAACAAGGATCTGGTAGCGAATAATATCGATAGCAGCCATGGAAGTTAAATATTTTATTTAACTAATGAAGGTAATAAAGGTAAAATGTAGAAACTACAATGAAAACAAACCCATACTCATTCACGCTACAAGCTTAAAGTCCAATCTGAACCACATTTAAACACAACTTCATTATACGAACTTTAAGATAGCTTTATCGAAGCTTTTAGACTAATTAAAGATCTCCGACAAGCACGTATTTATGAACGGAGCGTTCATTGTAAACCAGAAATAGTCCGGTCCTTGTCGAACGTTGTAATTTAGGGAGGTGTTCACGTATAGAATGAATAACTGAGTCGTGTTAGCTACACATCAAAAATAACACGGATTGTTGGGGAAAAAAAACAATGCCACAATCTCTCTGCAGGGAGGGAATTCATCTCGTTATGTTCCCCATAAAAGGATTGAGGTTTCTTTCGATGTGATGTGAAATCGTCGACCGACTAGGTATTTTAATTTAACCGTATCATTAGACGTTATCTTCATCAAAATGATTATAGAAGCTGTAGGATTTCTTCGTTAGATTCAAACATTTTACAAAGTTTAATACATAATTGGACGACGTGGCTTTACTAATAAGGTACAAATAATAAAATGTTTAACCGCTCTTTCTCGTATTGGTAATTATTCACTGAAAAAAAAAATTATAATTAAAATTACTTTAGACATTTTATAGCAGGTTATTGCGATATTATTAAAAAGAAATGAAAATCTCTTGGCGCAATCTGTACTAAAGAAACTGCTGGTAATAATTCTAATTTTTATTTGCGTTGTACTCATTTCATTCATAAGGAAAAATAGATTTATGTTATTAACTGCAAGGTGCGCGCAGATTTAACGGCCACGCTTGCATCATCTCAGGAAACGATCGTAAAGTCGACGATAAAGTTACGTCGAATGTCGACGTACGAACGTTTGTTTCATAGCGAAAACATTCCTACCAAAGTACTGTCGGAACATTCTGATATAAACGAGTAAATATACGTATTATACATTTGTAGTATTAACTGCTTTTTTATTTTTACTACTGCTGCGTACCGATGTTCATTTATACATAACTATGTACATAAGCACAGAACATCCGAACATAAGTTCAGATAGCATGATGGATCAACACATACCGATAAAAGTAAGAAGATGACCGTCTATATATGTCCAATGTTTACTTTCACTTACGCTCAATCATATTGTTATGGCAAAAACAACTTTCCAATCCGCAATTTAAACTTTTACATCAATATCGTACTTACCTGTTATAACTTGCATATAACGTTCATTAACGCTGTATGAGTATTATTAATCATTCGATATAAGACGATAATATTAAAGTTAAATCAAGTAATTGCGTTATCATATTGAATCATCTGGGGTGAGCAGACTGAAGCACAATGACGGCTAGCCTTTTTAAGAAACGTAGAAGTGAGGGAAAATTTGCATTTTTCATAATGAGTAACTGTATTTTTGTAGTCTCAAGACACCGTAATTTTTTTTAACTATTCCGACAATCTTTGGAACGAAAGCTTAAAACTTAAGAAGATTGCTGACAACTTAACAAGACCACAACAAATCTTAGAAATTTTCACGATTCGCTCATACCAAGAGAAATTATTGATGTTTTGTAATGTACAGCGGTGTCATTTGAGCAGTATCGATATTGTAGATTTATGGCACATAATTATACAGTTAAAACTGGTTTCCCATCTCAGTTATTGTGGCGAGACTCAGACGTAACAATGCGTGGGCATATTAACCGCGACACTAGAGATGCAAAGTTGTTTATAAATCAAAAAGATAGCTGAAACATTTACATTCTAAATCTTCTTCATATGTATGAGAAAATATGACTTAATTCATACAATAAATTTAGTAAAAAAATATAATTAATTTCGTTTATGAACAAATGTTTTGCAATTAGTTAATTTACGTTTATTACGATATGTAAATTGTATATTTAATACTTTATTCCATCTAAGACAAACATACATTTCTGCACAAAATTACACAATATTTTAATTATTAATATTACATTTATCTAACTGTTCCTTAACAAATTAGATCTTTTCCAGATTAGATAAAATGAAAATATTATTAATAAAGTCCGTGGTACATTTATTGCAATAGCCATGTATCTTGTAGATAAACAAGGAACGCATTGTAACTAACGAGTTCGGAGACAAAAAGGCCACGTTGACAACTGGGCCCTAACCCACGCAAATTCCTGCCACCGACAGTACTCCGCCGCGCCGCTGCAAGGCGCCAACATTCCATTTAAATATGCATCTATAGTTAATCTAGCTTCATCTAATCTGTTTAATTTATCTAGGAATATCTTTTTGAGTAATCCAAGTAACAACATAGATAAAGTTGGAAATTACGCAAAAAAAATTACAAGGCAAAAATTTAACAATTTGATTTAGGGTTGTCAACAATAAGTTTTAGTTTACAAGTTACAGGACAAGTTTTTAGTCGCAAACAAGTTATATGATACTTCGTCTGAGTTAAATTTAGACTAGTATTGGGCACTTAGGATAGCTTTTAGATGTCACAAATGTTATTTTTAAATTGTTACAGTGACTCAGCTTGAGTGCACCGATATAGATGTATCGATTTAAAAAATGCAGACGAACTAACAACCTACTTTTTTTAAGTCGGTTGAAAATATGTTTGTTTAACAACATTCTAAACTAAATGTTGAATCATAGGCCTCAAGTGTACGGAACAATTGTTGTATAAGATTATGACATATGTTGCTTATAAAATAAAATGTTTTACAGTAAAGTTAACTAGGTCAAAAGTCAGACATCACTTACTCATAGCTGTTGTTAAAAACATACACAACAAAAAGATAATAAACTATAAAATTAAATTAAATATCTTCATAAAACATGAAGAATGAGAACAATTTATCAAGATAGTTATTTTTAACGCTCGTATTAGACTGGAAATTCTACGATCCATTTACGAATAAAATATTTAAATCATAGCCGTTTTATATCTACCGGTTTCCATTTAATATTTATCATTTACTATTCAAAATGTCAATATATACGGTAAAGGAAGATCTGATGCAACTGCACATACTCCGACATTTTCAAAGGTATCCGAAATTGAAAGATAAATATGTGTCAAGTCAACCAACTAGCACTGGGCCAGCGTGGGGGTCTTAGCTTTGAGCCCCTTGATGGGGACATATATGAGTTGACGAACTGTGTCAAGTACAAGAACACTAACTCTTACAAAAAAGTAAGAGTATCGAAGTATTTTTTTACATTATAAGGTGGCAATCGAAGAAGTGGCCAACGACATATGCAGTTGCAGATGCGTTGCCTACCTTTACTCAACGGATGAGGGAACGTACAGAAAGAATATTCCCACTTCCTATACGACCTCTCCTCCACCAAATCCACTTCCCCTTCCAATCCTCTTCTCTTAAGAAAAATAAGGGAAGGGAAAGAGGAGTACAATTAGGCGTCAGGAACGCACACACATCAAACTAAACGCGAAATTACTTTCATTTCACGCCTATCATCTGTGTGGTCGTGGTATTTCACCGGGCGAGCCGACCTGTTAAATGACCTGTCACAATCATATTGGTAGCGGCTTGGCTGCAGTTATTTTCACATGCAAATAATCTTCGACATAGTCTCAGGATAGACTAAGACTGCATATATGTAAATTAACTTACTACACTTGCCCATTTGCATCTTCCATTTCAATTAACTTGCTTGTCAAGTTGGCGGAAGGCGGCATTTAAATATCTGCGACACGACACTGTCCTACCCTGGACTGAACATGCTAATATCTCCACATACATTATGAAATATAAACGGAAAGTTAGTTTTCTTTTCCGACATTGAATAATTACTCTTCCGAACATAAAGAAACTGACATCTTGATAAAGTATTTCGGCAAAAAATGGCACATCATTTATAAAGCTAACAACAACTAATGCGTAGTCATAAGCATTACAGCATTAAAAGCTCTGATACATATTTTTAAAAATAAATACACATCTTAAATAGAAAAATCGTCATCAATTATTATAAGGAAGTAAATAAATGATAAGACGACAGATGAGCAATAATTTTGTTCGAAACCACACATTTGTATAAACAAGCACGATTTTGATACAAACAAGTTCCGTTTTACTGTAATTGAATTCGGTTCGACGAACTTTAGAATGATTCACGCTATAATTTGTACATTAAAAAGTTGTTACAAATAACACAAGATAAATAAGCATATAAAGTAATGATATTAAAATTAGATTCGTTGAAAATTAATTTAAATTTTTCCATTTTTTTTTAAATTAACATTACAACATTAGTTCAGACTTTTGTATTAAACAAATTTTGGTATTTTTAATATAAATCGTATTGAAAATGTCCTCTTTTATAAATAATTAGCTGTCGCCCGCGACTCGGTCCGCGTGGAATTATAAAAAACTTAATGAATAACTCATATGTTCTCGCAGACTATGTTCTACATCTACGCCAAATTTCATTAGGATCCGTGCCGCCGTTTTGGAGATATCTTCTAACGAACATCCATCCATCTAAACTTTTGTATTTATAATATTAGTAATATAATAATTAATAAAAAACGTAAAACTTATCACAACCATAAGCTATATAAAGGAACTAACTTATATTTTAAAATTCTTTTAATTAGAAGTCCTTGACAAATAAAAATGCACTTCGTTCCCTAACAGTCACCCTTTGGCGGTACATTCCGTTTAATAACGACTCGTATGAGATTTTTGAACTCTGTATGATTCAACGGATTAAAACGAAACCACTTGTTTCGCGTGAGATCACTTCTAATAACAAACACTAAAAACAGGAAATCATAATGTTTAAGACTTTATTAATTTGATTATGACCGTTGGTGTTATTCCAAACAATCTTACTAATATTATAAATGCGAATGTTTGTATGGATGGATGTTTGTTAGAAGATATATTCGGAACGACTGAACGAATCTTAATGAAATTTGACACAGATGTAGAACATAGTCTGGAAGAACACATAGGCTATTTACTAAGTTTCTTTTTTTAATTCCGCGCAGACGAAGTCGCGGACAACAGCTAGTATATGAACATATATAATTAGATAACAAGTATATTGAGTTTTTTCAAGTACATATAGGACCCGGTAATAATAATTTTAAGGAGGTCTTTGGGATGTAAATACCTAAATTTCTTGAATCATTTTTAAACTTTATTTTAGATTTAAAAATATGCTAGGAACTTATATTTTAAGTTATATGACAACGATGTTTTTAACAACGACAGTTTTTCAACGGTTAATTTCCAAACTTGTCCTCAAAATGTTCAATTTTTGTGTTAAGTTATAATAGTAACAAGGTAATTAAAAAATATAAAAAACATGGTCCATTTACGTGCAGCCAAAGATTTTCTATTTCGCAAAAATAAATAGACACATAGAGTTTCGTGACAAACTGCATTTACTTTGCGTATTTCATTTAATGAAACGCCGTGTCATTTAGTTTCGAAACCGACGGCACTCTATATTTGAAACGACCTTGCAAAACTATTTAAATGCAACCTTAATCTGCACAGATAATATTTATTTTGACTTAATTATAAAATCTATAACAAAATTATATTATACTGTCGCCCGCGACTCCGTCGGAGCGGATTAATGAAAACTTAATAAGTAGCCTACGTGTTCTTCTAGACTATGTTCTACATGTATGCCCAATTTCGTCAAGATGCGTTGATCCGTTCCGGAGATAACTTCAAACAAACATCCATCTAAACTTTCGCATTTATAATATTAATATTATGAGTAAAATTTTTTTATAATGTGAAAATTATTTTAACTGGTTTAGTATTGAACTAGTTGGGTGGTCGAACACGATATTCTATTGACCTTGAATTAAATCCAATCGGTAATCCAGCTGGTATTTGATCCCAACTTAGCTCGAAGCAATGTTAATATTTCCGTAATTGAACTCTTGAATAACTGAGATTTAAGCAGATTATACTACCTGTGTATAAAAAAACTGCGCTTGATGACGTAACAATGCTTATACAGTAATAAAAAAAATATATTATGGATTGATTTATTAAAAAGTTAACGTTGTAGAAACTTTATATTTAGATCTGGTCTGAGCAAGGATGAAGTGAATCTCATGTTCATCTGTTACTCTTGTAATTATTTCTATTTCTGAACACCCCATCAAACGAATCATATAAATAAATATGATAAATAATTTAATGTAAAAACCATATTGTCTAGTCAATTTACTTGAGATGCACGCAATTGAATGGAAATTCACTTACTTAGAACCACATAGTATGTATATAAATATAGACTAGATTCTAAAGCTTGCAGTTAACCTATAAAAGTGCAATTTATCGACACGACATCAACCTGTATTTATGTTATCCGCTAACTACAATCAATTATGAAGCTGTGCTACATACAGGCGTCGGAAAAACTGACGGCCATTAGAAGCACAGTTACGTAAAACGTATAACGTTCTTCGAAGAAAAAAACTATTGGAAGCTCGACTATGTAGTGACCGAGTAACGGGCCCTAAGACCTAGTCTGCGGCTTGGAAAAACTTGTACAGGTATCGAGTTTAGTTAAGATGTTGTATATTAATATTGACGATCGAAGAACAGATTTTCATGCAAGTAAAATCTTTGCTATTAGTATATTAACTTTTGAAGTTTTTTAATATTAATATTTACGTAGGTCATTAAGTAATAGGGAAACGTATTTACAATTTAAATAGAATGAAAGCAAAATTGTTGGTCATCATGTCATAAATTAACACGATTTATATATCTCATTAAAATTAAGAATCTTTAAGACATGCTGTTCCAAAATATAGATGCGAATGTTGAATGTTTGCAACAGGATACGTAATATAACTAAATTCAATACTGTTTTTCTTATACATTTGTAGGACATCTCTCCAATAACATTTCCTCTATAATAAGCTTCAACTAATCTTACCATAAACAGATGATTCCGCAGCGCATGCGATTCGCATTGACAACCGTTAGCGCCACCTAACTGTACATAATCCGCTCAAGTTACAATGCCACTACTGCACCACTGGTTGTCCTTAATACGACTAATAATTTAAAGCAGTCGAGCTATATTAGACATCGAGCCCTTCCACTTTCCTTATCGAGATGACTACTAGTGTACGTAATAAGGAACCTCAATGTCTATCAAGATCAATCTGTTTTGACATTTCTTGCTACTTCTATAATATAGTATAATGTAACAGTTCATTTTATAATAGACTCTAAATACTTAAACGTTTTTAAATATACATACTTTTTGAATAAAAAGAATATTTTTAATGTATATTTGATTATTGTTTATGCAATCATTTTCCATCTCACATAGTATGATTTCTTCGCCTTTATTACTGCTTGCAAGTTGTTTCTAGTTTCTGTTTTATGTCAGACCAAGTTATACACAAAGTAAAATTTAAAAATATTTTATTTATTCAAGATCAAAACACAGTCACGGTTCGTTTAAATTACCTCAGTATCGTTTTAGAAAGTTTACTCGGATTACGGAAATGTAATCCCCGGTCTAAATGTAAGCAAACATCAATGAAAGCACTCAGAGTCAGCGGGCCCTGTGTGCCCTCTGTGTGCTCGAACAGTATCAAATGTTACCTATAATACAGACGTTTCAATCTGCAATTACGATCACGGGTCGCAGGAATAAGGTGACCACACTACTTTGAAAAACTCAGGATATCCATAAACTATGAATTTAATAAATACATCTTATGTGCAACTAAAAATCCAATATCAAAAATTTTCAAAATGAACAATATTTAAATAACTATCACATGTACAATAATATTTGAAATTTACATAAATAATTTTGCACAAAAACTTGCTTGAAATTTGGAGACTTTCCGAAATATGGAAAAGAGGTCCCACAATTATAAATAATGGCTGGCCTCAATAGTATTACGTGTACAGAGAGTTTCAAATAGAAAACCAATACATACAAACGACAGACAATCAAGCCCTTCCAATACGGTACATAAATTTACAACTCTAATGCCATTTACTTCAAGTATCAAGAATGTTCAATGAAGAGACAGGACAAGCGGTGACGACTGACGTGCGCTTAAGGTCCCATTTACCGTACGTGAAGAGAATGGTACTAAAGTTTTAAATATTCATCTACTACTTCGACTGAATAAAATAGAGTAAAGAGAATTAATTACACTAGACAAGTGCGTATTGTGACTAAATCAAATAATTACGAAACAAATGCATAACAACAAAACCCACACGTTATTATTATATAAGACAAAAGAGCAGGATACTAGATTAAAACCAGTACAGCATTCAAGAAGCAATAAAAATCAAGAAAGAATTGTTATATTTAAACGAGCTGTCCTCCGCGACTCCATACGCGCGGAATTAAGAAAAATACTTCATATTTAGCCAATGTGTTCTTCCAGACTATGATCAATATCTGTGCCAAATTTCATCAAGATCCCTTGAGCCGTTTCGGAGATATCTTCAAACTAACATCCTTCCATCCATCCATCTAAACATTCGCATTTAGTAAGATGCAAGATAGAAAATGACGGTGATAAATTGATTAGATTAATTAATTGAATTACCGTCGGTTTCCGACACTAAAATATCTGTATAAAACAAATCGTCATCCTTGTCATTATCTTTGACATAACAGAGATTACAAAACATATATTGTATTTTGGTCTCAAAAACTCAAGATTGATGAATGATGTTTTGAAAATGTTACGCTAATGTTTCACCATAATGATGACTAAAAAAATACAGACGTTAGCAAAACTTTGTCAATAAAAACGTCAATACATTTTAAATACAGCCTAATAACATTTACTAAATTATTAATAACTCGTTGATGTTGATGATTCAATCAAAATCGTTAAATGAACTCCGTTTATACCGCTCCATACATTATTCCAAGGAAAATATTTACATCTCATAGGATTTGAGGTGAATCATAATTCTATGAATACTTAATCTGAAATGACTAATAATTTATTGTTTAAACAGCAACGAACTGTAATAATTCTGAAGGCGTCAATCTCCTTTTACTTATAATCTCTTTAATATAGAATTACAATGAATTCGCAATTATTGATAGACCAAAGAAATAGTAGTGAAACATCCATTGACTCTTACTTTACCTCCTACGTTGAATAAACTAAAAATATTAAAAACGACATAATATCTTATTCAAAAATATAAGTGTTATGTTAACCGATCCGTTAAGCCCGGCTTACAATACAATAAAAACTAATACATATTTATTTAAGCCAGCTGTGTAGACTTATAACTTAAATTCTTTTCGTAATTCAACTGTTAGAAGTGGATGACTTAGCATGTTAGTCAACCGCCATCAGCGTCAACAAGTCATTACGTGTAATTGGACGCGCCAGTTTGACGGACCGTAAGTGACCTTAGGGTTGTGCTGTCAACGTCAAGATTGTACCAACGTTTATCGTTTGACCTTCTCGCCCTCTGAAAAAGCTTCGTCCAAAGCTTTTTCGCTTCGATTGTTTTGAATTCATAACAAATAGGAAGGTTATTTGTTAGGCAATTAATTTGCATGGCAACATAATACGAAAGAAAAGTAACGGCATATCTGTTAATTAATTTAATTAATCTACTGTAAATTTATACGCAACAAATTATTTGCGCAGAAATGTTGTGCGCAGCAATTAAATATTCTTCTACTTCCTATTAGACATCAAAACAAGATAATCTGTAGGACTTGAATAATGCTTTCTAGAACTATCAATACAATTGTGAAAATAAATATTTAATACAATAAAGTAAGATTAAAAAATCTAAACTTAAATATCAAAAGGTGAGCGGTAAGAAATTACCTGCTCAAGTGGAAGTATTGATGACGTGCCTCCGGACATTTTGTTGCTCTTAACATTTCCGAGAAACACCTTCCTTCAAACTACCATATAATAACATTCAACACGGTTATTGTCGAAAACATATCTGCTGCAGCGTTTTATCCCGGTCTTTTGTCATTTACATGCGTCTATTCTGAATAGACCAAAATATGCAATGAAACAAACTAGGTATGACATATTTACAATACTGCGACAATTTAAAAAATAACATTCATAACCGTATCGGTGAAACGGGTTTGAAAATTATTTTTGAAACAGTAATACTCGAATTCCCTTTATTTAAGTATTCATATTATTACTAAATTCAGAATTTTAACTTGTTCCTGTGTGATTTCTTTTAAAAAACAACTAAACAACTCGTCTAACTAACACTTCTATGAAATAACAAAGTACTAAGTAGCGAGACTTGACACGGCTAACCACTTGTACTGAAGCTAAGCAGTTTGCCCGAAGGCAGGTATTTACCATAACAAGGGAGGTAACACAATAGAGAGCCGATAGCACGCACATAACTTGCTCTAACTACCTGATGCATACGATACGCCCTTTACACTTTACCAACTAGATCTTCTCCAGATAGTGCGACGCTTTTGTACCCTTATTTCCAATGCAGATAGTACAAGATCCAAATTAAATGTATTGTTCATAATAATAGGAATGGTAATGCTTTTGCCTACGTAAAAGAAATTTATATTCAAAACCTGGATTACCTACGCCTACATTTCAGTAAATAAATAAAAATATATAGAGTAATTTGATTTTTAAAATAAATAAAGGTTTAGCTTTAGGTTTAAAGAATTTATTCTCAAAAAGACAAGTTCTTCGTTTTACGTGAATCAGCTACACAACTGCAAAAACTGCAAAAAAAAAACATTAGAAAGTACCAACTTGAGGTTGAAACACAATGTGTCAATTTGTAAAGCCGAGCGCACAAGTAACACAATAAAAAGACTTTCCCATAGTTTTTCAAATCCACCGTTTGCTCGTTTCTCGAACAATGGTCAATCAATACGAGCACCAACGTGACCGAACACTTTAAAATAGTAACGGAGTTCCCTACAAAAACTATTTTTATGTGTATACTAGTTGTACCCCGCGACTCCGTCCGCGCAGAATTAAAAAAAACGAAGTAAGTGTGTGTGTGTGTAACTATATGTTCTTATAGGCCAAAAGTTCTACATCTATGCCAAATTTCATCATGATCCGTTGTGCCGTTTTGGAGATGCCTTCAAACATCCATTCATCCATCCATCTAAACATTCACATTTATAATATTAGTAAGATGTAACCGAATGCGACCATTGCACTGCTATTAGGGCATTGCTTAACTAATAGTCTTTTACAAGTACGTCATAAAGTATATGAGAATTCCCAATTACTTCTTGATATACGTTGCCCGCCCCTTGTTTATCTGTAACTTTATTGACGACCGATTTACGTCGGCATTAAGTACTAGAAATACTCTTAAAGTAAATATAATATAGTAATATTGCTTAATTAAGTTTGCCCAATTTGCCAATAATTAAAAATAAATAGGAAAGGAATTAAGGAGCGTCGGTAGCTCAGGGGTTAAGCACTTGCAATCTGCAGATCCTGGGTTCGAATCATGTATCATGTATCAACGTGTTTTTCGAGTTTCGATTTATATATTTATCCGACATTCTTGCGATAAAGGAAAACATCATGACGCAACCTGCACACATATCTGAGGATAAAACTTAAAGATATATGTGAAGTCACCAATGAAACTGAGACAGTAAACAAATAAACGATTTCGATAAATTATATTTATTACGTAAACTATAAAATTATCCAATAAAAAAACATATACCTAATTAGTGCACAGATCGCCGTTAATTACAAAGCGTATGGAAAGTACGTATCGCCTTTTATGGCAAAATAAATGTAATGAATCAAAATACATTCCGATATTTTTTCGCAACGTATCGAGGAGCGAAAGTGGTGAGTGGACAGTGGTTCACTGCCATATGTGGTGAGCGCGCAGACGTCCAATTAGAGGGAATGCGCGCCCCGGGGAACGACAATCTTCACAGGTAGTTGCATTTTATAACCATAAAAGCGATTTATTATCGCCAAACGATGTGACAGCATTGTAGTCAATAGATTGTAGTCGCATTTAAGGAATGAGGTGAAAAAGAAATATAGTTTACCTTTTCAAAACCACCATTAAATTAAAATTCGTCGAATTAATCAGTAAGTAACCTAAAAAATAAAAATAAATTTGTAATCTTATACCTATCGATATCCAACACATAGCATTTATTTTTTATTTTTTATGTTTTATGATGTCATGAATTTTTATTCCACATCTTATAAACATTGCAATCGTTAAGAGATATCCAAATTTGAAGTCAAATATAAAATGCAAATTAAATTCTAAATTTAAAAAACGAATCCCGCTTCCAAGAATGAATTTGAATGCAACCCTAATAAATTCAACCGTAAGTATCACCACGTACTTAGAACATTTGGCGATTAAATAAACCATCATGTTTGTGATCCGCCTGTACATCAAGGTCCGCCATAAAAGGCGGCAACCACAATGCCTTGGGAACTCGACTCATTTGAAGAGAAAACATCACAGCGCGTCCGAATCGGTTCGCTAAATCGCTTTTAAATGGAACTCTACAGACGTTTCATGACACAAGTGAGCGAGCGGTAACAATGCACCTCCTACATAAATTGCTACAATCATACGATCTCCGACTATCTAAGTGTCTGGATTCCCTGCCCTCAAATGATAAAGTAGTTATATACGTTGTCTACACGAATAGACAAAGCGAAAGCATGAATCTTAAACTTTTCAGAACTTAAATTGTTTACGCCTTTACCCTACTACGTACCTACTTAAATCGTTTGGTATTAAATTTCTATGCCATATTTGTGAACAAATATAAAACCATTGTATTATCATACCAAAAAATACAGTCCTTAATTTCATAAAGCAGATTTTTTAAATTACGTTATTTGATCAAAACTAGTTCCAAGAATCACTGTGAATGTAGAATAAGTTGTGCTCCCACATTTTGAGTGTCACCTGAGATAGGCAAGTGCGTCATGACACACTCGAGCTGTGAACAAACAGAGGGCGAGCGTCAAATGTGATATCACCGGGATTATCACTATTTATCTGGACATGATAACGGACCGTATTAAACGTGGGCGCCGAGACTGCTACGCTTTACCATCGTTTAATAAATGAATTAAATTATATAACACATTAAATTATATAATACTATTCTTAAATTACATGTATATAAGCTACAAAATAATTTAAGAATTATGTATACCTATTTAAATTGTTTTAATTATGCTTGAAAATGTGAAGTACTATCGCAATCAGTTCGTTCATATAAGACAGGGTTACGATGTGAAATCGAACACGTCATTAGGCATTTAATGCAAAAAAAAAAATAACAGTATCTTATAACGGGTTCTTTAATGGTTCTCCGTTAATAAAACCCGCAACTTACAACACATAAAAAGATTTCTGTTGTCATTTCTTCAAGCATGTGATCTTTTTGTCAGACTCGTCTATAAAAGACTGGTCGTCAGTAAAACCACGATGACCTTGTGCTTGCTAACGAAGGCTGCGCTCCATAAAAGGCGTGGCCACAACAAAAAGAAACGCTCCAAAGCATAAAGACCACACAAAAAAACATAATAAAGTAGGAACGATGTTCGGAACGCGAGTGCGACGAGCCGATTTTTTATTTTATTTCTTGTTTTAATTTTAATTTATATACAAACTTAGTCGAACCTTGTGGGAATATGTTTACTTAAATGATTCCATGATTGCTGGAATTTTAACATCGAATCCTTTTTATTGTTGTAAAAAAAAATTAAAAATTTCCCCCTTCTCTTATTAAAAAAAAGCAAATCGCAATAATAAGAGAACAATTCAGACACGAAGCCGCACTTGATGGATAGGAATTATGTGATAAAACACAAATCAAAATTGTATGTATAGAGATAGTCGTATACAAGATATAGTAAGACAGTACCAAAATTGTCTCTATGTTAATAAAAAAGATTTCATTGTTCTCAAAACATTCCAAAAGTTATATTTTTCTTTATCGAACGCCTGTCGATTATTTTATGTATGTCCAGCCAAACCCCACTTCAATAAAATAATCATATCGTAATAAAATATTACATGAAAAGATTAAACTCTGGCAATTCGCTATCGTTGTGTAAACGGGGCAGATGTGGTGCGAATTGGGTTACATAGATATGATAATTTATTCAGAAACATATACATAGAATTTACATTTAAACATATTAGTATATAATTAAAACGCATCTATGTAATAAATGTTATAGAAAAATTATCTAAAATTAATTTGAAGTGCGAATATTCCAACATTCTAGTGCATTAACGCGCGAAGAAAATTCCGATAGCTTTTCTTCTTGAGTACAGTTTTTATTTGCTTTTTTGCTTGATACGTAATTGGCCACGTAAGCGGAATGTATTTCCTATCTCCACTAGGGAATTTCCGAAACGTGCGAGCTTGATTATGCCAATTATATTTAATTGTACAAAACAGTGAAGCGAGAGATCTCTGCGATGCCTCATCATACATTATTAATTTTAACGATCACAGAATTCCACACTCGAACTATGTTTCATTGTACTCGTAAAAACAACGGTATTTTATCAGTACTTAATAATAGCAATCGTCACTGATCTTTGCTGAATAACCGCCTAGTTAAGCGGCTTATAGTGGGTCTCTAAGATCAAAATCTTTATTTAAAACATATCTGTCTTGTGAGAGATAATGAAATGTTTTATACAGAGATTTGGTCTCAAAAACCTACGGTTAGGCGTACATTGTCTTCTTCACTGAGCTGACTTCCAATTTAAACTTAATTTAAAGGTTAATACATATGAGGAATCGTATTTATTTCTAGTTGAGCTTAACCTTTCAGTGCCAATATACTTGTTTTAAAAATAATTTTCTAGTAACTGGATGTGGGTTGCACAGGACCGATCATTGTGGCGATCTTTGGGGAAGGCCTAGGCCGCCCACTGCTGGCGTTACGAGGCTGAATGGATGGATGGATGGAATTAGTAATTCTTATTAAGTTATTGAATTTGCTATGTAGGCTATATATATTAACTATGCAGCTGAACTTTGAATGCCTTTTTTCCTTGAACTTAGAAACGTAAATATTTCAACCATATGAACAATTTTGTTACTTCCATATTTCAGTGTTTCAGATCATACAATAATTCGATTATCTATTTGATATTATACAACAATAGAATTAGTCGGCAATATAAATTCCTAAGTGAGATAAACAATTTCTAAATTAACTTTACGCGTTTAACTTGTAATCATTGGCTGTGATTGCGACCTGCTACTGTCCGCGTTTAATTTGAATAAATAGCTTTGGTGTTGAATTACCAGTTGATCTGGTCGTATTGTATTTAAGGACTGGTTACTGGGTATCAAGCAGGGTTCAAAGCACCTACGACAACGTGGGTGGATAGCCTGGGATCTTAAGGTACTAACAAATGCAAATTGTAACCAATTATTTAAAGAACGTTATTGCTTGTTCGATAAATTAATATGCAATTATGTATGTTGATTCATAATGTATAAATTATATTATATACATAACTAGGTATAGAATTATATCGTGAAATACTTCTCGTGGATAATATTATGCAACATAACAACTTGAAGTTATTACATATTACATGTCATATATGTCATTTTGTCATTGTTAAATATTAGTTAAATATTATTATATAAAACTTTATACTTAAAATTTTAACTGGGAATACGAAGATATAAAATGTGACAAAGGGTTATTATCTAGGAAAATTACTGTAACCATATGTAGCAATACAAGTATCACAGCAGTGGAGTTCTACGGTAAGAATGTTATGATTGTCTATTGAATAAAGTGGTCCTCAGTTAAAAGATGACGCTAACTGATCAATCAATCGTAAACTGAAATTATAAATAATAGCTTTTACTTCCTTTTTTATTATTAATCAATGCCTTATTATTTTAACATTCTTAAAATTCAGTACCGTGTTCTAGCGTCGAAAGAATTATAGTCATTGAAGAAAATAGTTTAAACCGACTTGTTTACGTCCATTGAATCTTATCCCGCATAATGATGTGTTAAAGTCATTCGCTAGAATAGTCCCCAGTCACCAGAGTCCCGCGGCGCATGACGTGTGAACATTTTAATTGGAGAGAATCGGTCGCTAGGGGACCAACCCTAGCGTAAACCGAAATAGGATTATTGGAAATAACTACGCTTCATATGAGCTAATGGCACGCGTTCAATTAAACCAGAAATAATAACAAAGACGAAACGCGTTACAATTTTTTGCGGTAACGAAGCTTATCAAGGGACATTTCAAGCAATTTTTCCTTAAGCATATAAAGTTTCAATTTGAATAACTTCCATGTCATACCTTTTTAAAAAAAATAAAAAATTTTATGCGTAAAAAGTTTTTATTGAGTAACATTCGAAGAATTGGTATTAATTTAATAACAAATCGAATAACACATACAATAAGGTGTCAGATTTTGTGTTAAAAATTTATTATACGCAGGCGATGGTCGCAAGTGTTTCTTGTATATGGGTGCTATTTTTTACAGCTATAACTTTTTTTAACATCTAAAACGGTATAAAAATGTTACGTATAAACAGAGTTTTTACGAGTGCGTGTCAGAGTATGAGAAATGTCTTTATTTGTGGGCAAATGTCCGCAACGCTACGCCCACGTGACTTACGTACGTGTTGATAAACATTGTGTGAAATAAAAAAGTTAACACACGTTCATATGGACACACAGATTATGCAATAACGTGAATTTTAAAATGGCGTTTAACTTCGACACAAAAGGTGATGAGTATTTCGTTTACTCTATAAATACACTTCCTACATACAAATAAATAATATTGAATAACTTTTATTTGACCTTAAATTTACCTTCATTTTATATGAAATTAAATTGGAACTGAACTAAAAAAAGAATTGAGTCTTCTATTTTATTTCAAAAGAAGGGTAGAATCAGTCAACAAGTTTCATCACAAACGTATTAAAATCATCCATAAAAATACCACTGATAAATAATTATATTCATTTATAAGATAGAATCGCGCTCTGTTATCAAAAATCCATATTCCATTTAATTTATCAAAGTTATCAATTTCATATCACGATATACCACGCCCTGGGTATTGAACACTTGATACATCTGACACTATTTACTCTAAAAAAATGCAACAGTATACTTGGACATCGAATGTAAATAAAAAAAATCTAGAATTTTCTTATCATACCAACTTAAACCACCATTTAGAATTTCCTTGGATCCTGTCTGTAGTAATATCTACTCGCGAATTATTTTTAAAGAAATGTTGAAAGAAAAGTCTCGCAGTTTTACAGTATTAAATATTTTGTAAGATTTGACTCTATTGATGTAGGAATTTAAACAACTAAACATATTTAATAATTTTTAAATGGTTGATGTTATGAAACAAGAACGTAAGGCTCATTGTCTTACGGTAAAAATGAGACCATAGAAATTACTATCAAATATAAATCATTCAGTGATATTTTTCGTCTCTATTTATATGTATATATTTATACATTGTAGAGTATGGAATATAATAATATACGTTGGATATTATCCAAGTTTTATTACTTGTATTTTCCTTTGCAAAATATCAGTTGTAAATATAACGTATGACTCACTATAAATCTCTTGGAAATAGTGCTCAGGACTGTTTGATAACGTTTCAAGTACAGTTGCAATAAAAATATAGCAGGTTCTTTAAATAAAATGTTGTTTTTTTTCACCTATTTTACTTTAAACTGTCTTCTGGACGTGGACAGTAGTTATACCAATACTCTTTTACCATGATCATCATCTACAAACATTGGTTTCTTGCAACCTTTATCACCTGTACCTCAGATTTTTATTAATGCAACTAAAATAATTAGCACGAACCCTTTTTTTATTTTATTACTATTGTATTCACAAGAGGTCATAGAACGACTCTGTTTTTGTAGCAGTCGGCAATTGTTTGCATTACTGAAGTATCCACTTTTAAGGTAGCTGCGAGTTAAGCGCGCTTAACTTGAACCTCTTAAGGGTAACTTTGCTTGAGGGCTCCCTTGTATTTACTGTCGAGCTTATCTTAGGATGGCTTAAATTGTACTATTTCAGGATTTTTTATTATAGACATGTAGTTTTATAGACGATACGTTACATATTAATAAAAAAATGGTAAGAAATTTATATTTAGTTGCACAAGATATTCGATATAGGTCAAAACTACGTCGTAACCACAGCGGCAGCGAGCAATGCACGCAGTCCAAATACACTCAATGCACTTGGCACATTTCAAAAGGTTTCATAAACTGACCTGATTTCCAAATAAAAATCATTAGAATAACACCCACATATACACCAAATGCACCATTAGACTCTGAGTATGGCAATTACATTTTTGTAAGTGTAAAATGATAAAATTTAGGAATGATTATACTAAATTCTGATAAGATCGTTGTCTACATCCTGTTTCAGACGCTAAACTCTAACTAGCCGGTAGACGGCTTATATTAATCGCACTAGTTCTTGACAGATAAGAAACTCGAAATGTTGCTAACCTCAACTCAAGCTAAACAGTTACATTCAAACTAAGCTAATAGACGCGCAGTTGCCGGCGCAGGCGCAGCGTAAACACTTGCAAGAGGTCATGTGTTAATGTGAACAATACCGACATTCAGTATACGCCGGTGAACAATAACTTACAATGTATTTTAACTAATACTGTATTTAAATTTGTTGTTTAGTTATTTATGTAATAAAAAAATAGTCAATAGATAGCTTCATATCTTCCGATAATAATAGCCTACTTAATTATCGATAAATATATTTCATTATACATCCAAAGAAACGTATCAGCGCACGATATCAAACACATGGCAGTACCGGTGACCTTCACACAAATGATGTCAGGCGACTTATGTTTTTAAGAATAAATATTTGGAGACAAACTTATAACTTACCAGCTTGTTTTATCGCCACTCGTGCTGTTGATTGTGAGATGCTCGGCGACGGAAAATCCAAAATAAGAACCTTTCTCGCCGTACTTTATCACTGGAATCCTCGGCTCCAGGTTGAAACTGAAGGCACTATGTAAAATACACAAATATAAAACACACCAACATTCCTTCGAAGCCATCGTAATGTTCGTAATTTTCGTATTATAAATCGGGTAGTTAAATAAATTCACTGTCCACCAGTTATATTTTTGTACATCGCGATTTTCGTAAAGTATAAAATAATGTGGAACGCAAAGCGATGAGACCCCCAGCGCGGTTGCCGCTCGCCGGCTGAGTATTGGCGCTAAAGTTTCGTCGCGTTTCTGTTGACTCTACATTCAGATACAACGTGTTTGCTCTACGCACATCCGAACGCGCGCTCTCGGTAGAGGCGAGTGAACTCATAAAACATGCGATACTAGGAAATTCAACGCCATCTAGTGATGGAAAGCGATATACGCACGCCTAAGTTGCAGTATTTTTACAATTGAGATTGCAGCATTTTGTATGCCCATATTCACTGATTTAAAAATACTAGAATAATACAATAAATCGTAGAGAACCATTGTACTCAAATAGCATTAATGATTTTCTGTTCCGTAGTTACGATATTTTGAATGCTTAGTGTGCCCTCTACATTAATAACAGTGTATTTCGCCATTCAATCAAAAGGAATTATTTGTAATGCTTTAAATAAAGCCCGATAGGTGGATTCAGTCTTTATATTTGTGTGATTCTTTTTTAAATTCAAGAAGTATTTTTTTCCAAAGAACAATTACCAACAATTACACAAGAAGATCTTTAAAAAAAATTTCAAACATACTGCAATAAAAATTGCAAGTGGAAAATGGATTTCGCTCGCATTTCACTATGACGCAGCTTCAAGTGTCTGGCTGTCTTCCCAAATTATTGCTATTAATATCTTAAAATATAATTTTTAAACTTTTCTAGTACATAGACAGACATCTAGACTAGCAAGCTTTTTTGTTTCAATTATATTAATTTTAAACTCTCAGTTACTTTTTGCACACTTTTAGGATTTTATTTGATGCTTGTCAACTATTTCATCGCTTTTGACATAAGCCATACAGATATGTATGTAAACTGTTTACTAAATTGGCAACTAAACTTTCTATCATTTTTAACATATATGAAAGCATAAACTCTAGTAAAAAAACCTAACCACTTATTATGCTTTGTGCGTCTAGCTTGTCTTTTAAAGGGTGTCCAAGGGGTCTTATTGAATATTCGTTGTTTATACTCCGTTCTTATTATCGATAATTTTTTTATTACCAATTCAGTTAAAGTTCTTTTTTGCGTAACAACAGCATTAATAAACATCATTACATATTCCTAGGTTTTAGCTTATAGAAAAATTGGTAGACAGACTGTTGTTTTACACATTTTATTATAAGGATTTATAACACAGAAATAAAACTAAAAACGATATGTATTTAAATTAATTTTATTGAAAAGAAAATATATTTGATAGTAATTATCACCAGTGTAAGTTATTTGCTAGTATAAAATGAGTAGTTGATTGAATTTTGACGTATCTATTGGTCATAGTCACTAGTCTTTTCTACTCTCTCCGTAATAACAAAATTATTATTAAAACAAACAATAAATGACAAAGATTTTTCTCATCTTTCTTAAGATTGTTGGAGTACTGTTACATGTTAAAAAAATTGTCAATAAAAGAAACAAAGAATGATATATTTTTTAAGAACCAGAGATGTTAAACGGCAATCATTGCCAGCGAAAGCCTAATACCGGACTTGACAAGAGCGTCTTGATGTTATTTAGCTCATATACTATAGCTTCGCTTTCGCTGCAACAACGAATCTACAACCGAATTGCCAACAGCAAAAGGGACAATAAATGACCTCTTTTCGGTTGCAAACTCGTGACCAAACCAGTTTGAATTGACGTAACCTAAGTCGCGCCAGGTGGGTTTTGTTGATATCACAATACAGTTTGAGTAGCGCAAGTTGCACTTTCTCATGTATTGCAATACCATTCGGTTCTCGTGGCTGCTTAAGGGATGGGGTGGAAGGTGAGCTCCGTCTGTGAGTGTGCGAACAGCAGGTTCAGTTGTGAATCCAAGCCGACGTTGAACACCTTGATCAGCTTGGCTGTCTGCTGCCCCGGGTCTTTGCGTACGAGAGCCGTTCCCGACACCTTCATCAGATGCACCTCGGAGTCTACCGATCCTCCTCCAGTGGTGGCCAGTTTCACGTGGCATGTCACGTCCACTTGGATATATTTCTCCACCGCCTTCCCGCGCTTACCCGGCACGTCCACATATTCTGTCTTCTTTTCGATTTGTGGTAGATCAGCCCGGAACACACTCGCTTCGCCAAGAAGGCCCTAGAAAAAAAATTAAAAAGTATGGTTAGCGAAAATGCGATTCATTTACATTCATTTGGCCTCGTACCAAATTCTTAATTTATAATACGACGTTGTATCCATCATTAGTAAACAAATAAAGATTTAGACAATGCACCAGTCTGCTAAAAATTCTATTATAGTACTGGCAGTCATCCAACTGTATGTAGTGGTGAAGATAATTTTGTTTGTTGAAAATTATGTAAATTAATTGCTAATTATATATAAAGTATTCACACTTACCCCATTTCCTGTGATAGAGAACTTCATGTTAGGATGGACCGCGCGGGGCTCCATGCCGATACCCTCAGGGTGAGAGTCAGACCAGAAGTAATTCTCAGGTGCGTTAAGAGTATCGGGTTTAAAGGTGATACGCTTGCCATATCCCATACCAACAGACTGCAGCATCAAGCTTCGGCCGTCGAAGAGATGGCGACGGCTGTTGGCGGGACGCACGCGGTACGAGAACCCAGGAATAATGCGGGGATCAACATAGGTACCTAAAACAAATGTAAAAATTTAGATACTATAGCCTATAAATTTTCTGCTAAATAAATAAATAACAATATCTAATTTCTAAATAACGTACCAATAACTGGAAGTTCGTATCTTTCCAATCCCACCATACTGTATTGGCAGGGAATATCTTTTATTTCAGCTCCATTGACTTTAACTCTTCTCGATGAAGATTGAATGCCGGGCTTCAGTTCGTAACCTTTCTTCAATTGTTTGATTCCAATGGCAACATTGATGACTCTTACAACTGTGGCATTACCACGACCTTTCTTGAGCAGAGCAACTCCAGTGACCGGTACTAATTTAGTAGCACCATCATCTTCATACCATTCAACTTTACAAAGTGTGTTGATCTTCACTTTCTTCTCAATCGTGCCATCTGCACCTATCAGCTGGTTTATTTCTATTTGATTCTTCTGCAATTAAATAATAGAATATTATTTATATTCTTGTAACAAAAGCAATTTTTTATGTGTATTTTACCAACTAATTGTTCCTACATTACCTGTTGTTGAACAACTTCCAGAATGCCTTGTGGTTCATGGTTTGCGTCGTAAATAGTAAATTTGTCACCAATGGAAACGGCTTCGATCTCAAACAGGAATCCCTCCGGTCTCGAGTCTGACCAGAAGTAGTTGGTGTTGTCATTAAGAGTGGAATCGATCGGCTCGAATGTCAGCCGGCGAGCAAAGCCGCGACCAATCGATTGCAGCGTCAGAGCCTTGCCGTCAAACAAGTACCTCGGCTTCACTGATAGAGGTGGAGCGTCTAAAGCCTGAAATTTTACACAATAATATTCATGTTCCATTCAGAAGAATAAACAAAAATACTCATCTCATACAAGTTAGATTTTAAAATTTACTTTATAAAAAGACAATTCATTTTTCGGTCACCATTTTAGAAAGATTTTACTAAAATAATTAATAAGCAAAGGTCAAAAACGTTAGTTATTTTTCCATTTTTCACGTGCAAATGCAGAAGGTATTTATGACACCAGTGAGTTGCTTACAATTATGCTTTTTTCAGTGGAACTTTATTTTAACAAGTATGAACGATAAATGTATGAAAAAATAACCACTCAAAGACTCGAGGATTTTTATATGAAAAAATTTACATGTAAAAATGGCTGGTGCCCTTATGAATGATACTTATGGTTTACCTATTATAGACATAACATGCTGGCGGCTAGTATGTCACTTTCGACCTGTCGGGCCTCCGCGAGGTTTCTCGAAGGACAATCATTGTGTATGTGAACGCCGCACGGGGCGTGGTTCTGAAAAACTGGACGATCCACATACCATCGCCTACAACGGCAAGTGCAAACAACCAGTGGCGAAAGAGTCGCAAGTCAACAGTGTTGGTCGTTGATGATATTTCCCATTCTGTAAACGTCAGCAACGGACACTGCTACTCACTAACTCCCTAACATTGACCGAATTGCCCGGGACCTGCTGAAACCGACTAGCCAAGTAGCCAAATTGAATTTGGACCACATAAAATTGAGTGAAATTAAAAAAAATTAAATGGAAAGATATTTCAACATCTTTTAGCACTTTTTGGTAAGGTTGCCATTACATTTTTTTTGTTTTTGTAGTATTGCAACATAAAATTTAAATTTACAACATGAATTTGCAAAAGCTGGATATCGACAGCTTATTTACATATTACATCTATCAACATAACAGTAAAATTGTAACGTAATTTTACAACACATTCACGATTCAATAAATTACATTTACCATGACAACCTTACTTAAAATTTCAAATGTTAATAAATTTTGAAAAAAAAGGCAAACTAAAGAAAATTAGTAACAGTGGCCAAAAAAATTACCGCAAAAGTACTACTGATATTAAGACTAACGCATGAAATTAAAACTTATGAAAAATCAAAATTTTGAACATTTTTGTATGATCATTTTGGAAACAAACTCACCATCCTCTTGGTAGCTGAAAAGAAGGATCAAACGAAAATGTTCTGTACCAAAAATTTAATACCACCGTTACGAAACTAAAGTTTATTGTATCAAAAATTGTATTAAAATGAGACTGAATTGTATGCTAAAAGATTGCTGACATTCTTAAGGTCCAAAATCAATTAACAAATCATTGTGAGCGTAGTCGTTTCTTTCGCAGTCCATTTGGTAAATTTTGCCCCCGATCTATATGGATCTTCGTAGTTTTTCTTACATTTCTCGGAACGAGTAACAACATGGTACAAAAGCTTGAACTTATTGCATATCAACTGATCGATGAACAAAGCCACAATTAAACATTCCTGAAGAATTGTCGCGTATTGTCGGTATCTTAACTAACAATTATTCAAGAATTTCAAAACAAAGTCAACGAAATGTGGAAGATTGCCTATACTGAGTTAAATTCAATTTGCAATCATCAACACTTCTAGTTACTTAGAAATGCGACAATTCTTCAAATTGAAATGCGTAATGATCAGTGTAGTTTTTTTTTATTTAATTAATAACATATATTCTTCTCACCTGCATTGGTCTAATTTTATATCTGAATCCGGTTCTGACTCTAGGGTCAATGTAAACTCCGATGACAGGCATTTGGTGGGGGGCGGGTTGCGGCACGCGGTACACGGCGGGCACATCGCCGAGGGTGCTTGCGTCCAATATAACCTCTTTATCGTACACACTCGATGTCCAGTAACCTTTGCATGGAACCTCCGGGATTTCCTACAATATAAAAAAACTTTTATATTTGAAAAATATAGTTACGACACTTTACATCACTCGATGCATCCATCGTAAATAACCGTAAACCACAATTAGACCATTTGCTAAATATTCAATTATATTTAATTTACTATTATGGTTCGTGTGCAGAAGCTATGCCTGACTTAATACTTGAACTTACTTCTGTTGTATCACAGGGAAATAACTTAATTTCTTCATAAAAGATAGCCGCGAGCATTTTATAAACTTAAATAAATCAAACAATAAACAATGAACTGAACTCGCGGCTGCTGCGGGATGGAATACAGTAAGCTCACCTTGGCATTGCAAGCCGTGTCATTTTGTTTTAAGACTTCATGCCAAGAAAGATGTATTATCGTCTTAATGTTATTCTAATCTATATCTCTATACTTATGTTTATATAATTTTAGTTCTATAGAAACAAAGCACAATATGATAAAAGCGAGACACAACATGTAATTTTGTGTTTCGTCTTTTGCCATCTTTCTATTCAGCTGTACCATATTTACTTTCAATTTCCTTTTAGTAGTAGTATTACTCATCTAAAAACAATATTGCTCTTTTACCTATTGTTAGATTATAATCTATATTTACTCTATGATCAATAATCGAATCTTTTAATAAGACCAAGTATTTTTTGAACATACTACAGAATAATGATATGTGATATTAAAAAGAAGCACAGATATACATTGAATCATTTCAATCAGTGTAAATCAGTGAAACGAGAATGACGCAAATTCACAATCAAAACAAATTGATTTGACTGCGACGCTGAAAGTACAAAGCCCGTGCTGGAGATCGATCGTCGACTATTTATAGCTCCATGCAGAGCGGTTAAACGGTCCCAATGAACAGAAATACAGTATAACCACACCCACGTACACAAACATCGGGAACATGAATTTATAAATTTACCAAGGTTTCTTTATTGAAATTTAGTGGTAAATATTATATGTTAATAGACGAAATAGGCGTAGTCTGTCCTTGGAAAGTTATTGACGCTGACTGAATGACAATATTTTAATGGTCATTAAGGAAAGTATCTTAGTATATACTTACTTTCAGATATGTACACTTGGGAATAGCATAATTAAATACTACTATTGTGCGAAGTAAAACTAGTATCGAGATATTTTTTTATGTCCCAATCACATTTTCATGTCATTAGTCTGAAGCCAAACGATGTTATTGGCCACTGAATAATTACTTCCATTGAAGCTGTACAACGAACAAAATTCAATGAAACATTGTTTGATAAGAACGTCTCGACTATGTTTTATCTGTATGTATAATGTTATTGTGGTCGCAGGGGGCCGAGTGGCTGACGTAAGTTTATCAATAACTTAATGAGTTCAACTAGGGGTGTGACACGACTTCACAAATTAATGAAATAGAAATAAACCAGCAATTTTAATTTCATTAATTAAAGTCCGTTCGTTGTTTTTTCTATTGATTATTCCATCGAAGCAATAGTACCTTGGTATAATTTACATTTTACGATGGTATAAAGAAGTTCTAGATTTTTTTTAAAGCAAATTTAAACATGAACTTAATTATGGTATTTACTTTTTAATATCCTGATGTTTAATATTGTTATGGCTTTGTACAACACTTACCGGTATTTCTAACTCCGAAAAAGCCTCTTCACCATCACTCTCGTAGTCACTCGGTGCTGACAAAGCCTTCGGTCTCTCCTCGGGCTCCTGTGTAAAATGGAACTGATTATCCTAAGATTCCATTTTTTTTATATATTCTGAAGATAAACGAAATACCCCTGTCGAAATTACTGTTTCTTTTTAGTTAATAAGAATGAGAGCTATGTAAATTTGTTTTTATACAAATGTTTCGGCAGTGGAAACCCATAGTTAGATAAAATGTATTTAATCATTTCAAAAGTATTTTTTTTAGTATTCTAATTTTTAATATTAATACGTGACAACCTGATCGTAACAACATAGTTTACGCTTTTCTTATCACTAACTTATTACGACTCGACGGTTGTTTATAGCAAAAAATGTGTTTTAATAATATGAAACCTTGACTGACTTGCAATGAAATAAATAAATACCACAGACAAGAAACAAAATCTTTAAATATTTCAGTTGCAAAAAATATTTTTATTGTCATTTATTCAGTACAGAAAATATTCGAAGGGCAAAATTCACAGAGGCCATTACGACCTCGGTTATATTTAATAAATTCTGTTCACATTACGTCATGAATTAATCTGAACGAGTAAATAACATTTTGGAAATGTTTTCGGAATGCAAAAGTAAAAGTAGACCAACTTTTAACTTAACTTAAGTTATTGAATTTTATATGTCAATTGGTCAATTAAGTTCTAGATAATATTTTTCATTTTCGAAAACACTGACACTGTTAGCATTAAAGGCATTCTGATCTAGGTCTTAAATAAAAAGGTTTTTAGATATTAGTGGACAATTATCTGAATGTAGACATAAGGTCATACCATAATTAATTTTTTTATAGGACTTACCTGGGCATAAGGTAGGTTATCCACTAACTCTGGTTCATCAATCGTAGTGGTGGTGCCGGCTAAACGAGCGCGGGTCAGATTCCACAGGCGACGTAGAGCCAACGGAGTCTCCTCTACTTGCATTTCCATTGCGGAGTTTGCGAGCATCTTGATAATTTAATACAAGTTTCCTGTTAAAAAGAAAAAGATTTTTTTTACTTTAAATTTGGAACAAGGTCAGCAGAGTTTGTAGAGATATTTGTAGCCCTCAAAAAATTGATAAAAATTGGATAGTAACGTAAGGCCTCATACACTTGAATACGGCCTACGTAATTTTATTATGTTGCCATACGAATTCTATTCATTTAAATTTTGAAGCAAGACAAAATACAGATTTGTATTGTGTGGATTGTAAATCTTTTAAAACACTCGGCCCTTGGGAAAACATAGTGCGATAAGGGGAAGAACACGCGTAGCCGTCGTGCATTGATGTAAGAAAGATGAGATAAGTGAGCCATGACCCCATAAAATGGCAGTCTGTTATCTATCAACACATTTTAGTCACTTAAATATTGTGCAAGAAGAAATTCTGTTGCTTTTATTCGGCCGAGAGTTACACAAAAACACACATAACCAAGGTTAGTTACTCGCTAGTACTGTAGTTCTTATAAGTTTGTTCAGAAAAAATAAATTCTTATTAGGTAATATGATAAGCAATAATCGATATTTGTTAATGTAAATTCCACTAGTTGTCTCACGCTATATCCGCGCGGAATTTAAAAAAAAACTTGATAAAGTATTTAGTCGCCTATTTGTTCTTCCAGACAATGTTTTACATTTGTGCCAAATTTCATCAAGATACGTTGAGCCGTCCTGGAATACCTTCAAACAAATTCATCCATCCATCTAATCATTCGCATTTTTAATATTTGTAAGATAGTAAGATTGCTGTTTAATCAACTACGCGTGCACAATAACTTAAGACTCGGCTACAATACGAGATCTCATCACCTCGATTTTAACCTTCCCGCATGCGTCATTGTTTGCGAAAAAACAAGGATTGTTGAGTCTCTTTAGTAACCTGATATGACGCAATAGGATTCATTCATGTTATTGTGTATTAATTAGTTTATCAATTTGTTTAAAACAATTGAAATAAATATAATAAGGGAAACCTATTTTGTTCAATAAAAATTGGTATTGTATTTATTAAAAATGTTATCACTTTTATTGTACATTACGTTTCTATAAATTTCAAAATGCATTGTATAACGGTTTGTAATAAAACGCACAGAAAATATTCAAACTCTATGAGGCGGCACATTGATAAATACGAAAGTTAATTCACTTGAATCAAATATTTCGTTAAAATTAATCTTTCTTTCAGTTGCGTAGTAAAATTTACAAAAAAACCGTTTAATCTATAAAATTTATTGCATAAACAATTATTTCATACAAACTAACTTCTGTGCAATGAAATAAAAAAAAAGAAAGTAAACAGGACAAGCTAAATAAAATATGTCTCAAGTCGACAGTATCATGTGAATATATACACATCAAAAAAGTCTAAGCAACACATATAAATTTCAATTTTACAATGTGTTTTCGCATTAAATCCTTAGTATTTTCGTACTTTTATTATTTATTAATGCTTTTTTAATATTAAACAACAATTTTTTTTTATTTACTTTTTAACAATCTTAATAACCAATAATTACGAGTAAGGAATGTTTGTACGTAGTACATAGTAAGGTGCCTAATCAACTAAATTTAAAGTAAAATTAAATGGTTGTACAAAAATTGCATAAATTAAGACAAAGTGTGGTCTCCTCTGTTATGGAGAACTTGCTGGCACCGATTATTCATAGAATCGATGAGACTGTTAATGTGATCCTACGGTAATTGCTCCCAATGAAATTTTAGTAAGTCCATCAGTTGTTGGGTTGTTGTCACTCCATCCAAGTCATTTAAAACACGTCTCTGGAGCATGTCCTGTGCATGCTCGATGGGGTTGAGGTTTGGCGATAGTGCAGGCCAAGGCAATACCAGGAAGTTTTCCCTTGCTAAGTACTCCCGTGTGTGCAAAGCTGTATGCGAACGCGCATTGTCATGCATCAAGGTGAAATCGAAGCCAAGCGCTTGTGCGTATGGATGGACATAAGGTCTTAGAACATCCTCAACGTAATTTACAGCGTTCATGTTACCATTTACAAAAACGAGCTCTGTTCGTATGTTCTTCATAATACCCGCCCATACCATAACTGTTAAGTCGTTGTATGGATGCACTTCCTGAAGCCACCTCAGTCTTTCAGTATTTCCAGGACAACGGTACACTCTTACCCTTCTAGTATCAGGCTAGAACCCAAATCGAGACTCATCGCAAAATAAAATTTTATCAGATTGTTTCCGGGTCCATATAATGTGTTGCCTAAACCATTCATTTCGACGAGCGCGATTCCCGTGACGTATCGGTGGGCACCTAATTGGCCGTCGTGCTCGTAGGCCATACTCATGCAATCGATTTCACACAGTTTGGCAGCTAACAACAACACTACTTGAATTTTGTAGCCTCAAACCTATCTCTCGGGCGGTTAACATCGGCTGGCGTCTTTCAGTCAGTTGTATGTATCGATCTTGCCGTGTTGTTGTACACCTTCCTCGACCTGGGTGCTGCTCAGCAGGATCTCCCGTGTTAGTTTAACGCTGATGAACACGGCAAATAACGCTTCTGTTGATACCAAAATACCGAGATACCTGAGATTGAGTTCTTCCCGCTTGCAACATCTCTACAGCTCTCTGCATTTCATCTGCGTTTAAATGACGTCGCTCCATAACGTAAATAATGTCTCAAAATTCAAATTTGTTCAAAACTTTTTTTAATTATTGTTTGAATCTTAAAATTGATACCGAATACTAAATTTTAATAAGCAAAGAAAACGCTGTAAAATTCGAATAAATGCATTCGCTTTTGTATTTGTGAAAAAAAAAAAACAAATGATACTCGATTTTTTTTCACAACCAGCCAGTATGTCCTATAGATCAAAAAAGTTTACATAAGTATTACCTACTTGGTAAAAAATGATAAAATCATTGATTAATAACTTGAAATAGTATGAGTTGCTTAGACTATTTTGATGTGTGTATTTCAATGTTGTATCTCATCTGAATAGCAAATGAACCGAACTTTAAAGAAATAGGGTGACCCCAATTTAGGAATGCGAATACTCGGATTGGTAAAAATTATTAAACTTGTAAACATTTTTATTTTGTCTATATTCAAAATAACTCAGTAAATATGTTTATTTTAATACATCGTATAAAATACATGGTATTAAATTAAACATAGATCTTGTATTAACTTTAATTAAAACGAAAAAAATAGCAAATGTTAATTATTCACCAATTGGTTGTTCAATGAACTGCGAACGCTGGAAATAACGGCAGAAATAGAAATTCCGCTAGCGCTTAATCGTAAATTCATTTACATTGCCACGTCATAGCAGAACTAAAGTTTATACAGCTGATTTTCATTAAACGTATTGTTAGATTTGTGAGAGATATAAGCATAGTTAAAACTTACTACACGATAATGTATCAATAACTTTAAAACTGACATAAACAAAAAATTCTTCCACAATCCCACATTCAGAATATGTCTCTTCAACGGCTCGTCCGTACTGTATTGAAAATAAAACAGGTATAATTCCAGTGAAGATCCCAACAAAAAAAGATCACCCTTCAAACAGGTAGTTGATTTGTGTAACCCAGACGAGGAAGAAAAAATATAAAATTATTAAATCAACGTGTAAATTATAGGTACCTATTCGATATTTCCATAAAAAGAACCCGGTAAAGAATAAGGACAACGAATAAAAGTGCTTGGAGGAAAATTTTGTTAATTTTATCTTAAATTACAAAATCCATAGTATTTCTTAACGTCAATAAACCCGTTTATTCATCCGTTAGGATAAATTAGTCGAAAGTGTTCGTGACTTCTAGAGCAATATGCGACGGCGAGAGAGAAAGCGCTCGTGGTTGCAGTTTTACTTATGTCGGTCGGCCATTTGCTGCGCTCACTCGTAACTTGCCAGAACATTCTTTTGCAATAGAAACTAGTTTATTATTAACAAATTTGAACATAATCGTAATCAATTCCTTAATTCTATAGCGTCGATTGACCATGCATTTCGTAGAAAACTTTTTTTTACCATTTATATGCTTACCTTGGTAATAATAAAAAGATACTGTTCGCTGGTCAGCGGGTATTGTCGTGATGGTCGATGGTATTTCTGCAATACAAAAAGTTGTCACAAATGCGGCGACGGCTTCGTAGACGAAATCAAACGTAGACGTAACGTGCGGCAGGACGACTCGAACACAACTGAACGATCACACAACTTTGAATGTATTTTAAACTTGAGTAATCGGGTCTCCCCGTCTGCTGGCAGCCATACGAAGGGGATGACGATATGGAAACTGAGCGAGATAGTTGTAGGGCGCACACAGTGACCATAATTTATTTTTTATGAGACTCTTCACTTATATTCTCAATATAACAAGCCAAACTTTCGAAATGAGCACAAAGTGTCGTGTTTGTCAACAATGTTTTTGGAGCAATGGATGAAATTTCAAATATAAAAAAGATTATGTAAAAGATTATCCGGCTTAGAATTGTACACTTGAAAACAGTTCTCAAGATTGTAATCCATTTGATTTTTACACAACACTGTGTTAATATTTGTACCAGATAAAATAAGAAAACATGAATTTCTACTACAGAAATTTCTATTTGAACCAAATAATGTAGTAGTTTTTCATTTATGATAGTATGCAATTAAACCATCATATCAGAGGCACTCTTCATCAAACTCTTAATTTCAACAAAAATCAGTCCTGTATATTACAACCTATTCATGGTGTCAGTAGTGACATGCAGTGACCGCGTGCTGCACCCACACATCGAAACGACGTTACGCATGCGTCGAGACGTTGGCTACGTCGGGGTTCGAGGCCGACGTCACTGGCCTCGTTTCAGACCGAAGTTCAGAGGGTGTCCACCGGCCATCGTTTAGTCTAAGTAACTTAGTTTGCGCCTTTGCGAGGACATTATGAGTAAAATTCCGCTAGCCTACGTCGGAATAAGGTCAACGCTAGTTTCAGTGTTTGGTAACTTTTATCAGTTGTTCCTTTTTACTGATAACGATTAAATGCGGACTCCATTTCGTATTGTTACAAAAATGTCATTTTTAAGTTAAAGTATTCGATGAACATACAGGCATGCAAATAGTACCAAAAGCTTTTCCTAAATAATTCTTTTGATAAAGCATTTCCTAATTTCTAGATTTTATATTCATTTAAGTAGAGGAGTTCTTTCAAAGTAATTTTTAAAACCTGATCATTGAATCTTGCAAGAAAAATGAAAGCTGCAAGACAGTCGTGAGCAAAGTTCTGGAAACGGGAATAAATTAATAAACCGGTGATGCAAGCGCTGCCGATGTGCGTCTCAGCGCCGCGAGTTAAAATAAGATTTTCCGCAACCAACATACCGAATACCGATCGTTTGATGCACGGTTAAATATACAGGGGTAAGGCGCTGCATCTTAAACTATGAAAATATCAACTTAATATAATTCCAATATCTAATTTATAACTAAAAATCTAAATAATACAAGTAATTATAAAGTAAGTAGGCGGCGAAACCTCGAGTCGATTAATGATTAGGTGCCCCTTAGCATTAAAGACAATTATGAGAAACTCTCATAATATTTAGTTAAGACCAATAATACTTAAAATATCCAGTTCTTCTGTTAAAGATCCGTACGTATAACGTTGAAAATATGGAAAAATTTTGCTTGGTGCATACATATAATTATCACTGTCTTGTTGATGAAAAAAGAAAATTGTCAACTAATACAGAGGCTATGGCTTTATTTTTTAATTATTAAAATTAAATCATAAATTATGTTTAAATCTTTAGATCCCATCTCAAAAGTAATTTTGAAGGTGACAGTATTATTACATGTGACGTCATACAAATTTGAAGTCCAGGAAATTATGACTACTTAAATCCTTCATTAATCTAATTACACATTAACTATATAATTAAGAATTAATTATTCATTATATTAGATTGTTCTTGGTAATATCGTAGATGATAATTAGTCGGCGCGTGCCGATTTCTAACTATTGTAGATAAGATAATGTTAGTGTACAAAAGATTTAAACGAATTTATCTCAACAGTGTCTTTTAGTAGCACGTGTTGAAAAGGTTTGTATGTTTTTGCAATAACTAACTTACTTAGTGACAAATAATGAAATTAAAAGTATTATTTTAAACATAATAAGAATGAGTCGTTAAAATAGATTTTCTAAAATTAATTTAAAAAAGGTTTATATCGGTCATTATTTTTACATTTTATTAAATGAGCTTTGTCCGACCGTAGCTGTTGACGATAGAATTTAAAAGCCGTCTTAATGTTTTTATTTGTAATTTAACCTTACTGATTCATTTTGTTTAATTTCTTTTTTTGTTGTATTTTACATTAATTCCATAACTACTAAATGTAATCTGTAACGTACTAAGTATTACCAAGGTAGATGTAAAAATTGTTAGTAGTTTTTCAATTAAAAAAATAAAGTGTATTTGGAGGGTGGACGGCACTTTGCAGTCGAATGTCGTCCGTCGAACGTACTGTGCGCACCCATGTTGAAAACCTGTGTTTCATTTTGCTGCATCGCCGCCATCCTTTACAGTAGCTCTTCGTAATTCTCCTAAATTATATACATCTAATTATCTAAATTATTTCTAAACCAAATATCAATTAACTTAAATACTATTCTGGCTTCATGCGAAGATCAGAATAGTATTTATTAGGCCGACATTACACCCACAAGCCTTAAAATATTTAAACCTAAAACGTTCGCTTCAAACAGATGTCATTTTATCTTTTTGATTTGTTGTACTATATTTTTCTTCTATAATACCCTAAAGTGAAATTTCTGTAACGTTTGCATGGAAATTATTAGTAACCAATATACGGTTAGGTTTCCAAGAAATAATTTGATACAGTATATTATTTTGCTTCACACACATATGTAAAGGTACGATTACTAACTGCTTTGGTATCGCATGTCAAGTTTATAGAACCAACAGTTGCTGTTTCTCGGAAGTTGTTTAATCAACATAACTGCAAAAAGCAGACTACGTCTGAGAATTTATTGTTTCAATAAATGATAACAATATCATATTTGATTTAAAAACTAAATGCAACTAACAACTTTACCTAAGCTGTGATAATTTACACTGTTAATGAACTTATCTAGCAACAAATAAAACTTGTATAAAACCATATATAAATCTCTAGAACAAACCCAATCATGCAACTTTTTTTTTATATCATATGTGGTAAACGAGCAAGCGGTCAACTGAATCCGCCTATAAAGCAATGCGACAGCTGCCCATAGACAACCGCAATTGCAGATGCGTTATCTACCTTTAATAGACAGAGAAGGGGATTCACAGAAAGAGGATTTATCCTCTTCCTATGCGTCCCCTCCTCCGTCAAATCCACCTTCGAACGTGGACTAAAAATGCTGAACTGATGAAATTGGATGAATTATTATGGAAATGAATACTTTTTAAGACCATAAATTGGTCATTCCATTATTTATCTGTATTTATTTCTTACTGCCCGGTTTTTTCATAAACTTGTTCTTGAAATTATTATTCACATCTCGGATTAAACTTAACGAATTTAGTGTCGCAGCACTTACATTAATACATGAAAACAATTCTACACAAAAATATAAAAGTACTGTATTAAGACAACACGAACATACAAAATTTACTGATCTATTTATACCATGTACAATCAATATAACAAAAAGTTTAACTTATCCATTATTTCAAGGCGGATAGATAGATATTGATTGCTGTTTACATCCGTAAGGAAAAAGAGATCAATCACCTCGATGTATATTTTTCCATTTGCACTTATATAGAAATGTTTGTTTTACAAATTATATCCACATAACACAAATGTAAACCACTATTGCATTGAATTGGACCACTTATAGATTTAATATTGGAAAATCAGATATTACGTTTAAATCATTGCATTAAAAACCAGCTTAATTTAACAAAACAGTAGAAAATTGTACATTACTTATTATTTATTTAGGGCCTCTTTCTTAACATCAGGCACATTAAGCATAAGCATGGGTTACCGCGGCTAAATCATCAACTTATATATTCAAATAAAAATGGAGTTGTTCCTTACAATATCGAAAAAAAAAACATATGCACAATCGTACATGATGCGTTTGCGTTCCTGAAATTAATCCAATTTTTTTAATTTTTGTCTGTATTTTGCGGACAAGTCCCTTTTTGTTCCGGGTAATCTTAAGAACGGTTGCACCGATTTTAATGGAACTTTGGCATGTACCCGTTGTATATTATAGACTACTTTTTATTTCTATTATTTTATTCGACGCAGACAAAGTCGCGGGTGACTGCTAGTTCATATAGTATACAAATAAATTTCTATCTCAAACTGACTTTATAACTTCGTATGGATGTTTGTTCTTTGGAAACCTACGCTAAGGATTACCTGAGATTGCGAGATGTTTCTCTTGAAGGTAGAATGAATGTACTTTTCAGCAAGAACATATGTGAATATGTAATTTTATCTTTTTACAAATATTCTGTCGGTATATCACTGTAATTTAATTAACACAATTCGACGACATCAAATCGAATCTATAATATTTAGTTAAAAATTCTCTTATAGTCACGTTTAATTTACGATAGACGAATTCTAGATATTTTTTTGTGTTTCCAATCACGCACATACCGCATGTTACTTCTAATAAGATTCATAACAAAGCATACTGTGTCAAAACTTTATGTTGAATCGGTTTTCAATAATGAGTTAGCAAAGCTATTGTTTACACAGGAAATGGAGTCTACAGTCGCCACATTGCGCATGACAACTAAACGGTTACACATCGCTTGTGGTAAACGGAGAAACGCGACGCCAGATTATATAGTCAAAGTTGTACATACTACGTTTTGTTACTAAGTATCAAAAATATGTCCGATGTCTACATTTTAGTACTGGGACTACTTTGTTGGTTACTCAGTGAATATGGAAAGGAAGAGTTACAAATAATCTGTGACGCCTCAACAATACAATTCGTCGGAGAGAAGTAGTTTCTTACATAGATAGTAATGACGATAAGTAATTTTAACTTTCTTTGTCAGCACCAACAGGGAAAACTCTTTGATTACATATTTAAATCTTATGTATTTATAAAAGAACAACCTGAAAATGCAACTGGAAGCTGAAAATATACTTAGGTATACACTATTATTGCTTTATTATTGCTTATTTTATGAATATCGGTGCCCACGATACAGGCTATGCCTAGTGTGGGCATCACAAGATTACCCTAAATACCATAAATGGTAACTTAATATCCAGATTAATTATGTGTAATTTTATGTTAGTATGAGGTTAATGTTTTTTGATTTAATCTTTTTTGTGTTAATAAATAAACTTTCTTTCTTTCTTTCTTCTTCTTTATTTGTTTCTTTTTATATAAAATAGTAGTTTTAGTTTATATAAAAAAATGTACTGGTCATTGAATGAAGGCTTATCTATAAATTTATAAAACAAATTTATTTATTAAAATCCACACTGGCTATTCATATTCCTAGACTAAATAACTGGGACAGTTCATAAAGAAGTTTGCAAGTATGTTTGATAATACTTCTCGTGGAATATAAAACATTTCCTGTTAAGTTCAATGTTTATTCTTCAGTTAAATAACAGTGGTACAGTCGGCGCGTGCAGTTACACTTGACTTATGTTGACTCATAGTAATAATAGTTCGCCATAATCAAACAGATAAGAGTTGCTACCAACCAATAAACTTGCATAATCTTAACATCGTATATACATAAGTAATAAGAAGGTACCTTTGACATTATTATAAGCTAAATCCTTTGACTGAATTCTCGCAAAAAAAAAAATATGCGTTAAAAAACTATGAAATCTATATGTTTTGATGAAACTATGTAACAGTAACTGCGAGACAAACGATTAATTCAGATGTTATAACTTTAAATCCAATAAAAAGAATACATTGATAAATAATGTTTAAAGCTTTTTACGATTTTTTTCTCGTACAAATGGGGAAGTCATTAAATAAATAATTTGTTACCTTCTTGTCAGAGGTATCCAACATTTAAAGTCCTAGCGATGGAGGAAAATACAATAAAGAGATAAAATAAGCACGAAAATCATTTATAGCGCGAGATTTAACAAGTAAAAAGATAAAGTAATATATTACAATAAATGACAAGAAAACCTTACTCTGTATGATACATCATTTATTCATACTTAATCAGATTTTTATATGTTTTTTAGTGCAATTAGTGGTAATTATATAAGTGACTCTACTGTTAGTTTATTCCGTTAAATTAAAAATAAGTATCAAAGTTCAAAATAACAACTGTTGATAAGAAATCTATGTTTCCACAGTTTTTAACTATAAATATAATGTAAACAAACGAGTTACTTTGCAGACGTTCTTGTTACAAACGTAATTAAAATTATCTACATTTTTTGCTTAGCTTTATAATGGAATCTCCTTCAATCTTTAAACTAATAGTTACTAGTCTTTACTATCAAATATAAAAAACTGTTATTACATTCTATTTATAGTTAAATTTAAAATAACGTAGAAAAAAACTAAAAAAGTTCCTATAGGATTGTTTAACATAATCCCCACTCGATGCCAGTATCAGAGATGCATTCAGTTTACCTTATCGTTCTTAAATTATGCAACATGCCATTAATGTAATAAAGTAACTCAATGCTGCAAATTTAATGTAAACAATATAGGTCTGTGCACCGATAATAAAAAATTATCTAATTAAGTTGTACAATAAATTAAAGTGGTAAATACTATCGATAAAAACATCAGTTAACTGGCAAAATAAAAACATTAATTATTATTTCAATGAAGAATTTATAAGTCTTTAAACCATTGTTAGTAATTTTTGTTAGACTTTTATACTAAACGTGGTATATTTAATTCAGTCCATGGTCGAGTAAAATTACTTAATAATACGCATAAAAATAATTGGTCGTCTTAAAACGTAACATCGCAACAATCCTAGTAATTTCTAGAACAAAAGCGCATAAACAATTAGTGACAGCTTTGTTTACAACTTGCGGTGTAAACAGTGTCACGGTCGCTCCCATCAAGAAGACTTCTCAAAAATTAAACTATAGGTACAATACCTGCTTTTAAGTGATGACTGTTTGTTATTCCTTATTCCTAGTATTCTTAACTGTTCCTAACCTAATTCCTAGTATTTAAAGCTGTTCCCGTCCGGCTTAATTCGCATAAAATTCCATTCCTTTTTGTTACACAGAAAAGCTTTATTTTGTTCAAAATTCAAATGTTAAAATGACAACGAAGGCCTTCGCCATTGGCTGAGAATTACCGTTACCATGGCAATCATTCGTCTTTACTGCTATTGGCATGCAATTTTTGTCCCTTTCTCGCACAAGTTTTAGTACTTGAAAATTTATAACCTAAAGCGTATAATAAGTATAGGCCTTTGTTACAAAAATAATTATTTTAAAATATGCCGTCATTGCTCCTGTTATAAAGAAGTTCCTGCGTTATAAAGAAGTGTGTGAGTATATTAGCACAGATTAATAACTTAATAATTCTTAGAAAAATACTCTAACTAAATTCTCCGGTTTGATACTTAATCCGTCTACGAGCCAATGTTATACTGTAAAATTTAGTGCATGTTATGTATTTGGGATATTTCTCGAAAAATCTTCGAGTCATAAAATTATTGTTAATTTGTGGAGTGCAGTGTTTCCTTTTCGTAAATACTATTTGTTCCAGTGGCGTATTGTTATATAAATTATTTAAAATTGTCAAATATGCTGCGAATGTTATGTCAACACATTCACTTGTGTTGACATAACATTCGCAGTAATCACAGAGACCTTATTACTTGTCAACTTTTATGGCTTTACGTCAATGGCCTCTATAACACTAGTAATTGGACGCTATCTGGTCACGATTCAATAATTTGATAAAACTAATTAAAGTTAATTTTCTTTGACTAGAATTACAAATACCTAAACATATCAGGATATAAAAAGTGAGCTTAGCTCGAATATTTGTGAGCATCGCCATCGTGTCTCGACAAAATTTATATTAAAATATTAGTAAGGGAAATTTGTGCAGCAAATTAGCGGGCGTGCACCAAAAATTTCATACAATTTAGACATAATAAACGATGACGATACAAGGGCACTTGTCGCAAATATTCGTGCTAGGCTAGTTTGCAATCAAGCTATCTTGGTAATTTGGGGTAACCTTTACGAAGAGTTATCTCGTCGTCTTTTTTTTTTAATGCGAATGAGAAAGAAGTCTGTTTTTTATTAGCAACGAAAGCAGTACGGTGATGATTTTATCAAAGATCAATTTACTTTGGCTTAGGTTTAAAGCAACTCAGGCGTGGTTTATACATAATACATAGCATAATACTTGAGGCGTAAAAGTTTAGCACATACTTAACATGGTCAATCGTACATTCATTATGTTATTATTATATTAATAAGTAATACGTGTTTAAGTTTATTGTGAGATACGAAGAACGAAACCACAACATCATCACGTTCCGTACTGAGTTAAACCGGTTATTTCCAGTTCCTTTCAATTAAAACGTTGAACTTTCCCCTGTCTGTGATAAAATAAAATAGAACGTAGAAAAAAATTATCATTAAATAATTCGATCCACTTAAGCCACTTAAAAAATAATTTCGTGTTTTTTTTCTCATTAAATAAGGCGGTTAAAAAACGTTACGTTCAAATTCTTGTTGTTCTAATTCAACAATTATGGTAAACAGATCTAATTTATCTTTTAAAGGAAAATTTAGTTATGCTCCAAATAAAAGTGTTACTATTTTGTTAATGATTTTAAGAATGGTATCACTACTTTGTAACGGGGGCAAAGTTCAGTCGTACATCACTGTTGGAAAAAAATTAATTAAAACAACAAACATTTTTCTTTATTTATTTTAATACTCTATAATAAATAGTTACAGTAAAATGTTACTTTTAATTAATATTATAATATGAGATTAAATTGATGAATAAAATTTGAATGAATTTATTTTAAAATTTAATAACATCGAATTGCAAATTATTTCCTGTTATTAGCATATATTTTGATAACATCGGGGTCAGCAACATTTGACAAAACATACAGCAAAAAATCTATAACAAACATGTCCGTTAAGATATAAACAAAACTAAGACCTTTTTATTTACATAACTTAAAATTTTCACTTTTATCGCAGCACTTCATAGAGTATTTATTCTATCCGCCATTTTAGATTTTGCTATGTGACGTCATAATACTTTTCTAGTAATATGAACTCCATTCGATTACTTACTCCCTCAAAAAAATACTGGTTTATCATTACTATTAATATAGGAATAATTGTTAAGTATTTCCAACTTTTCTATATTTATTAGTTCAATCTTTCCGTTTCCAAGCCATATCCAGGGATAAAAATAAAAAGTGAAAGAAATTTGTTAACAAATGAAATAAAACCTGAAAGAAACCAAATAAAATGCAAACATTTTATAAGTCGTAGTTTATTTTTGTAAGGAAAAAATAAATAACTGATGAACATCACAATTAAAAAAAAAGTAAAATAAATATCTTTCTATTATCTATTAAAGACGGAACATTTGAAGGTTAAACAACATTTACGATATCAATCTAATAACTACACAATGTACTTTTTTACCGTAGACTTTCACTGCAATGACACTTGTATTACATATTGCCATACATTTCATACTCTTTGATACAACAGGCTACAATATATATTACAAAGTATACCATTGCAAGCGTGACGTCATAAGCGTCACATCCCATGTTAATTTGCACGGATTGTAAACAAAATAACAATCTTATAAATTTCACACATCCCTAGAAATAAACAAATTGAACAAAAAAAAAGTTTGAAAATTATGAACTCATAAGAAGTGTTATTTGTGTGTTTTACTTAATTTTATAGCCTTTAATGACCGTTATCTACGTGTCCGAGTTGAATACAAGGACTGTGTATATTAATCTTCGCTAGAAAGTTAAATATATACAAATGTCTAGTTCTTTGACTGCAAATATCAACCTCTTTCTTTTGTTATCAACAATATCGAATAGAGCCTATTTAATCTTGAATAGGCTAACTGTAACAAAAATTGTTGAAATGTAAGACAATATCAAAGTCATACGGTAACTAGATTTTTTCCCATTTTATCGATGGTCATTTATAATTCTAATAAAAATATATTCTTCAATATATTCAAAGACCGCGCTTGCATTTCATTTTGCGGCACCAGATCCATGTTCACGTATTTAGCGGCTTGCAGTAATTTAAAACAGGATATGTCTTCAGGCAGTAATTTGTGGTAGACTTCAGCGAACATCGTCTTTGCTGTCTCTCCGTGATAAGTGAGTGGGTCCAAAATGTCGGCAAGATCGGATGGCTCCAGAAGGCAGCATATGTGTGCGATAGTTACACATAACTGTAATAATAAGGAAAAAATTAAATTATAAATTAAATCCGGCTCGAAGGACCAGAAAGGATGATTGTGGTTTGAGTGAACCGTAAATTCTTGTGCTTTCAGAAAGGAATTTCATGATTGACAGTTAAACAGATGGAACCGACACTGTGACACAATAATCGTAGAACGAACTAAGGGTCAAAAAAATTTTAGAATCAGTGTTCCGCAAAAAGGAAAAGATCAGACATTTTGTGAAAGGTCACGGTCTGTATAAGGACAAATAATTATTTTTTTATATAATTCAGCGTTATTGTCCATTAGGTATACCTGTTCAGCGAGATTGTCCTTGTGCTTGTACTCAGAGAAGTCGTCGAGATGAGCGGCGCTGTCGAGTGCCTCTAAGAGACTGCGCCAGAGAGGGGGCAGCAGCGCCCCCACCTGCCAGCGCCGGGCACACGACCGCAGCGCCACCGCCGCAGTTATACGCACCTTTATGTTCTTCGAAGTCTGCGCCAGATTACACAACGCCGGGAGTACTTGCGCCTGAGTTATCATAAATCTTGGTCTTATATTTTCCTAGTCTAGATATATTTAAAAATAAATACCTATTACTTTACTTATATTCTTGGTTAATAAAATCAATAAAATATTTTATGTTTACATAAAAAATTCACTTTAAATACTAATCATAGATACGCATTCTTTAATAAGTTGTTTCTACGAAACGTAACTTAACTCACCAATATCTAAACCAGGGACCCCCAAACTATTTTGGACAAGTGACCCCTTTTCCAAAATGAACCCTCTTCCCCCATAGCCAAATTACCTACTTTTAAGATCAATTATTATTAACTCTGACTTAGGTCAATAGAAGAAGACAGAGTGATAATTAGCAATGCTTTAAGTTAAGATTCCCAAAGTTCCCTGATTTAAACAAAAACTATGTAAGTTCCTCTTACATACTACTTTTTATCTTGGCATTTTATAGTCAGCGTTAATTTGTCATTTTAGCGAAATCAGATGACAATAGACATTCAAACTACCCACCTGCCATCCTTGAAAGCATATGAAGAGGTATTCATTCTTCAATACATTGCCAAGTGCGTAGCAAGCGTTCCAGCGCACTTTCATACTGGCGACGTGGTTGGCACATCCCAGCAGCCGGTTGATGCCGGTCTCAAACAACGGCTTGAGTGTGGGATTGTACGCCAAGTTTTCACGTGTTAATATACGCAACAAATTGCCTATAGCTCGCATCGCACTCATTTTCACCTAAAATAATAACAGGACTTTTTTTTTCTTCGAAACATTCTTCTGAAATGTCGAATGTCGGTCGAACACTTGTCATAACGACATATATTGTAAAATATGTCTTGTTAAACAATTTTTATCACATAACTATCTTACTAAATGCGAATGTTTAGATGTATGGATGGATGTTTGTTTGAAGGTATCTCCGGAACGGCTCTTGATGAAATTTGTCACAGATGTAAAACATAGTCTGGAAGAACACATAGGCTACTTATTATGTATTAATTATTTTATTATTTATATGTATTAATTATTAATGTATTTAATTATTCCGCGCGGACGGTTTCGCTGGCTACAGCTAATATATTAGCTAGTCTTGTTTTACAATATAACTGTAGTGAACTATATTTCACAATTGTCATAGAATAATTTAAATTTAATTATTTACCTAGGGTATCATGTTCAATAATTTGTTGCTGTAAAATTTAAAATGCCTTCAACTTCTTAAGCGTGTCAAGAAAATATTGTCACATTCTTACCAATTAACGTGAAATTTGTCCACTGACCTTATCATTATCTATGGCACTGACGACACTGGCCTCCATCAGACGCACCAGCAGGTTGTCACTGATGCGGTCCAGCTCCGGCACCTCCCTGTAGCATAGTCTAATATACTACCCGCGCACAATAACTTCACATCTAATGCCGATTAAAATCGACCAACATTTGAACGAGTTCCTCAAAGTATTAACGATACTATTATCAATGTTTGATTACTATTGCTTATTAAGTTGCACAATATTGAACTAAAAAATTTATTACTTAGGTTGTTATTAGACACTAACATATCGGATATTTATAACTTGTACTAGATTATTTCAGTTTATTTCTTACAACACCCTTCAAATATAAATTAAAAGATTAATGTACCATATTCCGCTATTTTAGGAGTAGTTAATTTATAACAAACTAGCTTTTACCCGCGACTCCGTCCGCGCGGAATAAAAAATAGAAAACGGGGTAAAAATTATCCTATGTCCTTTTCCTGGTTCTAAGCTACCTGCCCACCAATTTTCAGTCAAATCGATTCAGCCGTTCTTGAGTTATAAATAGTGTAACTAACACGACTTTCTTTTATATATATAGATAGTGACGACTTAACGACACTGAAAGAAGTAAAAACTTGTTTCTTTCCTTCTTTCTCTCTCGATCTCTCCCTTTCACGTCTTCTCTCTCTTTCTCAGTTATGTTGTTATGTGAATGTTTCGTGTGGCAACATGTTCACTCACATGTTGAGGACGAGCGCGTCGCTGAGATTGGCGAGGGCCCAGGCGGCCTTGGTGCGCACTTGCAGAGTGGGCTCCTCCAGCGCACGCAGGATATTCTCCGCGCAGTCGCTCACGAAACATATATCCTGGAATATTACAACGACTTTAAAATACTGCCCTCGGATAGATTCTTAGTCTATTGATCTTTTTGTACCCTTTTTTCACTTATGCCTGCAATTTACAAACAGAAAGAGACGCTTAAAGCTTAAACACATTCAGTTTCAACTGAGAACAGTACAGTATTACAGACAGCTAAAATGTTGCCTACAAACATAAGTTTTAACACGATTGTCAAAAATAATCGAGCTAAGACCACACGACTAGTAAGCTGTAAAAGACAGTTCAGTTAAAACTGAAAATGTGTAGCTAATATTCAAAATTTCAAAATATAAGTCAAATGAAATTATGAATTTATGTTGCTAGTGTATATAACTGTCACCTCTCTAAGCGTGCGGTACATGACGGCCATGGCGAGTGCGCGCACGGCGGCGGCGCGTACTGCGGGGTGACTGTCACAGCACGAGCCCATCAGCAGCGCACAGCACAGCATCTGTTGCGGCCGCTGTAACAGTACACTTTATAACAAAATCTGAACAAACGAAATATCACAAGCTTGACCATGGAAAGGAATATATCCTATTTTGTACGACCATTTTACAGTTTACTAAATGTAGGCACAATTTTAACTTGTTGCAGATTTCTGGTGATTTTCGACAAGTTTGCTATCTGGTATAAAATTAATTGATGTTTCTAAAGAAAAAAATGGTTATTGTGAGAAAACTATAAAAGATAGATAAATACTATCGTGGACTTTTAGTTAGTACGTTTAAAGAGCTACAATTCTTCCATACATCATTTTTATGTAGGTCCTATAGTTTAACCTACGTAAGTGATGAGAGCAAAAAAGTTCAATTTTCGCAACGCATTTTGAAGCTAAACTCATAATCTACTAGTTTTCTAGTTTAAAAAATAATCAATAAAATGGGACCCATCTGCAAGCACTACCTTCCGATTAAAATATTTTTTATCAAAATCGGAGCACCAGCGGCGGAGCTTCGCGGTAACACACACAAAAAAATACAGTCGAATTGATAACCTCCTTTTTTTTGAAGTCGCCTAAAACAACGGTACTAATGTTTTATTTCGTATGATTAGGTACGTAAAGCCGCGTTCACATTTGCCTGACGTGTTGTGTCGTGATGCGTCAGAAAGGTATCGGTCTCATACAATTAATATGGTTGCGTGCACACTTCTCTGACGCAGTGTGTCGTGATGGCTTGTGTCGTGTCGCGTCAGTAGCGATCCCGGTCCGCGTCAGTTGGGTGAGGTGCGGGGGACGGCGCAGCGACACGACACAGCGGGTCGGACTAGTGTGCACGCGCACGTGTCGTGTTGTGACGCGTCAGAAGGTATGGACGACGAGCTGATCGAGTACGTACGACAATATAAAGCGATTTATGATACAAAATGTAAACAATATAAGGATCAATCTATTAAAACTAAACTATCTCTTTGTATTTACTGGATGTATCCAATATCTTCTTCTCTTTTTTTGTTTTATTAGAAGTGTTGCCAGTGCCAATAACTGCATATCTTCTTCATAATCTGAATCCGAATCGGATGATTCATGAAAAAACATTGCGAATGTGTAAACTCTCCGAGAGCTATAACGGAACTGATTAAAAATGCGTCATAACGCGTCACATAGATGTGAACAGTAGCCATCACGACAGAAAGCATCACGACACGACACGTCAGGCAAATGTGAATGCGGCTTAATACTCTTTTCATACTTTCCACCTTTCTTATCGAGATTTTCTAATATCTCAGGCTCGGATCATAAGAGTCGCTGAGCAGAACACAATTTTAGGTGTTGTAGGGTGTAAAGTGATGCGGGGTAAGAGCACTGCACAATTTGAGGCTCAAACTTATTTGAAAAGAGGTATACCTTTATCACCCGTAAGAACTGCTTGGTTTACTACTTTTCATATCGAAGGTTTGTTTAATCAATTTTTGCTTTAGTTTATTATTAACTAGCTGTCACCCACGACTCTGTCCACGCGGCATTTTAAAAAAAACTTAATAAGTAGTTGTGTTCTATGTGTATTTTCTACATCTGTGCCAAATTTCATCGACATCCGTTAAACCGTTCTGGAGATACCTTCAAACAAACATTCATCTATACATCCATACATCTAAACATACGCATTTATAATATTAGTAAGATATACTGTACAATATATATTTACCAGCATCTCTTTGAAACATTTCTCTCCGATGTTAGCGATGCAGTCGCAGACGACCGCCTTAGCGTTGGGGTTCTCCTGCGATTGTAGCACACCGCACAATGGATGGAGAAGTTTCTCCCACACGCACAGGCTCTCCTTTATTGATAGAGCGTGTTCAGTGCGCTCTAATACATACATAAATAATACATCATAATATTGAATCAATATGACTTTATAAATACTATTCTACATTTAAATTAAATACATATTTAAAAAAGTATTTTCCTAAGTAAGGTTTCCCACTCTCCCTTCCCACCCTTTTCTTATTAGAAAAGGATAGGAAGGGAAATTGAATTTGGCATAAGAGGGGAAGCATAGGAAGGGAAATATTCTATTTTTGTGCGTTCTCTGTCGATTAAAAGTAAGCAATGTATCTAAATTTGCAGATGTCTATGGGCAACGGTTGCCTCGCTATTTAGGCGACTTCAGGTTTGCTCGTTTGCCACATTTTGATATAAAAAGTTGTGGTCAAAAATTTAATTATAATTTTACTAATCAGCAGAAATTATGTTTTTCAACTTTAAGAAAGCGACAAAATGTTAATATTAGTTCAGTTTTATTAACCTTCACACTCACTCCTTTACGAGAGTGCTTTGCACGAAAGAAATAACGCTCTACGAAACATGAATTAAGTAATTTTTCTTTTTCAAAATAAAATTTGAAATTACTAACCTAACTTTTGCATACCATCAGCGATAACACTGATAGTTTTGGCACACTGTAGTGTCAAATCCGGCTGGTTGATGCGCAACATGTCACTCAACAGTTCAGTCATCATGACAAGATGAGGTCTCAGTAACTCTCCTAAATAATGGAAAGCAATAGCTGATAGTACTTGTAATGTTTCCAGTATTATTGGAACTGGAGGCAGTGAGCGATTCTGGAAATGTTTATTAGTTTGTAATTAAACTAGCTGCGTAGTTCAGCTTTACTTGCTTGACAGAATAATAAATCTACTCGGTTCCTGAATCTAACTTCTTACTAATATTATAAATGCGAATGTTTAAATGGATGGATGTTTGTTTGAAGGTATCTCCGGAACAGCTCAAGGAATGTTGATGAAATTTGGAACAGATATAGAACATAGTCTAAAAGAACACATAAGCTACTTATTTTTGATTCAGCACAGACGGAATTGCGGGCGACAGCTAGTTTAATAAGTAAATTTAAAGTTTAGTAATTTAATCAGTGCCAAAGTTTCATACAAAAAATTAGTTAAACATGACTGAAAATGTATACCTATATTATTACTAGCTGTCACCCGCGTCACCATCCGCGTTGAATTGAAAAAAAAAAACTTAATAAATAGCCTATGTCTATGCCTATCTAGACTATGTTCTACAACCGTGCCAAATTTCATCAAGATCCGTTGAGCCGTTCCTGAGATACCTTTAAACAAACATTCATCCATCTAAAAATTCGCATTTATAATATTAGTAAGATTTATATAGTGATATAATAAAGAAATCTTACCATTATTTGATTGTTATGAAATACGATGCCGAAATTTTTGAAACATACAACAATAACCCAACTAGTGACTTGCAAAGATTTTTCGTACTTCTCTTTAAGTAAATGTGCTTGTCTCTCTATGGTTACTACTACATCTTCATCTGGGTATGATTCCTCAAAGTCATCACATTCAGCTTCATTGGCACATATATTTTTTGGATTCTCCGGCTTAACGTCGGGTTCATCATCTTTCAAAACTCTCAGTATCTCATCGACTTTAGGATCCACAGATATCATAGATCCAATTGCTACTAAAGAACCCAGTTGAATATTTATATCTAGAAAAATATTAAAGTTTGAGATAGATTTTTATAGTTAGAACTAGACTACTAACTAGATACATAAGTAAAAAATACATAAACAAAAAAGTAATGAGATTGAATGTGGATGGCGACAAGGATAGAGGAAGACCAAAGTAAGTATGATGTATTCTTTGCAATTCCGGCAACAATAGTCTAAATTTGTATACAAATACAAGTCTTGAAATATCTAGACATCTATTCGTATAAAAAAAATTTACAATGAAATAAGATTTGTATTTTTACTTTTCATACTGAAGTAAAATATTTACGCATATTTTTTATGTAATCGTGATATTTCAGAGCCGGTTAATTTGTTCAACTGATGTTACTGGCGTCTACCAATTTAGTCTGTTTTGTGTTATGTGTAACATGAATATAATTTTAAATCATACCTTTTTGGTTGATAAACTTCTTTGTGCATCTAATCAAGCCATCGATAAGTCCCGGCTGTAGTTTATGGTAAGGGGTGGCCTGCGCCAAAGCGGCGGTGCATTTTAAGGCCATTATAGCTACGCTTTCGCTTTTCTCCCTTGTCAAAATATTAATAAGCCCAATATGTATACATGTTAACATATAACCCAAGGTCACAGGGAATGGGACAACTGATGCATTAACTCTGGTACTGCAAGAAATATTTTTTAACTATATTAATAAAATATATAATTTTCTAAACTGATAATGGCCTAGGCTTATACCTTATAGACAAAGTACCATGTACCCTGCTATTTATTTCTTATATCATTAGGTGGCAAACGAGCAAGCGGTCACCTGAATACGACTAAGTAGCAAAGCAACCACTGCCCATGGACAACCACAATTGCAGATGCTACCTTTAATCGACAGAGAAGGGAAGGCATAGAAAGAGGATCTCTTCCTATGCGTCTCCTCCCACTAAGTCTAATCCCCTTCCCCTTCTCTTCCTTTCCTTATAAGAAAAGGGTGGGAAAGGAACGTGGAATAAAATTAGGCCTCCGGGACCACACTCATCAGACGAAACGCAGAATTGCTTCCACTTCACGCCTGTCTTCTGTGTGGTCGTGGTGTTGTCACTACATTTTTTCCTAATTTAGTATGTTGACTTAAGTGAACTCGCAAGTCAAGTTGAAGGCATTGAATGTATTTAAATACCAAGCATAAATAAAAAACTTACCTTGTTTCAGCTTGTGCTAAGTATGGCCTTGAGCCGGAGAGCAATGTCAATACAACCCCTAAAGCGCTGGTCCTGCCTTTAGGTGATGAATCAGTAAGAGCGCAAAAGATTAATGACTTCTTGCCATTTTCAGTGTTGAACCAATGTTGTGGTTCAGAATTATTGGGCATAAATTTATACCAATACGGAAAGATTTCTCTTTTACCTTTAACCTGATTAAAGCAACAAAAAAAAAATAGCAAAAACCTTATATTCTCGTAAAAAAGTTATACAGCGAGAGCCACTGCATATGTGTGTAACAAAATTTTTTCAACTGTGTTATACCTATATGTAGTAGGTCTATACAGGAGGGGGGTTAACAAATTGAATATATAACTTTGTATATCTTACTAATATTATAAATGCGAATGTTTGGATGTATGGATGTATGGATGAATGGATGTTGTAAGAAAGTATATCCAAAATTACTAAACCAATCTCAATTAAATTTAGCATAGATGTATATGTAGTCTGGAAGAACACATAGACTACTAAGTTTTTTCCGTACAGACGGAGTTGCAGGCAACAGCTGTGATAAATTCATAAATATTATTGATATTGCTCACCTTGATTATAACCAAAAATAGTTTTGCAGCACATTGTCTTATAATAGCTTTGAAATCAATCACATCAGATCTGTATTTCAAATCGAAACTAAAGTCGGTAGAGGTATCAGTATATTCAACAAACTGCGGTGGGTCCAAGAATTTTTTATTTATTGGCTCATAAACAGAGTCGCTGCTAAATTGGTCTACATCCTTCATGACATTGGGGTCAGATGTTTCTTTCTTCAAGTTTTCTATAGCATTATTTCTTGGCTTTCTTAGTTTTTGTTTCTAGAAATTTACATTAAAAATAATTATATTTACACACAAAAAACACAATACATTGATTTTATATTTTTAAGTTATGTACTACTTCAACTCCTTACTTTTTCTCCTTACGAGGTTTACATAAATATGCAAACATATATGCAGTTATTGCTAATACTTTGTAATCAAGTAAAAAGTCTATTTACCTTCCCTGCATTTGGGGAAATTTTCACTGGTTCTATAACATCAGCATGTTCTATTGGTGTTAATTTTTCAGGTTTAGTGCTTCTAATACTCAAGCCATAAAGAATAAAATGACGAGCTATGCTGATGGCATCTGATAGTGAAAAATTTATATCTGGATTGTGATAGAATAAATGAGATAAAGTCTGTAGAGCCGGTTCCAGTGCCTGAAATCATAATTTATAAGATTAGAAGCACAATTGTAGAATTTATCAGAAAATCAGCATCATAAATTAAGAGAAGATTAATTAGTCTAGAGCAAGGATTCTCAAAGGGGTCTATATCGAACTTAATATGTTGCTAATTCTCACTCTGTCTTCTTCTATAGAACTATGTCAGAATGAATAATAATTGATTTTAAAAGTACGTAATTTAGCCATCGGGGTCAGAGGTAATAGTTCATTTTAGAAAAGGGGTCACTTGTCCAAAATAGTTTGGGAATCCCTGCTCTAGGGACTCATTTAATACCTACTTTGCCTATTTCTGTTAAATTTAGTAAAAGCTTCATCTATATTTTTTATTTAGAATAGTTGTCAAGACAAGATGACTGAAAACTTTTACAAATACAGTCAAAATCTGTTATAACGACATCAAAGGGACTACTCATATTGAGTCGTAAAAACCGATAGTTGTAACAACCGGTGACAGGTATTAATAGGAAAGATATGTATATAACATTCAGCCAGGACCTTTGATTTTGGTCAATTTAACCGGTATGTTGTTCTAAACGATGTCGCCATAAACGGTTTTGACTGTACTTTGAACAATTAGGAATAGTATCAATTAGTAACTTACCATATTATAGAAAAATTCACATTCCTTTGGCACACCATTCATGAGAAGTTCCATAAGAGTTCCAGCAATGACTTCTTTATTTATATTTATTGTATATTTCTTAGGATTTTGAAATAAATGCATTGTTAGATATGATATTATCCTAACTAGTAGTACAGATGTTTTGACATTGTCAACATTACAGTTCTCTTGGTTACTTATATGGTCTTTAAGAATTTTTATAACCAAACCCTCAGAACCAATTAAGGATTCAGCATGCTACAAAAAGAAAATGGTTTTAGAACATATTTAAGGAAAACATTTATTACATTAGATAGTTATCAGTCTTTTAATAATACCTTTGCTAAAAGATATGTCCTTTTTGGTAAGCTGTCATGCATATGGAAGACAACATCTGTTAGTATATTCCCTGAACACAAATGCAGGCTTTCAATACGCCACATTGTTACAGTTTCCCATAGTTCTTCAGAAAACTCATGATTTGACTTATTGAATAACTTATGTAGTAAGTTTGAAGTTTTTGATGTTAGGATTTCATTACATGGTATGATTTCTTCACAAATCAGTTTAGTTAATGGCTCAATATTCTGAAATGAATTAAATTGGTAAGATATAGTATGGGGTTCAAACATAAAGATGATTTTTATACAAAGTAAATTCACATGTAATTTTTTTTTATCAACATCAATAATTTATGTATGATCTGCAAAAAAATTAAATCTAAAACTATAAAACAATTACTCACCCTATGTATAGCAAAATATTCACATTCATTTTTTGTAAATGGTAAGTTGTTGAATTCATCTATGAGTGAATTAACTTGACCATCACTTCGTTTTTTTGAAGAAAGGGCAGAATGCAGCTGTTGGACGATCACGTTAATTGCCCGAGGTGGATTTACCATATTTGCAGCACTGTTCAACATTTAGTGATATCACACGGTAAATAAACAAATCATCGAATTTTATTTTATGCCAATATTGTTTACTTTATCCCAAAAGTATCTTGCTAATGAGACGACTACAATTCATAGTATATTGATTGCACTATTTACTTGGTATAATTGGGTGGACAAAACCAATTGACAGATGAAAGTGACAATCTGACAAATGACATTGACAAACGCTAAAGAATAGGTGCTTAGACTAAGAATATAAATCTGTGGTGAAATAAGTATAAATCGGCTTGGGTATGAAAAATATAAATAAAAACGTGCAGGAAACGATGCAAACCCGGTTCCCGTATATCCATAAATTGGTTCTATGAACGTTTTGGCATAATAAATCCATGACTGGTTTAACTAAGATTATCAAAAAATAAGTAAAATCTAAAAGTAATATTCAATCAAACAAATATTTTTTTTTTAATTATTAAGGCATTGGAAATATTTTTCAATGAATTGCAATATTTTCATTCAATATTTTTACAGAAATTGTGAATATCTTACTAACATTGTAAACGTGAAAGTTTAAATGGATTGATGTATGTTTGTTAGAAAGTATCTCCGGAACAGATCTTGATGAAATTTGGCACAGATGTAGAACAATCTGAAAGAATACATAGACTCCTTATATTTTTTTATTCCGCGCGAACCACTGACCTCTACAAAGATCTCTACAAAGAGATCAGTGGCGCGGACGGTCTCGGGCGACAGCTAGTTTTTTATAATGCAACATATTTTGGTTTCCATAGTTACGATCAAAAATTGAAAATAATTGGGAGACAAATAACGAATAATTAAATATGACCTTCGATAGTCAGAAGAATCATAAAGGATTTTTTAAGCATCCTTGGCAAACAACAATCAAAGATCAGTTTGTTTCTTCCATCAAATATGGTCATAACTCGGTATATAATCCACACGATAAGACGGAAGTGAAACGATATAATGCTCCTACAAAGTTTACGATAGTCGGAAATAGGATTGCAAAAGAGTTTATTTACTGTGTAAAATTAGTAAGTGGACTTTACAAATACAGAAAAAATGATTTCGAAGCTCCAGCAATACGAGGTATCGAAATTCGTATACAGAAATAACTAAATTCAATTTGATAGTCATCCATCTCTAATGACGGAGTCCGCACTAAGATACGTTTTATCTCGGTTTATCTTAATTTAAAAGATTCGCCGGTCAATTAGCTAACGGAATCTTTTGTTCCGTTCCCTATGAAAGACTGTTGTGATCATCATCAGTCATAATATCCCATCAGAATATATAATTCTGATCATAAAATTTACTTTTTTCTTATGTATATTTGTTTATTGCCAGGTGTAAGTAGTGTGGAATGGCCTCAAGTTTGGAACGATTTGAAGTTACAATACGGTGGTCTGGCTTATTGCATAACGAGCGAAGTTGCAGTTATTGTAAACAAAAAATTTATAGGGGGCGAAAAAGAGTTAAAAGAATTGATCGAATCAAAGTACAGCTACCACATACGCCCTGATTACTACAAAGAAGCAATTGCAGAATTTACTAAATATGTTGACAACACTGGAGTATGCGGTTTGAATATTAATAAGAGTACCTTTTACAAAAATAAGTTACAATAGCAAGAATTACTTTTAAATTTTTAGAGAAATTCATACAAGCGACCTAACGGTTCGCGTGACATTAGGTTACCATTACCCATTGGAGTGTTGTAGTTGAGGAAAAGGGAAGACTCATAGACTAATCGTGGAAGTACACAGAGGCGGATTTATCCTTAAAGCAAACTAGGCACGTACCTAGGGGCGTGTAGTTACAAGAGGTGCGAGAGCTCACAACGTCATCGTAATTGCAAAAACAACAAGTTAAATTTTATAGTATCACTAGCTGTCGCCCGCGACTCCGTCCGCGCGCAGTTAAAAAAAAAATGAAAAATAGATGTTGGCCGATTCTCAGACCTACTGAATATGCTCACAAAATTTCATGAGAATCGGTCAAGCCGTTTCGGAGGAGTACGGGAACGAAAACTGTGACACGAGAATTTTATATATTAGATGATGGCCATTTATGGCCGGTACAGGGGCGCTGATAAAGGGATTGCCTAGGGCCCTCTGGACCTTTAATCCGCTACTGGAAGTACAAAATACTCATTTACTTAACTCTTATTTACTTTAGGTATTCGTTGATTGGTAGTTCGGTGTCTTCCGTAAAATGCAAAATCATACTTTCGCCCATTAATATCTACCAGTTGTTGTTTAAATGTAATATTTCAGAGGCCTTTCGTTTATATGCACTTTTACATCGAGGGGGATAACGACATCTCTGGCACTTTGATTTTCATGGTAATTATTTTCTATAACCTTTACCGTAATAGTTGCCGTAAACGTACGTGTTACACGTTTTGATGTAAATGAATATCATTAAAAAATCTAATTCTTCTAACTTCATTCTAAAGTCTGCAGGGACGCGCCGTTCAGTTTGACTCAGATTTATTTTATTACAGTTGTATTCAGATATAGTGCCAAGAACATGCGAGAATTTCATGCGCTTGTGTAAAACAAAGAGAGGAGGTTACTCCGGTACACCTGTACATCGGATAGTAAAGGATGGTTGGATACAGTGCGGTGGATTTAATTTGAAATCTACCCACTTAGACTGCGAAAATTTTATAATACCTCATGATAGACGCGGTGTATTATGTATGGCTAATGATGGCAGGTAAATGAATAACTCTTAGATGAGGTTACCTAATGACGTTTTATAACAACAAGCACAATAACGGCTAAGTAATAGATGACCATGGACAGATCGACGCAACGGGGGCGGGCCTCCCGCGCGACTGATCATCAAGGTTGGGGGAGTATCCTGGATAACTAGAGGCCTATGCGCAGCAGTGGTCGTTATGTGGCTGAAAAGAAGGAGAATAGTTGCTGAAAAAAACAGTATTCAGTATTTAAAAAATTGTTATAGGCACAAAGACTGTTCAACTCAATTCTTCGTGTTACTACAACCTGCACCGTGGATGGATCAGAGATATGTCGCGTTCGGACAACTCATCGACGGAGAAAAGACATTACAAAAGATTGAAAACGTGCCCACTTGGTACGAGAGTCCGACCTTAAAAATTATTATTTGCCAAGCCGGTCTTCTGAATCTACATTGTCAAGATCTGGTTGTTTGTAAAGGCATTTATGAATATATCCAAAATCATATTGAAGATACTTATGAAATCGCTGATTTTCTACGCGAAGTAAGTTATATGTTACTAGACCACAGTGACAGTAAACCCACAACTTCATAAGTCATATTGAAATTAGGTATTCATGTTCCAAGTCTAGACTTCTAATGATAATTAAAAGGGAGTTCGCTGGAAGTTTTTCTCATTTTCTCAAGTTCACAGATGTTAAATTTTATTCAAATATTGCTATTTATTACAGTTTATAATCAACACGCTATACATTGAACTTGATGACATAGCGCTTGCTCGACAATTGAAAGAAGATGAAGGAGAAACTGAAGATCGTACGAATGTTCGAGAAACGAAAAGGTTAGATCGGTAACATAATATTCAAATCGAGTGCCAAAGTGAAAATATTAAGAAAAAAGACAATAAGCATATATTGTAGAACACTAAATATTTTTTAGATTCATACGTAGGAAAGAAGACATAGAGAAACAGCTAAAGAAAGGACAGTCAGCGAAAGATATTGACACTGAATCATTTAGCGACGAATTGGAAGATTATTTTGTGAAGGGCTACGAGTCGACAAATCCCTACAATACAGAGGTGGGGGAGGAGGAATCACAAAAGTCAAGCTCATCGATAGAAAGGCCGAAACAACTATTTTACTTTCCGTTAGCAGATGTACCTTATCCTGAAGAAATTGGTTCTACACACGACGTAAAGAAGTTAGTTTGTAATCGTCTTTTTTTTCTTCCAATGTCACGGTTGCATAATCAGCCTAAAAGGTTTCCTCTTTTACGTTTATCAGTACCCAAATCGTACAGATGGTACGATTAATATAATGTATCATTCTAGATTTATTAAAGGCCATTATTGTCTGGAATCGGACCTTTTAAAAGAAACACCAAAGAAGTCGGCCAAGCAGCAAGTTGTGTCGTATGCTTCGGAAATTTTTCAGTTCGGCCAGCCTTGTGAATCCGAAGACATGTCAAGTATAATAATTAAAATTTGCTTTCGTATTTACTTGCGTACTAATGTTCTCCGATAGAAACACAATTCATAATTAGTTTTTTTGATCCAAAATAGCTATATGCACTTCTTCTAACTTTAACTATGTCAAATTTTCGTGCAATTTCCTTAAAGCCTAGTTTATCTTATGCCAGTGCAGTAGGATAGTAGCGCTGGCGTGGCATGAACAGTTCTAGCTCACTGGCACCAGATAGTGGTGATATTATACCAGATGTATGCCAGCGCTGATTTAGAGCGCTACTGCCTGAAGAAGTACAGAGAGTGTATATATTTTTCGCTTCACGTATTAATATACCTTACGATGATTATTGCTTTCGTTACTTAAGTTGGCACATCGGGCAAAAGTATACACTTGTTCCCGACGAGCCAAATCAAATGCCTTGTACTATAAATCCAAACAAGTACCAATTTCATACTTTTTCCTTATAGTGAGCTCGCTGGAATCCGATGATGAAAAGGAAATCCGGAGATATATCAAGTAAAATTTAAATTACTTTTGATGTTTATAAACAAAAATATTTGAAAATATTAATTTAGTAATTATTATATTTCTTTAGATTAAATGTCGACCGTGTGAGTTTCGCCGGTGATGTAGTAAGGGCAATCGCAAGAGGCGGCGGAAAATTAAACCTATTCGAAGGCACCAGAAAGTAATATTTTTAAATCAGTGTGTGATAATTGGTACAATGTAGTCCTGGTCATAGATTGTTTGTACTTGGTTTTAACGATACTAATTTTAATATGAGATACTTATTGCAATAATTTTTCTTTTCAACTTTATAGATCTGAAATTATCTCTGACGACGATTTTAGAAGGTTCAGGTAAATTGTCCAATACTGAAATTGTGTTTCCATAAATGTCTTATTTTTACAAATAAGTCAATCAAATTGAGTAAATTTAAATAATTCTGATTTACATAAAATGTAATTTTTTCTTATAAATGTTATTATTATTTTTTAGTTTTAAATAAATACTAGCTTTTGCCCGCGACTCCGTCCGCGCGGAATAAAAAATAGAAAACGGGGTAAAAATTATCCTATGTCCTTTTCCTGGTTCTAAGCTACCTGCCCACCAATTTTCAGTCAAATCGATTCAGCCGTTCTTGAGTTATAAATAGTGTAACTAACACGACTTTCTTTTATATATATAGATTTATACAGGATCTTAAACAATTTTTGTTTAAAAATTAAACTAAATAAATTAACACTTTTTTACTTCAGGGAAAGTTCGATAGAACGTCGGTTGAAAGAAGGTAGAGCAAAGTAAGTCAACCTTGTTTAAATCTAAAAATTATCATACATTAAAATACATCACAAATTTTCGAAAATTAAGACTTAAAGAAAAAACAAAATTGACTAAAGTTGAAAAATGAATATTTTCTTTTGTTCTCAGAGCAGCGATGGATCATAGACCATCGGAAAATCAGGAAAAGTATTTCATTTCTGTTATTCCAAAATGCATCATTCCATTCGTCTTGTTTGTTTTTTTAATTTTTTTTGTATTTTTTTTTAGAAAAGTGTCTATAATTGTGCCCGATTTACCTCAAGGTCAAATGAGGATCCAAAGGCGTCCCACAGGCTACCCCAGAAGGGAGCTCATCGACAAAACAATTTTAAGCAAAGATAGTGTAATTTTACCAGAGGAAGAGGAGGAGTCAGCTAGGTGCAAATTGCTTTTGCTAATGTATAACATAAACAGCTGAATAGTGAGGAAAAAAGGTGGAATGAATTAGGTATCTGGTCATTTGCTATACTACAACTGGACCGAGTTAAAATACCAGGTAACTAGGCAGCATTAGTGAGATTAGAAGAAGACAGTCAAATAATGCAATGTGATTCACATTTAAACTAGCTAAGAAAAGCCTATACATTATTTTGTTGGACTTTAAAGAATGTTTTCACTAACAGCCCAACAGGTCAACCGTTGGACCTGAGGAAGGTCCGTATAGCTCCGACGGTGGTGTCCTCTGTAAAGTCGACGAGTCGCCAAGAGGCGGCCATCTCGGCGCAAGCCGCGGATTCTGACTCCGAGGTGCGACGCCGCTCCGTGCTCACGCGACTCATGAATGACGTCACCACTATGGATCAAATTGGACCAACTCTTAAAGATTATAGGTATAGAGGTTGTCATATATGTGGAAAAAGGAGGTTTTATTTCAATTATTTTATATGACGACTGACAGATGACATTTGGCAGATTGATTTAAAGAGAAAAGATGTTCTGTAAAGCGGTTATAAGTTGAAAAAGATTAAAGTGTTTTCTTGGCAGTTTACTGATGTATTTTTTCAATAACGATCCCACAACTTAATTGGGGGCTCGTCCGGGATAACGCATTGTTAAAATATGAAGTGGATTGTCGAGTTTTGAAGAAGAAATCATACGCACCACGCGACATACAAATCACTCGCTCGATTCCTTTGTTTGCTCAATCGGTATCGAATGCTGCGGGCCGCTGATGAAATATTTTTATAAGGCGAATGCTTCGGGATGCGGCAAGATAATTCATTGAAGACTTCGGGACGCGAATAAATAATGTTTTCGTTATTTTAAAGATTTGAAGACTAACGACGATTACGAATTTGACGACTACGTTATTCTATGAGCCCAAGAAAATTATCTTTTTGTACAAAGCGAAGACGGGTTTCCTTACCTAAAGTTAAAAAGATGCCTCCTAAAAAAAATAACACCGAAGATTATACTAAAAATGATGAGGATGAAGAACTAGAAGTGCATATTTCCTTCAAAGATTTGGAAAAGTGTATGACAATTTTTACTGGGGATGATACTTACCCGATAACTGAATTTCTCGATGAATTTGAAGACGCTGCTGATCTGATGAAATGGACGAAAGTCGAAAAATTAATCTATGCGAAGAGACTACTTGGTGGTACTGCAAAATTATTTCTCAGATCTGTGGGAAGAATTAAAGACTATACAACCTTAAAGAAATTACTAAAAGAAGAATTTGGCCCTAAATTAAATAGTGCAATGATCCATAAGACGCTTGCTGCTCGTAAAATGAAGACTGATGAAACTTTTCAACAATACTTCCTCTCAATGAAAGAAATAGCATTACATGGAAAAATTGAAGACGCTGCTCTGATAGAATATGTAATTGACGGCATTCGGGACACCGAAACAAATAAAGTAATTTTATATGGTGCATCCGACATAAAAGATTTCCGTAAGAAGCTAGACATTTATAGCGAATTCAGAAAAAAAAATAATGCTAAGCCGAGTAGTAACTCAAATCCAGTCAAGACGAACATACCATATCGGAAGACCGCAAATGTGAAAAGATGTTTTAATTGTGGTGACCTTGACCATCAAGCCCCGACTTGTACCAAGGGCATTAAATGTTTCAGATGCAATGAATTTGGTCACAAAGGCAATGAATGCACTAAAGTGCCTAAGAAAACTTTGAATATTCAGGAGGATCAAAAAGAAGATGAAATGCCTTATAAGAAAGTGAAGATTAACGGAGTAGAAATGTTGTCTTTGATTGATACTGGAAGCGATGTAAACCTTATCACAAAAAATGAATTCGAACAAATTAAAGAAGGTGTTCAGAAGTGTGAAGCCGATTCGTCGATATGCTTAACTGGTATAGCTGGAAGACAAATATTTACAGAAGGAGCTTTTATGACTACAATACAAATTGATGAAGGTTTTGCTGATGTCAAATTTCACATAGTTGAAGAAAATACTATACCGGTAAAACTAATAATAGGAAATCCGATTTTGAAAGATTTTGAAATCAATTTCACCACAGATGGTGTATTTATGAAGAAGATACCACTCTTTGCACTTTCTATTGAGACCTCAAGTGCTATTGAAGACTATGACGTTGAAGATTCACGATACGCAGAACGAATTAAGAAGTTGATTAAAGACTACAACCCGAAGAATGAAGTAAAGAAGAGTAATGTGAAACTGAAAATAATATTAACAGATGAAACACCAATATTCCACAGCCCACGACGCTTATCACCATTGGAAGCAGAAGTTGTTAACACACAAATCAAGGAATGGTTACAGAATAAAATAATAAAACCAAGTAAATCTGATTTTGCATGTGCTGTTGTGTTGGCTGGTAAGAAAGACGGATCAAGTAGAGTCTGCATGGATTACCGAGGTCTTAACAAGAAGATAATTAAAGAAAGATTTCCACTACCTCTGATCGAAGACCAGATTGACAAATTAAAAGAAGCTAAAGTTTTTACATCCCTTGACTTGAAGAATGGATTTCTGCATGTTGATGTACATAAAGAAAGTCAAAAGTATACCTCTTTCGTCACACCACAAGGCCAGTACGAATTTATGAAAATGCCTTTCGGACTCTGTACAGCACCATCGGTATTTCAACGATTTATAAACGACGTGTTCCATGATCTGATTGCTGATGGCACAGTTCTAACGTATTTAGACGACTTTATTTTACCAGCTACTACTGAAGAAGAAGGACTCATCAAAATAGAAAAAGTTTTACGAAGAGCTGAAGAGTTTGGTTTAAAATTTAACTGGAAGAAGTGCCACTTCATGAAAAAAGAAATAGAGTACTTAGGTTACATCATAAAAGAAAATGAAGTGAGACCATCTAAAGTGAAGATTGAGGCAGTAGCAAAATTCAGAAAACCTGCAAATGTCAAAGCCGTACAGTCATTTTTAGGGTTAACCGGATACTTCAGAAAATTTATAAGAAATTATTCCCTGATCGCCAAACCAATGACTGATTTACTGAAAAAAGATGCAATATTTAACTTTGATGAAGAATGTGAAAAGGCTTTTTTGCGACTCAAGGACATACTCTGCAGCTCACCTGTCTTACAAATTTACAACCCCGAGCTAGAAACAGAAGTACACACCGACGCTAGCGCGGACGGATACGGAGCTGTCCTCTTACAACGAAGTCCTAAAGACAATCTGTTACATCCTGTTCATTACATGAGCAAAAAGACTACACCAGCGGAAAAGAAATATCACAGTTATTATCTGGAGATTCTGGCTATTGCAGAGGCTATTAAAAAGTTTCGTGTCTACTTACAAGGTATACACTTTAAGATAGTTACCGATTGCTCTGCGCTTTCTATGACTTTAAAGAAAAAAGACTTACCTCCGCGTGTCGCACGATGGGCGTTGCTGTTAGAAGAATACGATTATGAGATTGAACACAGACAGGCAACGAGAATGAAGCACGCCGATGCACTCAGCCGCCATCCTGTGTGTCTAATACTTACCGAGACAACCGCACGCTTAAAGAAAGCACAAAATGAAGATGAACATGTCCAACGCTGTTTGAATAAAACTTACCAAAGAAGTATTGGAATTACTCCATTTGAGCTAATTTTTGGTACGAAGATGAGAGATAATGAAGATGAAATTTCGAAACTAATAGAAGAAGAAACTATTTTAGAATTTAATGAGAAAAGACAAGACCTGAGAGAAAAAGCTAAAGAATCTATTAAGAAAATACAAGAAGAAAATGTCAGAAATTATAATAAGAAAAGAAGAGAAGCTCAGTCATACGATGTTGGTGACTTAGTAGCCATAAAGAAAACTCAGTTTAGCCAAGGTAGCAAACTGTACCCCAAATTTCTTGGACCTTATGAAATTACTAAGAAAAACCGGAATGAGAGATACAATTTGAAGAAGATTGGCATTGAAGAAGGACCAATCAACACCACAAGCTCTGCAGACTTCATGAAGCCCTGGATTGGGCATGAAGACGATGATTCATCTGAGGCAGATGAATGAGCAGGAATGGCCGTGTGGAAAAAGGAGGTTTTATTTCAATTATTTTATATGACGACTGACAGATGACATTTGGCAGATTGATTTAAAGAGAAAAGATGTTCTGTAAAGCGGTTATAAGTTGAAAAAGATTAAAGTGTTTTCTTGGCAGTTTACTGATGTATTTTTTCAATAACGATCCCACATATATATTGGCGGCTCGAAATATAATATGAGTCGTTCAGCCGAATACAATTTTAGGTGTAAACGCTTACATGGATGCGGGGAGAAGTCACTGTGTAGTCCGCAGATGACCATAAGTCGCTAAGATATTTGTAAAAAGTATAATTTTTATCCAAAAATTCAAACTTCCTGCCATAGTCTAATTTTATGGTCACTAAGGAAGTCCCTTCGAAAAGATTTAGAATTACTAATCTACATTAAGTGACTCTTTGTTAAAGTGACTCTCGAGTGTCGCAATTAGTAACACCGTCTTAAAAATGGAATGGGGATAAACTATATTGAATCTCATGCAAAAAATAATAGCCGATTAAAAACTGAGGGCCTAACACGAAAATTCCGAGAAAGCTTCGAGAATATTTGGATCATTACATTGTCTTAATAATAACTAGCCAGTTGTGTATATTACCTTTAGTTTCCCGTGCCATAACACACTTTCATAAACATAATGTTATCTCCGATTTTCGCTACGTTTTTCACGAAATTGTCAAAATCAACAGTTTCTGTTTTACTCTAGGCCAATGGCGGAGACGAAACAAGGGAACATATTACTGACATTATCAAACAATTTCGAGGACAAGGAAGAAGATGAAAGAGAAAGATACATTCAGCCAACATATAAAATCGAAACAGCATCTTTCGACCGAGTAATGAATATACAGCACGGTAAGAAAATGGTGCGAAAAGTTTCCTCCGATTATGTGAAAACTTTGGGTCAAATTGAACAAACTGTGGAGAATTCTATCCGTAGCATCGAATTCGCTAAAAAGAGACCTTCGTTATCTGTGGCGCAGTATCAGAAGAAAAATCAAATGATGCGACAAAGTTTGAAGGAAACTAAGGTTGGTATAAATATTTAATTTTTCATTCAGAATGTTTGAGTTTCAATATGACATAGATATATATGCGCTCAGCTCTAAATCCCAGGATTTATATTTGTCTTGTATGAGACATGTCTTGCCACTTGCCAGGCAAAAAATCATCAACATCCATGCGAATTTACCAGGCGCGTTAGATTTTTTATAATTTTTTTTTATCTTATTAATTTCAGGATGTTTTATAAAATCAATTTTCAACTCGTTTATTCGAAAACATTTAATTTTGAAAATTATATTTTTGTAATTTTAGTATTGCCTTTTTAATAAATGTTATTACATTTTTATTTTCTTTTATTGCTCTTATCAGTCAGATCTGAGTAGGTTCGAAAACTTTGCATATGCAAAGGCGTATGACATAAAATAATATTAAGACATGGGTGATTTAAAAAAAAAACTACAAATAAATATAAACGTTATTTAATAACACTGAATTACACATATAATTTTCCGTCACAACATTATTAATACTACTATAGGTACAATATAGTTACATCATCACAATGTCAACTTATGCATAGGTTGTTAGAGTTTCGCAGTGTATTTACATGTTATATCAAATGTGCCCAAAATCCTTTATACAATATTTCAACACATAGATAGAGTCAACATATCCTCCGTTTCGAATGAATTAAGTAAACAGAAAAACTACAATGGGGAGAAACATTGCCTTTTTCTCACTATAGACTTCAGCATAATCAAGAGTGACAGTATCACTAAATATAACACAGATATTAAGTTGTTTAAACTTTCGTGAGACATCATAATTAATTAATTAAGAAACGGCTTAACTCACGTTTGATCGTCCGGTGACGGCACCGACTAGTTTCTTCGGATTAAACACTCGCCCTGAAGATGGACCCCCGATGGGTTCGAAACTAGTCGGTGCCGTCACCGGACGATCAAACGTGAGTTAAGCCGTTTCTTAATTAATTAATAACACAGATATACAAAAAAACTATTTATTTTATATACTACAATACAAAGTAGTCTGTGGATTATAATCATAATAACTTTTAGATAGTTCATAAATTACTTATAACAAAAAATGAAAAAAAGGAATACAATTTAAATAAACTTTTTTATTTTATTTCAAATCGCTAGAATGATAAAAACTAACAGATGATAGCCCTCTCTTGGCTAGTGCCACCTACTTAAAAAGCTTTCATTTTTCTTCCCACTTCCATACATGGCGGCCATATTGATATTTAACTGTCATTTTGTGAAATAAAATGAAGCGATATTGTAAAATGAGGATAGCTAATGGTGTACAGTTATGTGAGAAAAAGTGTTTTACAGAAATATTTTGAAAATTACGAATTTCAGCGTAATTTGTAGTTTGTCTTTGGTTAAGCCTTTGGATTGGAATCTGGCATAGATACTGCACAAAAAAGTTTTACATCATTCATATAAAAGTACGATGCGTATACATATCACGTTATTGTGCTCGAGTTGTATCTGAAATGTGTCATTTTGAGTCGCGTAATTTTGTTTTTTTTTTTTTTGTTATGGCACAACATTTGTTCGTATCGACCTATCTATGTGTCTAAATATCTGCTTAAAACCAATCAGTCATGTCCTTTTACATACTAAGAGCTCCTTTTGTGAAAACATATTCGAAACGATTACATTTCCTACGTTTTTTTTATTTACTTTTATGAAATATTTACTTAACAAAATTGCACCTTAAACTATTAGGGTTGTAACCCACTTGCAAAAATACACAAAATGTTCAACGTTGTCATTTAAACATTTCGTCAGAATGTTTGTCATTGTTTAAATACAAATAATAAAATATTGAAAAATATTGAACTTTTAAAATATAAAGAACTTTAAGTGTACAAAAAGGCAAGTTTTATTTTATTTTTACTAATTAAATGTATGTCATTTGATTCAGATGTTAAAATGTCTCAGGATTTTTATATCTATTACAGTAACTATTGTTTTTGTTGCGCTTAGATATTCAAAAATACGTTAATATATTATGCTATTTAATGCAAATCTTAATTTACAAATATATAAAAAAAAAATCCAAAATGAACTACCGTCTACAAAATTTATTATTTCGATTATTTTTGATCACAGATGCAATGTTGTAACTACATTTACAAGAACTATATAAAGTCTTAGAAAACTAATTTACTGAAAGATTCTTTTAAACTTAGTGTGCATTAAAAAAAGATTTTAATTTTTCATTCATCGAATAGCTTGTGATATAAAGATAACTACGTGCAAGTGGATTACAACCCTAAACATTGCCTATCTAGTGTCCATGGCCGTGTCCGTGGCCGAACATGCTCAAGGCATTCTGTGTTGGCGGGACCTCGGTATTGTTATTGTTATTGTTTGCCTCAGAGTTACGATTTTCCAATTGTTGTTGCCACATCGAGGCATAGAAACCGTTCTGTGCTAAAAGCGCTTCGTGACTGAAAACAATTTGTATATTTTCGTAATGTCCCTGTGATGGGTAATTACTGCTAGCAATATTGAACATTATTTATAATTTGAATACAGTTGAAATTTGAATGTTTTTAAAGTCATACTTTAAAAAAATTATATCTATGGTATATAAGTTAAAAAAATTCGCTGGTACTTCAAAGGATCATTAATAAAATTTCAACTTAAGAGACATATTTTCACTAACTTATATATCGTATATAAATGTAAGTACTCACTTGCCCCTCTCGATGATCTCGCCCTCCCTTAGCACGAGAATCTCGTCAGCGTGTATGATGGTGGACAAGCGATGCGCTATGATCAGTGTCGTCCGGTTTGCGCACACGCGGGCCAGCGCAGCCTGCCATATCACAAAATTCTAGTAGTTAATTTTAATCGATTAACCCCGACTGGCTGTACTTTTATGACACCACAAAGAAATGCAAATCGAGACACTTCACTCGTCAATAATCGCAATTTCGTAACTAAGTTACAGATGCATGTACAGTCAGGGGCGTTCACGGTGTACTACTCACTAAAAATTGCCTTGTTTCTTACAACAAGACACTTTTTACAAAATAACCAATGTACCATGGTAGCTTTGAGTTCTTTAGGTAACAAATAAAAAAATCATTTATTTAGAAGTTAGTGTTAATTCTAACGGTGAAATAAAGAAGAAAAAAACTTTTTCTTCGTAGACACATCTAAAGACTCAATGCTTACGAAAAAAACGCCTGTCGCTTTAAAAGTCTAATAACGCCAAATTCCCTTATGATACATAAAAATAATGTTAAACGAAAAATAATTACAGCTTTATATTGTACCGACCTGTATGTTCCTCTCTGTGTTGGTGTCGAGCGCAGAGGTGGCCTCGTCCAACAACACTATGGCGGGGTCCTTCAGCAGCGTGCGCGCTATCGCTATCCTCTGCTTCTCGCCACCGCTCAGCCGCAACCCTCTCTCACCAACCTGTTCATTGTTACACTTGTATAAAGAAGAATACAAAAAAAAAGTATTTGTATTTAATTTAAAAAATCAAAAAAACCGACATACTCAAGGGCAGATTATCAAATTAAACCTCACTCGTTAAAATCGATTCCATCGTTAAGACCTCAGGTAGTCAGAAAGTGAAAATTTTCATACATACAAACAAACATACATAAAAACAAACTTACGCTCAAAAATCTGTTTCTTTTTTTACCTTCCTGGGTCAATAAAAAACAACCTAGTAATGAATTACCTGAGTATCGTAAGCGTCCGGGAACGTCAGGATCCTGTCGTGTATGTCAGCATTCTTGGCGGCAGCTATCACGTCAGAGGTCGGCGCGTTTAGTCGCCCGTACTGGATGTTGTACCTGAACAATATTTACTATTGATAAAAACATGAAAGACGATTAAAAAGCAAAAAAAAAATAATAAAAAAAAGCAAAGCATCCGCAATGGATATCTATGGGCAGCGGTCTCGTCACCTTACAACATATTTAAAAGTGCTATATTATGTAAATTTAATATTAGATATTATTTTCATATATTACCTGACAGTGTTGTTAAAGAGCACAGTATCCTGGGGCACGACGCCGATGTTCCTGCGCAGCGAGGCCTGCGTCACACTGCGCACATCCTGCCCGTCCACCAGCACCGCGCCCTCGTTCACATCGTAGAAGCGGAACAGCAGCCGCATTACTGTCGATTTACCAGCACCACTTGGTCCTACCTGAGGACATAAACGCTCTTATTGTGGTATTCCACTGTTCTATTTGAAAGACTGAGATACAATGATTTAATACAGCAGCAATTAAATTTCACGGGTTTTTTATATCATAAGGTGGTAAACGAGCAAGCGGTCACCTGAATCCGCCTAAATAGCAAAGCGACCACTGCCCATAGACAAACACAATTGCAGATGCTTTGTCTACTTTTATTCGTCAGAGGAGGGAACGCACAGAAAGAGGATATATTCTCTTCCTATGCGTTCTCTCCTCCGTCAAATCCACTTCCCCTTCCCATCCTTTCCTTATAAAAAAAGGGTGGGAAGGGAACGTGAATTAAAATTAAGCCTCCGGCATGGTTACTTTATTTCCTGATCACGGAACTGAAACTATGAAACTATTATGACGAGATATCTAGCTAAGATGATGCAGAAGCGCAATTGAGATAACGACAACAATATTAAAAAAATAATAAATGATCAGTGCAATATTATATCAATGGTGCAATAAGCGACTGCGACGTCAAAATTACTGTTAATATAGATGAAAAGGAATACGTAAAAATAAAATAACAACGATGAGTATACGATGGAAACATGAGCGAAAGTACAAATAACTAGCGCTGGGTACACGAGAACTAATCAGAATATGATAAATGAGCAACACAAGCCAACGATATAAAAAAAAAACAAGCCTTGCAACCCAAGAAAATAGTAAGCAAAATAGTATGGCTACGATGGTAAAAATTGTTGACCATGAGAACACTCGAGTATGTTATGAGAAGATTGATTGTCGATGGATCGTTGAGGAAGCATTAGAAGCAAGTTAGACACAATAAAAATGGCAACAATAGTGAAAACATAATAGACCAGTGCGACAGTAGATCCCGGTGCGACGCGGAAGCTGACGTTGTTGAGCACGAGACGCTCGGGCCCGTAGCCGAAGCTGACGTGTTTGAACTCGACGCCGCCGCGCCGCACGGCCAGCTCGGGCGCACCCGGCGCGTCGCACACGTCAGAGTCTACGCGCATCAGCTCGAACATGTTCTCCATGTCCACGAAGTTCTTTTGTATAGCTCTACGGACCAACATCAGTAGACCGATCAGGAGACGTATATCTCGTTTAAATCCAACGCCGAAATTAAGTAAACAGAGAAACGTCACATTTCACTATTTTTGGAAAATTTTATAAAATAAGGGTATATTTATTAAATCCAGTAATATTATGGAATTTAGTGAAAATTGTGTAGTCTGCTTATGGTAAATACAACTCGTATACTCAAAAAAAAGAGGTACAAAATACTATCCCAGATACAAAAAAAGCATAGAATGACAAAGAGAACTAAATCTAGATAAGTAATAGAGTTCAGCTATCGGCCAACACTCACAATACTACAACGAAGTACTAAAATGTCAACTGTGAGGTCATAACACTATCGATTCATTCATTAACCGATTAAAATTATAAAAGTGTTAATCATAAAACCTTTAATATCATGTCAAGTTAACAACCTTGATTAATTAAAAAAGGTGAAATAAAAAAGTAATTTAATCTGCATTAAATATATAAAATAATAAGATAAAAAGCAATTAAAGTTGTAGAACTAATTAGTTCATAATTAAAGTTATTGTTATTATTGTCATTTGTCAATTTAATAGTGTCAATATGTGAGCATAATTAAATAAAATAAATCAATTCATTTCCTACAATGAGGCAGAGATAAACCACACGTATGTATTATATTATGTACTAGCTTTTACTCGCGACTTCGTCCGCGCGGAATAAAAAAAATGCACACAAGATAAAAAAGTTCCATGTCCGTCTCCTAGTTCTAAGCTACCTCCCCATCAATTTTCAGCTAAATCAGTTCGACAGATCTTGGGTTATAAATAGTGTAGACTTTCTTTTATATATATAGATGTTTGTATGTATTTTTTTTACTTCTTATGTAGTCGATTATTTGCAATCACTGTCACTTCAATGTCATTTTTTCCTCTTCTTAAAAAGAAGAGAGATATATATCGAAGTTTCACCTTTAAGATAATCGGTTGCCCACGACTTCGTCAGCGCAGAAAAAAAGGTAGCCAATAACATGCTCACGTGCATCAGCTAACTTCCTGATAAAGTCCTGTCAAAATCGATTCAGCCGTTCCGGAGATCACAAGTAACAAACGTGGGCTTACAGACAAACAGACAAAAATTCTAGAAATTGGTTTTTCACACAAAATATGAATTTATTTTCGGTATTACATACATACACTCTAATTTAATGTAATATGTAGAAAAAATATAATATTTCGTATACATGATGTATTTTTGAGTAGCTATCTGTCCGCAAGGTTTCGATCTAGGTTATCACTGAAACGACGGAATTTTGATGGAATTTCGTCTGAAAATTGTCGAAAATTTGAGGCTATTTCTTTTTTTAATTCTGAGCTGAAGAAGTCGCGACTTCTAGTAAGTTATACGATCGTAATTTTTTCACTCACCTATAATAAGTGCCGAACCAGTTAAGAGGTACATATAACTGTACAATATAAGAGGCGAACAGTACGTAGTCACCGACCGTCAATTCGTAAGTTTTGACCACCATATACACAGCCAAGAGCGATCCAGCCAATAGACCTGGAAAATATCTTTTCGTTACCCTAGAACTAAATTAATACCAACAGAAATAAAAATGCTAAAAAAAGTCACGATTTAATCAATTAAAAATTAAAAATATGTACAACTAACCTCCGCAAATTATAATGTTTTGCAATGTGTTTAACATGTTTAAAGTTATTAGGGATTTAAATTCTTCTCTCTGAAAAAAAACACACAAATCTGGTTATACTTAACACGATACCCTATATATAAACACTAACTCTTTATTTCTACACTCTATTTACTTCAAACTATCTTGGTACTTTAACCAAACCGGGCCAAAAACGAATATCATGAAACTAGGATCAAAACTATTCCCAAGATTAAATGACTCACTTGATAATTAACAATGGCCTCTCTGTAGGACACAACCTCGTAACCTTCCGCACCGTAATACTTGACAGTTTCGTAATTCAGTAGAGAGTCAACAGAGCGAGCTTTCTGTTCATTATCTGCCAAGTTCATCCGTCGCTGGAACTTCGTACGCCATTCCGTCACCAATATTGTCGCAACTGAAAAAAAATTAGCAATATAAATTAGTCATTCAGTCAAATAAAACTACTATCAAATAATTAAAATTTGCCTGCTTGGTGTTATAAAATTTGTTCCATAATGATTTCTAAGCAAAATGTTAAAGTTAAAAAAAAATAACGTACCAATATAAAGTACCATAGTCGAGAATACAATAAGTCCGAACCAGACATTGAACTGCGTGACGAAGTACACAACAGCGACCACAATATCGACCAACGTTGGTGTTATAGAGAACAGTATGTAGGAGAGGAGATTGTCTATAGAATCCGTGCCTCGGTCCATCACTCGCAGCACTTCGCCAGTCTTGCGAGATAAATGCCATTTCAGTGGCAGATCGTGAAGATGTCTAAAAAGCTCTAGCTGAAATTAAATTATTTCCATTAAGACTACATTAAGTAAATTTCAATTATATAAATTAAACAAATTGAATTAATGTAAGATAATTTTTGTATTTAGTAGTTTTAATAAATAGTTAATAATAAGGATAAAATTACGAAAACTCTTTTATTTTAATATAATTATTCTCTCATAAATAACATATCAATGTAAACTTCATGTAACGCAATAAATCGTATTGCACATGGCTGATTAATTCCCTTGCACAATACAATAACGCGGTTATTGTTTAAACTCCTCGCGTATGTTCTGGATATTGTATTCTAAGTTGTGTTAAAGTAGTAATTAATGTACCAATGACAATATGTTATCTCTGCTTTTCGATAACAGTCATGGATGTCAATAATTTTATTAGGTATAATGTTTTCAGAGCGTCTGTGGCTCAGGAGTTAAGCACTTGACTTGCAATCTGCAGGCCCTGGATTCGAATCCCGACATGTACCAATGTGTTTTTCGATTTACATATGTACATTTATCCGACGATCTTGCGGTGAAGGAAAACATATATATCTGAGAAGGAATTCTATGATATGTGTAAAGTCAACCAACTCGCACTTGGCCAGCGTGGTTGACTATGGCCTAGTCACCCCTAACTTGGGGTAATCTCCGAGCCCCTCAGTGGGGACGTATAGTGAGCTGATGACAATAAATGTTTTTCAGATACCTTGGCGGCTCTTAACTTCACGCGATTCGTTGCGCAGAACACAACTTCAGGTATAGCCGATGACCTTGGGCCGCCAAAATATTTGAAAAGAGTTATATGAACCATAAACATGTGATACTGTACGTAATACTGTTTCAATCACCGCGTGTAGGTCAAAGGAATTTTGCCAATTTAGGAGACCACTACGTGACGATGTCAGGAACGATAAGAGAACATACCCACTGTTTATATTCTGATAACGCTTAGTAATACGTTCAGTAATATCCGTGGGCGTTGTAACAACTTTATATCTTAAATGTTTATGCAATAATTCAACGTATCAATTTAATCAATAAACTCAATGAATTATGTAACCTTAATTAATAAGAGTTATTTTGTCATAGTTTTACTTAAGTACGTAACTTATCTCTTATTACACGAACTTATCTCTTATTACATGTTCGTGGTTTTAAGGAGGGAAATACGACATGAGATATCATGTGACCCAGTAAATAAACCTTTATACAATATAACTGAGCTAAAGTGGTTTTGCATTTTTAAACTAGGTTATTCCCAGAATATGAAGAACTGACTGCCTGAATTAAAAAAAAAAAACGAAATAAGTAGACTATGTGTTCTTCCAGACTATCATCTACATGTATGCCAAATTTCATCGAGATCCGTTGAGCCATTCTGGAAAAACTTTCAAATAAACATCCATCCATCCATCTAAACATTCAAATTTATAAAATTAGTAGGATAAGAAGTAAGATAAGTAAGTATAAGATTATAGATTTTTAATAGTTCTATGTGCTAAAACTGAATATATCAAAACACAATAACATGCTGGTTATATTAATCGAAAGAACATCTTGATATATTAATTCGGTCCAGTCTGTAATTATTATCAAAACGTAACTGCAATCACGCGCATTATGACGGAGATTAAAAAAATGTGCGTGATCGCGTCAAAGGTTAGTCAAATGTTGATTTAAAAGCCGGAAAAACGATAAATAATTTAGTGCTTTATATTCCTATTTTTTCTTGAAATTTGAAAATGAAAAAACGCGCAAACTACTTAGAGATAGAATATATTGGAAACATAGTTAATATTTGTACAACATCTCTTTGTCAAGGCTGCCAATGTTTGTAACAACGATGTACTAGGTGTAATGACAAACAGAAGTACTATTACGATAAGCCAGAACTAGCAAATTTGCATGATTTAATAGATGTAAAAAATCTGATAAGATAATTACAAATAAGTGACATAATCTATAAAATGAATAAAATTGGAGTTTAGAAAAAAATATTCATATATCGCGAACATGATGTATATATCGACGCTGGAAAGCATAAACGCTGTACCCTGGAAATCGCGAATATGTTTTTCATACGTTAATAATTTCAACCACTATCAAACGATAATGATTTTATTATAGGTTAGCACAAACTACACAACATTGCTAAATACCGCATGCTTGTAGGCGTATCAGCTCACGAGTTATCATTTTTTGGCTCTCCTGTAAAGCTCATACTTTCGGGGTCGTTTATGCTTTCCAGCGTCGATATTTGCATAACTTTTAACGAAAGACCTATTTTTAAAGCTTTTGTCTATCTGTTACGGATTGTACCGATTTTGACGGTACTTTCACAGTAAGGTATGTTATGTGTTCGGGAATACCTTAGGCTCATATTTTTTAAATTCCGCGCTAACGAAATCGTGGTTGACCATTATGTATTGAACTCTTTTGTTCGTTGTCGTAATAAATCAGACGTGATAGCGCCAGTGAAAATGGTAAATACAGTCGTGAACATTTATTTCCTGTACAACCTCAGTCACTCGACGTGCTGCTGTACGGGATTCAATGCATTCTAGTAGGAACAGTCAAAGAATTAAATGCGCTTCCCACTTAGGATTCTTCGATTTTTTTGGAACGAAGTTCTTTTCTATTCCCTCACTATTTTGCTATTCCCAACAGTGTCGCGCGACTCTACCTAGGCAGTTTAACTTAGCTGCTCATCTTCCTACTAATCCTATAAGAAAATACGATACATCAGTCTTACCTGCAGCTCTCTAGTGGTGTACTGTTGCACTTTGATCCATAGAAATGATCGGAGGTTGTTCAAGAATCCCATACCTCCAGTGCCTCCGCCTTGCAGGAACTTGAAGAAAACATATATCACGACCAGGTCCCATCGGTACGAATGGGGCACTGCCAAACTATCCACTGGAATACAAAATGGGATACTTTTACATATAAAATAGACTTCCAGGTTATTAATAATCTTCTTGCTCTATTCCTGTCTATGAGGGTCGACCCAGAATATAATTCTATACATCTCCAATAGCTGTAATTTGAAGTTACTCCCCGCCTTACGCACATCTTTCACATAATTAATCCATACTAATTACTTTACGATATTAGCCTCATGGCTATGTTCATAACCTCGCTGGTCAATGCATATAGACCTAGTTGAAGTTCTAAAACAGTAGATTTCTCTTTCCGAGATTGCGATGAAACTAGGATAAGTAGGTTACAGGTTGAATGCCTCAATTTATCCTACACTTTTATTCGCATAACTATCTTGTGTATTACGGTATGTATGTAATTTTTTTAAATTTCTTATCCATTTTATTGCAACAGATAATATTATCAGAAGTAATAACAAAGAATTCGTTATTCGTATTACATATTTTCATCCGAAGTGCCGTGTTTTATCGCAACAGTCCAAATAATTAAGTTCAAGATATTCCTGGCAATGAAATGCTTAGCACTGATCATTAAAAATAATCTCTATAGAAACATAGGACAAATGTTATGCTACTTATTATGTTTTTTAATAATAATAAGTAGCCTTTAGTTATTCCAGACTATGTTCTATATCTGTGCTAAATTTCATCAAGATCGTTGAGCAGTTCCAGAGAAACTTTTAAACAAACATCCATCCATCCATCTAAACATTCGCATTTATAATATTAGTAAGATTATACTACTGCTTCTCAAATTAAACCTACGCTACGGAACTAAGCGATCGTTAAATGACAGCTCGGCAGTAGTTCTCGGATTATTTAATTCGACGAGCAATTATGTGTAACTATCTGAATCTAGTGCAAGAAAGAAGTATGATAACGGGGAATATATTTACAACACTAAAAATCAGATCAATTATTAATGCACAAAACGTTAAATAGGTAATAAGCAAATATAAACTTATAGCAAAAAAAAAGCGTAACATACCTATTTTCTTGTTATAAATGGGCACATAAAGGTTGATAGCTCGTCCAGCAACCAACGCCAGTATACATATCATCACGTAGATCTGCAGCTGCAGAGATTTGCGCGGCCACAGAAACGGCAGAAGCGTACGCAGTTTGCCGAATACATTGCGGAACGTCGATCGGTTGTCGTCCTGCGAGTATGGATAGTAAATCATTTATCGTACGATCCACTACATCTCGATAGCATAGTAATACCTTCTTAATATCTTTCTCACCCGATGCTACAATTATATAATTTTGATAAGGACATGACATCTTAACCTATAAGTTGTGATAGATAATCTGTGTTTCTTTTTTCTTCTAAAGATTCGTCTTTATTGAGCAAAAAGTTTCAATATGTTATTGTTATAAAAATGGATATTACAGAGTGTAATAATAATAGAATCATTACAGAATTAAATACGAATTTCAATTAAAAAAATAGGAGTAACTTTTATTCCTGTTTAATAAAGGCAAATATTTTTTTTTTTATTATTTATTCAAGACCTATATTTTAATGCTTTCATTTTTTTTCTTTAATTAAACAAAACATGGCAAGGAAATGACACCGACAACGTGAAATACGAACAATAAAATACACTTTAAACTGCGTAAATTAACTTAAAAAATAAATGGTAAAGTCTCAATTAAGTGTACCCTTTTTTTGTGCATATAATGTAAATTGTAAAAAATACAATCTTGTTTGAAGCATGCAAACATTCCATAATTTATTTATTTAACAGACACATTACTACTGATTGCCTGTTCTTAATCAGGAATATTGTTCAACATATGATTTATAAAATTACGAAATAAATCATTGTAGGGACAATGTAAAAGCGTATATGACATACGTAAAAACGCTGATGATGCGATATTTTTTTCTTACAACAAAAATGGATACGAAAAAAAATATTTAAAAAATATCACAATAAACCATATTTAACACTGTTAGGCTTCCTCCCATTTTTATATGCAAAGAGCAATCGTTTTCTGATAATCTTTATTTAAATACCGTACATACCCTAGGTGGTATATTGCGTTGAATACCATTATCGTTATCTAGATATTCAAATGGATGCTGAATGCCCGGAGCCTTCATTCCGAGAATAAACATCATCATACATGAAACATATCTTCCCACAAATAGAGACATTTCAAGACGATCTTGTAGACTAAAAAAAAATAAAAACACTTAGTTCTCATTTCCACTTAGCGGTTAGCTGCGTGACTGACTTTTGTGTATTACGTAGTATTTCCATCGACGCAAATGCCATTGCTGACTACAGCATGCAGCCATAGTCGCATGGCTAGCAGGTAAATGGAAATAAGCACTTAGGGTCGAGGTCTGGCCAGAAAAGGATCAATTATTTATTAGTGATTTATTATGTATCTTCTACTTAAAAATATTACAAAAATTATATATATATAATATTACTTACTCTCTTAGATGCCACCACCATCCTTTCTTATTAAGATTCAAGAATGATAAGTTTTCTGATACAAATATCATAGCCCAAAAAATAAGAAGCACAAATCCATGGGCCCTGGGAGGTAGAGATGGTAACAGGTAACTTCGTTCTAATACTGCTAAATAAGCTGATAATGGAAACACAACTAAGGTCACCACTAATGCTAAAATCTGAAACCGACAAAATAATTTTAATAAATAAAGGGGGGGGAATAAGAAAGGTTAAAATATTGTAAGGGAATAAAAAAAAATTACTACTACATACCATATAACCATAAATATGTCCTCCTTTAAAAACAAATGCCTGTAACAGGAATCTTATCACAGCTAAAACAGGTATAAATAAAGTGAAAAATAACTGCACAGCAAACCACTTTGATGGTCTAATATCAACCACTTCCATGGCATATCTGAAAGAAAAATATACTTTTGTTTTTTGTCAAGTTACAGGAAAAATAAAATGCACATATTAACCTAATAAGTGTATGTTGATTTTTTGGATTGCCTTTATCTATATTGATCTCTTATTTAAAAAAAACATAACCTTAATGAATCATTAACCATTAACTGCCATTGATTATATGAAGTATCAAGAAAATTAATAAATACCCTTATTATGAGAAAAGGCAATAAAACCCACTTTATTTTGTACTGTGTAAAAATTTTTTGGTCATGTCAGTGTCATTTTTGTTTTGATGTAACTGATCCATTTTTTAACATAAGTTTAGTATAGACCATCCTTACATACTTTTGATAGTTATCAGTTTACCAGAATTGTTCTATTGAGAACTTGTGCAAAAAAAATATAGTCTATTGTATTTTTTCAAAACTATTGAAAGTGATGAGAATGTTTTTTTTTACATGTATTTTGACGGTGAAAAGTCACATTACACATGATAAAAAACAATGGCTTGTAAATCAGATTATAATTTTAAAACAGTATTTTCAAGACTGACCGTTTATACATAACTATTTGGAAAGTTCCAAATGCAAGTAGAAACCCTCCAATAAAAACGGCTGAAACCGTTTCCATAAAACATTGTGATATGCCATGATCCACCCAAATTTCAGACAAGGTCACGTTTGGTGGACAGTACTCCATTACGCCGACAAACCTGGAATTTTCACAATTCTACACAATTGTTACACAATTTGCATTGTTTCAATTTACACGTTGCATTACAAAAAAATATGTTGTACTATAAGAGACATTTGAATTTCAATTTGTCACGATTTTAAACACGTTTTGCATACGGAAGGAACCGAAAACGTTTGTTACGTTTATACATACATAAAACCAGTTGCCGTGCGCCAAAAGAGTATATATTAAACTATACGTATTATTATAACATGTAGCACCACAACCGACAGGTTTGATAACTAAAAATGATATAATGTTATCAAAATATCATAATCACGGTTTAATTCACACTTGACAGATGACAGCATTTTAACATCAACAAGAATCTGTCATTCTGCTGTCAAGTGTCACTGTCATACTTCTTGTCTTTAGTGTCTTTAGTGCACAGAGTTATGAATTTATGTACTTTTTAGTGGTCAAATCTTGTATACATATCCACTTTGATCTAGATCTGATCGTGGTTATTTTTAAATTACAAACAAAAAAAAATGATTATAAAATTAAGTGTTACAAATTACACAATCAACAATTCAAAGTCGACCAACTTTGACCACACCAAAGTGGAAATAGACAAATAATTTACAATTTCTTTTAGGAATTTGTAGAAACGAAAGTAAGGATCAATTTTTCTCTCCATTTTAACTATCTATTTCATACCTTACAAAAGTTTAATATGCTATGACTTTTTAAAAATAATTTGTAAGATTTATTCTGTACCAGTCCAGTTCTAGTGTTGTGTGTTCAAAATATTATTTACCCAAAGAGTTTTTCTGTGTGATGAAAGTCAATGAAGTGAAGTGACGGACGGATCGTAGTCGGGTGATGGCGGATTTAGTCGGTCGTTTTGATGATCGTGTTTTTCTAATGTGTTTATATTCATGAAAAAGGCGAAATAGTTATATCTCGTAATTAATTCAAATGACTTTCCTTAAGAGTTACTCCGCGTGCCCTTATGTACAATTTATATTATTATGAGAATGGATTTATCCCAATCTTCATCAACAAATGGTGTAATAAAGCCGCGAGCAGTCGTCATGTGAAGAAGGTTATGACTGATTTGGAAGAAGTATAGTCAGTGTTAAAAACGTGTTTGTGTTGTGAACGAGTGGCGCGTATTTCTCTGGTAAAGAAGATAATTTAGTATCAAAATGGCGGACCTCGAAGCAGTGCTGGCCGACGTCAGCTACTTGATGGCAATGGAGAAGTCAAAATGCACCCCTGCTGCAAGAGCAAGCAAAAAAATCATATTGCCAGATCCAAGGTAATACCGCCCTTCTGTATGAGACCCCTCATTATAACGTCAATGTTTACACTTCAACACTACCTAGACTTGTTTACAAGTGATGATCTTATTAGAAGTTTGTTCCCTTCTATAACGTTTCCCATTAAATGTAGAAAGTGACGAAAACAAATATAAAAAATTAAAAATGTAAAAGTGAAAAATCAACTGGCATGTCTGATAATAAAGATAGTTAACAAATAATGAGATTATAGCAAAAGATTTTTTTAATATTGAATTAATTTGTTCTTTAATGAAAAATGCACATAATTACAAACTATGTATTTAAAATAAAATAAACTGATGCACTGCTTTGCACATTTCTTCATTTATTACAAAGAAATAAACAATAAGATATTTTAAGTATTAATTAATTCCATTACTAAAACAATATACAACTAAAAAGATTGTAGAGGCATATTGTAATTATATTAATACCTGAAGCAAAAACTTTGTACTTCATTTTAAGAAAATTGTGTGAATGGACATGTGAAGAAGTGCATAAAGTTATATTTATTTAAAATTAAAAAAATCTTTATTATGTTGGAATATTCAACAATATGTGATTGCCCACTACTAGTGATCAATAGATAGTTTTACTGCCTATGGTAGGTAATAAATTAGGTAAGATGTTTCCTTTCTCTTTTGATAAGGAACAATTGGCAGCACACACTATTTTGAAACACTGTCTTATTATGTAGCTATTGTTTTTTATGGTTATTACTCCATTAAAAAACTTTGTCTAAAATGATAAGATGCTTTGCTTTACAATAGATAAATAAGGAAATGAAGTGGTTTAAAACAACATTCTGGTATTTCATTTATGACAATATTTTAAAATGAAAAATGTGTGTGCCAACGCATGCCTTTCCAAATAGACCTATCTGACAAAAAGAACTTAAGTGATGTCATAAGATAGTCTTTGAATAAATTGTGTCAAAAATTCCTAATATCACATCTTGTGCCTTCCTGCCTTTGTTCCTTAAAATATGCTATCAAATAGGAATTTAATCTGTGAGTTTAGAATTATAACTTCATGTTATTCAATAATTGTGAATATAAGGATAAAAGCTATTATGTAACCGTTTTCTGGTATAACTATGTATATTAATTAAATATGTTTAATATTATGAATAAATAAGGAAATATATTTTAAGAGTGAAACTACTAAATTAGTAATGAGGGTTAATAAAGATGACATTGACGCCCCCATCAAATAATCCTGTAATGCACTCTTACCCGGTTCTTGCTTTTCTGTCGAATTCAGCATCTAAAGGTCCTATTACATGTTGTGATTTTTTTATATTTTTCTTAATGTTAATTACAGAGATAAAAAGTCATTATTGAAACAGATTTTTTTTTATTTCTGGTACTATCATTTTTCCTTCATAGCACAGAATACACCCGGAATACATGAAATGAAAATTAAAAACAATGTAGCTATAAAAATTAGCTTTGTTTTGGTATCTAAAAGATTCTTATACAATCATTATTGATGAAGTTATTAAAGAAATACGGTTTTTTGCTTTTCCTGAAAAATTTGATTTTTTCTATTACGGTGTTATTTGGTGGGGGCGTCGACATAAGGGAAGTGGAAGAACAAAGAAATGGGTGCATTGTGTGATTGAGGACATGTGTAAAAAGAAAGTAAAGTCAGATATGACTGCTGATAGAGATGTATGGAAAATTAGTAAGCTAAAAGGGGAGAAAGAGGATGATGAATCAAAAATTTAGCATTTATAAGCTAATCTTTCGATAGCTTATTATATCTATACATGTATGCTTTTTGGTTAAATACATTATTATACGAGAAAGTTATTGAATTCTAAAAATAAAGAAAAATTCTCGTAACTTTGTAAACATTCTTCTAAATCTGTAAATCCATTCACTTATTTTTTTTTAACTTGCTGCCAGTACCTTGACTGTTATTAAAAACAAACATCCGCACGACAATCGACCTAATTGTCTACCGGTGTTGGTGTGTTGAATTGCACAGATATAATAGACGTGACACTTACTATATGTTTAGTATCCTGTCCCGACAAACGCTATCGCATCGTGATCGCAGCGGGGGATAGATTCCTCACGGTCCCCCACTGTTGGGGATTAATCTCTTGTAAGAACTAACCGCATGCTTACACTCACATTAACACTGATACGACATTGCTTGACGACGAGTGATGTTTTCACGGGTACGTAGGTAATATACGTTCCATTGTAAATTCTTGTAGCCTAAACACTGGTCAGATTCTGAAAGTGTTGTCATTCGATTCAGCACCGCGTATACAATATGCTATTTATCGAATATTCTTATAGCCCCTCGTATATTAGAATAATACGGGTAACGTTATTTATTAATTCAATATTAATCATAGTTTGTGTACTTGTAAATTCCATTGAGGTTGAAATCATGGGGCGTATGTAGTATTTTAGTAATAGCAACAAAAATTTATTTATTGATGCACGACTCGTTGAAGGATATGATACAGTCGGCGTGGCGCCACAGCCGTATGACTTTCGTATTTCTTTTAATATTTATTTACACATGATAAATTATGCTTCTAATTTTATATCAACAATTTTGCACCCACGATATGTAGAGACAAAGAGAGGTAGGTATGACAGTTAAAAATGTTACGTCGTCATAGTGTACCTAATAGGTTCAATCTGCAATCTGAGGTTAGCAAAAATCGAAAGCAAAATACCAAGATCTACTCGTAGATCCAGACTATTGAATTTCTCTGTTTGTGATAACTTTTACATATTCTATTTTTGTTTCCATTAAGTTTTGCGACGTGCACTAGGAACTTGTGTGACTGGAAACCTCATCGAATATCGAGATGCTTTCTCAAAGGCGGGTATCAATATATCATTTACATTCAGTGTGGAGCTGACTTTATAAAATAACATTCCGTAGAAGTTGTACGTCTCTTGAATTTCAAGTCCCCGATGCGAAGAATATTCAATCCGAACCAAATACTCTTGTGGATGTGCGCCATTTTAAACTTATTTTGACGCAAACATCGAATTTTGCTTAGACTTTATAGTGGAACTTGTAAAGTATTCGTATTCGAAAACTTGCATTGCGAAGTGCTTAAAATGTTTCATTTTTGACCAAAGTATGTAATTTATTTTTAGCTTTGCGGCGACGATATTTTGACCATATTTACGTTAGTTCTTTTGACTAGTTGAAGAGTTAGATCCAGACGATTGACCAATAATTTTATTAAATATTATTAATGCGAAAGTTTAGATCGATGGATGTTTGTTAGAAAGTATCTCCGGAACGACTCAATGGATCTTGATGAAATTTGGCACCGATATTGAACATAGGCTGGAAAACACATAGGCTACTAATTACTATTTATTAAGTTTTTCTTTAATTTCGCGCGGACGGAGTCGCGTGCGACACCTTATGTCCAATAGTGGATATTAAAATATTACCATTTTTTTTTCAAAATAAAAATACAATGTATATCTATGATTTAATAGTATTGTAAGACACCAAGTTCAAAAATGTACGAGTAATACACATTCGACTAAGTTGCGCCCTACATTGTTGTACTTTGCTTGATTATACAAAAAGCTATGAATATTACATGTGGTTAGTGTGACACGGGTGTTGTAATATTTTATTTAGCGACATCACAAAGCTCATCCCGCACAGATGTTGTTTACTAAAACCATTCGTTTTTAAAGGACATTAAAAATATTTGAACATATTCAATTAAAAATATAAACTAACTTATATTAAGTGATTACTTAATTGTGATAAATAGAAAATGTTTTACTTATTAGTAGATAAATAAACTGACGTTTAACGCGAGTATGTAAGTCCGTACTCTGCTTACCCCTTTGGTTACGTCCGTGAGTGTTGTTGATCATTGTTGAGTTATAATTATTATTATTTGTAAAGCCGAGCTAGCATAACGCTAGGGAAAAATCCCTTATAAAACTTTACTGCAGGAAGTGAATAAAAATAAGATAAAACAACGTATGGAATTTAAATTGGCTTCCGAGTTTCATAGACATTGTATTTAAATTAAAGCCTTTGTTTCTGTTGGGCGCTTTTACCTCGTCGCTACCGCGGCCGCGTGGCTTATGTTATTTACTTGACTTGGCTTTTTTGCTATTCCAGAATAGTCCGATGCCGAGTTGTCTCCAATTCTGACACGTTTGTATCGCCTCTCGTTCAAAGCTGGAAAAGTGCCTAAATCCTGGAAGCTGGCTAATGTGCAGCCCGTGCCTAAAAAAGGCAGTCGTGCCGACCCTGCAAATTATCGACCCATCTCAATCACTTCTATACTCTGTAAGATTATAGAACGTGTATTGAACTCCCGCCTCATCGCGTACCTAGAACAGAATGATCTCCTCAGCGACCGACAATACGGATTTCGCCGAAATCGGTCGACAGGAGACCTTCTAGTGTATGCCACTCACCTAATTGGCGAGGCCCTAGAAAAGAACGGGGAGGCCATTGCTGTCTCTCTCGACATCCCAAAGGCTTTTGACAGGGTTTGGCATGCCACCCTTATAAGCAAGCTTCCAGCCTACGGTATATCCCCTGGTCTGATAGAGTGGATAAAGGACTTCCTGAGTGAGCGATCGCTTCGCGTCGTTGTCGACGGTTCTTCGTCTGACACTATGGCGACTAATGCTGGTGTTCCTCAGGGTTCCGTTCTCTCTGCAACTCTTTTTCTGCTGCATATTAACGACCTGCTCATTCCCGGTATCTTTGGGTATGCAGATGACAGCACAGTTATAGAGAGATATCTACCGGTAGGTCGGACCAGTCGAGATCAAGTACAGTCTGAACGTGAGGCCATGGTAGAGCGTACTAATCGCACACTCGAGGCAGTCTCATCTTGGGGACAGGCCAATCTTGTGCGATTCAACGCCGCCAAAACACAAGCGTGTGTATTCACCGCCAAAAAGAGCGAGTTCACCCTAGCTCCCACTTTCCAGAATGTGTCCCTCGAATTCACCAACTGTCTGCAGTTACTGGGCGTCGAAATTTCGTCGAATCTTAACTTCGGACAGTTCATAGAGTCTAAGGCGAAGGTAGCTGTAAGGAAACTTGGAGTCCTTTCAAAGGTACGGCGGTACTTTACACCGGGACAGCTTTTGACCCTGTACAAAGCACAGATCCGGCCATGTGTGGAGTACTGCTGTCATATCTGGGCAGGCGCAGCAAAGTACCAACTCGCGGCACTAGATTCAGTGGAGAGGCGAGCCAAAAAGTTGTTCGGTGACCAAGACCTAAATTTAATCAGTCTTGAGCACAGGCGTAGAGTGGCTAGTCTCTCGGTATTTTACAGGCTGCATTTTGGGGAGTGTGCGCAGGAATTACACGACATAATTCCACCAGCACCTTTCTACCATCGGACGTTCAGACATACGGCTGGAATCCATCCTTATGCAGTAGACGTGCCGCGCGTTCGAACGAAAAAGTTTGAATCATCGTTCCTTGTGCGTACTGCTAAGGATTGGAATAAGTTGCCGGCGTCAGTTTTTCCGTCCAAGTACGATGTGGGGGCCTTCAAGAGTAGAGTGAATAGGCATCTACAAAGCTAGCGCGTACCATCTTTAGACCACATCTTCACCTCATCGGGTGAGATCGTGGTCAAGCGCTAACTTTTTAAATATAAAAAAAAAAAAAAAAATGCTTACGTAAAAATAATTGGCTTTATTAAAAAAAAATCGTTTTCATGTTTTTAAAATTTGTTCTCATTGATGAAAATAAACTTTTAACTACCTCTTCAAGATTTTTATACCACTCAACTTTCTTGTTATACCGTTTAAATTTTACTTTGGTAAGGGTAATTTGCTTTAGGAGTATATGAAAGAATTTAATCTTAAGACCTTTCTTTATAAATCAATCGATGAAAAATTACGACGAAAATTTAACATAAATACAGTTTCTTAGATTGTTATAAAAGCTTTTATTGACGGTACTCTAATATTTAAATAGCGAGGTTTAAGAACGTTTTAATTAATACAGGAATTTCTAAAGATTTTTCCGTAAAGGAAATTTTTCTAAAGTATTAATTAACTCTTTGCTTTCCTTGTATTATAAATAATGGTGTGTTTACTTTAAAACAAACCTGAGATGTTTTTACGTGCCTTTAGAACTAAAAAATATATTTTCTCATTGGGGCGTAAGGATTTTTAAATTATAAAATCGTACATCAACGAATCTAACAGACTAATGTAAATCAGAAACTGTCCCAAACTGATTTCCAAAATATCGAATTTAATTTTAAAAAAGTACGAGTTTTTTTAGAAGTCTAATTTGAATGAGTTCATCTTTCAACCATATCATCACTTAACATTAGGTAGGATCGTGGTCTTAATATATTAAAAAAAATATTACAAAAAAATGGAAAATCTAGAAAAACATTTTGTTAATCAACGTCTATTTCAAAGCATTCTGCCGTAAATGTCAATAGTGTCAGACAAACAGCCATTAAATACTTGCAGGATACCTATGGAAGCTTCATTCCAAATAATGAGGCGTTATAAGTAAATATATAAATAAAAGTCTACACTTTGGTCTGTTTCCATGTTTAAGTGAATATTTTTGTAGATATCGTATGTGGAGAAATATTAAAGTATTTTATCATTTAGGCTTAGTAGCTTTTTCACTAACTAGCTGTGCCCGCGTCTTCATCCGCGTTAAATACTGTCTTCTATAACATTTTAATGACTTAGGCTAATTATTTTACTTTAAATTATAAAATATTACAACAAAACACATTAAACTTACAAAATATTCACATAAACCTTACTTATGTATTCCCATACAAACTTTCATCCCCTATTCCCACATGTTATTTTACACACTTGATGGTAAAACTTTTACGAACTTTGAATGTCATATTTATTTTTATCAAATTACCAGCCTCAAAAATAAATTTCAAGCTTCTAACCGTAACAATGACGATACTGCCATAGAAATTTCCTTCCACCCCCACTTTGAACTCCTTACGACCCTTTTTTGCGATAAAAAGTAGCCTATGTCCCTTCTCAGGCTCTAAACTCTAGAATATCTGTGTACCAAATTTCATTTAAATCGGTTCAGTAATTTTGGCGTGAGAGCGAGACAGAGTTACTTTCGCTTTTATAAGTAAGGATAAGGACAAGTACTAATTAATTGATCACTAAAGTTCCCTTTGTGTAGATTTACCATGAATTTTATGAGAAATGTACACTACTGTTATACACTACAATATAGCTATTTATCGATGTGCTAACTGAGTGTACCAGTAAGATTCGATATAACAAATTTAGATCTATTTTTTTGCTTTTTCTCTTTCACTTTACTTGGTTTTTTCTCATAAAACTGGCAATCATTTGTCAGAATGTCAGTAATATCACAATAGTTATGAAAAAAAATCACAAACAAGTATCATACTAGCTTTCAATTTTCAGACATCGTAAAAAATATCGCAGAATGTTCGATATAAAAAGTCTCGATGTTTGTCACATAGTAAACAAAACGATAAAACATTTTAACTTGGCTTTTTTATTTACTTGGAATCAACGAATTCTACATTGCGTACTAAGCATGTAATAGATTGTGAATATATTCTGGCATTGTAAAAGGATTTTACTTTCGTTTTTACTTTTATAAAAATTGTTAACACAATTATTTTTGTTACAGTGTAAGGAGCGTCATGCACAAATACATGGAGAAAAAGAATGAAGTAAATTTCGACAAAATATTTAATCAAGTCCTAGGTAAGTTATTTATAAATCAATAACCGTGAGTTTTCGAAGCCAATCCGATTTAAAATATGTTGCTATCTCGTGTTTTGTCAAAAATAATGACATACATCGATATGTTTTATACAGAGATTTTGTTCTCAGAAGTCAACGGTAAGAGTGTTCGTTTTAAAGAAATGTTATTTATCTCTACATTTGGTAATATTGACGTGTAGTATTTTTTATAAATTACCAATACGCTAGAATTTGAAAATGATGTTATTTTTATATATGAATATTTTCTCAAGATATTATACCGCCTAACGTATGCTAATCGTAACGTGACTTAAATGTTTTGGTTGGTGCCGAAATCGACGATAAACATCACGTTGCTTCCTTACAAATATGTACTTTAACGATGTTTAATATAACATACCCTAACTAGGGCTGCCAAATCATTATAATGCTTATTCCGGTTAAGGGTTAAACATCGATGTTAAACAAGATGTGAAACAAGTTATTGCTGGTCGTTTTTATAGTCATCGACTGTCGAAACGTACTTGAGAAGTCACTGGTCGTTTTTAAGGGTCTTCGTTTATTGTAATTGGACATCCCTAATCGTAACTGTGCTGTAATAATATCGTTATAACGTATCCAAAACGTTAAAATCGACCTGACAAAACCTGATTTAATGGAAATTGTACAGTTTACATATAAGAGCACATAAACACTAATGGATCTATTATAACGTTACTTCCTAGTACTGTACTCTGTCATATGTTTTTATTAATCGTTAGTCTAATATCAACGTCACGTGTTTGGTAGATAGTGTTACATGATAAAATGTATGTCTGTTATGCTATATTAATGTTTTTATAACATTTAACAAGCGCTTCTTCTATTCATGTTATGTACCAATGAAGACTTTAATATGATGATGATAAAGAATATAGTGGTAAGAAAGAATGGTTTCACTAAAGTATATAATGCCTAGCTAACTAATAAATAGTGCAAAAGTTTTGTTCTATTTAATAATGTTTAATTAATCATGTTTATTGGTATATTTTTAGAAGTCATTTTAAATTATTTAGCTATTATTATTTAGTTTATATTATATTTATTTTTAGTATATTCCTCCCAAGTAGAGTTGGCGACAGGCAGGCGGCCGGCCGTGAAAAAATAAGCGAAAACTTTAAGGTTTATAAAACCTTTTGCGCCGACCCCACGTAAGTGTGATAAGGCCTGGGAAATGATAACGAATGACCACTTTATTAACAAATGTTAAATTTCAAATTATTTTCTGCGTTTTAAATCTGTACAATAATATATATGCCTATTCAAAACTTGCTGAAAATAGTATTAAGGATTTCAGTTATGATCATTTTAAAGCGATCCTGAAATACCTAAAATACCTAGTTAAATTTAGAAATTATAAATGTTAAACAATATCGTGCTACTCAAAAGGTTTCCCGGAGTGGTGAAAATCTGTTTTAATACCCTCTTTAGCCAACTAGTCAAACAATTAATCCTAATCTCTCATTTTATAAGTGAAGGATTGTGCAAGGCGTCCCACTCAAAGTACATTGTTTAGAGTAGGAAAATATTTCGACCGAGTGGCTAGCAACTTTCAACTGGCGTGTGGGCGGGTGGTCGGTTTTATTTGATTCCCTTATTATATGAATGGGCTAAAATAGTTTTACAGAACAAAAGAGCTTTGTAACAACAATAATTATTTAAGAACTTTTTCCGGCAAGAACACCTACTTCATTGAAGACAGAGGATTTATCGTAGATTGCAATAATTTTATAAATTACTACAAATAAATCAATATCGTCAGTCACTCTTTCAACAAACATATGTACCAAGGGCTGATAAAATCTAAAACTATAAGCAAAAGACAAGATGAATGAGCTTAAAATGTAAGTTCTACATAGATTTACGAAGAATTTCTAGTCTTTTTTGGGATTAGAAATTGTTTTTACATTAAAGCTTAAATCATTAATGCTTTTTCTTTGTTATCAATTACCATTGTCTAAAATTGAAAAATTGTGTGATGACCACCAAAGTCCATTGAAGGAAAGAAATAAACTCGAATGAAGTAACAGAAAAGGCTTTTGCAAGTTGTGAGATTAATGTATTTGTCTGTTCAGACAGATGGCATTAATTTGAAAGGGAATAAATAGTTCTTTTTACATTAATTAATATGTCTATGCATCTGTTACTTTGAAATATTAATACCATAAAAGAAATTTTTTAATTTTGTTGATATACATTATTTAGACTGGATATCAAAAGATCCCTGTAAAGAAATAAATCAAAATCAAACAATAATCCAAATATTCATCGAACATTAAAAATGAGGAAACGCACAAAGCAAACTATTTTTAAGTAATTCAACTTGAAAAATATTTGTTTTCTAAGTTAAGAAAAAGTAATCAAATGCCTGAACACTCTATTTCCGTATTTCTTGTCAATGAACACGACGAATGAATGAAAGCACCCAAATGAATGAAAGGTTTGAAATGAATTAAAAGAGGAATTATATGAATGATAAACCTCCATTATTGGTTTGTATTTGAATTGATGAATTTATGAAATATAAAAAATGCAAATTTAATCAATGTTTAAAAACAATCGAGATGTAAAAATAAAAGAAAAGTATTAATAGTTTTAAGACGCCAGCAACATCTGTTGCACAAATGGGTCGACTACTCTGATGTAATAACATGACCCCACGGAAGAAAGGTGTGAAGTGGAAGTAATTCGCGTTTCGACTGACGAGAGTGCGTGCCTAATTTTAGGGTAATAATCTCTTACTGTGCGTCTCCTCCTCCGTCGATTAAAGGTAGACAACGCGGATGTTTATGGCCTCGTTTATATTAAAAAAAACTTGTAGTAATTATTAACAATTCCCTTAATGATGCCATCTATTTTATCAAAGGGTAGGTACACTAATGTAATTTAAATGTAGTAGAAGCAATGCAGCTTGTGTTGCAAGCGTCTGGATTACAGGCTTAAGATAATTACAAGCCTGATTCTCGGAGGAGGGTCACTTTCTTGTCGAGATTTGTATCGCAAACAAGATTATACTGAATACGATGTCACACTAACCCTCATGGATTTTAGCTGAAAACAATTATGAATATTTGATACCATACGTATTAGTATAGCGTTGTGTTGCTATGACTTCACATCGATCGATCATAGCATTGTGGCATAAGCATCATTTATACTGCTGTCAGTTGGCACAAGATATTATTGAATTGTTTGTAAACCTTTGATATAGGTTTAATTTTGATTAACATAGTCTTGTAACAAGTATGGTATATTTTTTATTTCTGTTGATGTAGGGGAGCGGGGGGCACGTTGTTACAATTTTTAGATAATTGTTAATATGACAAAAGCTATCAAATAAATTATACATTTGATAACTTGTAATGTTAGTATGTCTATTTAGCTATGAAAATATGACTGAAAAATTATTGAAATTTATGTAATTTTTTCACAATGGAGAATTTAACTAAACAAGTAGATTGTAACATCTTACCCCGGAATTGGGGCTAGTTGTTACATCATCGGGGCACGATGTTACGGTAGATAAATGAACAAAATCATCAGTGATATATATTTTTTTATTAGTATTTCAAAACGATATAAACAATAGAGATCACTTTATACAGTCTTCTAACATTTATGAGTAATTATAATATCTATTATGGTAATTTTTTAAGTTTTTTTTGGTAGAAAATCACTTTGGCAGGAACATTTTCAAATCTTATATAAAAACACAGACTTAGTCTGCAAATAACAACTTGTAGTAATTAAATTATTCACTTCCACTTCTTAATAAGTTATTTTAATGAACTTTTGGCATACTAAAATACTTTGGATTCTAACATTTTTAAGGCACTTATATTATAGAAAGATATATAGTAATTTTTATAGAGGTAGGTAACAATATCACACACAAATATTAAATCAGTCTTCATTAGAATTGCAATTAATGCAAATGAATGAGCAAACATTTCCCGTTACACATTTGACATGGGCCCACATTTTGCATTCTAAACATTCTACCCAATCTTCTTTTATCGAGGTGCTATAACTTTCGCTACACACTAAACAAAACCATTCATCAGTATCAGAATCGGAAACCAAAATTTTTTTCTTCACCTTTTCTTTTCCTTCTTCGCTCATTTTCGAGGACTTTCCTTTACCTTTGCCTTTTCCTTTTCCTTTACCTTTGCCTTTTCCTTTAGTTTTGTCACACGTTTTTTTGGTCTTTGCCAGTTTTTCTTCATACTCTCTTTTTAATGAGTCTTTTTCAGGTGTGTCGGTTAGTAACAACTTACCCCAAACAATTGTAACTACTTGCCCCATGGCACGTTTTTTAATATAAATTGAAGTCATTATTAATGGATATCGATAGTAGAATAAAACAATATTGTAAATTAAAGGTAGATATATTATGAACGTTCAAGGTTAAAATTTTTGACAAAATGAAAAGTATAGTCATCAGCAGAGCTGGGCATTAACTCGTTAATCCGTTAATCGTTAATTAACGAAGTTAACATTTTGCTTAACGGATTAACTTTTAAGTTAACTTCAAAAAGTGTTAACGCTTTTGTTAACTTCCGTTAAATTCAACTTCCGTTAAAAAAAGTCCGTTAATCGTTAAATTATAAACTTGGAGACGTGCTGTCATTTTGTTTAAATTACGTGCCACGCCACGCTCGTAAGTTCAACTATGTTGGGCGACTGTCAGCGACTCGAATGGTGAACGAACGAGTTGATAATTGATATATGTGAAGTTCGCGGGCAAGTGTGATGCATCAGAGCGTCCGGGAAAGACGTGACCAACAGGACAAAATCAAAAGAAGGTTCGAAATAGTATATTTCATTACGAGTATATAAAACAAGAGTATGTAATAGCCCACATTCCGAACGCTCTTCGTCCCTGCAATACCCTCCAATCCCTTTTTGAGCAACTGTATTAAAACCATTTTTTACTCGTGCTTTTTCTTTAGCTTTTACAAACTCGTGCGTTCTCTTTCCCAACTGTCAAAATAATGTCTATTAAAAAGAAAAAACCAACCACGAAGTTTTTACAAAAAAAAATTCATTGAAGTTTTATGATTCATGCAAATATTTCTAAAAAGAAGTTCCTAATTTGTTACAATATCAGATTTAATGATTTGATTCAATGAATTAGGTTAGGTTTCATTTTATTTCATCTCATTAAATTTCATTTTCATTTCATATCAATAAAAATAATCTACTGAAGACTTGGCCGTTTGGGCATAGTTCCCTTTGCCTACCCAGAATGGGTGAAGAAAACAAAAACAATCTCTGTTTGTTTTATAGTTGGCGCCATTTTTCAAACATTTTAGTTAATTGTGTTTATTGTGTTTTTATTATTCTATTAAATTGCTTCATTTTTTCGCAACTATATTAAAAATAGTTGTTTAGTACACGTGCGGAACTGTCATTACAACTTGTCCCAATTGTCAACCCTCACCTTCGGCTGCGCCTCGGCTCGGGTAGACATTTGTCGGAACTCTTTGCAATGACAGGCTTTCCGCACTCGTAATGAAATATACTATAATGCATTCATACTTGTCTCCAATACTAATTTGTTATAGAATGTATAGTCAAATTACTATTTTAAACAAGTGTCGCCACAATAAGTGTGAAATTAGTATGTATAGTTTTGGTATGGTTAACTGTTAACGATTAACTTTAACTTGCGTTAAATTTTCGAGAATTTAACGCTTTAACGATTAACGAAGTTAATTTTTTAATTAACGAATTAACGATTAACGAAGTTAACTTTTCGATTAACTGTGCCCACCTGTGGTCATCAGGAATCAAAAATTTCGTAAAGGATTTTTTTACTTACTTGGTTGAAATCGGGACACACGCACACAACCTAGCAGCTCAGCGCTTAGCAGGTCTCTGATTGTTTTTATATAATGCACGATATTATAAGAAAACAAATGAGTCCAATTATGTCCATCAAAGAGTTTAAAATCCCGGTAAAAAACGCGTGTAACTTCTTACCCCTGTAACAACGTGCCCCCCGCTCCCCTATATAAAAGGAATAAAGTTGCATGCTTTCAACTATAAAAAAACGAATATCACAGATTATTTCAACGTGACAAGATTTGTATACGGTGCACGTTACAAGTAATCACATTGTCTAATGTCTACTATTTATCTAATATATTCTGTCGCCTTTTTTATTTCACAAGACGCAAACTCGAAAAGGTCTTTGACTTAAAAAAATTCTAAAAGATCAATTGTGTTATTCTTCGACGGTTACTTAACTTTCTTAATACCTGGATGAATCTTGTAAATTAAAAATTTAAGTATTAAAAAGATGTACACTGTTAATGAGCTGGTAAAATGCCGTAGGTTTTGTGAACGTATTATTTTGTAGTAATAGAAATGTATAACTAATTGTTATTTGTTTAATAAGGATATACAGCGAACTTCTAAAGTTTTTACCATAATTTTGTTTTGTAAACTTTATGTTTTTAGATTTAAGGTTTAAAAAAAAACCGTTCAATAATTGATTATTCAGTCTAGTAGTTTGAGTTAATCAGTGCGCGGGTACCTTAGCTCATCGGAAGCGCTCCGTGTTCACGCAAGGCGTAGATTATTACCGCTCCGTAGACAATTAATTCTAATCATGTTGGCGAAACAATAATTTCCTTTACTCGTCTATTTTCTCATCTGCCTTTCTATAAACGATAATGTAATATGAAACGTAACAGTTTAGTCATAAAAGAGCTTTTTAATTTACTTTTGCATTAAACTAAAGCTCAGTGAAGCCGACATTAACGAACAATGATGGTGACAAAAATAATAGAAACTTGATACGGAAATCATTTCGCAAAATAAATATTGTCTTTTTTTACCATCATGTTAAATGTGGCGGTTGATTATTAGGCTAAGGCGTGATTGCCTACTTAGATACGACAGCTGACCATAGTATTAATCTTTTTAAACCTCCCCTCGCATACCGCTACGCCCTGTTACACCTACAATTGTGTTCTGCGCAGCGTCTCGCGCAAAATTAACAGCCGTCAAAATATCTGAAAAGATCTATACCTACCAGTTAGTACATGCTAAGCGTTAGTCTTGTTGGTAAGAGTTATTTTATCTTACTGTCAAAGTCCGCCGCTAAATGATAATAAGAGCCTATCTTTGTATTAATTTAGTTCAAGATATCTACACTAAGAGACTGCTAAATTAATCATTTAAAGACTAAGTGCGGCAGTTGATGTTTATAAATGTAACAACCAAACTTTAGTATAGGTATCTTAGTAGTAATTGCGTGCATGAGCGCTTTACGGTCATTTAACTTGACCATTGCGGTTTCTCGATATCATGTGTAACAAGTTCGCTAGCAGCATCGATAAAGTTATATTGTATAGGTTTGCAATCAAGTAAAGTTACCGTAGTGGTCATACCTATTCAAACTCCGACACAATGTATGCGTTTATCGTCAAAGTTATGGAAAGAGTGCATTGGTGGAAATAATACAAACTTTTTCGCTGCGCTTTGCTTTGGATTCGCAGCAATAGCGAGGCGACCGTTTTCCATAGACATCCGAGAATGCAGATGCGTTGCCTACCTTTAATTAACGGAGAAGGGAACGCACAAAAATAGCATATTTCTCCTTCCTATGCGTCCCCTCTTCCGCCAAATCCACTTCCCATCCTATCCTATTAAGAAAAGGATGGGAAGGGAAAGAGGACTACAATTAGGCCTCCGGTACCACACTCATCAGACGAAACGCGGAATTGCTTCCACTTCACGCCTGTGTTCTGTGTGATCTGATTATATTCATGCATAGTATTTATATACATATTTAATAATTAAGGATTTATTAAATTTTAAAGAATATTCTTTACTTTAACAGTAGACATTTTAGTTTTGCAGAATAGAAAATAAAAAGTCAAGAGCTTTCGTACAGTGTAAAGCTACTTGCTGGCGTGCAAATTTTCCCACGCCTTTATCCAAGCTACAGCTTCATAATTAATACTCTAATTTGCATTTTATTTTGCAATTTTTTGTACTAGATTAATGTTAAAAATTGTTACTGTTACATTGTGTACAGCTCCAGCAATAGTTGTTTCACAATATCGTTACAGAATAACCTTGATTTAGCGAAGTAATTTATTATATAACTTTTCGTTGTAGAAGTAAAATGTAGAAAGAACAATTTACCACCATGTTTGAAATAATATTTTCTTTAAATAGTACGAAGTAAATCTATAAACACAATAGAAAACATCTAGTATCTTATAGTACGCGTTAAGCTTGTTCTCCAATACTCCCGGCGTAAAGTTATTTACTGCAAGTTGAAGTGGGACCGTCGTAAATTGCGTTTGTAACCCACTTCGAGGGCTGCTACTTTTACGTACAATGTATTTTGTACGACTAAACTTGTTTCAGGCTATAGTACTCATTGTTATTGTGATTTGAAATCTTCTGCAGACATCATGAATGTGGATTTGACGGAGAAGGGGATGCATGGAGAGGAGAAATATCCTCTTTTAGTGCTTCCACTCCCCCTTCTCATCCTTTCCTTATAAGAAAAGAGTAGGAAAGAGGACTAAAATAAGGCTTCCGGCGTAGCCTCCTTATACGATATTTAAAAAAACGTAACTAAAGTTCTTCTGGTTTTAGAACTAGTTATCTCTTAAATATTACCTGTAAAACACATTTGCTCACACAATTACACAATAACTTCACTTCTTTTGCACTATCAATTCACATTATCTCGCAATTTTCAAAGAATACCCGAAAAAGGGTAAAAGCGGAATAAACACATGTTTTTACGTTCCTCTGTTTACTGTTATTTCAATATTTTAATGAAATAAAATAAAATTTACAACCCTATTTCCTTGGGCCATTGGAATATAACTTTGTCACAAATAGACTATACAAGATCTAAGATAGGTTCAAAGCATTTTTTCTATCACTTTCTTTATAACTTGATCCCATTAATTATGAATTTGATAAATTGAATATTATAGATTTGTCGCATTGGTTTGTCATAAATAACGTAATAGATTCTCTTTTCTAAAGAACACTATATAGTCTTCTTGTAATAGAAATATTAATCAGGTATTCAGTTGCTTTGAAAGAAACATATTATCCTATGGCTTATATAATACGAGCTAATCGTATTGAATACATCAATATTGTTTGTATTATTAATGGAGATTATGGCTTGGCTTGATAACTAAGTTGGATCTACTATTGTACTTACGTTATCTAGATTAGATTTTATATTTTTATATCTCGATGGCTGGCGTTCCACAACGACGAGGTTTTCGCGTAACTTTTTACCTCGCACATCCTCGTTGTGAAATACTCTGTATTCAGTGGTATTTCCAAACAGTTACGACGAAGAGCGTACTCCTCTCTTAAAAGCCGGCAACGCATCTGCGGTTCCACTGGCATTGCGGATCTCCATGGGCGTCGGATCAAATAATTTCAGGCGGTCCGCTGCTCGTTTGTCCCCTTCTTCTATATAAAAATTCTGGTAAATACACAACATTTAATTTCCATGAAACGTAAGTGAATTATATACATATACAGTTTGGTTTTAATATATATAACATATCATTTGTCCGTAACACGATTATAAGATTAAACGAAACTAAAGTCAGATTTAATAACATCAATATTTTATTGCTATTGCAATATGCGTAATAATATTGATTATCAGTAAATTTATGTTATTACGCCTTTTATACTACACTATCAAAATGCTGTTAGCAAACAAATGTATTAGGATATTTAATATGATTATACGATAAAATAAATTTAGTGTATTTACAATGTGGATGGTTTTGTTTGTCTTACTTACTATCTTACTAATATTATAAATGCGAAAGTTTAGATGTACGGATGTATGGATGTTTGGCATTGATGTAGAATGTAGAACATAATCTGGGAGAACACATAGGCTACTAATATTTTTTTTATTTTCCGCGCGGACGAGTACCTGGCGGGAGTGCATACCTACGAAAGGAGTCAGAGTATGATGGAAATACCTTTACTTAACAAACAACTTGTCTTAGAAATCCTTGATACACTTACACATAAAATAAACTTACTATTTTTGTAATACGCAACAACATTCCTTAGTTTAACTAAAATAAATGGAGGAACAAAATTTAAACACGCTGTTCTTTAGAGACGTGTTTTTTCCTGCAAATTTTAGACGGGGCACGACTAAAAGCTGAGCGTTGTACGTAGGTGGGGCGGAGTACCCTCTCACTGAATAATTCCCGTCGCTTTACCTCTTAACGTCGCGTAGAAATACCTACTCTGTTAACTGCGGTGAAATGACTCATTTAAAATGTCTCCATTTACTGTGCAAATTCTTTAAAAGAACTGCAATGTATAAGGTGTTTTGTATCTTTTTATCGCATTTTTTGTCTCGAAAGTAATTAATAGTTCTAAAAAGACTTATACCGACCAAATTAGTGACGTACTAACTGATTAAGGATACCTGAAACCGACGAGAATGCGGAGAATGTGGAAGAGGTGAGGGAAGTTTGCTAGGACCGTGAAAAATGGTAACGTAATTTCTGTCTAACCTCTGGATCATGAGATTGATAGTGTTGATATTGTTGTATCTAATCTATCAAAATAATAATGTAATACTTCATGTTTTACCAAAATAACACGCAGTACTTTACTATTTGAGGATGTATATGTACATAAAAATAGATTTATGTATTAGTGTAGTTACTGTAGTCGCTTGTAACATTCAACTTTCTTTCCTCTTTGATCGCAAACATTCAAGGTAGCGTATGAGACACAAACAGTGTCGATTGAGTTGCTAAGAAAACAGTTTTATGCCTCGTCACTAAACAGCCGTGAATGCTCTACGAAGTTCCTGTTCGTTGCCCTTGGCAACACTAATGATATCAATAGACCACGCTGGCAACATTAAATTACAGTTAATACTATGAATAGATACGAATCTTTTATGATAGTTAACGAAATAATATTGAAAATCTTTAAAATAAAAAAATGAAAATAAATTTAAAAGATGATTCAGCCTAGATAGACGGTAGGTCTGATCCTAAACTAATTGCAATATGTCATATTATAATAAAACAACTATAAAATTTTTGTTTAGATGCTATATTTTATTTAGTTTTGTACATATTAATATATATTAAGTTGTAGCGGCTGCGATTTTCCGACTAAATCTCTTTATACAGTGCGGTAAGCTGATAGCACTGCCTGCGAGCTTTGAAATTGCAATCTGTACTCTTAATTAAAACTTATTTTTAATTATTTTTTACGATCCGTTTGTAGCTACAACTTTGTACCAACTCTATCGTAAAAGTTAATAATCACAATACTTTTTGCCGCTTCATTTTTGGTATTCATTAACTTTGTATATAACAATGAATTCAGTCCTTTTTTTAATAAAAATATCAGCTAAGTTCATAATTATTAAAATAATAGTTTGTTTCAGAAATAATATTAGCCATATTCTATGTTTGTATGAGAAATTTTTAGAAGTACATTTTGTCACGGGATGCCTCTTAATTATAAAAAAATTGTCTTGTAAAGTCTGGTTAATTAATTTATTCAGTTAAATCACAAGATATCCGCATAAAATATCTAATTACTACTTACTTTATTGTAATCATCCGTTCGTTATTTGGCTTAAGAATACTCGGAAACGTTTGTAATACGAAATGTCTTGGTATCTCGTCGAAAGTCTGCGTTGTAATTTTACTCGGTAAAAGTCTTTTGAAGTTATATTTTTATACACGATTTTCGGGTATTACTAAGGATTCAAATTAGTATGATATTTTTCTTAAGAATCAACAACTTATCAACTTCAATTGATTTAAATACAGTAGTTTTAATAAAACACTCATTGTTAACTTGGATCGCAATACATCTACTGTGATAAACATAATAATATGCAATGAATGACAAGATGATTATGTAGAAAATTAGTATTATTATTCCAACGTTCGATTCGTATTTAAAAAAAATACAGGCGTTATCAAAATTGGTTTATTGCTTGTAATTAATTGTACATCGATATGAAGACGACTGGAACAAGAGTGACAAATTTGTTGACACACTATTTCGAGAAGCAATTAGCTCATGCGAGCTGTATAATTGTTTCATTTTTATCGTCATTTGATTATATACTTATTATGTTTGCGTCGGCCAATTACGACTTAATGAAGCAAAAAAAGGCATAAATAAAGGATCTGCGTGCGCACGTACTAGTTTTACACGCTTATAATTGATATTATTACGGGTGTGAAGTTTACACCTGATAAAAAAAACATAAACAGAGAAAATTGCTTGATTAGGCTTCTCACACTAAAAGTCCTTGATTTACCTAAAAAACTGAGGATATTTGACGTTTTAAACCTCAACAGTAGTCAAAACTGTCGATTTCGCTTTAGAGCGAGCATTAACAGTACACTTGTTAGCTTATTGATTGTTTCCATGATTAGAATTAGACGTGAAATTTGTGCAATGAAACCGAGTGTTTAAATAAATTTTGTTTTGGATTATTCATAAATTTAAATAACAATTAAGCTAGATAATAACGGGCATCTGTAACAAATGAGGCATTTATTGTTTCAGGTTATTTGTTATTTAAGGAGTTCTGCGAACAAACGTCAGAGGAGCCGGTGCCACAATTAAAATTTTATGAAGAGGTAAGAAGCAATCTATTAGAAATCTTACATATTTATGAAATTACACATCGTCATATTCATTTTTATATTCTTTTTTCCATAATCTCATAGTGTATCAATTCATTAAAATAAATGTACTGCAAAGACATATTCATTCTAAATAATCTATTCCCGAAAACGTCCTAATACACATATACTTTTACATTACAAATTGTGCTTTTATTAACAGATAAAGTTGTACGAGAAACAAGAATGCGTGGAGGAGAGGCGGCGGATTGCGAGGGACATTTACGACAATTTTATTATGAAGGAATTATTGGCGCATTCTCACGTGAGTAACAATAGATTTTTCTTCTATAAACTTTCGCGAATGAATGCTTTTGATGGCAACATAGTATTTCCTTCATCCCCGGAATCTGACTCATAATTATGCGGATGATTCTTTAATTTTTTTATTCTAGCAATTTGATGACATCATCTCTATAATGTAAATATTTTTTTCCTAAAAATAGTGTGTATCAGTTGTATTCTGATAACTGCTAGATCACTGATTAACATATTTCCTGTGTTAATGGTAAACTTAACAAAGTATATCACAGCGTATTAATAAGAGGCAATATACATAGTTTCATTATCTAAACAGTTTTCATACATTAATAAGAGCGATAACATCAAATTTGTATGCGCTTTTAATTTGTTGGTAAATTGCAACGAGTGCCATTCCCCTTCTCAACATAAATCTTACCTTTCGGCCAATGCACCCTAAATGAATGGCTTTCGCAGATGCATTAAAAGATAACAGATATATTTCTGCACTTAAGTTGCAATTAAACTGTGGATCTGTCATCAAACAGATGTCAGTCTGTCGTGAGAGTTTCTTATGAAATTCGTCTGTGTAATGATACTGAGTTGGCACGTTGCCCGCAGTACCGGACTTCGACGTACTGTTCACAATCAAATCTTAATGGCATATGCATCAGTCTTTTAGCAGTTACTAACCTATTAATAAAACGTTTAGATGTGAAACTTATTTTTTTTTACTCCATATTCTTTTATTTGTACTATTCATTGATGCAGAAATCAGGTCTGTTTCAATCTAATCCACTAACGACGAATTAAGTTACGAGTGACGTGTCGTGAACACGTTGAAATGATTCATAAGCCATACTAAATTAAATATGTGAAACTAAGGTTATGTAACCTTTTTTAAATGAAATGCAATAAATCCTTGTCTGATGATGAATGAAGACGATGATATGAAACACTTGGTTTTAACTAATTGGTGATAAGTTGATTGCATTTATTATCTATCTACTCCAGGTTGTTTAAAGATAATATGAATTATCATTTTAAAAGTAACTATCGGTTTTTAATTCGTTGTTTTTTGCAGTGCGCATTTCCAAATATATCTTCAAATTTATTCATATTAAAATGACGATGTCTACAAATAGAATAATGCTCTTTCCTTATTAATTACTGTTTATCTTTTTTTAATTCAAGGTTACATTCTAAATTTTAATGAGCGATAAATTTATTAACATGCTATTGTCCGCCCCAACAATATCTGTTTTTAAAAGAAATTCAATTTAGTTTATTATTTATGTAACCAAATTCCCCTCATAGTTTGTGCAAACAACGTATTCGTTATAAAATATTAAACTAGAAGTTTTTAGTTAGATAACCTACATAAGCGCCGTACTGTGGCCTAATTAATAATCATTTAAAATGCATTCTCTTTGTGTTTTATTAACGTATTATAAATTTTATATCGCGGAATAAAAAATATTCCTTGTGTTATTTAAATCAATTCGGTATGTAAAATACCGTGGATTTCTGGGTACTAAGTCTCTGTTAAAAACATAATATTTCCCCTTTTTTCATAATAATCTTCTCGACTTTCATAATGCTATCTCCATTTTGTCAAAGATAATGACAGGGATGACGATATGTTTATAAATACATTTCGGACTCGGAAACCCACGATTAAAGCTACAATGGAACACAATATAAAAGTACAAAATGCAATTATTTTCCTTATTTACAGATATAAAAATGACGTTGTATTTATCCACAGTAAACTACATAATTAGTTAACTAAAGAAAAAACTTGTAAATAAGTATGTTTAAGAAATTTTCTTGTCGCAAAGACACATTAATTTACATATGTTTATATAGACTAATTTTCAAAGGAAAAATAAGATGAAGTGTGTAATTTAATGATATTAAAATTATGAAATCTCGTTTGTATATTTTCCAAGCGCGTTTTTTTTTTAAATGCATGTCTACACAACATAACAAACAAAAAATCACCTGTATATTCGAATTATTTACACATATGACTCACCATTTATTGTCTATGGATTTATTTTGGAACGATTCAGTTTTTAAATGTTTTTTTTTTAATAAATCTCATTACAATTTTATAAAGGTTAGATAGGTTTTTATATAGGTTAACACAAAATAGGTCGCAATCTATGTTTTTCTGAGTTTAGCTTTTAAAATATTGCAGGTAATTCTCACAGAATAAAGAGCGAGGCAAGCACACGCAAAAAAAAAAGAATTATGTCAAGTAAAAGACGTATTTATTTCGATCTTGCGTTTAATTTTTTGTTGCCGACGATAATGATGGTGTTTATTATAGCATTTATCTAAAATAAACAAATGGTTTTGAATTTGAAATAGCATTAAGTATTGACGTCGGTCAATAAGTGATAGATTAGTAGTAATACTTTTGTCATTATTTATTCATTAATTTATTAACTACTGTATTAATCAAGTAGCCGATTATTTTACTAACGATGCAATACACTAATTGTCTTGTTTGTTTCAGGATTATTCCAAAGAATGTGTAGCGCACGTACAAAAATATTTAATGAAACACGAAGTGCCACCTAATTTATTTGAGGTATGAAATTTTACTAGAGTTTCTTACTGTCAATTTTTTAGACTTTGATAAGACAGATTTCCTTTTAAGAAACAGTGTTCTATCACAAAAGGCAACGGAATTCTTTAAGTTTTGTTAAAGTGATAAAAGATTAAAACAAGCTATAACTTCTGGAATAGAATATTTCCTTCCCTTTGATGTATAAAAGTAATGTAACTAATTTTGAAGTAACTATTTCGAGTCGTTCGATGAAAAATTACAGATCTTATTATCATTAAAAAGAAGAAAGTAAACAATTGGAGTATTGCCAGGAGCTTGTGAGTTTTAATTTATCTGTGTTATTTTTTCTAGAAGACTAAGGTCATCTTCTTTTACAGCCGTATATCGAAGAAATTTTTCAACACTTAAGAGGAGAGCCGTTTAAAAACTTTTTGGAAAGGTAAATTTTTTTATAATATTTTTGGTAACCTTCAACATTAAAGTTGTTTTCTATAATCTCTTTTAGTTATCTGTTGAGATTACCAAATGATGTCTATGTAATACGTAGTTCTCATGTAAATTAATAATATTGTTACAGCGATAAGTACACGAGGTTTTGCCAATGGAAGAACTTGGAGTTGAACATTCAGCTCACAATGAACGACTTCAGTGTACACAGGATCATCGGACGAGGGGGTTTCGGTGAGGTCAGTACAAACGGCAAATTACTGTGTGTAACAATCCTTATGTATATTACCAAAGGACCAATTTGAAAAAAATGATTAAATACTTGTAAAAAGCAACCGTTTATTCCGGCATTTGATATGGCATACCGGGTACTGTAGTTTTACTCATCAAAAAAACTAAGGCTCAATTCACACTTGACACAGATTGTAAAAGATTCCAAAGGGACAGTGACCGGTGAGTCATTATTTCTTGTTACCGTGTGACAGGTGTACGGTTGCCGGAAGGCGGACACGGGCAAGATGTACGCGATGAAGTGCCTCGACAAGAAACGCATTAAAATGAAGCAGGGCGAGACGCTCGCTCTCAATGAGAGGATCATGCTGTCGCTAGTCAGTACTGGGGTGAGTGAGATTTATGATGACCAACCTGTTTTTTTAGAAGTGAGGGCATTGGCTTTTAGGATGCCTGATTGTCTATTAATGTATATAACGAGTAAATAGTGACTAATGTGTAATTGACTACTGTTACGAAATATCTCGTAGCTTATACCTAAGCTAAGTTGGAATAGTTAAAAATAATACTACATTGATATGTATAAATTCTTCTATTCATTTATGACTTTTCATTTGATGTACGTCATATTATGTGCTTATTTTATCATTGTAATTAAATTAAACAATCATTTATCGTATTGCCATATCCGGTGATGGGACTATGACCTCGTCATGCGGATTATCCACCCACCAGCAGAGCCACTATCCACTTACACAAGTGCACACACATGTCAAGGGTATAAATTAATCTTTCCTATGTCCATATAGAAACCATGATCTATATTATCCAAATTGGTACCAATTTAATCTTAATGTCTGTTCTAATTTCTTGGGGTTAAATTTTATATTCAATAGGTCTACTGCACTATTGAACATATGCCTTTTTCAATGACTTCTGCGGTGCTATTGGATGTGTCCAACTTTCTATCATTCGCCTTCCTTGCCTTCCTAATTCCCATTCGCTGGCTAAATGCCGTTAAAACACATTTTCGTAAATCAATCGGTACTCTGATATAGTTTGTTTTCCTTCAGATATTTTTGCTTTTATTATTACAGCAAAGGAAAATATTGGATCGGGCGCTGTCTGTTTTGTTGTTGTTTTCGTTAACTTCACTAACTAGTTCAGTAATCAGTGGCCGCGTTGGCCGCCTGATAGCGGTTATTTATTTGTTCAGATTGCTCCATGTGATTATCGTTCGTTGATATCTGATTGTTTTATTAATGGTTAGTTTCGCAATACTTTAAACATGAAGGAGGTTATTATGCACTTCTTCTGTCAGTGGTCTAGTATTTGAGTCCTCTTCCCCTTCCTACCCTTTTCTTTTAAAGAAAGGATGGGAGGATGACATGGTTTTGACGGCATAGGGGCATGGAAAGGAGTTACCACTGTAAGTAGGCAACGCATCTGCAAATGCGGAAATCTAAAGGCGAAGGTCGCCTCGCTAATATGGCTTTGCTCCTTTTCCATATTATACCGTAAAAAAATATATATTTCTTCCACGAAATGAAGGAATAAGTAACGACATTGGATGTTTTCACCGCGTATACAACCTAAGTGCTCGTATATACCGTTTGTTTATGAAGTCGATACAAAACGAAATTGTGCTCCCGATGATACGAGTTGCTCCTTTCATTTCTCTACTAAATGAAGAAAAGTCGCCTCTTACGCAGTTGTGCTCTTTGCCTCAAATATTTTAGGGTTGCCACTAGCATTTAATAATTTCACATGCTAAGGATAATTAGCACACACTAAACGTATTACTCATTTTTCTGTAATAATTAAATGCTCCAAAAATGTATGTTTAGATATCAAAGATTATATTTCGAAAGTCATACATAAATAAATTTTAAAAGTATTATAATGTGACGTGCAATACAAGTTTTATACAAACATTTTGGTACGAATTGAAATGTCGCCGGTCAAGTATAAAAATATAAACATCTGAAAATTGTAGGTTATTTTAATAAACATAATACAGTCTTTTGAATGAGAGATTGACTACCCTGTTTTGTATTTGTTACGTCATTGGTGGCCATAGCTGTTGATAAGTTACTTGAATGTATTTTCCTTTATATTTGGCACGCTTTTGTGAGACGTAACATTATTTGTGCTCGGCACGTAAAGGAATTTATACAGGGGTGAACCGTGCTCCAGACGACGAAGGTTTCCGTGAAAATTTTGAATGAAACACCGTTACATGCTTTGATGTTTATTCACACGTTTTTGTTATGTGTTGAAGTGTGTCGGAATAAAAATACATAACATGAATAATATTATAGAATTTAATGTACAAAGGATGTTGTTAGCAAAGCGTATATTTCTTAATTGAGGTATATGTATCACATATATATTTTTTAATAGAAGCATTTTGTAAAAATAAATAAGATTGTGTATATGTACAGTATCATTTATATATTATTAAGAATGTCTCACATAGAAGGGAGTGTTCATATACTGAAAATCATATATTTTATTGTACACAAAATTTGCTATAACTCTTTCATTACTTTCATTAATAGTAAATCTCCAAAAAGAAGGCCGTAAAAGAAATTTCATCTGTCGATTTTTACGATTCATTTGTCCTTGTCTTCCTATATATTTGTGTTATTATCGACATTTCAGTTTCTATCAACTTTACATCAAGGTTATTTCCTTAGTTGATTATTCTTTCACCTTTAAGTTTATGTCCTTACACGTAAAAAATCTATTGTGTTTTCTGCATTATGAAGGCATGCATTCGTCTAAGTGTATTCTTATCCGATATAGTTTATTTCAATTAAATGAGCTTTGTTCTCAATCAACGGCCTGTTTATTGTTACCCTCAAGTCGACGGTTGAGAGTGAATCACGCGTCTGTACTGTGCGGCCCTTTTCGTAATCACCTTGTATTGGATTTCGTTCCTTTACTATTCAATTGTCGCTACAAATTTCTTGCAGACATTTCGTATTATATAATCTACTTACAATGTCAGTTTTGACATTGATTGTACGTTCAATAAAAACTATTTTATCTTACATTATGATTTTTAAATCACTTGATTCTTAATAGAGGCTAAACGTTGGAAATTCCGGTTAAAAACAACTTAATTACAATTAAATGTAAGCTTTCAAAATAAGTAATGGAGGAAATACCAATAGTAAAATTTAAATGCCAGTACCAAAAAAAAATACAATTTTAATTGGTTCTCGGTACAATGTAACGCGGCATCGACATATAGAGGTACATATACATCTCGATACAGCATCGGCATATAAATGATAGCCGGCCAATTGGAGTGAAACGAATTGGTTCGCCCTCAATTTGTCGTCGTAGCTCAGCAAGCTTCCGCTGCACTTTGTTTCCATCGAACGATTGCCTTTACTCATTTATTTTTCATATTCTTATTACATTATAACTTTAATTGTTGATTGTTTGTTTTTAGAATGGACACCCATTATTAACCTTCTTCCATGTCTTTGACTTCATTCCGTTCGTGCATTTTTCATTCAATCCATACATCTCTCTTAACTAAGTCTTCTTCATCCATATCTAAAACTCTATGCTTTTCTATAGATGGTAACCTATGTGTCTATGCATCTATGGTATTGTCTTTGCACATACATTTAACCGACGTGATTTCTCAAAAAGTTCAAAGCCAGTTTTAAACGATAACACATTCACATATAATACTAAAGCCAAACGATAATAAAAAAACAAATGACTAGCTAACTTTAGATGTTTATTCATAGATTTAGTCCAATCTACCCCGTAAACTCGATCCACTAATTTAATGCACAAAAGCAAGTTTTTTCCATATAGAATGTGTCACGGAGCGACGTGGGAATTTATCACGAGAATAATATTTGACAACCCGATTTCTGGATGATATAAAACGTCTCCCTAAAGTTCGACAAGGCCACCGCCCCGAAGTTCTTACTGCGCGAAACTGTCTCTACTATCGCTCACACTTTAATATGTATTGTGGACTTTTCACATTAATATTTTCCTTTGTCGTGACCTCATTTTTGCATCGTACGTTTAGTTGCTAGGAAGTCGATCGTTTCGATACTTTATGCCATTATAACGACACCGTAACTTATCGTCAGCCAAATGATACAAATATTAGGATTGAATTTGATTTTACTTTGATGAAACTTACACTAAATCTCATATCGTCTTTACCATTATCATTCGTAACTATTAGAATATTTCAAAGCTCTTGTCTTTTAAGATTCAATACTAAGTAAAGGTTACGTAAGAAGAAAAAGCAAATTCATTTAAAAATATTCACTTTTTGTAACTTGCACTGTTTGTTTTCCATTTAAATAAATGCGGTGTTTGATTTAAAACCTCATTTCGATTGAATAGCGCGGCGTCCTGTCGATTTAATAAACGTGTTAACTATTTTTAAACGGAATGAGAGCGCGTAGGAGCCATCGATTACGTTTCTACATGTACCAACAGCTCTCGTACCACGCCAATGTTTTTAATGTCCGCCATTACCAAAATCTGAGGGAAAACCGATAATCATGTAAGCGGATTGAAGACTAAGAATGAGTAATAGGGTTTCACAAGTTACTCACATCGTTTTGATATCATTCTTTTTACCTTTTTTACCTTTTTTTACTTACCTTTGAATGTGGATGTTAAGCCTGACACGAATGAGATACATTGACCGCAAAGACGCTTTACGAAAATGGCTTGAATAGGTCATTTCTTTACATTATTTTTTTTACATTTGGTGTCATCTTATGTTTATGGTATTTCTAATTTTATCTGGTGAGAGTTAAATTTACAAATAAAACCAATTTCCTTTTATCAAATTCTTATTTTGAAGGGATCAGTTTTCGTTTCAAAATATATATTTCAAATGTTGCTGGATTTACTTGTTATAACTGAAATGTTTGTTTTTGTATAATTATTGAAAAAGAAAAAATAATAATACGAAACATGGAATTTTGCAAAATTCACTTCGTTGAAACAAATCCTTCATATCTCGCACCTTTATATCAATTCATTTTTTCACCAATGTTTAAATTCGTATATAAGACGATTATTTATTAGGTCGGAGATTTCTTACATAAAAATAAGACAGATTTGTCTGTTTGGTGGGACGGCAGTTTTACGAGCGGCCACGCGGCGCCGACAAGTCTGACGGGGTACGAAGTCACCGCAATATCGCTCAGAGCTCAGCCCAGCTTGGAGCACACATGTTTCATTTGTTCACTATTTTATCTACTAACTTACTGTTGCTTATTCACTTGATAAGTAGAACGGCTTAGTAACATGTGAAGAAGATTATTTCGAATTACAACTTTCTAAGAGAGATTTTTTCTGTATTTTCTGGCAATATTAAACATTTTGTGTTAGTTGTTTTTTTTGCGTTTTTCTATATATTGAGCTAATTTTATTTGAAGAGTAAATACAGTTAATCCTCACCTTGAGTTTTCACTGCCAAAACATGTGTACAAAAACATATTTTTATACACGGTCAATATTCACATATAATAACAAGCATAAATTTTAATGAATAATGTGTTTGTGCGGTATAATCTTGTAAAAAATCAAGTACAAAAGCTGAATATTATGCTAAAATTATTTGCATTTATTAAAAGTACACACCGTTTTAATACGCATGTAAATGCATGCATAAATTTCATCACACTACGCTATAGTAATAGTTAGATTTGAACAGTTTAAGGTTTCGTAACCCCTGATTTTCTTGTTAGGGTTACCATCGTGAAAGTTTTATTTTCTTGCGTGACGACAGATGCGTCGTATAGACAATGTAATGTCATTAGAGAGAAATTTTATGAGTCATAACTTTTATTCGTGATTCATAACTGACGCAGCGCGTTTATTCGGGAGATGATACAGTTGCTTCGTTTTCTAAACTGTGTTAAACAATGCTGTATTCTTACTCGTATTATAAATATTACACAGGAACTAAATTTATATCATTACTGTACTGCTAGGTTGTAACCTATTTCTGTTTCAAATTTCGTTCTGATCCGTTCAACTGTTCTGGAATTACTGATAACTAACGATCATCCATCCATTCATCCAAATTTTGGCATTAGCAAGGAAAGTGCGCGTTGAATATTATGTACAATATTCAATATTTAATTGAGTGACAATGGCAAGCCAGACAGGATTCCGCCGAATGGACTAATTTAGTTGTATGTAGCTTGGAATAATGTATGGTGTTCTAAATATTTTATGATGGACGTAACTCTTATTTTATCTACCTATCGTAATTCTGTTTTATTCAATTTTGTTGGTCTCTATTACGATCAGATCAATATGTAATACGATATACCGATGGCCTGTCACATTGTGACTAAGTCAATTGTAACGCAAGCCGTGTAAAGCTGCTTGATATAATATATAAAGGCTGCAGACGCACTCTCATGTGACGTCATGCTTCCCGTGCGACACGGTGACTGTCCCTTCTTTTGCCTTTTGAATCACTTCCCTTCGCAAAGATCAATTAATAATGATTTGGTAATTTTTGACAGCTTATTATTTGCAAAACTTTCAAAACCCATAAGGATCATAAAGGATTGGTATAGTTATTAAAGAAGAATTTTTTTTTTAAATTTTGTTGTTCCTTTTTCATCTCCGGCTAGAGGAGTTTGTTATGAATTGGTGATATACCCTCGCCAAATGTGACATTAAGTATAATCCTATCCAACTCTCGAATTCGACTGCTGAACCGTTTAGGATTCTTTGTACAGCGAATTTGTCGTCTTCTCGGACTTGTGTCTTGACTGGTGGTAAGACCATCAGTGAAAGGGGTCGTAAACAAAGGATTGGTTCATCACACGCACGGTTAATATTTCCGGTGGCCGTGCCGCGCCGCCCATTACCGTCGGTTTAAAGCAATATTAAATGCTATTTTGCAATTCGTTACTGGACGGACGTTCGCTCGGGACTATATTCGTAGCTTTGCATTCCCGTTTCATTTCAATTTGCGTCACTTTGCTGGATTGATTTCCAAATTAACGTGGCACGCGATGCGGTGCCGTTGGAAGTTGGGCTCGCTCGTGTTTTGTTTACTTTATGAATGTACACACGCGCAATAGTCGTAAAACGACCATTTTAAGCTATATTTTGAAAAGCAGCAGTGAGTGGACAAAACAATATTAAATCGCGACAATTGGAGTGTGATCCAAAAGTGTGTAAAATACGATAGTTAATTTAGATAGTTTAGGAATAAGATAATTGAGAAAGTTTTATAAACTCAAATAATGTGTGTTGTAGGTACCTACGTCACGTTATTTTTTACTTCGTAAAGGCCCATGTTGGTGGGAAGTGATTCTGTGGATTTCCCAAAGTACAAGTTGGATATGTTTTGCGTGTTGTAAAATCAATCTTGGTATTAAATAGGTGTCAGTGACGTTAGTAACGTATATAACTACTTACGTAGTTAGATACCAGTATCATACAATCGTACCGTGGACCCAGCACGAATATTTGTGGCAATCGCCATCGCATTGTCATCGACAAAATTTGTATTTAAATTTGTGCAGCCCTATCGGGCGTAAAATACACCAAAAATATCATACTAATTTTGATATAATTGACGGTGATGATACGAAAGTAATTGTCATTCGTGCCATATCAATTCGTGCTAGGCCCACCGCACCTTAAAAATAAGTCTTTAACTGACACACTTGTATGTGAGTCAGTATGACACTGCAAACACTTAAAAATACAGTAGTGGAAATCAGTGACGTTTTCATATATAGTTAATTTAATTAGTTATTAAAATTTAAGAGAAATATTCGCAATATCAAGGTCAATAATAAGGTCATGTACTTGAAAACTTTTCATGACTTCTTTTGTTCTAATTGAAATAGTTACCTAACAATCCATATTATTACTCATCAATAGATCGATATCAATTAAAGTCATTACTCGATATTATGGTACTTTTTATTCCTAAGTATTGACGTCACTAGCCATAATGAGTAAACGGTCAAAAGTAGGCACGTACATATCTGCAATTGCGGATGTCTATGAACACCGGTGACTTTGCTATTTTAGCGAATTCAGCTGGTTTGGTTGTTAGCCGCCATAAACTATAAAAATTATCTTTGTCCAGGTGGACTGTCCGTTCATCGTGTGCATGACGTACGCGTTCCATACACCAGACAAGCTGTGCTTCATCCTCGACCTGATGAACGGAGGCGATCTACATTATCACCTCTCCCAGCACGGTGTCTTCAATGAAGCTGAGATGAAGTTTTACGCCGCTGAAGTCATTTTAGGTGAGCATTATTTACCCTGAATTGGGTGCCGAGCAAAAAATATAGCATCATTTAGGTCCACTGCCAAACTAAATAAAAAGTTGATGAGATTAGCAATACTTTTATTTGGAGAAGATTTTACACTGGGTTTTTAGTTACTACATTTTACATTGGGTTTTTAGTCCTTATTAGTCTCGAGTTCGAGAGAAGATTGTCTTTGCAGTCGCTCTTTGATTAGATTAACAGGAAGAAAATTGTTTCCGGAAAAATAAGTTCTAACTTAAACTATACCAAATTTAAATGACTATTATGTTACATAAAATAATAAAAAAATCTAAACCGATCCAAAGTGAAGACTTCAAAATTTAGGCTATTTTTTACTATTGCCACACCTTTTATCGCTTCGAGGTTCGTAAAATCTGTTCGCTTTGCTTTGATATTAGGCGATTAAACACGTGTACAGCTGTGACGTATATTTCTGACTTACTTCTGTGTCTATTTTCAATGTGATTCATCCAACAAAACAGTTTTTTTTTTTCAAAGTGGTACGATCAATAACATTTAGACTTGCTGCACAGCTTTAATCTGATTTATAAGGGGTTTCCCTTGTTCTATGTTTTTTTAATTCTAAATCTAATTCTGCATCTATATGCAATATCTTTAAACGATCAGAATGTTTTCGTTTGGATTTAGTCGTGTTTACATTGATAATTGTTATGATCATCTGAAATGCAATATTGTTTCCGACGTTTCCACACTTCGATTAGGGGGCGTTCATAAATTACGTGAGGTGTTTTTTTGAAATTTCAGATTTTTTTTAGAACGAATTAAGGAATGATCTTAATCGTATTACGAGTACGCTTAAGATTAAATCTTAAGCATGTAAAATCTGGTTTAAATGGACCAAAATAGTATGTTTTATTTGCTTCATTCAGAAAAAAAATTACGTGATATTTGCCGAGACCCCCTTCTCGCCAACGTAAGATAAGGTGAAATTTAACTCGACCCCCTCCCCCCCCTTAAACGTCTCACGTATTTTATGAACGCCCCCTTATTACCAAAACCCATTTTCTAGTTTATTATTCTTACAATAATTATTTTATAAATAATCTAATCTCCTTTTGTCTTTCAATCATATGCTAATCTAACTAATAGTCTTCATTTAAGATAATCTTAAGAAATTCGTCACTAACAAAGTGAACGAAAATGGCAGGAATTATTTCTTCTTTCTTTATATTGAATATGAAGACCTAGGACTAGAATTGTTTATTCAATACAATAATGACGTCACAGCAACTTGATTAGTTTACAAATTGGAGCATAAAGCTTTGTCAAGGCTATTGCTTTACTAGATTCAATATCCATTTCCAATTTGCAATTTCACTTCGGCATGTTATTACGATCTGGAACAGTATCGAAAAATAATGGATAGTCGTAACTCTGTCGCCTATAAATATTTCTTCTCAATGATTACATTTGGCTTTATAGATTTGCAGTCTACACTTCGTTATTGCATTTTTGTAAAATAAAAGGAAATAAAAAAATATATTGTATACTATCAAATAAAAAATGTTTACCTTCTCTTCACAGGTTTAGAACATATGCACAAACGACATATAGTATACAGGGATTTGAAACCGGCCAACATATTGTTGGACGAACACGGCCACGTGCGAATATCAGATCTGGGCCTCGCCTGCGACTTCTCCAAGAAGAAGCCACACGCCAGTGTGTAAGTTAACTTTTAAAACAAAACAATACGTAATACGTATGTTATATAAATTCGAAAAATATATCAAAATATATTTTAAATCTGAATGTCCCCTCCGGAATGAAAAAAAAATTAACCAATTTTTTTTCTAGTTATCTGTCCTTTTTTTTATAACTATTTAGATAGATCGTGGTTATTGATGTGCAAATTTTTTGACACAGAGGACTAGCAATATATTTCTTATATTTTTTGGTATACCATGGTTTCACGGTAGCAAAGTACACATAAGGGTCCGTCCAAATAGAACGGGGCGGAGAGTAGAGCAATTAAAATTAGCGCAAATAAAAATTTTGTTATCAAGAGCAAGTGTAAAAAAGTAAGTAAAATTAGATTTTGTTTCAATTGTATAAAGCTAAATTTTATTTGCGAAAAAAATCTGTTCTGCTTTTCGCACCGGTCTGTAGGAACGGACCCTAAGTACGTACTATATCTATTTCAGAGGCACGCACGGTTACATGGCGCCGGAGGTCCTCTCAAAGGGCACTGGTTACGACTCTTCAGCGGACTGGTTCAGTTTCGGCTGCATGCTGTACAAGCTGCTCAAAGGCCACTCTCCATTCCGTCAGCACAAGAATAAAGACAAACACGAGATCGACAGGATGACCCTAACAATGGTAAATATCTAGATCCTTGCTTTCTATACACTTTACACTAGCGCATGGACTACACTATTTAGTTTACACTTGCTTTTATTATTAAACATTATACACAATACAACTAATATAGGAATTATAGTTGAACCTTTTACCGTTCGTTTCTGAGACCAAAATCTCTATTAAAACATGTCATCCCTTTCATTATCTTTGTCAAAACAGCCATAACAATATGTTTTTAAACGGGTATTTTGGTCTTAGAAACCCACGATTAATCCGCTATTCATAGATGTTATAAGTAACATAAAACTTCATCTGAAAGATTGTGACCTTATTGCTAGAAAACTTAGTTGGAATTAGCAAAAATGTAGATTTAACTATAATTTAAATGCTTTAATAATGCTAATTAACATAAGCTTATTATGGCTATATTGATAACATTTGAATCATGGGCGATTGTATTATTTTCTAGTTTGCGTCTAAAGACTGTACTCGTCCAATTTGTTTAACGACAATTTGCAATCAGATGTATTAATTAGTATAAAATAGAATGTGATTTGTGAGGATTGAATAATTTCTGCAATAGAATTACAATATGTTTCAGAACGTGGAGCTGCCGGAGTCGTTCAGCCCCAGTCTGCGCAGTCTGCTGGAGGGCCTGCTGCAGCGCGACGTCGGCAAGCGTCTCGGCTGCAAGGGCAGGGGGTGAGGACAATATCTTCTTATTTTCATGTGGACAACTAACAACTAAATTAGATGACAATATACAATATTTAATAACTAAAGGCTAATTATAAGTTAGCCATATTATTTAAATAAAGTTATTTAAATAAATAAATACAAGTTAGCCAGTATGACACATTAACACGGGCCGAGCCCGCTCGTTTTTAATTTTTTACTAAAAGATGGCAAATTGAAGGATAAACTTGTCAAAAATTATAACTGGAATGCAGAAAAGATATAAGACGTATATTCATTGCGATCCGGGCGAAGCAGGGTGCTTCATTAGTATTGTTCTAAATGATTTACTTATATAACCATGCATGGCTGTTAATTTATCATCGTTGTGTTACCATGCACGTTAAAGAGCACACGTACGCACGCACGCACGCACGCACAAGCGTGCGTGCGTGCGTACGTACGTGTGTGCGTACGTGCGTGCGAGTGTGCGTACGTGTGTGCGTGCACGTGTAACTTATTAGTTGTTGTTGCAGCGCGGACGAGTTGAAGGAGCACGTGTTCTTCGCGGGCATAGACTGGCAGCAGGTGTACCACCAGAAGTACACGCCGCCGCTGATCCCACCTCGCGGCGAGGTCAATGCGGCAGACGCCTTCGATATCGGCAGCTTTGATGAGGAGGACACCAAGGGTATTAAGGTGATGTGAAATATTTTAATGCGAACATATTCAAGTCAAAATGTTGTATCAAATAGAAAATGATCAGTAACTGTTTGGAATTATCGTCAATAACGAGAAATAAATATCAGTCTGCATATAAAAAAACTACATCGATTAGAGCAATTCATAAAAATTCAATGACATGTTTTGTGTTGCAGTTGACGGAAACTGACCAGATGCAGTACAAGGATTTCCCGCTGGTGATCTCTGAGCGCTGGCAGGCGGAGGTGGCGGAGACGGTGTTCGAGACCATCAATCAGGAGGCCGATAAGAACGAGCACAAGAAAAAGTCCAAGCAGAAGCAGAAGTTTGATGCTGATGAAAAAGGTTTAATATATCATTTTTACTGCTTTGAAGTTCAGTGCCATTGACTCGTCCGGCGAATTCGTTTTCATACTAAAAAAAATCGTAGTGGTATAGAACATGTTCATCATAGTAATTATATTTCTGGGCCTCGTTTTATTTCCAGTAATTTTGGGAGCGTAATAAATTATGGGATCAGAATTTTCTCTATCTTTTCCAGTCAAGATTTATGAAGGTTAGGGGAAGGGTGAAATGAAATACATAAAAACTTTTTTTTGTTAAATTGCAGAATCTGATTGCATTCTGCACGGCTATATAAAGAAATTAGGGGGTCCATTCGCGAGCGCGTGGCAGACGCGGTACGCCAAACTGTACCCCAACCGGCTGGAGCTGCACCTGGAGAACAGCGCCAAGCCGGAGATGATCCTCCTCGACACCGTGGAAGACGTCTCCGCAGACCTCGTGTCCGTCAAGGGCGAACAGTGCATCGTGCTGCGCACGCGCAACGACACCAAGATAGTACTCACTAACACTGTAAGCCAACTGATTCTGTCCTAGTGTGTTTATAGAACTCACATATGGGAAACAGGAAAAGTAAAGGTGATATGTATGTTATAATTTATAGGATGAGATCGGTCTGAAAGAGTGGGCGCTCTCGCTGCGGTCCGCGCACAAGTGCTCCCAAGAGCTGCTGGCCTCGATGGCGCGCAAGGCCGGCAAGATCTACGGCACCGACGCCAAGGAGGCGGCCGGACTTGCGCGCGCGCACAACGGCGGCAACTAGCACGAGCCGCCCGCGCCCCCGCGGGCCAAGATGTTCCGACGCTCCAAGAGCGCCGCACAGCTCATCAAGTAGAGCGCCACGCCCCGCCACGCCCCGCCACGCCCCGCCCGCCGCGTAGCCACGCCCCATCCCTAACTCGCCCCGCCCTACCGCCGCCTAGTCGTAGACCTACTGGTAGTTTACTACGTAGTGTGGTTAACTCCGCGTCGTGTTTGTATGATAATACTACGCGTATTACAAGCATTGATATTTACGGGACACGGTTTATCGACTTGTACATACGCCTTACAATAGAGAGAAGAATCGTTTGTATTTCGTAGTGCCAGTTTATTCGAATGTCGGTAATCGAGTCCCGTAGAGTTAGGAGTTAGCGGTAGAGTGCGTAGGTCAAGTAAATGTGAACCCTGGATATTTAGTTCCTTTAAATTAGTGCTACGCGGCGCTCTGCTGTTGGTAGTGAAGGTCAAGTTATAGTGGTCGTTCTATACATAGAGTTGTGCAAATATGGTTAATAGTGGTTTGGACAATTGATATACTAATGTGAAAGTGAAGTTTCCTTGCAATCTGAGTAAATGAGAAAAGAAAAACAATGGTAAGATAAGTTTGCTACATTTCAAAGGTTAAGGATCTAAGATCAAACTTTTTTTTTTAAATATTTATGACAGTGCCACATTTGTAATTGTAGTGTAATGTTAGCAATATCAAATTTTACTTTAGTTATGCTCATGTAATTAATATAAAAAAAATAATAATCTGATTAAATCTAATTAAGAATGTTAGAGGAACAAATCCATTAATATTACTATGAAGTAAAGTAATTACATCTCTTGTCATGTTGGTTAACGATCAAATTTTTTTTTGTTGATTTATTTTTTTGAATGTGGTTTTACTTTTTGATACATTTTTGTCATTTAATAGATTGATAGTGAGAACTATGAGTTGGTAATTCTGTAAATAAAAAATGATATGAGCACAGGCATCAATATCAAAGCCGGAATGAACATATTTGACATTTTATCCTATAAATATATTGTGATAGGATCGATCAAATGTTTAATGTAATGTAAAATAATTTTCTCTTAGTTTATTTGCACGGTTGGATTTTTTAATTATTAACATATTGTTCTGGATGTTGTATTTAACTATGTAGTAAGTATTGTAAACAATTAAAAAGTATATATAAATCTAGTAGATTATTCTAGAGTATGTGTTTTGTGCAATAGATCACGCGAAAATTACTAAAAGCGTTAAAAAAATAATTTAATTTAAAATTAAATGAAATATTAGAAAAAAAATCTTTGAAAATTTTAATGCGAATTGGATTAATATTAACACTTAATTATAGATGCTTCGACTTAATCGATATGTAACTTAATTAGAAGTTATAGCACTTCTGTCGTATCTCCAAATAGTGATGCTCGATGTTACAATCGATATATCGATATTTTGGCACGTAACATCGATAAGCAAGGAACATCCCTACCCCGACTATTGCACATTATGTAATTGGTACGTAACTTCATTGGGCTCTCTCCGCGACTTTAATCGTATTTCTTAGTGAGTCGATCTTAATATTTATTGTACTGTACTTAAATTGTTTTCATATAACTTTGTTGAGTTGAATTTAATATCAGCCGTTCGTTTAAGTTTGTTATTTATTTAAATAGATACAATATAATTAGATTTAATGAATAAAAACTCCTTTTTCATTAAATAGAGGCAATACATTTTTTAAACAACATTTAGATGTGAAGATCGATAACAATAGTAAAAAATGCAATATTTAGTAAAAAAAATTAATGTTATTCTAATGTAATGTACATTTTACTCGTGGTTTTATAATTTAATAAATATTCCATAAAAAGTATACTGTGTCTATGTCTGAAATTTTTGAATGTTTTTTTTTTTGTAACAATGCAATTTTATTTATGAATGTCTTTGTCTGATGCAGATTCAGTTCTTTTGAATATACTTTTAAGAGATCGCCATAGAATAATAATATTGTATTTTATATATAATCTGTTGAAGGGAATATTTAGTTTGTAAAAAAAATGTCACTGGTACAAGGCCGTAAACTATTAAATTTTTATCTGAAAAATCGTAATTTTGAAGAAACAAATATTTTTTTTTTAATTTAAATTTGTTTTTTTTAAATATTATGAATTGAAGAGCAAAAAGTGAAGTGTGGCATTTGTTTACAAATTTTAGATCTTAGATTTTTACAGCAAAAGTTGGCAAACGAGCATTTGGTCACTTAAATTCGCCGAAATAGCGAAGTGACCGTTTTCCATAGATATTTGCATTTGCAGATACGTTGCCTACCTTTAATCGACAGAGGAGAGTACTGAAAGAGGGTATTCCCCACTCCTAAACCATTGGAACAGAGTATACCTTTGTTCTTAACGTTTACTAGTGTACTATGCTTGGATTTTTTAATAGAACTAAAAAAAACGTGTATCAGGAAGTCGAATATATACGAGGGGAGGTCCAAAAGTTCGCGGAATGAAAGGGTTGTCAATGAAATATAACAATAAATTTATTTTTCCTTTTCAATATAATCACCCTTAAGTCTAATACATTTATTCGATCTATGAATTAATTTTTCTAAACCATCGAAAAAATATTTTTTGTCTTTGGCCTCAAAATGGGCCGAAATTGCCTCCTTCACTTCATTATCGTCGGAAAATTTCCTTCCCCTTAGCTCTTTTTTTAAATTTGGAAATAAATAAAAATCGCTAGGAGCCAGGTCTGGACTGTAGGGTGGGTGAACAAGTGGTTCGAACCCATGTGTGTGCAGAGCAGCCATGGCAACTCGGCTCTTGTGAACCGGCGCGTTGTCTTGCAAAAGCAACACACCCTTGGCCAATTTTCCTCGACGTTTTTCTTTAATTGACTCCTTTAACTTTTCTAATATGAGTGCGTAGTATTCTCCGGTTATAGTGGTACCTTTTTCTTTATAATCAATGAGTAATATTCCCTTACAATCCCAAAAAACAGTGGCCATCAACTTTCCCGCCGATTCTGACACCTTGAATTTTTTGGGAGGTGGTGTACCCTTTTTATGCCATTGCATGGACTCCTGTTTGGACTCAGGTTCAAAGTGATGAACCCATGTTTCATCTCCAGTAACAATCCGCTCCAAAATCTGCACGGGCTCGTCTCCACACAACTCCAAAAAGTGCTTAGACGCGTCGACGCGCTGCTGTTTTTGAAGCGGCGTGAGCATTCTCGGCACCCATCTTGCACTGACTTTTGTCATGCCCAGGTGGTCGTGTAGGATACGCAAAATAGTTGTATCTGATACTCCAACAAATGCAGATAATTGTTTCTTCTTCAAACGTGTGTCTTCGAGTACAAGTTTTTCGACTTTTTCGACGATGTCTGATGTGGTGGCGTCAGCTGGCCGCCCAGAGCGAGAGTCGTCTTCAATTGAATCTCGACCATGTTTAAAAAGACCATGCCACTTATAAACCATTGTTTTACCAGGGCACTGATCTCCATAAACGGCTTCCATTTCATTTAAAATGGTTTGAACGTTTTTTCCTTGCTTGGTAAGGAATTTTATCACAGCGCGATGTTCAATTTTCTCCATAGTTGCAGTTTGCTTCCGGATTGACTTGTTCAGCAGGCGAGTACTCGTAAACGAATGGCACTATAGGGTTGAAATGTTATATATATACTAATTATGAGTGCCCAATTAGTATGACACTAAGCGAGCTACCCTATCCCCACTCCATCCCCTCCATTCCGCGAACTTTTGGACCTCCCCTCGTATGTTGTAAAGGAATAAATCGCAATAACTACTGTAGTTTTAATATATCTTGGTGGCTGTTAACTTTACTCGAGTCTCTGCTCAGAACACAATTTTAGGTGTGTTAGGATGCAGCGAAGGGTTACCTTGAGCCGACAAGATATTTGAAAAGTACAATACTATGTATATACATATTCAATGTTCTATATAGTTAGTATATTTTTACGATTTTATAATATTTTATCTGATATATTTATGACAATATTTCTCTTAAGTCAAGTGTTAAACATTCCTTCACATAACTTGTTAACACTAATTTCTTACTTTAACAGTTTTACCGGCTTTTTGTTAAAATATTAAATATTAAAACTCATCTTAACAAATACAAATCTTAACTAATTGCCTTAAATCGTATTTCCATAAGTTTTTCGTTGACAAAATAAATTATATGTAAAAGTTAATTTAGTTAATGTAAATATGTATGTGTGAACTGTCAATGGCAGCATTATCAATGTTTCTAATTCACATATTAATTAGGTATGTATTTTTATGTACTTTTTAATCGATTTTAATGTAACAATGTAGTTATCTATTAATGTAACATAAATCCCATAAGATGCTAGTTTGTATACTGCCAAATTTTAAACCGAAATCGATTTAAAAATATCGATAATTAGTTGATAGTTTTACAAAATCGATAGTGTTGAAAATTCGATCAACTGTATTAGATGTTGTAATTATTCCTATCATTTGCTAGGTATTTGGATATTGTGTGATTGATAATATTTATCTGTTAGGATATTAATTTAGATGCTAGTCAATTGAATTTACAACACTGGACAATGATAAGTTGAATTTAAGAAAAAAAAGATAAATGTAAAATAATATATAACTTTTAAATTAACAGTTTCAGCAGTATTATAGGTTAGTTTGATGAGATCATTGTACAGTGCGATTCAAACTTTATGGCGGCTCGGAATATCGCACGAGCTACATAGAACTCTATATAAGCTATCTACGAGATGAATAGAAAAACCCAATCCGGTAATAATAACGAAGTAACAGCCCGAGCCGAGGCTCCTGAGGGAGCCCTCGAGTCTAGTTACTCTTAAACGAGGTTTAGGCTAAGCGCCATCTGCGCCCGGCCACCTCAAGCCCGGTGAAACTGTAAATGCCTCCTCAAGGCAAACAGTGACTACTCAGTCACAAAAAAAAAAAAAAAAAAAAAAGAATAGAAAAAGGTACAAACCACACGGATTTCAATATAAACCATAGACAACTACAAATAAGCTAAAATACGTAAATTTCAAACAGTTTTTCTCACATAACTAAATGTTACTCCTAAATTAGCTACTCTTATTTTATCAAATATATTTACTTTATCTTATAACTAAAAAAACAAATATCAATATGGCATCATGTATAGTGACGTACCTCTGTTTATTAAGTTGTTGCAGATGTACGCTCGTAGCTTTCGAGTTTCCATAACGTTTGAATCTATATGTATTGTGATAATCACTTTGTAGTAACAAGTTCGAGGCTTACCTAGTTTTCTTACAAAAGTTGCTTAGTTGCTTGATGTTATAATTTTCTATCAGGAACGTGTCTGAGTAATAATGATATAGTTTAAATATTAATATTTTTATTACGCACATAACAACAGGAGCGAAGTTTTAAAAACAGATTTGCAATCGAAGAAAATCAAACAATAATCTCATCCAAAATCGTTACAACTAAAGATATTCTTTAATATTTCAGCTATGATTTTATTAAAGTTTATCAATATTAATTCATACGATTTTCTAACATCTTTGCTTTTATCATTTGCATCAAATATTTAACCTGAAATCGTATTTGTTCTTAACATTCCGATGTACCATTAGCTATTTATAGTTTGGACGTGTAATTGTAATGCATTTAAGGTATTATATTTTTTATTCACACAAAATATTCTCGCACTGCAAACAAAATAACTTTAAGTTTTCTATTTCGCTACTCTTTATGTTTTAAGTTAACGCATACAACTGAATCTGCATCAGATGTCAAATTATATGTTAATATATCTGTTAGTTATATTTTATTGTCAACCTACATTATGTGTAGTAAATTGTTTATTTAATCATTTGGTTGTTTTATTTTTAATCCGCTATGTTAGTTAGGGCATAGTTTACGGCTGTGCATTTTTTTGGGATCCTATCCATATCATATATCACAGCATTAAATTCTGCTAGGGAACACGATTTTCCTGTTATTTATATTTTTTAATATTTGTTGTCTGTGAATGAAAAAATACATATTCAGAATAAAAAACAAACATGACTTTAAAATGACAACTTGACAACAAGGAATCAAGTAATTAAAAACAAACTTTTGGATAATTTAATTTGTAAATCAAAGAATCATGAATGTTAACGACGTAATTTATTTTTCATCTCTCTTAATATGTCTATCTCTCGGTTCTCATTACAAAGAAATCGCCAAAACTGACATGAAACGGAACTATGGGGCTGGTCTGGGATTGCTCGTTGCATTTCTAATTTGTGGTCACTACATATTACATACTTTCATAATGGTTTGTGGTAATGTCTTGATACTAAAGTCCTGTGACCGTCGGTAAGTTTTATTTTATAATAATATAGCTCTGGTGTAGAATTCCAGGGGGGGCTGTTTGTTATGCATTTCATAGCATTTTAACTGGTACAAAAAGTACTTTCATTAATTGCTTATTGTCGCGAAACATCCTTTACATTACTCTAGCATGTACAAACAAATGACTATTATGTCTTTAAACCAAGATTTATTAAGGTTGTTTTATAAAACCAAAACCTATTGTAAATAGATCGGTACAAAAAAATAACCTAATTAAGAATATTATTTTTCCAGTTACGTCCATCAAATAAGTTTGGCATATTCATGGACATATCTTTTGTACATACATCACAATGTACCGTCTCATTCGTACATGATTGGGATATTTCAAATTATCGCGCTAAGACTGGTGGGACTCGCTTGTGAGTTAAGTATACCTGAGAAGCCGAGATCAAACTACCGCGAAACGACCCCCAACGAGGCTGAAGTGATGCCGGTACCTGAGGCAGTCGATATTCTAGCTTATGCTTATTACTTCATTGGAATACATAAAGGTACGTAACTTATACAAGGAAATATTTGAATCATTCACATTAATTGACAAGTTTCACTAAAAAAAACAGCCAATAGACGCAAAACATTAAAACATTTCACTTCTTGAAGCTTAAATAGTGCGTTCTTCTCTAAAAAAACATGGAATATCTCTGAAATAACATGGATCTTAAGGAATTTTAAGGCCGTACCAGACAGTAAAATACACAAGGTCATTACAACGTGTGCACAATAACGTGATGGTCGCGGTAATTAGATTTCTCGCGTATTGTCAGCGAACAATTAACTAGAAACTACTTTTTTATCTGTTTTAGGTACTTATTATAGATGGAGAATATTTCAAGATCACCTAAATGCACCTTTCAGTTCAGTTGGCGATTGCAGAATAGTCACCGAGGAGAAAATTAAGAAAGCGATCCTGTGCGCCGTCGGATACATGATGCTTCGCTCCAGATTTAACACTCACGTAATTGATAACACGTGCCATTGTTGTAACCTTCTAGCTTTACTCTTTATTTCTGAACCCTCTGAGGAATGCGTTCCCCCTATATTGGATTGAATTTTCTAGATTTGGTCTAAGACTTTTACAGATCAAAATTTGCCTTGAATGATGAGTAAAACCTACGTCTTAACACGCACTTGGCTTACGAGTTTGTGTGTGTTAGTTTATTAGCCTTTTATTTATAAATATGTTTAGATGTACGAAGAGAATCGTTTCTACACACACTTTGGAACCGACTACCGCTACCTCTTTAACATACCATTGCTGCTGATGTTTTACTTGAACACTGAGATGATAGCACTGCTCGGTACAGCAGTCTGCACGGAGTCCGGCTTCGGCCTGTACCCTGTCAAGTGCGCGCCTCTCCCTGGCAGCGGACCTTCCACACATTATAGTGTTATCAATTTAATGTTAGTTGCATTACTAAATAATTTAAATTCCGTTATTTAAAATAGGCTTGTATGAATAATAATAAGTTTTTTTAGTGAAAAGTACTCATTTAGCCACACTTTATCTTTCCTTCTCAAAAACAAAAGAAGATTTAAAAGATATGTGTAATATAATTTTGCATTTCTAATTTATTACTTTCTTAATTTAAACAATTATGTTAAGACGATAAGATGATTAGAGGAAAATAACAATGAAAACGTTTTAGCACTAAAACACCAGACGCTGCGTCAGAACAAGAGTACAACGTACAAATGTTGAATTCATTTGAGATCGAGAAGTTGATCCTGGGACCCAAGATGAAGGACACGATGCGAGGCTGGGACATGTCCATACGATACTGGTACTGGGCGTACGCTTACAGGAAGTTTATAAAGGCCAATAAGCAAGTAAGGCAAGTTCTTGTAGAGTTGTCTTATAGTAAATTAATCTTAATGGTATAAAATCTTGAATTTAATTCCCGCTTAAGGTAAAATTCAAGTTCTGACTTTCATGTATTACATTTTCCCTTTTCAAAATGACACGTTGTAACTAACTGAATTAATCAAATCTAAGCCCACATTCACACGCCGCGTTAAAACTAGTCATTGGCGGCTCTCAAGCGATGAAAGCTTTAAAACCGCTCTTGTTTCCTTCGCACAGTGCTAAAAACGCTGTAACACAAAAAAATCGTCGCGTTTAAAACCGTTTCCGTATGAACAGATACATGGAAAAACGTTTGTTGTATTTGAACATGGTGTAAAAAAGGACCCGTGCGAATGTTGGCTATAAGCCCATACTTATACGAAATGTACAGATATATTGTTCAGTTTACCGCGATTTTTACGCTCCTTGTAATATTTCAGGAGTGCGTTCTCGTTCATGCTATGGACGCTGTGGTGCGGGCCGTCGATACCTCAGATCATCATATCAACCACGCTGTGGGTTATCATACATCTGGAGTCTGAGTACAGTGAATTGTATGACACAGAGGGATCGGTAAACATTTTAAAACTTTTATCAACGTAACGTAGGTTGCAAAGACATTCTCCGTCATTGGCTATCTACTACTACACTAAACATGATATCTGTATAATATACATATTAATAAAATTGGAGTGTGAATATCGAGAAAAAAAATGTCTAATACATGATGTATGAGTTGCTGATAACGAAAAAAAATTTTTCTTTGTTTATGTCTGTTAATCCCCGAGGCCCCGTTTTTTCCGGGTAATTTCTGAAATGGCCGATCTGATTTTAACGGGAAGGTAGATGATTCAAGCGGGCATATGCCTACTTTCTTTTTCTGCGCTGACTAGTTCGCGGACAATCGTTAGTCCTAGTATGTTTTCAGATATCTTGACGACTCTTAACTTCGTGCGTCGTTGCACAGAATACAGTTTTAGGTGTACCGAGTCTGAATGTGGGGGGCGGCATTACGCAGCGCGAGTATGACCTTGGGTCGCCAAGATATTTAAAAATTATTTTTGTAATGACTTCAATAACGGAGTAACTAAAAGTTAAAAATTTGTTTCATTGATTGTACCACTATGATATTTTATGCATTTGCAGATGAAATTGCCTTGGGATATTGGCTTCTCGATAATGCGTATGTTTTGCTTGCTGTACCTGACCCCATGTTTCGTTGTAGACGACACCGGAGTTGTTTTGAGATATTATAACTCCATATATTGGATGTTCCATATTATATTATTTGTTCTAATGTTTATTGCTGTTATAATATTCAAGAGTCGTGGTGATTAAGACTGTTAAAATGTTACATTGCATGTTGTCAATAAAGTGAATAAAATACAATATCGTAATAATATTTATTTAAAATATAAATATGTAACACATTAAATTGTACACAAAAAATTGGTATTAATTTTAACACTTACAATATTTGGTTAAAAAATTATGCAAAAGCAAAACAACTTTTTTTTTTCGTTTTATCACAGACTATAAATTAAACACCAAATGGAAGACTGTTTTTGGTCTGTTATTAGACTATAATATGCGCACAAGCTATTTGTGTAAAACATAATGGGCAAGTGAGACAGCTTGACATAAAAAAGCTGAGAATTACAGAGTATGAAAGAGATGGAGTACACCGCAATTCCGTTGTCTGAGATTGCGCAACGATTTGTTACTAACTTCACATTCACACACAAATACTTATGGCGCATATTATATGCAATTTATCAAGCAATTAAATTTTTAAAAACAAACTTTTCGATTATGCATTTTCGTCTATCACTAAACAATTAAACAACGTAATGTTTTTTCAAACAATAACTACTTTAAACACTTATAAATATGTATTTCCTATATATTTTTAAGATATAAAATACAACATATCTAACGCTAATAAATCTCTATTTATTATGTTATTGTCTTTTATATGTCTTACCGTGGGGTTCTGAGACCAAAAACCCCGTTTAAAACATAATGTTATCACTGTTTTGTCAATAATAATGACAGAGATGACGATATGTTTTAAAGCGAATTTAGTCTCAGAAACCCACGGTTATAGAAGCACCTAAAGTAAAACTCACGCTTTACACATGTACATAAGTGTTATAATTTATCTATTATAATTAGTCACAAAACAACATTGCAATTTATGTTTAAAATAAAATTTTAAAATATCATTTTTTACAAACAAATTATCACTCGTAATATTTGAAAATAAATTATATATACCTACGACATGCAACTAAAAACTTATGGCTATTTAAATATGTTTTCATTTGATATGTATGTATAATGTACTTATAAGCCAACAACAGCCAGTCAAAATACACAAAATTATTTAAAAAAACTATAACCCCAATGAAATTAATCACAAGTCAAAATAATGTAAATAGAAAATAATTATTTTTTAATAATTATAAAAAAAATTACGATTGTTCCCAAAATTCAATTTCAACTAATTTTAAGCGTTTAAATTTATATGCGTAAAGCTATTCGTCAAAATTTAATAAATATTATGCTTATGTTATGTACCTTAAGCGTAGTATTCCACTGCGGTAACACGTTTTAAATACATAGTCAAAATCAACAGTAAAACTAAATTTATAACAAACAAGATTGTTTGCAATCAATTAATGTTGAACCTGGATAAGCGAGAATCCAAGAGATAGAGAAAGAATTCTCGCTTATAGAGGTTAGTCTCTTAAACCAGTTTCTCGCTTCTGGAAGTTGTCAGTCAGGACCTGACAATGACTCTCGCTTATAGAGGTTTCTCGCTTATCCCGGTTTGACTTGATTTTAATATAATAACAACAAAAACATTTAGGCAATCTGTACAGCCTTCATAGTGATAACAGGGTCTTCAATGACCGCCTTGTTCTGAATAAGTCGCAGTTCTATCAGCGCTGGAGGTATTTTACCTGTAGGTTGTTTCTCTGCAAAAAAGGGGAAATAAGCTTTCACGAGAATAAGATTCTTATGACTTGAATGTTATTAAACTATAAGTTTCTATTCAGAGCCGTGTTTATTGGACACCAGAGTGCGCTTTATTAAGTTACATTATTGATAATTTTAAGAAATCAGTATTTTATTATCATTTCAAAGATATGTCGGTAAAGGTTCTCCTCTTAAGTAACATCGTAAAGTTACCTAAGAAGAGATAATAGATGGAGGAAGTGGCAATAATCTGGAAGTAAATAAAGGCAGAATTATGCAACCGCTTGTTTGTCAAGCACATTTGCATCTTCTATGTCCAATATAACTTGAGCTACGGAATACGGCGCAAAAATCTGTTTACCATGCTCTTACCTCTCGCCTTATCGTATGTATCTTTGACGATGGTCTGCAGCGTGGCGATGGTCTTTTCCAGTGTGAGTTTGATGTCATTATTTGTCCTATGCGCCCAAGCTAGAAAGAGCGCCGCGAACAGATCACCGGTACCCGTGTACGTTGCGTCTACGCGAGGTATCTCAATCTTGTAGCACGAACCTAAGTGTACACGATTACAATTTAATTGACTTTCCACTGACAATATACAGTCGAATCTGGCGAGAGTCCAAAGGACTGAGATATTTTTCTCGCTTATAAAGGTTTCTCTCTAACCAGAGTTTTGCTCGCTTATGCAGGTCCGAACAATGACTCTCGCTTATCCAGGTTTGACTGTATCTACAAAAATATAATGTATAAGTTTTTTTAAACGTCTTAGCTGCTCAAGGTCACCTTACTTGACATGATAAGGTAACGAATTTTAAAATGTTACGCTGGTTAACATAATAGAATATTTAATTAGTGTTAATGAACTATATCAGAACACATCACTTATTACAAAATTAAAATTACTCTGTTCAAATAATAAAACCGTGATATTACCTTGTGTACTAGCGATACCGATCATATTCTTCTCATCACCTAATTCCGTACTCGATAACACGACCGTCTTAATGCCCTTGTCGTGAAGGGCACCTATCACTTTTAATGCGTCATTCAGGTCATTGACCTTCATGCCAGTTATCAGTTCAGCCTCAAATTGATTCGGCGTTATGATATCAGCTAGTGGTACGACAACGTCTCTGTACACTGGAAGAATGTCTTCTGGTACGTACATCTTACCATTGTCACCCATCACTGGATCACATACTGGAATTAGATTTTTTTTGTTACTTCTTAGTTGTCGTAAATAAATGGTAGTTATTATTTTCATATACATTACATTAATTGCCTACGCATCGATCTCAACGTATTGACCTCATTTCAAACTTCGCATTTAAATTAGCTAACATCAACAAATTAAATTGCGTCAAACGAGCAATTAACAATAATAAAATTAACAGTAATAAAAGATAACTTACACAATAATGCATGATTATACTTATAACTAAGGGCTTTTATTAACAAGGATGTTTGTTTATAGTTAAACATCTCTATTAGTCACAATTGACCTCATTTTAAAATAAAAAAACTAATAGCTTTAAATAGGTCAATTGACTTAAGAAATTACAGGCTTGATGCATACCACGAACTATATGACCATAGCACAAAATAGGGACATCAAAAAAGTTACTAACGTATTCCGTTTTCACCAAGCATTTAATACTAATCAACTAGCGTTAATTCAGAACTAAATCTAGATGTTTTATTGACAAAAATACCGTAGCATCGATTTATATAAATTGGTTGAACATTTCTAGAATTAAATATCTCATCTCATTTCAAGGTTCTTTTAGTAAGAGTATATTACAAGTAGGATTATTTACTGATTATATTACTCTAATGTTATATTTGGTTATACACATGCAAATAAAGACATGATAAGATTACATTTAATTTCTACAACTTGATTACAGACTTAACAACTATCTATGGAAAATAACAAAGCATGTTAAACAACTGTGTACTGAGTTATTTACAATTTCGTCTAGATTTTTGGGGCAAAAAAGACGGTTAGATTAATAAAAACTGTATATAATGAAATCTTTGGTTCCAATTGAATTTATTTTAAAGTTTATTGATTTGCATATTTTATATTTTTGTGGCAAAAAACTAAATCCTCCAGATGATTTCGATTATTCAGATAAATTTACAGATTATACTTTATATGTGAAACAAGTATACAAATAAATTTTAAAACTAATTATAGACTTAATGATAATTAGATGCGCTGAGCAGAATATCATTAGACAAAGGACAATATTATATTTTTCCTTCAATACTATGGCTTTTATTATGAATTGTATTTCATAGATGAATAGAAAATAATGAATAAAACAAGAAAACCCCCTTCTTATTATCTTCTATGAAGCAGTGAATCACTTCGCCATTGATATTAAATAAGATCTTAAACATTCTTTTGTTGAATGAATTGGAATATATTTGTGTATATCAACTTCATGCAAACATAATATAGTATATTTCACGCTAAATACGCGCTTGTCGTGGAGTTGCGGATAACTGAGCCCCTACTACTACTACTAATATAGTATATTAGCTGTAATAATTTTAATCTTAATACCAATTGTATTTAATTTTTTTGCTATATTTTTAGGAGTTCTTAACTGTTATTAAGAGCAACCAAAACTGATGATTGTGCATAGATGTATGTATAGGGAAGAGGTGAAGGAAGTGGGTAAAGACCACACTAAAAGGAAATCCGTAATTTCTGTCTAACCCACTTACATGTTCACGTCTTTATTTTTGTTTTGCCAAAGAACATTGTCACCTTTTCAGTAGCAGACAAATAAAAATTACAATCATATTTTGATCATTGAGTTGGTAATAGGATCAATTCCATTACATTGTAGTTTATATGGAACACAATTAAATAAGTAATACATTGATAAATGGAGCGTTTGTTCAGAGACTCATAAAACTAAACAGATAAGCTTCAATGTCACATTCAACATAACATTCTATTGTTTCATATTGCATTATTTTTATTACATTAGTTTACTATTTTTACAAATATACAAGCTGACACTGTCACACAACTCTGTCTGCTCAAAATTAAAAAAAAAAACTAATTGGTTGCATATGTTCTCTTCCAGGCTATGTTTTACATGTATGCCTAATTTCAATATGATCCATGCAGCCATTCTGAAGATACTTTCTGCATCCTAACGATACAAACATCCATCCTTCAGAACATTCGCATTCATAATATTAGTAAGATTATTACTCTTTTAGCAATTGGCCTTGGCAACCTTAGATTTTACTGGAAAATCTTAGAATTTACCATAGTTCAAGCTTTTACAGTAACATATAAAATGCCTTTTAACTTAACGTAACTGAGTGCTTTTGTGATTTTAAATGACTAATTAGCAGAAAGATTATTTATATAAATAATATGTCCCAATTTCTAATTGTACAATTAGGCATAACCTGAATTGCAATGCAATTGAAGGAGTCTTAAGCATGTTCACAAGGTATGAATTTACAGTCAAACCTGGATAAGCAAGAAACCTCTTTAAGCGAGATTCATTATCCAAACCTAATGGACAACCTCCATAAGCGAGAAAAATATTGCAGTCCTTTGGACTCTCACTTAACCAGGTTAAATTGTACATTCTTTATCCTGTAGATACTAAGATAAATTACAATTACCAAGTATAATTTGTCCTGAGTTCTATTTCAATAAAAAAACAATGAATAATGTTCTTAGTCACATTAATACATAAATTTTGAAACTGATTAACTTACCATAAATTAGATCAGGATTTTTCTCTCTCAGTTTTTTAATGATTCCTGCAATTTGTTTTAAAGATTCAGGAGATCTTGAGTATCCAGTTAGGAAATGTGTATAGTAGTCAACTTCATTTAACATTAATCCTTGTACTAGTTCTTCCATCTCTTCATTCTTCAATACATTCCCTTTGATATGTTTATAAGCAGTGTGAGTTGAAAATTGAACTGTATTTATTGAGTCAACTTCGAAACCCAAAACCTGAAACATTTACCCAAAATAAGAACATATTTTACAAATAGGTGTAGCTGTCTACAAGATATAATACTTTTAATCCTTCTATTGATGTATGTTAATATTGATTGATGTTTTTTTTGGATAAGTGAATGTCAAATGGACCACAATAATAATTTATTCTCGTTCCTCGATTTTTCTCTGTTTCTCGAGTTTCTCACTTATGTACGCTGTCCATTAGGACCAGAAAATAACTCTCACTTATAGAGGTTTCTGGCTTATCAAGGTTCTACTGTTTTTACTATATTCAAGGAAAGATTTTTTTGAATAAGCTTAGATAAATTGGCATCTATTTCTTCATTAAATTCTGTTTCATAAACTTCAAGGTAAGTGCTCAAAGCATATCTATTTTTATTATTTTTTACTGATATTGAGACTATAATACAATAATATAAAAATATTATTTAATCATACTTACTTGCAATGGAAACACTGCACTTTTGTTTCCAACGTAACCATGCACAACATGGCTCTGGATTGAAAGCACCCTTGGGGTGGAGTCGGAGAGCATTGCGATTTTTATTATTATTGATTTTAACAAAAAAACAGCAACAGCTAAAGTAACCTAACCTAACAACACCGATAATAAGACATTCACAAAAGTAATTGATTGTATAATTTAATTATTAATCAGTATACAAATATCAAGGAAAATTATATTTTTTATCGCGTTCAAAGCAATTGCTTTTCATTGAGTGCTATAACATACTATCCGAATGTCTAAGGTTACATTTATATTTATTTACTACAGTCTGACTATTAAATAGCTTAAACTTTAGTAAAAGTTAATAAATTTAAAGAATTAAGACAATAAATTACTGAGATCACGTCTTCCTCAGTTTGAATAATATTGACAACTGTCAACTGTTTTGATTTGACTGACTCACTCGACTCACTCACTTTTTAACTCAGATTAAGAATTTTTAACAGCTGCTAATGTTGCCAGCTTATCTTATGTGTCACAATCAACCACAACCAGACAGCTTTAAACCAATGTTACCTTTTATATTCTACTTTAAATTGTACTTTTAATGGATAGTTAAAAGTAAAAAAATATTTTTGTAGTATAACTGTAAGATAAACAATATAAATTACTAGTAAAATAATAGCTTTATTAACTCAATTTTCATTAAAATATCAATTCAAAGTTGAAAAAAAATAGTCAAATTACTATAGTCCCGAAAAATCGTTCAGACTATGAAACAGTCTTGACCCGTTTTAATACTAGCTTTTATACATGTAGTTCATAATAGAGCATTAAAAAAGTATGATGATTTTCAGGATTCATGAAACAAAAAATAAAAAATCCAACAAAATTCCATAATTCCAAACAATGATTTATTAAATTATGTTTTATTACAGCATGCCAGTTATTTTAAAGATATTTATTAAAACTTTTTTAGTTGAGGACATTGGATAAATACATTTAAGTATTAATTTTATATATTAATATCTCCTTACAAATAATTAAAATTACTTTACTGACTGCCTGATTGTTGTGTCGTTACATAAGCTCTTTCCAATGTGTCTGTGATTATTTTCATATCATTTTCAATGCTGCGTGCCCAGTTTTCTACATCACCAATTTCTTTGAGAGCACTACTGAAATTTTCTACTAATGCAAGCCACTGTTGTGTTTGCTTTGCAAAGTTCATAGCGCCTTGATGCAGCAGTTTGGCTTCTGCATCCAGTTTCTTTTGATTTAAATATGCTTGTGCAACACTGAAACAAAGAAAATAAAATGCTAACGCTTTCAGTTCCAAATTTATGTTAAAATTAAAATTTCAGGTTCAGGAGGTGGCACTAAACAGGTGAAATATTTTAAATTTGTTATTGTTAAATGAAAAATTGGTAATTTCAAAAGTAAGGAAAACTAACATTAAGTTTGCATATAAAGATTTATGTTTAGCAAGCATTTAGGAGAGTATGTCGGATATTACAATTCTTTTTTCGGTTGAAATATACATTATTGACGGCCGAGTTGGCAATTGTAGCATTTATGGCGAACACAATTATATCTAAGGACTTACTATCCAAAGTTTAAAGTTGCGGAGACTGATAGTTTTTAATAAATAAAATCGTTAGGTTAGTTATTTTCACTACTTTTGACGTAACTTTGACAGTTTTATTTTATAAGTGGTCAAAGGTTGTTATTTTATACAGCCATAAGTCATGTATGCTACTAAAATAAATTAAAAAAAAAAATAACAAAAAAAAACATATGAAATAGGCAGAATTTGATTCCCTAACAAAAGAAATTTGCAACGTCTCCGGCGCTATGGGATGAGCAGCCCCTTCGCCCTAGCGTAACAAGGCGCGGATGCCTATACTCGCCTCCGCAGCTGAGGCTGGTCGCCGAAGGCGACCAAAAAGCCTGTTACAGCGGGCGAGGGCTGCTCCCCCTCCGCGCCTCCAGCTTTTCATAAACACTCTAGGGGTAGGGCAGAAAGTACCACGTGGTGTCGGGGTTGACTGATTCGGTTCTGTGACTCATATCCTACCTTACAATACAAATTTACAAAGAATTTAATACCACAATGACGCCACGCAACTCAAAAACCGTTAATAGATAATGCCAAAGAGTATGTAAAACATTTCGCTAGTATACTATGAAATGGTTACATACTCTTTGCTACTTCGTAGTTTTGCGTTCTGTGTCTTCAAAATTATGAAATAATTAAACAATATAAATGTCAGATTTTTATTATTTTTAATCAATTTAAGATAACATTTCGCAATAAAAATTAAAATTAATAATATATTTGGTTTAAAAAACTTTAATCGAATTAAATAGAGTATTTTTTTAATTTATTTTAGTAGCATACATGACTTATGGCTGTATAAAATAAAAACTTTTGACCACTTATAAAATAAAACTGTCAAAGTTACGTCAAAAGTAGTGAAAATAACTAACCTATGTACGATTTTATGTATTAAAAACTACCAGTCTCCGCAACTTTAAACTTTGGATAGTAAGTCCTTAGATATAATTGTGTTCGCCATAAAAGCTACAATAGCCAACTCGACCGTCAATAATGTATATTTCAGCCCTTTTTTCAACCCTTAAAGATCTAATATAATTAAATCAGTCTTTAAAAGTTAAAAATAAACATGCACATCTGTTTGGGGACTTGTTTTGTTCAATGAATAAAAATGTAAAAAACAATCTCAAATAATGATTCCTTACCCAACATTAAGGTGGTCTACAAGTGCTTGAGTAAGTTCATTAGCCGCAGCTATACATTCCTTACGTTTTTGCTCTGAAATATTATTTCATATACACAATTAACGGGTAAAAGTAAATAAAAATATAAACAATAATAAATCTCCTGGATTCAATTACCTTGTACAACTCTTTTTGCAGCTTGCTTAGATTGATGTTCTTTTATAAGTGATGATAACATTTTCTATGTGAAAACACAAAACGATTAAGTGATTATTCTGCTGTTATTCCAGATTTGTTGATAGTTTTATCTTCAATTTGTTGTTTATTTTGTTATTTTGTTTTGTCACTCTTTCCGTTTCGTACAATTTCATGTGACAGTTTTCGTCATATACGTATATGACATTATTTGGACATTACTATGTGTTGCAAGGTTCTTGCTAGTGTTTACATTAAATATAACCACTTTTTTAAATGAAGTCCATGACTAATAAGTTTGTTGCGGTGCCGCCGCAGAAGTGATTTTGGCACCATTACACATTTTTTTTTCGTATTTAACATAAGTCTAGTTATAATCTTACTTTTACCAACATTATAAACGCGAATGTTTGATTGTTTGAATGTATGTTTGTTACTAGGTATCTCCAAGACGACGAAATGTGAATGTGACGATGTAGAACACAGAAATCAGAAATTTATACTGTTCGCCTGCAACGGTTTGATATATTTTATTGAAATTTGGCACGGGTAGAGTCTCAATAACACATAGTACTACCTAGTATTCAGCCTGTGATAGGTTAAAGTATCCGAAATTGAAAAGTGCGTTTGAATGAGAAGAGGCATAATCTCTAAATCCTTTTTTGAAATACGGTACTATGATGTTCTGATAACCCCACATGGTGTAAATAAAAGAATTATATTTTACGTTCCATTTCCAATATTATCGTACTCATTACAGTCAAGTTTAATAAAAAAGTAGATACATTTACACATTTATTAATAATTACTTTAATGCCCACAGCAATACAAAACAGTCTTAATTCATATGAATAAATTTATCCTTATTTCTTGAGTTACATATCTTTCTTTTCTTCAGTACAATGTATAGCTCCATACTTGGCTTTGAGTCGTTCAGTAAATTCGGGGTCGTCCCATCCCCACAAGTGATGAGTGCCATCACCGGTACGTAATGTACGTTGTTTGATAATTTCAGGAGATACAGCCTTCAAGTCGTATGCTTGTCCAATCTGAAATATATGAAAGGAATTGATTCATTTACTGTCGACTCATACTAGAGTCATAATCTCGTAAACGGCTACGGTTCGATTACTTTAGTAGACCCTTAGTGTACATATCTTTTACTAATTCTACACTAAGGAACTGACACTGAGTATTAAATAATGCTATTGTAATTTTCTTTGACAACATAAGTAACCGGACTATTTCATAGCCATAAATTGCTTGTTGACCTGAAAATGGAAGACTAAAGCAGTACGTCAATGTATATGCATAGTAGTCTGCAGCAGTCCCATTTATACCGTTTTGACATCTTTGTTTATTTACTGTACGGATTCAACATGGACCGAATAATCGTCGATTATTAAACCCGGATGTAATTTTACTACTCAATGTAGAATACAATTCTAATATTTTCTTTTTCTACATTCTGCAATTTGGCTATCCTGTTATTTTTTGGGGTGAGTAGTATTGATTTATTTTAATATAATAAATACCCTGGACAAATAATGTAGGTGTTCATAAAAATGGTCAAGATTATAGTATTCACTTTTAGTATATACATAAATGATTGCAGTAGGTTACCTTAGCCATCGCCTCAATGAACACAATAGTTGGTGTCAACATGTTGATGAGGGGGTGTTCGCTCGCGCGGTAATCCCACGGGAACGTGTGGTGGTAGTTGTGGAAACCTTCCACGCAGAACATCCACACTGCAATGTTCTCCCGAGGATTCAATGACCTTTTGACAAAAAAAATCGATACGCTTTTAAAAATCTTACATAAATAACATCAGTATTTATTTTGTAATTCAAAATTTGAGCGTTGCAATTGTTTTTTTTTTTTTATCTAAATTTTATCTTAGAATTTAGATTATTGTTTAACGGTTATGTGTATAACTATTGGGGTTATAGATTTTCCAATTGCAACTACTGTATAACAATATGATTGTGTGGAATTTATAAAAAAATTTAAATATAACACTCTTTGTACTCTTAACCTTTTTGGATCGTTGCCAACATGAGAATTGTCGAGAAGTCGTTAGAACAGACGACGAAGGATAAAGGATTTTATTACGCGATGTATGAAATATGCCATCACGATGAGGTAAATGTATTTTTTGTACGTCGTAAAAGTAATATATGTTTGCCCGTATCTGATGAATATTTAGTGCCTTTTATGTTTTACGATTATTTATGGCTGAACCAAGGGCGTGCCGGCCTATGACCAAGGTCTGGAAGGACCACGATGATCAAGATCTAGCCGATCTAGTGACTAGCCGATGTTACATCATCAATATTTTGTGGTCCAATTTTTATAGAAAAATTTATAAATCTTTTTTTGAGTTGTTTTATTTTTACGATTCTCTATCACCTGCCCCCCTGCCCCGCTTAGCGACGCGATTGAGCTGAACATATTGGATTTTTAGGGTAAAATAGAAATGCATTTCTTCTTCTAAACCACGTCACTCCCACTGCTGGACCTAAGCCTCCCCCAAAGATCGTCTCGATATAATGGGTCATTTGCAACCCGCATTCATTTAATACCGCAAAATGTATAATACCGAAAAAATATATGTGCAAGTAAATAACTTGCACATTTGTGAGTTTATTATACTAGCAGTAATAATTTATAAAGTTTGCTCGCATTCGTTGCTCTGAAAAGAAGCAGATGTGCTTTTTATTTCCATTTCGGTAATAGTTGAATGAAAATAACAATAATCCTTTTATTTCTTTTGCTCGAAAAACAAGTCTGCATGTGGAGAAATAAGAATTTTTGTGGCGTTGAATGCATTTTATGTAGATATTGTGACGTTTTCTAAAGTAAGCAATTTTATTCATAATATACATAGACTTACTACTAGCTTTGTTAAAAGTTTATTGTCATCTGTTCCGTCCAAATTCGATGATAGGTGGGATCGTGGTCAATGCCGGTTAGTACATTAAAAAAAAAAATCTGTAAAAAATTCAATCTGTATACATAATCTAATCTTACTTGTCATAGGGTCTGTATCCGAACTTATGGGCGAAGCTATTAACGCTCCAGACTACATTGATGCCGAAAGTATAACGTAGGATGGTCGGTATGAAGAAAGCGTTCGTCCAGGTCTCACCCCACAGATACACGGGGAGTATAGTAGGCAACACGAAGCACAGGATTGGCATCATCTTCATGTAATGTCTGTTAATTTATTGAATTGGTGTTATTTTATGACGAAGAGGTAAAGCTATATTGTTAGCCATTTTGAATTGAAACAATTATTTCATAAGACTTACTTCTTCTGGAACATGACTACTGGGTCTTCATAGAGATCGCTTAGGTCGATACGTTTTCCGCCCTCGATGACTTCTGGACTCTTCTTGCAGCAGAGCCAGCCCATGTGTGAGAAGAACAGACCGCGTTCGGCGTTGTGCGGGTCGCCGTCCGTGTCTGCGTATTTGTGGTGCGTGCGGTGGTCACGCGCCCATTCAAAGATGCTGTCCTGGTGTGCCACGATAACATTTTTTAACATTTTGTTCAGAACTGTATTGTAAATTTGTAACCTGTTATTTTAGTTTATGTAATTGGCAACTTGGATCGAGATGTTATGGTGCTTCGCTAAGCTGGCTTCCTTTTTTTTTTTATATATTGAAAAAGTTAGCGCTTGACCACGATCTCACCCGATGAGGTGAAGACGTGGTTTAAAGATGGTACGCGCTAGCTTTGTAGATGCCTATTCACTCTACTCTTGAAGGCCCCCACATCGTACTTGGACGGAAAAACTGACGCCGGCAACTTATTCCAATCCTTAGCAGTACGCACAAGGAATGATGATTCCTTTTGCCACACTTTTGTATCATGTTTGTGTCTGGTGTGTTTCATGTTTTTTGAACTATGTGTGGTAATAAACGTTTTTTTTTCTTTCTTTTCTATATATCGGTCTATAAATTTACCGGAGAAAAGTTCCTGATTTAATTCAGGTATTTATAATATAACCTATTTTAGGAAAAAGCTTAAGAAGTGTATAAAATTTTAATTTAAATAGGTTACTGAGTCACATAGGACTACATTTACTCCTCTCATTTGATAAGCTAGGACGTTCCTCAAACCAAAACCAACACTGTCAAGATATATCATTTTCCTAAAGTAACACGTTAGTATACTTGATACAGTAAACAATTTTCCAAGCATAAAAGTCAATAAATGTATATTAAACTTTAGCAAGGATTTATTCGGCAGGCTTTTTGCTTTATAGCGGTAGTAATTGCTTTCCTCCGGGTCGTAAAGTCAATTCCATTAAATTGAGAAAATGACTCGATTCCATGTAATATTGCTACTGCCAACGGTTGCCATAAAAATAATTAAAAGTATGAGTGTGTGTATTGTTTTTATTAACTGAAATTATTGTTTTCTTTCATACGAGTTAAAGTTTTATGAAAGACCTAAGTTTGATGGAACATATACTTTGATATTAATGAACGGATTTTTTACTAGTTTAGGCGTGTGACTGGTCTTAATTATTTTTTTAAATTAAGGTGGCCAATCAAAGGTAAACTTAGGTGGCAGGTTATTTAGAAATGGGAGACTCTACTTTATATTCTTTTCTCTTAAATTTATTACACTTTACTCTTTATTACACTTAATATGATTTTCAATTAATCAAAAGCTTTGCTTATATTATGAGTTTGCTATATTTTACAGTAAAATCTGTAAAATATTTTTTCCGTCACAAAATTTTGAGTTATCAATGTGATTACAAAATTAGTTTACAAAAAAATAGGACAAATTATTTATCGTTTCCCAAATTTTCAGTCAGAATGAAATTGTAATTTTTAATCTTAATAAAAAATAGTTTTTTAACGTTTAAAAATTCTAAGGCAATTTACACCAAAGCGTTAAAATATACCAAATTCCTTTTGGTTTTGGCACATTTAATTAATTTACCGTTTTAAATGCTGTGAGATTTTAAAACTACGCTCAGCGCAATTCCGGATTTTTCATGAAATTGAAATTGACCAAGATGTGACCCAAATACGAGATTCGTCATTAAGCTGAAGTATGGAGGTTCGAAAAAAAATTTGAATTGCAGTTGAATGAAAATTCAACGAAATGTACATTTATTATCATTTAACATTTTTGTCGAAATTTAAGAGAATGTAATGAAATGTATGTTTTGTTGATTACTTTTTATATATATTACTACTATTTTAAAGTCTAGCAACATCTGTTATTACTTTTGTAGTTTTTAAATAAGGCGTTATTGATTTTGTTGGTATGTAAAGTTATAAAACGCACAAACCTGGAATCCCATAGTTTGCCAAATCATTAAGACGATCCTCAAAGGAGTTTTTGCTTTGAAGCATCTGTGCGTCCACAGCCGATGAGATCCGGCACCGATGCCAATTGCACACATAAGGTGTACAGCAAACGCTGAAATGTAACACACGATTCAGTTAATTCTTTTTACCTTACGGTAGCTCCTCTAATATGGCTTTAAGGTTTACCAGTCAAAAGATGTGAATGTCATCTTCATCACGTATTTGATGGACAAATTTTTGTCAATGAGTTTGAATAATTTTTAACAAAAAATATAAACTTGACATATTTGTCAATAAAGTATTTTATTAACGTAGTTTTTCTTTTGTTATTCTTTCTGTTAAGTTAATAGTATTGGTCGCTTTTAATTGGTCTTTTAGAACTTACCGAATACATTCGTTTGCCATTTAGCAGAAGTGAATGCTAAATACAATCCATAAGCTGAGCTTATATGTAGGAAGAGGAACCAGAATATATTGAACCAAACATATTCATGCTTCTTAGGCGTGGCCTTCTTTAATTGGGAAACATCTTTATCAAGGCCGAGGTCAGGAGTTTGGGTGTCCGTTTCGAACACAACTCCACTCGGTATTGGATCCACGTTTGGCGGCATATTTCTGATTACACAAAAAATGTCATAATATTCTCCTTAGAAATACAGGACAAATTAAGGTAATAAAATATAATTATTTATTTTAAAATATTATTGCGAAAAAAAAATCGTTAGGTGGGAACAGTACGTTTTAAAATCTATTCTTAATTTGTTGTCTAATTGAAATATTTTATAGAAATAGAAATTGTTACTTACCTAGATGTAAAAGACAGACTAATTTGTTCCAGATTAAACATTCCTATTTATACATACAGTAAACAATCGAACCCTTGTGTAAGAGTTTTCAATTGTTTTGATATAGGTGACCCGAATGTCGAAATGTATAAATTCATGAACTCATTAGAATACAAATTTAATTACATTAACGCTAACACTTTGCAATGTTAGGTACGTTTATATAAATTTGTGTTCATTTTAATCTTAGGGTCCAAAACATCATCAACCTTAACACCCAAGTTAGAATTTCATGTTATAGGTAATACGGTTGAGGATATGATAGTATATTAAGCTTGTACATATTTAAATGACATAAATATATTTAGTGGTAACCGCATAGTTAGTTACTAACCGGAATCCCGTACGCTCAAGTCTCGTAATATCCGTTACAGAAACCCAAAGACGTTTGTACAACCTATAGTTGTTTGCTTATGTACAAGGATTGCTCAAAAAGTGCAGTTTCTCGGGGCACTGTGAAATGCATTTATATTTTTTCCTTTAAAGACATTTATAAAAACGTGATAGAGCCAGTACTAACTGCACTCTCTTTGTCACAAAATAAACACGAAAAGTATTTGTAATTTTGGCAATTAAAGTTGGCTTAATAGTGTATCATATGTACTACATATATATTTAGGATAATATATAACATATTATGTACCTACCTAAGTTCTTAAATAACAAGTTAGTTGAATGCGACGTAATAGAAAAAGAAAATGAAATGCTATCGATTAACAAGCTAATTTCAAAGTTAAATTACAAGCTGTATTTATAGCGACGATACGTCTCCGTAACGACCACAATTAAGCTCCGACGTCGAGCCTGTGTCGTTGCAAGCACTGAAAAATAGACCTAAGTCTTTCTTTATTAGCTCCTCTATCTCTTTTTGCAATCTCCACGATATGAGAAACTTTTATAGTGGTAATATTGTTCTTGATCAATGTAGAGGATGGAAAGACACGAGCGGTAATTTGGAATAATTTAGAACAGAATTAAAAATGAAAACAATTGAATAAAAAGGTGAAAATAAACGAGAAGCACTCACTTTGAAGAGAGTATATTTTACACTGATACAATTTTATATAAAAAGAAAGAAAAATAAAAAAAATGTTCTATATTTAAAAATATAAAAAAATAAATAAAACATATTAACAAAGATGTCCGATTGCATCGGCACTAATGAACTTATTATCCTTGTAAAATATACATACATAAATTATTACCTTTGGATAATGTAGTTGGTTAATAAAAAATTTTTTAGTACTGCCTGAGTTTCTGTATGAATAAACAACTTGTTTTTTTTTTACTAAAAATCTTCATAATTCAGTTACGGTAATGGTAAATATATTGCATATTGTTAAAGTATGTTATCGTCTTACTAAGATTATTCTAAGCGTAATACATATTCGTAGAATCAGTGCCCTCTGTGGACGTCGCGTCGCTCTGATTCATTCCTACAATGAAATAGATAAAACTACGCTTCGTGTTACAGTTATCCGTCGGATTTTCTTTAATCCTTCATTCCTGTATCGTATACAGGACAGGTATTACGTACTTGTACCTTTTATAACGTGTTTTTTTTTAGTTCGTTTCAATTTTTGAAAATTATTTTGGGGTACAAAGTTAATTGATTAAAATAATCTACAAAATCGTGACCGTGTTTTACCGATAAAATAAAGTATGCCTAGTATTTTTCTAGACTATTTTCGATTATTTCTACTCTTATATCTCAAAATTCAACAACAATAACTCACACCCGTAACCCAGACCGATAAGCAGACACCACGGAACTCCATTATCCTGGAAAATTTATGTTTGCAGATGAGCTAAAATAGGCATCTTAGTATTTTTTAAAGTCTTATTTTCAAGTTGCCATAAATTACTTTTATGAAGCAGTTACCTAATGATAAAAAAAACTTACGAGCTATGAGGACTTAAGTATTATGAAAGTTTCTAGAGTGTTGACACAATGAGGAGAAGTTTAGTTACTTTCGTGATGTCTTAATGCATAAGGGATTTGGGAAAAGTTTTAATGGGACTTGTTTGTCAATAATAAATAATGTGAGCGAGCGAAATTAGTTTTTAGAATATAATCCGAGCGACTTATAAAATAAAAACAAGGATGAAACATGGATTAATTCTAACTTAAAATGCGACTACATTACTTCCGTTGGTGTAGCCCACTGAATAAACTTCTTCCTGTAAACAGGAAGAAGTTTAGTCAGGTTTACCTCTTCCATTGCTGAGGTTTATTGGTGTTTTGAAGGTCAAATAACCAGCTAAAGACAATTCCTTAATACCACGATGAGGTTCTTTATATAATAAATAAAGATAGCAATAATATTTTTCATTGAAGTAGGCATCGTACACAACATCTAGTGAAGACAAATACCTAAACAAAGCGTTAGGATTGGAAAAGCAAATTCGTTGAGTAACTGGGACACAGACCGGAAATTTGTTTACATTCCATTTCGGCAAAGCTCCCGAGTGGCGACCGATCCCCGGAGTACGGCATCACATTATTTGACGATAAACATGAATTTCGTACAACGTATATATGTCAATTTAGAGTATCAATCATTTTTTAACCCGTAAAACCTGAATTGCTTTGTTTTACTGCGTTAATATTTGATTATGGAAATAACGTTATTTACTTTTGAACCATTGGTTTTCTTATTTGCTATATAGATTTATTGAGAAGGTGTAGTGGGAAGGTGTAATTGCTCATTGACCACCTTCATTGATGTTCTACCGTTGCCCTTATTGAGAGTTCATGGTGACAAGATTTTAGAAGTGGGAGCATATATTATATTAAAATAGTTTATCAAAATAAAAGTAGAGAGAGAAAATGTTGCATTTAACATTACAAAGTAATACTCAGTTCCATTTGTTCAGTTGTACATTTGTATTGTTAAGCAAAAGTATCAAAGTGGAGCGAGCTAACGTCAACGCGGCGTGGGATTAGGATTACGGCGTCGTCGCCGCAACTTGAATCCTATCCAGTTGCTTGTTTGTTTCTATTTTATCTACACTCTATTTCATCTGTATTTACTAACAGTAAGCTGTAATTTGAGTTAGTTTAACGTTGATTAAACTTGATTTTGATGAATTTTAAAAATTTAAATATTAGTCCTCATTAGGTTTGATAAATGTCATATTTTACGCATGTCAGTAACGCTATTAACAACTTAATTACTATAAGTGATCAATTATTAATTTCATGTAATTAACTTGTTAAATCGGTCGACCTGATTTCAAGATAGGTATGCGCACTTGCCTCACATACCACGGCAAGATCGATACCTGAACAGATTCAGGTTAAACCACAACTATGTACGGAGACTGTAACAAATACCGGGCGGATCTTGGTATTTCGAACTTCATTATAAACTATTAAACACATAAAGTTATGTACATAATGAATAAATTGCTCAAAGGTGGAAAAATATTAAAGCAGCAGAGCAGCAGTTGAAGAGTCTGATGTGAATAATACTATACTATACTGCTGGCTATACAGTTAAAAAGCTATTTTGAATCATTTTCTAATAAGATTTTTAATTTTTGAAGACGACTTTTTCACTTTGTGTTTGATATCCATTTTCATTTCATACATTTAGCATAGTAATTTGTAAGGACATCCAAAAGACTACTTCGTTTAAGATATTACTCACAAAATTGATTGAAATTCCGACCGCGTAATTAACTTTTGCTATTTCGTTGAAAACTTTCTCTCTGTAACAGTCTTCTTCAAATTTGGTATTACGAAGTTACTTCTGAACTCCCATTTTAAAATCTAATTCAAATTGCGAAATTAGCAAATTATATAATTCAAGGTAATTTATCATGTCTACTGTAAAATATTATTTTATACTGAATTCATAAAATTACTATTATTATTACTTGCCAATTATACTTTGGAACAAAAGAAAAAAGAATAAACATGGTTCAGTGAATTAGTGACCAATTAGGCACATCAAATATCAAATAATAAATTTCAATGTCCTTAAAAATGTTGAAATACAAAAAACAAAAAAAATGCAATATAAAAATTTACGCTTTAATATTGTTTCCTAAAACAATAAACGGAATTATTGATAAAGGTAAACATAATAGCTATTGGTATTTGAAGAACTTTTTGTCAACAATGATCAAGAATATCAAGTAGAGGGGAAAGTTATAGAGAATATGTTCACCGTTTAAGCCTTGAGGTGTAATTAAAACTAAACTTATGGTTTAACTTAGATACAAGTATGTAGTCAATGAAAGTTTCTGTAGCTCCCAGAAGTGGTTGTAAAGAAAATTTTAATAAACGCAGAACAATGTCATTAATAATGTTTACTTCTTTGAATCTAACACTTATTAGGTTGGGAACTAAAACATCAACAAACCGATGACTACCGAAATTCGTTTGAATTGTTTACGAACAATGATTATACAAGATCACTTTATGTTATATTAACATACGTAAAATAAAAGATCATTGAGACATCTAACGCCTAAGTTTAATGATATCATTTATTTTTCGTACTACTTTATTCTCTAACAGAACCCCAATGATTTTCAATTCACTTTCTCATTAAGTATTAAAACGGTCATTTGCACGAAGAGCAAATTAAGAATTCCAAGTAAATAGAGAATGAGTCAAGTCCGACGCATTTGAACAGATTAATTTAAAATAGGTCAAGCTCGTCGTCGAGAATTTGAATTCGTAATCGATGAATTAGTCCGTTCGTCCATTACGAAATACGAAGAGAATTTGTTACAAAAGCATTACAGTGACATAGTTCTTATACAAGGAAAGTTTAATATCACATTTAGAACATTTAGTTCTTTAACATCATACACAGTAAAAAAGCTGCTTTGTGTGAAAAACTAGTATTTTTTGGTTAGTGTATTAAAGATGTTTTTTTTCGCTACTTTTTACAAGCAGTATAGCAATTCTGGCTACTTACGTTTAATATTTTTCAATATATTATAAAACGTAAATATAGAATAAACTTTTTAATAACATGCACTTACGGAAAGTAAATGAAAACTTAGTTTGTTGGAAAGTATGAAAAGAATTTTGATCTTTTTCCAATAATTTTATGGTACATTTTGCAATGCGGAGTATTCAGAAGGAAGTCCTGTGCATTGGTTGTGAAAGAGACTTGAGTGTTTGTGTGTTGGCGATATAACAACAAATTAACTGAGAGTTTGCCGACTGTCGAAGACGCTGTGCATCGCAATCTTTGACTAAGCGCGAAGTTTGTTTGCTCGGAGCGAAATGCTTTTGCCGATACGTGAGTGAAACCTCTTTGATATTAATTAATTATTTATAAGTTTGTGCGGTGCACGATCAATAACTTTCAGATCTGTTTTCGTTTAGTTTAGTTTTTATAAACAGTAGTGGTCGTCCATTTTTCGAAGTTCGACTAAAATTTATTACCAAAGTTTTTTTTCTAATTTACATTGAAATAGCTTTATGCATTTCTTCTTCACATTAATTATAAAAGTGTAAAATTTTTCGTTCGTTCGTTCTCGTATTTTCCTTAAATAGGGGTAAAAAGTATACGTTTCACGTATTATTCATGAATATAATTTCAAAATAATTACGTATCTAATATGTCAATGTGTAGTGTATGTTTGTATATGTGTATATAGTAGTAGTGTATAATGTATATAGTGTATGTAATATTTAGTGAATATTATGTCCCCTCTGGGAACCTGTCGAAAACTTGTTCAATATCAATTCAATACCTTTACTCAATTCAAAATTTGGTTAAGCTCAAACTTTAAATACATTGTGAGGTGAGTTGTGTTCCATTATAATATTAGAGATAGCCCAGAGTACCTATTAACAAAAATAAAATTGTGTTTTCAAAAGTTTTTCGGATTTAAATCATTAAAATGAAAATCTTCAATACTTTATTATTCGTAGTCCAATAATGAATTGTTATACACAGTTATGTTCACATTAGACATAATGGAATGAAAAAATTTACTGCAAATGAAGTTTACATGTGAAAATTATTATTACAGTGTGGGTTTTTGCTAACAGAATTCATAACTTTGCTTCGCATCTACCGCGAGCTTATGGCTCGTACCGACAGACGGTACAAGTTTTTCATTTAAATTAAATGAACTTTTCCGTTCATTGAACTGTTACTGTATTAAATGAAAATTAAAACAGTATTCATTAAAAATAATATGTTACAGCATAAAAGGCATACTAACTTTTTTACTATTTTCTTTGGGTCAGGAAAGTTTGAATTACTTTCTGAACAACCTATGATAGATATCATTGTATTCTTATGATTATTTATCAACTAGCTGTCACCCGCGACTCCGTCCGCTCGGAATTAAAAAACTTACTAAGTAGCCTATGTGTTCTTCCAGACTATGTTCTATATCTGTGCCACATTTCATCAAGATCCGTTGAGTCGTTCCGGAGATATCTTCTAGACTTCGGAGACATCCATCTATCCATTCATCTAAACTTTCGCATTTGTAATGTTAGTAATATGAATAAATACTACCTCATATTCATACATATTTTATAACGCAAGCAATGTATTAAATATTACATTAATTTCAATGTCCTACAGTTTTATTCCATCCCATAAATATTTAGTAAACAAACAAACACTACAGCTTCCAAATCGATTCGTTTTTGTTTGTCGCTGTTGCGAGCTCAATTACAATCTGTTCTAAGTTAGGATTTATCACTATGATCCGTGAATTTGGAAAACGTATTTGTAAAACCATATAAATGACCTAGCGATCCTCTTTTTATAACACGCATTTTATTTTTAAAATAGTATTTGAGATTCTTCAATTTTTTTACATTTCAAAATACATAACAAAAATATTATTTACAGAGTAACTTATGTCTTTTTTATCTATCTCTCATTCGCATAATTTTTGTGACATGCCTCCATGCCTTCAAAGAGATAAAAATTACATGATTTTTAATCCATCTTACTGTGACTAACGATTAATTCATTTGAGTGTCATACAAGTAAAAAAAACTATTTAAGAACACTTAAATTATAATCGGAAACAGTACAATATAAACAAAAGGTTTTTATTTAGTACTTAGCAAAAATAATTAGCGAACTTTCCTTACTTCGGGAACTATTTCAATAAAACGATCTCGTACAAATTGCTTTGACGTCCAATTTATAGCCTTTCTCATATTTTATTACACTTGCTTTTATCAGCACTGCACTGATTTGTAACGATTTTGGTACGGACTCTTATAAGCTATCATATGTATGTTTGTATTCATCCATTTAGCTCCTGTCCGTCCACTGTTGGACGAAGGTCTCATCCATTTATAGCAAGAAGGAATTTAAGGAGGAAGAGGAAGAAGAAAGAGAAGAAGAAGAAGAAGAAGAAGAGGAAGAAGAAAAAGAGGAAGAGGAAGAAGAAGATGAAGAAGAGGAAGAAGAGGAAGAGGAAGAAGAAGAAGAAGAAGAAGAAGAGGAAGAGGAAGAGGAAGAGGAAGAGGAAGAGGAAGAGGAAGAGGAAGAGGAAGAGGAAGAGGAAGAGGAAGAGGAAGAGGAAGAGGAAGAGGAAGAGGAAGAGGAAGAGGAAGAGGAAGAGGAAGAGGAAGAGGAAGAGGAAGAGGAAGAGGAAGAAGAAGAAGTAGAAGAAGAATAAGAAGAAGAGGAAGAGGAAGAAGAAGAATAAGAAGTCTCCCACCAACCACCATTATATATGTGACTCTTTGGCCAACTTGGGACGTTTTTTAAGAGTCGCCGACCAACCACCATTATATAATATATGTGACTCTTTGTCCGTCTTGGGACGATCCTGTAAGAGTCTCCCACCAACCACCATTATTTATGTGACTCTTTGTCCATCTTAGGACGTTTCTTAAGAGTCTCCTACCAACCACCATTATATATGTGACTCTTTGTCCATCTTAGGACGTTTCTTAAGAGTCTCCCACCAACCACCATTATATATGTGACTCTTTGTCCATCTAAGGACGATCCTGTAAGAGTCTCCCACTAACCACCATTATATATGTGACTCTTTGTCCACCTTGGGACGTTTTTTAAGAGTCTCCCACCAACCACATTTATTTATGTGACTCTTTGTCCATTTTAGGACGTTTCTTAAAAGTCTCCCATCAACCACCACTATATATGTGACACTTTGTCCATCTTAGGACGTTACTTAAGAGTCTCCCACCAACCACCATTATTTATGTGACTCTTTGTACATCTTAGGACGTTTTTTAAGAGTCTCCCACCAACCACCATTATATATGTGACTCTTTGTCCATCTTAGGACGTTTCTTAAGAGTCTCCCAGAAGTAGAAGGTGGAAGTAGTAAGAACTAGAAGAAGCAGAAGTAGAAGTAGAATTGAAAGTAGAAGTAGAAGGTGGAAGTAGTAAGAACTAGAAGAAGTAGAAGATGAAATAGAAGTAGAACTAGTAAAACTATAACTAGTAGAAGAAGAAGTAGAACCAGAACATCCATGCAACATCTTACTGTGACTAACGATTAATTCATTTGAGTGTCATACAGGTAAAAAAAATAAGAAGACTTCATTTATAATCGGAAACAGTATAAAATAAACAAAAGGTTTGTTTTATTTAGTACTTAGCAATAATAATTGGCGTCCACTGTTGGAGGAAGGTCTCATCCATTTATAGCCAGAAGGTCTTTATGTGATCATGCAGTTGTGACCTATTACCAAGACAAAGTGCATTCGCTCTGAAGCGATACCTTAGCGAACTTCAAAAATTATTAGAACTGACAATAACTTATGTGATCGTCTCGTATCAGTTCCATACATTTTTGAACTTCATTATGGAATCGTTTCGAAACGAATCCATTTTGTCTTGGAGCATAAAAGATTCATAAAATTCGTATTTTTCTCCAGATTTTCACATGAAAATAAATTTATTAAATAAAAATAGTTTTATTAAATTACTACTTACTGTGGTAATTTTTTTTTTCATATAACTGTGATTTGTAGTAATCTGTTTTACTTCAAGTAAACGTCTCATGTCGTCCCAGCGTGTTATTACTCTGCTAAATAATCGCAGTGTTCAATCAAACGGAAGTTAACGCTGATTTATTATACAGCGAAGCCACAGGATTGATGAGGCTACTGTTAATTGGTTTTTAGGACCTACTGCTTATTCTTATTATATCAGACAGTATGAATTTCATCCGTAAATCATTTCCTTCTTAATCCATTGTAATTCAGTTCTCTTAGTAATGTGTAAAAGTTACTTAAATTAAACACATTTTCTCAAAATTATGATTACGCATTTAAATAAATCACCAATAATTTGAAAGATAGTGAGCTACTCAATAATCAATTCGTTGACTACGATGGTAAGTACTAAAATAAGATATGCATGTATTTATGCACGTACTTTTGAAAGTAATATAATTTTTGTCCAAATTTATATAACCTTCGGGAACCATTCTATTGTTTCGGAGATCGAATTAAATGAATGAGCGATGTTGGTAACTCAGTGTGTCCTCTCGTACGGTCACTTAATTGATTACTTTATTAAATTGAATTTTGCCCGAGCTCCATCATGGCCGATATCGATTTTTGTATCCGATACTCTCGATAAAAAAACAATAGCTTTACGTGATTAATTGAGTTTAATATGTTAAGAGTATGGTTTTAAATATTAAAGTTGATGAGAAGAAATGGTTCGATAGATTAATGAAATGGATGGTAGATGAATGGAGAAAATCTTGCAAAGCAATAAATTGTGTAACCGTTGTTTGATAAATATAACTTCATCTCAATTGAATTTCCTTAATATTCACACTATTAAGCTTAAGAACGTAAGATGTGTATTGTCATTCTGAATTCGACTTGCTGCTAGAGGGATGGTTCGTTTGAATAGCTTTGCATAATTTTACGTCATGTCGCTGCACATTATTTCATGTCACCGCTACTATGCGCTGCGTCATTGGATACATAGGAAATTGCACAAATCTTTACTTAGTTCTCTCTGCATTTTGTACCGTATCTACCATGGGGAGTGCTCAGAAGAATTGTTTGGAACAATTCCTGCCGCCGAGTTCCGTCATCGGACGACCCGACAGACCGCCAAGTTCCATCCACACCATCTCGATGGCTGGCAATCCACAACCGAGCGGTTTTGGCGCCGTTTTCTATCGCGTACCTCCGCGTTATGGAATGGTCTGTCCTCGGCGGTATTTCCAAACCGCTACGACTTATGGTCTTTTAAGAAGCGAGCGTATCACCATCTCAAAGGCCGGCAACGCATCTGCGATTCCTCTGTTATTGCAGATGTCCATGGGCGTCGATGAACACCTTGGTGTTCCCGCTGTTCGTTTGCCCACTTCTCATTAAAAAAAAAACTTATATTATAAATCCGAAAGTATATATTTTATGTCTGTTGTTATTTTCCTCCCTTATAGAGGTTTGTCTCTAATACGAGTTTCTGGCGTATGGTAGTCTATCAGGACCGGACAATGACTCTCGCTTATAGAGGTTTTTCGCTTATTTAGTTCCCGATTATCCAGGTTCGATTGTAACTGAATTTTAATTTTACAGTAATATTTCGTCATGTTGAAACGAATAGTGGTCAAGTGAGTAATTAATTAAAGTGCTTTGAACGTATAGTGGTCACTTGTATTGTTCAGTGTACTCTGCGGTTAAATAAAATTAATATAACTGCTTTATAGTGAAATGTAAAATCAATAGCGTTCATTATTCCATTTATCATTACGTTTTATATTAACACTGATTGCGAATGTGACACGATGAAAACATTATGATAAAAAAGTAATCAAATTTTTATTTTTAATGTATTCAGAAAGTATAGTATTATTTTTTATTTAATATTAAAACTACAATGTATTCTTTGCTCTGTATATATGCAAAAATATATGAACAACATGGTTTCGTTGAATTTTCTGTATGACAAAAGACGGTTAAACAAAACATGTTGCACAAAGCGCGGTCTGCCTCGCTTCTACCTATATTGAGTTAAAAACCTATACAGTTTGTTCACAGAACGTTAACGTTATGGTGCAGAATAATCTTTATATATATATAAATATATAAATAGATTAAATATTACATAACATAATAAAGTTAAAAGATAATTTTCTTCTGCTCATTGTAAAATTATAGCAAGGGCCTAATTTTTGTTACTATTTCTAATATACTAATGAAATAGGTACAGGGATCGATAATAATTCATGCTATTGGTGGTCCTCAGCTCATATGTTAACACAGGGAAGCTCGGAGCCTACCCAAATTAGGGGCGACCAAATCATAGTCAACCACATATTGTGGTTTCATTGAGTTCACTTATGTGATCACCCGTGTCACACCCTTCGCTGATAGGCGCAGGTTACATCACGATGTTTTCCTCCGAAAATCGAAAACACATTGGTACATGGCGGGATTGAACCTGGACGTGTAGGTTTCGGTCCAGTCCGGTTAAGCGCTTAACAACTGCGTATAGACGGTTATGTACCTTTAATAAAGAAATTAAGGTCCGTTAAATTAAACAGGTAGTAGGTAAATAACATACATCCGAAAGCTTAAGTAAGAAGAGGAAAAAACGTCACGTAACTTTGTTAAATTCTTGATGAGGGTTAGAAAGAGATTATAATAAATAAAAGGTTCATTTTGAATGTGTATTTAATATTTTAGTTATTTTAGGTTAATGTTTTAGCCAAACTTTTTCAAACGAAAATTCGATGATTTTATACTTATCCAGGAGGTAAGTTGCCATTTTTAAAGCACGTAATAATGTCTTAAAGCTATATAATACTGCAATAAAAATAAAAAAATATTAAAGTATGTAAATACTAGGATATGAGGACAAATAAAAGATGCAATTTGTTATAGTTACTTAAATATATCTCTAATATATGTTTTAGTAAATTGGGAGTCAGTTAGTGTAGATTGTTACCGTTAAATCAATCTGAGTACGGTTTTAAGATCGTCAATACTTATTGCCATGAAATGTTTTCCTTCAAATATTTATTTTAAGATTGTTTTGTAAACGATTTTAAAATTTGTTTTCTATTCTATAAAAGTATATTACATACTCTTTCAAAGTTCACATCCTTTGATGTGAACTTTGAAAGAGTATGTAATGTTCGATTGAATTCAGAGCAAGGATTTAAATTCACTTTGATTCATATTCTTGATACTTGTATTTCGCAACAAAGATTTGAAGAGAACCTGCGCCAATGCTGCTGTCATAGTTCTTTGTCACAAAGCAATTATGATTAAGAAGTGTTTGTGGAACGAACCCGGGTTCGTTCTACAAACACTTCTTACTAACCTCACTGCACTACATCCTCTTTAAACATCATGATCGTGGTCAAGCGCTACTTTAATCACTCGCGCACTCATTGCATTATATTTTCTGTGGAATTCCTAGACTCAGTCTTTGATATTGTACGCGCGGGTCTCAATAATTTTATTTAAAAATTCCAAGCAGAGAAATGTTTGCTATTAACATGTTTAAAATATGGTATTTTTCATTACTGAATAACGTGGAATTTAATTTAAAAATAAGTTGTTGCTGTGGAAATTGCTTTCTTTTGAAAGTACGATGAACGAATACAGTTGAAATATAATTATAACTGTACTATAATTTGTATATTAAATTGAATTAAAATTAAAATTGAATAGTTTATTATTGCATTTAGTGTAGCCGTATAATGTGAAATATTCGTAGTTAGAGTTAACTTCATTATTACTTTCAGTAAATGCTGGTCGACTTTCAGTTGACTAGCACGTGGCAAAAACGTTTATAAAGTTATATTAGTTTAGAAGTTTTAATTAAATAATATATATGCTCTGTTCCTGTGCTATTTTGTTGGAATACTAATTGAATATGCAAGTGAATCGCACCGGTGGGCGGTGTTGTAAAGTTCATGAACTCTGCCAACTACACCAACATTGAAAATTTTATAACTTTAAAATTTTTAACCTCTTAAAATTATCACATGTTTTCTAACCGGTACTAATCAACATACTTACGAATACTTCGGAGAGGATGAAGTATTAAGCGGACATAAAAACGACTATTTAGAGATTGTCTTTTTCAAATGTAAAACAAAACATCAATAGTCAAATTATTAAGGGTACGTACATCCAAATATTTGTAAGTTCGAATCCGCAATTGCACTATTGCCGTGAAAATTAAGCTAGCAAAACTCCATGATTAAAAAAAGAATATATAATTGGTATATTTCTTTTAAATACGGTACTATTTTACATTAAAATAGTATTTTTAAAACAAAGGTTATTATTTAAAATAATAAAGTCTTTATAAAATATAAAGCGGCAAGTCATCCGCAGTGTGAAATATTTAAAACTTTTAATTAGATTCTGGATGGCGAGAGATCCTTTATTGTTAAATGCCCTCCAGCCTTCGTCAAAGAATTAGCGAAATTGCATAAAGCTTTTGTGCCTGACACTGAGGCTTATGGAATTTCATTATTTTATGCCCTCTTAATGTCCTAGCCTCTTATAACTATTGTCCCAGTGTTATTAAATGATAATTTGAGATTAAGATCCAAGGAAATAGAAAAAATAAAAGGTGCTAAGATGTGGATTAAACTAATATATTGCTTTAATAAGTGTACCTTTTACATAATTATGATTCGTTATTATGTGTCTTAACACATCCTATATGTACAAACATTGATGCATGTAACAGTATTTAGTAAAAAAAAAAACAAAAATTTTAAACTACTATTTTGTAAACTTTTTTTTTATTTACTCGTATAATGAATAACTAGGTTCATCAATAAATCAAATTTAATGAGGATTTCCAAATGAAATGTTTTAATAAAATCGAGTTAAAGCGAAATTCTCGAACCTGGGTGGAATTTCAATCAGTTGTGCGAGCGATCATTTAGATGAAGTGGCTAATAAGTCTCTTCTAAATCACCATCCTTAATGTCTTCGTTGTAAATGGGTTTTTAACGTGACACTTATAATCACCAATAGCTTATTTATCAAGGGTCAATAGCATATTGTTTGGCCTAGAACATATTTCATTACAAGATCTTCTTCTTCGTTCGCTTGGTTGCTTCGTTGGTATAGTTAAATATTAGTATCTAACTTATTTCAATAATCTCATATCTAATCATTTTAATATATTTTTTTCATACCCGGATATAAAAAAAACAGTTCTAAAAATAACAGTTCCCATTTATCTAAGTACACAATATTTCTTTTTAAATTGTATATAACGTGTAAATACAAACGTGACGCATGAGGTTTAGGATTGAGAGTGCAATCACTATTCCAAATCACGTACCGAATTGAAACGCGTCAGCGTGGTATTGCTTTGAAGGACAAATGATAAAGTACCTCTTTCCTCTGTGTGACATATATAACGTGGTATATACTTTAATGTCACTTCATATATGATGTTTTTATCTTTATATTTTACTTTTTACTTAATATTATAAATACGATAGTTTAGAAGGATGGATGTATGAATGTTTCTTAGAAGGTATTTCCATAATTGTTGCCTATATCTGGATGAAATTTGGTACAGATGTAGAACACTATCTAGAAGAACACATAAGCTACTTAACAAGTTTTTGTTTTAATATCGCGCTGAAGAAGTCGCGGGCAAACGCTAGTATATAAAAAACTTCAGGTTAAATAAAGATAGCTATTAGAAACCATTGAATAATCAAGAAGATAACCATAAATACTATTGATGTATTAATTTTGGATTTTATAATTAGTCATACAGCAAAAAAAAGTGTTAGATTTTTCAATAAAGCATTTCATTTCCAACGGGTAATGCAGCACAAAGGCAATAAGTTATTTCACAACTCGTTACTAATATGGTGTCGTTTATTACTAATACAACGTGTATTAGTAGTCCGACATTATATTATTTCTATTATTAAACATTCTCTTTACTTATATATAATCTTGCTTTATAATTGTTATATGTGTATTATTATAATAAATAAAGACAACTTAATGATTGCATTAATTCATTGTCATATTCCAATTGCTGAAACATTCAAAAAAAGTTTTAAAATTTTAACAAATGTAGTTTTACACAAAGTCTTTAATTTATAGCAATACTAATACCGAAATAGAGACTTATAGTTAATTAAACAATGTATAATTACATTCTAAAAAGAAAATATTAAAAATAGATATAATCAAAAAAATCCCTGTTTTTCACCTCGTTCTAAAACATTAATATTCATCATTCAACACTTGAAATCAATAATATAGGAAACGTTCCGATTGCGAACGTGATTTGAAATAATAATTTAGAGGTATTTAATATTAGGTCCTTACATATGAAATTGGCGTTTTTCGTACTGGCCACTTTAATCACGAATTTCTCCTCTTTGGTAAGGAATTCCAAATTCAAATTTGTACAGCTATAGACTCATGTATTTGTGGTTCGATGACCGTCATTCATTTGTTTTTTTTCTTCTGTTTTTTTCTGTTTGCGTCACTCATTTTACAAAATGGAAAACTTAAAATATCGCATTATTTACGAGTACGAGTTCCGCCGTGGCACTAGTGCTGCGGAAACGACTCGAAGGGTGAATGATGTGTATGGCGGTCGTGTTGCAAAAGAAAACACAGTTCGTTTTTGGTTCCAACGTTTTCGTTCTGGAAATTTCGATCTGCAGAACAAGCCCCGTGGACGGCCTGAGACTCAAGTTGATAATGAAGAGTTGAAGGCTATTGTGGAAGCGGATCCATCGCAAACCACGTCCGAGTTAGCTGCAGGCTGCGATGTTAGTGATAAAACTGTTTTAATTCACTTGAAGCAAATTGGGAAGATTAAAAAGCTTGAAAGGTGGGTACCTCACGAATTGACTGAAGCAAACCGGCAAACGCGCGTCGACTGTTGCGTTACATTACTAAACCGGCACAATAATGAAGGTATTTTAAACCGAATCATTACCTGTGATGAAAAATGGGTTCTTTACGATAATCGGAAGCGCTCAGCGCAATGGTTGGATCCTGGCCAGCCAGCCAAATCCTGCCCCAAGCGAAAATTAACCCCAAAAAAGTTACATGTAAGCGTTTGGTGGACTAGTGCCGGTATTGTTCATTACAGTTTTCTCAAATCTGGCCAGACTATTACGGCTGATGTCTATTGTCAGCAATTGCAAACCATGATGGAAAAGCTAGCGGCTAAACAACCTAGGCTGGTCAATCGCTCCACGCCACTGCTGCTTCACGACAACGCTAGACCACACACTGCGCAACAGACGGCTACTAAATTAGAAGAGCTTCAATTGGAAAGTCTAAGACATCCTCCGTACTCCCCGGACCTTGCTCCAACAGATTACCATTTTTTTCGAAATTTGGATAACTTCTTGCAAGGGAAAAAATTCAACTCCGATGGGGCAGTCCAAATCGCCTTCAAAGATTTTATTGATTCCCGTCCGACTGATTTTTTTAGTAAAGGGATCAATGAACAACCTATGAGATGGCAAAAGTGCATAGAAAATAATGGTTCATACTTTGATTAATTAAATATATTATATTAAAAAATATTCGACTTTTTGTTCCTCCCATACAAAACGCCAATTTCATATGTAAGGACCTAATATTAAGCCTTTGCTTTACTTATTGTGAATAATGAAATATTTATCAATCCTATTTATTTAATTATTTTCGTAGCTTTGTAGCGAACTACTACGCCGTAGATTGTCTACGACTTACCGTAGAAGCACGTAGTTTATAAACAGGAACTTTTTTAGATGATATAATTATAGTAACAGACAATATAAACGAACATAAATTTGAAAAAAGTAATAAAATTTCTCATTTAATGATAAATGTCTTTAAATGAAATGTAGCAATTGCAATGCACTCAGTATTGAAACGATAAGCATTAAAACAGAAGACACAAATAAAATTAAAAATTAACATAAGGTTTAGTTAGGTAAAAACAATGATGTTAATTCGTAATAGAAACATAGCAAAACAATGTTTTACCTTCGCTCTATAGATATAACACTATAGATAGAACAAAATATTCTGTGAATAAAACTTGCTCTTACAAAATCAAGGGCTCAAGTAACCGTTAATTAACAAAGGTGTTTATTGGCTATCGACAATTTAATTTTATCCCAAATACTGAGTGAATATATTTATCAAAATTGTCACATTGTAAACTTAAGTGCAAGTGAAATAAGGTTGATTTTACGTTAACTTCTTCATAAAATGCCCCCGGCTAGCCCACTAGCGTTCTCGCTTCTGAAGGACTTCGTAGTTAAGGTGTCCGGGCCTCATAGTGTTATTATTCAACGGTACTTTTAAAGGTCAATTTCAATCAAAGTAAAGACAATATTTCACTAAAAATGTATTATAAGATAGCTATAATCCTTATATAAAACTGATACTATGATTGTAAGTAGGGGAAAACAAATGCCTTATGTTTGCGATGTCCCGAAATGTGCGTCGTAGCGTATCTCAGTATTTACATAGCTACAAACTTCAACTCTCTCTCTTATTAGTTTCCATTGTTCAAACTTGTTCAAAAAGCATGACGTGTTTTTTTTACAACAGTAAAGACTCTCGGATTTAGAGATTTATACTTAAACCGTTGTGTATTTTGTTTATTCTGTCATTAAGGAACAAGAAATGAAACAGTTGAACAAAATAATTGAAACAAAAACTGTATATTGAAAACAAAGCAAATGAGTATACAAACTTCTCTCGGTTTTGAATTTTGTTGAAAGTTATTTGTTGTTATTGTTTCAACTCTGTCGAACAAGTGAACTCGGCAATCATTATGCGAGTTTATATTCTTCTTATTTCATACGAGGATAGAACAATAATATTGTACATTAGAATACTAGTATACTATAGGAGTATACTAGAATAGTAGTATAGCTATTGTGTCAATATTTGCTCACTATCATGATTGTTTCTGTGCTATCTAGAATGCATTCAAACAATAAATTCTGCTAGTTCCTGTTTTAAACTAGCTTTATTTGTAGGGGTAAGACCGTTTTCTCGTGCGTAACATATCCACTCGTAACCATAATTATTCAAATAATATAACTTAAGTTAGTATGTACACGACATCCAAAATTATCGTCCTTCATAACAATGACGAGGGTCTAAGTGTCAAATAAAGTGAAGTGTCGTCGTTACTTAAATAGATAAGCTGTGAAATTAAACAGGACAAGGAAAAGATAAAATATTTTGTTACCCTTGCAATCAGTCTTTAGCTTTATGTTTATTTTCAAATAATAACTTAGTTTCATAGAAAGATAAGTCCTACGATACTATTATTACTGACTCTGGAGTAAAGTGACAAAATTTCTTCTCCATAGCATAATCTTTAGGCACTCTGTATGTTTTATTGTGAATACATAAGGGTTCACTAATCTTACCTTTCTTAAATATATTGCTCGTTTGCTCCCTTCTCCTATAAATATATGTGTTTATAGGTGTATACGTAATGTAAATATATTCGTCAAGACAATTTTATTTCTACATAAATGATATATTCAAGTTCAAGTTTTCAGACCAATATTAAAATTTAGAATTCATTAAAAGGTGTAGTTAAGCAATGTTTGTTGTTGTTTATGAACAGTTTGTTTCACAATTAATTGCAATATCCTTAAATGTCGATTGCTCAGTGCTGGAAATATGTGTAGCTTTTCTAATATCATGAATTTAATACAAATTATTAATTCATAATTTGAAAACTTGTTAAACACTTGTACAAGTCTGTACTTGACTTAAAGTTTGGCAGAAGTTAAAGATGTTCTTGAGTTACTATTGTCTCTGATAAATTCCTCAGTCCATTAATTAACATTTGAACTTTGTCTTTTCTGCGTATATTTTGTAAAGAATAGCATGAAGTATTACTACAATTTAATGCTCAATATTACATTTAATTTACATTTATATGTCAGTGAATGACAAACAAAAGGTTTAGTGTAAAACGATAAATCCATACCTATTTCTTAGGATCTATGTACATTAAATAAGATATTTCTATTACTAAACTTGAAAATTCGCTTTTAGGCCTTGGAGGCATACTAAGCTCCTATATAACTTTAAGGTATACTACAACCGAAAATAGTTATTTATTAATGCTACGATACATATTATTGTAATAATGCTATAAATTTTGCTTATTATATATTTGTTAATTATGTTTAAATTATTGCAATTTCTTTACTATGAAAATTTTATTAGATGTTACGAGTTATTTTTTATTTATTTTGGTAAAAATAAACTAAGGAATAATTATAAGAGCTCAACATAATGATGATACTTTTGTTCCTATTTGTCGACGCGTATTATAAAATATATTGACACTAATATTTTAAGGCAGCAGAACTTTACAGTAATTATTTCTTGACCTTTGAAATGTAGACAACACCCACGTCCATGAGTTAATAGTCTTACATCAAAGCAAGTTCAAACAATTCATTTAGTAACATGAAATAGACTTTTGTTTGCTTTTGTTAACTGCGTAGCTATTATAATGCGAGGCTTTAAAACTGGAGCACGAAAAAGCCTTTGATACCTATTGTTTATTTTACATTTAATTTTATTAATATTCGTTAGTAATGTTTCGATACATACATGTTTTTTAAACGTAAAAATAAAGTATTTATCAAAATCGACTCATTTGCATTTTATATTTTTTGTAGAGGACGCAAGTTTGTTCTTACCATGAATTTTGTTGAAATTTCCGAAAAACATATTGCTCTCTGTTTATATAAATAAAATGATGGCAATATGTTTTTGTAATGTGCACCAGCAATGTAAATTCACGGTTATAATTATCTGCAATGCTTTTGTTTTATGAGCTTTTTGTTTTTCAAAAGCACTCATTGCGGCGTGAATGCGACTCTGCTCTCTGGCGCTCTGCAATTCAATATAATAATTATATTAAGAGCCTTGTGTATTCGAGGGTGCACCGATTGCTATTCAAATTTCTCAATTCATTTGCCTTATATGAATAAGTAAGAAATGCATGAATTTAAACAGTTTTTAAAAGAACTATCAGCATTTACTTTGGTGGATATTTCATAAAGTTCATCAATCAAATATGCTTTTGTTTATTATATATATATGTCAAGAAATTGTAGGCAAATGAAGTATTACAAAATGTATTATTAAAATTCCAAGATAAGAATTTTTATTTTAAAAAGTACCCTTTTTTGTCAGAGAATGAATAATGTCTGAGTAATAAATAAAATGATTAATTAAAAAAAATTACCATTTAAATCGTCCATTAAATATTACAAAGCGGGACAATTCATAAATCATAACCTTGTCACATTGTAATCGAACAAGAAAACAAGACAGACAACTGAATTTAGGTTAAGGGAAAGCTATAATGGACGTTTGATTAATGGAAATTTGAATAAAGAAAAATGAAAAAGAATATAAATATAATAAGACGTCAAACCGAAATGGCGACTTAGAGATTTAACTATTTTTTTCTAGTTTAATAATTAATAACAAAAGAAAAGAACATAAACCTTATTTTCGTAATAAAATATACCTAGCCCAATATTTAAACATAATTTTTCGGAAACATACTTAATGTATGAAATTTAATGTAAAAATGTAAACAAAAGCCTTAACGTAATATAGATTTTTACCAGAATGCTGTTCATTGTTAGGGAATATTTAATCGCCTTTCATTACGGGGAAGAGTATAATAAAAGTATGCTGACTCTTTGAAGCGTGTTTGGTTTGTACAGAAATATATTTAAATTTTACGTTTTTATGAACCAAAATTATGGTTACTACACTCGATACTTTCCTCGACTACCAAAGACATTGATAAATTATTTTTCTTTTTTATAAAAATATCGCATAATTGTACTTTAAAGTTTAAAATTCCGAACGTGCTCATAAATAAAATCGTAAAAGAATAAAAAAGTCATAGAGCAATTTGTTTTTTGGCTTGTTTTTCACAGATAATGCATGTATAAATGATATGGTTTAGATGAGAACTTAAAAGTAAAAATTCTATATATTATGCTTATGCTTAATATGAATAATGATGGAGATGGTATGGTGCTATTATTTAGTGGATGTTATTATAATCCTGCTGTTGACTGAATTAGGTCAGCTCCAGCCTCGGAATTCATACTATATACTTAACATATACATGAAACTGTACTAACTAGAACATCTGAACAACACATGTTACGTAATAAGGGTTTTAGAATGAAATTTCCGTTAACTGCCCACGGGCACTGGCCAGAATTAATTAAAAGTGTACTCTAACCAAACTCATACCGATTCTAAATTAAAAAATGTTGACAATTTCATAGTTCGAAATTCAAATGTTTTTATAATGATATAACTAATTGATATCTGGTTCAAATAGTGAAAAAAACTGGTAAAAATGTAACCGCAAAAAAATATACATCCAAAGATACCTTTACCATTTCTAATTTGTAGGAAATGTAAAACGTCGTTGAAAATTTTACGGCATTGAAATTTATATGTGAAATTTCAAAGTGAATATTACCGTTACAGAATAACCCTTTTGAAAACTTCTTCAATATATCTATTCACCTTTGTTCCATTTCATGCAAATTGAATTCGAACTGTGCTTGAGTTGAGGAAATTAACTTTAGTTCCTGTATTTAACAATGGTACCGAGCTATGCTTTAATACAATTAAATTTGTCACCGGTAGCTTGTTAGAAACTCACAACTTGTATAGAAAGTTTCTAAAACATATGATAACAAGATTAATTTGGAGAGAACAAGGCCTCGCAACAAAGAGCGATGTCATTGAGCCAACACTTTGAGTGAGTTGACGTACATTTTCTGATACCCTCCTGTTTGTGCATTTGTTTGATGTAGATTTCACATTTGTACATTTTGTCTGGGATAGATTTGGAATTAATTTTTGTAAAGTTCTTTTTGTAAAGGCTCTCTTACCATTTCCATTGAAATTTTCTTTCCTCGATGAGATGAGAAGACGGCAAGGATTTTAGCGCAATGGTCGGTGACTCTGGCCCCTGCTATGAACATTGTGGTAGAGACAGCAATTCTTTCTGAAATATAAATGAATTTATCTTACTAATATTATAAATGTTTATGTTTGGATGGACACTAATAGAACAAATTACGCGATATTCAGTTTTACAATTCAAATAAAAGTTTTCCGTGTTATTATTTTTTGCATGTGGCTTGTTCACTTGCAGTGAACACAGCGCTCGTATTTTTACCGTTGTGTCCATATTGACATGGGTGCGACTGAAATTCATTTTCATTATTTATATAACTGCTGATGCCATCATGGTTTGCATACAATGTACTAACATAAAGTTCAATACATTACTATCGAGTATCCAATATTGTTTTTTATGTTAAATAATGTATTACTTTTTTATAGTATTAAAGTATTGATGATATTAAATCGTAGTCGTAGTAATCAAATTTAAGAAATATGTGACACAATGGCTGTTGAAACTCAACTATGAACAAACAGAAAATCTCCTATTAATTCAAAAATAGAACAAACAATAATAATAAAAACACATACACGTACACACACACAGACGCAAGCACAAATACAAACACACACATACACACACGTGCGCGCTCGCGCACACACACAAGCATATTGTATAGATAAGTACCTATTTAAGACATAAATTAAGAGAAGGCACTACCTCCTGTAACACAGGTCCCCACCTACCACAGGAGGCAGAGTCCTATTGAATTGTAAAAAATTTTTTTTTTTTTTTTTGTGGATCAATAAAACTTATTTTATTTTATTATTTTATTAAATCGTAGACATCCTGTACATTAAACTATGTGATAATATTTTCTTAATTTCTATAAAATTCTTACCAAGATGTATAATTTAAATTACGACTAAAATACTTTTTTATTACAGTAAAATAGTAATGAACGACAAAATAATTTATTACCTTATTTTTAAATATAATGACAGCTTTTGCTATGTAGTTAACCCAGGTTACGGTTAGTACGAATCAAAATTCTAAAACTTAATTCAAAAGACGACGCTTATTAAAAGAGTAACGCCATGTTGCACTCATCAAAACGGAACACACCGGTTAGCTCGTTACAAAGTGTCAACTACCTTCAACTTTACACTTTTATGACTTGTCTTCTTACAAGTAATTATAACTCAAAGTTATTTAATTATATTATTTTTAAATAACATACGGAATTGTCAAATGATCACTTAGTGTGTGAAAATATTGCTTAAGTCACTATTGAATTTGTCATTAACGATTGCTTATTGATTAGAATAAAATTGAGCGGTAATAACTTTTGTACATGCCTTTGGCTTTACTTAATATAAAAGCTATCATAATATGATCAATAAAAAGCAATTTAAAGAAAAAAACAACAGAAAAATCTCAGTAATTAAATATAAAAGCGGCAAGTCCGTATCGCGTATTTTACGACGAACAATCAACGCGGAATGGAAACAGCATTTAACTGTACAAGCACTGTCTCCGTAATTAAAAATGGATATTGTTTTAAACATGGCTTCAACTTGTACCTAGTATAGAAACGAAGAAGACACGACGGGGAGATCTATTTGTAAATCACGTTTAGTTTCAAATATAATTAAGACAAACTATTGAATACTGTAATTAACGTAGAAAATCGGTAATAACTGTTTAAATATCTAAAATATTTAGTGTTTTATTTATTGGCAATTGATTTTTCTAAAAGCTTCTGCTAAGCCTGATCATTTAATGTGAAGAGAAGAGGCCCACCTGATTTCTGAGAGAATTCTTGAGAGCAGTATTTAGTAAGTCATCGATCCTGTGTCGAACAAGCGTATATTCGTGATAACTAATACTATCAATGACACTGTTATTTTGCTTCATTTAAAGTAAATAACTAATAATTTTTGTTTATTGTTTCATAATTATTATTTTTACTTTTATAGCATTTATGTTATGATGGCAATGAAAAAAGGTTATTCTTTTTATAGAGCATGATTTTATTGCATCGTGCATCTTAATGCTAAGGATTAATTTAAATGAATTTCCAACCGACACTTACAGGATTGTCTTTATCAAGACAAAGGAACGACATATCTGATCGTGGTTTGCTCTTTGAGGAGACGGCACTTTGCAAACCCTGCGTATGATTAGATGGTATTGTTAGTTTTTTAAAAATAAAACGGCGGTTGGTGGGAGACTTATACGTGGTGAAGACTCGAGTGTATATAAACCGTTGCACCTCAGTCTGACGATCAGTCTGAAGAAGATGCTCGGAGTAGCAACACGTGACTGAAAAGTGTCATTGGAAAGTAAGTTGAAGTGAATAGTGCAAAAATTTTTGCCTGAACTGCAAGGAACCCGCCACTCTCAACATGTAAGTAACTTATGTTTTTTTTTAGTTAATTTTTAATCAAAATTTATATCTGACTCTTAAGAAATGTCCTAATATGGACAAAGAGTCACATATATAATGGTGGTTGGTGGGAGACTCTTAATATTAATTATGTTGTGTTTTCAGAAAAAAAAATATACACATTGACTCAAAAGTGGTGGGGACATGACTTGAGGTTATATAAACCCTTGCACGTCAGTCTGACGATCAGTCTGAAGAAGATACTCGGAGGAGCAAGACGTGGCTACAAAGTGTTTTTGTAGTGTTGTGAAGTGAAAAAATCAAATTCTGCCTCAACCGCAAGGAACCCGCCACTGTCATCATGTAAGTACTGATTTTTTTTAAATAATTTTTATAATCAAAATTTTATATCTGACTCTTACAGGAACGTCCTAATATGGACAAAGAGTCACATATATGTCGGATGAGCACCGCCCGAAGTGTTTGAGAAACACACAACGTCAGTGGTGGTAGCACCATTACCATCATTTTTAGCATTGCTCATCCTTAAATGAAACGCAGCCTTTGATGAATATCCTTATATTTCTCAGCAGAGTTTTTGCCTCCTTAAAGAGCTCTGAACACTCCGGCGGTCGTACTGAGACTGATACTGTGCCGCCGGAACATTCTTATTTATACCCTCATGAGACTTACAATAAAGTGTTTGAATTTAGTAATCGTTTGTAAATTAATCTAAAAATTACAATAAATGAAGTTTTTTAATCAATTAATCGATTGTAAGAACGTATTTACAAGAGTTATTTAATTAATTTCAACAGTGAGATATTTTTATAAGATGGTCACGCCGATACGGCCATGCTGACAGGCGGTGCGCGCTCTGCACCAGCCTCGTAGAAACCTGTTTGTTCACCTGTAATCATTGAAGAGTATTTCTCTGAGTTCGCTATCTGTAAGCAACTTGTCACTAATCAGTAACCTATTGTTAATCAACAGTGTATGTTGCGAATTAATTACTAAACAAACAATCATGAATGTTATGACTATGAATGTTCTGAACATTGGTCTCGTAGATTTTTCATAGATGTCTCGGAGGGTCTCGTAGAGTGTCGTAGATTCTCGTAGGGTCTCGTAGAGTGTCGTAGATTCTCGTAGGGTCTCGTAGGGTCTCGTAGGGTCTCGTAGATATCTCGGAGGGTCTTTATGGTAGTAGTTTAATAGTAATAAAATGTGTACTTACAATTTTATTTTGATGATCAGCATACGTATTTCTCTAGAGGTTGATGGAAGAGGTTGATTTGAAACAGTATCACCTTCTTGGGTTAATTCATTCTGGGTTGATTCATTCTCCGCCGATACGGTCAACTGTTCTCCCATTTAAAAGTGGTCACCATCCAATCATCTACCCACATTTTGGCGCGTCCTTTCAACAGGCTACACACCTTCATCCGGATGTCTAAATCATTAAGGTTATAAGCTTTGATTACCTGATCTATGTGCTTGCACCACTCTCGTACACCGACGTTTGTATCCGGATCAAACGATGGGAGGTAGATATCATTGATCTTGACTTTTGTTTCTGCGGGTGGAGCGCCGTTCGGACATCTTCTGCATCATCTCCATCATCGCTGAGAATTTTGTTCTACTTCATTAGGCGGCGGATGAGCTACCGAAGTGAATTCGTGGGCTGAAAGCTCTTGTAATCCCACTTCTGATGTCGGATGAGCACCGCCCGAAGTGTTTGAGAAACACACAACGTCAGTGGTGGTAGCACCATTACCATCATTTTTAGCATTGCTCATCCTTAAATGAAACGCAGCCTTTGATGAATATCCTTATATTTCTCAGCAGAGTTTTTGCCTCCTTAAAGAGCTCTGAACACTCCGGCGGTCGTACTGAGACTGACACTGTGCCGCCGGAACATTCTTATTTATACCCTCATGAGACTTACAATAAAGTGTTTGAATTTAGTAATCGTTTGTAAATTAATCTAAAAATTACAATAAATGAAGTTTTTTAATCAATTAATCGATTGTAAGAACGTATTTACAAGAGTTATTTAATTAATTTCAACAGTGAGATATTTTTATAAGATGGTCACGCCGATATATATAATAGAGGTTGGTGGGAGACTCTTAATATTAATTATGTTGTGTTTTCAGAAAAAAAAAATATACACATTGACTCAAAAGTGGTGGGGACATGACTTGAGGTTATATAAACCCTTGCACGTCAGTCTGACGATCAGTCTGAAGAATATACTCGGAGGAGCAAGACGTGGCTACAAAGTGTTTTTGTAGTGTTGTGAAGTGAAAAAATCAAATTCTGCCTCAACCGCAAGGAACCCGCCACTGTCATCATGTAAGTACTGATTTTTTTTAAATAATTTTTATAATCAAAATTTTATATCTGACTCTTACAGGAACGAAGCACGAGCTTACCCGTCCACCGCCGCGGGACTCTTCCGGACGCCAAGCACTCCGACAACAGGGACAGCGTCTCCTCCTGAAGGACCGGCACGACTTGGGCGAGAACGCGCCCAGGGACGCCGTCCGGTCCCGGAGCGCGGTTTTGCAGCCTTAGCTTCAGAATCGCGGCTCCGAGCTCGGCCTCGGATACGGGCGGGATTTCCTCGCCCGATACGGCCGGTCCCTCGGGATCCGGTGCCGCCATCCTCGGCGGCACCCACTCCTCCATTGCCGGGAAGAGGGAGCCGACCACCTGCTCTGTGAGGAGCGGATCGAGAGACCTGGTTAGCGGGGGGGCCCTTGGTCGGAGCTTTTGGCTCACAATCTTATATGGGCGCCCCCACACGGATCACGGTCCAGGCTCTCGAGCCACTCCTTCCAGGCCTCCTCCTTGGCGGCCTTTATGGCCGAGGTCAGCGCCGCACGAGCGGCCCGGTACGCGGCGAGCAGCAGCGCCTCTTGGTCCAGGTCCCTCCTGCTTCTTCTGCGGCTGCGGGTGTACGAGCGGCGTGCCACCTGGCAAGCCGTACGAAGACCGGCCAGGTGAGGTCTCCACCAGTACACCCGCGTTCGCGGGAGGGCCGGACCTGCGCGTCGCATCGCCGCGTCGCAGACGCGAGTTAGTGCTCCAGCTAGCCGCTCGCACCTCGCGTCTGTGTCCAGGCCGTCTAACGTGCCATTGGCGCCCCACCTCTCCACAATGGCCGCCTCCTTGGCCAGATCTGGGTCCAGGGTGGACACCTTCCACCGTGGACCCTCTCCCGGCAAAGGACGGTCCGGCGTTACGGGGGGGTGGAGACCATGTCGAACCGGATATACCGGTGATCCGACAGGGTCTCCACCCCCTCCTCTACTCTCCACCTCCTCGTGCGACGAGCCAGGGTAGGGCTAATTTTTTTTTTTTTTTTTTAATTTATTTATAATATGTTGACAATAATATATGTACATAACTATCTCGCCAAACCACTTCCGTAGTTTGTAGGCGTCGCACCTTCTTAATCAACATACAATTTTAAAAAAGACTAAAAAGAAAGAAAACAATGATTACATATATATATATATATATATATGTATATATATATATATATATATATACCTATCTTAAATCTAAACTAGGTATAGTGTACAAAACTTAGCTAGCAAAGATGTGTGAGGAATTACTTATTCTTCTAACAATATATTCTTTAGTTTTCTCTTCAGGGCGATCCCACTGTGTGTCGTCGCGCTATTTAAAATACATAAGAATTTATTAATATATTTCGGAGCTAAATATCTTTTAGTGCGTTTCCCATAGTAATTTTTAACCCGTACTTCACGCAGCTTGCCTGCAGCAGCAGCCCTAGTATTATAACTATGAGTACCTTCGTCTAAGACTTTCTCTTTTTGATATGCTTGTAACGTTATAAGGTATTGAGTTTTTTTATCTACAGGTAATATCTGACACTCTTTAAAAAGTCTATAATAATCGTCTTTACACTTATCTTTAATTTTTCTATCCACAATTAATTTCAATAAACGCAACTGAATTTTTTTAATTTCGTCAATATAAGTTTTAAATGTTAACCCATACGAACTTAAGCCGTAACTAATCACAGAGTCTGCTAACGCGTGATATACCATAAACAGTATGGATTTATTAACGACACTTTTGAGCTGATAGATTTTTGCCAATACAGACCTTAATCTATTACATACAGTATTTATATGTGGGCGCCAATTAAAACAACTATCGACCGTTAGGCCTAAGTACTTAAAAGTAGTGACACAGTCTACTCTCGGACAGTTGCACCCATTCTGCATACCCCGGTGGAAGCAGTCAAACGAATGGCCAATTAAATTAATTCCGTGGCTTGCATCTTGCTTTGCATCCCTATTGTAGGGTGAATATATATGCATAGATTTTGTCTTTCCTATGTTTAAAAGTATACCATTATCATGCGCCCATTGTGTTACTTGATCAAAATCATCTTGCATCATCCTTTCCATCATCTTTAAATCTCTGCCGGCCACCAACAAGCACATATCATCTGCATACATAAACACGCTACAGTTTCTGACCACATTGACCACACTATTTACATGCATGATGTACCCAACCGGCCCGAACACTGAGCCGGTCGGGACACCGAGTACCAGCGAACGACAAGTCCACTATAGACCCGCCCTGACTCCGCACGCACGTCTGGGTCGTCCCCCTGTTTAGGAGGATGAGCCCCGTGGACATCGCCCAGTCCGCCAATGTCTCCCCCTGAGGTTTGTCACCGGAGAACCCCACGCACTCGATTTGGCGTTGAAGTCTCCGGCGACCACAACAGGGGTGGGGTGTGCATCGGCCACAAGAGCGCCGACTTCGGCGAGCATCCGCTCGAAGTCGGCAAAACTCCTGCTCGGCGCGAAGTACACCCCGATCACTGCAATGCCGCCCAGCGACGCAAGAACCCAACCGCGACCCTTTGTTATACTTTTGAAGGGTGTGGGGCCCGTGCGTCTCCAGGCGACGATAGCCACCGAATCGTCGCGATCGCCCGCCCAATCATCACGGGCGCGGACGTAGTACGGCTCGGCGACTATGACTACGTCGATCTTCCACTGCGCCGCGGTCTGTATCAATAAATCTTGAGCCGCGACGCAGTGTTTGACATTCGCCTGCAGGATCGAGACACTGGGGGCCATTATTACTGGGCGGTGTCCATCGCCTCCGCGTCAGCGGCTGCTGTAGACGACGAGGCGGGGGGTCCCTGATTGCCCCCGCCTGTCTTTTTCTTGCCGCCTCTATTGGGGGGCCGGTTCATCGCTGGGCACTTCTTGTGTCCCAGACGATGACCGGCCTCGACGCCCTCCGACGCACAAATTGCGCAGGAGGGCTCCTCCTCGCACGACGCGGCCTTGTGGCCCGGCTGGCCACATCGGAAGCACAGCGCGCTGCGGTCGACGCCGCAGTCGCACTGCACCCCCTAATGGCCGGGGACCAGGCAGCGTTAGCAGCGCTGCGGCCGCGCCTCCAGGAGGGTTGCCCTCACCGTCGACCAGCCGACCGTGAACCGGCCAGCGTCGACGATCTTTTTGGCCGCCAGGACAGGGTATTTCACCCACACGGTGCCCTGGCGGCCAGGTAGGCGATTTATGGCGCCCACCTTCACACCTTCGGGAGGGCAACCCCCCAACTTTGCTACTTGCGCTGCCACCGCCTGGCTGGTGGCCGCATCACCCAGACCGAAGATGCGTATCTCAGCGCAGAGATCCGGCCGGGAGACGCGGGCCACATCGCCGATGGTCGCCCGCAGCTTGGCCGCCAGTTCATCAGCTCGGCCGGCATTATGCGCGTCCGCAGCCAGCGGAGGGCGCAATCTCGGCTCGGGCAGCAGGCGGTCGCCAATACCCGCGATCCGGGAGTCTACCATGAATAGGATCTCCTCCCGGGTCATCTGCGGGGGGGCGGCCGCCTGCCGCTTAACCGCCTCTAGTTCCGCCCTCATCGCAGCCAGCTCGGCCTGCAGGTGGACGACCTCCTGCGACTCGGTGCGGGTTCGTAGAGCTCGCACTGCCTCGCAAATGGTCGCCACTGCCTCGCGGACGCTGGCGATGTGCTGGCACTTCATTTTGGCCGATTTCTTGACGACGCTGGCAATTACGTCCAGCGCCGCCTCGACCGTGCCGGCGAGGTGGTCTTCGGCGGAGTGCTCGCCGGACGCCGCCTCTCCCGGACCTTCGGGCATCGCCGCCCTGGCCCGGGTTCGCAGCACCCGGCTCCTCTCCGCGACCTGCGCCGCCAGCTCCGCCTCCGCCTGCAGCTCTAGCTCCCGCTCCCGTTGGGCGTTGAGCTCCGCCTTTGCTCTGGCCAGGCCGGCGTACTCCCCCGTTGTTATGGGGCGTCCGCGGCCTCTCTTTCGCGGCGCCGTTGTTCTGGCGCCTGCCGATGCCTCCTCCGGCGTCAGCGACCGCTTTCGCCAAAATCGGCTGGGTGGGGAGCGCGATCTTGAGCGCATGCCCTCACCCCCGATTGCCTCTAATGAGGCGCAGCTGCCACTGTCCGTATCGGACAGCTGCCTCCTCTCCAGGACCATGGGCGAGTCGCACCGAGAGAGCGATACCCGCAACTCCCGGACGGCCACACCCGCGGCCCTGTTCCCGCCTTCGACTGCTTCCACATCGTTGTGCGTCTCTTCTATCCTTTGTGCGTTGCCATTGTCGTCGTTGTTTTTTTTGTGTTCTGTATCCATATAGTTCCCACGAGTGTGGGGGAAAGGATACTCCAGACAGGCAGAGCCCCCTGTACCCAGACTGGGTGTACATACTGCGGAGGTCCGCCGGTATCCGCAGGTTTTAACGACTTCGCTGTCGGGTTTTTAGTGACTGATCCTTGTCTTGGGCCGGCCAATGAAGGCAAGCCCCCTGTCCCGGCGACGCCACTAGACATGATCAACTGACACAGTCTGACCGGGACAGGTTGCCCGACGTTGTCCCGAAGGACATCCCCCTGAGTGCGGGTTAGCACACCCAGGGAAACCGTCGCGCCGCGGAATACTCCCGCCGAAACTACGTCCGAAGACCGCTGTCCAACAGGACCGACAATGGGGAGAACACCGCTCCCATGCCGACTAAGCCGGCGACGACGCCGGTCTGCACCAGTACACCAGTCGACTCTGAAAACAGAGCCGGACCGTGCACTGGGCAGACCCGGCAACTCGCGGGGCGCTCTTTTTTTTTTTTTTTTTTTATTTATTTAAGCAGTACATCAAATTTGATAACAAAAAAATAATTTCGCCAAACTGCAAGAGCAGTTTATTGGCGAAAAACTGCACCCAAAATCCTTACAATACACTAATACTTATTACTACAAATGAGACGCTAAAATTTAAAATATAAATATAAATTAAGCTAAAAATGAAACAATTACCTACTCGGTAGCGTAGGTATCTAGTAACAGCGCTTTGAATTTTTTCTTATCGCTGCCTTTTTTCAGGCTATCTTCTTGAAGTTCATATGCATTAAATAATCGCGGCACCAGATATCTACGCGTCCGTTCTCCATAATAGTTTTGCGCACATGGTTCATCAAACACATTACGGGCTGACTTTCTTAGACTACCATACACATACTTTTTATCGAGAAAGTAATTTTTACTACATTGCTCAGTTGCCAACAAATATTTGATTTTTTCTATAACTGGTAGAATACCACTGAGTTTAAACAATAACTTGTAATCACCTCTCTGTTTACATTTCTTTTTACTTTCTTTATCAACTACTAGTTTAATAAATCTTAGTTGTAGATGTTCTATTCTATCTATGTAAGTTCGGAATGTGCGTCCATAAGCAGATAGACCGTAGCTAATTACTGAGTCGGCAAGAGCATGGTACAGCATACGTAAAGTGCATTTATCAACTACATTTTTAAGATATATGAATTTATATAAAATACATCTTAATTTATTACACACTAATTCTGTATGCAACTTCCAATTAAATGTAGTATCAATAGTTAACCCTAAATATTTATATTTATCAACAAATTCAATTGGTTTGCAGTTATAATTACATATTATGTTTTCTGTTTTGTGCAAACACTCGTACGAATGACCTATAATGTTTATGGACGCCCTCGGCTTATTTAAATATGGCGATTGGAGCAACATACATTTTGTCTTTTGTATATTTATTATAATTCCGTTATCGTGAGACCATTTAATGACATTAACCAAGTCCGATTGCATTTTACTCTCAATAAGTGTAATATCCCGGTCTGCGTATATCATGCACGTATCATCAGCATACATATAGGTCTTGCAGTGTTTAATTACATTCACCATGCTGTTTACGTGCATAATGTAGCCTATGGGGGCAAACACCGATCCAGTAGGAACTCCAGAGCTTATAATTTCCTCCTCCCCGATAGTATCTTTTATCTTTGTACATAATGTTCTATTGCTCAGATACTGTTTGAACCATTGACTAACTGGCCCTCGAATTCCGCACTCGTCCATAGCAGTGAGCAGCTGCTCATGATCCAGAGTGTCGAAAGCTTTCTTAAAATCTATAAATAAAAGGACTACATACATTCTACTATCTAGGCTTTCATTAATGTCGTCTGTAAAACGCGCAAGGGCCGAGGACGTGCTACGCGATTTTCGAAATCCGTGTTGTTTGTCTGTAATTATGCTATTTTTTTCAAGAAAATTACTTAATCTTAGCACTATCGCCTTCTCAACAATCTTATTTATAGCTGGCAATATTGCAATCGGTCTGTAGTTGGAATAGTCACAATGATCTCCTTGTTTATAAATTGGGCGGATAATAGCCTTTTTTAGAATGTCTGGATATAAGCCTGTTCTGATACTTAAATTTACAAACTTTGCCAATAATGGACTTAATTTATCTTTAATAAGTAATAGGTCTTGAGGTCTTATTCCATCCAAGCCAGGCGACTTTTTACTGCTAAGGCGCGCGATAATCGTTTTAATTTCGTTTGTGGTAACATTTCTAAAATAAAAAGTCGTATCACTTGGTATTACATAGGACTCACGATTGAGTAACTTAACATTACATTGGTGTTTTATGTTTACAATTTCTTTCGTAAAAGTTTCTGAAAATTTTGTACAAATGTCATTTAAGCTATTTGTCTTGCCCAAATATTTAGTAACAACATCGTCAAGACTCGTTTGTTTATTTCCCAACCAGCAATTAATAACCTCCCATACCTTCCTTATATCCCCATTACAGTCTTTTAATTCCTGTTTTCTATATTTATTTTTAGCTTTATTTATTAGTTTATTAGTCTGATTTCTATGTTTTGTATACTCTAATCTATAAGTACTTTTTTTGGGATTAGATTTCCACCTTCTGAATAATTCATCCCTCCTATCTATCATAATTTTGATCTTTTTATTTATCCACGGCTGCATTACCCGTTTTTTTGGAATAGAATTCTTCAAAATTTTTGCTTTATCATAAATAACTTTAAAAACATTACTTAACTGTTCGTATATTAACAAAGGACATTCCAATGTTAAGAAAGAGTCCCAGTCGACCAGTTCCAATTCGCGCTTAATTATTTTATTATTCAATGAGAAAGATTTATTATTGCTGATTGGTAAACTTACATCGTCCGAGCCGTTCGGTTGCTTAGCAATACTCACCCCCACCACATAGTGATCCGACAGTTTGCAGGTGAACATGTGAGACGCAAGACGACGACAGCGCACTCGCACCCATACATGATCTATGCATGACGTCGCGAGCCGGCCGCCCCGCACTTCCTCCCGCGTACATTCATTGATGACGCTTCGCATTCCGCAGCTATACAATACGTTTTTATATTTCTCGCTCGTTGCGTTTGCTACGAATAAATTAATGTTCATATCACCTATAATGATAACGTCCTCTCTTTCAGGGATCTTCTTAAGCAATGAAAGTAATTCTTGTATAAAACGTAGATTGTTCGTATTAGGTGGCTTGTATACGGAGATTATATGAAGGGTGTATCCTGAGCTGTATAGATAACTATGTAATACTTCCGATGCGACACTTTTCGTGTTTACTGTTTGCAAGTGCAACTCATTCTTCGAATACACTAACAGGCCTCCTCCGCGGCGGTTTTCTCTCGTAAATGCGCTCATATCGTAACCGTCAATGTGATACAGCGATAATTCTGCTTGTTTAATGTCAATTTCACTTAAAATTAAAATGTCTATGCTGAAATCAGTGCTCTGCAACAATACAAGTAGCTCATCAAACTTTTTTCTTAAGGAACGAATATTCAAATGTATTATTTTAAAGTATGTTGATGATGTTTTTAGGTTTTTACTCCATTCATTGATATCTATAAATTTTTTATAATTATATGTATCCTCAATATGTGACAAAATATCTTCCATATTATCGTTTTGAGAGTTCAAACAACAAGTTATAATTTATTTATTTTGTGGTGCCGCCGTGTGTGTTATTGAAACACATACTATTGATATCGGCGTCTGAGCGGATCCAGCAGATTTTAGAGTTGTCGTCTTTTTTTGCCAAAATTTTAAGATTTTGTGGCCATATATGTTTGTATACATCTTTTAGCATTTTTTTCGCATTCCATAATAATTGTCGCGTATTTTTAGGAAGATTTTCGTTTATATATACCCTCTTGGTATTATTGTTTCCGATAATATCTTTGTTTATAATGAGAGTTTTTCTACAAGCAATCCATTCATCTCTTGCTGATTTGGAGCGTAAGGTCACGACGATCGGCCTAGGCCGACCTTCATCTTTCTTTTCTCGTCCTACCCTCTTTGCTTCTTCTATTTGGTTCATGTTTAGATTTAATTTCTGTGCAATCTTTTCAACTATTTTTTTCGTATTTTCGTTCTCCGACTCGTCTAGGCATGCTATTTCAATATTTTTTTCAACTTCTTTTTGTTCCAAAGTAAAAATTCGTTCCTGCAGCGAATCATTACACTTTTGTAAATACTTATTTGTATTTTCCAGTGAATTCATCTTCCTTTCAGCAGTTTCCTTAAAATTCAGCATCATTTGATACTGTTCAGCGTAGAAGTCGACAGCTTCGGTTAGTTCATCAATTTTCTTTTTTGTTTCATAAATAATTTCGAGTTTGCTGTTCACCTCAGCCAACAACGATTCGACAGTGGCTTTTCCCGTATCTATATTTATTTTAGGTGCTTGCACACTAGATACTTGATGGAGACGTGCTTCGCACAGCTGGGTTTTTTGGAACTCCTTTGAGACACATTTTTTATGGTAAACAGAGTCACACAAACCCTTGCATTTCATCACGTCATCTTTCGTTAAGGAAAGGAATAATTTGCACTTTTTGCACTGAACCATTCTCGTCGAACACCTCTTAAACGAATAAACGATTAATGTATTTTCTATAAAAATTAGTACGTCCGTACGCTGGGTGCGCGCGCGCGGTATTAAAAGAGCGCCTCGCCGCGGACCTTGGAGGTCCGCCATCCCACGACCCCTACATGGGTCAGCTGGCCAGATATTGGTCAGCGACAGATGACTTCCCTCCCCCCCGTAGAGGAAAGGAACCCATCTGCCGCCGTCCAGGGTGCACCGGACCAACCGCTTCCATTCCCCCGGGACTTGTCCCAGAACAATCCAAGCGGCGGCCCAACGTGGAGGTTTCCGACCCTAGCACCCCATATATAATGGAGGTTGGTGGGAGACTCTTAATATTAATTATGTTGTGTTTTCAGAAAAAAAAAAAAAATTACACATTGACTCAAAAGTGGTGGGGACATGACTTGAGGTTATATAAACCCTTGCACGTCAGTCTGACGATCAGTCTGAAGAAGATACTCGGAGGAGCAAGACGTGGCTACAAAGTGTTTTTGTAGTGTTGTGTTGTGAAGTGAAAAAATCAAATTCTGTCTCAACCGCAAGGAACCCGCCACTGTCATCATGTAAGTACTGATTTTTTTTTTAAATAATTTTTATAATCAAAATTTTATATCTGACTCTTACAGGAACGTCCTAAGATGGACAAAGAGTCACATATATAATGGTGGTTGGTGGGAGACTCTTAATATTAATTATATTGTGTTTTCAGAAAAAAAAAAATACACATTGACTCAAAAGTGGTGGGGACATGACTTGAGGTTATATAAACCCTTGCACGTCAGTCTGACGATCAGTCTGAAGAAGATACTCGGAGGAGCAAGACGTGGCTACAAAGTGTTTTTGTAGTGTTGTGTTGTGAAGTGAAAAAATCAAATTCTGCCTCAACCGCAAGGAACCCGCCACTGTCATCATGTAAGTATTGATTTTTTTTAAATAATTTTTATAATCAAAATTTTATATCTGACTCTTACAGGAACGTCCTAATATGGACAAAGAGTCACATATATAATGGTGGTTGGTGGGAGACTCTTAATATTAATTATATTGTGTTTTCAGAAAAAAAAAAATACACATTGACTCAAAAGTGGTGGGGACATGACTTGAGGTTATATAAACCCTTGCACGTCAGTCTGACGATCAGTCTGAAGAAGATACTCGGAGGAGCAAGACGTGGCTACAAAGTGTTTTTGTAGTGTTGTGAAGTGAAAAAATCAAATTCTGCCCCAACCGCAAGGAATCCGCCACTGTCATCATGTAAGTATTGATTTTTTTTAAATAATTTTTAAAATCAAAATTTTATATCTGACTCTTACAGGAACGAAGCACGAGCTTACCCGTCTTCCACCGCCGCGGGACTCCGACAACAGGGATAGCGTCTCCTCCTGAAGGACCGGCACGACTTGGGCGAGAACGCGCCCAGGGACGCCGTCCGGGCCCGGAGCGCGGTTTTTCAGCCTTAGCTTCAGAATCGCGGCTCCGAGGTCGGCCTCGGATACGGGCGGGATTTCCTCGCCCGATACGGCCGGTCCCTCGGGATCCGGTGCCGCCATCCTCGGCGGCACCCACTCCTCCATTGCCGGGAAGAGGGAGCCGACCACCTGCTCTGTGAGGAGCGGATCGAGAGACCTGGTTAGCGGGGGGGCCCATGGTCGGAGCTTTTGGCTCACAATCTTATATGGGCGCCCCCACGGATCACGGTCCAGGCTCTCGAGCCACTCCTTCCAGGCCTCCTCCTTGGCGGCCTTTATGGCCTAGGTCAGCGCCGCACGAGCGGCCCGGTACGCGGCGAGCAGCAGCGCCTCTTGGTCCAGGTCCCTCCTGCTTCTTCTGCGGCTGCGGGTGTACGTGCGGCGTGCCACCTGGCAAGCCGTACGAAGACCGGCCAGGTGAGGTCTCCACCAGTACACCCGCGTTCGCGGGAGGGCCGGACCTGCGCGTCGCATCGCCGCGTCGCAGACGCGAGTTAGTGCTCCAGCTAGCCGCTCGCACCTCGCGTCTGTGTCCAGGCCGTCTAACGTGCCATTGGCGCCCCACCTCTCCACAATGGCCGCCTCCTTGGCCAGCTCTGGGTCCAGGGTGGACACCTTCCACCGTGGACCCTCTCCCGGCAAAGGACGGTCCGGCGTTACGGCCGGAGCGCCATTCGCCTGCAGGATCGAGACACTGGGGGCCATTATTACTGGGCGGTGTCCATCGCCTCCGTGTCAGCGGCTGCTGTAGACGACGAGGCGGGGGGTCCCTGATTGCCCCCGCCTGTCTTTTTCTTGCCGCCTCTATTGGGGGGCCGGTTCATCGCTGGGCACTTCTTGTGTCCCAGACGATGACCGGCCTCGACGCCCTCCGACGCACAAATTGCGCAGGAGGGCTCCTCCTCGCACGACGCGGCCTTGTGGCCCCGCTGGCCACATCGGAAGCACAGCGCGCTGCGGTCGACGCCGCAGTCGCACTGCACCCCCTAATGGCCGGGGACCAGGCAGCGTTAGCAGCGCTGCGGCCGCCCCTCCAGGAGGGTTGCCCTCACCGTCGACCAGCCGACCGTGAACCGGCCAGCGTCGACGATCTTTTTGGCCGCCAGGACAGGGTATTTCACCCACACGGTGCCCTGGCGGCCAGGTAGGCGATTTATGGCGCCCACCTTCACACCTTCGGGAGGGCAACCCCCCAACTTCGCTACTTGCGCTGCCACCGCCTGGCTGGTGGCCGCATCACCCAGACCGGAGATGCGTATCTCAGCGCAGAGCACCGGCCGGGAGACGCGGGCCACATCGCCGATGGTCGCCCGCAGCTTGGCCGCCAGTTCATCAGCTCGGCCGGCATTATGCGCGTCCGCAGCCAGCGGAGGGCGCAATCTCGGCTCGGGCAGCAGGCGGTCGCCAATACCCGCGATCCGGGAGTCTACCATGAATAGGATCTCCTCCCGGGTCATCTGCGGGGGGGCCGCCGCCTGCCGCTTAACCGCCTCTAGTTCCGCCCTCATCGCAGCCAGCTCGGCCTGCAGGTGGACGACCTCCTGCGACTCGGTGCGGGTTCGTAGAGCTCGCACTGCCTCGCAAATGGTCGCCACTGCCTCGCGGACACTGGCGATGTGCTGGCACTTCATTTTGGCCGATTTCTTGGCGACGCTGGCAATTACGTCCAGCGCCGCCTCGACCGTGCCGGCGAGGTCTTCGGCGGAGTGCTCGCCGGACGCCGCCTCTCCCGGACCTTCGGGCATCGCCGCCCTGGCCCGGGTTCGCAGCACCCGGCTCCTCTCCATGACCTGCGCCGCCAGCTCCGCCTCCGCCTGCAGCTCTAGCTCCCGCTCCCGTTGGGCGTTGAGCTCCGCCTTTGCTCTGGCCAGGCCGGCGTACTCCCTCGTTGTTATGGGGCGTCCGCGGCCTCTCTTTCGCGGCGCCGTTGTTCTGGCGCCTGCCGATGCCTCCTCCGGCGTCAGCGACCGCTTTCGCCAAAATCGGCTGGGTGGGGAGCGCGATCTTGAGCGCATGCCCTCACCCCCGATTGCCTCTAATGAGGCGCAGCTGCCACTGTCCGTATCGGACAGCTGCCTCCTCTCCAGGACCATGGGCGAGTCGCACCGAGAGAGCGATACCCGCAACTCACGGACGGCCACACCCGCGGCCCTGTTCCCGCCTTCGACTGCTTCCACATCGTTGTGCGTCTCTTCTATCCTTTGTGCGTTGCCATTGTCGTCGTTGTGTTTTTTGTGTTCTGTATCCATATAGTTCCCACGAGTGTGGGGGAAAGGATACTCCAGACAGGCAGAGCCCCCTGTACCCAGACTGGGCGTACATACTGCGGAGGTCCGCCGGTATCCGCAGGTTTGAACGACTTCGCTGTCGGGTTTTTAGTGACTGATCCTTGTCTTGGGCCGGCCAATGAAGGCAAGCCCCCTGTCCCGGCGACGCCACTAGACATGATCAACTGACACAGTCTGACCGGGACAGGTTGCCCGACGTTGTCCCGAAGGACATCCCCCTGAGTGCGGGTTAGCACACCCAGGGGAACCGTCGCGCCGCGGAATACTCCCGCCGAAACTACGTCCGAAGACCGCTGTCCAACAGGACCGACAATGGGGAGAACACCGCTCCCATGCCGACTAAGCCGGCGACGACGCCGGTCTGCACCAGTACACCAGTCGACTCTGAAAACAGAGCCGGACCGTGCACTGGGCAGACCCGGCAACTCGCGGGGCGCTCTTAAAAGAGCGCCTCGCCGCGGACCTTGGAGGTCCGCCATCCCACGACCCCTACATGGGTCAGCTGGCCAGATATTGGTCAGCGACAGATGACTTCCCTCCCCCCCGTAGAGGAAAGGAACCCATCTGCCGCCGTCCAGGGTGCACCGGACCAACCGCTTCCATTCCCCCGGGACTTGTCCCAGAACAATCCAAGCGGCGGCCCAACGTGGAGGTTTCCGACCCTAGCACCCCATATATAATGGAGGTTGGTGGGAGACTCTTAATATTAATTATGTTGTGTTTTCAGAAAAAAAAAAATTACACATTGACTCAAAAGTGGTGAGGACATGACTTGAGGTTATATAAACCCTTACACGTCAGTCTGACGATCAGTCTGAAGAAGATACTCGGAGGAGCAAGACGTGGCTACAAAGTGTTTTTGTAGTGTTGTGTTCTGAAGTGAAAAAATCAAATTCTGCCTCAACCGCAAGGAACCCGCCACTGTCATCATGTAAGTACTGATTTTTTTTTTAAATAATTTTTATAATCAAAATTTTATATCTGACTCTTACAGGAACGTCCTAAGATGGACAAAAAGTCACATATATAATGGTGGTTGGTGGGAGACTCTTAATATTAATTATATTGTGTTTTCAGAAGAAAAAAAATATACACATTGACTCAAAAGTGGTGGGGACATGACTTGAGGTTATATAAACCCTTGCACGTCAGTCTGACGATCAGTCTGAAGAAGATACTCGGAGGAGCAAGACGTGGCTACAAAGTGTTTTTGTAGTGTTGTGTTGTGAAGTGAAAAAATCAAATTCTGCCTCAACCGCAAGGAACCCGCCACTGTCATCATGTAAGTACTGATTTTTTTTAATAATTTTTATAATCAAAATTTCATATCTGACTCTTACAGGAACGTCCTAAGATGGACAAAGAGTCACATATATAATGGTGGTTGGTGGGAGACTCTTACAGGAACGTCCTAATATGGACAAAGAGTCACATATATAATGGAGGTTGGTGGGAGACTCTTAATATTAATTATGTTGTGTTTTCAGAAAAAAAAAATACACATTGACTCAAAAGTGGTGGGGACATGACTTGAGGTTATATAAACCCTTGCACGTCAGTCTGACGATCAGTCTGAAGAAGATACTCGGAGGAGCAAGACGTGGCTACAAAGTGTTTTTGTAGTGTTGTGTTGTGAAGTGAAAAAATCAAATTCTGCCTCAACCGCAAGGAACCCGCCACTGTCATCATGTAAGTACTGATTTTTTTTTAATAATTTTTATAATCAAAATTTCATATCTGACTCTTACAGGAACGACCTAAGATGGACAAAGAGTCACTCCCACCAACCACCATTGTATAATGGTGGTTGGTGGGAGACTCTTACAGGAACGTCCTAATATGGACAAAGAGTCACATATATAATGGAGGTTGGTGGGAGACTCTTAATATTAATTATGTTGTGTTTTCAGAAAAAAAAATATACACATTGACTCAAAAGTGGTGGGGACATGACTTGAGGTTATATAAACCCTTGCACGTCAGTCTGACGATCAGTCTGAAGAAGATACTCGGAGGAGCAAGACGTGGCTACAAAGTGTTTTTGTAGTATTGCGTTGTGAAGTGAAAAAAGTAAGCTTACTTTGTTAGTTATTAGTAATTTAAATAATCTTCGAAACGATTATTAAGTTCGGGAGTAAGTTAATAAGTTAATAAACTATAGATTACATTAACATTGCGAAACTAACAAGTTACGAAGGCAGGGGAGTTGTGGATCTGTATAAAGTTAGTTCCAACTAAGTACATGATAAATTGGACGCAGATGAAGGGAATTATCCCGGACGTGTTGACAAAGTATTAACTTACTAGTTCTATGTCGTTAACGAGAAACATTCATATACATTTCATAAATTTACCTCTTATGGTGGACAATTATAAATTATGGATACCAATATTATAACGATTTTGGTAAACGTTCATTTTAGTCGTAAAATAACCTTGAGTTTCTACTGTTAATTACCTTTTATTACTTTTCATCACAGTTTTTTTTTTTCAAAAAGACAGTTGACGGCATTTTCTATGTATGTTGCGGCCGTGGAACTACATTGTAATGACGATACACAACAGTGTAATCTAGAATCTCTGCGAGATTCCAGTTGCAATGTAGCAGCCTGTAATTTCATTTGTTTATAAGACGACTTGATGAAAAAACTTTAAATAATTCGTAACATGTGATAAAAATCGTGTAAGATACTATGGATACTATATTTGTAGTTGAATTTATTATAATTTTATGTCTCTTTTATTGGTTTACGTCATTGGAAAGTCGGAATAATCTTTTTACTACTTGAAAATCCAGTTACTCCTCAGTTGTTTAATTAAAAAGGTGAACGTTTGAAAATATTCCGTAACGGGGAATCATAACACGCATCCTAACTACAGGCAACTCGAGATGAGAACGCTTAAAGCCAGGCCCCGGCAATAATAACATCAACTTTTATTTAAATGAATTTAGTAGTGCACTATGTTATACCGGATTGCAGAGTGTTTAAATTTTTCTTTCCAAAATTAGAAAAATGATGAATAAAATTAAAATACAATTTTATAACTTTCTTTTTATCCGTTTGTATTAATATTTCGAACCTAAGGACAAATAATAAAAGAACTACCATATGATACATGGTAGTACTACTATATTAATGTTTTTTTTTTGTTGACGCGGGGAATGCATTTACGCACTTCGCCGTCCGTGCTGCGAGGGCAGCAGGGACGGTTTCGTGTGGGACTCGCCGGCCGCAGAAGGCGACCGGAATACCCACTAAACCCCGCGGTGTTCTCCTTCGCCTGACCGGGCCGTGGCATCTACGTTAGTTTATCCACGACCCGGCTAGGGGAGCCCCTTGGTAGGAGGGGCTCGACACGTGTAGGGAGGGGCTGTTTTTAACACCCCCTCCCATCACCCTATGATGCCCTCCCTCGGAACACAGGAGAGAGGGCATCCGCCACATTCGGCGCAGCAGGCCCCCCGGCCTGCCGCGCGTGGCCACCTCAAATTGGTTGAAGGGCCGCGGCGTACCTCGTACGCCGGCGGCCCCTCGCTGGGGCCCTGCGGGGCGGCAGCGTTTCGCTGGCGCGTTCCCGTTCCCGCAGGGCTTCTCTCTTGGCGGCCATCACCTCGCGTGCAAACGAGGCGATGGCGGCCCAGCTCTGTTCGCTGTCGGCCATCGATTTAACAACGGCCGGCAGCGACAGATCGCGTCCTATTGCGCCAGTGAGTGTGGCGCGTTGAGCGTCCCAGGCCGTGCACACGGCGAGCGTATGCTCGGCCGTGTCCACGGCGCCGGTCGCGCAATGTCGGCAACCGGGATCCGACTCAATTCCCACAACTTCACACAGGTAACGGCCAAAACAGCCGTGCCCTGTGAGAAGCTGTGTCAGGAAGTAAGTCGGCTCCCGGTGCTTCGCCTCCACCCACTGGCGCAGGACGGGGCGGACAGCCTCGACGAGTCGCCTGCTCACCGAGGTGTCCGCCAACCTCTCCTCCCATCGCCGGAAGAGATCGTCACGTCCTTCCTTCCTCCAGCGTACGATCTCTTCCGGGAGGGGTTCTTCACCTCTATGCCGCATCAGGGCCCTTCTCCGGTAAACCTCCGCCAGGACCCCGGCTTCGAGGTCCCAAGGGAGGCTCCCGGAGATGAGGCACGCCGCCTCGTACGAGACGTTGCGATACGCTCTGGAGGCCCGCTGAGCCATGGTCCGTTGCGCACGTCGCAACAGGACCATGTTATCCTTGCTCAGGGGCCTCGACGCCCAAATGGGCGCTCCGTAGAGCGCCTTAGAGCGCACCACACCGTCGTATAGGCGGCGGCATACACCGCCCGCCCCCCCACAGTTGGGGAGCAGCCTGGTGAGCATTCCCGCATACTTCACCAGCTTTGGTGCAAGTATCCGGAAATGCTCACCGAACCCCCATCGGCTGTCGAGGACGAGACCAAGATATTTCATAGTCCCCCCGACAGCAATGGGGGTGCCGCTCACAACGATGGAATAGCCGCGGGGGGGCTTACGAAGTAGTCCGCAAGGACTCGCCTGAGGTACCCCGGGACGCGGTGGTACCTCAGCGCCTCCGCGATTGTCGGCCAGGGGATCGTGTTGAAGGCGTTCGCGATGTCCAGCGACACCGCCAACAACACTCCCCCGTGGCCGACAACCTCCTCGACCCTGTCCCTGAGTCGGGTGATGGCGTCAATGGTGGTCCGCCCGCGACGGAAGCCGAACTGGCCGCCGCTCAAATTGGGCCCAACCGCCTCCATGTGCGCGACGAGACGCGCAGCGAGCACTCGCTCGAACAGCTTGCACGCCTCGTCGAGCAACACGATGGGGCGGGGCTTCCGGAGAAGCACGAGCTTACCTGTCTTCCACCGCCGCGGGACTCTTCCGGACGCCAATCACTCCGACAACAGGGTCAGCGTCTCCTCCTGAAGGACCGGCACGACTTGGGCGAGGGCGCGCCCAGGGACGCCGTCTGGGCCCGGAGCGCGGTTCTTCAGCCTTAGCTTCAGAATCGCGGCTCCGAGCTCGGCCTCAGATACGGGCGGGATTTCCTCGCCCGATACGGCCGGTCCCTCAGGATCCGGCGCCGCCATCCTCGGCGGCACCACCTCCTCCCTTGCCGGGAAGAGGGAGCTGACCATCTGCTCTGTGAGGAGCGGGTCGAGAGACCTGGTTAGCGGGGGGGCCCATGGTCGGAGCTTTTGGCTCACGATCTTATATGGGCGCCCCCACGGATCACGGTTCAGGCTCTCGAGCCACTCCTTCCAGGCTTCCTCCTTGGCGGCCTTTATGGCCGAGGTCAGCGCCGCACGAGCGGCCCGGTACGCGGCGAGCAGCAGCGCCTCTTGGTCCAGGTCCCTCCTGCTTCTTCTGCGGCTGCGGGTGTACGTGCGGCGTGCCACCTGGCAAGCCGTACGAAGACCGGCCAGGTGAGGTCTCCACCAGTACACCCGCGTTCGCGGGAGGGCCGGACCTGCGCGTCGCATCGCCGCGTCGCAGACGCGAGTCAGTGCTCCAGCTAGTCGCTCGCACCTCGCGTCTGCGTCCAGGCTGTTCAACGTGCCATTGGCGCCCCACCTCTCCACAATGGCCGCCTCCTTGGCCAGCTCCGGGTCCAGGGTGGACACCTTCCACCGTGGGCCCTCTCCCGGCAAGGGACGGTCCGGCGTTACGGCCGAAGCGTCCGCGGGGGTGGAGACCATGTCGAACCGGATATACCGATGATCCGACAGAGTCTCCACCCCCTCCTCCACTCTCCACCTCCTCGTGCGGCGAGCCAGGGCGGGGCGAATGAAAGATCCACGATAGACCCGCCCTGACTGCGCACGCACGTCTGGGCCGCCCCCCTGTTCAGGAGGACGAGCCCCGTGGACACCGCCCAGTCCGCCAGTGTCTCCCCCCTGAGGTCTGTCACCGGAGAACCCCATGCACTCGATTTGGCGTTGAAGTCTCCAGCGAACACCACAGGGGTGGGGTGCACATCGGCCACAAGAGCGCCGACTTCAGCGAGCATCCGCTCAAAGTCGGCAAAACTCCTGCTCGGCGCGAAGTACACCCCGATTACTGCAATGCCGCCCAGCGACGCAAGAACCCAACCGCTACCCTTTGTTACACTTTCGAAGGGTGTGGGGCCCGTGCGTCGCCAGGCGACGATAGCCGTCGCGATCGCCCGCCCAATCATCGCGGGCGCGGACGTAGTACGGCTCGGCGACTATGGCTACATCTATCTTCCACTGCGCCGCGGTCTGGATCAATAAATCTTGGGCCGCGACGCAGTGGTTGACATTCGCCTGCAGGATCGAGACACTGGGGGCCATTATTAATGGGCGGTGTCCATCGCCTCCACATCAGCTGCAGCTGCAACTGTAGACGACGAGGCGGGGGGTTCCTGATTGCCCCCGCCTGTCTTTTTCTTGCCACCTTTGGTAGGGGGCCGGTTCATCGCTGGACACTTCTTGTGTCCCAGACGATGACCGGCCTCCACGCCCTCCGAAGCACAAATTGCGCAGGAGGGCTCCTCCTCGCACGACGCGGCCTTGTGGCCCGGCTGGCCACACCGAAAGCATAGCGCGCTGCGGTCGACGCCGCAGTCGCACTGCACCCCTAGGTGGCCGGGGACCAGGCAGCGGTGACACCGCTGCGGCCGCGCCTCCAGGAGGGTTGCCCTCACCGTCGACCAGCCGACCGTGAACCGGCCGGCGTCGACGATCTTCTTGGCCGCCAGGACGGGGCATTTCACCCACACGGTGCCCTGGCGGCCAGGTGGGCGATTTATAATGCCCACCTTTACACCTTCGGGAGGGCAACCCCCCAACTTCGCCACTTGCGCCGCCACCGCCTGGCTGGTGGCCGCATCGCCCAGACCGGAGATGCGTATCTCAGCGCAGAGCTCCGGCCGGGAGACGCGGGCCACGTCACCGATGGTCGCCCGCAGCTTGGCCGCCAGTTCATCGGCCTTTTGGCCCTTGTCGGCACCAGCCACCTCCTAAGACTCGGCCGCCGGTTCTCGCCGTGCGGAACCGGAGCCCCTCTATGCCCAAGGCCGAGAGGTCGACAGACTTCTCGGCTCTGTCTAAGACGGCCTCGTAGGTCGTCATGGACCCCTCGGGTAATATTACGACGACTGCTGCCGTTTTAGGGGCACGCAGTCGCCGTCGGGGGGCCCTCTTCCTCTTCTTCTTGGAGGCGGCGGGGGCCGGGGCCGCCGGCTTCGGGGCCTTCGCCTTCCGCGCCTTCGCCTTCCGCGCCACCACGTTCCAGGCCTCTTCGGGTTGGGGCTGGGAGCGGGGGGCGCCGGCTCTGGCTTGCGGGCAGCCTCAGCCTCGCGGGCCGCCAGGCTCTTCTTGCCCTTCCCCTTCCCCTTTTTCGCCGCCGCGGCACATGTCGCAGCAGGGACTGGGGTCGGGGCGGGCACCGGCTCTACGGCCGGGGCGGGGGCAGCGCGCTTCACCTCGCGGCGGGTTCTAGTCGCTCCTGCGGTGGCGGTGGTGGCGGCGGCAGCATTATGCGCGTCCGCAGCCAGCGGAGGGCGCAATCTCGGCTCGGGCAGCAGGCGGGCGCCAATACCCGCGATCCGGGAGTCTACCATGAATAGGATCTCCTCCCGGGTCATCTGCGGGGGGGCGGCCGCCTGCCGCTTAACCGCCTCTAGTTCCGCCCTCATCGCAGCCAGCTCGGCCTGCAGGTGGGCGACCTCCTGCGACTCGGTGCGGGTTCGTAGAGCTCGCACTGCCTCGCCAATGGTCGCCATTGCCTCGCGGACGCTGGCGATGTGCTGGCACTTCATTTTGGCCGATTTCTTGGCGACGCTGGCAATTACGTCCAGCGCCGCCTCGACCGTGCCGGCGAGGTCTTCGGCGGAGTGCTCGCCGGACGCCGCCTCTCCCGGACCTTCGGGCATCGCCGCCCTGGCCCGGGCTCGCAGCACCCGGCTCCTCTCCGCGACCTGCGCCGCCAGCTCCGCCTCCGCCTGCAGCTCTAGCTCCCGCTCCCGTTGGGCGTTGAGCTCCGCCTTTGCTTTGGCCAGGCCGGCGTACTCCCCCGTTGTTGTGGGGCGTCCGCGGCCTCTCTTTCGCGGCGCCGTTGTTCTGGCGCCTGCCGATCCCTCCTCCGGCGACCGTCAGCGACCGCTTTCGCCAAAATCGGCTGGGTGGGGAGCGCGATCTTGAGCGCCTGCCCTCAGCCCCGATTGCCTCTAATGAGGCGCAGCTGCCGCTGTCCGTATCGGACAGCTGCCTCCTCTCCATACTATATTAATGTTGTTATTATTATTATTAAGCCTTTATTGCCGAAACTAAAGCATTTACATTTACATATTTTTTTTTAAATATTAAATTTAGCACATCTTACTTTCTATTTTAGTTAATGTTATATATGTACATTGGTTTGTTTAATTTTATCTAAGATCAGTTGTCGGCGTGTCTGCGTGTGACACATAGGCCTCTTCCAGCTGTTTCCATTCATTTCTGTTTTGCGCTTTTCTTGTCCAAAGTGTCCCTCCAATATTTTTTATATCGTCTGACCACCTTTTGAATTGCCTGCCCCTTTTTCGTTTGCCGTCCCGTGGTTGCCATTCCGTTATTATTTTTGTCCATTTTATTTTGCTGTCTCTGGTCATATGTCCCGTCCAACGCCATTTTAGCTGTCTTATTTTTCTTAGCAAATCTTCCACCTTAGTTATATTTCTTATATCTTCTGCTTTTCTACGGTCTCTCAGCTTCGCACCTAACATACTTCTTTCAAAAGCTCTTTGGCAGGTTCTGAGTTTATGAGCATGTTTCTGCGTCAACGCCCAAGTCTGGGATCCATATGTGAGACATGGCAAGATACATGAGTTAAACACCTTTCTTTTAGCAGATATAGGAAAGTGGCTACTTTTAAATATCTCCTTAAGGGACCAATATCTTTTCCACGCACAAGCAATCCTACTGTCGATTTCTAAATCTGTTTGGTCTTTGAATGATATTAATTGCCCTAGGTAAATATACTCTGTAACGTATTCTATGTCCTCGTTATCTATTTTTATAACATTTTCTTCCCTTTTTGTCATTATCTTTGTTTTTGACTTATTCATCGTAAGCCCAACTAATCTGCTTGAGTCTGCTAACTGTTGTAACATATGTTGGAGAGTGTTAGAGTTGTCACTTATGAGGACCAAATCATCAGCGAATCTAAGGTGGTTAAGTTGTCTGCCGTTTATATTTATACCAAAGTTGTCCCATTCGAGATCGCGGAATATACTTTCTAGTAGTGCAGAGAAAAGTTTTGGAGACAACGGATCACCTTGTCTGACACCTCTAGATATTGGGAACGGTTCACCAGTTGAATCTAGTTTTATTTGTGCTGTGCAATCGGAATATATATTTTTGATAATTCTTATGTATTTTTTTTGTACTCCTTGCTCTAACAGGGCTTTCCAAAGTGAATTATGGTCAATGGAATCAAAGGCTTTGTTATAGTCCACAAAGGCAATATATAGAGATTTGTTGTATTCTTGGCATTTTTCTATTAGCTGTTTTACGACATGCATATGATCAGTGGTTGAAAATCCTGCTCTAAAACCAGCTTGTTCTATCGGTTGTTGTTCGTCCATTATTGTTGTTATTCTATTAAGTATCAATTTTGAGAAAATTTTGTAAATGTTCGACATAAGACTAATAGGTCTATAGTTTTCAATTAAGTTCTTATCTCCTTTTTTGTGAAGTAATATAATTGTGCTCTTTGTCCATTGAGATGGTATACACTCTGTTCTTAAAACAAGGTTAAATATTTTTATCAGTTTCTTTAGGTTTTCAGGGTCTATAATCGAAGTTCTAATCATTTCATTTGTCACTTGATCTGGTCCGGGCGTCCCGTCTTTCTTTTGACTGTTAATTGCTCTTAAAATTTCGGATTCAAGAAATTCTGGCGTTTCTTCCGTACTGTCATCGGTCAGGTTTACATTAATAGTTGTGGACTTTTTCTCCATAGTATACAATTTTTTGTAAAATTCGGTTGCTGTCTCTATTATGGATTTTCTTGCTGTCAATTCTTTCCCCGCTCTATTTTTTATATTTGGTATCCAGTTCTTCTTTTCCTTCAGTTCTTTCACAGCCTTTTTGATTCCTCCTGTTTTAGTTATGTGATAGTTTAATACGTTTGCTCTCTTACATATTCTGTCCTTCTTTATGCTGTTACTTATCTGTTTACTTAATTCTGCTATGGCTTTTAAATTTTGTTTATCTTTTCCGATTTTCAGGAGTTGTCTTCTTTTTTCGATTAGTATTTTAGTTTCACTTTCAGTACAGCTCGTGTTGCGTTTTGAGCATTTATTGAATATCGGACCATATATTTCGGTTATTTCTTTGTTGTAGTATTCTTCCGTTTCGTTCTTAGGTTTAGGTTCTAAATACTGTTTACTTTTGAACAAAGCTTCTGTATTAAAAAAAATTCTACTTTTTTTAGGGTCTTTGCATTTTATTGTTGCTCTCACCATTCGATGGTTGGTATTAAAGTTAAACTGGCTCAGAACTTCTATATTATGGATGACTTTTTTGTTGTTTGTAGCTATATAGTCTATTTCGTTTCTATGTAAGCCGTCTGGGGATAACCAGGTCCACTTTTTCTTTTGGTGTTTTTGGAAAAAGCTGTTCATAAATGCGATATTGTTTTCACATGCCATTTTAACCATTCTTTCACCGTTTTTACTTCTTCTACCATACCCGAACTTTCCTATCACGTTTTCTTCTCCGGTTTGTCGAGAGCCTATTCTACCGTTAAAATCACTCATAAGCAAAACGTTTTTGTGCGTATCTTGTAGAACCGCCGTTAGTTTTTCATAGAAAATGTCTTTATTGCGTTCTTCTTGTTGTTCAGTGGGAGCATATATTTGAATTAGCGACCATCTGTCTTTGTACCCTGGTAAGTTAATATTAAGTACAGCTATTCTCTCTGATACGCCTTTGAATTCTATGATATTTTTCTTTAATTTTTTCTTAACTAAAAAACCCACGCCATAAGAGCCTTTTGTTTCTCCTTTATAATAGAAAATATAATCGTTTCTATCTTCAATGCTTTCACCTAACCTTCGTACTTCGCTCAAACCTACTATATCCCAATTTATTTTTGAAAGTGCTAGTTCTAATTCGGTGAGTCTCTCTGGTGTTCTTAATGTAAGGCAGTTTACAGTGGCGATATACAGTTTCTCAGTTTCTATTGAGATTGATGTCGTTTTTTCATTTATTATTTCCATAGTAGCTGGAAGGGATTGGTCATTAGCCCCCACGGGGACCAGCCGGCTTGGGGGAGTTGAGGTTAAAAGGTTTGTCTTGTTCAAAGTTTTTTGTTGTTTTGTTCTGTTCTTCCGGTTTTCTCTTCCTGTTAATTGCTATTCTTTATTTGTGGTTGGAATTGAGTTTGATCTATTTCTATATATTCTTTCAAAAGCGTTTATTTTGTTAACTTTTGGTTTGGTGTTTTCAGTAATTTTCGATGTACTTGGTGAGACGGAGTCTTCTCTCTTCCTTTTGTCGCGTGATAAACCCGTATCATCTTTTACAATTAGTTTATCGTATTTTATATATGCTATGCGTCCCTTTTTTCTTTCCTCCTTTAGTTGTACCGCGAGCTCCCGCCTTTTTTCCAAAGTTTCTTTACTGAAATCTTCGTTGACATATATGTTTTTTGGTAAATATTTTTTCTTCCTTAATATTTCGTCTTTCTTCCATGCGTTCACCAGGTTGACTAGAATCGGGCGCGTTACACCTTTTGATTTGCCAATTCTAAAAGCTTTATTTAAGTCAACTTTATTAATTTCGATGCCAGAGTTAGTTAAAGTATTTGATATCATTTCGATTATATTATTGTTTTCAGAATTTTCTTCAAAACCGTAGAATATCAAATTATTTTCTTTTTTCTTTAATTCCAAATGTTTTATTTTTTCTTTTAATTGTTTGACTTCAGTTTTTAAATTTTTATTTTCTTCTATTAGAGGTTCCAATTTAATATGAATTTCATCTAATATTGTTTTTGTAATTGAACATTTTAGGGTTTCTGTTTGTTTGTCCATTTCTTGTTTCATTTTGAAAAATAGTAATTGCATTTGTTCCTCCATCATTAATATATGTAATCGATTTTGTTTTCTTATTTTTAATATAAGTTGGTATAATTTAGTAGAAGTTTTTTTTTTAAATGGCAATATTTGTTACATAAACTGTGTCGAACGGAACGGACCGGAACTCAATGTGTCATCTTCAAATGTTGCACTTGGACAGTCAATTATTGTTTGCAGGTTAGAATAGCACTATAACATTTGCACTTATTTTAGTGAAAGTTTACGCAGCGCACGGTCTTCATATTTATTCGAGTAGGTACTTTATGTCCTTATTTTATGAGTGCCTTGCACTTGATGTAGTTTTATAAAATATTACAACTGTTTGATAATAATTTGCTCGGAGCACTCTTTAATACGTATGTGCACTTAAACTGTCAAACCGGAAGTTCTGTAATGTTGTTATAATTAATATTAAATCATTTTTTAAATAACTAGTTTTAGATCTTAGCGGTATTATACCGATAAAGTGTTTTTTTTTTTTTTTATGGTCGGCTCTATGCCGCCCTCTCGTTCCCCTAACATGATCAAGGTCAGGGACCTGGGGTGCTGGATATTCTTTATTTCTTTATTTATTTGTATAAAAACCATTTCATAAAACTTAAACTTTTTTTAACTGCGAGCGGACGGTGTCGCGGGCGACAGCTAGTCTTAGTATATGATTAATAAATAGTATTTATCAATCACTATTATGATTGATACTATCACTGTTAACATAATTACTGGAACAAATTGCCGGTCTCAGTGTTTCCGAGTAGACACCGTCCGCTCGCAGTTAAAAAAAAAATGAAAAATAGATGTTGGCCGATTCTCAGACCTGCTGAATATGCTCACAAAATTTCATGAGAATCGGTCAAGCCGTTTCGGAGGAGTACGGTGACGAAAACTGTGACACGAGAATTTTATATATTAGATTATAAATGCGAATGTTTAGTTGGATGGATGTTTGTTTGAAGGTATCTCCGAAACGGCTCAACGGATATTAATGAAATTTGGTATAGATGTAGAACATAATCTGGCGGAACATAGGCTACTCCCTACGTTTTTTTCAATTCCGCGCAGACGAAGCCTCGGGCAATAACTAGTATAGTAATAATTATTAACTAATATTATAACAATGTTTAATAGATCTAGTTACGTAAATACACATCAATCCCGCGGTTGGTTAGACTCTAACAGAGATCGTTAGCAATGTCAATATATAATCACACATCACACTTCAATGGGGACGCAAATATGTTTACATATATGCTTGTTTATGCAAATATACTAATGAGCCAACTATGTTGTCTTTAGTTATAACCTTATTGTTCTGACAACCTCAGGGCTCGTAAATCTCAACTGGAGAATAGAGAGTGCCATAAAAGGTTAAATTTTTAGATCTAAACTATTGAGAACTAGTGAGATCTCTCTTAATGTAACAAAGTTTGTCTCAATCGACTCAATAAGTTCTCACTAAAAGGTTACCCTTTCATCTCCTCTGTGATCTCTGAAGAAAATAAAATTAATCTTGTCTAGATGCTAAAGTATGTACATACATCACATCGGTATGTACATTATAGTGTATAAGTTTTGCTAATATTACTATATGTCAACATGCTCGTGTCTATTACTTTCCGTAGATAGTGACGCAAGTTATTCACTAGTAGTACATTAGTTTGTGAACGTTGAACCACATCGTTTTATTTGCGAAGGCAAGAGTTACGTGTATTTAAGCTATATATCTTCGTTGCTTTAGTAATGAAAACAGTTTACATGTTAGTAAACAAACTAGATAATATATGTGGGAAGTTGTTCCAATTTGTCCTACAAGTGAATAGGTTTACACTATGAAAAGCATATTGCCATCTCTCTCATTCCCATTGGAAGAACTGAGACAACAATATTTTTTATACTGTTTATTAGCAGTGGGCGCATTTACTCGTAATGTAGTTAAGAATATATCTATAGACCGTCATAGATATCTGACCCGGTGGGCAAAAGTCTAAATAAATTATAACAACTCACTAGCGCTTGTCACAAGACCCTTGTTGTAGGTTACAGTTGATTAGCATTTTATTCCTTTTATGGCATTTTCTTTGCCTAATAAGGTGTATATATTATGTGAAAGTACTCACCGCGGTAGCAAAGCCTTTGCCTCCGGACCAGATATCCTTTGTATATAGTCGTTGAAGAGTTTCGAATACCATGGACATAGTTGCGATATTAGTCCTTCAAAAAATGTTATTATAACATTTTATATTTTACGCTGAGAGCCTGTTTCACTATGTCCTAGTAAGTCCTGAATAAGCTCCTCGGAACTTATATATCAAATAGAGTCGTCGTCGGTGTTTCATAATCTTCGTATGAACTGTGAAACTCAAACTATTTGGACAAGAAGTATAAAGTTAGTTTATTTGTTAGCTAGTGATCTTTACTTGGACATTGTGGAAGAGGCCTTTAGTATTTAAAAGATGCAAATAAGCTATTGCGAATTACCAATTTATATATACAGTATATCTATGTATTATATAAAATTCTCGTGTCGCAGTTTTCGTTCCCGTACTCCTCCGAAACGGATATTCAGTAGGTCTGAGAATCGGCCAACATCTATTTTTCATTTTTTTTTTACTGCACGCGGACGGAGTCGCGGGCGACAGCTTGTCTAATATATAAAATCTCGTGTCACGGGGTTCGAACTTGAACTCCTCCGAAACGGCTTGACCGATTCTCATGAAATTTTGTGGGCATATTCAGTAGGTCTGAGAATCGGCCAACATCAATTTTTCATAACCCCCCCCCCCCCATTCAGTTTTTTTTAACTGCGCGCGGACGGAGTCGCGGGCGACAGCTAGTCTATTATGTAAAATTCTCGTGTCACGGGGTTCGAACTTGAACTCCTGCCAAACGGCTTGACCGAGTCTCATGAAATTTTGTGAGCATATTCAGTAGGTCTGAGATTCGGCCAACATCTATTTTTCATAACCCCCCCCCCCCATTTAGTTTTTTTTTAACTGCGCGCGGACGGAGTCGCGGGCGACAGCTAGTCTTATAGATAAAATTCTCATGTCACAATGTTAGTGACCATACTACTCGGAAACGGCTTGACCGATTTTTATTAAATGTTATATTCATATTCAATAGGTCGGAGAATCGGCTACTATCTATTTTTCATACCGCTATTAAGTTTTAACCGCGCGCAGACGGAGTTGCGGGCGACAGCTAGTTCTACTTCAATATGAAATGAGATGAATAAACCTAATTACCTAATAAATGCATAATCATTTTTCTCTGCTGGCAAAATTATTTTAAAAACTCATGCCCGGTTTCATGTTTAGTTCTTCTAAAGGCTAAACTTTTGACATTCCCGCATTATAGGTACATTAACGATACGAAACTTGGAATAAGCAGTCTCGTATCTTTAGAGAAATTTTCATACATTGTAGGTACTTTTAGTTAAAGTAATGTAAATGAGAAAAGAATGCGAATACGGTAGGGGCCCGCCACGTGCAGCCCTGACCTAGTTACTGCACACAAGGTCTTCGCCATTGTGTAATTTCAAGCAAAGATGCTGTTGTTGCAAAATTTACACAACAAAGAAACAAATGAAAAAGAAACCTAGTTCAGTTTTTATCAACGTAATTTATGAAAACGTATTTTAGTTAGTATCTTCCGATTACAAAGTATAACAATTATTGGTTTTGTTCTTTCAAAGCGGAGAAGGTTTCAATATGTCTGATATAAAATTAGACACGATTCGGTCACGAAAAAAGAACTTTTCAAGAAACTTTGTTATTTGGATAGTCGAAAAAACTGGACATAATTAATAATGCATTATTTTTTCAGTTTATAATTGAATGTTGGGATAAGAAAGCAAAAAAGCTCTAAACTTCTGAGAGCAGGGGTATAAAAGCCCTGAAGGGGGTTATTTGTTAGCTTTTACATAAACAGGGACATTATTATATTTACTATTTATATGGTTTCAGGCTACAAATATAAATTAAGTTTCTTTGTAGTTATAAATTAGGAATTGTAATATTTAATAATTGTTTAATTGTTAATAATTGTAGCATTATAATGTTTATAATACTTTGAGCAAAAAGAGTTACATGTTTTTGTTATTGCTGTTGTGTGTTTTTTACATTAATATTACATTAATTTTTGAATAAAAAACGTTTGAAAAAATATACATTTTACGTTGAATCTAATTATTAATTTTAGGTAAATAAGTCACCAAGTTATAGAAACAGAATGTAATATTTACTTTGAGATGTTAAGTGCTTTCGAGTTGTATGGTGAGTTGTAACATCAAAAATGATAAGCGTTGTTTTTACTTTCAACAAAGGTACTGCTCTATTTTTGACCTCCATGAAAACTTTTACTACAGTGCAGTAAAATAAAGCTTGAAAAGTGTTTTCAGTGGAAGCATATATATTTTTGCTTTAAACATTTTTGAATTGACCGTATGCGTAAGGTTTTAAAACTCGAGAATTTTACCGTTTTGGAAGATTTATTTCATATTGATGTTTTATACATATTCGAATATTGAAAAATCTAAGAAATGCTTCACTCAATTAATTCATCTCTTAAGTAAATAAAATTCTAATATCTTACCTACGATTATACCCTACCTTATTAAATCTCTGGACAGATTTTGATGAAATTTTTGTAGGCTATTTTTAGGATACCAGAGTTTAATGATCTAAAATTTAAAAAAAAGTAATAATCGTGTATAATAATACTTTTGCTTAAAACAAAAGACGCTCAACAAATAAACGAATAAAATAACTATTTCAATAGATTTTGGATATTTTTTTTTTACATGTTAAATACTGTGTTCTTTACAGATTTATTTCGCTTTAGAAATGGATAATAGTAAATTATTTGTTTCTGTATAGGTGACATTAAACGTAGGAGTAGTGTGCAGAGTGGTCAGTGGCTCCTATACCAGCAGTTACTCAAAGTCCTTATTGATGTAGGAGCGGTGTTTCTGCCATTACTGCACTCCGAGGAGAAATACGTTTGGAACACTCAATTACTGGCGACATGATAAATCATTAGAAATAAATTCAAATCTCAGTTTTATTACACGTATTTTTTTTAAATTAGCCGGCTAGCTTTCATGGCTGTGAAAAAAAAGTGACCAAGTTTAAGTCCAAGGGGTCGCCACACATAAACTGATTCAACAATAGGTTTTTATTTATGGCGAATATTACCGACTCATTATTTATAGGCGTTGATTACAACTTGAAGGAGTCCATTTATGTTCTATAAAAATAAAACATAAAAATATTTGCTATTTTGTATATTTCTAACCCAAGGCACTAAATGTGTACTTTTAATAAACGCAATAATTTGTATTCCTTGTATAGACAAATAGCAATAATTCAGTTCAAACAATTTCAAGGCGCAGCGGTAACGAGTTTACCGTCGCACCCTCGTCAGTATCGACACATTCATAGTACTATGACCTCAATATTCACTACGGGTAAACATAGTTAACACCTTCACTGCCACTACATTTTTTCATATGAAAGTCTAGTCTGTGGTACTTAATGTGTTGGTTTCGATATATAAGTACCACAGAGTTTGTTTAATATCAATGGTATAATACTTATCTTTTATCAATTTATTTCTTCTCCATAAAATTAATATCAACTAAAAACATTATAGTTATAAAGTTTCAATACAACTATTTCTCTTTGTACTATACTAGCTGTCGCTCGCGACTCCGTCCGCGCGGAATTAAAAAACCTAATAAGTAATCTATGTGATCTTCCAGACTATGGTCTATATCTGTGCCAAATTTTATAGAGATCCGTTGAGCTGAATATACCTTTAAACAAACATCCATCCATCCATCTAAACATTCGCATTTATAATATTAGTAAGATTAGTAACAAGTAAGATAAGTAAATTAAAAAAATATTATTCCGAAAAAAACTGTATCTCCGCCAACACGAGGACGGGAGAGAAATGAAATTCCTCGACTCGTTAGTCTTACCTTGAAAAATGAGTTAAGCTTGAGAGACTTATGTTTGCTTCATTCATGACTTGTATTGGAAGGTAACTTACTTCGTTAGACAGTAAATTCTCAACTACGTGAGAGGAACATACATCATATAAGAGCACGGAGCAATTTTTTCCAGTAATTTGTTTCCCTGTATCCATTTCATTCGTATGCTTTATTTTAAGATGTCTTAGTAAATAATTTATTTTGACTATAATTAACACTGAAAATCCATATGAAAACGATGAGCGTAAAAAGTTTGGAATAAAATAATGTAATACTTACTCAGTAACTGATAAGCCGTTCACAGTTTTAACGAATAATTTTATTTCTAACTTCAATTGTAAGTCGACTAATTACATTAGAAACTAAGTCTCAACGGTTCGATAATGAGAGTGCTAGCAAAGGAAGATTAAAGCACAGCAGTTGCCTTAACAATTTGCCAGTATAAGGTCATACAGGATACAATCAAACTTTTGTAGAGTACGGATTACGAAGAGCTATGACATATTAGCTTAAACCACAACTCTCTTAAGTCAATTAAGATAAAAGGCTTCTATAATGTGTATCGGCAGTGGAGTGGTGTCGGTTAGTAACTATTTATTTATTATATTGCTATAGTTTAGTATGTAATTAAGTTTTTTTTTGAATGATTTTTTTTTTAAATTCAATGAAACTAACATTTTTAAGATAAAGTTAATAACATTATATTTTAATACTCCATTTTATTAGACGCTTTTGATTTTAGCATCAAAAAATTTTAATACAACTTTGAATTTATCGGATATTTTACATAATTAAACAGGTATTAAATATAGCATGTAACGGACCAAATAATTGAATAAGGTTCTTTTTTATTAGGTTAGTCAAAAGATTTATTTACAGCCAAAAATGTACAAAGGGCGAAGCTCAAAATAGACTTTTTAATCGTGAACTTTTGCGATTAAGGGAGAATAAAGGTATGAAAAATAAGCGTGTATCTTTTAACCTCATTGCCGCTTAAATTAGGTTCCTACTATTTAATTAGGTTCTTTCTCCTAATTAAAAAAAAATATTTGTATGAAATACTGATTGTTGTGGATTATCCCAGCAGCTTCTGTGCAAGCAAAAACTGTGTACACTGTAAAGTTTTCCTAGTCGGACCCTTCAAGCTGTTCGTATCTTTCTCTTAGTTAGGTAACGTTCAAATGTTCTTTACATTTCATAACTTGTTATAAGTTACGTGGAGCTCAACACAGAACCCTAGTTACTGCAGTTTTCAGCGCTTTATAGCAATGTTGAAGTTTAAAGCAGTTTTGCGCACGTCGCTTTAAACATCTTAGTTTACTTAAAATTTATATAAAAGTTTACTAAAGTTTCTTGTATTTAATAAACGAGTTGAATATAAAATGTAAGGAACGATGAAAAATAAAACAAAGAAATTAAGATTAAGTGACATTAAAATTTTGATAAATAGACTTGTTTTCTTTTGTTTTCTTCTCACTTTTTTTTTGGAAACATTTTATAAAAGAGCCTATTAAATTTAGTTATGTTTAATAAAGGAGAACTCACATAAGCACATTGCGTCACTGTTATACTACTTTAATCTCAAAACTTTAAATAGTCAAAAATGTTAATTCCTAGGTTTGTCGTCAGATGGAGAAAATAACAAGAAAATCTTTCTCTCGGATGGAATTTATATTATGATCGCATTGAACGATAGTAAAACTCATTGGCTGGAATGATTCCAAATAATTCCTTAGCGAAGATTTCATAAATTAATGATTTGTGGAATCTGATCTGAGAAAATGTTTTGCATAACTGAAATTTGTCTTAACTAATAATCTAAATTATTTTTTTATTCACAGTTTAATGTATTTCTCAGTGAAATATTGTTACATTTTAGTTGATATCTTATTTAACTGGGTGTTTTCACCTATACTGTAAAATTATTTCTTTGTAATGGGCAAAATCTAGTTTGTTACATAACTGATTTCTTAGTTACAAGTTCATTAGACGTTGACGAGGGACTAAAAAACCAAACTGTAGTTTTTTATTGCTCGTAAAATATTGAAATTAAATGTTTCTTTATCTTCTTCTTTTATGATCTTTACAAGATCCCTTGTTTACTTTCACCGCATTTAAAGTTAGTGGTAGTATCATAATACTTTATTATCTATACATTATTAAATATTTAATATTAATACCCTATTAAAAACTTAATTAAATTAATGTCTTCTTCTATTCAGATGTCCATAATTCAATGATTACATCGTTAATATCTTGAAACCAACCCCCGGGGCAATGAATTGCCAACATAATCTCACCTGTTATACGCCAAACACAGCTTCTCCCCTAGCTGTTTAATTAAAAAGCTCGACGTTTAAAAGTACCTAGAAACGGTGAATCATAACACTACGTGCCCTTCAGATGAAAGAACGCGAGTTACCCCGAAGCGTTAAAGGTTTAGGGCGGAAACAAAACAGACTTTATTTCAGTGAAGTTTAAACACTCTTTTAAACGTCAAAATGCTTTTAAATTTTCTAATAATAACGTTTACCTCAAAGCAATATATTGTTAACTGCGTATTAATGGGTCTTGTAGAACATTCAAAGGGTAACGAGAATGTATTGATTATTTTATACCACTTACAGTCACTTTCTATTTCCGAAAACTGGCCAGTAAAAATCGTATTTTAATGTGTCTTCATAATGAAATAATAGAGATTACAAACTCTGTTCGTATTCAACTACACCATTACAACGTTTTAAGAATCAGCACAGAAGTGACACCACAGTTTAAAAGCTGGAAGCATGAATCATCCTTTTTGGAACGAAGTTCCTTATCGCGCGTTGTGAAATGGGGCTAGACGGAAAAAATTCTTACGAAAAGTTGTCACGACTCTTTTTGCTATAGTAAGTATGTTAACGACGAATGAGCGCTACTTCACCATGGCATCGACGTGACAATATATAACGAAAATTCATAGAAATAAAATGTACTTCTTGTGAAGACTTACGTTTTTTATTCATAGAATAAACATTGGTTCCTTCACTAATTAATCGAAAGGAACTTCGTTCCATCCGGGTGTCCCTTGACACCTCTCAAGTTTTTTTTTTTTTTTAAAAACAACCAGGACGAATGAAAACTCCTTTTACACAAAAGGCACTTCCCTTTGATAATAGACTTTTTTCAACATACATGTGTCTCTATGTCATAATTCATTACCACGTAATATCGTGTGGAAGAGTTTTAAACTGAAAGTAATATCTATACTGTACATGAATAACGTGCTCTTGTGTCAACGCTTAATGTTGGTTTTCCCCAAGCTGCGATGACGACACGAGTTCTATGTACCGTAATTTATAATATGCGTAGAAATATTTTATACACAATAATTTCTTTCATATAAAAATAATATAATATGTCCTGTTACATAAAACCACCAAACCAAACATTAAAACCAGTTGAAATTTACGTTAAATCCAATTGAAATTTACATATAATGACGTTTACATATGCAATTGTTTTAGATATATTTAAAATATTAGTTAAATAAAACCTTTTTGGAATTTCCACTTGTTGAAATACAGTTAAAACGCAATGTCGAATATACACTTATCAAGAAGTTATGAACTTCCTGACAGCTTTGTCGTCACTTAAAAATCCATATATGCCATCCTTATTTGTTCTCTATATCATGTTATTTGTTCCAAGTGCTGAGCATTCCACTTTTAAACTATTTCCGAATAGTGTGGTGTCATATTAAGTTACAAATTATTAATATACCAGATATTTATATGCAACATTGAAAGGTGGTAAAACGTGTAGTTGAAAAGCGAATTGCATATGCAAGTGTGGGGAGTCAGTGGCTGTGGGTGAAGTGCTCGTGACCTACAAAAACCGCACTCCGGCTTCATGTACAACCGGTAAACCGTACAACCATTGAATATGTATTTTGAGGTCACCCAATTAATTAAAATTTACAACTCATTACATTTAAAATAAATCAATTAGGTAATCTAGATACTTAACGTAAGTGAATTCTTTTTGTAGTCTTTTGAATACTCTATTTTATAATAAATTCTTATGTTTACTTACGCAATATATTCAAGTAGTCCAGCAGATTTAGTTTACTATCCGCCACTTCATCCTAGGTTCAAATTAATATCTTTCCTATGTCGGAGCTCGTATTATTTTTTAGACGATTTACGTTCCTGACGGGGTGTTGTGCTCCGTAGAGCAGCGTCGTGTTGCGATCGATTACTTTTTTATCCATTTATATTATCTACTTATCTACTACTAAAGATCCTCTTAGTCAGATTTTATCGTATCCTGTAATATCCGAAAGATATTATTTTCTATAATAAAGGCAAAAGATAAAAATGAAACAAATGTCGTAGATAAAATGCTGTTTATTTGAAATTTAAGCAAATCATGTATTTAATGGTAACCTTTCTTATCACAAAAAATAAATAAATAAATAAGGGAGACAAAATAACCTTAAAAATAATTTAAACAAAACATCACATTTTCAGTAGAAAAAAAAACAATGAATTAATTTAACTAGACACATCTTATTCCAGTAAGCTCGATTTATATAGTTCTAAAATGTTTTACTAGTTTTTGCCGAAAAAAAAAAACCATAGGTAGAAATAATCAATTATATCACAGTGTTCGACAATCAAATACAGTGTAATATTGTAAAGTAATATAGTAAAATAGGTACATAAGTTTTAATTCATTATTTTAGTGAGCTTTAAAGTAAATTACAAATATCAGATAAATCAGAATATAACAAACCCATTTTGGTAGCTACGATAAACAAAGAATACTTTCAAACCGATATTATTGATAGCCTTAGCGTTTTATTGATTAGGATTCCCATTTTATTGTGCGTTTCATGCCACTCAATGCCAGGGAAACATTTAAAATATTCGTAAACAGACTAAAATATAACATTGCTCATTGCATCTATAATGATATATCAATGTGTGTTATTTTTCGCCCACATCATTTAACACCTAATGAGATCAAATAGTTATTTTTCATGAGATCAAAGGAGGGACAAATTAAAAAGATTATAACTTTTTTCTTGACGTAACATGTAAGTTGAATAAAAACTTTTTCATTTGTTAATAGTATGCTTTCAAAATGGGTTTGTTATTTCATGACGTATTAAAATGAGTATCATAATTCGAGTAAATACTGGTTACATAAATATGTTCAACTCAGTCTATCTGTTTACGAAGATGCGCTCCGTAATATGTGATATGCAAGTTTGTGAATCAGAATATTGCTATAAATATGAGGCTTAAGGTAAATGAAAATATGTTAAATATTCTTGATTATGTAGTGTATAATTGACAGGAATTATCTAAACAGATGATTTACTACTCGCATTTATATCTCCAATGCTCTTTACCCGCCGATGTCTTTTTTGCTTGATCGCCGTATCGTCCATTGATTTCGCTGGCAGCGGAGAGCTTACTCTATGAGCATGGTCTGCTCTTTGACCATATCTACAATAATCAAACAAGGGTAATTTCACCGGTATGATGAAAGTAATAAATTTAAATAATACTTAATTAAATCTTACCTGTGTGTGATACCAACGCCTTCTTTGATGTCATTCAATCTCTGTGAACTATCCCGAGTAGAGACGCTAGACTGGGAATACAAACTGAGCGGCGTGTAAATCGGCTCATATTCCTGCAGCGTTGGCGGCGGGGCGTAAGTCATGCTTAGTTGTGACAAAGTCCTTACGCCTATAGGTGGCGAATATGACATCTGATAGGATTGTCCACTAAGGCTTAGAACGCTTGAGCTTTCACTAGAACTCGACGGCGAGGTGCGATCTAGTTTCGGCTTTAACACTCCCAATGCTCGAGATATTGATCCCTGTGAAATAATTTTTTCCATATAAACAACCTGGATCTGTTTAAAATTTATAATGAAAACTACTACGTACTCTTAAACTATGCCTTCTGGAGTCTGCCGTGAAATCAATGCCTGGTAATCCTGTAGCCACAGACCTAGAAAAGGGTCTTCCTAACATTCTGATTTGATGTCCGAACATGTTCCTGTGAATAAAAATTTGTATGAAATATTATTGGTATTGAAAAAAACAGTCACATTGACATTCAACGAAAGCCAGGCAGAGACACGTTTCATAATATTATGTCATCATATGGCTCTAGTTAAGGAATCTGCTAACACAGAAAGCATTACATGCATTATTTCTCATATTTTTAAACATTTAGTTATCACATGTTACTATCGTTGCAAAGAGAGTTTTCTTAAACGCCATATTTTTAGTAGTAAATTACTTCATTAGATGGCATTTAAATATTTGGCATAGACACCAAAAGCATGATGCGCTTGAACATAATACCAGTCATGCTTACTGTGATCAAATACGATGATAAAAATAATAATCTAAGAGAAACATAGAACACCAAAAAATCCTAGAACCAAAGAGAAGTACTGATTCCATTGAATACATTTTAAAGCAATGTATGCAGTACTAATCCCTGTGATTACGAATAAAAATTAGGACAAGTATAATGTATAAAGTAAGTAGACAAGCATGTCAGTGTATTCGAAAATAAGAAATAAATAGGAACATAAAATGCTCGATGTTTAATACAAGAAATAAAGTCTGTTTCATGGAGATAAAGTGGAGAAAGCCCGAAAAAGTGCGATCTAATGATGATGACAGAGGCATTCATGACGTATCGATAAAATGATCGTTACCGTTCTGTCTCGATGCAAGGACCGCCAAGTACAAAGGTGATGATTTACAAAAGAAACTGGCTCGACATCCGTTATATTTATATTTTATGAGGTTTTATTCACATTTAAATGTCAATGCGTAGTGTTACAAGTGAACCTAAATTACTTCGTTTTTAATTTTAAACACTAATGTATACATGTCAAAACACAGTTATGTTACATTGTTTAGTACTAATAAATAAAGTAACTACGATGAATGGTTTCGATTTAAATTCTATTCGAATATACAAAGGAAAGTCGTTTAAGTTGATAATAATAAATATCAATTAAATTTAATTTCAACTATTCATAAAAATTAAACCTTCCGAATTATTTATGTATGAAGTACCCCTAAAACATTTACACGAAGCGTTCAATGCTTTTACGTTAATACCAGCTAAGTTGTTTGTTAATTAATATGCACTAAATATTCGAAGTTTCGAATAACATCAATTCTGACAACTATATTTATATTTACTACGGCAAGAGAATAGGGGGTTACAGAAGACAGCGATGCTTTAGATAAGTAATTAAATGCAGAAGAAACAAATGAACTGTATCTTTTTGATGATACGTTAAATTTTCGTGGCATTTTTCTTACAAATCACAAATCCTAGGTTTTATCAGTCTTCATCGCTCGTATAGAATTCGATCAAAAATTTCGACTTTCGAAATACTTTGTGGAAGGTTCCTACGAAATATTGGCAAAAAAATATTCTCGTGTGGAAAAATAGCAATTTTACAAAAATTTGTTACATAGGATTTTTTACATATAGGTACAAATTTTCGAAATTGGACATCGAAGCGAAATTTATTTTCTGAAGGAAAGCTTTTTGATTTTCGTAGATTTATCTTTGTTTTGTGGACAACATGGATGCTCGGGCAGCCTCCACTTGCAGTTCTTCCACCTGGCAAAATATCGTATACCTGCAGGATTGCACCTTACATTATAATCAACTACAGGTTGCTCACCTAGGGGACTGTGACTTTGTGACAACTACATTTTATCATGCAATGCACATTTTTCCTTTTCAATTGAACGATAAGGAGACCAGAATTGTATTATTAAGTTGGAATAGAACGATTACGCAACAAATAATATCATTTTCTGCAAATGTTCTAGTTTCAGTTAACAATTTTTCTTTTTTGGGATGGGTAATAATTTTATATTAAGAAAATAGAGCATTGCTGTGGAATCTGTTATTAAATTATTAAAATTTAAAAGCAGTGCTTTATTTTCAAGACCATTGAATTAATTAGCGTACTAATGAGCGAAAAGAAATACCTTGCTGGGATGATCAGGGCGTCAAACTCCGCCACCAAATGTCTTCTTATAATGCTCTTCGACGGCGGTATGCCCAATGCAGTAGCCATTGTTTCTCCAGTAAAGGATGGCTCTAAAACCACTAAGCCGCCATGCACACCGCTATCTACATTTTATTTAGAATTCATATTAGCATCGGTTCTTAATTTTGTTAAAGTTGTATCAATTATGGTATTAAAGTTTACCTTTTAGATTATCAGCGAATTCTCCTAAATCAATATTATGAGCCCAACGTATAAATCTTTGGTTGGTCCAAACTAAAGGATCGGCATCAACATTCTCACATTGATGTCGCCTCACAACCAAAGCCTAAAAATAAAATAATTTATGTACTTCAAGATTTATTTATATTTAACTAGCGACCCGCCCCGGCTTCGCACGGGTGCAATGCAAAATATACCTACTACAGAATAAATGCACAATTTATTTAAGGTACTTAAATGGATAAGGATTAATGCTGTATTGTTTAAAATCACTTCGTAAAAGAATAAAAATGGTTATCCCTAAGAGATAGACATATACCATCGCGGACTTTTTTGTTGAACTTTTTAAGGTGAACAATACTGTAGTACATTATTTTGGTCTATCTCGTAGGGTTCAGCCAGCGTTTGCAATATAAGCGCAAAAAAACGTGCTTATTTACGACATCACATTAGAAAACTTTAAATTTATCAGTGTTTCTCTACTATATTATGCATTTATTATACATACAAACCTTCCTTAAGAATCACTCTATCTATTAAAAAAAACCGCGTCAAAATCCGTTGCGTAGTTTTAAAGATCTAAGCATACATACGGACATACAGCGAAAGCGACTTTGTTTTATACTATGTATATTGATTTGGCACAAATTATGACGAGCTTACTTGTCGATCATATTTCATTATTCGTAAAAGATGAATGCCATGAACGATGGATGCTTGATGGAACTTTCTGGTCACTCCTAAATATTTTTCCAGCTCTTTTTTACTGATCGTATCCAACATACGGGCATCGACGAGATTTGCCAGGAAAGATTCTGCGTACTGTCAATAGAATGTTCTATATTAATACATATTTAAAATGAATTTCGTATCCAAACCAAACAAAATTGTCAAGAAAGTAATTTTCGGTGGAAAATTAAAACCATCTGACTAACCTGTGATAGACCCAAATCCGGCAACCATTCTGCGGCCACCCAAGCGTGAGTGAGATGACCAATGGTGGGGTTCCTGACAAGGTCTGGTCGGCGGCGCTCCTCGATGGCCAGGCGCAGCTTCTTGCGGTGCATCGGCTGCGTAATGCCCAGTCCCACTTCCAGATCCGTGTCTGTCAGCTCAAGCAAAACCTGCCCATTCAAAGCACGAATCTAGAAACAACCAGAACACACTATTTGACGCTTTATCGCGTCATTTTTTCCAAAAGCGGGTTTTTATTTTGTGTACCTGGAATGTTTTTGTAATTAAGTCCTATTAATACTAACCTTGCCACTTTTGACATTATCAGCGATGGTGGCAGCGTACTGCGGCATGCCAAGCGCTAGCTCTAGCCAGGCGATGATGGCAGGTGCCCGCCACCGCGCTAGCGGCAATGCTGCCGCCTCACGCAGCGCCGCCTCGCTGCCCAGTGGTGACCATGCGCGACTGCCGCCCGTGCCGGCGTACACTGGCTCTTTATATTCCATAAAAGTAAAACGATCACTCATTAGTTTCTGCCACCGAGATAAGAGAGTACAAATTCCTTTAGAGCACGCTCAAAGCACATTTCTCTTTTTTCCTTTACATTCATTAAACATAGATGTATGTATAATCTATTTGGAATGCATCAACATCATTATTAGTTATTTGTCCTTTCAATTTGTCTAATCACTGATACCTACATTTCTCTATTTCCATTGTAAAAATAATTTGCCTATAAATAACAAATGCTATTGAACATAAAGTGACCCTCACCGCTTTCGTGTCCACTGACAGCGGCGCTGCCTGATTTAGTGCGATGTCTGCTGCGTGCGAACACACGCGATATGGACCCCCAAGCGGAGCCTCGACCTCGGCTTGTCTTGCCTGAGCGAGGGCGCAATCCTACTAGAGCTGACTCACTGTCACCTGGACTGGATAGCTGCTCTACTGACCTAATTACATTAATGAAGCTAATTGCAATAAACACGTATTATTTTATTCACAGGCTTCTAACGGGAGTTTGTTCATTTATCGTCGTAGATAAAAACTACTACAAATAAAAAAGTAGTAAAAGTAACCTGGAAAGCGAGCCAGCGTCAATGGAGCGAGTGAAAGGTGAGGCGCTGTTATGCGGAGATAGCGTTGGGCTGCAGTCTCGAGGCGTGCTCACTATGGAAGTAACATTCCTAATTATAATTGTTACACTTTATGTATTTAACACGATGTCAGTATATGTATAAGAACAATAGAGAATTTAATACAAATCACATACGTTGATAATGATGAGCAGATGAGACGAGCGATGTTGCATCAGTATCATACGGGTCAATAGAAGGCGGGACGCCCTCCGCCGTCGAGTCTGATAAGTTGCCGCCACAGACTGACGTCGCGCCGCCATCACTGCTCCCTGTCACTAACAAAAGCTCTATGATTGCTACTTATGTGAACTGTCCTCAATCAATAACAATGATAAAATTTATTAACAAACTGACTTTGAAGTGAATAATATTTTTTTAAGTTAAAAGATGCTCATTAAAGCCATTGTACTCGTTTCTCCAAGACATCACTTATGTACCTCTGACACCAGAATCGGCGCTGCAGCTACCTCTATCACCCAGCAGTCCCGAGGGACCGCCGAGCATCATCGGTGGACCAAGCCCGAGGGAAGCCACACTCTCCCCCTCAGACAAGCATCCAGCAGCTTGTAACTGCCTGCGAGCCTAGAGTAAATAAAATTATGTTATTAGCCTACCTCAGTTTACATGAAGTGTCCTTTTGATTGAGCCGAAACTCAGTAGTTCTCTGTATCATACCTCAAATAGTTGTTCCCTTGCATGACGCAGTTGCGTATCCCTAGCATTGAGAGCTGCCGCAAGCTGGAGAGATCTCTCTGCCTCGTCCCTAGCGTGACGAAGTAGGGCCGCGCGCTCTCTCTCCCGCTCTGCACGTTCTGCTCCTAGTGCAGATGATGCTCCGCCACGTGATCGCATCTAAGAAATGCATATATTGTATACATTTTACATACCACAAAAAAGGTAAAAAACTATCAAATCAAGCAACGTACCATTTTTAAATCTTATTCTAGATATTTATAAAAAATCTTATGATAGATTAAATAAATTTACTGTACTATAATATAAGATAAACATGGACCAAAAATTACAAAAACATCGCTTCCCCAAATAAATGAATAAGCTAAATAATTCACCTGTTCATAATTCCTGATAAAGTCTCGCAACTCCTTTTCTTTATCTTCGAGCGTAGCGTAAAGCTGTTTCATCTGGTTTAGCAAATCAAATTTCTCGGCCTTCAACCTCTTCTTATCCGCTTTCAAGGCTTAAATTGAAAAGTTATAATTTTTCGTTTAACTTAACATAAAATGTATTAACTTAATAACTTCAATTTATTTTCAGCATTATTTTCATTTGCGGACTTTTGGGTAGCCCGATCTTAGGTAACTTATTGTAACACAGGTATCTTAAAAAATATACTCAAAAATAATGAAAAGCGTTCAATGTACCCCGCACTAATTGTGATAGCAATTCGTTGGACTAAAATGTAAAGGAATAAGATCTTACAGGTAACTGCTTCTCTGGCAAGAAGCAGTTCCTTCTCTAGTTGTTGTGGGTCAAATGTCGGCGCATCGTCGGTTCCCTCGCCTTTACTCCTTTCCATCAGGGAGCTGCCAGCCTCGCCACGCTCCGCCGCTGATACTAGCAACCGTCGCACGCGAGTAAGCTCCGCCTATCACCAAGTAGCAAACAAAACTAATTACCTCAATGGTAACATTAAAAATTTAAAGATCTTTTGCAATAAGGTAACATCACCATGTTAGGCTACAAATATAGTTAAACGTGGTGATGTTAAATAAAGACAGATAATTTGTTCTTATTTAGTAATATTTGTTTACCTGTAGGCGCTCGTTTTCTTGTCTCAATCTACGAGTGATTTGTGTGGCTGATAACATTCCAGGAGAGGCGGGTACCTCTTCTTGTCGGGATCGGTCGGACCGGCCTCCGGGCGATGCCGATCCTGATAATATATTTTATATCAAAGTCTATACAGATATTAATAACTCTTATGCAAAGTAAAATAAAAATATTTGGTCACTGAGAACAAAGTAAGAGGGTTACAGTATTTAATTATTTAATAATAGATACCCTTCTTCTTGGAAATTAATAGCAATTAAAAATACATTTATTGATTAATGGTGAATAGTTAAATATTTTAAAATATGAAACCTCCATCAAGACTTGCGGTGATATCAGCTCTCGGTTCAGGACCATCACTACTTCTTCCGGGAGATGTTGCTTCAGGTAACGGCACCTCTTCTTCTGAACTATCACCAGGATCAAGAATATTCCTCTCGCTAGTATTGCTAGTACCTCCATTGCCTATTTCAGCGTAAGTGCCACTGTCGCTGCCGTTTTGAGTCGGCCATTTAACTGGTGACTCCAGTTTACCGTTTGCTTGATTTTCTTTATTGTCATCATCTAAAAATAGTCACAGATTTAAATCTCATGATTTGATGGAAACTTCAAAGTTTACTATGGCTGTTCTCAATAATATTGCAGTATGAAGAATGTAAAGTTCTAATAGAATAGTTTTGAAGAATACGAACCAATAAAAGGATTATCCCTGCTATTTCTTACGGTTATTCTCGATGTTCTGTTTAATGTACCCTGTTTATCTCCGTTCAAGGAGCCATTCCTTGGCTTATCTAATGTGCCAATGAGGAGACGTCGTTCCGGCGGTATGGGTCTGGGATCTAAGTCAGATCTCTCCAGGGCAGAGCTTGCCGGTGTGATGAGAGGGTCGGCAGGCTCGGGTTCTGCCTCTGCCTCCACTCTTGTGCCCACTGATACTTGTTCGTCCACCATTTTGCGAAGTTTCGCCTAAAATATTTGCATTTTTATAAATAGATTCAGATCAAATATAAAATGTAATTCTGTATTTTGAACGTCACGTTCAATTAATAAGTTTAGTTTTATTATTATTATTATTGCCATTAAAGCTCGATAGACTGGCTGTACCGCTTATGAATATTATCTATGCCATATTGGCTGATGCTAACTTTTTGATTTGGTGCTCAGTATTTTAGTTATTCTATTGAATGAATAAACTTCTGCAAACAGTAAAACTTAAGCTATTTATGGAACATGTACCTTTCTTTAGAATACATGAGTTGCAAACATTTTGTATCATTCAACTTTATTTAATATTACCTGAGCGTCACCTAGAATGCGGCGAACTAGTGCCATTAGGCCGTTGTAGCGGACTTTGTCATGCTATCCACCGTCGGTCCTTAGCCTCATGTTTCTTATTTTATTTTCACCTGTGTTACAAAACTTTAAATAATCTAGAAAAATTAATTTAGATAAAGTTCCCTAAAGATTAGATGTGTGTTTTATATTGTTCGCTTATTTGATGCTTACACACGCGAGTTGCTTTATTATCTGTAACAAAAAGAAAAAAGTTTTAGCATTTAAATTAATGTCTTTCGATTTTAGTTATTTAACAAAGAATACTCTATTTAAGGAACTAAGAAAGCATTTGCGCGGCTTACAATAACGTCAACAGATAGAAATCTCGTATCTTTCTTTTTATATTACTTTACCTTAGTCTTAATGTTTTAAATTAAGTCATTTCTTTTAATTTAGGTAAACGGTTCATGCATTATTCCTTTAAATAATTGGGCAGTTTTATTAAAATTCTGAGCACATATCCTCAGATTTACATAATGATGCTGCTGGGTTTTGAAAGTAAGGGAACGTTTGCATATTACTCACTTTTGAATTCATAGAATTTATTGCCCTTGATAAAAAGGAAGCCGTCAAAGATTAAAAAAGTCCAAACAAAACAAAAGTGACTTAAATACAATAAACTTTGACGTGTATTAAGATTGATATGTAAACTCTTACAGATTCACGATTCTTTCTAATGAAAAAATACACCGTTCCCTGAGGTTTTAATCTTATACTTTTAGACAGAGCTATAAATTCATTAAACGCTTTATCTATTAGTACTTTGGTTGGCCAATCACGAAGATTAATCACCACAATTAACTTCTGTTTTTGTTTAGTAATTTTTGAAACTAAAGATGACCGACTGAGTAAAGAAGGATAAAAAATATGGCTCCTATTTTAGGATAACCAGATCTGATTGATTTGATATTCTACGTTTACCTTTTCAACTAAGTCTTTTCATAAACACATCAATTTAAAGTAAGTATTAAAATTGGATGTATTCCAACTATAAGTGCAGTCTGTGATGGGATTACAAAAGTACCTTGTGTATAAACGTGAAATGGCTTTGCTAAAACAGCGCTCTACACATCGCACGTCTACAAAGAGGATTAACTAACTCATATAATTTTACGGTTCAGTAAACGAAACTTTTACAGTATTTATTAGTAACGGACTAGAAGGTCGGTAATAAAGATTTGTTGCCATTTTGTAATTTCAGACTAATATAGCACCAGTAAGAGCATAAAATTAGTATAGGAGGGTCATGATGTGGGAAAAATTACATAAGAAGAAATTTTAATTCAAATGTGATCTATCCACACTCAAATTTAAAGCATTGAGTGAATGGTGACAAGTTTAAAAATGGTGTGATTACTAAAATGTAGAATTATCGATTTGGAGGACAAATATTTATATTTTCAAACCTACATGAAGTGAGTTAAGGTTAAGCATTATTTGATACTAAAACATTCATTCAATTATATTATATTATGAATAAAGTCTTGTACGTTGCTAACGCTTTAATACTTTCTCTACATAGCCCGGCTCATAACTTTATGCATCAGAGAGCTTCCCAAGAGAGGTGCGCCCATTAAATGAAAAAAAAAGCCGACAAACTCTTTTTATTATCTATTCTTTTACCTTAATGGAAGCAATCGGCTTTTACCTTGATAATAGGTTCAGTATAATGAGTTTAGTTAGAACAAATATAATAGAAAAGACGTGATTTTATTAATATGTTCATTGTTCTGTAAAATGAGTTATTTCAAAATCCATTCACTTTTATTATTTATCATTAAATTATTATTGTTTATCATAAATATTACTGAGATGTGGTAATTAATTTAAGGTGTCATCTTTCTGTGTTGTTGCTTACTAAAATCAGTCTAATAGAAGATAGGTAATTGGTTGTTATTAATTAGACTTGTAAAGAGAGCCTTATTCATTAAGTAAAACAATTGGCGATCATTAGCTAAATGAACGAATCATTTTTAGACAAGGGTAAAATAAGATCAAATGTAAGGCATATTCAAGATTTAGAAATGTTGATAATGTTCAGTACTACAACTGATGGGATAAATCAGAATCAATTTTCAAAGTTCCATATAAAAGTAGAGAACGATTTGCCTTAATAGAAGTTCTCAGGAAGCTGAAAAATTGAATTCATCTAGTAGTCACTTCAGTCAGGGGCCGGAAGGAAATAACGGCGACAAAATCTGTGAAAAATTTAAATTCAAACAACCTTTCATCGTACTATGGATTCTATTCAGCTATTATAGCTAAAATGTACTACGTAAACGAAAACTTGCTGTTCTGAAAACAATTTGGGTTTTAAGACTAATAGGTGACGGATTACTTTGGCTAGTTTTTATGCATCCGAATACTTTAAAACAAAAATACGTGGGATTGTCCAATTTATGTTGTAAGTAAGATGATATAAATTATCTCTTAAAAAAATATACTTATTAAGCTTCAAGTCTGTGTAACTTGAAGTTATTAGAAATAAGATTCAAAATATTATTTCTCAGAATCTAGTTTTACCTTGTTTTTTACTTTTAATTATTACAAATACAATACAACGAACATATATAACGAGGTAAACAGAATTTCAGACGAAATAAATAAAAAGTTTCACGATGAATAACGAGTTGTCTAGAATATTGCTTACAGTCTTTTCGCAATCATTATTTTCTTCCAACAAAGACCCTCATCAGTCGTTTTTGAGGTCTAACGGAAAACTTTTATTACAGACAATTTCCTCCACAGCGACTTAATTTCAACTCTGGTTTTGCAATTAGGCTGAGAGCTTACATTTTAATTATGTATATCCAATTGTAGAAATTTTTAAGTTACGATTTTACATACTTATTTTAATCGACGAGTACTACATGAGTCGATTAAAAAGCCACGAATAAGCCACTTGTCCCAGCATACATTTAATTTCAACGATTACTGCGGTTTTTGTCCGCAGGTGGTGGGATTCAAAACCAGTTGATTTTAAATAACCAAAAACTATTAATAAAATAAAATTTTGAAAGTGTCTAAAATATACCCTACGACTTAAAGTACCCAATTATGTCCACTATAACACATTTTAGATGTGTGTCTGTCCGTAGAAATGATCTGTTGAAAATAGAAATGATAATAATCAAAGTGTAAAATAATAGCATAGCTCCAATCTCGAAGAAATTACGCATAAAATGATCATTCCCAACTATAGAAAATGATGTTTTGTGAAATACCCGCCTTCGCATCTGTTGTATTCTAGAGCCAGCTCATAGTTTTATTACGAATAATTTCTCGCAGAAGTAATTTGTGCAATAATTTTAAAGCGAATAGAACGTAAAACATATATTTAGATTTTACATATTCACTACTGTTGATTTGGAAGAGCTTGTATAAAAATATTGAAAAGAAGTAATCAATCGACGATGCATTCGGAATTTCGGATTGCCTTTGTAGAATTGTGTTGAATGATTGTGAAAAAAAATGTAACAAAAGTTACATAAATACATGTTAATATTTTATACGTACATGCACTTTGTTTCGTTTAAAAAAATATATATTCTAGTAGCAACAAATAATTAATTAATATAATTTCCGTTACCAATCGTAATGGCCATCTATATAACTAAAACGATAATAATATGAAAAAATATTTTACTCCTGTGTGCTCAGAATACCCGGTCATGTCCCTAACAAGACGTACATCTAAATTGTATATTCACCTATTATCCTAACACAATATGAAAATTATAAGCTAATTTTTTGCTTACCTGAAACAGCGCTAGAACGTACAACAAAAGAGGACGCTTTATTAAAGTCAGGACGCCTGATGCGCGAAGGGTAAATAATGAAGCATACACACAGCTAATGAAGCGCCTCGGCCCCAGGCTGCCACATTAACTTTATTAAGACGTCGCAACTAGACTTTACGTGATGATAATACAAACTAAGAACACCAGATTTATATAAACAATGAATGTGCATTAAAAGCATCGATCGTCGCCTCTTTTACATTACAACTACATATTTAAAGGCATACGATGCACATATTATGCATTTTCATATAGTACTAGCCGTCACCCCAACTCCGTTCGCGACGAACTAAAAAAAAGAGTAACCAACGCGTTCTTCCCGGCTATGCTCTACATCCATGCTATCAATCCATACATAGATAGTATATTACAAATTGGTTAAATGCTCTGTACTCGTATGTACCACATCGAAATTTTCTGTCAGCTAGAATTTTGGTCAAATTTGGTACCATAAAAGAACGCAAAGCTTTTAATAAGAGTTGAATCCGTTTCAAGTATATAAATAAGGAGTCGATTTTATGAAAAGTATTTTCAATATACGTTTGGTACGATCTGTATTCATATCACGTTTCACAGTTACGTGAGTCCTTCTCATCTCGTCTACAGTATTGGAAGTCGCACATAACTTGCCTCATGAATACTATTCGACAACTTCTTGCCAAATTATTCAATATAATGTACTGTTACTTCAACAACATATACAAGTACAATATTATCAAACTTAGAGTACATATGTTTTCCTAACTAATTATCTTACATCCTTTTTTTTGTTACAACCTATTTTATTATGTCAACGTGTAGTTTTTAATGTTATTGAAATTAAATTTTGAACTTGTAGCTATGGTAAATTTAAGAAGTGTTCAATTCCACAAGACGGTAAGCAGAAATTATCTATTTGTTACATCTAGTATGTCCACACATTTGTGGATGGAAAGTATTAAAACTGTCTAACTATTAACACATAAGTTTATTGAACTCATATACACACAAGGGGTGAATGTAACGGGCAGCGGCTACACGCTGAGCTAACGAAGCAATCAGGGCGCACACCATTCACTCATCATTCAATCACCATTCACTCGTTCAATCGATTGTCATTATAATTTACCGCACTCGTGAATTATACCTACGTCTACTAAGTACCTTGTATGAACAAATATAACTTCGGATTTCCTCGTAAAAATAAATTTATTTAAATATTTAATTGAAGATACTTTTATAGATAGAATTACAGACAACTATAAAATTCGGAATGTAAAATAATAAATTCGGAACTAACTGAAATGAAAGTAACGATTTGTACGTACGTAATACCTAAGTAAAAGGTGACTAAAACGACAATTGTAATGTAATTGAGAAATCAGTAACCTTTATTTGTTTATTTTAAAGCGATGAGCAAAGGTAATAAAAAGAAAATTATGTAACCCAAACATGTAATAATATAATGATTTAATATCGAATGCTTTTTAATATACCCTCTAATTTAAATTTGGAAAGCCTCTTTGCTCAGGAATTTTCCCCATTAGATTTTATGGATTTCTCTCATGGCTGCTTGCACATTAAATTATAACCAGAGGAGAAACGGAGAGAAACGAAGGATTGAAAATTAATTTCTTAGGAGCCTTAAATCTCCGTTATTTTAATAAGCGAGGTTTTTTACGTTAATGGAAGTTTGCTTTTTACGTTATTGTCTGAATGAATTATACATATTTTATCTTATTTTAAATGTTTACTTTGTAAAATATTTTAAATACTTATACACTAGTAGTTACCCGCGACTTGGTCAGTGAAGAAATAAAAAGTAGCCAATAATATCTGTCCGATACCTTCCAGTAAAAGTCCCATCTAAATCAGTCCACCCTTTTAGGAGAAATACGGATTTGTGAAGAGACAGGCAGACAAAATTGTCAATTAATGTTACTCTTCTATTAGACATATTGGCCAAGAACGATATTAATCAGTAAAAAATTATAAAAACGTCACTTAATTATTCTGTTACTTGCCCTTTGTATATATTTTATAACAACTAAGTGCCATGTCCCCGTCACTTGAAAATTTCAACTTAAAAGATTTAATGTCAACAGAACATTAAATGGTGTAATACAGTTAGACACCAGCGGGGGCGAAATTAGATTCAATGCCAACGCCATTTTGGAGAGTTTTATAATGTTGTTTTCGTCGTAGTACCTTTAAAATGTTCCTCCTCCGCCTCGGAGATTAATGTTGTCGTTTAAATGAATTCTATTAAATTAATGTCTCAGGTTCTATCTAGAAAGAACTCATTGCTTGTTTGCATTAAATAGGCTTCAAAACTATTGAATTGACTTGTAAAATTCTTTCACTGTTGGAAAGCTACCACTATAGATATGTAGGCTATATTTATTACTCGAATAATATTCCGCGCGGACGAAGTCGCGTCAAATGCTAGTATTAAATACGTGTTATATAGAATTGGTTCAATATTAAAACGATAATAATTTGAAGTATTGATATGAGAAATAACCTCTTTTTGTAAATTCATTTTTACTATATTAAAAAAAAGTTGCTGTTAATTCCTATACTTAGTTTTGAATATAGGTCGGGTATACCTGCGCCACGCTTCGGTCCTACCTTCACAGCGATATTGACACGGGTGTGGCTTATATTGCCATTTGTAACGCCATAAAATTGTCTGGCGGTAGCGAAGACTAAAGTTAATATATTATGGCCATTATCAATCATGATAAAATGGATACCCGTTTATTCAACGTATGTAAATTTTCTATTCGTTAAAGGGAAAATGCTGTTTTGGAAGTAGATATTTTGAGTTACTACGTATAACGTGCATAAAAACTTTTTTATTGCCAGTCAGTGTTTAAAATGTTGATGGTTTTTTTTACTCGTTCTTGTAATTGTTATGTCATTTTGTGTGAATTTTTAAAACAATGATAACTTTATACCTTCATATTGAAGAAAGATCCTGAAGAAGAAAATCCTCTGGCGCACACATTGTTTTAAACAAAATATTTTTTGACATTGTTTAAAGAGATACAAGTCTTTCGACAGTCGAAATCTATGTTAATAAATGTGTCCAAGAATGACTATTACATGTTTAAATCTTAAAAAGAAATTTACAATAATAAACTAGAACTATAACCCGATACATTAATTTCCTTGTCCAGCCAATTCAAAGTGAACCTAAGCGGTGCATTTGAACTGCTTACAAAGGTTTAGTTGTTTGAAGCGTGAAATGAAATGAGTGAGTAATCCCCTCATTGTTGTCGCACAAAGTGATAAGCTACGTAACACTGCACTTGCAAGGTTTCAACTTGACTTTTACACTTCCTTTTACTGTTTACATTCTTTTGTACAATATGTGTAATTAAGAATTTCTTTTTAATTTAATTACATCACTTTATATATTAAAATTGAACTTAATTATGTGCAATTTTTGTCTTGAAAAAAGATACACAAAGAAAAATTTGTATGAGTTTAGAGCCCCAAATGTATAAAATTATAATACTTGGTTATCATTTTATATTTCCTTCGAAAAACACATGTTACGCGTTCCCTACAGATTACACTACCAGACTCAAATTCTTCAAAATTCTCAAATCTTTTTCAAGTACGTATTTCATTCAATGAAACTGAAAATTAAATAAAAAAAGCTTTCATAAAGTTTGCTTACTCTGTGCTTTATGACTTCGGTTCTTTTCATGTCAACTGAACACAGGCTTTCATTCCGTACCTCATTACAGCCGGTGCAACCGCACCCTAACTTTGACGTTTTACCTTAACCCCTTTTATTAACAAAACAAAAGACTGCCCTACAAACTTAGGGTGAATCGTGTTCGTGTTGATTATATTAAACGCTTTTCTAAAACGCTTATGGTAGACTTAGCATCATACAAAAAAATTATGCTTTGAATATCTTTACGTCTTTTTCCCTAGTCTGTCTGAATTCATTCTTAACCATGGATCGATCCCTTGACTGTCTTTTTTTTAATTCTTATTTGTGTTTGCGTTCCAAAATATTTTAGATTCACAATTGTTAGCGGTGCTAGCTCAAGAAATCTGTAAGTAATATAGGTGTGAACATTTTGTCTGGAATGTTGGTTAAAATATAACGTTAAAATTGATACTGATTGTTTATTGATTAAGTACATTGTTTAAAGAATATTTTTTTTGGAAGAAATGATCAACCACACTGTTAACTCTATCTATGTAGAGAGTTCTATTCTTCGACTCGTACTGGCACAGAATATTAGGATGATTGTATTTCATATCCACCATTTTGGCCGCTTCCTCGGGTTGTGCTGTTATTATTTTCATTGATATTAATGCTTCTATCAAACCATAAACGGAATATTCTCTTAAATGTTTATAAAATATATCTTTCGGATAAATTTCTTCTATGTTCAAATCGCATTGTCTTATCACTGCAGATAGAGTTCCGTAATAAATATTAATCAGTTGATCGTAATATTGGTGAAGAAAATGTCTGTCAGCGGACATGTAGAAGAAATAGGATAAATCAGTAACTGGTGACGCGTAACGAACTAACTGAAAGTCTACGAGTAATGAATCCACTGGTTTGTTTTTCTGAAATATAAAAATATTGCATTGTAAATTAAATGAAAAAAAAAATAAAAACTAAAATTTAAACTCCATATTGCGAGAAACGAAGATATTTCAAGTACGTACTTATATATTTTTTATATATTATAAAGTACTGTCAATGCGACTTTGTCCGCGTGGTATTAAAAAATGTAAGTAGCCTATGTGTTCTTTCAGACTATGTTTTACAACCGTGCAATATTTCATGAAGATCTGTTGATCCGTTCTGGAGATACTTTCAAACAAACATCCATCCATGCATCCATCTAAACATTCGCATTAACGAGTTTATGATTAACGTATTTTGTCGATAATAACTAGATACAATTTGCTATATTATTTAAAGTAAACTTACATGATATTTAAATATCAAATTATTACTCCAACAATCTCCGTGACAAATTGTACTGTAATTTGGAATTGGAGAAGTAGTTTTATTTAATAGTATCAAAATGTTCTGTTCTATTTCCATTAATTTTTCTTTTGCTGATAAATCTGATACAACTGCTACCGATGCCATAAAATATGATTTTAACGAACTTGGTATACTTTTCACGTCTCCATACTGCACATCTTTGTTGCAAATGTTTTGAATTTTTTCAACATTTTTCGGACACAATTTAGCCAGAACAAAAGACAGTGCATGCAATTTCGCAAGATTTTTTATAACAAGCGTCGCATGACTGAAATCAATTTTATAGAATCTGTCTATGTAACAAAAATACCTCATATCAATCTGTATTGTGATGCTCTCCTTGTTGTATTCAGTTGATGTGAATATGCAATTTGAAAATTTCATTCTTAAGCCTTCTATTATATTGTATTTCCTTTGAATATCCAATAAATTCGGTACAATATATTTGTAATACGAGATTTCTCTGAGACAAGCTTCACGAAAACATGCTCGATCAACTGGATTCGGATGCCATTTTATAATAACACTTTTTGTTATTTTTAATTTATCTCTAGTTCCTTTTATCTTGACCTTATGAGCTCCACCGACAAATCCGTCAACATTATCGTGGCCCATTTCAATAACGTATTTAATATTACTGAGGTTGGATATTTCAGCCACTTTATTTATTATATCTATAAGGTCAGAATGCGGCCGAGATATTTTTCTTGTACGCATTTCTAATATGGAACACGAGCAATCCTCACAGATAGTATCCACTACATGGATAAGATGATCTGCTAACTGGCCCACATTCATGTTCTTATCTTGACAATTGATTGTAAGATAATAAATAGAGATATGAAATCAATGTAAAGAATAGTTTACTCTGATAAATTTTAAGATCAATAAAGTTTTGTTCACAAATACTTACTATAAGTCTTTCCGCCGTATGTATCAGCCGGTACGCTGAACTTTACAAAAGAGGTCACGATACAATAAAAAATAAAAAGCAACACTTCTTTATCTTAAGTGGTCGTTGTGAACATTGATTTGTAATATTCACGTAACATCAGATGTCCATTACCTTCTTTGTATTTTTCTACACCTCTACAAAAATATGTTGTTATCTCTTTTTCTTAAAAGTGGAATGACAATCTGTTTTACTAAACATATTTTGACATTTAAAAAACGCGGTTATTGTATGTTGTACAAACCAAAGAGTGAAAAATTGAATGTCAATAATTCTTCTTTCATTTGACAACTATCTGTAGTCAATGTGTTTTATCAGAAACATGACATGTGACGTCACTAGCGAGTGGTGTTTTGAGCGTTATCAGGACGGAACAAGCGTCGTGCCGGCGAATACGAGATAAACGAGTCCCTGAGCACAATACCTTTTGTAATGTCACTCAATGACCGTCCTCTGCAGTACGACTGTCCGTGTGTGCGTCGTGCGGACAGTTTTATGCATTCAACGTCTCTTTGTCCGGAGAGGAATAGCTCTTGAAAGCAGATCTAATCTGAACAATATGCACACTGTTGAAAGGTTATGCGACGGTTATGAATTCTACAATATTTGCGATGAAGTAATGTTATAAAGATTTATTTCCGTTTTTAATCATCATTAGATTGTTATTTGCAAATTAAACAGTTGATTCGATAGCATATCGATTTAAAAAACTATTAATTTATAATTTGACTTGAATGGAGTTTGATAAAGTAAAGTAGAAAAGCAGTGACCAATAGCACATTTCCTAAACTAGATTTTTGATATTGAACGTTTCTTCAATACAAACAGTGCGCATTAACCTTTGAGTTTTTGTTCACATTTATCTAACTTAGTATAAATCTTCTACACCTACTTCAATTTTAAAATTGGAATTATTTTTAGTAAGTCTGCGCAAGGTAATGCAATTCCGAAATGGCGGAAAGCAGTCTAGACATTCGGGAAATCAGTTTTCCGCAGCCGTGGGTGTGAGCGTTGATGTCTACACCGGCCTATCAACACTTTAACACATTTTGAACGAAAGAATCTTTTTGCAAAAATCATTTGATATTACTTTACTATCGATAAAGCATAAAATAATCTGTTATGTTTCTTGTCTCATAAAAAAGCCGACTCTAAAATAAAAATGATCTACTAAATACTATCTTTCGTAATACGAAATTATGCTCTGATCTTTATCTTCCACTTTTTGTATTCCCAGATGAAGGAACTTAATCTTTATTTAATAGAAAACTAATATCGAGTTAATCTAAACTCGGGAAATGTAAAGCTCACTCGGCAATATCGGATTTAATAACGTCTTAAATGGAGCACACAATTTGGTATCGGCGAGGTCGATTCACGGTGTTATTACACAGAATACGAGCCGTATTATTCGTCTTTACAATACAATACCGGTCGCTAATACTAAAAGAAACGTAATAAAAAATGAATGAAACTTCTTCTATTGAAAACATACGAGTTAATAACTTTCTTGGTGTATAAAGGTCATAAATTGGTTTATCTCAAAAAACTTTCAAATATGTAAAGTCGATCGTTCACAAAAGTAGTAATGACACAAAATCTAAATCAGTTTTAAGCTACTATTTGTAATGAACTAATATTTTATTAAAATATTATTAAGATTTTTGTTTTATTAATTAGGTTTTTGTACTGTAACATAAATTTGTAATTTCTCTCTCTAAGTTATTTATATAAGATGTTAAATATACTCACACTTTGTATAAACTTGAATACGCGATGCTATGCGCCTTAAATGCAATTTGAATTTCCAATGCAGTCATGTTTACTGATACTGAAGCTAGTCCTTGACGCATTGGCCTCCCAGCCCGAAAATCTTGCACGAAACATAATTTACATGAAACTTTAAATATTGACGACTTTATTTTAAAAGTCAGGTAAAATTTATATTTGGTCTTAATTATTATTTAGGAACTAGCTAACTTTCAAAACAGGCTGACAAAAGATATTTATCTTGTTTATTAAAGAATTTTCTTAATAAACTTCTTAGAATCTTGCAGCAGCGCCACCTGCCGGATCTAAGTGTAAATCTCTTACCCCACTTAAACACAAAATATTCAACAAAATCAGTTCAGCTATTAAGTTTTAATCGAAGAGAGTTAGAGCTTATTTTAAATAATTGAAAAACAAACAACATATACGCCCTATAGAATTTAACTACTGGTTTATTGTTTCACAAATAACGCATGGCCTGTTCTATAGAGACTAGATTTCTAGCCAAGCCTTTGTATCGTGCATATTAAAGTGGTCGAGAACATTTCAAACGCAGAAGCAGCGACAGATAAAGACTTAACTAATTAATTGCAAATGTGTTTTAGTTATAGATTAATTTATATTTTACTTTAGTTTTATAAATGACTTGCAATTTACAAAACAAAACGATCTTTACGACGTGTAAAACTCGGTCAGTATGTGCATTTTGTTGCATCAGAAATTTCACTTCCATCGCCAAAAGAACACTAACCTAACCTCACTTCAACATAACAGAAACTATCTTAACTTTAAGTCATAAACGTTATGAAATCAATAATTTGATGAAATTAATAAAAAAACGACCCAATTTAGGGTCTTAGTTTTGCAGTTGGCTTCCTTTGGGCTGTAGAGTCGTGTTAGGGGTGCATTAGGCCGCGTGGCAGGGGAGAGTATCGATTGGCATCGCCCTCGCACCCCCGGGTACTACACAATATTACTCTGTGCACTCCCGAACCCACCCTTTCATTACAGTTGCAACATTTACTTGTCGTCGAGAGATCATTGTTTTAGATATTCTCCAAGCTTCATATAGATATTTTATATAAATGAAAATACTTAATTGTCTCTTCCGTAAACAATGTTTATTAAAATAGTTGAGTGCATACATTTATCAAATAATTAGACTCATGTCGTTTTAGTTCTTTATTATAATGCGTTATTAGTTTTCTATTTTATTTTAGTAAAATATTTATAACTACATAACTCATTAATTAGTTTACATTCATCATAACGATTACTTTCTGTCGTATATTGTTTATTTCTTAGATCTTTTTGTCGAGATTTCATTTCCAATATTTTGATGAACCATCATGCTGTCGCTATTTTTTTATATAGCAGAACTAAAAAGAGGCATAAGTAATGAATAGGAATGAAAGATAAATAAATTAGTTGTTCTGATTTGCTCATTCTTGAAACGATGCGGGCAGCGAGGCCGAGGGCAAGCTATTGAGCCGTGACTTTCAATTGGAGAGAAGTGTTTTGTTCCGCAATAAATTATCTACAACAATATATCCGACTCTACGACCCAAAGGACATCTAAAACATTTGCAAATATAGTAAGTATTTATTATATATTTTCAGAGGGATTTTTATAACATGGACACAGGCGGAGTCAAATTTCAAGTAATACATAATTATTTGCAAATTAATATGAAAGTTCAAACAACCGCTCATCAAAAAAGAGAAATAGAAAAAGTTGATAAAGAAATTTATTTATCAAAAGAAAAATTCGAGGTTAAATGTGTTTTACCTTGAATTTGATGAAAAAGACATTCTTGAAACTCCCAATGGAATCTTAAGATCTTCTTTGATCCAAATCTTTTGAAGTTGGTTTATATGACGTATTCTCAAATCACTTTAATGTCATATCAAGCAGAAACGAATGTTGTAAAGAAAAAAGAACGTTAGCTAAGGCAAAGGACCACTTCCTCTAATTATCGAATCAAATCAATCGAATTCAGGCATGCTCCTTACAAATTAAGTTCGTATTGAATTTTCCAACATTATAATTGCTTATGTATACATATATATATCTATGTATTTTAATGCTTATTTACTATGTTAATTTGATTTTAGCATCGTTTCCATTAAGTAATAAGGCGATTTTTAATAATTTGCACTAAGGAAATAAAACTCTATCCTTGATAAAATATTGTAATTATTTGAAAACTAACTAACTGAAAAAAAATCGTCCGCGACTCCGTCCGCGCGGAATGAAAAAACCCTAATTAGTAACCTTCTTCCAGACTATGTTCTACATCTGTGCTAAATTTTATCGAGATCCGTTGAGCCGTTAAGGTGTCTGCAACCTTCTAACATATGTATATTCAATATTCATCCATCTAAACATTTTTTTTTCATATAAATTATGTCTAGATTGAGTCTTAAGTTAAATATAAATATGTTAAGGAATAAAAGTACTACCAACTAGCTGTTGCGCGTAACTTCATCAACGCGGAATTTAAAAAAAAGCCTAAATTACCGTCGCCCACAGAAGCTACCTTCCAGATAAAATCGGCCCAGCGTTTTCGAATATTATCCGCAATGAACGTGGATTTGCGGACGGACAGATAGACAGACAGACGAAAATGTTAAAAACAATTTTTTTTTTCAAATGTCACTTTCTACACTTCAATTTTATAATTTGTATAGATAGAGAGTTAATTTTGGCAAAGCTAATTTTTTATGTAACATATTTTTATTCTATAGAAATTATTCTAGTTTGTTGGATTAATTTTGCGTTTATCCGGCTTAATTAAAACAAATAAAACTCTAACAAAAAAAATGTTTCACAAAATTTAAATATCCGCAAGTTCCATATTACCGGCTGCGCATCTGTGAAGCAAATAAAAGTTGTTCTTTTTTACGAGAACAGAGCGAGCGAGAGTCGACGGAATGTTTTATAGAACCTTTTCCACGTCGATAAGTAAATGTTACCCTTGTCCCTGCAAATTATGATTCCAGGAGAATGGTTGCCATAGACTATTGAAAGTTTAGAGAGGAGCGATTAAATTAATAAACTATCAGGAGCAATTAGAAAACCGCCTTAAAATAAGTTAAAATGTAACTTAATTGAGTTCAAAATATAAGACATCGACTTAATAATAAAACATAAATTAACACAAAATAAAAGAAATATAAATTACCAATAAGAAATTGATGTATAAGGACAAGTCATGAGTTAAAAAAGATTTTTTTCCTTCTATTTGTACCTTTTATTGTACGTAAATTAAAAACGCTTGTATACTTCTTATGACTTTTATTTAAGTAGTATTCTATGTTAGTATGTCTACTATCTAAATTAGAAGTGATACTACATTTGCCAAATAATTACAAAGAGACGCGACATTCCTGTACATTTGTCAGTCTGTTTGCATGACCTAACCCCTCAAGGGGCGTCCGGAAATATCGATTGTACCTGTTGTAAGCCTGAAGTGTTGGTTTGAGTGCTTCGAGGGTGTACGAAAGCTACGCAAAACCTACCCCCGGCCCCGCTACACGCCCTCACGCTGTACAGCGTCAATAAAATTGATTAAGTATAAAATGGGCACATTAATTAATGGTTCGAAGTATGTTTTAGTAATAAAAACGTATTTTTATGTAATTCTTGAACATGACCTAGACATTTATAATCTTTCATATCTTTATAGGTTAGTTAGAGTAATACTGTACATATATCAAAAGAACCTATTCGGTTGCGTGCTCTTGCCAAAAAAGCTTCCAAAATATGAAGAATGATGACTCATATTTCTTCTTGATTTTCTTTTACTGAATTCTTTACAAAATATAGTATTCAATTATACGCGATTTATTATTAAATTGGATATTTTTCTTTTACTGGATGATGCCGCAACCAAATATAATGTCCGTTAATAGCATCATAAATGCGCACATGTTTTTATTAGAAAGGCATGGACAAAGAGAAAGTCTATTATTTTTTGTCCTTGAATGTCTAGACAAACTAGATCGTAAGAAAGGGTAAATAATGGGACATAAAAGTTATTACTTGATAAAAAAGGTCTTTGTCTGAGGTAAAGATTATATTATTCTATTGGAGTATGTTGTATAGAATAAAATTTGGCTTAATGTTTATTAAGATAGTTAATAGGTTACAGATTTGAAACTGATATAAGAGCAAGTCTTTTGATACTTAATAACTAAAATCGTTATTCAGAACCTTAGGATTCACTTACTTATGAACGAATAAAATAAAATTTATACTAACTCGAAAGAGGAACAAAGAATGGTGTAGTGGTACTACACAGAAATCTTTGCTCAAATATTCCATATAAAATACTTTTCATTAGCGAAAGGGACAAGGTTCTTCGTTATCGATTCATTGGAACGTTTTATTGCGACTTGTGAATCAGCAAAATCATCACCAATTCATTAGTACTCAGCTATTGAGGTATAGATTTTTATTTCTGTCTTTTTATGAACATGTCATGTTTTAACTACAAATAGTTATAGCAGTTTGTCTTTACTTCTCTCTATTAAATTTGAGGTTACCAAGTAAAATTATCTTTTTTAATATAAACAAGTACTCGAATATAGTTTGATGTGCAATAGTTTTAAAAAATGTAGTAAAAAAAGTAGTTTAAAACATATGAAAGTTGTCAGATAATCTCTTAAACAGGTACTGCAAGCGCGTAGTCCATGAAATATACATATGAATTTTGTACTCGGAAACGAAATTTTACGGTGTCATCTCGTGAAATTAAAAAAGCCTATGGATAAACTAGTGTAGTAGTTACCAAATATATAGAAGTACATTTGGTAACTACTACACAAGTTTCACACCAGGGTGGGACAGTAAGGTAAGACTGTCGACAGAACAGTTGGATTTATCTCTCGACGGATAGATGTTGTACCGTCGAGAGATATCCAACCTCCAAAGTCCGATAAAAAAAATTCCCATATGATCGTTAGCAATAACGCTTTCAATTATCTTAATCACCAAAATGTGTCAGAATATATGGTAATTAGCTGTCGCCCGCGACTCCGTCTGCGCAGAATTAAAAAAAAAACGTAAGTAGTAACCTATGATGTGTTCTTCCAGACTATGTTCTACATAATATGTGAAAAATTTCATCAAAATTCGTTGAGCCGTTCCGGAGATACTTTCAAACAAACATAGATCCTTCCATCCATCCATCTATCTAAACATTCGCTTTTATAAGTATTAAGGTTACGTGACAAGCATGTGACATATCCAACCTTGTTCCCCGTATCTTTTTAAGTTATTGAGTGATCAAATGTTACTTTGACTAGAATAGTAGTATCTTACGATTGTGTAACTATTCTGCCTTCGTGTTAAACTACTCTAAGTAAAAATATTGTCAGTTGTAACATTATACTCGGGGGCAGTGGAGCGAGGTTAGGGAGCGTTGGCTGACACCTCGCATTCAACCGCACCGCTGGGGCAAACCCTTTGTTATTGTTTATAATTTGTACGTCAACATTATTCACCATGTGCCATTTTTGAAATTAAATTTATGCACATAATTTAAAAGATAATGCTTGGAAATATACAAATGCTTTAACATCTTATTCAAGGTGATGATTTACATTTCAAAGCTTGTTTTTTTCGATGTACTATAATTCTCAGGGCAATTATAATATTTATAATCTCTTTTTTGTAATCCTCTATTCACAAGGGAAACACTATTCCAATTATTTTAATACATTTTTTAATGTCTTACTCATTGAAGAAACAAACTAGCTAGCGAACGACATATCACATAAAATCTTATTCCAAAATATGGAAGAAAATTAAACTTGTTACACAAGTAGTTCAACCTTCATAAATGACGAATTTAATTAATATAACTTTAGATACATAATCTAATAAACACAACAAAACTAACCAATTAAATTAATTAAAACCAATTAACTATATGCATTATTTAGCTAAAATTGTTGTTTGGCTTATAATTTAATCAACATAGTTGGCTATGTACGAAGCTTTAATTAATAAATAATGCAATATACCTATATGTATAATTATGTTTTAATTTTGTTACAGTTTTGTCAATAAGTAGTTAGTTATATATAAATATTTTTTATAACTATAATTAGTACTTTAAATATTAGTATTTGAATTGAATTGATAAATATTATTGTTAATCCATACAAAAAAATAATAATTCGTATTTTAAATACTACAATACTTTTTGACTCTAGAATGGTGTGCTTGTAATTTAGTTACTCGTAGAGAATTTTTTTTTTTATTACACTGTGGCAAACGAGTAAGCGACCATCTATATTCGCCAAAACAGCGAAACTTCTGCTAACTCCTCTGTTCTTTGAGTAAATCTTAATCTTAAATAGCATAAGCATATTCTATATAAATGTAAGATTATCTAGGAATTTATATTAGAATATCATGGAAATTATTAATCATAACAAACCTGTCTAGACGATTTTACCTTCAAAAGTCTGTAATCATAGACTTATTAAAAACAGACATGTTTGTATCATCAATTCAAACATAGAAACTTTCTAAAACAAATTCATAGACATTAAATAATACCTTCAGCTAGTAAAATGCGTAAATTTAATTTCTTATTTCTATTGAATTCGACCTTACATAATAATGCATTCTTCCCGATATGCTCTGACTATTCAATTCATTTTGTAAGGCGGCTACAATATCAAAACACAATACCAGATATTTTCAACTTGTACTTCTTTAGTTCCTTAACGTCCTTTGTGACACAACCATACCAACATGAATAAAGAAAAATAGAGTTAAGAAAAACTTGGACATGGCATTGAAACATTTTTGTAAAATTTTATAATAATAGGTATGAAATTAAAGGATAAATCAGAACACTTTTAAACACATAAAGTATAGTTGATGGAATGTATTAATATTTAGTGAATATACTGAATTTTTGTTCAATCATTTCATCATCACCATCATCATCAACAACCTGCCCTTATCCCAATGGAGGGTCGGCACAGTATGTACTACTCCTCCATACATCTCTATCAGCCGTCATTTAATTCATCATTCAATCATTTCATCATAAACTTGTCAAATAACAATAGATTAAAAGTTTATTTGAAAATACAAAACAATATTTACAAGAACATGATCGTTGATATTCAATTTTGTGTGCTATAAAGTACAAAGAAATACAGTATTCTTTCGCACTTTTAATAATTTAAGCGTTCAATCAAACTAATATTATAAATGCTATTGTTTAGATATATGGATGTTTGTTTAAAGGTATCTCCAGAACAGCTCAACGGATCTCGAAAATATTTGGCATAGATTTAGAACATAGTCTGGAAGAATACATAGGTTAAAAATTAAGTTTTTTCTGATTCCGCGCGGACGGAGTCTCGGGCAATAGATATTAGATAATATACTCGAAAAACAGTTTACCTTTGCTATAGGAAGCGGAAATAATACATTATTTCGATTATAAAAGTATATAAGAGCAGAATTAACTCAATGGACGCATCATTGCCGTAATAATTTTAGGTAAAACTCGAGCGGGTATCATTTTATATTCATAACCCTCGAACGCAAGGTGCCACCTTTTCTTATAAAATATTTGATACCCACTTCGAATACCAGTCTCTGTGTAAATAGCTTTATAAATAGCTATAAAACTATGGGTAATTAAAAGTTTATTAAAATTAAAAAGATAATTCATTTCTCAAAATTCCCATTTCGATTTGTGAGTTGCTTAAAAAATCATACAATGCACACCAAAATTATAATTGAAAAAAAAACCTAATTTTTTTTTGGTCAGTTTAATCGATGTCTTTGTCCTTGACATTAGGAGCTACTCGTATTCAAGCTCTTAACAGCTATTCATATCTCGTTATTCAATATCAACCCACCTTTATACACTACAACAATGTTAATCACCAATTACATTTGAGTTACGGCAGCACTAACATATGTTCTCACAATGTATCCGGGTAATTTATTATCCTCGCACGTTCACTGATAAATTACTTGATCACGGACTTATTACGGCAAGGAGTGCGTAGTTAGCAAGTAGCTACGTAACGTAGCGTCTCGTAGCGTACGACGTAGCAACGCGCGCGGCCGACTAGACTGGAAGCTCGCTGTCGACGCGGACACGGATCACATCGCACAGTACAACCAAACAGTTCACATTAATTAATTTCATTCTAATATCATACCATTTCTTATTTTGGTTTCGTCGTTATGTTTAAAGATACGAAACATGTTTTAATTTTATAATTTATTATTAGAAAATAAGACCAAAATTGTATATTTGTTTCTCTCAGGTAAAGACTTGGCTTATGTATATTGAATACAGTTATTTCAATGACACTCGTAACTTAGTTCATACTATGGAATGTCTTACTTAATGTGCACGCAAATTTCGATGCTTTTATAAACACTTCTATTTTTACATTTTTAAGATTTTTATACCAAAATAACTTCAAGACTTGTTCACGAATTTTTAACAAACAATTTAAAAAAAAAATTTAAAAACACCAAAAACATATTAAAATTTTCGTGATACCTCTGTTTTTTTGCTTTGTTCTGTGCATAAAGGAACTGTCTGGTGCGCATGCGCGTGTGACGTCAGCCCCACGCCCCGCGCCGCTCTCCCCGAGCGCCCACCCGTTACACGCTAGTCGTCTCCGCTAGCCGCTGATATTCCACATAAATCATAGGGGATGGAATTTATTAAACAACCCCATGTAAATCACCATCGATGACGTCTAAAATAATTTTAATATATTTTTACATGCGAAAATTTGTAAAGCTACAAACGACTACTGCCGATTAATAAATCTGTAACTAGGGCTCAACAATCAATATTAAATTTTCAAAACATAGTTAACTCATTTCCTATAGTCGTACAACGTAATTGTTATGACTAGCTCTCATTTCAATATTATTCTAGTCTTTATAAAATCGATTTACTACTCTATGGTCGATAGTTCAATTTGCGAACACAATGAAACCTTTTAAAATATAATTTTATAATAGTATTGCTTGACAGAGTATGGGTCTAGTCCAATTTCGTTTTACATTAAGAATAAGCGAGGGTAAATTGAATAAAAATACATGTTCTATACCATCGCTTACTTGAAAGAAGCAGTACGTTGTATATAAACGTGTAATGCCTATAAATATTCCATTAGTTTCTGGTAAAAGTGTACATACATGCACTAAAAGTTAACGCATAAAATTGTATTAAAGAGCTCTGTTTTAAAAGCCAATATATTGTATAAAAGTGTCCCACCGTACCTAAGCGGTATTCTATGATGCTCGTAACAAAAGAAAGGGACGGTGCGCGAAGTTTTCTCTGAGAGCCCTTTCTTTGGGGTTGTCACTGGGCCCTCGATCTACTGCCCTGCGAAAGGGGGCAATACACTGCAACTTAAGTCATAAAAACGCAGCGTATTGTATTTTATTTATTTAAAATACCATTACAACAAATTAAAAATATATTTTATTAATTATATCGTAAAATGTATTAATTATAAATTGTACGTTATTTTTTTATATTAAAATGAATAAATCAAAGACACATTTTGAAATTCTTATTGTTATCGCTAAGTTTATGAATAATTTAAATTTAAAGTTTCAATTAAAATAAGATTAATGTTAGTAAATAACTTACTTATGTAGTAAATATAACTTGAAAGATATTTTTTTTAATTATTTCTTTTCTTTTTCTGTTCCGCTTTCGCTTATCCCTTATATTGAAAGACTATTACCAAAAATGCAACATTGATCGTGCGATACTGTCCCTCGTAGGTCAACCCCAGTGAAAACAGCTTCGTCACCGTTCGCAATATGTATATGCTCATAGATTCCTACAATAACATTGTACAAATCTGTATATGGATAAATACGAATATAAATTCAACACATGAAAACTATATGTTGAACAGTTTAGAGTATCTGATTTATTTAGCTTGCTAACTTCTAGTTTTCATTTTATTATTTGTTACCCATTGGTACATTACGCTAGCAATACGAGGCAAAATCAATAAAGTGGAGAAATTAGTTTGTTTATTTGGATATAAGATGCTTCAAAACTACTGAATCTCCAAAAATACTGTATTGCTATTGAATTTAATACATATATACTACATCTTCACAAACTATAAATAACAAACTTGCTGCTATTTATTAACCAATAACAATAATTAGTTTTGAATTTTTAAGTAAAGAGAAATAAGCAAAAAAATAACATCTTGTGAAACAAATTAATTACATTGTACAATTACATTGTAGAACTTTTAATGTAAGAAGCATTTAATTAAAACCTATCAATGGGTTCCCAGGATACCGCCTACAAATTTACAGCAGAACGGTTTTGTAATTAAATAAAGAAACAACAGGAGCACCAAGCCAAGCTTAACAATACTCACCCGCTAACTTAATAAACTCTGAGTGTTATTTGCTACAAAACAAACTTAAAACTAAGTTAAACATAAATAATAAGAAACTTGTATTTACTTAACTTGTAACTTGTTATTACTAAATAATATATTTCATTCTATACGATCTTTTTCAATCATAAAGCGATGTCAGTTTGTCGATATTAATCTCATTAAAATCAACAGATCATCAAATTAAATCTTACGCAAATATATTTGAATTCATTACAACAAAATCTAGGTCGAAACGATGCAATTTACTTGTTACATAATGTGCATATGTTTGTTACGACGTCGGTTATATTTGCATACTAAAATTTAATTTCACGCTTGTTTGAGATGCGACTACATAATATTTGGAATTAATGCAAACAACAAACTGGATCAGATAACATTAAAATTACAACCAACAACGTTTTGGAATGAATAACATACTTGATTGTCAATAATATTATTGAGCTAACAACTCGTTGTTTATACTTGATTCGCGTTCATCATCATATACATCATATTTTGTTGTATAGTCCGGTCGCGGAGCAGGAAGAATTTCGTACAATGACCTCTTTACCTACTGACAGAGGTTACAAACTTTTTTGTATTTAGTGCGGTTTACATGAATTATTTGAAGGAGAAAGAAAAATTACCTACTTATAAAATATAGTTATTATTATTATATAAATCATTTATTTAGATTTAATAATACAAGTAACAAAAATCTAGACAAGTATCTAATAATAAAAAATCAAAAATCAGAATCCGATTCCTCTGTTTCGGAGTAACTGTTACTTTGCTCTATTGTTCAATTTCGAGAAGTGAAGAATTCATTTGCATAATATTTTAAAACCAAAAAGTAACTATCGGAAAGCCGGCAATAAAATAGATGATGTTGCCTACACTTTCGTCTTTCAAATATTCGTTTCGATTGTTCATTTCGAACTATCCAATAATTAACCTTTTCGGTAATCCTTCTAACGGAGCCCATAAAATTTTTATTATGCAAACAAACAAACTAAAGGTTTACAATCCCTGAGGACGGCGGCCTTTCTTTCTGTGCAAGCGAGACTCATTGTATTTACGCGGGAGTGACAGAGACAGGTAATGCGAGTTCAATGTACGAAATTCTTCGTGCTCCGCGACCGGACTATAGTACTGTATAATTAGCTTCATGTTAACATTCTCTATGGATTTTTAATGTATTATTTATGTAAACTGAGCCTACATTAAGAATAATAAAGTCATAGTAAAAGAGACGAGAGATGTAGGAAAGAGAAAAAGAGATTCATCGTTATCGCCTGCGAATATTTTAACGCCAACGCGTCCCACCGACGTGGCGAAAAACATTATAGCTCCACCTAAGTTACATAAAGTAGATGCATTTGCTTACATGCGATCCAGATCACATTCTTTGACAGAGAAAAGTGCGCAACAACCTAAAGCATAGCTATTATATGATACCGGACAGGAGAGAACAGCAACCAAAATATGTGCAACTATAACTAATCCTAAACAAATCCCCAATACGGCTGGTCACCGAGGGGAGATAGACCAATACCCCCAAAAGCTTAAATCAAGAAATCCTACCAATGTACTAAAAAACGGACATCAAGAAAATACAAAACAAAAACTTAGACAGAAATTCAACATAGCTACTCTTAACACAAGATCGATGAAATCGCAAGAATCCTTATTAGAATTAGAACTAGCATTAGAAACAATAAATTGGGACATAATAGGTTTATGTGATGTGAGAAGACAGAATGAAAAAACTGAAGAACGGGATAAGTATATATTATATCATATTAACAAAAAGACTGGCATCTATGGAGTAGGGTTTTTAGTTAAGAAATACTTAAAAAACAATATAATTGAGTTCCAAGGCATATCAGATAGAATTGCCATTTTAAATTTAAAGCTTCCTGGTTATAAACACCCGGCTTCAATAGTACAAATATATGCCCCAACCGAGGTTAGCCAGAAAAACGTAAAGGATGAATTTTACAAAGATCTTAATCAAATTATGTCCACCGTAAACAAAACCGTCATTATAATGGGAGACTTTAATAGTCAAGTAGGAAAGAGGAGTAAGGACGAAGATAACGTCCTAGGACCACATTCAAATGGGAAGAGGAATGACAACGGACAAAGACTAATAAATTTCGCATTAGAAAACAACCTCCATATTATGAATACTTATTTCAAAAGAAAACACAGCAGAAAGTGGACGTGGACATCGCCGGATGGTAGAACAAGAAACGAAATAGATTACATTCTCACGAACAAACCAAAAATATTTACCAACATTGACGTTATAAACCAACTGAACTATAATACAGATCACAGAATGCTTCGAGGGCAAGTTTCCTTATTAAAACCAAAAACACGCAGAAACATCCATTATAACAACAGAAGACCAATAACCTTGCCAATTAAAGAAGATATTTTAAAACAGTTAGAATTAAATTTAGAAACAGTAAAGAATATTACCGATGTTCAACAGAAATACGACATACTCGAAAAGGAACTAAAGGAAGTCAATAATAAATGTACAATAAACAATGTTCAAAAAGATAAAATCGGTCCAGAAGCGAGAAACCTAATAGCTCAAAGGAAGTGCCTTTACGTAGACCGAAAAAGCAACCAAGAAAAGATAACAAAATTAAGTAAAGAAATTAACCGACAAATTAGAAAACATAGACATAACAGCAGAAACAGTACAATAAATTACTACATAGAAAAAACAGGTGGAGTTAATAAAGCGTTGGATCAGTTAAGGGAAAGTAAACACTGGATAGACAGATTGACACACCATAAAGACAAGAAAAGCAAAACAAACAGGAATGAAATACTAGAGGTTGCGACAGAATATTATCGTCAGTTATACAGCGACGGAAAAATACCGGATGAATTTTGCCATAATACGGAAAGACAAATTTATAATAATGATGAAGTCCCTAACATACTAAAAGAAGAAGTGGATAAGGCTATAAAAACACAAAAAATGGGTAAAGCACCGGGTGCAGACTACATATCAAACGAACTGCTAATAGGAACTTCTGATACAATATTAAATGTTCTAACCCACCTATTTAACGAAATTATGTACACTGAATATATACCAATCCAATGGAAGAAGTCAACAATAATACTGCTACATAAAAAAGGTAATAAAGATGATATAGCCAATTATAGACCAATTAGTTTGATGTCCAACATATACAAAATATTTTCTAAAGTACTGCTGAATCGCTTAACAAAGACATTGGATGAAAATCAACCCAGAGAGCAAGCAGGATTTCGCAGCGATTTCTCTACGATCGATCACATTCATACCATAAAGCTAGTCATAGAAAAATGTAATGAATATGGGATCAAATACTATTTAGCATTTGTGGATTACAATAAAGCATTCGACTCTCTTCAACACACATGCATATGGGAAGCGTTAGCAGCACAAGGCGTCGAAACTAAATATATACGACTTATAAGCAACGTATACAAGAACATGGCAGCAAATATTCGAACCGAAAGGGTAGGAGATCATTTTCCCATAAAAAGAGGTGTCAGGCAAGGAGATCCACTTTCGCCAAAACTGTTTTCGGCAGTTCTTGAATCCATATTTAGACGTCTCGATTGGCGAAATTATGGATTGACTGTTAACGGCATGAAACTAAACCACCTAAGATTCGCCGACGATCTAGTGCTAATATCCGAAGACCCACAAACCATGCGAAAGATGCTTGAAGAGCTAGTTGACGAAAGTGAAAGAGTCGGACTTTCTATGAATGCAAAAAAGACAAAAGTAATGACGAATCAAGATAAAGTCCCTATTATAGTCAAGGGCACCACAATACATTATGTTGACGAATATACTTATCTCGGACAAATAATATCGCCAAGAGACCTGGCAACTAAGGAAACAAACAGTAGAATACAGCAAGCGTGGAAAAGGTACTGGTCACTGAGAGAAATATTTAAAAACAATCAAATACCACTTAGTGCAAAGAGGAGAATATTCGATACATGCATATTACCAATCATGACTTATGGCTGTCAAACATGGTCATTGACGAAATTAAATATGCGTAGACTTGCGACCTGCCAACATAGCATGGAGCGAAGCATGCTCAATGTTAAACTTAAAGATAAAATATCACTTAAAATACTACGCGACCAAACTAAAATTAAGGAAGTTACCCGCTTCATACGTAAACAAAAATGGAAATGGGCAGGACATATAATGAGAAGTAAAAATGGAAAATGGGCCAAAGATGTGATAGAGTGGTGTCCAAGAGAAAACAAAAGAAGTAAAGGGAGACAGCGTCTAAGATGGGAAGATGAAATAAGAAAAACAGCTGGTGTGACGTGGAGGAGGATGACCTACAATAGAAGAGAGTGGCAAGCTTTAGGGGAGGCCTTTGCGGAAACGCAACACAATCTCTAATCTGGTATCAATTATTATTACTATTTATGTTACATTTGTATTTGCAAGATTGTTGGAATAAAGGCTATTATTATTATTATTATTATTATTATTATTTATGTAAACTGGAAAATGTTTAAGGGAATTTAATTATTATTGTACACGACTCTGACACAAATGTTGCTATGCCCTTACAGGTTGTTACATGTAAGTTCTTAACAATATAATTGTAAAAATCAATATAAGTACTGTAACATGCAATAAAGGAATGAATATGACTATGTATCATTATCAATATATCCGTAACAGTATTTGTATATGTTCACTGCTACACATAGCAAACCTAGCATCTTCCACAGTATGCAGTACTACGCCGTCCCCGGTCCTCACGAGGTCTTGTATAGATTTTATAAGTGGCAGACGCCAGCAAAAACAACATCTGTTGCACGAAGGGGCCGTCTCACAAGATGCAGTACCACGACCACAGAGAAGATTAGCGTGATTAGTGCGCGTGCTGGAGACCTAATGTTAGTCGTCTTTCCCTTCGCACCCTTTTCTTATAAGAAAGGGATGGAAGGGGAAGTGTATTTGATAGAGGAAGGATTTTGAATGGGATGGATAATAAGAGGATAGATCCTTTTTTTGTGCATCCCTGTCGATTAAAGGTAGGCATCTACAACTGCAGATGTCTATGGGCAGCGGTCACTGCGCTATTTTGGCGTATTAAGAAAAAAACGCTTTAACTGTCAAATTTCACGTTAATACGTTCGAGCAATTTATCGAAATAAAGTAATGAATATTTATATGTACTTAGTTTCTCTGGTGATTAAAGTCCTTTTCTCAAAAAAAAATTGTTATAATTTTCAAAGTTATTAGTTTACGATAACATAAATTGTTGAACGCTGAGGTCTAAGTCAAACATAACGCGGTATGAACCAAAACTATTCTCATTTCAGTACGCCACGTCACTGCTATGTGGTTTGGCCCGGCTTTGTTATATTAGGATTTAGCGAAACAGTTAGTTTTAGGAAAGCTTTGAAGATAATTCCAGTTTCACATATATATATGCCTTTAATTACAAAAGCTTACAACGGTACAGATATTGTTTAATCTGTCGACATCGTTCATAGACAACATTCGTAACTCGTTTAAATATTGTATAGATACCTGACCCTTGCATTCGGTGCATTTTTGGAGTGGTTGTTTCCCGTTGGTCCGATCGATCTACCGATAAATCGTAGATATTTATTGTTATTAAAATATTGTTTTAGACATTTGTTTTAATTTCTTAAATATTTTCGGGCATAAATCTTTTCTTGAATCCTTAAAATATCCTAAAGACATGAGATTAAAACCTGTGCCGTAATGAATTTATTTTTAAAGTATAGAACGTTATAGAGAATTTGGGTTATCGTTCCAGTTAATATGAATTTAAAGTATCTCATTTTCCCCTGTTTAAACTCATTTATTTTAAAACATAGAATACTTTATCTTGAATTTAGTCGATTTATTCGCACACCTGATGTTTCGTGCGAGCAATCGATTTGTCTGGTCGGACCGAGCCGCGGCTTACGTGTCTGAGCGAACTATCGCGTTATTACAACATTTACGTTCCTTCAAGTTACATTGTTCACTTAATATTACCGCACTAATAAAACCCTTGTTAAATCGTCGCTAAATATCCTAGTGCATGACTTAAAGTGCATTTTTCCTAATTAATATTTTCCGGGAAAAACGCGGCTTGTGACATTATAATATAAAAATTATGTATGGTTTCAAAGTTTTATTAAAATGGAGAAGATGACGTATTTCTTATTTTAGTTCTCTGCTTTTATTTCAAACTGAAGATGAAAAATATTTATGCTAACTCACGTTGAAATTTTCACATCGATCTATATTTCCTCTTTGCTCTTCTCGATGATATAGAGACGTTTAATTCGCGACATGTTGGAGACATGTCCATTATTTTCTTAAGATGAAATGCGACTTGGATATACATAGGATCGAACGTGCGCCGCGTCGTTATTAAGCCTACACTCAAGCCGAGAAACAATTTTATTACCTTACTTTATCACAAGACTCATATTATTGCTTACTTACTCTTGTCACGGATGTATTAAAGTTATTACTTCCTGAGTCACGTTCCTATGTAATATTAAGTCTATGTTTTATTACTTTAATAAAAGACTAATACTAAATGAGATATAAAAATATTGAGATTGAATTTGTTATTGATTGAGATTGAGATGAAAAGAAATTTTAATAATAGTTCATAATTTATGTAATTATGAACTATTACTAAAATTTCTTTTTTATGATTTTACAATAAAGAGAAAACACCACATTTAATAACATGTAATTTAATATTTTACTCTTGATCATGAATTATTCTATTAACACGTAAACGCCTAGTGAAAAATAATAGCCAATAGTCTAGTATACACCTCACATTAAATTGCTTGGGGTCTTTACACAAGAAGACAATGGTGATGCTATTTCTATAGATTATTTTTTTAGTTGAGTAACTTTGTTTTTATTGCTTAGAATACCTACCACTTGATAAAGAACAAGATATCGTTTTCAAGGTAGAAATGCTAGGTCATTATTTTTACACTTCTTTTCACTGTAATAGTGATGTACTTAACATGAAAGTCGCTACTACGCCGAAGTAATATGAGCAGATAATCAGTTCACATAAGGAGGCCCCGCTCTCATAAGATTTCACGGTTTACATTAAAGATGATTGCTTCATAATTGTCATTAAACGAAATTATGTTTTGTGTTTTTGTTAAAGATGAAATAAAAAAAAAAAACTATTGAATAAAAATGGATATTTATTTTTCTGTTTTGGTTAACAAAACTGTTATCAAAAGCCCCTTGGCCAAATAACTACAGTTTCATGATGCCAAAATGCAAAGCAAATAGTCACGTAAGCTCCGCATCATAATAAAGTACAAAGTATAGGTTCGCTAACTGGGTTTACTGCATAAAAGTTGTACAGCACGAGCCATGGAAATTGCTTGCGGCATCCTTCCTATTAGGGGCTTAGGGAGGTATCAACTTCATATAGTATGTAATTTTTGAAACGTAATTTAAAAGTAAATACTACAATATTATTCTAGAAGAGGAGAGATAATTTTATCACATTTCTTCTCATTGTACGAAATTAACTGAAAGCTCTTTAGCGGCTTACTATATTTATAATTAAGCTCGACTCTTAACTTTTAACTTTCATATTGCTTATGAAAATTTTGCTTTTGTAATTCTAAATTGCTTTAGCTGAAAGCGGGCTTCTGTTAATGTTTTTATAAAACTCCTTTGTATAGTTTTTCTACGTGTTTTAACTATGTTTATTATAAAATACATTAACCTCAAAGATGTATTATCATTATGTTCTTTGTGATACAATTGTGTTCATTTAAATTCCTAATGTTAAGAGCAAACATTTCTAATCTCAGTGCCAAAATATATTGGCTCCTTCGAGAAAGACTAATAGATAAGTAAATGTGTATTTATCATCATCTCCCTGGCCTTATCCCACTAACGTGGGGTCCGCGCACAAGTTTTATAAATCTTAAAGATTTGGCTTAATTTTTTACGGCCGCCTGCCTATCACTAACCCTACTTGGGAATATCTTGAAATAAAATGGATTCTTTTAAAATGTGTATTGTAATACATAAATATATATTACTATATCGACATCACAACTAACCATAAGACGGGATAATAGTGGCTTCACTATCTACACCTATAAAATTAATATGTATATTGATCTGATGTATAAGAGTCCGGTAGCATATGTTGAAGCTTGAAAACTTTTCATAATGTTAAGTCTGCCTTCATCGATGTTGACTGCCAAACTAATTTGTGCTCCGAAGCCTCCAAACTATCAAACTTTGATCGAATTTAGATTTAACATACAACTTTGTTGAAGCCGAAGTAGAAACTATTACGACTTGCTTACGTGGAAATACTGTTTTATATTATGATATACTTAATACTTTTAATTTTATCATAACATTTTTCCAAACCGTTTCGGTTTTACAACGGTAACGTGTGCGTGAGTGCAGTGTCGAAGACTTGTAATAAACAGTTTGTTTTCTAATATTCTTTAAACATAAACTAGAAAACAACACAACTTAAAACCCTCTATCTTACTTATATTATAAATGCGAATGTTTAAATTGTTGGATGAATGGACGTTTCTTTGAAGTTATCTCCGGAACGGCTCAACGGATCTTGGTGAAATTTGTCAGAGATGTAGAACATAGTCTGGAAGAACAAACACATAGAACACATACATATTACGTTGTTTTTAATGCGGCGCGGACGGAGTCGCGGGCTACAGCTAGTAAATAAATAAATTAAACTTTAATAACCAAAGAAACAAATGATTCGTATAAATATCAAGTTGAATCGTAACTTTAACGTGTCAGGTTAGCTTGTTATAATTTAAAGCACCTGCACCACTTTGGTAAGTTGTTAATTAAAATTCAAGTTAGTAATAAAGTTATTCTACAGTTACATATGAGAAGTTTAATATTACCTTTTATACCGAATTTGTCTTATTATTCGGGATAAGAATAAGTTTTTGTTGTTTAATTTTTTCTTATCAGATTTTAATGATACTCTGATTTATCGTTGGACGTTTCTTATAAAAGATAAAAAACTTTTTCATAGAAATAAATAGTGGACCGTATTTTAAAACAATATTGTCGGTGCAGGTTCGTGAAGAATCATTGAAAGATCTTACTTGATCGCGTGCTTGTTGTAAGGTTGAATGTTGAAATTGAAGTGAAGTAAAAGATGGCGCCGACGGCCGCCGGCCGGTCGGCCGTCGGCGCGAGAGCAGCGATGACAGTGCACTGTCGCTGCTCTGTGGCAATGTTGCCACTTTTTAAATATGGCGTAGACAGGCTGCCCCCCTTGGGTCAGGAGCATCCTGGTCCAACGCAGCAGGTAGTGGGCAGAGGCGGTTGTAGGCTCTGCGCAGCGTCCCGGTTGTGGTGAGGACGTCAGCGACGCGGTTGACACCGTCGCTGCCAGGGTGGACGCCAGTGATCCTTCCAATCAGCCATCGGTTTGGTGGAAGGCGATCATCCTTCACGACGACCATTTCTCCTAATTGCGGTTGCGTTCCTCGCGTGCGCCACTTGCTGCGGGACTGGAGTTCTGAAAGATATTCCTTATAATATCTGGTCCAGAAATGACATTTTAATTGTTGAATTCTCTTGAATTTGCTTAAAGTTGATAATTGGTGATTTTCCACCTGAGGTGCAGGCGACATAGTTATTGTTCGTCCAATTAGAAAATGGGCCGGTGTTAAGGGAATGAGATCCGTAGGATCGGACGAAAGAGGAGTGAGAGGTCTAGAATTTAGTATCCCCTCTATTTGTACTAAAAGAGAATTCATATGTTCGTAGTCTAAATGAGTCATAGATAGGACTCGTTTTAGATGGTGCTTTACCGATTTTACTGAACCCTCTGCCAAACCGTTAAAATTGGGACTATAAGCAGGACAAAATTTAAAATTTATATCATTTTCAGCCGAATATGAAACTATATTGTTGCAGTTATCCTTTAAAAATTTTGACAATTCATTACACGCCCCTTTATACTGAGTTCCATTGTCAGAATAAAGAGTTGCTGGCTTACCTCTGCGGGCAATAAATCTGTTTAACGCGTCAATAAAACCTTGCGAAGTGAGATCGGTGACGAGCTCAAGGTGTATTGCCTTTACTGCCAAACATACAAACACAACTATATAGGATTTGATAAGTTGTGCACCACGACCCTTTCTGTTCAATATCATGATTGGACCGGCATAGTCTGTAGCTGTGTTTAAGAATGCGAATTCAGACTGCAACCTCTCCGCAGGAAGTGTACTCATGATTGGTTGGTAAGTTTTGCCTGCAAATCTGAGACAAGTTGTACATTGATGTGTTATTTTTCGGCAGAGGTTGCGTCCTCCAACGATCCAAAATTTGTGCCGTAGTGTAGATAAAAGTAATTGTGGTCCTGCATGTAATAATATTGTGTGGTAATGTTGTACTAATGTTTTTGTTATGTGATGTGATGCATGTAACAGTATTGGATGTTTTGTGTCATAGTCGTAGTTGGAGTTTGACAATCGACCTCCAACTCTAATAAGATGGTCATTATCAATAAAAGGGTTCAATTTAATCAGTTTATCTTTTGGTGAAAGTTCACCTTTCATGAGTAAAAAATATTGTTTATTAAACATATCTAGTTGCACTCTTTTGCACAACACTAATAATGCTAGTTTTAATTCTGAAAGTCTAAGTGGACCAATATGTTTATTATTTTTATTTTGACAATTGTGTTTGAATCTTAATAAATAAGCTACGATATGTTGCATTTTGTTAAAATTTGAATATTTAGTTGTGAAATGTTCATCAATATCTTGCAAGACTGCAGTCGCAGAAATATGAAAGTTAGATTTTATTTCTGGTAAATTTGAAATATCTAAGTTTTGAGGTTGGGATGGCCAATCTATGTTTTGATGCCGCAAGAAGTGCGGACCTTCCCACCACAAATTTGAATTTTTGAGTTGTAAAGGATTCAAACCTCTGGAACCTATATCAGACGGATTGAGATTGGTTGGGACATAATTCCATGCTGCTGGATCAAATGTATTAGTAATTTCTGTTACTCTATTGTATACAAATTGTTTTAATTGTTATTTGCAAGTTTTTATCCAGCCCAGCACTATAGTTGAGTCACACCACAACTGTATTGAGTCAATGTTTAATGGCAACGCACTTACTACCTTTTTTGTCAGTTGTGTTACAAGTAAAGCACCACAGAGTTCGAGCCTTGGCATTGTTAATTTATTTTTTAAAGGTGCCACCTTACTCTTTGCAACTAGTAAGCGTATAGTTACTTGACCACTGCTCGATATTGTGCGAATATAAACACAACCTGAAAATGCCTTAATTGAAGCATCGCTGAAGGCATGAATTTGGACTGTTATATACTTTTCACATAACACTTTTCGAGGTATTGTTATTTGAGAAATGTATGGAAAGTATTCTATGAATTGTTTCCATTGCGACTCAATATCAGTTGGTACTGGTCCGTCCCAAGGTATATTGTGAGCCCATAGAGCCTGAAGGATAAGCTTTGCTTGTAGCATGCATGGGTTTACTAAACCCATGGGGTCAAAGATGTGTGCTATTGTGGACAAAATAGTGCGTTTTGTTATTGAGGTATCATCTATAGGTATTGATGGAAACAACAATGTGTCAGTTTTGCTGGCCCAGGCTACGCCTAAGGTCCGTGCACAATCATCTTTATTTAAGTTCAATGTGTCATTATTGTTGGTTTCATCAACAATTTCATTTAAAATGGACGTTTTATTTGAACGCCACTTTCGTAAATGGAAATGAGCACTTTTAAGTTCACTAATAACACCCTTACAGGTTTCAACTAGTGTATTTTTGTCATCATTTCCAGTTATAAAATCATCTACATAAAAATCGTGTAAGATAGATTGACTTACTAATTGATTGGAACACTCTTCACCTAATTGTTTTAAGCATCTGGTAGCCAAGAATGGTGCTGAGGCTGTACCATATGTTACTGTGTTGAGTGTATATTGTTTGATAGGTTGTGAAGGATCTGAACGCCAATAAATTTGTTGTAAAGAGCGTTGACCTTCTGTTACATAGATTTGTCTGTACATTTTTTCTATATCGGAAGTAACAATATATTTATGCTGTCGAAATCTAATAAGTATGCTTAATAGGTCGTCTTGCACTACAGGGCCAATGTGTTGAATATCATTTAGTGAGACACCTGTACTGGTCATTGCGGATCCATCAAACACTGCACGCAAGCGTGTGCTGATGCTGCCCTCGCGCAAGACGCCGTGATGTGGTAAAAAATATGAATTTGTAGTAAATTGTGTGTTTGTTTTTTCAGACATATGTCCTAACTCTATGTATTCATTCATGAAATTGATATATTCGTTTTTGAAACTAGGATTTCTTTTAAATTTGCGTTCTAAAGAATTAAATCTAACCAAAGCTTGTTGGCTCGAGTCACCCAGACAGTCCGGGGACTCTTTAAATGGAATTGTAACAATAAACTTGCCATCTGGGTGGCGTTTTGTTGTGGTAGTGAAGATCCGTTCGCACTCACTCTCAGCTTTAAGATCGTGCAATTGTTGAGTGACTGGAGCGGCTTCAGATTCAAAAAAATAGTTTAATTTTTCATCAAGCTCGATATCGTCTGTGAAATGGCAATGGACTGTATGTGAATAAAATTGTTTTGATTTTCTTTTGTATGGTAATTGAATTGACCCAGAAACTAGCCAACCAAGTTTTGTTTCAACGAGGATTGGTTTGTGTTTACCCAGAGATATTTGATTTGAAGAAAGAACATTCCAGAATAGATCAGCACCAAGCAACATGTGCACCTCTGACGGCACAGCAAATGTTGGGTCAGCAAGTTGAACTTGGGAAGGAATCTCAAATGAATTGGTATTAATGGGAACCGTGGGTATCAGCTGAGTGATATTGGGAACGATAAAACAGTTGACTTCTGTTTTATAATGATTTTGATATAGAGATGAAATTGTGACGTCACATCTTTGTGAGATGTTGGACGATTGTTGATTTAGTCCTTGGACTGATACACATGTGGAATAACTGGGTATCCCTAATTGCTTTTGCAAAGATTGTGTTATGAAACTGCTAGTGCTACCATTGTCCAATAGAGCACGTACTTTGTGTAATTGCCCAGCATGATCTTCTATGGTGATCATTGCTGTTGATAATAAAACCTGGCTATTGTGTATTGATGATAGTGTAACAGGTTTAGATAGTTCCTGTATATTTGGTAGAACAACACAGTCACTTTTAGAAGATTGATTAACCGGAGGTTCATTAAATTGTTTAGATGGATGCAACATAGTATTGTGTCGCTTTGAGCATAAGCGGCAGGAACTGAGTCTACAATGTTGTTCATTGTGCCCAGACCGCAAGCAATTTGTACAAAGATTCAGGTCTTTTATTTTTGTTAGCCGAGATTCTATAGACATTGCCTTGAACTTAGGACATTGATAGATGGAATGAAAATGTTTGCAAACAGGGCACTTAAATTGTTTTTGTTTAGATGTTTCATTAACAATAAATGTCTTGGGACGGTTGTGAGTTACATCACTATAACGTCGTGACTTAGGTTGTCCCTGAGCTTCTTCGATGGTTTCTAAAAGATCTGCACGGTTTTTTAAAAATTGCATGAACTCTTGCAAAGATGGTACATGCTGAATCCGATTACGCTCAGTTTCCCAATCGCGTATTGAAACTAAATCAAGTTTGCTTGACATCATGTGAATAATTAACACATCCCAATGTTCTGTTGGAAGTTTTAATGTATTTAGAGCCCGTAGGTTTTTATTTACCCAATCTATTAAGTTCCGCAGAGCCTTGGAAGACTCTTGCGTGACAGGCTGTATGTTAAATAGAGCGTGAATATGGTTGTTAATTAAAATTCGATTGTTATTGAATCTGTCACAAAGTAAGTCCCAGGCAACATCATAGTTCTCCGTTGAAAATTCTATAGATTTGATAATTAAAGCCGCTGTATCCTTTAATGAATTTCTTAAATAGTGAAATTTATGTATTTTTGGAATTGTGTGATTGTCGTGTATTAATGATTTGTAGGTGTCATGATATTCTAACCAATCTTGATAGCGACCAGAAAAGGTGGGTAAATGTATTGTTGGTAATTTGATGCTCGGCCCACCTGAATATCCAATAACACCTGAGCCCGACACCGATGCATTGTCATTGCCCGCAGCAGTAGCAGCATTAACAGCGGCATGCCTGCTGAGCAAATCCTGCGCAACAGCCATGGCGCTGAAGTAGCTGTTCTCGAAGGCAGCTCGTTCTGCATACTCATCATCTGGAATGTCGGTTAATCCTTCTATATCATTCTGTACCGAGTCAAAATCATTGTACATTTCTTGCATTTTCCCATTTCTTATGGTTAATTCATGGGCCTGTACACTATTTATAGTTTTGCTAGGTAATAATGTATCTAGAAATTTTTTAAACACTGTTAATTTCGATTTGAAGCTTGCTCTAGATTTTTTCAAAGTTTGGATGTCCATTTTGATTGTTAATTGAAAGTAAATTAATGATGCAAAGTTAATTAAATGTTAATGAAAATGAAATAAATTATAAATACCTGCTGTTGTAAAGAAAATTAAACAAAGTTACATATGCAAATAAAAAAATTAAATTGAGGGTAAGTAAAAAAATAAAAAAAAATACTTAAATTTTGTAAAAAAAAAACTTGAAAAAAGCAGGCAGAACGTTAGGTTATATTCAAGCAAGCAGATGGCAGAACAACCGAAGGCTCATGAGGGTTCACTCGGCTACCAACCGGCTTAAGCGGGAACAATGACCCCACATGGATTTCTGTAATGTTCGAAACTTAAGTTAGCAAATGGTTAAAATTATGCTGCATTAGTACAAATAGAGGCAATACACCGTTCTAGACCCTTTAGAAATGTACAATAGTTGAATTTTTTTTTTTTAAAGTTAGTGAAGGTAAGTGGGATGACGCGACAATTTTTAATTTGTTGAAACGAAATAAATTATAGTTTTTTGAATTTGGAATAATGATTTTTGAAATGATTAATAACAAAGAAATTGAATAACACACCTTTAGATAGTTGGTATGATTGAACAAATAGATTGAAAATTGCAATAGTGAGAGTTACGTAAATAGTTGGAAAATAATTGGAACGAACTCACTCATCTCCGCAAACCTCTCTAGGTATATATTGGCTTGATGAATTGAAGATTTGATATTCAGCACGCGTCCATGTCGATCAATCTTCTTTTTTTCGACCGCACCGCTTCGAAATTTTTCTTCTTGGCCCCTTTTGATTGTTGAGTTCCAATAGAAATTATTCGAATCCGGCTCGAAACTATGTCGGTGCAGGTTCGTGAAGAATCATTGAAAGATCTTACTTGATCGCGTGCTTGTTGTAAGGTTGAATGTTGAAATTGAAGTGAAGTAAAAGATGGCGCCGACGGCCGCCGGCCGGTCGGCCGTCGGCGCGAGAGCAGCGATGACAGTGCACTGTCGCTGCTCTGTGGCAATGTTGCCACTTTTTAAATATGGCGTAGACAATATTATATTGTCAAGTAGTAAACTTAACAAATTACATTTCGGTTTTAATGAGCAGCTGTAATATTGACCAAATATGTTATAAGAAGTTGCTTTTTATTAATATGAAAAGAAAACTTCAGAAAGGAAAAAATAGATACATTAAAACAGAAAAAAAACTTATTAACATTTGGACTCCAGTGAAAAAATAAAAATAAGTATAGTAAATTATTTCTTTGTCTATATAATAAATAACTAAGTTCGAAATTATGTCTTTTACACGTATCTAATCTAACCATTACGTAAATTATGAATTATATCTTATAATATACCTTTAATTAACAGCGTGTTTTGAGAATATCTGTGATGATTGACTAAAAAAAGTCTATATCTATAAACAAAAAATATTTTTTCCTTTTGATTGAATCGCTATGTATACAATAGATTTTTTTTTAAATGTCGCTTTGCAATTATTTTATCGCTAAGTAGAGTAAACAAGTCGTAACAATTATGTTTGTGTTAAGCAAACTCAAAAATGAACATTAATCTTATTACTTGGCCGTCACTCAAGTCACAGCAGTATACACCGAGGAGCAAATCCCTACGAATCTAACATTTGACAGCCGTAATATTTCACAGTTATTTCTTTCGGAAATAATACTTCACTTGTTTTTTTTTGGACATTGTTTTCTTTTCTGCTTTGTTACATTCACTCTAAGATTTTTGCCAAGAAACACATAAGTGCAAAATATTTAATTTTAATTTTCTGTAGGAATGTCTACAGAAGGTAATGTTAACATATTTCTTAAGAAAAAATATTTAAGTTGTTAGGTTTTTGACCAAAAGATTATTTGACAAATGAGGATTATAATAAGGAAATAGCAGACCAGGTAACTTTCCTATTAAAACTTAGTAAGTACATATTACTAAGAGTCATTAATAGACTTAGTACTAACCAAATTGCGAGAAACTCGTATCTTGGAAGCGTGTTTGAATTGGAATCAATTAGCTCAAACCTCAACATAACGTGTTCTTGTGAATATATATGTAACTATATAGTTACGTAAATGTGTATTCAAGTCTATAGTTATAATTATAATGTCTTTTATTATAATTGTAACCTTGACAACTGTATTTTTAAATATTATCGTTTCAGAACCCTTTGAGGAAACAAAAGCTACAGTATGTATTAGTACAAATACCATAAGAATCAAAATCCTCTTCCAAATTTAAATGTAACAACATGTAACAGCACGTTGTCAATACCTAATCATACCTAACATCTACCTGGAATAAATAAAATCTTATCAAACAATCTATAGCCGTTTATCGTCAGCTCATTTTTCTGCGTTAAGGAGACAAATTGCAAGCATATCATTGGCATCTTCAATACAAGGTGGCAGACGAAACTTCATATTATTTTTATACGTTAATTTTGGAAGGCACGTATTTATTTATGTAGATTTCCACTGTATAAAGAGTAAAAAATAAAATTTATATTTAGTAATTTGTAGTCTTTTAAAGCCTTTACTTTGTTGTAACAAAATGAATGTTCAGCGAAACATTTTGTGCCACCTCAGTAATTTACGTTTAGATTAATGGTTGAAATGATAAAGTGTCGCACTTCTAATAGCAGATGTGAACTTGTTTGTTCTCATTTTAATAGCCGTTTATTATGATAGTCGGAAATTATAAATAACTAGCTGTCGCCCGCGACTCCGTCTGCGCGTAATTAAGATATCTTCTAACAAACATCCATACATCCAAACATTCTCATTTATTATAATATTAGTAAGATAAAAATAGCAATCATTCGGTTGATATTTTTTTAATTCGGAGTTCGAGTTGTGTGTTGTGGAACAAATAATTTTTTTTTATTTGTTCCACAACCAGCAAATAAACCAAAAAACAAATATTTTCAGTAAAGTTTTACCCTTTAATTGAGGAGAAGTATCTGTGTAAATATTTCTACTTATTTCAGACATTTGTCTATTATATGTTAGTGACAGAGATCGCTTTTCCCGATTTAGTATTCAGTGTGATGTTCAAAAAATACTTAAGTGGAAGGTTCTATAGCGAAAACTTCAGTTCTACTTAAAAATACGAAGGCCGACGGAAGTTTTGAAAATTCAACCCGGCTATCTGTAGCCGGGTTGAATATCAATTTTAAGTAAATATTTTGTACATCTTTAACTAAATCTACTTTGAACTTTACTTTTTTATACATTTCAAAAATGCTATGAATAAAGTTAAAACCGAGCCGAAGTGCATTTATAAATATTCTAAAATAAATACGATTTTATTAAATATTTTCTTTAAAAAGAAAATCTCTAAAAATATTAACAAAGAATAAGTTGTTAGCATTTAAAATGTATCTTACACATAGGAATCTTAATATTTTTTAAGAGTACTCTTAGTTTTCTGAGACATTTTGTTTCCATTCATTTGTTACACGTTGTAAATAAAAGCGTAGGAAGTCGGCAGTAATATAAACGATTTTCTTTGTGGAAGCTTTTCAAGAATTTGTTGCGTCAATACGTCGCAGATGAAAGCTCCGGCGAGCTTTCTTTTGTTCGACTATACTGTACGGCTTTGATTTTATTTAGAACCTTCCTTAGCTACGTGTGCTGGAATTCGATTGTATTGTTTATATTTTTTTAAAATTATATATACGAGTATTACAGCAAAGCTATAAGTTTAAGCTATAAGTATAAGTTTACGCAATAAAAGTTTCCCGCAACCACTTTAAATCACTTCTTGTAACGTTACACATGTATAACCTATCTAATATATAAAATTCTCGTGTCGCGGTATTTGTGGTTAAACTCCTCCGAAACGGCTTTCCCGATTCTCTTGAAATTTTGTGTGCATATTGGGGGTAGGTCTGAGAATCGGGCAACATCAATTTTTATACCGCTATTAAGTTTTTTTTACTGCGCGCGGACGGAGACGCGGGCGACAGCTAGTATTTTATATTATTTGTCATTTTACACAAACAGCTTGTATTTTCGGCTCGGTATTCTCCCTTTTCCATGTTGGGGCGGAGAATTTTTTACTTTACATTAATCTCAAAACAAAATGTTAATATAAAAAATTCCTGGTTTCACGTCGAAAATATTCCCGGAAACATCCCGGTGATGCTATGTTGAATTTACTTATTTTTTATTATAATAAAACCGACAAATGGAATGGTCTGGAAAATTTGGTGAATGTTATGAATTTTCTTATCGCTTTACGGATGAGAAACCAAAAAATCTTGCAGAAACGTTCTTTGTTTTAATAAAGGAAGGGCATCGCATAATCGCTTACTTCGAAGGTAGAGAAATGACTACTAAATGGCATTCAAAGTAATAAGGCAAATTATCCTTATCCAATAATATTCTAGAAGTAAAGTTTTATATTATAAGTTAAAATTATTGATAAACATTACGACTTAATGTTAATTATCACTACCGATGCACCTGTATAAAACATGCAGTCCTTTTTTAATAGATAATGAGCCTGATGGTAGTCTTCCGTCTCATAATATGTTTTGGTAGTAAAAAGTGAAAACAAAAGGTAATAAAAACAGTTCAAAAGCCAAAAGTTTTGGAGCTTTTAAATTCGTATACTTTAACGATATATTATGTGAGTATTATAATGGTGCCATGGAAAAGGTCGCCTATAAGATGGGCTGACCAGATTAGAACGGCTGTGATCGTTCTCTTACACCAATCTGCAAAAAAGGCAGCGATAAGGGTGGATTAGCAGTGATTTGTGAAGCAGGTCTCTGATACGTGACACGATGAGTCTAGACTCTATCGACGAAAAAGAGAAAAAGAGGAGAAGAGAATTATATTAGGATATTTCATCATAATACCATAGCTAATTGAACATTTTGTACCTAATTAAATACGTTTCGATATTAATTAATCTGCTATCTCAGCTGAACAATATACGGATATATTCAATTCTCTTTGTGCAAATGACATTAATCCTCTAATTATAATATCCGATGCAATGACAAGCTTGAGTTAGGATCTCATTACGACTTAATTGAAGACATACTGCCGTACTCAGAAACATTGTGATGTCTGAAGAAGCCCCATATATTTATATACATATATTTAGTATGAAAATTTTAGATAAGGTGAATATTTATACAAATAAGTAATTCTGATTACAATTATATGATTTTTTTTTTCTAAGCTGCATCTGCAATCAGTCTTTAAAACTTTAAGCAGATATGAGGAACGAGTTATTTTTCAGAATTATTTCTCCATCAAGAAACTTCTTCTTTTAAACAGACCTTAGTGGGTCTTGTTTGTTACATAATAGTGGCCCTTTTAAGCCTCCTTCTGTGGTCACATTTAGGTAAGGTTGCAACCAGGGGATTATAGTGGTTTGCAATTCTTGCTTTATAGCGCTCAGCAATCACTTTGAGCTCCTGCTGGACGGTGTTCACTTTTAGTACGTCATGCACCTCTGAGTTTTTAATAAACCAGGGGGCATTCGAGATGTTCTTAAGTATACGGTTTTGCACCCTTTGTATGATGTTTAAATTTGAAGCACTTGCAGAACCCCAAACTTGTATCCCATATGTCCATATTGGTTTGAGAACAGCATTATAAAGTAGAAGCTTATTATCCAAGCTTAGAACAGACCTTCTTCCTAGGAGCCACTGAAGGTTTCGATATTGTATGTTAAGTTGATCTCTTTTTGCTATAATGTGTGCTCTCCATGTGAGTTTTTTATCCAGTCTAATACCTAAGTATTTGACGACGTCACTGTGTGGAAGTTCTTGATCTCCTAGTTTAACTGCTGGGCAGTTTTCATGGCGCAGCGTAAATGTCACTTGGACCGATTTTGAAGCACTGGCTCTTATTCTCCATTTTTTTAACCATTTGTCTACTTCATCGAGTCCATTCTGGAGCATTACAGTAGCAGTCTTTGGGTCCTTGTGACTGGCCAAGACAGCTGTGTCATCCGCATATGTTGCTGTGGTTAAATTATTACTTTCAGGGAAATCTGCAGTGTACAAAGTGTATAAGACTGGACCCAAGACCGACCCTTGAGGTACACCTGCTTGGATATCGTGGAATGAGGACGTACTGTCATTTTCTCTGACTTGAAATATTCTATCGGAAAGATATGATTTTAAGATTTCATAAAAAGTATGGGGTAAAAATTGTTTTATTTTACATAGCAGTCCCCTGTGCCAAACCCTATCGAATGCCTGCTGTATATCTAGGAATGCGCATGAGCAGTATTCTTTATCTTCTAGTGACTTTCTTATCTTGTTGCATACTCTATGTACTTGTTCAATGGTTCCATGTTCTTGTCGGAAACCAAACTGATGGTCTGGTATTACATGTTTTTCGTGTAGTATGGGCATTAATCTTCGGAGGAGAAGTTTTTCAAATACTTTTGAAAGCACTGTGAGCATACTAATAGGCCTATAGGAAGAGACCTCATTTTCAGGTTTACCTTCTTTATGAATCATCACTACCTGCGATATTTTCCAGAGTTTAGGATAGTATTTGACTCTTAGAATGGAATTAAAGAGTGCGGTTATGTACATTATAGCTTTCTTCGGTAGCTGTATTAGAACTTCTTTTGTTATTAAGTCGAACCCTGGGGCTTTTTTATTCTTTAGGTTTTGTATTTCACGCCGGATTTCTTTAGGTGTTATGTGTTTAATGGGTAAGTCTAGTTGGTAATCTTGATTTAATATAGTTTCAATGTCTGTTTCATCCATCCCCACTTCAGGCATATTCGGCACAAATACTTTTGCCAGGTGATCTGCGAAGACTTTAGCCTTCTCGAGACTTGTTCTCGCCCAAGTGTTTTGGCCACTCCTTATTGGAGGCTTTCTATTTTGTGGCTTGTTCATTCCTCTAAGAGCCTTCCATAGAGAGTAATTTGTAGCCTTACTTGGAGAAAGAGATTCCAGATACGTCTGCATAACAGAATTATTTGCGGTTTTGAGAGCTTCCTTTAAGTCTACTATAGCTTTGTTAAGTGCTCTTTTGTCATTGCTACACCGACTTTGGTGCCACACACGTCGTAGTCTTCTTTTTTCTCGAATTTTTTCTCTCACTTCGATAGGGATACAAAACTTACCATTTGTAGGTCGGTTTTCGGGATATGATTTAATATTGAATATTTTTAATTATTTTTTTATAGAAGAAAACAGGATTTAAGTGTTTGACAGCAACATCATAGCCCCAGGCAAGCTGTCCTTCGTTCTTTTCAATTTTATCGGACATTGGTAAATAAACTGCGAAGTTTAAAGTGCATGCATTTTAAAAACATGTTTTTTTATAAAATAAACATTGATAGCGAGTTAAAATTTTTTGTATTTGCATTTTAACGTGGATTTATACCACACCACTTGTATGCCTATATGTACATGTTTACGTTCATCTGTATTTCGGTTTTGATTAAAAGAATTTCACAGAAGTAATTATTGTACGTAAAAGTATCAAATTATTGAAAATATAGCATTTAAGTTTTTAATTGTGAATTTGTAGTCAAATTTAATTTAAATAACAATTTAATTTATAATGAAAATGTTAACCTTCATTGAATCTTGAATGATTAAATTCACATCACAGTTTAAACACAACACAATAATATATTGTAATCCCTGTTATTATATATCTTTAAAAATACAAAGGCAATATGAAGTTTTTATACATGTTTTCCGGCAATGGAAATTTACTGTTAGTATACGGTACACACCAAACCATAGGATTTATTCCTACACTAACATTTCATACAACTGTAACATTAAAATAGTATTGTAGGAGTATCACAGAATTTAATATTAAACTTGCAAAAACATATATCTTGTGAGAAGTTTCAGTGAATACGGCTACTTCAAAGCATCCTGCTGTTCGTGATAATTTAGTTTCCAGTTTATTGTTAATAAATTACAACAAACTGGAAACTAAACTGTTGCAACAAACTGTAACTTAGTGAATATTAAATGTTCATACAGACTTTATATATAGCATCTTTAAAGTTATATTAAATACATATTGCAGTTGTCCGCAATAAAAATAAAAATATTAATTCCTAATACGATAAAGTAATTATACTGTTAGGACTGTTGAGGGTAGTCTCATAAAAGGTTTTATAAGGAAGCATGCGCTGCTGCTCGAGCCAGTCTCTTTCCATCCGTCATTGCGGAACGTCTGACATTTTTGTTAATTAACGTTTGGTTTGAGTTTATACTATTGCGAGGAGTATTTAGAAGTAGAGTTAAATTAATTATTTCGCTGTTAGTTTATTTCTTTTAAAATACTTTTGGATCAAATATCTAATAATACGATATTGAACTTGACTGTAAGCGTCGGTGTCCACTGTTGAAATATAACTACAGAAACATATTGTTATTACTCTAATTCTCACTCTTTGAATACAAGTATAACAAAAAATTTTTGTACAAGTATTGGCAATGGACACCGGCCGTAACATTAACTTCACACCAACGAACATCAACGTAACAGATTCAACATTAATGTAGATCATCCAAATTTTAATTCACAATTTCCAAAGCGTAGTCACCACAAACACGAGTTCTGTTTGTTTTCAAACTATATTCCAACTTAACACTGTAAAATTTATATTCAAACCAACATCGAGCTTAGTGTATGTGAAATTATTTTTAAACGAAAAAAAATATTATTTCGCTTTACTTATATTTCGTTCTAAACTCCTTATCTCCGTGATATATTGTTTGTGATGGCTAACTTATTCATTATTTTATAAATTTATAAAATACTTGTAGGTTTATTTTAAAATTAACTAGATCTGTATTGATATTAGATAGCGGCCTCTTCAGACCGGTACTCAACGCTTCCGTAGAATTAGCTCAGAACCTTTTGAATAGCGCCCTCGTTGGATTTATCTGGCTGAATGCATCTACGAAATCTGTTTAATAAAAATATAGACGCTTTAATAAAATAGTTGGCAATCGAATTGAGAGATCATCTTCTGTTACCTAATTATATTGAAGATTGAAACTTTTAAAATCTTTTACTTAATTAATAATTTTTATTCAATTCATTATCTTTGTATTCTACAGCAAGTATATTAAATTATATTTTGATTACTATTAAAAGTGAATCAAAGCGAGAATTTATTTATTTAAAAACTACATTGTAGTTTTAGAAACAGCCTTTGAAGTTTGTTATTTATTTACAATGTCCAATAAAAGCATAAAAGCCAACATGCCGCAGACACGAACTCTGTGTTCCAAAAACAAATTTAACTTGTTTACAGCTGAAACATTTACTGCAAATCGAGGATTACGAAAACATTTAGGTACGTCACTGGACAATATTCTAACAAAGAACAGCCTTGATTACTTATATTTATTTCTATTTACCTTTGTTACATTGACTAGAGGATTTGTTAATATGTTAAAAATATTTTTTTTTTTTTATATTGGAAAAGTTAGCGCTTGACCACGATCTCACCCGATAATCTCAATATGTTAAAAATATATGTTGAAAAAGCGTAAAATAGGCCATGTATTTGTTTGTACGCTGCGCGCTATTTAGAAAGTCAACACAGCATTTCCAACATTTTGTTTGCTGATTTAACTCCACAACTTTTCTGCACAATCATTTCACAACTCGTATCGTTTATATTTCATACTAGCTAGTCCAGAAAATGTTGTATAATATTGCTTTCTTTTTTTAATTTTGAAAAAATAATAAGTACTAGCTGTTGCCCGCGACTCCCTCCACGCGGAATTAAAAAAAAACTTAATAGCAGCTTATATGTATATTCTTACATACTATGTGCTACATCTGTGCAAAATGTCATCATCTGTTGAGCTGTTCCGGAGATATCTTCAAATAAACAACAAAACAGAGAACAGGGAACAGAACAGAGAACAGAAAAGAAAACAGAAAAAAGAACAATATAAAGAATAGAATAAAGAACAGAACAGAGAACAAAACTTAACAGAACAAAGAACAGAACAGCACAGAGAACAGAATAAAGAACAGAACAAAGAACAGAATAAAGAATAGAACAGAAAAGAACAAAGAACAGAACAGAGAACAGAATAAAGAACAGAACAGAGCAGTTCATTGTTTCAGATTTTACCGATTATCGACAATTGCTATTCGTGTTCTTTTTATTAATAAGCGAGAGACCAATCTACACTTATGACATTGACCTTGGATTTCAGAGACCTAAATCTCTGAATAAAACATATCGTCGTCCCTGTCATTATCTTTAACAAAACAGAGATAACAATATATTTTAAACGGAGATTTTGGTCTCAGAAATGCCCTATTATCAATATTCACTAACGTTATATACATGAGAAATGTAATACAATGTATGTATATACAATGTACATTATGAGCCTGTTTCAATAATTACTAAACGAATCTCGAATGTGGCAATTGATTCATATGACCATATGATATGGTATACATTTAACATGATACAACGTAAATATTATAAATAATGTTTTATAAGTAAATATTATATACATTACATCGTATAAGTTCTCAGTTTTATGACGAAGGACTTACTCGTAAAGTTGAAGCGAGCATTTTAATTTTACTTCAACCGTGTACAGAGTTTCTTGCATATTCTCTTTAAGTATCGTCTAAAGTTTGCTACATTTCTCTTAAACATATAAATGTACAGTAAAATGATATTTCTATGCACAAAAACTTTGTCAGAATACATTTGAAAAATAGAATATTTATTATTTAATATATATTGTAGAAATAATAGTCATATTTGTTAATTAATAAAACCCCTGACTGGCTGTATTACACTCAGGGGAATAATAAAATCAAATGACAGCGCACTTGTCAAAATGGTTCTGTCTTTGAGGCTCTAGATTACAATGAAATTGAGATATTCAGTTCTAAATCACTAGGATAAATATATACAAACGGACGAAGTAAATTACCCTCTTTATTTAGTTATGTAATAAAACTATTTTCAAAATAACGTAAAGATTATTATATATTCCATTTCATATAAACAATAGGTTTCGAAACACTCAATAAACTTTAGAAGTTCACGTTGAAAGCGATTAATCAAGTAGCCCATTAATCAAAAAGCAATCTAGTGGAGATGGCATAGCACATGCTAATAGCACGATAGTCTCCTGCCAAATGATTTATGTTGTTATTCAAGTACTTATCAATTCATTAAAAATAAACCGTCATTAAGCTGATTAGGTCTTCATTATAAAGACCATTAGAAGTTTGAAATATTAACTAGCAGTCGCCTAAAACTCCATCCATGTGGAATAAAAAAAGTAGCATATGTGTTCTTCCACAATATGTCTCATATCTATGCCAAATTTCATCGATATCTGTTGAGCCGTTCTTTAGATACCTTCTAACAAACGTCCATCCTTCCATACATAATCATTTATAACATTAGTATAAGATTAAGTTGACTGTTTTATTGCAAAAATCTCTTGAGAACATTAAATAGTTACTTCATTTCTCTAACGCTAACCAAATCCTCGATGCATTTTGTTTGCCTGCCTACGCTAAAAAGCCGTTTAAAACTGGGTACGATACTCAGCATTTCTTTTTTAAGCAAAGTGCCCCAAAACTTGCCAGTTCATAATGAGGTAAAGAAGCATTTTTTGACAATTTTATGCACATGTTTTCACAAGTCTATGTTAATGGAATAAAATAAACTCTGTATAGAGAATAAACTAAAATAAATATATTATTTATTGGCAACGTGCAATAAGTTATATCAAAAGTAAGTTAAAAAAGAAAACTTTTTGCTTTCCTCCGAGCTCTGGTAGAAAATGTTTACGGTCAATTAAACGTGATAAATCGGAATTAAAGAAAGTACGTTGAAAGGAACTTTGCGTCTTTGAGAAAAAGTTCTCTCGTAGATAAATAAATTCCCTGTTAATTAGTAGAAATAGCAAGGAAATAAAGCTTGCTATTAAAATGCAACTTAATTAAGAAAGGAATATGGTTTTAAGATAAATATATAAATTTATTCATACATCATTGAAAATGGATGTTCAAACAGTCGAACTTTTAATTTCCAGGTCAAGTTTGTGTCCTTAAGATTGCTTGCTACGAGTAAACCTAAAAACCTTATTTAAGAGCTACTTGAAACGTCTTCATTATTAACGACACAAATACTGCTTGACATTCAGACAGGCTACGAAACTTTTGCGGGTCGTACTTTTTTGAAAAGAACTGGAGTTTTTTATTCCGAATCGTACTCTTAAGTATTTTTGAAATATTGGGCTGAATACTAAATTGTTGTTGGAAGGAGAATGTCAACTCGTTAAGAAGAACCCGAACATCGGGTAATTTAAGTGTTTGAATAATTCTCAAGAAAAATTGAAACTTTTTTTGCTCTAGTAAACAACTCTTCACCGGATAATGTGTTTCCTTTCTAGTGCTGAAATATAGATTTTTTTAAAACATCGTAGTAAAAAAATTGCTTTTAATCCGTGGCAAATATTTGCAGTTCTGATGTAGAGGGCAGAAGTTTAACTATCGTACATTGTGGTAGAGCTGAAGTTCGCCGAGTCACGAAAGCCACGGCTCAGCAACGTCCAGACAAATCGATTACTCGCATGACGCGTCCGCAATAGAACACGGGGCTACCGCACACCTGTCACATACATATTTCTCTACGTCTTTTTCTCATTTCAATCGTCTGTCATTTTTTTGCAACGCAGCGAAACGTGATTTCAGTCGTATTTTCAGAGACGTAGTTTTTTTTATATTATCAGATGGCAAACGACCAAGCGACCACCTGAGTTCACCGAAATAGCGAAGCGACCGCCGCCCATAGACATCCGTAATTGCAGACCTATCTTTAATTGACGGAGGAGGAGACGCACAGAAAGAAGTTTCCCCTTCCTATGCGTCTACTTCTCTTCCAATACTTTCCTTATAAGAAAATGGAGGGAAGGGAAAGAAGACTAAAATTAAGCCTCGGACACTAAACTCATCAGACGGAACGCAGAATTGCTTCCACTTCAAGCCTATCCTATCATCTGTGTGGTCGTGGTATTGCAACGGCCAACTGACCAATTCATGCAACAGATGTTGTTATGCCGGCGTCTACCAAAAAGTTCAAAAATGAACATGACAATTCCTGTAACAAACAGAATTAAAATGAGTAATTTTAACTACAATTGATTCTTCAAACATCAATCTATCAATGTCAATGTGTAGGTACAAGTTAATGACATTATTGGCTACAAATGAAAAGTTAGTGGAGACATCGATCCTGGTGGAGAAAGATGGATTTTTGTAAATTGGTCTTTGTTAAATTAATTATTGTAATTATGACTTTCAAATACATTTCAGTTTCAACGATTACTTAATTACTTTCGATATTTAGTTATTAATTAAAATAACTTTTAAATGTACACATTTTTTATTACACCTCCAAGCATTCATAAATACTCGTAATAATAACGCAAGTGTCTTATCACAAGAGAATGTTGAATTTAACAGAAATATATTCTTTGTTTTATTCCAAAAAGTAATATGATTTTCCCGTAGACGTGATATTATTTTTTTTTGGTCCGAGGCTTTTCTGCTCTCATTTGTGGCACGAATTTGACGTTGACGAACCCAAATCCTCACAAATCCAATCAAATTTGTGTGAAATGCTAACCTTCATTTTTTTTGCTTAATTTTTTTCATTTCCCATACTTATTTAATTTTTGTTTGTTTTCTTAACTTTGATTAGATCGTTGAGTATTATTACAATCAACATTACTCACGCCTGTGACTCAGAGGGGTAAGTAAAGACCATTTCTATTTGGCGCGGTCCTGACACACTTTTCTCGCTTCCTCTACATTCATACATTGTGTACGTATGATGAGTACAGGTTAGTTTAAAGAAATAAGACGTACTTGTTTAATTTATTGTGTAACATTTTTAAGTTTTAAGATAAAGTTTAATTACAAAAGTACAAATATCTAGTGCAAGTCTTTTCTCTGTTTGTTGTTAAGGAAAAACGTATTTCTAGTTGTGCGAATATAAATTAAAACATTGAAATACAACTAATCTTGGATAGAAAATTAACTTACTCGACTGAACTGAAATCTGAAATGCCTAAACAAAGCTTTAAATTTAAATTAATTACTTTATTAAAACAGTAAAGCGAATAAATCGGCGTAATCTTTGAACTTCTGAGGCTGTTTAGAACATATAAACATAGTAAAGCGCCGAAATTTAAAATAAAAATTAAGAGCTATGTCACATCACTGAAAGCATGTTTTCCACACCGACATATATTTGCCGAACGAAATGACAAGTAATTCAAATTGACATAAATTCAATAAACATTTGTACGCGAAGCCGGCGTTCGATTTGATAACGTAAATTTCCTGTCAAAAATTGAATTTATCCATACTTCACAATGAATTCACTAATAATATAGTTTTATGGTCACATCTATTTGAAAATATTTCCTTTACCATTTATTTGCTTAAAGCTGTCACCTGCGATTCCGCCCGCGCGGAATTGAAAAGAAAAAACTTAATTAGTAAGTTAAGTTCTTTTATACTATGATCTACGAGTACATCTATGCAAAAATTCAGCGTGATCCATGCAGCCGTTATGGAGATACCTTTTAACAAACACATCCCACCCATCCTTCTATCCATCCATTCATCCATCCATCAATCCAAACATTCGTAATTAAAATTACGCAATGAATGAAAATTTACATGGCATTAAAAATAAAATTAATTATGTTTTAAAATAAGTAAGATATGAAATACATTTACAAAATAATATCATAAATTTAAATATTCTACATTTATGTAAAGTGTTCCTGTCCTAGATATATTTTAAGGTCACAGCTTTATGTTACAAAAAGAAACACTCCCTGTAGCATTTTACTTTGCGAGAACGTATGCGAGCGTTTACATTCACCAAGCTAACATTATCCACTGGGGAGTTATTCTTAAAACTTTTTGAATTTATCGTTCCTTTAAGAAATACGAAATTCACTATGAGGTATAAATAATAGAAGCACTTCACACTAATAGAAGACTATTTGTAATCCACAATCAAATGGCTCGGGTACTCTTTCTGTCAGTCCGTGTTGCAATATTGTTTTTAAATATTTTTACTACTTAAAATAGTAACGTAATACGAATAAAATAGAATCTTCCACAAGATCAAAGATAATAACGTTATATTTAACGAACTAAATGCTATAAAATGTTCCGATCAAATTAACGTATTATTGAGTATATTCATTTGACATATTCCGGACGATCTTGATCAGAAATTCTACTTCAAAGGTTACAATTCGGGATCCAATTCTACTGTCGATTGAAGGGTAGCAAATATACGAGTCTAAGAACCCGCATCTTGAGCCGTTCCAGACCCTCCATCGATTTTATTAACAAAACTTGCTACGTAAATTGAAATGTTACATCGAATTTCTGTGTCACATGAAACTGTCAACCAAAGATTATTTTTACCTATGCCATCAGTTTCTATCGTCGAAAAACCTACAAAAAACATATATTTATCTTTTTTGTCATAGAAAATCACAGGAATAACAATCGAGTTTTTATACATGCTTGGCAACAGTGGAAACTCACAGACAAATTTTGTTGTACTATTTAGTAGTCTCAATTTAATATCGTACTTTGTAACTGAAGAGTTGTGAGTTTAAACACGTTCTGTAGTGATGTACCGCAGTGTTAAGTTACGAAACTAGACCTACCCGTGTTATTTATGACTAGTCTCTTGTTAATACTATTTAACTTTAATGTGCTCAGAGTACATTATAACGATACATTGAGTTTGTGATTATGTATGGCTTAGCAACAGGCCTACTGTCTTATTTGTTACTTGACCGATAAAAACTGACCTTTTAATATAGTCAAATCGTTTTGCTTTCTTTATTTCATACATGGAGAATGAGAGAAAACATTAATGTTTAAATAGAATATGTTCACTAAAAATAGTACTGACTACAAATTTATATTAAACCAATGTAAAATATATTTCCCATATTTTATAAATCATAGGTCTGGAACTTAAATAGATTACCATTGACAAAGAGAAAAGAATATCCTTCGCTGGAATATTGAAAATTTCAATTTAGCGAGGAAAAAGCATTTTCACGTCCTTTCTGAACTTTTCCGTGTAATAAAATCGCATGTATAAATCAACGGAAAGTATTTAACGCACATTTTATAAAAAAAGATAGATCACAAAGGGAACAAAAGAGAAATAACCGCCGACATTCGCCGGTCCAATTCATCCATCAAATACAAAAATGAATTGAAGTGTAAAACAAAAGCTTTAAATGATTTATTCAACTGAAAACATTTTGTTTTCATTTAGTTTTCTAAATATCCTTACTATTATTAACAGATTTTACAGTGGTAGACGCCAGAAACAACAACATCGGTTGTACGAATGGACTCGCCCGTTGCAATACCACGACCATACAGAAGACAGGCGTGAAGTGGAAACGATGAGTGTGGTGCCGGAGGCTTAATTTTAGTCCACATTCCATTCCCACCCACCTAACCTAACCCTCCCTTTTCTTATAAGGAAAGGGTGGGAATGAAAAGAAAAGTGGATTTAACGGATATATCCTCTTTCTGTGCGTCCCCTCCTCTCTCGATTAAATATATATATATGGGCAGCGGTCGCTTCGCTATTTAGGGGGTCTCAGGTGACCGCTTGTTCATTTGCCACCTTGTGATATAAAAAAAAATAGTGTTTGTATACTGGATCCTCTTATTACTTTAGGTATGTTTAATTAACTTTATGCAACTATAGTACTTTGTTCGGTCGCAACTAAGACGATGTAAACTTTGGAATTGTCTCAAGAGGCAAATGTTAATCACACTAATGTTACTTGAATATTCTAACTATAAGGCAATTCTAATATAGTAGAAGACATGCCATAAAATACAATTACTAAGGAACGTTAAGTATTCTTTTTAAAATTAATAAAAAGAAATAGTATATCTAATATTGTCTCTTCCGGTGTCGGGTTCTAAAAAGCTTTCACCTTAGACTTTAAACTTTATGAATTTTGTAGCCATTATTTATTATTCTTTTTTGCTATTTTTAGTTGGAAAATAATCTAGAATGATTTTTTGAAACAACTTTCGATACGCAAAACCACTGACCTGACAACAAGCATCAAATATAAAAACATTTTTCAAAAGTACTTCGCAATGCTATTAACAGTGAACCACAGAAGCGAGTGCTTTATATTTCACAGCGAGCAATCTGCGCGGCAAATTACATATTAAATTGAACAAAAGTCTTCAATGCGACCAGTATTGCGAATTTTGTTTTAATATTTAATTTTAGATTTTCATTACATTGAACATTAAACAACAAATGCCTGTTAAATTCGATGTTTGGATCATTCTTCTGCACCTCCCATACTCTGTCCATTAAAGTTAGATACTATTAAACTGTTGCAGATGCAAGAATTTAACTTAGAACAGATTTCCATGATTACCGGTCAATTCGCTCTTTTAGCGATATCAGGTGGCCGCTCGTTTACCACCTTCGATTGTAAAATACATGCCTACATAAACTCTTACGTAATATAACTTGAAAAATCGCTATGCTTATAAACAGTTTAGATCGATGGCTCTTACGAATAAGGGCCAATGTGCAAATTGACAACTTTTCTGTAGAGGCTTTTAAAGTTTCAACCATATAGGAAAATAGGCCGCAAAGGCCATTTTACTTAAGTAAAGAAACACGTTTTAGGGGTAAATGTATTTTTGTGTTTAGTGCATGTTGTTAACTTGCTAAGATTAAGAAGCTTTTAAAATAAAAAAAATAATAATCATCAATTTGGTTACAATGTGACATAGAACCCTTCGAGATATTAAATTGAAAATATAAATATGGTTAGAGTAAATTAGGTGGGAGATACGCGGCGGTGTCGGAGAGGAGTAGAATAATTTAAATGTCTAGTGAAGGACGAGTTACGGTTAAATAATTCAGACGTAGATTATGTCACACCTCGCGCTACCGGATGCTATGAATTTGAATTCAGAAAGCAAAACCACAGAGTAAAACAAATCCAGCAATTTACATTTATCATTGTACACTGCGACTTTAGAACTTTATTTGAATCGGTACTTTAGAAGGTCACGCTCAAGTCTCTCTAAATGAAGATGAAGTGGATGATACGTCACCCTTGACATCTTTACACAAGTTTGCGAAATAGATTATAGCTAAGTTTTAACTATACCTACACCTAACTACTTTATATAGGATCATTTAATAAAAATTAAGTTTAAAAAGCTTCCTGGACTTAAGCAGCAAGTGCCAAATAGATGCTTTCGGGGGTAAAAAGAAAACTACTTAAAATAGGACGCTATCTGTAGGTGCTGGCTTAAACGAAATAAAACTTATCAGTACTCACAGTTTCAAAGAAAAAAGACTGAAAAAACTTTAAACATTAGAATTATAATTTACATTTAGGTTAAATTATAATATACTAGCTAACCCCCGCGACTCCGTTCGCGAGGCATTAAAAATAACTTAAATAGTAGCCTATATTCTACATCTATGTAAAATTTTATTGAGATCCGTTGAGTCGTTCTGGAAATACCTTTTAACAAACATCCATCCATCCATCCAAATATAAGTAATATAAGTAAGATTTCATTTTAAAGATGAACAAATATTTAGATAGAATTTTAATCTGTTATAGCATATAATATTAGTAAAAATGAAGCCGACTGGCATCGGCAATCCGTTGATTTGATCGGTCTATTTCAATACAAACGATCGCCGCCGCCATTCATCACGTTCTGAAATTGACATCGGTATTTGCACAGACTTTTAATTTATTTTCAGATAAATAAATCGCTTATGTATTGATCGCATTCCTATGTCGAAATATGCGATTTTTATATGTTTTAGATTAGTATGCTTTAACTTTACACAACATATACATAGAAGTATAGTTGTAATCTCACTAATATTATAAATGTGAAAGTTTTCCTGCACGGATCTGGATGAAATTTGATGTATATAGAACACTATCTGGAAGATCACGAAAGTTACTTACTATGCTTTTTTATTTCCACGCGGAAACTGTCGCGGTCATAAGCATTGCAAACATGCACAATATACGTTGCAATATATTGACTTAGAATAGTGATAGCTTAGACGGACATCTGGATTTCATGTGATAGTCAAATAGTCTAAGTAAAAGATAAACTATAAAAGTGTTAATACTGTAATATGTAAATATTTTCGTTAAAAATCACTGATTTTATATGTATAGTAAACTTACAGTTCTAAATAGTCGATTTATTGACTGATTAAGCTATTTCTACTTTTGTGTGTATTAATCCCGTGATTTCTATTCATCGCATTTTACGGAACACACTATGCCTATCATTCGTAAAGAAAAAGGCTGGAAAATGATGAATATGAAAGCGCGACATCTAACGGCGTCAACTATAAATGCTAAAAAATTTAACGCGAAGATAAGTTAAAGTTACTCGATCTTGCTTGATATTTGTGAAAGATGTCACTATCGTAACTTAAACAAAGTTTTAAGTAAAACAAAAGTCGATTTCCTAAATTAGTACTTCACGAATTATGTCGTATATTGTTACTAATCTTAGTAAGTATTCGTAAGTTACAACTAAAAGGCTCCTAATAAAAGAGAGAGAAAGAAAGAGAATGTCAAAATTAACTCTTATGCAGTTTGCTGTTATAGTTGAAATAAACTGGTTCAAATCAATTCTAAATCGGGCAAACGTTTATACATCTAAGTAGCTAAGTAGACAGTTGAAACATGAAACAGACATGCACAAATGTAAATACATAAATTTATATCAGAAAAAACAAAATACTAATGTACTTAGTAGTGTAATAATAACAGTTAGTTTTAATTTGTAATGAAAATCGATACCCAAAATCACTTGTGATACTTCTTCTTACGGTGCCATCTTCTCGCGAAGATCGGCGATCATCAAAGTAATCTGTATTCTCGAAACCGCGGCTCTGAATAACGAACGGGTGCTTTTTCCGAACCACTGGCGTAAGTTTTTTAGCTAGGACATCCTTCTTCGTAGAACATTTCGCCTTCCCTGAATCTTTCTTTGGACGATGAGCCGCAGCAGTTCATATTTTCTGTTTCTCATTATATGGCCTAACTATTCCAGCTTCCTTATGATACGAAGATTACTTTATATCCTTAAAAAGTTTGAACACTTAGTTGAATGATAATGCTGCATTGTTAGTCAATCGAAAGATTGAAAAAGTGCATTGGTCAATCAATATTTTTTTAGTTTTTTTTTTGGTGCCACCACTGCGTCGACTTGGTAGCAATGAAAGGCCCAATTATAAATATAACTAGTTCAATTCAGTTAAGGCTGCCCTTCAAAGATCAATCATGCATGTATAATACGTGCCTTTGTGCGAGCCGCGCTGGGTGGTATGCAACTTAAATATTTATTCAGTCCAGACCTCACAATGGAAGCGTATTTTAATGTTCAATTCTCCCATCTCACATTGCCTAAAGCAGTTGATTTTGCACCGTGCCTAACGAAAATAAAATACAATGCACATTTTTGTGGCTTCAATCTTTCACTTAATTTTAATTGTAAATTTTGAGATTGAAATCTGTTTTTGTGGTATCGTAAATCGTTATGTTTATAAGTTCCATAAAAAGTTGCTTAAAAAAAATCGCTTTGCCTTCCTATTTAACACCAGATTTACGTACTTAATACACTTGGCGTTGCATCGCGCATGGTGAATTAAGGTGAACCTTCATCATGAATATTTAGTATGCGGCAAAAATTCATTTCAATTAAATCGTCATTGTCAGCAGATAAACCTAAGATGCCGTACTTTTCTTATAAAAGAAGGAGGGAAACGAGCAGCGGGAACACCGAGGTAATAATCATCGGCGCCCGTGAACATCCCTAACACCAGAAGGACTGCAGGTGCGTTGCTGTCCTTTAGATTCTTTCGTATTCAATAAGTTGATAGAAACTTTCAAACACACTTTTTAGGTCAATGTAAGATACATTGACCTAAAAAGGTCAATTCTTCACCTTATAGACTCATATTTTATCAGAAACCACGCAGCTATAGTTGTGTATAAATGCACAAAGAAATTTAGTTTCACAAATAACAAATTTGATCCTTTTTATTTTAATCTGGTCTGGTCATTGTCATTGTATACTCTACATAGTACAATGTGCATACGGTCTAGTGAGAGACAAATGCGTGAGGTCTTATCGCCCATGTTGCCACGAACTTTTTGTGCCGACACTACGGCCTCTCTTCCATGCAATTTGTATTTTTAATTCTACTTTTATTTGCAAAAATACCTTATTCTTGTAGTTTTATTCTTCTTGATTTAATGACTGTGATAACGCATAATAAATGTTTACCTAAAAGGTGTTTACATATGGTAGGACCTTGATAAAATAACTCAGATTCTAATGTCCTAAATCCTTTCAATATTTTAATGTTATGAAAAATCCCCTATATGTGTGCCACATCGTTGCTATCAGTCAATAATGAATTTTGCAAAATTTTGCGTAAGTCGCTTGATTATTATGAACTCTATACGCTCGAAATTTATCCGATCAATATGTTAGTCTTGAAATGAAAACCATAGATGAGAACAGAATTTGACCTCCGGATTTTTTTTTTGCTGAACAACAACGGATCTATAAGCTATTGGGTATATTTTCTGAATGTTTTATAGTGAGCGATCATTAGTACATCCGTTATATAATTATTTTTGCGCCGGATAGATACAAGAAATAGAAAATTACAAGTTATAATTTACCGAGTGAACGCGCCGAACATTAATGACTGCAACGCTGGCAAGTTTGTAAAGAAATTATGTGACATGAGTAATAAAAATTTACTCATTATAAAATGCAAACAAATTTATTTACAAACTCGTGCTTGGCGTCGTCTGGGTTGATTTTATGGACAGTTAATAGATAAATATTGTTTTACTTATTTATCTTTTCATTAGAGAAATAATGATTACATTTTAAATAACCCTTCCCGAATTTCTATTACGTCAGATAGAATTAAATTTTATTTTTCAACTATTTGCCAACTCCTTTGAGACATCGAAGGTTTAAGTGGAATACAACAAACAAAATGTAAACGTAATAAAATTTAAAATTACAGTATGTAGATAGATATTTCGTTATCAAAGTAGATTAAAATGTCAATAGCCTTAAGAGGGAAATTATATTACCTCTGACATCAACATAAATCTCTTATTTAAAGTACCCTCGCAATTCTCATACCATTATTCTTCATCGGCTGACAATTCCTGAGATATTCATGAGCTTAAAGCAGCTTTTATAGCAGAATATATGTGACACGTAAGATGCATATAACAGAATTAATGCGATTTACTGGTCATTGTTACTAATTATTATATACGCGTGCTTACGTCCCCAGACAAAACTATAACAAAACTATAAATACAGTATTCTCAAATAAAAATACAAATTAATAAGACAATTTATTTGATGATTCGATGTCCATGATTTTATTATCAGTTTAGGATATTTTTATAAATATTATTTAAAGTCATTGAACCGAACATAGACGTTAAACGGGAAGCCATTTATATTTGTATCGGTTTACTTTACAGCATTGTTAATTTATATTTCTAAATATTTTTTTATATTTGACAAAAATTATATACGACTATATACGTTTAGAACGTGAAGTAAAGCTCAGTTCAAAATATCTAAGTTATTTCAAATTCTTGCACAATCGCACAGATCGACGTTCTGCAGGAAATCAAGATGTATTCACGAGGTGAGAACGGAACGCGAATTTAAATTATGCGCATACGAATCTTGGATAGTGAAAAATGTTTTGTTACGATGCTATCAGATAGTATCGAGGAAATATTATTTCATATGAATTATAAATATTTAGGTTCTTAAAAAATTATAAAATTCGTTCGTTCGTAGCTGACTGAGATCTGGCGGACACTTAAAACTAAAAAACATTTTTGTTTATGTAATTTATTTAAATGGATAAATCTTTGTCGCTAATCTAAACATTTTGAGAAGTTTGGCAATACTGTTTTAAATATTTAACATGTTTTTGAAATGATCATCATAAATGTTTGAATGCTTTTAAAGTTATTCTTGAAACTGTTGCGTATAAAAACGTTATCTATGTAAAGAACGCCCAGTTGCAGTTATGCAATAGTAATTTCCTCAGCTTTACCTCGAGGCCTGGCTTCCAAGGAACAGTCATTACAACGGTGCTTACCAACAGGTTCCACTAGTTGGGTAGGATTCACTTCCCACTCAATACAAACACTAATGCCTATAATTTCAAATGCGAAAAGAGCAATAGCCCTAAGTCTAAAGTTGTAATAGTTTGTGCTTTTAGAACTACTCGTCAAAGGAATACTTTACTATTGAACAAGTATGCACTACAAAAATCTAAATTCCAATATTTTAATAACTTTTTAATTTTTTATAGTTGTTCTTCAAATACTTTGGATTAAAGTATATAACAGATTGTTAGCAAGAACAAACTAATTAGTTAAATCAAGTAGTTTTTATTGCATCACACGTAACGTAAAGCATGATCAGATTTATTTCTCGAAACTACTAAAAACATCTCAATTATTGAAAAGCTCGTCTCGATTCTCAAAAAAAAATGTTGACTTTTAACTTCGTCGAATATGAGGATCCTTAACTGCAAATCCTGTTCTCTATCTTTACGATCTTATGTTTTAATTGATAACTTATGTTACAAGCAAATAGCATCGATTAAAATCAATTAATTGCTATAAACATCATGGAGTTGTTAATATCTTTATTATAGAATATTTTTCCTATATTTTTAGGAAAAATAATACTGAATTCAGTAACCTGCTAATGTATCGAGCTTATATGTCTGACCTCTATAAATGGACAGGCTATAACGTGGTATTTTGACTTTTTGATTTTCGCAATTATGGCGCTTGGTAGCGGTGGTAAGAATTCAAACGGATGGATTTGTATTTTTGTATATAACCACAGGTGGGCACAGTTAATCGAAAAGTTAACTTCGTTAATCGTTAATTCGTTAATTAAAAAATTAACTTCGTTAATCGTTAAAGCGTTAAGTTCTCGAATATTTAACGCAAGTTAAAGTTAATCGTTAACAGTTAACCATACCAAATTATACATACTAATTTCACACTAACTGTGGCGACACTTGTTTAAAATAGTAATTTGACTATACATTCTATAACACATTAGTATTAGAGACAAGTATGAATGCATTATAGTATATTTCATTACGAGTGCGGAAAGCCTGTCATTGCAGAGTTCCGACAATTGTCTACCCGAGCCGAGGCGCAGCCGAAGGTGAGGGTTGACAGTTGGAACACGTTGTAATGACAGTTCCGCACGTGTAATAAACAACTAAACAACATTTTTAATACAGTTGCGAAAAAATTAAGCAATTTAATAGAATAATAAAAACACAATAAACTCAACTAACTAAAATGTTTGAAAAATGGCACCAACCGTAAAAGAATACAAACAGAGATTTTTTTTTGTTTTCTTCACCCATTCTGGGTAGGCAAAGGGAACTTAACGGCCAAATCTTCAGTAGATTATTTTTATTGAAATGAAAATTAAATTTAATGTGATGAAATAAAATGAAACCCAACCTAATTCATTGAATCAAATCATTAAATCTGATATTGCAACAAATTAGGAGCTTCTTTTTAGAAATATTTGCATGAATCATAGAAACTTCAATGATTTTTTTTTTGTAAAAAACGTGGTTAGTTTTTTCTTTTTAATAGACATTATTTTGACAGTTGGAAAAGAGAACGGACGAGTTTGGAAAAGCTTAAGAAAAAGCACTAGTAAAAAAGTGTTTTAATACAGTTGCTCAAAGAGTGGCGTATTGCAGGGACGAAGAGCGTTCGGAATGTACATACTCTTTTTTTTATATATATACTCGTAATGAAATATACTATTTCGAACCTTCTTTTAATTTTGTCCTGTTGGTCACGTCTTTCCCGGACGCTCTGATGCATCACACTTGCACGCGAACTTCACATATATCAATTATCAACTAGTTCGTTCACCATTCGAGTCGCCGACAGTCGCCCAACACAGTTGAACTTACGAGCGTGGCGTGGCACGTAATTTTAACAAAATGACAACACGTCTCCAAGTTACTAATTTAACGATTAACGGACTTTTATTAACGGAAGTTGAGTTTAACGGAAGTTAACAATAGCGTTAACACTTTTTGAAGTTAACTTAAAAGTTAATCCGTTAAGCAAAATGTTAACTTCGTTAATTAACGATTAACGGATTAACGAGTTAATGCCCAGCTCTGTATATAACAAACTAAAAAAACTACTGCATCGATTTGAAAAATTCTTTTGCCATTAGAAATTTACATTATCACTGTACAAGTCGCGAGCAGAAGCTAGTACTATATACGAAAATATGTTCTGATGTTTGTTATCAGACAACTCTAAAAGAGCTGTACGAATCTGGATGAAATTTGGTACATAGATAGGATACACTCAGGACTAGAATACAGGGTATTTTTCTGGCTTGATGGCGTACGGTTCTCGTGAGTTAGATTTTTTGATTTCATATAACTGGGTAATAAAATTAATACTTTTTTAATTCCACTCAGGTAAATTCGCAGGCAATAGTTAGTATTACTATAATTAAAAGCTCCATATCCTCTTTATATGGATGAGATGGTATGCACGTAGTTGACATTTAAATGTTCTCATCACGCGTTCATATGTTAGTAAAAACTAACCATTGACGGTTTCTTTATTAATATCTGCTTCGAAGAATTTAAAAAGTTGTAGCCAATTTAATGTAGACATTTTAGATAGAGACGTATCTTTATTTGATTTGTTTTATTGAGAATTGTATTATTTGTCCTTTTAACTACTTTTAATTATTGATATTACATTTTTATTAAGTACTAGCTTTTACCCGCGACTCCGTCCGCGCGGATAAAAAAAGTGCACACAAGATAAAAAAAGTTCCTATGTCCGTCTCCTAGTTCTAAGCTACCTCCCCATCAATTTTCAGCTAAATCAGTTCGACCGATCTTTAGTTATAAATAGTGTTACTAACACGACTTTCTTTTATATATATAGATTTAGATGTTACTCATAAACAGATTGTTTATGACTTTAAATAGATGATTAAATATGTATTTGATTCAGAGGTACATACTTAAAAAAAATATTTTGTTTTTATGTGATAAGGCAAAGAGCTGTGGGGCCTTTAATAAAAATAATACTCCGACGCTCACATCCACAACACCAGAGGAACCGCAAATATTGTTGGCCTTTAAAGAAGCCATTACATATTAAGATGCAATTTTTTATCCAATTTTAAACATGTTGTGTAAAAACATTTTATACATTCCATAATTTGTCTTATCTTACTTTGTATTGAGTACGAGAAATACATCAATCATGAAACTGCCATTTTTTTATAAATAAATGTATGGTCACATATTCGCAGAAACATTATTCAATAAGTTTCTCATTTGTTACCTGGAGCATTTATGTTATCCATAAAATGATCCATTAACAAATCACATAAGAAGAAAGAGCTGTCAAGACTCAAACATTAATATCTGAACAATATAAGAAAGTTATATTAACACTAGCTGTCGCCCGCGACTCCGTCCGCGCGCAGTTAAAAAAAAAATGAAAAATAGATGTTGGCCGATTCTCAGACCTACTGAATATGCTCACAAAATTTCATGAGAATCGGTCAAGCCGTTTCGGAGGAGTACGGTGACGAAAACTGTGACACGAGAATTTTATATATTAGATTATTTCAATACAAGAAAGCATCAGTAATCAAAATCGCTTATAAAAATATACAACCGATAAAATTATGAATGTATAACTAAGTATCAAGAAGTTTTAAATAGGAAAATAGTGTAAAACGAAGAGTACGAGGTTCCGGTACTATGTGGTTCCGTAACTTTATATATTAAATTTATTTTTAATTGGAGTATTTCTTAGTAATTATTTACCAGTTATTCACAATTAAATGATTAATTGATGACGTCATTTGTCCCGCGTCTCTGACAACACAACTTTCACTGATGTTATCTCGTAAGCACCCACGTTTTTGAACGCATCATAACTTAAGCTAATTAAGATAAACCATCAAAAGCAACTGTTGATTTTATATAATTTTAAATTAAAAACAAACACACCATAATTGTGACGGTTAAAAATTAATCGCTAACACTAAAATGAATTGATTTAAAGATTTTTTAAATTCTCTATTTTTAAATATCAACACATCTTTGCCTTTGTAAATCTTATCTTTGTAAAAATAATAAACCAAATGAAGAAACACAAAAGAAAAAAAGACTATATAAAAGAGAATTTAAATATTTAAATAAAATCTTTTCCATCAAATCTTTTAACGCTCTTGTCTCAAATAAATTTCGCCGGTACTGTTGACGCAATAAATAACGAGTTCCTTTTGATAGACCGGGGGGACTGAAATGCACAAAAGATTGTCGGGCACGACTCGCGGCACACGACTCTTATATATCAGGACTTATCTTTGCAAAAGATAAAGGAAAGCGACATCGACCATGAATTATAAGAAAAGATAAATGTACTTGGTATTTTGTTCTGTTTACTAGAAAATTATAATACAATCTTACTAATATTAATAAATGCGAATGTTTGATGGATGGATGGATATTTGTTATAAGTTGTCTACAGAACCGCTAAACGGATCTCGCTGAAATTTGGCATAGATTTAGAACATAGACTGGAAGAAAACATGAGCTACTATTTTTTCTAATTCCACTTGGACGGAGTCTCTGGCGACAACTAGTATTTATATAAATTATTCCTACACTTTCCCAAAACATGACACTAAACGTCAAGACGATAAACATTAAAAAAAAATAAACAAAAATCATTTAATTCAGACCATTATAAGTCCATACATTGTTAGTAGAGTAATATGTATGTTATTTAAAAATCTAGTAGCATTGTAGACAAAATTTGCGGTTAAAATTAGTTAAACACATTGTCAAACGACATAACTTAACACCTTAGCTGCGGCAAGTAAAATCTTAAACCTTCGTCTGGTGCGGCGGCGGGCCAAAGTGTGCCCCCAATGATTTTTCCGCCAGTGCGTGGCAGGCCTTTCTCGACCCACCACCATAAGGTTAGATTAAATCGCTATAACTTTGCGAAAACATAATATAGGTGTGTACTTTTTGGACTGTTAGAAAAACCTTGAACCCACCTTCTTTAGAGTTGATTCGCCCCGGGATCTGCCAAACAGGAAATGAGAAATGAACCAGGGAAAGTGGCGGGTCGATATCGACCAGCACCGCACTAGAAAGTATTTTTAGTAGTGATGGAAAGACAAAAATAAGGAGATATCGAAAATAAAATAGAATTGTAGAAAAGAAATGAAAAATAGTTTATTTAATTATTTATTTATGCTTGTCTTTAAAACATTTCGCACAAAGATTTTGTGTGCACATCCTATTTTTTTTTTCTTGAAGGAAAATATCTATTTTTTTCTTGAAGGAAAATATCTATTTTTTTTCTTGAAGGAAAATATTTCCTCACTGCTGTCACTATCACTTTTATCTGCCTCGCGAATTAGTTTGTTTTCCAAAATTTGTATTTTTCTTTTGTTTCCTGCCATCGTGCGTCGTTAATTTTACGAAAAGAAAAAACGCGACGTACAGTTCAGTGAGATGGCTCAACACTAACTAGCGAAGCGGGGCGCTCCGTGCGGTATCGGGTCGCCAACCGCCTGTTGGGACGGCGGGCCGCGATAGACCCCTGCCGCACCGAGTTGATATTTTTCACCGTCAGTGCGTGGTAGGCCGATAAAGGCCTGCCGTGATTTTTTATGAGATAATCGTTCCGCACCAGTGAGAGGGACATAGTTTTCTTCGTCCGCACCAGCTGAAATTCCGCGGCAGGTCGATCTAGGCCTGATCCGCAGTGAACGTGTTAAAGCGCGATATTACCTTAAATCTTTGTATTTATTTCTTTAAAAGACAAGCCGTGATTAAATTTATTATGGTACTTGTAATTGGCGAAAATAACACCTCATTAAAATATCAGATTGTGTTGGACCGTACATATAAATAGAGTAAGAATATAGCAAATAAATCTACGAGATGCAGATCAAAGAGGGGAATCTTTATTTAAAAGGTTCCGTAGACCGCCGCGGTAACTGATATATGCTCATTTGTCACACGAAACCGAGTGTGTGGCTTTTGGGGATTTCTTCACTATCAAGATAAACAAAATTTACTGAGACGAAGACAGATGCTCCGTCTAAAATTTTTTACAGTAATTTTTATTGTCATGTCATAAAGTGTGGAAGTAATCTGATTTTTTTTATTTACATTCGTCATAATCAAAAAAGTTAGATAATTTTTATTTCGTAACATAAATCTGTACGAAAATTATATATTCGCCAATAGATTAACTGTCAAGTTAAGAAACAAATTAGCTTTAATAATACCTGAGGTTTTGAATTTCGCATCTATTGATGAAATTAAAATACGTGTAAAAAGGAAGTCAAATTTCATAAAGCTCGTTACTTAGTTAAATTTAAACTAACTAGTAATTATTAAAAAATGTATTGATGGAGCTTGGCGCTATGATACTTTCAGGAAAAATACAAATCGAATGACATCTCTATATTAAACTTCGGTCTTGTTAGAGCTGTAGAGAATCGAATATGCCCGACAAAACATTACTCTCTTGTTAGTCGGAAAAATCTATATTTTTGCGTAAAATGTTTTGCTGTAGACCATTGTAAGACATGGCTGTAAGGGGACATTTCATAGCGGCTTATCTGGTATCGCGTTGGACGACAATGTCCAATAAAGTAGACTATCTGATGCAACGTATCAGCTCAAAATCTGTTCCCTTTTTGGAAACTTGCACAGGAAAGTGTCTTTTGTCCTACAATATTATAAATTCTGATATCTTTATTCTATAATTTATTTTTATCCTTTACTATAAAACACTGTTTACTCATTTCTTTTAAATAAGTTTTATTTATAAAAAAAAAGTGGCTTTCTCAAACAAAACATATAATCTAGTATGTAACATATCTTGGTATAAACCAACCCACAATTCTAAATAAGAGAAAACCAAAACAGTGTATTGCATTATTTCCATAAAGTATAAACAGATAAAAATTATATTGATGTTCTCACATCAATATACTCTTTGAAACCGTTTGAACCGATATTCGTCGCTAAGCGTCATACGCAAAACATGGTCATAGAGAGTCCTACACAGCGCATGTCGCCGACACTTCTATCTGTTATCACCAAAGGCAGTCGCTCGCAACCTGCTTGTCAAGAAAAAAGTCGCTGCAATTTTCAAGATGGCGGAGCAAATCTATACTATGTCTGTACCAAATAGGCGATTTGCGTCGACGATTCAACGTTATACGTACGGAGGGTTAATAAAGCTGATGTAATTACAACTAATAAACGTAATTATATATTATTTAATCATTGATAAAACACAATCGCACTGAAGGTGTTCTTAAGAGCATAACATACAATTATAAAGTATTCAGGAGCCATTCGGCTTAATTAATCGTGTAGAGATACTATCTAGAATCTGAAGCTATTGAACACGTTGTGACGTCTTTATTAAATTGTCTTGAGATATTTATGAGCGAGACCGGAGAGTTTTACTTCGCAATTAAGGTCACACAGCCCGCCTATACAAACAACTACTGCAAATAAAATAGTATCGATTGTGTGACAAAACTTTAGAAATTAATCAAAACCAAAATCGAAACAAAAAAACTCTCATTATCTTGATACATATCATTTTATATCGTATATTTTCACGCCATTATGCAGTAAGACAAGATATAGTCAGACAAGGATATCTGGCCCGCTGCTATCTTCTAGTTTTCTCAAAATATATATAAATGTACATGGGTATAAAAAGTCATAAAATAAAAAAACATGACATGATAGCTTTAGTACAAAAAATAATTTATGACCTTTTTTACATTAACAGTAGTGCTAGTGAGGTTTGACAATTTAGTTTGACTTGTGCCCACAGGTTCAGATATCCTTGTCGTTCTAACTTTTCGACTTTAGAAATAAATATAAACGAAACGATCAGTTTTACCATCTTGTTACAGTGTCGAATGTAATGTAACATGACGTGTTATTACCAGAGGCTAACAATCGTCGGGTCGTAAGCGAAGATAATTTGACAAATCCCATCAATGTTCTGACAAGCTTATTTCACGATCGTAACATAGAGGAACGCATTAATCTTGCAAGACACTTCAATTACCCAGCACGTGTGCACTTTGCATAGAGAAAAATAAAAACAGACCGCGGCGATCAGCACTTTCTTTTATTCTTTATGAAACTGGTGTATACATTGATAAGCAGTACGGAAGCCAAAAATACTTTATTTGTTGTTAAATCACTTACATTAAAACTATATACATATTTACAATAATTTTATCCTCAACACTAATAACTACTACATTAGTGTGTGAAGTGTTAACACTTCCCGATTCTCTTTCAGTCTATATGTTTACTTTACAAAAAAGGCAAAGATCTTGATGGCCAGTATGCCACCTCTTTGGCAGAATGTTTAATTCTGCACTCAACAACTGGTTCTAAAATGTATCAGCCGAAGTAAACTGCACGTTACCGGACTATGAAGATACGATGATATTACACAAAACATAATTGTAGGCTTTCTATTTGGATTCTAATAATAGGATCTTTATCTTGGTAATAAGGTCTAAGTTTTATTCGGAACAAACAATGAAAATCTTTTACAAAGTTAGCAAAGATAAAAGGGTAGAAATTCTGCCTGCAATCGACATGTCTTTCTATGGAGAAAAAAAACACCGGTTCCTTTTTTTCTACTAGGTACTTTAAGTCTAAAAGAAAGTTAAAAAATAAAATTTAAATTGAAGCTGAATGTTGAATTGTTTTAAGATTTATTCCTTTAATTAGAAGACTGCGCAGTTTCAGCGCAGTAACTCGCTATTATAAGCCTTGACCTGTAAAGATAAATATATTCTTACTAAAGAATAGAACTATAATATTGTGATTACTGTAATGTTATAATACTTTCAAATATTATATGGTCATAATAGTGATTGCATGAATGACCCTGTTGGAATAGGTTTACTAATTGTTTTAGTAAGGATTTCGATATATCTATAACTATATATATAAAAGAAAGTTGTGTTAGTTACACGATTTATAACTCAAGAACGGCTGAATCGATTTGACTGAAAATTGGTGGGCAGGTAGCTTAGAACTAGGAAACGGACATAGGATAATTTTTACCCCGTTTTCTATTTTTTTTTTTATTCCGCGCGGACGGCGTTGCGGGTAAAAGCTAGTTTGTTATAGATTTAACTATTCGAAAAGTTACAAATGTTACGTTACAAGAAGGTAAGACCCAGAAGGTATTTTGTCAAGACACAGAGCTGGATCATTGCGATAAAGATGTGCCTAGTGCGAGCATCCTGGAATGTTCCGTGTATACTAAACTTATATATAGCCTTATTATTGGATGTTTAATACATTTTTGGCTGTAAATAAGTTATTTTCATTTTATTTAAGATCAGAAGTAAACAAAGTTGTAGCATACCAGAATGTACTTACACCAAGACAAAGGACTGTAAAGTATGCATGTATCGCGAACATCGACGGTGATCGTGAAAATACCAATCGAGTAACTGTCACATGAACAACAAACAGATAACCTCTTTCGATCGAAACTGTAGGTCAAATGGATAAAATATTTTAAAGTTCAGGCAAAGATTAGACAAAGGTTAGATTTATAAAGACCTAAGACTTATTTAAAAAAAGAAATAGGGTTTACTTAGATTTATTTAGAAACAAAAAGAGTTTCATAGACTTTTAACAATATGTCAAATATTTGTGAATGTCTATGGGCAGCGGTCGCTTCGCCATTTCGGCGAATTCATGTGGCCGCTTGCTCGTTTGCCACCTTGTAATATAAAAAAGTATATATTATCGGGATTCACCATATATACTCGTATTAATAGATTGTTATATTTCGAATCTAACAAGTCTGGATAAAAGATGCAAGGTATAGTATCCGATAGTGTTTAAGTTACTATTACATCATTTCTACTAACGTAATTTTGTAATAAATGTCTTCTTCCTATTGGAAAATAACTATTTATTCAATAAGTGAAAGAATAAAGTAAAATAGAAGTCATACAAAACGACAATTGGCGAAAGTAGAATACAAAGAGGTTGCCCTTTGCGCGTTTTATCGACATGTTCGCATCTCATTCATTAGCCGCGCGCGTGACTGCTGTGAGTAACGAACCCGCTAACGGTGTTAGAGACAATACCCTGCTCCTTGATACTCCTTATACGAAAAATAATTTAAAACGTATAGTGAGTTTTACAGAAAGAAACAAAGGAGTAAGTCATCAATTACAACAACAAACCACAACCACATTGATTATAAATTATAGATCAATATCTACACCGCTACAATTGGTAAGTACAAAACCGTTATTTCTACCATCCCTCTGTATGATGGTTTGATCCTTAAAAATTAAAACAAAATTGAAATAATATGAATAAAAATTTTAATACGAATCTAAAAACAAGTGCCTTGCTACAGATTCCAGATATTGCGATGCTAAAAACGAGGTATTCAAAGCGCTCTATAAATGTTACTCGCTCGACTTTTTCCCTCGTCGACAAAAAGCTGTCAGTCGCACTGCGGAGAACGTCGCAGGCTCGTTGTGGCACGACAGGAAATGCATTTTTTGCGTCACTAAAAACCGTGAGAAAACTTTCTTATGGACATTTCAACCAAATCTCCTACACCTCGCTCCTTCCCGGCTGTCAATTTCAAGGTTGAATGCACATCAACGAATCGATCTGTGCGCACGCGCAGCCACTCTCGTCACCGATTGTTTACTCTTCCTACAATATTCTATTCAAATGTCGGACATTGATAAATTGCTCGTAGTTTGCGTATAGCAATTGCCATAAGATATTCTCATCTCCTACTAGTATGTGACAACAGACATTCTAAGGTTAAAGTAGAACACGACATGTTGTATAACTTAACATAACTTCTTGCTATGACTATAAAATTTCCTTTACACTAACATTTTTGTTGACATTACGAATGTTTTGCGATAGTACAATAATTAACACAGAATTTAATTTCTGATAAATGATACGTAAAAAAGTATTTGGTCAAACATTTTTGTTAGTACAATTGCTTTGAGTAAAATTAATTTGAGTGCAATCTTGTAAAATACGGTCGGTTATGTAGCTCGTATGCAGTACTTTAAGCATCTTAAAGTGATATATGTGATATAATGATAAGCATCTTAAAGATCGAAATTTTAGACAACTTGTAAATTCGTAATTGTCTAAAATTAAGGAATATAAATGCAGTGTTACTCCTAGAAAATTGACAACATTTCTTTGAATCATATAAAAACCGTATTTTAATTTTTTTAATTGCTTAAATTTAGTTTTTAGGAAAGTAAAATCAAAATAATGATGCTTAATTCCTCACAAATAACAATGAACCTCCTTAGAGAAAACATATCAGACACGACGTAGGTCGGCCTTTAAAAAATAGTCATCGAAATCCATTAATTCCAAGTTCTTTTGCAAAATTTATCTAAATAGTACTTAACTTTATAATAATTACACACAATACTTCAAAGGTGCCATTTTTATCTTTCATTCTATACTAACATGCCACTTCGAAGCGATTGCGATGCGTTTATAATTGTAAAAAAAAAGCCGACAGATGGCATAAAATAGACTAAGACCGGAATCTAATAAACAAAGTTGGCTTAAAGCTGTCTATTTTACGAGTCTCCGTACACGCCGGAAACATTTATATGTTAAGTAATGCCTCTAAACGAACATGTATGCAGAGTATGCATATCTAAGTTCCTTATATAGGTTTTTTTTTATTGAAAAGGTGTCTTCTTAACATTATATGGTGTAGATAAAGGTAAGAACTTTTTTGCTAAACCTGTTATATTTTAATGGATGTTTCTTTATATAAAAGTAACAGGATTAGTTGTACAAGTTTACCTCTTGATATGTTTTGGTAAGTTGGTGTATTAATTTTTTTTTAATATTTGGTAACGTAAACAAAGTTGTAATCTAGTGATATCAAAAGTTAAAATCAAATATCTTACTAGAATTTTTTTTTATTATTTTGAACATATAAATGTCTTAAATAACTATCACTTTGTTATTCTTTTTGGGACAGACAGCTAGACTTAATGATCTTGTTTTTTTGATCAATATAATTTTATTATAAAAATAGGAAGAACATTATTATAGGAAATATGACCTAATGACACTTCTTTTGAAGAGCCGCTGTACTGTACAATATAAAATTACTGAACACAATTACTTTGAGATAACTATAGAATATAATTTAAGTACAAATAAACAATAAAAACATGACATTAAAGAGTTTTTGATTTTGATTAAAAGTAAAATTCGGCAAACAAATTATAATCGGTACCAATTTTAAACTAAAAGCTTTTGCTAAAAGGTTAATTTTCAAACAATGCCCCATTTCATCAGGCTAATGAAAAGAATATTATATTATTTATGAAATTTTTATTTAGGCTATTTATGAATAATTTTCAAATTTAGGGATGTCAAGAATAAAGCTTTATGAAATTTGATTAACCGTAATTATAAATCATTTAATAAAAATGTCAATAAAAAATTAGAATTATGCATTTTTCTCTGACAAAAATTATCAAGTAAGTAAAATAAAAATTTACTAACAACACGGTAAACGTGGCTGTTCGAATTAAATATAACTACAGTCTAATTATAGAAAAAAAAAACACAAACGGTTTGTTGTGATTCTAATTTTAAAAATAATTCCATTTAAATCAGCCACCGTCTGACCGTTGCACTTACGTTGTTACATTAAACCTCGCCAGGGACTCCTCTAATAAGGTGAAACAAAAAGGGAGCCCTTTTTATTTTCCACTTACAAGGTGAAAGAAGCTCTATAGTCCGGTCGGCGCTTTTTGTCTGTGCTCTCGTTACGAAGGCAATAAAAAGAAACATTTTTTTTTTCTTATTCATGAGCGGTAATCATTGTAAATTATTCGAAAAATATAAAAACAACTTGTATTGCTGCGTGAGGTCGGTATTTGAAATTCGAATTGTTATTTCATGTATTATTAAAAAATTTAAAACCATGTCTACTTTTTTCATGTTAATGCAGTTTTCATTACACGTGTATCAGAACAGTATAAATGGATCATTTTCTTACATTATTTTGTAACACAATTGTACTGTCATAGCTTGAATGAAGGACTAAATAACAAATAGAAAAATCAGTGACAAAATTTTGCCCTTTTTTAATAATAAACGATAATTAACATTTATAAATGTCACCCCTTTATCAAAAGAGGCTGTTTAGACATTTAGATTCTGTTATAGACATTTTCTCAATATACCATTTTGGTTAAAAGGTACTTTTATATTCTTACTTGAATCTCATTAAAAAAAAAATGGTCGTTTAATTTTGTCATGTTGTAGCTATCATTTCTTTAATTCATTCCCTGCATCAGATAGGTTAATCGCAACATCAAATCAGCTGATAGCGGCAGACAGACATACTATGCGAGCATTTCTACTTATTTTGTGTGTAGACTACATTTTTTGTATTTACATACATCGAAAATTTTACACTTGAAATCTTATCTTATATATATAAAAGAAAGTCGTGTTAGTTACACTATTTATAACTCAAGAACGGCTGAATCGATTTGACTGAAAATTGGTGGGCAGGTAGCTTAGAACCAGGAAAAGGACATAGGATTTTTACCCCGTTTTCTATTTTTTATTCCGCGCGGACGGAGGCGCGGGTAAAAGCTAGTATTTAATATTTAAAAAAACAAGCCACAAAGTGTTTTTAATTAAATTCCATGAGAACTTCGTCTCGAAAGACAATCATTTTGATTAGTTAAGGCTTGTATATAAAGCTATTAATTTCCGAACGATTTAACGCGTGTTAATAAAATTAGTTTTATCGAAAAAAATTAAACTTAAAAATATTGTTCTTGGTTAATGGAAACAATTATTTTCAATATTCCAAACTTTATTTAAGTATTGAGCCAATTTGTTATCCTAATTCAATTGACCTTAAAACATTGTAAATACTCCTTACTATGTCTTTTCGGATGATTCTAGACATAATCTGAATAACGCGGAAAAGTTTTAAAAATTGTGACAGCTTTTATTACGCGCGTAGTCGAGTTTTACAAACAACTTCAAATGACTTGTAACAATTTCGTAACTTCATCGACATCTTGCAGTAATGCGGAAAAGTGTTGAAATAAATGTAATCTTCATTTCATTCCTTAATAGAAAGTTTACTACCATGTACTACAAATGGACTGTATCACTAGACGTTCTGACCGAACTCTTCATAAAGTAGCCTGCCTATTTTGACAGCTGTCAAAACAACGTTCGTTTATATTGTCTTTGGACTGTTAGTTCGTTTATATTGTCTGTGGACTGTCAAAACAGGAAAAGTTTTTTTTTGCACATTTATTCAAATTAATTATAATTACTCACATTAAGTCCGAAAGATATTTGCAATTTTTGTATTTTTTTTTTGGTTTATAATTTACATAATTGGCGCGAGCCGTGGCACAGAGTCGAAATAATTGCTGAGTTAATTAAGCACAGAGTTAATTAAGCAGCCAGTCTCGCAGCGGCGTTTGCTTTAATACAAACAAGACTTAATCAGCTATAACTGAGTGTAAAAATACACAAATTTTACACTTACAGTTAAAATGTCGTTCCCTTTCTACACTAATAGACGAAGGCGCTAAACGGGAACTCAAGTGATGTGCCCCTGTAAATTGTATTCGTTTCACGAATTTTAAATTACAAAAAGTATTAATCTATGTACGCTTTAAGCTTTAAAACTACATTTTTTTATTTAATCCTTCAAAGTAATTACTACTACTAATTACTCTTGTTTATATTTCTCGTCTAACTAAAATAAACTGCTAACTAAAAACTTCAATCTGTAGAAGCGATATTTAAGCTATTTTTTTTTTCTAGCAACACTACTATTTATTTTTTATTGACGAATATATTTATGTCAGCAAGCAAAAATACAGCAGTAGTTTAAATATTATGCATGTATATTTTAATGTTTTTCTTATAAAACATATTTCTTGGAAAGTAAAAGATATTTACGATTGTGAAATAACAATACGACAACATTGATGCAATCCGTTCTGTTGCAATATATCATGAGGGCCAATACTTCGATGACGTTTTTATGCCCTTCGGGTAGAGAGTAAAAGCGAGTGAGCAATATTTAGAACTGATGTGTAATTTATTACATTTCCATTGTGAAATCTCAATACGCGAACAGATTTTCACACATTTGGCATACATAAGTAAGCTATTACGTTCCTCGCCTTAAATAATAACTTTCTTAGAGGACAATCGATTTTCATCGTATTTTTAAATGACTTTGATGAGCCTCAAACTACATTTTAATACAATTTAATTCAAACCATTTTCGGTTTTTAAATATACTATATTTGAAATTGTTAAGCTAGTTTCAGGGTTGTCGCAAGGAAGTTTCCGGCACGCGACGTCTATGTCATGGGACAGGCGTCGCGTGTCGGGTCCTACTTTTACGCAGTGTTGTTTGTAATCGTTTGTTACTTTACTTTATTGTCGCTTTATATAAAACACAACGATAATTGGAATACATTAATCGTGAATCTAATCTAAGGTATAGAATGATACGCACACTTTCGCAAAATTAAAATTCTTTAACAAACAAATTACAACATTGGAATAAAACTGAAGTTATTTTAATTGAACGCCTTCCAAAGCTCGAAAAGTGTCCAGTGGAAAGTAGCCTCCTACGTTGCACCATACGATAAGCGTACGATCATTTGTCACTCGCGCCTGCGCCCGCGCCGGCCGAATGCGTCGTGTAAATTCTTACCGCGCAGATATACGACGCTCCAATATCGCGGTGACGGCCAGATTTAAACATTACCTCCTTCAGCTCTTCCTTTTACGTTAAGCCAACACTTTAACTGCCACTTGACAATTTAAATGAGATTTATAGTCCCACAGACTTTTCTGGCTCGGGAGAGCGGGGCTGTTATCGCGTTTCGTTCCGTCAGAAAATCTTGTCGTATTCTAATTGCCGCACCAACAGTCGTTAATTATTCATTAAGGAAGACATTAGTTTTCACATACTAATACCAATCTAAGAACACTTAATGACTCTGAGTAAGGCATAGAAATAGAGGCGAAGGACAAGACGTGATAAGAGAGTTAGAATCCAGTTACAATCTTATACCACTTTTCGACATGGCAGCTTATACCTTAGATACTTTTGCCCACCAAGCCAAACAAGTTTGGCGCACTTTAAAAATTATGCTTATTTAAAAAAATAACTTAAATGATTTTAAATTTGTCCGTAAGAAAAAGGTTCTTTTATTGCATTAATCGGTAGATATTTTAACTGCCGCTAGACAATTTAAATGTGATTTAAAAATTATGCCCCTTTTCGATTAGTGCTGGATTTCCATGGTTATTTCTTTAAAAAAAATGGCGGAATGGCTTTGATGTTGCGCTAGAGCAGAGGTTCGTTTTAGTGCATGAATAGATTTCATTTCAACTCTCACTTGACTATTTAAATTTAAACTCATTGTTTGAGGGGATTTTCAACGTAGTTTATAAAAACCGTATTGGAAATTTAATTCAAATTTCCATTTAAAAGACATTTTTCTTTTGTTCCAACTACATACCTGTATGCTATAACTGGAATCAAAAGTAAAAATTGTATGTTAAGTTTTGGTTTTATTTAAAATGTCACTGTCCCCAACACACGTATAAGGCAGGAGCAATAAATCATATCTCAAGCTCGGATAAAGAATTACTCGCACGAGAGAACCAGCCTGAATACACCAGATTTCAAAACGCAGGAAATTAATGAAAGTGCACTATCGGTCGTTAATCACGTTACCGGCTAAGATTAATGGACATTTTCATTTTAGATAATTTATTCAATTCGTTATTTTAATTTGAAGAAGTAATATATTACTAACTAGCGGTCGACCGCGACTTCGCCGGCGCGGAACTAAAAAGACAAAATAATAAAGTATGCCTATAATATGCTCATGTTTATATCAGCTACCTTCCTCTGAACTTTCCGTCAATATCGGTCCAGTCGACAAAAAGACAGACAGAAAAAAGATTTTTCGTTATCACCAACGAAATACATCACGTGTTTGAAATATATTTTTTCTCTATATAACATACAGACACTCCAATTTTATTAATGTGTATAGATTAAAAATACTAAATGCGTTTCATAAGATGCATAATAAAATGTTATTCGTTTTAAGCAAACAAGTTCCATTTTCTGTTAGATTACTGACATGCAAATAAATAAAGGTAAACATTATAATGTGTAAAATAGAAGAAACTGGAAAATAAAATTTGTTAGGCCTATACAAATATAAGAAATAGCACATAAACTTTTTAATGATATGAATAACAATCAGAAATCACGTCTTAACAATAACAATAACTTTAAACAGTGGAAAGCACTTTACGCTTGCCCTACATTAAATACGGTAAGTGGTTAAACAATGTACTACAATTGAGTTAGTAAATTAAAGCGCGAGTCAACCGAACGTGTAGCTAGACGGTACTTACACGAATTTGCTTTTGAGAACGTGGGCGAAGTCGACGCAGCGAAATGTCAACTCGTACAAAAGATACTTTTAAAAGAATTGAAACATATTCAACCTCCTTTCTGTGAATGTTTTCGTGCATACTTTTCTGCATAAGATTTTATCATTCACATTGACTTTGTTTAAAAGATGTCTACATTTATAAATAGAAAAGACTTGGTTGTATTAGACATTTAAGAGAATCGTGAAATTCCTCTGCCGTAACACTTCTTTAAATTAGATTTTTGTTTCAGTTTTTTTTTAAAGAGTTATGATATGTTTTATAGATAAAAAATTTTACAGTTAAAACCCACAGTCTGACAACTATGATTAAATTAAAAAATATTGTTATCAAGGACATGCTCTGCAAGTAATTTAAATCTAGTTTATAGTATACACAAACTAGTTATATGATAGTAAAGTGATAGTCTACAGTTGTTAATAGTTATTTAAGTTAAAAAAGCTAAATTTATATAAAAGTTGAAGCATATAAATCATTGTTGAAGCAAAAAATGTGTACGATAGAGACATAAAGGAATTCTTGAGCACCGTGTAAGGTAAGGTACGATCAAAATTCCATCCGTACACTGTCAGAGGACGCTCTCGAAGATCTCAAGAACGCAATCGAATACAGACTTCCATTTGTCATGCAACTAGCTGACGTACAAAGCATAATATTGCAATAACAATTTATAACACAGCAGACATAACTTCAAGTAGTGCACAATTCATCGTTTTACATTGTATAAGCAAATACAGTTTTTTTTATTATGTAATACTTATAGAGCTTATATTACCGTGGATAGAAAGCCGTGAAATGTATAAAAACGACCGTTATTTCTTATTGCATTTATTAAGAAATAAAAAAAGACACGTAAATGCCATGCCATTAACATAATATTTAAGGTACAAAGATGCAAAGAATCAAGCGCTCGATTATGCCAACAACAAATTAAGAATGCTTTTTAAGAAGTAAAAAATTATCGTCTGATTTCTAAGCTTTATTCGATAATATTCGTCTAAGATATTGAGTAACATTTTAGCTTCAGTAGCTTAGTATAAAGCTCGTAGGATTCGTACCGCGAGAGTTAATAGAGACTTTTTCATATGTGAGGATCACGTTCATAGAGCCAGCTTGTTTTGACACGTGTTACTGGCTATTAATGTTGACTTATAACCTCCTTACACGATCGCTTACGCTTTTTCAGCATTTATTCGCTTGTAAAAAAAATTTGGAGAATATTTAATATAATGGGTTTTAAATGTATATAATCCTGGGAGCTATACTATATATATGTACTAAAATTGTAAATAGAAATAGTTGTATACTATATTTTCTTTTAGTCATTATTTATTTCTGGGTAACCTGAACTTGATCGTCTACTTTTAACATATTCTTAGTCTGTATAATGACATTATAAAATGTTTAAAAAATATATTTCTTTTTTACCTTTGTGATACCGGAGGCCTAATTTTAGTCCTCTTCTACCCACCCTTTTCTTATTAAGAGAGTATGGGTAGAGGTAGTATATTTGGCGGAAGAGGGGACGCATAGGAAGAAGAAATATCCTCTTTCTGTGCGTCCCTTTCGTTGATTAAAGATAGGCAACGCATCTGTATTTGCGGATGTCTATAGGCAACGGTCGCCTCGCTATTTCGGTGAATTCAGGTGGCCATTTGCTCGTTTGCCACCTTATGATATAAAAAAAAATTATCATCGAAAAATATATTTTATATATTTTATCCACTATCTATCATATGCTAACCGCTGTTATTTCTATCCGTGCACAGCTTTGAACATTTCACAAATTCACCATGAAACGTGAAACGGATTCAATAATGCATAGAAAGTTATCGCAAACTGCTAATCTGCCGCCTCCGAGGCAGTAAGATACTTTCACACGAGGGCAGAGCAATACGCAGTGCAGTACTGCTATTGAAAAGAAACTTGTTATAAAACTGTACTGGTATCTCTTGAGGGTGCATTGAAATGCTAGCAGTACTGCACTATCTAATCCTCTGCTTCACTATTCTGTACTCGTGTGAAAGTTGCGGGCATTGCTCGGCCTCGGAGTTAGGATGCTTAGGTTTCTGTACCCCGAGGTATATTGCTCACAATAAACCTGGAACCTCTAGCATGTAAATGAACTATATAATTTACATGCAAGACGCGAGACAAATAATAACGCCACTAGAATAATAATAACAATAGCAAATGCAGTTCTTATTTATTTGCATATTATTATACCTACTTAACCGGAGGTTGACTTCCTTCCAGTTATTTGCAAATATGACTGCAATTTAGCATTATTGGTAAGATGCTTCAAAAGCTGAGATGAAAAATTAAAAATGCATTGGTTAAGGATAATTTAACGCATGAAAATTAATTTTAAGGCTACGCTTTTGAATTTAAGAAAAAATTAAGCATAGAAATTAAAAACATTATAAAGATTCGTTAAGTTGAAAGCATAATTAAATTGAAGAATAAATACAGACCTACCTGATTTGAAAAGATTAAGAAATAAAATGCTAAAAGCTATTTGTAAAAACTTCAAGAGTACTTTATAAACATGAATGGATAGATGACATCAGAACAGTCAAAATATCCGAAAAAGAATCAATAAACTTAAATTTTAATTAAACAATAATAGCCAATAAAAATGTGTTTATTGTAGCAATTCAAAAATCTCCAGTATTGTACGACAATAAATTTAACAAAAGCACTTTGTACATTAAACATCGCAGATAGCAAGTTTACGTCCAGATTCATCTTAGATAGGCCGCGAGACTCGACCAGTTCTGGGACCAGTCCGGGAACAGTTACTTTAGTTAAAACACGACTTCACAATACTTCCGGGAACATTCTAACAGTAATTCTCGGTATAGCTCTGCAGAATTTAGCGAAACATATTTGAATAAAAACATTACATTCATAACTGTCGGAACTCAGTTTATAACTAAATTTATTTCTGTTGTTTGTTTAATACATTTATTGATTAAAAAAATCTGTATCTAATAACTACAGCCAACATAAAAATTTCTAGATATATGTAGAATCTCTTTTATATTATTTTTTTAGCCGACTTCATTTCTTTTTATTTATTGTCTGACACTATTTTAAAATTAGTGAGATTAGAACAGTACGACGCAGGATGGAATGACGGCAAGACGAACGACGATGATAATGTAGGAAGTAGAAAATAAGTAAGAAACAAAATTAACGACGATAAAATGAAGTTTTTTTATACGAGCCACCTCGTACTATATTGCAATGCTAATCAATACTACATAAATTAAAAATGTCCGATTCGTGTTTTGATGTGGTGGTATTGCCTATATTCCTGTATTTCTAGACGCTCTTTCCAAGAAATAATGTAAATATCAGTGATAATTGTGTGTACCAAATGAGTAGATAAAGACATAAAAAATGCAATTTGATTTTACAAAGCTTTAATTTTCTGGCAGAGCGCAGAGAGGGCGTGAGTGAGACGCGGTTGCAGACGTAGTGCGGTGCGGTCGATGCGCGCGCGCACCACATACCGCTCGCACTCCGACACCATTGTTGTGTTGCATGACTCCTGTACGCAAACATGGACAATGTTACAACAGAGATAATCTACTTAAGAAAGTACAGTGTAATAATTAATTTATCTCTATTTATTGCCGCTGGTCAGGAAGAATCCAAGGGTAAGATCAAATTTAATTTATCTTCTTGAGGTACCTCTCCGACTAGCGAAGGTAAATTTAATTAAAATAAGTTATAAAGCCAACCAAACCTAAAGGTCCTATTATTACACTATCGTAATTTCACTATTGTTAAAAATTGATCTCTACCAAAATCTTTTAACAAAACATAATATTAAAACAGAATAAAACCTCATTATAAACTAAATAAATAAATAAAACTAAAACATAACAAAATCAAAAAAGATAATACAAACCTTGTAGTGATTGAGTTGAACCTCGCTGAACGGTGCCGACCATCCGGCGAAACCAGCTACACCGAGATTAGCCAGAGGATAGTGATTAAATGCAGTTAATACTCTTCTCGTTAGCATCAGGCTTTTACTGTAGTAGCCAACGGGACTAACCAGCGCTGATCGGACTATATGCCGAGATAACTTAGGAATAGGAATTTCTTTATCACATTTATGCTTATTACTTTCTAAATTATTTAAATCAGTCGTTTTATATGTTCTTAAACTATTATCTTCTACTTCTATTTTATCTATATCTAAATCCAGAGCTCTCTTAATTCTCACGTCATCACGTTTAACATAAATTTTACTAATCTTAGAATTATTTTCAGTAAATTTATATTTATGCACACCTTGCATAAAATCAAAAAAGAAAACATTTTGTACCAAAATAGATGAATATTCTTTCGGATTCCAGCCGTACGTTCTTAAACGTATTAATAATTCTGGTAGATTAAAAGCTATTTTTGGCAGTAATATTTCATCTACGTCTAAAGGTAGAATATACTCTGATTCTGCTAAATTTCTATATAAACAATCATTATAAGTTATAAGATGATCTCTTCTGCGTTGCCACAACGTTCTATTTGTTGTATGTTTTATAGGAACATTAAATAATCTAACATAACCTTGATCTTTATAATGCAGTAAAACTTCTTCAGTCTCTTTATTTATCTCGTCAATATACACATCTATAAGATCAACTCCTAGTATTTTATTAGTTTCTATCCATTCGACTAAGTTCTGCGCTATGTTATTAGAGAATTTCATATCTTTAACACATATTGTGAATGATCGTTTGTAATTGATGAGTCCATCTGTTGGATTTAACACAAACGCGTTACTAGGATCATCACACGGCTCAGTAACAATCGACACAACGGAGAGACTATTCAAATCATCTGTTAAAGGGCAAGACAGTAATAGCGGGGTTTCAACTTCACTGGATGTAGCATCCCATTCATGCCACCACATTTCTAAAGCCTTTGCTGCAACAACTTCAATTGACTCTTCTTTAGCATTAAGTGGACGAGTTTGACAAAACAATGGTTCTTCAGATGAGATGTTTCGACCTGGGAACAAAAAAATTATTAAGTGTCATTAGGAAGTAATAGACTCTAGAAAACTAGAAACTTCACTGTTTTACGATCGTTATTATCTGAAGAACACTTAGAACAACGAATTTATTAAGCTTGTATTAATTCTTGTTGCCTTAATGTATTTTTTTATCATCTTACTAAAAAGCTCAAATTCCATGGTAACTTAGTCATTAAATACAATTAATTTCAACCATAAAATATATTGAATTACAAAACATAGTAAGCTCCATTTAGTAAAAATTATATATAACACGTGTATAACATTCTTTAGTATAGGAATTTTCCTTTTAATGGGAAGCGAGCCATAGCGGATATACCGACAGTACCAAGATAAAAGGGAAATGTTTGCCTCAAAAGCACGTGCGTTCTTAAACATGACACTATCAAAAATTACATCAACACAAAGACATACGGTAGACATATAATAAAAAAACATACAATAGCATTTAAACTATACCTGAATATATGTTATGATGAAAAGAAACATAAAAACTGAAAAGATTTAATATCTTTATGTTTATACTGATATGAATAAAAATATTATAGTTCTTTGAATTTTTTTATGGTTATGAAGTTTTTCTTAAAGTTTACACAAACGACTACCTTTAAACATTAATTTGTTAAGTTAAATACAATGTTTTTAGAGTAGATGTTTTGCAATTTCTTTGTATATCGAATAGACAAAGTTATATTCTAACTATGATATCTCTGCGTAGGTCATAAAATTGCTACTCTAAAAATTGGACTTCATCATATTTTAACTGGCTGTGCCTGCGATCGATCGTATACGAAATACTATAGAGGTAGCATTTTAATTATTTAGGCTAATTATTTTAATTAAACTTTTAAATTAAAAATAAAACACAAACTTTCATCTTCTTTTCCCTTTGTGCCTACGTGTATGTCTGAACTCAGTAGGAAGAAGTCGTTGAACAATTTACAAAATGAAGATAACTTTACTGAGAAGTTCTTGTAAGTGTAGACAATTTAGTAGTAACAATTCTTTCGCAATGATACACGTTGCGCATTTTACAAGTTCTGAGCATTCTTACGTAGAGTGCTAGTATGGTTGTCACATGTAGGTTTTGATAGTAAATTATTTACTTCTGTTATTGTACCACAAATTTTAGTCACTGAAAATATTCCGCATAATCTATGTCTAAAGTAACAGTGTTTCTTAACTGTTGAAACATGTATATCAAAATATTATTGATATCTCTATCTGTTTTGAACAAAAGTGAAAACAGTACAAACTTTAAAGAAAGTCTTACGGCAGTAAAATTTCATTGTGTGAGGCTATATAAGTTATCCAGTATCATATAATTCGACACTCCATATAGTGTCTATCACGTAAAAATATATAATAAATATACTTAAAATTAATATAGTTTTATTTAATTAAAATTATCGTCAACCCTCATATCTGGTAGTTACCATGAAAAATGGCAAGAATGCGCACGTAGCGCTGCGTGGTCCTGATGTCGTAGTAGGCCGCGTACACCGACACAGTGGTGCCCTGCACTCGCTGCCAGCTGTCCTCAGACACGTGCGGTGACCAGCTACGATTCTGGAATGGAAACAAAGTATTAAACTTCTTACTTCATTATGTTGCTTCGATCAACAATAACAATTAGTATTATATAGTTACTATTGTTGATCGAAGTTATGTGCCTATTATAATCTAGTATAGAAACCGAACTTTATACCAAAGGGGAACATGATGGGGATATCGTATATTTTGATGACTAGTGAGCTCATTACTTGCATGTTTTGCTAATCCGTAAAGGTTTAGGTTATTTTGAAAATTGTTGATGTTATTATTTATTTAGATGAGTGGGAAGATACATAATTACATGTACAATTTTCAACACGAACGTTTGCTCCTGTACATCCTTTTACCATTTCGTACCTGATGAAGCGTCATATCTTTTTTTATCTATAAGGTAAAAAAAACGAGCAAACGGCCACTTAACTCTCTAAAACGGCGAAGTGACCGCTACCCCGTATTTCCAGATATGTTGTCTATCTTTACGCCTTATATCTTCTGTGAACCTCAAATAAATAAAGATGCATAAAACTTCTAAGATAACTTCATTTATTCAATTAAGATATTGCAATCCCTTCCAGCTTACCACGTATGCAATTCTATTAAATTATAATAAGAAATCAGATTACTGAGAAGTAAAAAATAAAATTGCATGATATAGGAGTGTGACCGCGGTTACATTACAAGGACAGTATCATTACGATAATCGAAACACTTGCGGTTGCAGGTACTTTTTCACAAGCACTGTTTTATACGTGACTTAAAGACACAGCACGATCGAGCCGCGGGGGTTCAGTAATTCGACAACGAAAACAAACTTCCCGTTTTTGTATATTTTGATTTAAAAAAAAGGTTTGGTTTGTTCTCATCGTCAACTTTATGCTTGTTTATTTCAAAAAAAGTTAGTAGAGACGATTATTTTTTAGTATATACGAGCCTCTTTAAAATTCCAGTATAAGTGGCTACAGTTATTGCCCAACTTTAACTAATCATAGGTTTTAAATAGACAAAAGACTCTCATAGAAACAGGTCGATGTGTCTCTTATTATAAAAATTGCGATCTCAATATGTTACGCTGTAATATTTGTCAGTGCGAACACACGGTAAATCTGCTACGTCACAGCATTTCAACATGGAAACATTGTGTACTTGACGTTGAAATTCTGTGGCGTTTTGATATTTGTCCAGTGTTTCTATACACATGTTTACAAAAGAATTTAAAATAAAAATTACGGATACAAGCAACCATGTCCCTCATAAATGATGTATAAAAGCATCTTACATTTATGTATTTCACGTTTAAAATAAATTCGTTCAGAAACCCGAAGCTCGCATTTCCAAGATGAACCCATAATTATTACGATACACGATGATAGTTACGTTGTTAAAAAATAAAATATAATTACTCGAATTGTAAAAAATATTAGCGTGGAATCATGTCTGAACGGATGTGCGCTAACATTAACAATTTTATGGCATAAAACTACGACATCTGATAATTAATATAGACGTTCGTTAACAAAATGGTAGGTCTGGTAAAGAATTGCATGTTTGTATAAAGTAGAGAGGCTTTGCTTGGGTCAATTCATAAACAAGTAAAATAAAATAAAGCCTAAGTTACTCTTAAGTATAAGACTTTTTTATTCCTGGAAGAATTTTTTTATCGTATCAATGGTATCGTATCAATAGTAGAGTTAAAAAAATGCACTACACTTTCGTCCTTAAACTATATGTCAGGTTTTTTCTGACTTGTTTAAAAAGTGTTAATAGACAACGTGGTGTTTAAAATTTCGAACTTTGAATTGTTTACTTTTAAAATAAACAACTCGATCTAAGGTTAAAAGCTTTTTATACCTCATGCAGTTTGTTTTTCTGATTTAAAATTTGATGTTGGAATTTTATTGTTTGCATTTTTTCTATTCGTAACGCAACATGAATTTGTGTCTTTTCTCATACAAAATGTGACTAAAGAAGTTTAACAGAATGGACACAATCACTAATACATCCCACGTTATATAATAATCATAAAATTTTGTAAGCCCTTTATCGAACGCTTTTACTCGTAGATTGTAAAACTATGCGAATTGTTGACACATTAACCTCGGCTCTATCGTCACTTGCAAAAGATATTTGTTGGAAACACACGTGAAGACACGTTTTTGTATACAAGTGTATCGCCAATAAAATTCCACGGATAAAGTTACGTTCTAATTATATTTGCAATATCGATGGTGTTAACAAGCTTAAAGTTTTGTTCTATTTATAATGTCTTATTACTCATTTTTATTGTTGGTGTATTTTTAGAATAATTTTGTATTATTTAGTTTTCATTATATTTAATTTTAAGACATTCCTCCCAAGTAGGGTTGGCGACAGGCAGGCGGTTGGCCGTAAAAATTAAGCCAAAACTTTAAGGTTTATAAAACCGTGTGCGCTGACCCCACACGAATAGGATAAAGCCAGGGAGATGATTATGATCGGTGTGTTAATAAATTCTTGTATTTTATTTATAATTAAAGTCATGCTAGATAATAATTTATCATGATATAACTATTATGTTGTATCATAACACGTATAGGAAAATACGTAAGTCTATTTCACACGAGCCAAATGTAACACTTAGAGCTTTATAATTCTATTCCGATGGTAATAATATATAATCAAATCAGAGTATAATCTTAACTTTGTAATGGTACTGTAAGAAATGTCAATTTACAATCGCACGGTTAATGTTCAAGTAAATCATTTATTCCTCGAGATAATGTGACTGAATTATATACTAGCTTAATAGATTTATTGAGAGTATATATTTTGTCTATTATTATTTTTGGCAATTGATAAATATCAATTGTGGGAAAATTACAGGCATGTGAGAAGATAGTTACTTTAAAACAATAGTGAATTAGATCGACGAGTGATTTCTTATGATGAAAGAAATGTTTAAATCGATTCATTGGTTTTTGAGTTTATCTAGGACAAATAACATGATTTTCCCTAATAATAATTAACACAATCAACATTTCAAGATGCTCTCACTAAAAAGTTTGATGAAACCGCGCGCATGTGAGTAGATTATTTTTTCAACAGTCCTGACCATATGATTATTGTTCGTTATTGCATTAATTGTAGCAGAGTAACCGTTGGTTTCTGAAACCAAAATTTTCATTTAAAACATTATGTTATCTTCGTTTCTTCAAAGTCAGGGATGACGATATGTTTCACATAAAGATTTTGGTCTCACAAACCAACGGTAAATGCTGTAGACGCTACTATTGTCTAAAACTAACCTTTTAATGAGTAGAACCGGGAAGTGTACTGAATAACAAGTGCTATTAACAATAGATCGTATTTTCTTTATCTTTATAGTCTCAAGTATTCTCGCAAAGTGCATTTGAATATCTTACATTGTGTAAACGTTCGCAAAAAATAACCGGAAACAAACAACCGTTAGTACTAAATATTTAGTATGTTTTACGTAAAATCCACAGTCACATTCCTTATGTAGATTACCATCTTTGTAGAGAAGTTAACGTGGATATGGACAGTGCCGGATTTAGTGCTACCAGCGCCCTGGGCGAGATTTCTATGGCGCTCAATTTTTAACTATCTTGGGCGACCGCCCAGGGAGCCAGTACTGGATATGGATAAAGGATATCGTTAATTTCAAATATAGTAGTAATAAATTATGTTTAGTATATCAAGGATATCATTAAAGGTTTACCATTCATTAACCTATTTGTCAAATGAGTATTAAATTTAAAAAATCGGACTATTGAAAAATGAAATGTTATTTAAAGATAATGTGTGTTCTATTTAAACAATATTATCGATCGTAATTAAATATTTTTGTTATTTCATATTTTTTTCATATAACTAATTTCTGAATTAATTGAATTATTTCTGAATTATTTCTTACTTTTTTAAAATCCTCGAACAAAATAGGGTAACTTACAAAATATGGTATTTTCGGGAACGCAGGCATACGATCGCACGCCACTGGCAAAGGTCGGTCCATCTCTGCCTGTTTGCCTTCAGAGTAAGCTACGATCGTTCTCATGGTGGCCAGCCCTTCTACCAGGTCACCCTGGCCCTTATGGCTACCGCGGCCACTCCGGCCACCCCGTCTCTCAACCCAGCGCACCCCCGAGTGCCACTCATTGACGCTAGCGATCCAACTGACGCAGAAAACCGTAACACCAGCGAGCAATAGCTTAATGACGCGGATATATTTACGTGACGCGCGCATTTTTTAATTCATTTTATTTAATTATCATTTAATTTTTCGGATTAGTTCGTACGTGTTGCGCGATGCGCATGCGCTCCGACCGCGGTACCGCAGCGGACTGCGCCGTATCAGCTGGCGTGTAAACATTACGTCCCTACAGCAATCATTTAAAACGTCTAGTAAGAAGGAAATCTAACCCCCCATACCAGTTCCTACTTATAAGCTCTCCAGTTCTATGATAAAAAATGTATAATCTTAGCCTAAGTCTGATATATACCTAAGTTTGCTTGGAGTAACTAGTAATCTTATTTATTTTGTGTAAGTATAAAAAAGAGAAATAATTTTTATATAGGTTCCGACAGTAGATTGGTATCTATGTAACGTTGGCACGTTAATATCTTATTCGATGTTCGATGCATATCGTATAGATTTAATGCCCTAAATAATTTGTTATTGATTTCTAATTATAAAGTTCATAAATCATGTAAGGACATTTCCAAGACCATTTTTTATAAGAATTATTGTTACACAACACGTAAGAGCTGCGCTGGATTCCAGATCTGTCAAAACAAGCAATATATTACAGTGAACTATTAAAGTCGCAAACACTTCACCTAAATACCTTCACCGTGTAATTACACGGCCTTAATTATTAAGTTGTTCGAGCGTCACTCATACATAATTCAAGACAGCTAATTACACAAATTAAGTCTTGCGCGCTGTTCAAATACTAGAGTACAATCTTGACTACATTTTACGATGTCGGCAAATATTAAACATTTGTAAAACAATTTATCTGTGCATGATTATATTTCATTTTAAAATATGTTACTTTAACATGAATATCATTAAGAAGTAAACGACTTTAATGACGAACGATAGATCGATTTGGAATATCCAATACCTTTTGTGTGATGGTTTTAACAACAGTTTCAAAAAAAAACTGAACACTTATGGCTATAATCAGACAATAATTCTGACTTTCAGAAGGAAAGTAAAAATTAATGGATATGATTTTTACTGGTATTAAGTGTGATAACCGATTATATGTTAATTTAATTAGAAATAAAAAATATCATTGCAAGTATTACTTACACGACGAAGTATCGATGAAAAAAAATAGTGAGTAGTTAACGAATATCGACATGTCCACACAAGATTGATAAGTGTACCACACTCTGAGGTTGTCGTATCAAGTACTTTAGACTTTTTCATCTCGTTTTAGTTTTAACAACGCGTCAGATATTGTTAAGGCTTGGTGTACCCATTTCATTTTTTTACAATCTTACCAGTTTTATTTAACTTAAAACAGGCAATATATTCCATCTGCAAATATTACTGATATAACTTTTAGTCGCAATGTTTTCATTTTAGAAATTCACTAGCTGTGAATTCCTTATTTTACCCCACGACTACGTCCGCACGGAATAAAAAGAAACTTAATTAGTACCCTATGTGTTCTTCCAGACTGTTCTGTATCCGTGTGAAATTTGTTCCAATTCATCCAAATCCGTCGAGCCGTTCAGGAGATACCTTCTAACAAATATTCATCCAAACATTCGCATTTATATAAGTAAGATATTCTCGCATTTTGTAACAAAAGTAGTATAATAGTACTGGAATAAGTAAAAGAATTCTTTCATAGGAAACAGTGTTCTTCTGCGATAGGTATAAACCGAAACCAAGGTCAAAAAACAACATCGTAATAATCAAAACTAATATGCGTTGCCTCCACCATCATTCAATCATTCTATGAAGCTACACATCGCACAATAATATGGTATTTTTGTGTAATGTGTAGCAATAATAATTAAGCTGTATAGCGATGGAAAACTGTTATGATTTTTGAACACTGCAACTAATATAAACAGTTGGTTACAAGCCATTTAAGCTTTTTACCCTCACTGGCTATAATGGTGTTATGGCAAGAAAAAGTCTGCTTGATTTAGATGTACCAGCATGGTATGTGTGACATTCAGCGGCGTGCCTTATTGAAATGCACGTGTTATCGCAGCGGAGCCATCTCGTTCGTTAGGGCCGCGGCCAGCGCACAGAGTATTGAACCCTAGGCGTTAGACCAGCCAGTTATTTCCTATATTCTTCTTACTAATTCAAAAGTATAATGTACCAGTAAAATGGATCTCATAAATAAATAAACTTAATTACATAAGCACGAAAGTTATAAAATGATAAAACGCGACTATGATCTATAAAATGATCGATTTACAAGATAAAAACCAGGTATGGGAAACATAGTTGAAGGGATCAGAAAGCAGATGACAATTATAGTGACTAATGGAAAACTAAAACGTTTCATATTAAACTTCACTTAACTTGACCTCTTGGTCTTGGGACATGTGAACCAGGGCGTTTTCATATCCGCCGCAAGTGAGACGCGGCCACGCTTCCTTGTTCCTAGTGGGTCCCACTCCAGAACTAACCGAGGGATGTGAGTAGGGTCCCGACGGAGTGAGTGGCCAACCACCACTTGGGACGCACTGTGGACGCCCTCTGCCCCACTACGACGACCTAGGAATATAAGTAGTAGTAGTAACTTGACCTGGCATACATACAATTTATTAAAAGAAACCAACCGTTATTTAAACTGTGACTAGAAATGGATCTTCCTTTACAAAGGTTAGAAGGACATCTGCGGGAATGGCATGTCGTGGGAATGTTACAGTTAGTCACATATTGTTTGTTAGCGATGTGCCACTTGCATTCACATGTGAAGCGGGTCAGCTTTACTATCATATTAGCGTTGTACTCACAATTACTAAACAATCGACTATTTACCTTAACTATCTTCCTATATTTGTCGTATCTTTATAATGATACTCAGGTTTAAGCAGTACCTTAGTTATCTATATATATAAAAGAAAGTCGTGTTAATTACACTAATTATAACTCAAGAACGGCTGAATCGATTTGACTAAAAATTGGTGGGCAGGTAGCTTAGAACCAGGAATCGGACATAGGATAATTTTTACCCCGTTTTCTATTTTTTATTCCGCGCGGACGGAGTCGCGGGTAAAAGCTAGTTTCTAATATTAACCTTAGCATTATTAATGCGCAAGTGCGTTTTTGTTGTTTTTTAATGGTTTTTTTTATACATTTGTTTTACTGGTCTACATCTGAATTTGATTTTGTAATCGTGACAGTTATTGACGTTAGAATACGATAATATTAATATAAAAACAAACCAATAAATATTATGACGGTATTATAATTGTTGATGATTTATTGCTCGCAATGTTACGAGATTCTCATTAGCGTTTCGAATATAAAAGGTAATGTATGGTCAACAACATTTTTTTTCAACTAATGTCAAAATGATATATTGCCTCATATGCTTTATGTTCATCATTTGGTTGTCAAAACGGTCACTTACTGCCATTATAAAACGTAATCTAAATTATAATCAAGACTTAAAAACTGGCTGTGCTATGGCCGTTTTGATATATTGTTTAGATAGTTTTTTGTATACGTTTTATTCTTTGACGTTCCAAATGCAAATGTAATTTTTATAAAATACTAGCTTTTACCCGCGACTCCGTCCGCGCGGAATATAAAATAGAAAACGGGGTAAAAATTATCCTATGTCCTTTTCCTGGTTCTAAGCTCCTGCCTACCAATTTTCAGTCAAATCGATTCAGCCGTTCTTGAGTTATAAATAGTGTAACTAACACGACTTTCTTTTATATATATAGATAATACACATTTTTGTACTGAACACGGCAATTACTCTATGTAAATGAAATTTTGTTAACATGGTCAGATCAATAGACTACTAATGTAACCTAAGTAAAATGTGGTTTCCGCAATTATTTTGGAAATTATAGATACTTGTGTATAATTTGTACTAATTCGCTAACAATGTTTAGGTCTTGGTTTGAAACAGTGTAAAGTTTAGTATTATAATGAGGTCTGACTGTCGTTCGAATTAAAAAAAAGAACCTTTTTTTTTATAAGTTAGTTTATTTTAGACACAAAATTAAGCATCGGTCACTTAAAAAGCTAGTTAGTAATCATTTAAGTACGTAATATATTAGGAGTCGAAGATAATAAATAGCTCTTTAGCATAAGGTAATTTATACTTCTGTCTTCAGTAAGCACAATCTTGTAACACTTGATGAACAAGTTTAGTGCATTAGTCGTAACTAAAAAGATGCTGTAATTTGCAAAATGTGTACTTAGTGCAATAAAAAGTGGTCAATAACAACCACTCTCAATGTTTTACAGGTTTAATATTGTGTAACAGGAGAAATCCTTTTTTCTCTCGCTAAACAATAACGTGAGAAAGGATCATTCCAAGCTTGCAATTACTAGGAAACCAGATAGTCAGAATTACACCGCGACAACCCATCGCTATATAAGTAAACTTACACGACAAACATAAGACTTATTTAACCAGAGATTCTGCCAAAGCATACGTTGTAGCACAGCTTTCCCAGATTGCGAAATTTGGTAAATACAATCGAACCTGGATAAGTGTGAGTCCGATATTACGATAATCGATGATACGATAAGCGATATTTTTCTTACTTATAGAGGTTTCTCTTTTACCAGAGTTTGTCGCTTATGGAGATCGGCCGCCTCTAGTTTTTAGATTTCTCACTTATCCAAGTTCGACTCTAGTCCTTAGTGACTTCAATAAGTGCCACACACTTAGCGGAATTCGCAAACAAAGTGTAAAAAGGCCAACATACTTATTAGGGTTTAGCATAAAACTCCACGAGCATTTGATGATTATTATATCTATTTTTTATCGGCGTCTGATCGCAATAGGTAACCTTTAGGATCATAATGACCTAGATATAGTGCGGTTTTATCGACTGAACTGCCATAACATACTAAAATATATGAACATAAAAATTACTCTCGGGAAAGGCTATGGCGGGTTATTACCGACACCTACATAGATAGAGGCCGATCATAAAAGTTGTTCGTAAGGATAGACTATTTTAAAAAGAAAAATATAACAACATTATGTTTATTTTACACTAATAAGAAGTTGGAGTTGTTTCAAAATTAAACACTTTCATTATTCTGCACACAATCTTTCACAGTAATCATCATCATCAGCTATTGTCTGCCCACTGATGGACATGGGCCTTCCCCAATGCCTTCCGAGTCCAACGACTTCTCGCCATCCGCACTATGTTGTCCACCTGGTGTAAGGACGCCCATCCTGGTGCTTGCCCGACTGTAATACAATTAGTAAGTATTACAACAAAGTATGCTTTATTAATAGGCTTACCATACGTCCCGGTTTGACCGGGATAGTCCCGGTTTGAGATCCCAGTCCCGGCGTCCCGGTCAAACTTGAACAGCACCGACACCTCAACCAATTCCCCCGAGCCGTTTTTTCAATATAATTCCGCGTTTTCAATTCAAATATGAAAAACACAAATTAAGCGAAAAGCAAAATGAAAGTGAGCCTCTTTCTCTTCTGCGTCCCGGTTTGGCTCTTCGTGATTATGGTAAGCCTATTTATTAATAATATCAAAGCTTAATTACACGTGGACTGCATGCTAATTTTACACATAAAATCCTATATCGAATACAAAAATTATCAATAGTATATTTTCCGTTTTATTCAGAAAAGAACCTATTGCCTTATGTACAGGTTTATGAAAGCAATGTATTGTCATTATGTGTTCAATGACATTTGGATTCCCTCCATCATTGTCGGCTGTAGAAAAGTTGTCAACGCGTCATTACGTGAATACGATTGGCGATTTATTTCGTCACGGAATATTGTGCCTGTAAATTGTGCTTTTTGTTTCAGATGAGTCTACTATGAAAGGTGGCTAAACTTTAATACTCTTAGAGTCTTGTTCAATTAAATAATCGTAATATGAAATATTTTGACCATAAAGATTTATTTTGTATATAAGTCAAATATTTATATCGATGTAATTTGCCTATAGAATATTTTTTATTACGAGGCATTATTATAGATGCGAATGATTGGATGGATGGATTGATGTTTGTTACAAAGTATATCCAGATCGGCTCAAAGGATCTCGATGAAATTTGGCATAGATGTAGAAAATAGTATAAAATCTATGTTTTTTAATATCAATTCTGCGCTGACGGAGTGACGATTAATAAAAACGTTTCTTAAAAGTATTTTCGGATTTCGGATTCGATTTATTCTCAAGTTATTTATTTAGTTGAAATCCTATGCCATGTTCAAAGCAATGAATTTCGTTTTATTTATGCTTGGATTTTTATTTATACGAGGAAGACATTTTTCAATTAAAAAAAAATATTGCGTGATTTCATAAGCAATTTATCAAATATTTTTTTATCTCCTCATTGTATTGCTCATAAAATATTGCTTCACAAAAAGTCAGTCATGATGTTACGGTCTCACAAAAGGTATAATGGAATATTTATTGTTAACGTTATGGGAATTCGGCTGAATAACCTCTGAATTTTATGCTTTTGTTACATTACTAATCTTTCAATAAATTCCGTAGGTTTGTTGTCACGATTTTGCGTTAGTCTCACTTAAAGAACCTTTTGTCAATAAAATACCAGTGAATATTTGTATTTTTCAAAATTAGTTATCAAAACTTACCGAAAAAATCACTGTATAAGTCTGCAATTCCTTCTACGATTTAATTTTATATTGTACAATTATTGATATAAAATAATTTCTTATTGTAATGTATTTCTTACCTATCTTTCACATGAGACGAATTTAATCGTCTAAAGTAAATGAACTGGAGTTTTTTACGTATTATTCTAGTTCATTTCAGTAATATTTAAATTGTAATAGCATACAAATACACAACATACGTTATCCTCCACAGCGCATAGCTCGCGAGTGGTCCATCTCGATTCATTAGCCCTGCGCACCGCGATGCGTGGTACGTGGCTAATCATTCTAAACACTCGCAAACAAGAATATCTAGTCGTCTTATACCAGTTGTTATTTCCTTTACCATGCAAATACTAAGGCTAACGATCTAAACTAAACCTGTCTTCTATTTAAAGACCGCGTACTCATATTTAATTATAATTTTATAATTTGTTCTTAATTACCTAACATCCTTGTTAATAGCCTCGTTTCCTGTTATAAAATATATGCCTTATCAAAAGTGGATAGTCATTGCCTTTCACTATTTAATATTTTTTTAATCTATAAAGTGGAAAATTATTTAATTGTATTTAATCTGTGAAACCAGAATTCAATAGGGCAATTTATCAATGTATCACATTCGCTGTTCGATTTCAAATATTACCGAACAATTATCTTTAAACTTTTTTTTTACACTACCTCACAACATAAACATTATACAAATTAACGGTCTATAATGGATAGCATTATTAGTTAACGTTTAAGAAACTATATTATGCTGCCTACCCCTCATCAGTCTGGATGGATATGAACGATGTCCATAACATGAACAGGTTTCCTTCACAGCTCAAATCATTACGATACTTGTTTGAAAGAAAACCACAAGAATAAAACAAAGGGAAAAGCGTGAGAAACACCTCTTTATGTATGAAGTTTGCATAAACTTGATGTTAGACGATCTTAATAAAAATGGTAATAAAATGAGATTTCTTGTCACTTGCACTTGAATCCAGTGAAGTTAACTACTTTCTTACTATCTAAAAAGATGTTCGAAATCGCTATCTTACCTAGATTTTGTCGAACTTTAAAAAGGAATATGTTCTCAATTCTATAGTAGTTTATATAGTTGGTAAGCCGGCGAAGTAAAATCATGATTGTTTACAAATATTCCGTCAATGATAAAGATAATAGAACAGATAACAAAATCTTAAAATTTTTTGATAAAATATTTGTCCTACGCCTTATGTCAAAAATATAAATAAACTAAGATAATTTGTAGAATTTTGATTGTTAAATACCATAAACTGTGTGTTAAGCATTTACTTATAATGCTACTCCATAAAATTCACTATTCATGGAACATCTTTTCATATTTGGATGACATTTGATCTATTTAACAAGTACAGGCCACCCGGCTCTTATGCTATATTAGGCTTTTATGATCAACAAAAAGTTCGTTAGTAATAATTGAAGTTGCCAGTAAACAAACGCGAAGCGAATAACAATTATAAGGAATATGGTTACATAGAAAAAAATCTTTTATTGATACACTACGTTGGTATCATACGAGTAAAGTAAAATTAAAAAAGTGTACATATTTAAACGAGGTAAATTTTTTTCATTGCATAAAACTAGTGATCTATATCCAGCTGACGTAAGTGAAAAACTGCAATATTTAAAATGCAATAAACAATTCACTCTTACTTCAAAGGTATACAAACACTTGACCGGAACACTAACGCCAAAGATACACACGTGGAATAATCAAATAAGTGTACATTATTCATATAACCTATGTTAACATTTTTAGTGTCATGCAAAGCATAAAAATTTCATAAATTTTATATTCATCCACATAACAGTCCGCTCGTTAGGGTAACAATGCCATTAATGTAACACGTGCACGCGGTACAGTTATCTGGCAGCTATTTGCATACATTAATAAGTTTCAAAAGCATTACCACTGTAATAATTACATTCCCTACAATTAAATATTATTGACGAGGAATATTGATTTCATTTAATATAGATTTTTGATACATAATAGTGATCAATAACGATGCCATTTACCCTATACTGTCGAGGTCCATTGAACATTAGATACAAAACGCGCGCCCAAAAACCTATTATTGTCATTCCTATACTCTTTGAAATATGAGGAAACAACATTTTGTACGGGTGTACAGTAGATAAATTAAAATTACTGATAAGTACCCAAGTTATATAAACTTTTTCTTAAGTAAGTAAAATTAATTTTCAAATCTGTACTTAATTATACTTCTGTGAAATTTTTTACGCTTAAATATATCTCTTAAAATGTACATTAATCTTAATAACAATATTTCTTATAGTCATTCGAAGACAAGGTATAATGATTGTTACAAGGAGTGCGAAGTAAAATTTATTATGGCCGTGAAATCAATTGTTTTTTAATTGTCTCTGTCGTCTTTTTAAATTATTGAGTTCCAAATATGGTGCACATAATTAATTAGGAATTACACTGCCGAATGAAATTTATAATTTCTTACAATTAGTAAATAACAACAAAATTTTATTTCATAGAAATGAAACAACAGCTATTTATTAATGTTCTGAATTATTCAAAATTGTATTCATGTTTAAAAAAAAATTCTATCTACAAAACCAATCAGTATTTAGTAGAAATGATTACTTTATATTTTCACTCTTTATTTTTCAATAAAAAAAGCTTTAATGTAAACCGCAAAATGCATTCATCCACCAATTGGCTCGCCATTTCAAGCTGATCGACTCACAATTACATAGTACGATATTATTTTACGCTACACTTGAACGCGTTTCAAATGAACAGAACAAGCAAGCAGATTGCAATGCAATTATTATTTAAATAATTTTTAACCTTTATAAAAACACTATTAGTGAACATTTTGAATTTTAAGTGCAAAATGCATTTCTAAAAAAAAGTTTGCTTGATTATCCACTTTCAAAAAAATGTAGTAAGAAAAATATCTTTTTCTTTGATTTACTTCTAAGAGATTTTCACAAACGTAGTAATTGACGATAATTTTGTTTTTTTAATTTTTTATGTGTATTATTGCACTTTTAGTATCACAGTTGTAAAACTGAAAGGTGCACAATGTTCAACGATCAAAGAACCGATGTTTAGTTGGATATCAAAGCTTTTGAAATTTATAGCGCCCTCTATCGGTCCACCCGCGCTGTAAGGCTGCAGGCTAGAGTCGGTTGTTGACCCAGGAACAGCGAGGATCCTAGGTCACTAACTGCGATCCTACCGCTCAATTCGCACGCAACACCCACTATAGACGAGTTTGCCATATACAACGATGTTACATGAACCAAGATTAAGTTGGTTGTACAATTCCAAACGGTATTTCCCAATTCCAAGATATATCTAAAAGATTGCATCTGTAACATTTATCCTATTATTGGAAGAACATGAAGGGAAAATACTTTTCACTACAATAGAAAAATTTTAATGGAATTAAATTTAGCATGCAATCAACACAAGAGGCGGTCATTACTGACCTGACAGATTGATGAAGTGTACTTGTCTCGGAAATTTCATTTAAAGCAGTCTGATGTAGTACCTACTGTATAATTACACAAATAATGGAATAAACTTACTTTGTACCTATATGTTTTATTTGGCTGAACTTTTGTGTATCTATCGCTACTACTTATTACACTATTTTGTTTTCAAATAATTTCAATTAGTAACTAGATGCCCATAGCATTAATTTGCTACTTTGCACTACTTTATATTTTAATAAACATCCTCAAAACATTAAGCTAGATATAATAATAATAAATGCAACATAGATAAATAAATCAAGTGTTTAATGAGTACAAAATACTAGAGGAACGTGATATTCGCAGTCGTTGTCGGTTCTCTAACGCGCAGTCTATATAGTACCATACAAACTTTATCACTGCTCGTTATTTCACACGAGATACATCGTAGCACAGAATTTTAGATATCGACAGCAGGAAAAGGGAGCACACTACTGAAAGCTTTTTTCTACCATTAGCGGGCTCACCTGGCACTTGCGTAGACATGAGCGGGCAGCTTACAAAGGACCGTTGTAAAGTTTGAATCTTGTTATACTCGTTACAACACGTCATGCCGCACGCACGACCTGTGAGATACGAACATAGATTAAATACGCAATTCAATTAAATGAACAACTAGAAATCAGACGATTTAAATTCTCATTAAATATCTCCAATTTGAACTTGTTTCTCAAAATGCATACAGTGTGAAGTTTAAGGGTATTGTGAGATTGTAGGTTTCTTTCAGCCTTATCTTTATTTAAAACAAACTGTGATATATGTTTGGAAATCAAAATTTACGAAAGAAACGATTAACAAATAAAGACAATACCTATTATGATACTCGCCTAGCCCTTAAATATAATTAAAAAAGATACACATATAATAAGATTCTTAATCATTCATATAAAATAATGGTGTTCATATCGCGATAAACGGAACAATAAAATTATACGTTCGCATTATCATAATTATAGGAATCTTGCTAAGTAAAACATTGTGGCACAAACTTGATAGCGCCATCCGCAATTACGCGCCATCCGCAATTACGCGCCATCTAGCGGCTACTGCAAATCAAATAATTAGTCTAAAGCACTAGCTGGTACGATCAAGCAATCATTTTATGTTGTGATGTGTTTATTTAAATGACGTGAGTAATTTCTTTGGTAAAAGTGCTCCAAAATTAGTTTGAACATAAATTAGATTAATCACGATTTCGACATTTTATTTTCCAATTACTTATTGATGTCGCAGTCTAGATAAAGAAATATGCAATCCTTAAGGTTAAGATAAATATAACTGTTCGTCAAGTACGAAATATTACTGATAAGTAGCGTAACTTAACCACAAGTTATAATTCGCGGTGATCATTTACTTGTCTGTTCGTGTGTCATTTCGATTTACAAAAGCATTACATTCGAGTCGCACAGATTATAAATTTCCGAAGCAGTTGGTTATCGATACTGTGAAACTTTACTACTTGTATTAGAATATATTTTTGTCTCAAATGTTTTAAAGGTAATGAAAGGGATAGCAATATTGTTGTAATATAAAAGATTCATCAATAGACAGGCAATTTGTTCTGTGGGCACAAGCACGAGCGGTGTGTGGGCGATGCGTAAATAATACAGAATTTGACGCCTCCGCCCATCCGCGCTTTAATACGCAAGTTTTTTTTTATTTGCCCATATCAGTTGGTGGGTTTGGAATTTTATGTCTCAGTGTAATGCTTTCTAAATATTATACTTATTTACAAAGTAATTTATGATTTGAATTGGAAATAAGCCCATAAATTAGTTTCGTAAAGCTCGGGAGAAGCATATACAACATGCTTGCCATGTTTAGGTGAAAATAATGTATTCTTTTAAGAAATAAAAACACTCTTGACACTGCAAAAAGAATATTCACATATGAGTTGTTAAAATGCCTATTATTGTACTGGAACTAATTTGATAATGGTTATTCACAGCAGTGTTCGTTTGAAACCCATTTGATCAGTCTTTTAGAAACCGGACGATAAATTACGATTACATTTATAGTAATGCTCACAATCCTTGAAACGGTCAGTTAATTAAACTGCCATTCAAAATTAATGCTACCTGTCCGCGGTGTGTCATAAAGCACCACAGCGCTCGTGCCAAGTCATTTCTTTTGTTGCATTCCGCTTGCAATTCCTTGTTAATAAAAGCGATGTACTGACTCAGCGTTACTGCTTTAATTTAATTTATAAAAAAGGTAGTTTGACTCTCTTATTTAAAGATATGCCTTGTTATATGTCGCATTAACAATTTTAATATAAATAACGAAGTTATCACATAAGTAATTGAGATAGAAAAACTGGAAGGGTAAATATAGTGTAATGAAAGGGTATTTTAATGATCTATAAAAGTTTATATGTTAATAAAAAAATGAAAATTCTAAAAATGTTAAAATAGAAATTTATAATAGCCTCCATACACTAGCTTTATACAAGAACTATTGCTTTAAATTCTAACTATTACTCTGATGTATACGTTTCCTCTTTGAAAAATGTATGGTTATATATTAACACTTGAGTTTGTCCGAGTCTACAACGATATATCTACGTTAGAGAAGCTACAAGACATGTTGGTTTATTTTGCTTAATAAGTTATACACAACCCTAGAATCACTAATTGCGTTTCTCATTAGCATCGCCCTTTGAGAACTGAATATGTATTAGTTTTACAAAGTGAATGCAATAGACGAGCCTTTTAATTATTTTATTTTCATATATGTATACCTATATTTTTATTTTCGAATTACATTGAAATTAATTTAGAAAAAAGTTCCACATAAATTATTCCAGAAACTTCGGGTTTCATTATTCTTACAAGGTATGATGGAAGTCGAAGCAATTGCATTCTAAAGTCCACGGGACGTCCTCTAAAAAAGGACGGAAAAATGTCGCGTTGATGATAAAAAAATCAACACATGAATAAACACCGAGTTACAAATCATTTGCTAATTACGAACCTTTTTTTTCATATTTATTTGAAATACATATTTTGTCTAATTTAAAAAGTTGATATAATCTACATCAACATCTGCACTTGTGGATTAGCCGTAGGTTTCTGAGACCAAATAACCATTGAAAGATATTGTTATTTCTGTTTTTTTCAAAGATAATGACAGAGATGATGATATGTTTAACACAGAACATGTCTTACACATGTTTAGTTTAGGTACTTGCTTTCGTTAAAAAAATATTTATTCCTTTGATTTTTATTACCTTTAATACTGCTCGGTAATGGTTTCTAAATGTTAGGTAGTGCAAAAATAGTAACAACAACGTCCGTTCGCAAATTGCTTACGACAATTTAATAAACACATCAAGACCTAAAAGCCTTAGCTCAGACAAAAAGGCTACCGTGTGGGTAGCTGGCACCGGGTGTAGCAATTATCTTTACAGTAGCTTTCGTATGGTCAATAATTGTCGGTGCAGACCTCGTACGAAGATGTCTTGGGGCTTAACTTCGCCACTATAATTAAAGTGTGAGGAACGTACAATTTGTATAATCTGTTTATCACGCTAACATCAAATTTATTCTGTTTTTAATAAAACATTAATGATTGTTTATTTAGTTTAATACACTTATTTTGTAACTGTAATGCTGGAGTACTAGTTTTAGTTCATTGCAGCGATAATATTTGTTTTTTATTATACGGAATGATAATTTTTTTTTCTTCTATACGGTTTAAGATACTAGTTTGTTTAAAATTACTTCCTCTGCAGCATTAGGCGATCTTTCCTACAAAATCACAACAATAATAATCTCCTTGACAATAAAACCTAACCGACTTCTGTATGTAAATACATCTTCTAGAATAATTACTATACTACGTTATGGCGAGTGTTGTAATTCGATAACCTTTGCCATTATCTTTAGCGATTCTATTTAGTCAGGTACTTCATTTCTTCATAGAAATATAAGAAAAATATCCTAATGAACTCTTACAGGGAAGCTCTAAGCATACATAATATAAATGCTTAGAGGATAAAAAATGTTGTTGGATGCATTTAAATAGATATAAGCATAGAACACCACAATTTTTTTCATAGCTAAAGCACGTTTAGAATGTTAATATGGAGTAATGCAAGTTTTCTTACTATCTTATGAGGGCGGAACAAGACTATTTATATGTTAATCACGTATATACCTACAAGTATGTCCTGCACTAAGTAATGTCAATACAAATTAAACTTAACTGTTTAATATTAAGGTGCATTTCACATTAATGCATCATTGCATTTGTCGATAAGGTTATAAAATAAAAAGTCGATCAACCGGATGGAGTGTTACGCAAGAGTGGTTATAAATAAAAAGTGGTTTCCCTTTCGAGCTGATAGGAAGTTCAACAGCCGACGGGAAACCGGAATGGGATCGAACTGGACATCAGTCGTAACCTTGATATCATTACGAAACACTGAAATTTTGCACTGTATCGTAAATTAATTTAAAAAGTATTTATCAAATTCTTTATTAATACTACCTCTTACTTAAGGCGTGAGATATAATAACCACAATTTTAGTTGATTCGTTTTTAAACGAAACTATAGTGGTATTGCCGACTTGTTTCCTAAGCAAATATAAGAAACAAAAAACTTGAGAGGTATCAAGGGACACCCGGATGGAACGAAGTTCCTATGAATTTTCGTTATATATTGTCACGTCGTTGCCATGGTTACTATGGCAAAAAGTGTCGTGACAACTTTTCGTAAGAATTTTTTCCGTCTAGCCCCCTTTCACAACGCGCGATAAGGAACTTCGTTCCAATAAAATTGTTTAAGGCACTATGAAGTTGACACGTCCATGTTGAATAAAACCTTGCCAAAAATATAAGATTAAATAATAAAACAAAGTATTCTAGACATATAAAAGCATAAAGTCACGAGTCAGATAGACAGTAGGTGGTTTGTTGACAAAACTGAATAAAAAATGTTACTTAATAGCAACGATGGCCGTAGAGTTTCATTTACGACATCTGATAGCCAAGTTTATTGGTCATTGTATTTACGATGCGATACAAGATAGCTCGATACCGATACATAGATGTTTCTTACAATAATCAATTACCGCGCCGGCTACCGCGAGCCCTTTTAAAATCCAACGACCGAACAATGTGGCGTTGCTATTAACCTTAAAAAAGTATAATTATTCAGCATTTTTTTTAATCAAGAAGAACGCAGTTGTAGTAATAGTTTGTAATAAGTCCAAATAATAATAAAAAAGTAAACGTATTAGTTGGTGATTGCCTCACTATAATTAATAAAAATAAACAAATGTTCCTATGTCTATTACTAGCGTTGCCAGGCGTCCGGATAAAGCCGGACATAGGTAGGCTTTTTTAATTGCGTGTCCAGCCAAAATAATCGGTGTCCGAGTTGTCCGGGTTTTAGGCTTTTTACATTCCCTAAACGTGTACCTATTAATACTGAGACAAAATCCTAAATAATATAGGGTGTCCTACCTTTCTACCCAAATGTACGGCCAAACTGGTTGGTCTGTCCGGCTAGTAGGTTTGGCGACCTGGCAACCCTATCTATTACTATGCCCACTGCATTGGGTTTCGTGCTAACTGAGTAATAACAATAATATGATGAAAGCATAAATTTTTATCAAAATTCTTTCTATGTACGACGCATATGCAACAGCATTCAACAACTATGTGATTTCTAAGAAAACTCATAGAAGATAAATTGTTAAAGATATTTATGTAAATTACTATAAATACAAGTTTTGAATTATTCAGTAGATTATCTGTACCAGCAAGAATTGCTTTCACAAACTATTTTTTTTGTTATGATACTATGACAGATTTACATAATTACAAAATGGCGGCATAAACGGTGTAACTGTTTATGTAGATTATCTTTATCTGTAATACGACTCCAATATTAGTTAATCTATGAAACTCATGATAGTAATAAAAATGACGATAATAAAAAGCGTCGTTTGAATTAATTAAGTTTAACAGTAAGATTGACAACATTCCATAAGATTTTCCGGGTTAGACCTTAATATTTTTTTATACTTTTGTTAAAAGCCATTTGCCATGCTGTTGTTAATTTGGTAGGTGATTAGTTTTGCATTTTCATTCACCCTTGTTTTCCTACACAGAAAAAAATCACCAAGATTAAAGTTTGTTTAGTAAGCATATAATTATTCACGAAGAAGTTGTCCACTTCACCGCATTGCTGGACTTGTGTCCAAAACACTTTATTGTCCTTTGTACCCACAATTTTCGACTTATATGGTACGTTTGCATTCTTTCGTCGTACTTAAAAAAAAAAAAAACAAATCTCTTTATTTGCTTCGTATACCAAGCCTTTTAAGTGCATTTAATTTTTCCAAAATTTATGACTGTAGGATCTCTTTTATATGTATGTGTATGACAGTATTCAACATCTAAGTTAAATAATACATAATTACTATTATTAATCAGTAACAAAAGACGTTATTAATAAAGGGATTATAATTTACACCAGCATTAGTGTGACTTCATGCTCGTCAGGTTCACAATGCACTCTATTGCAGTAACGCTGATCATTGACTGACTGTGTCATTACATTTTATTGATAATTGTTACCATATCGTCTTCCAGAAATCGTGATGTCACGTAAGACGATACTGGTAATCAAGTAATACTCCAGTCAGTTCTTAAAATTGTTTATTTTCCGGTTGAATTTGACCATCCTGTAATGTTTAATCACAAAGAAATTCTCAAAATTTGTTCTCACCAACATTAAAAAAGTACTTTGTATCCAGAAATACCACCATCCTTAGGTATATTATAAACGCGAAGGCAAAGTCGTGACTGGTATCGCGAGAGAAATGGCCCATTCGTTTTACAGGGCTCGGAGCCGCTATTGTTACCAAACCTATCCTAACGCCCGCATGTTGAGCTATTGAGAATTCGATGACCTCTATTGATAGTAGTATAAGGGTCAAGTATATCGTGACACTGTCTTTTAATAAATCTGGAATACTACCTAGAAATAGTCAAAATAATAATAAAACTTGTCACGACCTAGTCTTCATTATTCAAATGAACAAGTTACATTGGTTTTTGATTTGTCAAATGTAATATTATAAAAGTTATTAAAAATCTAAGCCAAAAAGAATGGTATAAAATCACGATGGTTTCTGAGACTGTCATTATCTTTGACAAAACAGAGATAACAATATGTTTTTACGGGGTTTTTGGTCTCAGAAAGCCACGGTTAATTTAATTAATCGTATCAAAAATAACAACTTTCGCGAAGATCATGTCCTTTATATATATGGTAATGTTTGCAGAGATCTAAAATAAGTGCGGTCAAATAAATATGGTAAAATGGACATAAAGAAAGCTTTAATACTGTTATGTCAGCAACAAAGATATTTACCTATACATTAAACTAATTCAATGCATCACTTTCATGATGACCGCGGGGAGCTTTTATAAACGCCTATCTTAAAAATTTATTGTAACATAAAATCCTTTCGCCCTCATTCACAACTGATTAAGTTCATATTTTACTTCTTGTTTTAGTATTTGCAATAAAATTTAAAGAAATATTCGAAAAAACTCTAAAATTTAATCATTAGCGATATAAATATTAAAAGAAATGGAGGGTTGCCGTCTTTCTTGAAAAATAGAAAATGTAACAAATAAATATTTTGTTTGTTTAATTTCTTATTTAGAACTTTTTATAAATGTCTAAAATTTCACACTTCTGTAACGAAAATGTGAATTATCATCAGATAATATCGACGTTAAAGTTTCGAATGCCGTGAGTATTTAGCGTATCCATGCTAATAAGAATTGCACAGGATTTTTTAGCAAATTGAAGTGAGAATTGATTGCAATATAAGTAAAGTGCGCTCGTTTTACAACATTATAAAAATATATCCATCCAACTCTCGCATATAATTATAACACATATAAATTGACTCAGACTATTTTTCCCTTTTTGATGATTGCTTAACCTTTTAGTCTGAGGTTATTTTATTATCTATCTAACGGTAAATCGGAAGCATCACATGCTTAGCGAATCGTTAATATATCCTACAGGTTTTCGCAGAACATTAACAGTCATAACTCGATTTGTTGCGCAATTAAAGAAAGCGAGAAACACGTACTTACAGTCATTTGTAAAAACAACCTCCAAACAACCGTACAATGTTCCAGGATTTTACAACGGAATGAAGGTCGTTAAACTCTTAGTTAGTATTTTTTCGTTGATCCTTGATCCATCTACCCCTTTATAGGTATGCAAGCGGCTGTTGAACTTCCAGACTGTTAAAGAAAACTGCTTTTTTATGTCACTCTTGCGTAACTGCCCATCCGGTCAATTACCTTCTTTATTTTTATTACGTCGCGGACTAGTCTATGTCCTAAGTATTTTTACTATTTGAAACACTACAAAGGAAAATAGCACCTGTGCAGTGATAGTGCAGTTTAAATTAAGGTAGTTTTCCTTATACATTTATCGCTTAGTTTTATGCATGTTCTTAACTTTTTAACGTTCTTGTCACACGTTTGATGGAGATAAAAAGTGATGGGCAGCTCAAGCTTAACGGCACATTTAAATCAATTGTTATGAAAAATAATACGTATTTTGATAACGAAGTAAGTCATCATTATCACCTCACTATATCTCCCCAACGAGGGGCTCGGAGCCTACCATAAGTCAGAGGTGACTAGGCCGTTGTCAACCACGGTGGCCAAGTGCGGCTTGGTTGACTTCACAAATATGTTTTGAATTTCTGAAATTTACATATGTAAATCGAAAAACGCATTGGTACATGGTAGGATTCGAACCCAGGACCTGCAGATTACAGGTCAAGTGCTTAACCCATGAGCCACCGATGCTTGTTAATTATTATTTTATTTAATTAAAAACAGACTCAAAACTTACTCTCAATTCGTTGTACTTAGCAGTTCTTGTTATGCAGTTCCAATTTACGAAGCCTTTAATATTTTATCAAGTATTACCTATATCGAGTCGGCTTCTTGTCATGTTACTTAAATCTTAATTTAATTGAATGTCTTAGTAATGTCCCAAATACAAATAGAAAGGTTTATAAATATTAATTTTGATCACCTATCTAATTTTGAACTCTTGAGGAATATAGAAAACATTGTGGAATATTTATGATATAATTTTGTTATAATACACGCTGGTAATATGATAAATTCACCATTCACATATTATAATCGTTCTATTGAAATGGAAAGTACAGTGAGAAGAACAAAAGTGAAACACTTTATATACGTTACTGGACGATTGTGGACTTCGTTAATTCATATTTACACTAGACTTTTATAAATCGACCGCAAGAAATCAACTAAACAAAATTCACAATTTAAAGTAAAATTAATAATACGAGAAACCTATTCTTTAGATAATTGTATGTCTGTCAAAAAATGACACTTAAAATAGTGAAAAATTCGTCAAGATTAATTCAGTTATAAACTATCAAATTCGTGACAGTTCATAACTGACGAAGTTCACAAACGGTCGGTGACTTTATAAAGCTCTTCGGTGCGGAGGCGTCGAGTCCTATTTCAGTTATACGCCACCCACTCAGCGCCAGCCGTGGATATGTGTTCTAATATTATAAACACGAATGCAAGATTGTTCGTTCATTATTCTTTTACAGCTCAAAGACTTAACAAATTTTACACGTACATTGTCTTATGTTACTCTTTTGTTACAATACATCATTATTATGTTTCTTTATCCCTTAAAATACTGTGTTTTAAATTGGAAAACAAGCAAAAAATTTACCTGATAATCTTGACGCAGATATAAAACAGCAACGAAGACTGAAAGACAAATTATAAAGCCTCATTTATTTATAAATATAAATATAACAGATATATATTTGCGTTGATTATAACCAAAAACCAAATTTTAAAATATTTGCCTGCAATGCCGCGTTTGTTTGCCTGTTTGCAAGATCACGTTTGTACTGCGTAATCTCCGGAACGGCTAGACCGATTTTGACGAGTCTTTAGCTGAAGTAAGTTTGAATATTTTCTATAGGCTACTTTATTATGCACCGATGAAGTCGCGTATGTCATCTCATTTATATAGTTATTAATCTTATTTGTTCAGTGAGCAGATATATTAAGAGCACACATTACTGAACACGGTTTATTGAGTGCGAACGGCACAATACAAGCAATATATTGTTCACAACAACGCATCGCCGGTATTTATTCAGCCACCGCTGTTGCTCTGATTCATTTACGGCATCAGATAGCCGAGTTTATTGAGCATTGTACGGGTACATGCGAGCGATACGCGATTAGCCGATATCGATGTATCGATGTTCGCTTTGTAAATCAATGCCGATGTATCGCTGCGGAAGTATCTTTTTCAATGTTTTTTGTATTTTATTTTGTTGTTTAATCAATCTTATTGTAATAAGAAAATAAAATCCCGCGTTATATGCATAAGAATAAATTTTTAGAAAATAAATTTAACATGATTGATAGAAAACATTTTAATTCGACTGGACTAATTGAGGAAATATTAGAACTTTACTACTTAATGACGCAAAAGGAGAACTTTACCAAGTCCAAGGAATGTTGAATACAAACAATATAGAAAAATAGAAAAATAAATAATCATTAAAAACCTAATTATATGTATTTAAATAACATATAACTAAGCAACCTTCCTAAGAAAAGATAACGAATAGCAGTTAATTCGCTTTATTTTAAAAGCAGCGTCTTTATGTTGGTAATAAACGATAGCAAATAGTTCCGGGTTCACTTAGTCGAGTGTTTGAACCCACGCGAATTAAGACTTGTACACACAGCTTTGTCCAATCTTAGAAATATAGTAAGTAGTAGAGTTACACAAAATGATATTACTACCTGCATTATAGCCCTTATGGGCTGGAAACTTTTACAGAGAAAAGGGAGGGAACTTCGTCACGCAATAGAAAACGAATACTTTATTTACATCAGATTAATTAATACAATGCTACTCTCTATGTAGAGTATGTAGAGCAGCAGCACAATAATAAATCATGAAGTATTTTCAAATGGTTTTTAATCAACTTCGAAAATTGTAAAGTTAAAAAAGTAGTAAGTGAGACAACTGAAATGAAAACGTTTTATCCTTACAGTGACCACACATAAAGTGGAATAAGGTCTGAGAAATTATAGTTGTTGGAAGTGCTTCCATAATTTCTCGTATTTCTTGTTTATTTTTTTAACATTTATCATTATAAAAATAATTCCCACTGCCGACAGATCTTATAAAAAGTTGTGTATGGCAGCAATCAGTACTCAAGTGGTGTGACGAAGCTCGACTCGAAACTCATTTATTGTCTGAACCAGCGCCGCGGGATGCTGAGGTAAAAGCCTGTCATTAAACCCTTTTTATTACGCATCGGTATTACCATTACTCGAAAGTAATTCATTATTACCAACCGAGTCTTGTGAAGACGACCATATGGAAGTTAAAACCTATTTAAGCTCGCGTCTAATATCACTTTTCTATATATACCCAAATGAATCAAAAACGGTTTGCAAGCTGTGAAAAATTTGTCAGTTTGCTTAGATGAAGTTATACTACAGTATAAATTGTATCGCATTTAAATTATAAAAAAGAAAATACAATAACATAAAAACGAGGACAAAGGATTAGTAATTAGTAGAGTAATTGTAGATTTTTTGATTATTGTGTGTAATTTTATACATTTTGAATCAACACTTAAATCAACTTTTGTAATAAGGTTAAACGATCAAACATTTCTTTAATTTTGTTAAATATCGTTTAATCTTGTTTTAAGATACAATCGACAAATGTGATAATGAATGGCATATGAATGAGAAATAAGAAACACACAAGTTGAATGGAACAAGCGCAAATAATTTGACAAGAACTGCGTTTACCGTCTACTTTCATTACAGACAGGCATTAATACTAACTGGCAGTCCAATTATGTAGCTTTGTACGTTAAGAAAATATAGTTTTATTTCCAGCATTTATTCAACAATTACTTTATAATAAATGTCATTTTTTAAATTAAAACATGGCAACACTAAGTATAAAGGTACTTCTCACTATTATAATGTTTTTCTTAAAATACTGTTATCTAGTCTACTGGATACTTTACATCTTTTTCACAACGCGACGTCTATACTTATAAATATTTTGCTTTTTTAAGAAGATTTGTTTCTTTATATGAGCTTTTCAAAACAACAGAGGTTGATAAATAATTTTCATGGCAGTAGATATTCTATATCTTGTCTACATAAATAGCATTACAAAGTTTTATACGTTTACATTTACCTTTAATGAGGAATCGTTTCTTGATTGTCTCAGAGTTGTATAAGCATTTAATACTTGACTGTCGTCGTATAGAATTGCCTTGTTGACCGCAATATGACAAGCCTCATTGTCCACTTACAAGTGTACTTCGTTATTACTACTTTCTCAGATTATTTTACTGTCTACCACAGAAATACATTCCAGTAACTAACGATATCCAATCCCATATTATTAAAACAAGATATACTCGTATTATGTAGTTACTTTATTTGATTAACTGTGGCATTCCGGCGAAGAATGTTAATAACACCATACTTTTCTAAATCTGTCAAAACACTATGGTGAGGACAATTCTTATGTCCATAGGAATGTCAGATAGATCGTAACTTGTATCCATTTGTCAAGTACAACATAATGATAAAACTGATGTTTATACAAATATGTAATATATTATATCGAATCTTGATCAAATTAACTTCAAAAGTTAATTATTTTAAGTTGATTTCAAAGTAAAAATGGTTGATAAAATAATACTTCTCTCCATTACTTTAACAAATGCACTTACGCTTTCAGATGACTCGTCTATTACTGTGGGATGAATAATGATGTGGAGTCAAACAGCCGCGCCCGGCCGATGTCAATCAGCAGCCCTGACCGCTCTGTAGATGCCGACGATTGCATATCAAACCAGTTTCTATTGCTATGTCACGCTCAATGTAAAACAAAGATACTAATGAAGTAACCAGCTCTAATCTTTTTATAGAAATACTCTACGAATATATTCTAAAACGCTACTGATAGACTTTGTAATCAACTATAAGGGCTTAATTAAGAAAAAATGGTGAAACCTTATTTATAAATAACAGAAGTTTGTTAAAAATTTCTAATCGATTAATTTTATAATAGTTTATTTTTTAAGGTTATTATTGTTCTGTAAAAAAAAAAGTGAATAGATAAAGTTTTTTATAACGTCCCGTCGGTTCAAAGTAAACGTTGCTTGCTCAAGTTCAAAATTGACTCGATCTATTTTAAATAAAAGCCGGTTTAAATTTCATCTCCATTATCACGACCGAAACATTCATCAACAACAAATTGTAAGGCTATCAAGTGTTGATAATAGAGGAGAAAAATGTTTATCATTTCTTTTATGATCTTTAAATTATTTCGCGGCTTTTTGTAACGGAACGTTTCTTACGTCATTTTTAGTCGCATCTTAATGAAAATTTAGGTCAGTTCAAACTAGTTTTTTCTGTACTTTTTAAATCTTTCTTTCACATTGTTATTTTTGAATAGGTTGCGTAACTTAGCTTTTTATGATAATACTCAAAATCAATGGGTTTGCTAATAATAAATAAGTGCTTACTTGTGTTGTTTGTTGTAAGTATAACTATGTATATTTGGCGATAATTTTAGAAAATCTCTTGTGCATTTCATTACCATCTTGTGATTTTTAGTGCATTTTTCCAGCGAAAGGGGCAAACGAGCAGTAGGACGCTTAATAAAAAGAGATCATCGACACCCATGGACATCTGCAATACCAGAGGAACTGAAGATGCGTTGCCAGCCATTAAGAGATAAGTATAACACAAGTTACAATAGTGGTAGATGCCAGCAACAACTGCACTTATTGCACACAGACGACAGGCGTGAAGTGGAAGCTATTCCGCGTTTCTTCTAATCTTAGACCTCTTTCCCTTCCCATCCTTTTCGAATAACGAAATGTATAAAATGCATTTCTTTCACAATGTGTGGTTGGTATAAAATTTATAACCGTTTTTAAGAATTCTATGAAGAAAGATGATAAGGTATACTAGAATTAATGCCAAATTTTACGTAAAAAAAACATAAGTTAATATACTAACAATAACGTAAAGTTTTATTTCAATAATATAAATATGCTTCCAATTTTTATTTCTTGGAATCTCAAAAAAAGTTGTACATCGTGCTTACTTTTTAAAGTTGATTGTTAAATTGTAAATTCATGACATTTAAATTATTGAATACAGCGCCATCTTGTGCAATTCATCAACTCTAATACAATACCAACTTTTCAAGTTTAAACTTTGAGAAGTATTAGTTTTTCTTTTTAAAAATTTAATGTATGTTATAAGTTGATATTTTAATGGAAATAAACGACATTGGAATTACGTTTTAAGTTAATAAATTTTACCAAAAGTTTATTATAAACTATCCTAACAATTCGTAACACGTTATCACAGGTCCCATGGTGTAATGGTTAGCACTCTGGACTCTGAATCCAGCGATCCGAGTTCAAATCTCGGTGGGACCTTGCTTTTTGCTTATTAAATATTTTTTAAATTTTAATTCTTGGTTAGCTGAACTTTTACAAATTTACTTTTAAAACAAGCTCATATTTAAGTTCTGTTATGGCTGTTTGGTCAGCGTCGACGTGAACCTGCGTTGACATTTTGTGTTGTCATATATTTTTCTTTGTTTTAGTCAAAGAAAATCAGAGGTTTGACAATAAGTAATTTAAATCAGTGCAATGGCAGTGGAAATCAACTGTCATGAAAATTAAAACTTGTTATCGATAACAAAACTTGATTGATTATGTCGTAATGAAGTTTCTGTTTCAATTGTCAACCGTTGTCATGACACCAGTTATGCCGAAAACAAAACAAGTTACTTATTCCCTGTAAAACACATTATTTTATATAAGTACTAAAATAAACAGACATTCCGTTTGATTTACTACACATATCCTGCGTCGTGTTCATTGTTTTTATCAACAAACAAGTGGTTTAGTGAACTTGTGTCATGCATCATAACAAATTAAAGATTATTATGATTGGCCCTTGCGACGTATGTATATTATTATTAATTGATCGTACATTCTATGTATGCACTAAAACACCAGTTCCTTTAAAGTAAAAGTCAAGATAAACATGTAAGCGCTAGCAATCTTTATACGATATACTTGTACAGTCAACTAATTAGTCATACCGTATGAGTGATGATAAATTGACGAAGTAAGTCTTGCAACTACTAGCATCAACTCACGCGATAATACTGCATACTAAACTGTTCACTTTTTTAATGGCTAACGAGACACTTTCTGGATATATCAGGCAGTTTATTCCAATCTTTTCCAGGATACAGGTTTGATTAACCTTAATTCGCATAGATATCGCTTAAACTTAAACTTACCCTATGGTTACTAAGTACAAGTTCAGTTAAAATATAATTAGAATAATACAATGTAAACTGTAAAATATGAACTAAGTTCGCAATTCTTACAAATTAACGCTTAAGAAATATAGGAATAGTAACAAAGGTCACGTGCTTTTATTTCAGAGTGGAAAAACTTTAATAGCAAACTTTCTATCTGAATCCGTGAATATTGAAGAGGTCGATGTTACAAGGCCGACACAAGGAGTTAGGATAGTTGAATTTGAACTTTCCAACTTAGTTGTTAATGGAAAAAGTCACAACGTAGACATTGAACTATGGGATTGCAGTGGTGACCATAGGCACGTATTGTTTTAATGTTTGTTTTTTCTGTTTTAATGTTAATAACAATATAAACCAATGATTTAGCAATTTTCTGTTGAGAAATATTCGCGACCATAATTATGAATCATTTAACACTAAGCGGTCATTATCATGATGATGATAAGCCTAGCTAAGCTAATTTTGTCCCTTATTCTATAAAAATGATAACTACATGGACTTAGTATTTATAGAATCGTAAAACAAACTGCTTAACTGAATTGGCAAAAACTGCGGTTGGCAACATAAAAACATCGTTCCAACAATACATTTAAAGAACTAACTGTTCTATGAGGACAGGTTAATGGTGATGGATAATATTTTTTTTTCTTTTTAAAGGTTTGAATCATGCTGGCCAGCTCTTCGTGCTGGAGTAGACGGTGTGATTTTAGTATGCTCGTCGAATAATGTCGACACAGCTGGAAGAGAAATGGAACTGCATTACAATTACTTCGTTTCACAACCAAAATTGTCCACCAAACAATGTGTCCTATTTTACAATAACGTTCAAGATCCAGAGGATATGGATACTTTAAACTTATGTATGGTTATAATGTTATGTGTATACTGCCGCCCGCTCGGGATTAAAAAAAAACTTAATTAGTACCCCATGTGTTCTTCCAAAATATGTTCTACGTCTATGTCAAATATCAGCGGAATCCGTTCAGCCGTTCTGGAGATACCTTCAAACGAACATCCATCTAAACATTTGCATTTATAATATTAGTGATTTTTGGAATTTCTTGAAAAAAAAAAATGTGTGAAACCATTTTTGATACTTTTGTACTGACGGGTTTTATTTCTTTCAGCTCCGACTTTTTCCAAAGTATCGCAGGTCGCTGTGAACATGAAGTCAGGAGGAAATCGTTTAAAAATAGACTTTTCAAACTACATTGTATCAGTTTTGCAAACGCTTAATAAAGATAATCAAGTATAGGTACTTCATTTTTATCTATGTTGATAATTCTTACCATGATACTTACCGATTGATTTACATACGAATAAACTGAAAAACATCCATATATTGAAGTTTTGTTCCTAGAGTAGCATAAAAATTGCATAAAAAATGTATATAAGTATTTATCGTTAACCAATTCGACTACATCTGCAATAGACAAATGTCTTTATTTCATAAATATTACGAGGTTTAAAATTAACACATTATGTTATGTAAACATATATTTATTTTAATTAAAGTTCGGTTCGCTATAAAACTATTCTTACAACAATAACCTATAATGTATAGGTGCCTCTTGAGGTATATTTCTAAAATCATTAACATTATTATTTGTATTGCTTTGTCTTGATAGGTATTAATTGTCTCCTATAGATCAACGACTATACAAAAATCTAAGATGATGGAAAATTCCTAAGAGATTATTACTAGGCTATTATTATTATTACATTGTATAGAACATGACTACTTCATGCAAGTCTCGAGCAACCGTATTGGCCGTTTGTTAAAATTGTACGCGTATACAAAAAAATCATCATGTACTCAGTCTTCAACATTTGGCTTGTATATATGAGTACGTGTATTGAAGCAGTTCAAACCAACATATTTACTGAACATAATTTAATATAAAAAAATAACTATTTACCAATTCATCTTAAGTGAAATCATACACATTATATACTGACACGTTGGACCTTGTATACATAAATCTAATCCTTCTTAGTCTAATTAAAATTAATCATAAAACAAGTCTATTTATTACTAATAATTATCACCTTAATCACATTTTGTATTGTGGAAGGGTTCCTATATTTATAACAATAATTTAATTACATACAATTATCACTATGTAAAGAGTATAATGTACATTACCTAATGCCTATCGTTTTTCCAATTACCCCTATCGTTAAAATTTTTTCTATCCCGATGTCCCCGGCCGGAGCCCCCTCGATTCCACCGGTCGTTCCCTCTGCCGCGGTGACCTCCTCTGTTTGGAAATCTCTGGAAATTCTGATCTCCATCCATATAATTAAAGTCGTTACCCTGAGGAGGTCCATTGAAAGACATGTTGTTCCCGTAATTATTCGGACCACCGTAACTATTATTAAAATTGTGAGGAATATTAGGTGCGATGCCGAGCAGACCCGGTGTTGGACCTCCTCGGGGATCCGATAGTGGCTGATTGAAGTTATGCATATGACCTACGTTTAAATTGTTCACGTTGGGAACAGCCCCCATACCCATAGAGGGCACATTCATCATATTCATATTCGGTTCCATCCCACCGCCGACGTTCATGTTGAATGACAGGCTACCTTGACTAAAATTAACAGGCGTTTTCAGTAAGGCCTCCTTCGGCTTTGGCAAATACGAATACTCACCGTTTTCTCCTAAAGATACACCTAAATTCGTGAAAATATTACATAAAACTGTATTACTTTGTATACTGGAGAGATCGAACTTTTTACCCGAAGACTTCTCTTGCTGATACTGTTTTATCATTTGGGTAACAGGTACCAAATTTTGATTCACAAATATTTTCTGCGTGGAGCTCAACTCTTTGTACCAGTTGGAGTTCTGTAGTATAGTCTGTAAGTCTATGGACTTCTGCTCTGGTACAATTTCAGGTTCTTTCGGCTTTCGTCGAGGGTCAACCCGCGGCGCTGTACTCGTCACTTTTGGAGGCTTCTCACTGTCACTGTTGGATTCGTCCACCGATAGTCGAAACACTTTCCTTAACCTAGGATCCTGTAGAGCTTGTGATTTAGCTGTGCTATTTCTAATGTCCGTATAATCGGGTCGGGGTATGTCAATTGGTACCAGCTTATATGAAATTGGTGGATGGCTATTTATAGAACCATTAATTTCGGATGCCGGCGTGTAATTCGGTATGGCTTTAAATGGCAACCCTAACCGAAAATCTATGTCGCCAGCGGCGCTTTGTCTTAAGTCAGTGTCGCCAAACGTTGGTGCTTTGTAGTCGGCTTGCCGTAAATCGACATCAGTTCTTCGTCGTCCATCTGTGGGTTCACCATCTATACATTCATAAATCGATACCCGTGGGGACTTCTTGTTCGTCTTACCAGAATCGCTGACTGTATCCGGAGAACGTCTCGACCTAGGATCCCGTGATATGCGACCCTCCGACACATCTGCAGTGTTCTGTTTGTTGTCTTGTGTGTTGTTTTTCATGATATTGAGCAATTTGGTGACCTCTTCGCTTATATCAATTTTTGACAAATCTCCCAGTCTACTTAACACGGTTGATGGTTCTATAATATGAGGTGCAGGCGGTGACATTAAGGATTTTGGTGACGAAACCGGTGATTTCTTCTTGCTTCCTTTTTCTTCATCACTAGAATACCATTTTTCATCGATCAAAAGATTGTTATCTTCATCATCAGTAGTTGAGCGACGATGACGCTTCTCGGTATTTTTAAAGAGTGGTTCTGGTTGTAGAAATCTAATATCTGTATCACATTCTGCTTGTCTAGGCTTATCTTCACTTTTAGTATGTCGCGTTCTTGCATCGTCATTAGCGAAAGGCAGTACTCTATGATCGACATCTTTAGACTCGATGGAAGGGACAGATTTCTCGTTTTCAAACGACTCGTTAGAGATGTCAATATTTTCTTTATCCTTCAACGCAAACTTTAAAGCGTCCTTGGTGTACTGGTCTATGTCAATCATGTCCTTATTCTGCTCTGTGCTTTTACCTTCAGTCGTGTCGGAGGGGTCCTCGGTTTTTTGAAGCGAAACATTAGGCTGAAAGCGCATGTCAATATCCTGCCCGGGTAAGTCTGCTGATATTGGTACATTGCTTGAAACTTGGACCACAGGCGGCACTCTTAGGTCCATATCTTGAGCCCCAGCATTGGGTCCTACAAATGCTTGCGCCTGTTGATCGACGTTATTAATTAAACCTAACTTTTGTATGCTCATTGTATTTAATTGTATTTCAGTTATTTGTTTTAAAGATATACCAATACTATTTAACTGTAATACTGTTAATTGGCCAAGTTGATCTAAATTTTCAATACCCATTTTGGTAAGATCTGAAATTTGTTTAGGCGTTAAAACTCCTGTTAAATTTTTAATATTAAGAATGTTACTTGAGCTGGTATTACCATTGGGGGACATGTTCATACCAAAATTCGGATTTGAACCTTCATTTTGCCACCTCGACTGCCGTATTTTCGGTGACACCTTTTGTCTTTCGTTGTTATACTGATGCATTTGGAAGCTATCCGGGGAATTTTGAGGAATCGGGATATTTAATTCGAAAAGAGATGGAATACTTCTCTCTTGAGACTCAGTGTTTTCTGAAAATTGTTGCATTAGTTTTAATTGAGTTGTTTGTATTAATTTTAGGGCTCCCTCCCTATTCAATCTAGGGAAATCTCCTAAAATCTCTTTGGGAGCGGATTCTATATGCTTTAGAAGAATATTTTTTAGACTGTCATTCAAGGGTTTACCGTGTGCGAACTTACAATCGTCTTTATATACACAAGGAAGCCCAGTGTGATAAAATTTACAAGGGAAATCTGCGTGCATATATAAACACTTATCTCGTTTCGCACAGCAGTCCATAAGGTAAAATTTGCAAAGCTCCATCTTTCGAGGAGGTTGAACATCATGTGAAAAAAGACATTCATCACCTTTCTGACATTTCCCTTGCATGTAGTACAAACAAACGCCTTCGGGATCTTGCATTGGATGTATACCTCTTCTCCTGTCGTTTTTATTGTTCTTATTCCTTTCACGTTGAGGTGGTCTCTGCCGTTGTGGGCGATGTTGTGGGGGTCCCCGAGATTCTTGACTGCTATCAGACGCATAAGAGCTATCATTTTCCTGAAATGCTTCTGCTGGGGAATTTTTATGAACTGGCGATGCACCTCTAACACACATCATTTCGCTTTCATCCATTTCATCAGGATATTCTTGTTTCTTGCGCTTTTTACCCGGGCCATCTTTGCTGTCATATTTTTTTCTTTTTTTATATTTACGACGTTCTTCAACATCATCCTCGACATCACCTTGATTATCTTCATTTTTATTCATAGCTTTTCTTATAGCTTTTTCAATATTACCAGCAAAATCGTCATCTATGGGACTAGTGTATTTACGATTTTTCTTATTTTTGTCCTTGAACTTTGGCTCACCTTTATGCGACTTCGATTTTTTCTTTTTACCTGATTTCGAATAATAAAATTGTTGTTGTTCTGCCTTATGTATATCTTGATTTTCTTCATTCTTTATATTACATTCGTCCGTTTTACCAGTTACCACATTTTCTGCTACCTCTTCTCCTTCGCTCTCAATCTCGCCGTCTTCCAAATCTTCGGACAGAACATTTGGTGCAGTCTCTGCCATTGTGAAGGATGCACTGGAATTGAGAAATTATTTGATTACGATGTGAAACTTGTATTATTACATTTTTTTATTGTCATTTTCAAACTACTTTACGGTATTTTATATTTTGAAAGTATTATTTTACATAACTTACTAATCAAGGTCAATGTTTTATTGTTATAATTTTCTCGGTTTAATAATCCCGATATATTTTTTACATTATAAATAGAATGTATTATTTTATTTTATAAGCTGGTACACATACTAATCGAAAAGTTCAAACATTATTGATGTAAACTCTAAAAATTTCAATTGGCGAGCCAGTCTTTTCTAAAAAAAAGAGAAATTTTTTAATTACATCTTAAATTTGTCACCCTTATTCATTTCTGTTGGGATCTATGCGACTTATTATTAAGATACGTTTTATTAAGTTGCTTTTTAAAAATATCGTTAGTTATCGAGTTTATAGAGCGTTTGAAAAATAATGGTTTAATGGTTTTTAGTAATAATTAACTAATTATTAATTTGGAGAATTTGAATAAATTAATATATTTTGTAACTAATAAGTGAAATGATTAAATTGAACTAAAATATAAAATAAGTTATGAGCAATGTCATCATTAGCGTTAGTTAAAAGTGTATTGGCCATTAGTGTCTTTTTTATTCGCGATGAAAAAAAAAAAACGAAAACTAACACTGAATGTAAAAATAAACATATTTAACAAAGCAAAAAATTCCATAAATAGCCGTGTTTGTGTCAAATGGCGATTAGCACATTTGAATGCATATCCCCATCACATTCTAAGAAAATACCTTATAATTTAACCTGGTAAAGAGATATCAAAATATTTCAATTTAGCGTAAAATATTATATCTAATTTTACATCAAGATAATTCTTAATTGTGAAAATTCTTTGTGAATCGTTAAATACGCTGTACGTTACGTCATCAAAGAAACTTGGCAACGTCGCAAATGGATAAGCTGTATAACCCGACCAATTTAAAATGAACATTGTGAAGCATACTATTAATACAATTTTCTAAGCAAAAAAAAAACTTTAGTAGAAATTTACAGCTGTAAAATAATTAATAGTTTTAAACTTAATATAACCACACCCAACTTACATTGATGCAATAATTACTACATACTGTGGTGTAGCTATAAGTCACTCACACATAGAAACCTTTCTGTATGTATTTGAAAACCTCATGTTGCGTAAAACCAAAATTAAGGCAATTTACAGTAGGAAACAAGTACCATTAATGAATTTCATTGTCTAATTTAATCATAGCAGCGGAATTAATCGCCATTGATTTCTTATATACTATACCTAATATTCGTCGAAACAATTAGCATTGGGATAATATCTCCAGAAATCACAAATTAGTGTAGCGCAGTTATAAAATCAACATGTATGGATAGAAACAGTGGAATAACTGTTCATAGCCACCACTTTAAAATAAATAAATTAGTAGATATAAGTGGTAATGCAAGCAGTGGGTGGCCGTTCACATTTCACAATGTCTTGCTGTGCGTTGCGCTCAGGCGACGAATCAAATTGAATGACGTCAGCCTTCTAGAACGTCAAGATAGCCATGTCCTTCCTTTTTCGAGGTCACGCAGCGTATCACGCTTACACACACATACACAAAGTATTACTGGCGTACAGTGACTCACAACTACACCCAATGCCTTTTCAATTTGGTAGTATAATATATATGTACCTTGATCAAAATATGGCAAAACACCTACAATATCAATAAAAAAAGGCCGATGCCGACACCATACTCTTAGTAATTTAGGCATAATATCCATATTAAACTAATAATTAGTTCATGCACTGTCAGATATTTTATACAGAAAAATAGGACGCATCTAACGACGCCTTTATCTAGCGCTTGGGAAAGCAACCGCCATCTTGATATATGTATACGTACATCAAATTTACGAAAATAATTTAATATATACAATAACAGCGTTCATATTTTAAGATTTGTAAACGCGTTTAAATTATAAATAATATGTGTAAGTCATATATACCACGTGTAGTAATTTTTCAGCTAAGCAAGCACTTGTACAAATAATAGGGGACACGCATTCATTTTAAGACCTAGCAAGTAAATAATAGTAAGTGTTACCAATCTTACATTAAATATTAACGTTTCACTATGTGCGACTACTATACGCCATATAAAATATGTTTTTCATAGCATTGCTGCATAAAGGCGACGTAACAATTCGAGTATACGCAATATTGATTTCGGATTCGGACGACGACTGCAGCAAAACAAAGAAGTTATTTCTAAAACATTAGTTCCTCAAATCCACACTACGGTAAACAGCGCCACTGTCGCTTTGAGAGTTGTTTCTCAGGTGGTTCCTTTTTCCGGTCAGACTTACTCATTATTATAAAACTTTTTCTATGGAGGTTATAATAGACGTCTAACATTATTTTAAATACATCAATAAATATTTTTGAGGAATTTAAGAATAAATGATTTTCGATTTCTTTAAAAATATAACTTTATTAAAAAAAAGTACTATTTTGACGAATGTGTTTAAACAGATTATAAATAAATGTACTCATGATGTGAATATTATATTTTAATTTTAAAATTAATTCAACTTCTTCAATATTTTACATGAATTAAATTGTTAAAATTGAAGTTTTCCTAAATAATTATGAAAAAGGAATTTAAACAATCTGTTTTAAATAGTGATGTGACAAATTACAAATCACTAAAATTTTTGTTTTATAAATTCAAACGTCATTCTCTTTCAGCTTCGTCTTCATTGTCAATTTTTTATCAACTTCAAGTTGTGATAACGAAACAATAGTCAGCATATTTTGATTAATTGTCAATTTGCGTATTTTGAAACCTTCTAATGTGTTTTAACTGAAAAGTGACAAATTGTTATATTTCAGAATTGAACGTACGTGTACTAGAATGTAAATTCTTTATAAATAACATAAATAGGCAATTGTTATTACTATTGTCGTTAACAAAAATTAACAATGTCAGATCCAAATAATCCATTTGCTGGTTTATTGGGAGTGTCAGAAGTAAAACCACCAAATGACAATGAATACAATGGGGATAACATACCAAAGCAAATTAATTTCAAGAAATCACAAGAGGATGAAGACTTGGAAACAGTTAATAGCATGGTGGAAAATGTATTTCATTTTACTATCAACAATAAAGCTATTGATGGACCTTCATCAGATAGACAACTAGTGTTCTTGGAAGAGTTATCGCAAGTCATTGCTCCTAAGATTTACATAGACTTGGAAACATTAGAACAAGCACTGTTTGAGAGGTTGCTGCTACAAAATGTTGAGACACATGTTATACCTAAAACGAACAGAGCATGTAAAGAACATGTTGTGCAAAGTCAAGTGTTCCCATATTTGTTCAGTTCTTTGCAGAATTTGCAAAGTTATGAACAATTAAATTCAGCCACTGTACAGAATGCATTGACAAAAATGAGGGAGTTAATATTTAGAAATGCCATAACTGCTTTGAAACAGCCGGCTCTGTTTGAAGACCAGGATTTCTCTTTGCAGCTTTATCAGTTGCTTCAACATGTAGATCCACAAAGTCATACATTTTTTGAAGATTTGGTGAAGGCTTTTGTGGCTGAAGGTAATACTAATATTACTTTACTGGGAAGTTAATTGGCAAATTAAAATCTCTGCCTAGCCTACACTTCTGTGTTATAGATATACAGTCAAAAATCTGTTATAACGACATCGAAGGGACTACTCATATTGAGTCGTAAAAACCGATAGTTGTAACAACTGGTGACAGGTATTAATAGGAAAATTATGTAAATTCATGTAGGAAATTAAACCGCATTTTGTTTACTTCAATTCAAACGTATAATATAAAAGGACAATATCATTTTTCCATCATTTTTGTATGCATAAAATCTGTAATTTTAGTTTGTTTGAAACACTTCTGTCGTGCAAACACATTTTGTAATTCACGTTGGATTTTAATCAGCGTATCGTCACAATTTCCCTGCATGTGGAACTCTTCATTAAAAAGAACAATCTTTCGTAATACACTAACAGCATTAAGACCGTCAATCAAAGTTGTCACTGTAAATTGTTCTTCCGAGACTTCCTGTTCATTTTCGCACTGACAACAAACTGACTAAAGAGATATGACGAAGCGGGCCTTGAGGCTACGGCATGCATTTGCTTTGTTTCTAAGAATTACAAAAGACCCTAAACTTTGTTTACTTTTACGCTAATAGCCATTGACTATTATACTGTGCCAGATGTGGATACTGTTACCTATTCAAATTGTTTACAATACAGCTGAGCCGGTCGTTCTACAGATATAATTCTCCGAAAACATTAACCAAATGTGGTCGCTTAATGCGGTATGTCGTAGTAAACAATGTCGTAAAAACCAATGTTTTCGATAAAGCGGTCATATAACATTCAGCCAGGACCTTTGATTTTGGTCATTTTAACTGGTATGTTGTTCTAAACGATGTCGCCATAAACGGTTTTGACTGTACATATTTTTTATTTTACCCGAAGTTAAACTTCTAAATACTCTAGCCCAATTTAAAAAAAATAATTGCATTACACAATAAACTTTGCCTCCTAAGTCTAATGGCCGCACTTGATTGTTTTAGGGTTACTTAAACAACCCCTTAGAGTAGATTTTTCATAGTAAGTTTCCATTACAGAGCTTCCTTAGTGACCATTAAATTGCTGATTGCCTCATAATGAGTTACATCTATGCATTTATGGTAGAGTTAGGTTCCATGTTCCTAGATATTAATAAACTATTTTCAATGTTTATTACTTTATACTCGAGACACATGAACTCAAATTGTTTTTTTCAGGTGGAGAAGATTGCCAGAAACAATTGCAAGATGCCATGATTCCAGTTCTTAATAGAATAACACTACATGTTATGAAGTCAAACATAATTAATCTACCAATATATATACTCCCATGTGTACACTTATTTGCAAGTAAGTGTATTCTTTAAATATGCAATTACATTGTTTTCCGTATTGAATACTATCATCATCATTCCTCCCTTTTCCCTATAGAGGGTCAGCACAGCACATATTATATATGTCTATCAGCTGTTATATCTGAATTAACTTCTTTTTACACATCAGTCTTCCTCTGTATTGAATTCTATGACAGTAAATATTTCTGAAGTGTACTAAAGATGGACATTTACGTCTATTGAAAAGCAATATCAGTACAAAATTGAACAAAAACTAAAGAACTGATTTACTTACATATGTTAATAGCTTTTGCACACAACTTTGTCTGAACTGAATAAAAAAAGGGTGAAAAGTATCTCATATGTTACTTGAGATTATGTATGTATCTATATCTATGCCAAACGTCAATAAGATATGAACCATTGTGGAGTTTCCAAGTAAATGTTTAAATCAATTGTATCCCACGGAAACTGCACACATATCACAGGAAGCCTATATGTTCTCATAGACTGCGCTCTACATTTATACCAAATTTCAACAAGACCATGCAGCCATTTTAGATATACCTTCTAAAAAATAACCCTCTATACAAACAAATCTTCATAATATTAGTAAGATGTATAAATTTCAAGTAACTACATTTTAGAATATATATTTTACCCCTTTTAAGGCAACCCAAACCTGGCACCAATATTGATGGAGTCATGTGAACCAAAAGATGAAACAATAGGAAGACATTTTCAGAATTCTGTACTTGGCGCACTTCTTACTTTATCTGTGTTGCCTCCTAAACCAAATGCAACTTTCCAGTTCTTTGATGGTCCCTTGGATTCGGTAATGTGTAATTTAACTTTAGTAGTGTTAAAATGATTAAAAGAAATACTTGAGTCTCTATTTGTTCACAATAAACTCAAAAATCACTTATATCTTCATCATAAAAATTCTTCAATGAACATAGATCTCTCGTATCAGATTTGTATCCTTAATAATTTTCAGTTGAAAAACTAGAAAAAATAAATGTTGTTTTGAAAATTTAAAGTTCTATTCATAATTGAAATTGCTCATAATACTTTATGGTACAGGCAGGAACATCAATGATTGAGAATTCTATTTGGAATGCATCTTCACATTTGATCAACAATATGCACAAGATATTCCTGACGCTATTGAAGGGTGGGCCACAAATGAGGAACCGTTTACTGACCTGGATTGGTAAATGTCTTAAAGCTAATGTGGCTAGAGGAAAACTGTGGAATGTACAGGTGAGTAAATTATATATTTCTTTTTAAAATTACTTGTAAACATATTATTTTAGTATATTACCAACTAAAAAAAAGAAGCATGTGTTTGTTTAAAATGAATTTAGCAGTTTTAAATGTTTGCTTTTTTTTAAACTAAGTGAATTACGTGTTTGGATTTGGTGTATGTAAAAGTGATTTTGGTAAAAAGCAGTGTAGCATTACTAATATTATAAATGCAAAAGTTTAGATGGATGGATGGATGTTTGTTGGTAGGTATCTCCAGAAGGGCTGAATGAATTTCGTTGAAATTTGAAATAGATGTAGAACATAATCTGGAAGAACACATAGGCTACTATATATTATATTAAGACGCAGTCGCGGGCGAAGGCTAGTAATGCTATATATCGAAATAATTTATATGTTTTACAGGCCACCGAGATAAGTGGAGCAACATTGAATTGTGTGTCTGATGGGTTTATGTTGAACTTGGGCGCTGTACTGTTGCAGCTATGTCAACCATTTTGTAGCACTCCGGATGATCCTAAATCTCTCAAAATTGACCCAACATATGGAGCAGTGCCGGTGAGTGTTATTATGATGACTATAGAAAAAAAATTGTTTTCTTGAAAATTATAAGGTTGAATTTAATTTGTAACTTGCCAGTTTGTTGGAATGCTGTTCATCACATGTTGAATTTTTCATAATAGTAATAGAGTAAGTTTTTTTTTATTAATTTTACTTATCTTTATTTTCAGCCAGAAGAATGTGCAGCTAAATCAGTGCATTTAGACTGCTTGCACAGTGAGACTTGTCTATTGCCACCGCGTGAGGACGAGAATAATCAGAGTATCAAAAGACCGACTGCGGATACTTACAATTTTGTTACCGAATGCTTCTTTATGACACAGAAATGTATTGACCTTGGTAAGTAAAAACTCAATAAGGATAATTATAATGACTTATTTGTGTTATAGTAAAATTAACTACTGCTAGTGTAACTACTAATTATTTGAACATAATCTTATTGAAATGTTTTTTACACAATTTTTTTAGATACTGGACTTTTTCTATAAGAAAAGAAAGAATATATGAAATAAATAACTACTATGTTAATAATTAAAGGTGTCCGTGTTTGTGCGGAGAAGCTGTGGCGCTTCGGCCAGGAGTTGGGGAGGACACAGCGTGCTTTGTCTGATGTTGCACCACATCTACTTGAGACTATGCGGCAAAGAGGACATCATCTTATGACCAAGTAAGACAAAAGAGACATTTATAAAGTAACATATTTGTATGTTGTTAAATTCTTATTTTCTCCTGGGATTATCGTAGGGTACAGATTAGTTTTTTACATTATCTAATTATTATTATTATCTTTTTATTGTGTGTTCGCACTACAGAAATCATTATATATATTTATTTTAATGAAATTGGAGTGTCTGTACTAATATCGAAAAGGAATCATATTTCATACACAATATGTTTTTACGTTACCGACAATGAAAAAACCAATCCTTAAAATTTGTGTCTGTCTTTGCTTTTTTTAATTCCACGCTGACGAAGTCGTTGGTGACCTCTAGTGTTTATTTAAATATGTTTATTCTTATATTAACTCACTCTCGAAAAAAAAAACATTTGTATCACATACTGGTGTGTAACTTTTTTACATATTTATTTTTGGACCTTTATAGGTTCATGAGTCTCCGCTGCGCGCTGCTGGAGGCGGACATGCTGACCAACCTGCACAGGTTCCAGGCGATGACGTGCACGTGGCTGGTGCAGGTGGCCGCACGTACAGATGTACAGCCTGCGCACGCCGGCTACGCGCCGCTCACTCTCGTGCCCATACACATGCCGCTGCCTGCCCCGCCACCTGACACTTTGAGGTTAGACGAACTTTTATTATTGATAGTGACGGTTTTGTGACGTTCTGAATACAAAAAACAATAATACTCTGAACTTCTAGATTCAAGGGTTGTTCTTAATTTCTGCTGTTGTTTTTTTTATTTTATTGACAAAATTAAAGTTTTTTTTTTTTTTTCAAAATATTTTGTAATGTACGAAGTTTGGTGTAAAAAAAACTTTTTAAGTACAAGCTTTTAATATATTCTTGTTAATTAAAAATATCACAAAAAAGATCTTTATGACGATTGAAACAAGCCCGAACAGGATGAGGTTATGTCGTTTCATTGCGAAGTTACTATAACCTTCCAGCACCATCATCAGATAAACAATATCATAATATTGCATTGTTACGCGATTTATAAACATATGCAAAATTTAAGCTCAGTAACCGGAATGTGGTTTAAATTTAATTTACAAAATTTGAATATAAAAATCGGGACAGGTGAAAGTAAATAAAAGGTTGTAAAAATGTCTATGTCTAGGTTTAGTTCACAAAGTTTTTATTTACAGGGAGAATAGTGTTTAATATACGAAATTATGTAATTAACATATCGTTTTTGACTGCTTTACCTATTAATATAGAAAAGGTACGGTTTGATTAACGAATAAGGTAATTTTTTCAGTAAAACACTGAAAAGAGACTGTTTATTTTTGATACACAACTTATTAAACACAAAAAAAACTTGTTAAAACATGAAGAAAAACACACACACACGAAGTAACAAGAAAAAAAACAAAAACAATAGATGTTTCTATTCGATACATTTTATCATAAATATGTATCAGCGTCAATATGTGCCAGTTCTATGTATTTGGTGGCGCCATCTACTTAAACTGAATTGCTCTTAAACAAATACTTCAACAGATGTATCCCAGAGTTCGTGTTGGAGAATATAGTGGTGCTGATCTCTATGGCGCGGCGTACTGCGGGCGCCATCACTGAGGAGGCTGACGTGGTGGGACTGCTGCAGCCCGCACTCACGCTGGTCCTCGCCTTCATGGGAGATGCCACACGCACATATAACCCCCATCTTAGGTCACCCAGTTTTACTACATTAGACCAATACAATTTTTAGCCCAAAAGTGTTCCATATTATAAATGTGAATGTTTGAATGGATGGATGTTTGTTAGAAGGTCCTCGCTGAACTTTGGCATAGATGTAAAAGGTAGTTTGGAAGTTATTTAAGTTTTTTTTTAATTTCGCGCGGATCAAGAAGCGGGCGAAAGTTGGTAAATGTATAAAACTAGTAATGTGTCTAGAGAAGAAAGTAATCAATTTCAATTTAATAGTTTTTTAGTTACGATTAAACTCAAAAACTTCTGGACAGATTTCAAAATTTCTTTTGCCATTAAAAAGCTATACTATCATTGAATAACAAAAGCTATATTTATTTATTTTCTTTCATCGTGGAATAACATTTTATTGTTGTAACATAGTAAATGTAAATTACAGAGCGCGTTTAGCGGAGTGCTTGGAGGCGATGTTGCCTAACCATCCTGATGACCAGGTGCCGCTCAGCAACCTCGCATCTTTCTCCAGGGAACAGCTCTTCAAGGAGAACCCGCATCGGTTACAGGTAATATATTTTAGGTAAACAATATGATTCCTTTAGTACGATTATTAACATTTAAAATTAAACTTTTAATTATATACTAGATGTAGCCCGGAACTTCGAGTGTTAATTTAAAAAAAAATTGTTACTCCAGCGTACATAAGCTACCTTCAATTAAAAGTCCCGTAAAAAGAAGTTCTTAAAGTAGCTTTTTTGTACTAAATAACTAAAATTTTGATATACAGCATACAGACACACCACCTAAGTTCGGGTGGGATCGTGGTTAAGCTCTAGCTTTTTCAATATAAAAATAAAATAATAAAAAAAATTACAATCGAACCATATTCGTATTAGACGAACATAACAAAAAGCAATTTGAGTAACAGAAAACCACAACATGCGTTTAAAACAAAAAAAAAATTAAATTAAGTAAAGAAAAAAAAAAACAAATTGTAAAAGAATGTAAGTCGTCATCAAATAAATTAACTAATTTAAAAAAATTGTTTCGAATTCAGGTTAAATTTACTTTTAATTTTAAATTTCTTTTTATTTTTTCGAAATAGTATATATATTTCCTAGGTAGACACGAGACGCAAGACTAGGGTTTCATATTGTATGTTGTCAGTTGGTGCCGTGCCTGCTGGATGTGTTCGTGGGTATAGAGATGACGGGACAGAGCGTGCAGTTCGAGCAGAAGTTCAACTACCGCCGCCCCATGTACCTCGTCATGGAATTCCTCTGGACCATGGAGGAGCACAGGGACGCTTTCACGTATGTACTATCAGGCAATCTGGCGATATACCACCTTAAAAGCGACAATAAGTACGTTTCGTAAGCATTGAGATGACGGAACAATAACCAATAAAATGCTGCTTTTTAAATGCCTATCGCTCTTTTAAATAGAATAAATCTCTAAGTAAAAAGGTCGGACAGAGGTACACGACAATTGCTGTTTACTATTATGCCGTTGTTTGCGTAACTCGATGCTGCCTTTTAAGCTTCATTGGGTATTTTGTAAGGGGAGTTTATCTCGTTGCAAAGAACAAGACAATTTTTTTGTAAGTAGGCCACCGTGAAGAGCTCTAAATGTACCTTGTTTACAACACGACGAATTGTTCTTCGCCTTTTAAACCGTTTTAAAAAACCCATGAATGTTGAAAAAAAAACAACGCTAACGTAATAATAAGATATGAGTATTCCTCGATGTATTAAGCATATTATTTTCATGTGATTTTTTCTACTTTATTTGATTGTGAATGTTGTATATATATCAAGAACTTTTAACATTATAAAAAATGCTGACATATTTATTGAAAGTTATTACCGAGTTTATTTTTTATTTAGCATATTAGGACAATTTTAACAGTTGATATAAAATATTTTCAGTAAGCTGGCTCGCGAGGCAGAAGCGAACATGGAAGCGGTACACCCGCCGTTGTTCTTGCGCTTCGTCAATCTACTCATGAACGACGCCATCTTCCTGCTTGACGAGGCGCTCAATAACATGGCGCAGATACGCACGTTGCAGACCATGCAGTCAGTATACTATCCCATACCATCCCATCCCATCACATCCCATCCCATCTTATCTCGTTCCATTCCATGCTATAACAGCACACTATATTCTATATTATTATGATTTTGTGCTTAACCTAAGCAAGTTACACTCGAATTCGCCGAAATAGCGAAGTGACCGTTGCCCGAATCAATTTTTTTTTGTTTTGTTCTACTCATGGTATTTTAAAGATAAATTATAATTTGTTCCAGAGTATCAGGTGAATGGGAGACTCTATCTGTACAAGAACGAGAACAGCAACTCTCCAACCTCTCGCACATCGGCATGTTGGCGCGCTTCGACAACATACTCGGTCGTGACACTATACGTACTCTGGTGCGGCTGACTGCGCACGCGCCCTACGTCTTCTGTCATCCCACACTCGTGGACCGCATCGCATCCATGCTTAACTACTTCTTATTGCATCTAGTTGGACCTAATAAAAAGAATTTTAAGGTAATATATTCATATATTTAAAAAAAAATATGCTTAGTAAAAATTCACAATGGTTATAGTTAGCGTTGCCAGGCGTCCGGATAAAGCCGGATATAGGTAGGCTTTTTGATTGCGTGTCCGGCCAAAATAAACGGTGTCCGAGTTGTACGGCTTTTGTTAGGCTTTTTACATTCCCCAAACGAGAGTGTACCTATTAATACTGAGACAAAATCCTAAATAATACAAGATGTCCGACCTTTCTACCCAAATGTCCGGCCAAACTGGCTGGTCTGTCCGGCTAGTAGGTTTGGCGACCTGGCAATTCTAGTTATAGTTATAGCCCTAACGGTCTTTACACTTCGCTTCGTAAGCGCCTTTTACAATCTGTTAGACCTCTTTCGCTCTGCAACTTTGAATTCGTCGAGTGTTGGACGTCTATGACTTTGAATTAACACGTCGTTTTGTTATATAGCAATAATTTTTTCCTTCGAATTACCAATTACATAAAAATGTATTGATTTTGATTGAGTTCGAAATATAAAGAGATTTTGTAGGGAACCTGTGATAACTTTGAATTATAGAGATGTCGACTGTATTCTTTAAATTATAAAATAACGTTCCAGGTGAAAGACCTGAAGGAGTACGAATTCGAGCCAGCTAATACTGTGATGGACATCTGCCGCATGTACGTAGAGTTGGGTAACAACGAGCGCTTCTGTGCCGCTGTCTCTGATGATGGCAGATGCTACTCGCCTCAGCTCTTCTCACTCGCTGAAACTGTACTAGGTATACTAACGAGTGGTGTAACATATGGTATAGTCGAACCAAGATGAGCGAGAATAATATAGCGGTATCTTGGACTCTCGCTTATCCATGTTCGACTTTATATTGAGTAGTTCAGATAGTCTAAGCTAAGATTATTTTACAACAGACATTACTAATATATAAATGTACATGCATATCTTACTAATATTATAAATGCGAAAATTTAGATTGGATGGATGTTTGTTTGAAGATATCTCCGGAACGGCTTAACGAATCTTGATGAAATTTGACACAAATGTAGAATATAGTCTGGAAGAACACTTATGCTACTTAATACGTATTTTTTAATTTGCCGCGAACGGAGTCGCGGGTGACAACTAGTTTTACATAAATAGTCAATGGGTTATTTGGAGAAATTGACAGAACACGTTTAAATAATGTTAATGTTCACACGCACTCTTATCCAGGTAATAAATGATGTGTTCTCGTATTGCAGTGCGTATTGGAGGTGGTGGTCTGATCAGCTCGCTGCAGGAGGTGGCGGGGCGTGTGGCCGCACTGGCTGTACAGCGTCGCCGCGATGAGGAGCTGCTGGCCAACGCACCTGATGACTTCCTGGACCCCATCATGAGCACACTCATGCTCGACCCTGTGACGCTGCCCAGCTCACGCACCACTGTCGACCGCACCACCATCGCCAGGTTATACTCATATTCACTATTTACATCCATATTATTTATGCTTTCATAGGGCTTTCGTACACAAGGTAACGAAAATCTTCGTAACCCGGCGACTTTAGTCGCTCCGCGACACGCGTCGCTTACATTTGGATCTTTCTTTGCCAAAGCCAATCGCTCGCAATTAATTTTTTTTCAAACGGTCGAAGCAAATTAGCAGTTGTAATGTAGTCGCTATTAATGTATTGACAAAATAAATATCTCGCGTCGACGATTCAAGTTGTTGTTTATACGAAGCGAGCGCAACGCGATACTCAAGACTCAAGGAACTTATATAAGAAGATATACAGTAACAATTTCATTTTTTCCAGACATCTCCTGAGCGATCAAACCGATCCATTCAACCGATCCCCGCTATCCATGGACCAAGTGAAATCCAACACCGAACTCAAGGAAAGAATCCATAAATGGATCGCAGAACAGAGAATGAAGATTGCTCAAACCGAACCCAGTACCTCGGAATCTTAAATAACATTTGTCTTTAAGAATTTGTACATCACAAAAAGAAATAACCAGGCTAGTATAACTTTCTAAAGATAGGCTAACGCAGGTCGCATTTAATTTTTAGTTTAACCTAAAACGTTATTCAGTTAATATATCTTTTATTGTAAAGGTCCATCTACAAAATTATATTTCGGTTTAATCTAAACAAAAATTAAATAATAGTTTAGTTATGTAAAGTCACACAATGGCGTATTTACTACTATACTTATAACAAAAACAATTTTTTATTTTTTTTTGTCCCATGTAATACGGCTGGACCGATTTTGACGGTACTTTCAATAGAAAGTTATTAATATATTCAGGAGTAACGTAGGCTTATTTATTTTTAATAATATTATTAACATTTCACAAAACATTAAGGCGTATATTGAAAGCTGCACTACATTGTGTTGGATAGTGCATATGGTTTTGTTTGAAAATACGCCTATTTTTATAGCATTTGGAAACTTAGTATTTTATTCTACGCAGACGAAGTTGCGGGCAACAGTTAGTAATAACGTAAACCCAACATAATATAATTATGGTGTAATAATAATTATAATATTTTTAGTGTTTCGACTTAATATAGTCGAACTTATTACTTAATATTAAACTATTAACTAGTTTGAATGAAATTTATGTTCGCTACCGTGGGTACTGTGGGCCACTGCCTAAATCAGTGATTCCCAAAGGGGTCAATATCGAACTTAATACATTGCTAATTCTCACTCTATCTTTTCTATTGACCTAAGTCAGAATGTATAATAATTATTATTATTATAATTGATCTTAAAAGTAAATAATTCGGCCATGGGAGACTGAGATAACAGTTCATTTTGGAAATGGGGTCACTTGTCCAAAATAGTTTGGAAATCCCTGGCCTAAATGGTTATAATTGAATATTTTTTTCAACTAAATTATGATTAAAAAATAGCTTTATGTTCTATTTTTAAAATTAGAACATAAAGCTATTATATTCACTTAAGCTTAAGCTATTAACTTAAGTGACTACTTGAAAATAGATTAGGCTGCATTTGATTTTGATGTGTTTGAAAAATTATTTTTAAAACAACACATCTCTTTATTTTCGTGAATTTCAACTAGTACATGTCCCTGTCTTCTTAAGATAATGAGAGGACAATATTTTATTACAGTCGTACAGTGGAGACTCACCCTTACTCAGAATTAACAGAAGTAGAGTAAACATAAGAAATTATATTGATAAGAATTGAGAAAGTAAAAATTATTTTTATTGTGTATTGATTACATTTTATTATATATTGGTTTTTTTATGTACATAAAAATAATACCACTTTTATGAAAAAACATCGGTAAGTTGTTACATCGAGTTTTGGATTTTTTGGCGGGAATAGCAATTTAAAATTGGAATTAAGCGTGTTAGTGGAATTATCTGTGAGGTTCTATTGTTATAACAACTATTTGAAAACATATAACTTCTATTTCTTTTTTTCCAAAGAGTATGGAGATGACAAAACGTTATTCCATATGTTACACCAAACAAATTAACGGTTATTAAAAAACAAGATATTTTGAATGTTTGTTTGACTTGTAATAAACTAAGTACAATTTTGTTTTAATATTTTTAAGTAGCGGGAGGTATTTATTACCTATTTAACCGTTCTTTAAGACAACACAGATGTATTTTTATCTTCATCATGTACTTGATAAATGGGTTTGGCAAAAGGCAGCCTGATTAACTATTCTTACTTATTAAATTAATGTTTATTTAATTAAATTGTATATAGCGCGACTCATTTGACCCAAATACTTATGACAAAAAGCTAATTACTGATGCAACATAAAGTAAACATTTTATTAATTAAAACAACGCGTGTATATTAATTAAAATTAACGACCATAATTCCTTTAAAACTTCGCCCCACGAACATCTAACCAAACACTTGTATTCAACTTAATTGGGAAAACATTACATAATTTATGGTGGTCTTGTTGTTTTTCAGTAATGTATGTTCTTATTTGTGATATTTGATTTCTATTCATAGTTAAAAATAAGTTAATATAATTTTATTTTTATGGACTCGTCTTGTTTCAGGTTTATAAGTTATTTCTTGTTAAAAATATATTTGGTTGTTATTCGGTTCCACTTTTTTCAATATAAAATACCTTTAACAATTATGTATCATTCCAATGTGAACAAATGTGTCAAGAATCAGTGTTTTAGACACTGTTTGGAATGTTTAAATAAAATTATATACATATTTCTTATTTTTTTTTATTCCCTGATGTTCTAAAAATGGAAGAAACGGTCGAAAGCCCACAACATCCTTGTCGAATGGATTGCTAAAGTGGAAGACGGGCATGAAGTATGGCTGCTTCTTCTGCTTCTTGTCCTTACCTAGTCAGAACAGAAGGATGATTTTTAGCGTGGGAGGATTGACTGTTTATTCTTTCCTCTCTCTATCTATCTATGAGGAGAGGATAAGTCATTTAATATGCGCCTGTTCGTTTACTATTTTGTACGAAAAAATGCTTAACCATAATGATAAAGTATCATTAAATACGCAAATTCTGTTTTACGTATCCCGTAATACCTATTTTAGATTAAAAAAAAGTGAAAGCTTTTTCAATTTGTTTATGAATTATTGTTTTTGGGATAAATATTTTTGTTTACACTTTTCACTTTTCTAGCAACATTTAACACAGCCAAATTGATAAACTAACCATAGATAATCCGTCATGGCGGAGTAATCAGCTGTTAATTGCAATGCCAACGAGTAGTTATAAATTGTTTCGTTTTAGTCAGTAGGACGCAATTTTAATGTTATTTTGTTTTTCTTAGTTGCTTAGATAAGAGTTACCTTTTAAATTAATGGTATGAAGAGAATCAAGGAATGGCGCGATGTCCCATGTCATCTGTCAGATTTATTCATTCATCCATTGTAGTGCAGAAAAAATGTGACTAGTTTGATAGAATTCTGTTTTATCATATAAGTGCGACACGAACACCGCGTACGATGACTTTATAGTCTCCAATAGTGTAACAGACTTACCGGTTATTGGATCGTATACTTATAAGATAACAGCTGCACGTACCACAGTTGATTTCCAGGGCCTAACAATTCCCTCTACAAAGAAGCCGTGCGGCGTCGTTGGTGTGTAATATTTTGTTGGACGCTGAAGTTGCGTGAAGTTTAATGTTACTTTAAGTGTTACCGTAAGGTGTTTATAACCGTGAAAATTGGAAAGAAAAGAAGATGTCTGGTCGTGTTCGGAAACAATCGGACTGTCCAGTCAGCAAGCAGGGGCCGATGAGAGCGACCCTGCCCGTGTCTTCAGTAATGAAACAGAGTGGTGGATTTAAGAAAAATTCTGGAAATAGTCCGACACTGTCACCCACAAATGTTTGGCGTCGAATATCACCTGATCATGCACTTTCTGGTCAACGCAGCCCTGGTGCTGTCAACTACAAAGGTTTGTAATTTGCCTAATTTCGTATTTTAGCACTTACAAAACAATTTCCTATATAATTTATTATTAATGTTAAACCTTTGTAAGAATAATAATTTATTTTTCACATTTTTGTTGGTATATACTAACTAAATGTATATTTAAATGTTTAACAAAAATTATCAATTCAATTAAATTATAGGTAAAGGAAGGTTTGGTGCAAGTGTAATCAGGCGCACAGCATCCCTTGATACTCTCTATCACAAAGGACAATGGTCTAGAGACTATTATCTGCATGCTGGTCAACTACAAGTTGATAAATCAACTCAAGTAAGACTACAAAATAATAATTTACGAATAATTTCGCTTTTACATGTTTGTGTTACCTGTTACTGAAACAAAAGGCAGTTGTTTACCTGTTGGTCTACTACAGTAAACTTGTGTTTATGATTGTATTGACCTCTTTGGTTCAACTGTGTTTATAATCAAGCACATTTATTTTGCAGACTTTTAGTTGTTACAAAGTTAGATAGATATTCCAATAAGCTTTTTATTGCTCATAATGTTTGCCAATACAAATTTTTCATTCCAATCATAATTTATTTCTGTACAAGCTTTTTCTTGCAAACTTTTCCATGCATAATTTAAAAAAAAAATCTTAGTAAGTAGCCTATATTTTCTTCCAGACTATGTTCTACATTTGTGCCAAATTTTATTGAAATCCATTAAGCTGTTTTGGAGATATGTAGTAACAAATATCCATCCATCCAACTTTTGCATTCATTAATATTAGTATGATTTCACAGTATAAACTTAATAATTAGGTATTTTAGTCACTACATAATTTTTTGTGTTCTCAATTGGTGTAGACCGATGAAGGTGGTGGAGCATCTGGCCGTTCATCACGGGGTTCGGAGGATGATAAACTGGATCGCTTTCTGCGCAGTCGTCTCCAGAGACCTCACAAGACTTCTGCATCTGGAGACTTCTCTGGAAACACAATGAGCCCCGGATTTTGTAAGTGGAAAGATTGTTAAAGCAAACAAGTACAGCACAGATAAAGTACCCTATAAAATGCCCAACTATAACAGGTACCTCTGTCAAAGTCCCATCAAATACACCTACAAACAGACAGACAGATGTCCATATCATTCATGCCTTAACTGTTTGACTAATAGAGTAAATAACAATTAATTTCAATATTGGACAGTTGGGTTTTTTTTTTCTAATTTATATATGTGTTTTGATTTACCCTTTGTGTTATGGTTTCTTTGTCTTTTAGGCTAATGTAAATAACATAAAGCAAGAACTTTGTTTTAAGAGTTGTTCTGTAGATAATAAGAGAGATTATTGTACAATTTGTACAGGGTCTCGGTTTGGAACTGGTGGTGTACCGCTTAGGGCAGCTCGTTCATCAGTTGAGGGATTAAATCAAGAGATTGAACGGATTGTTCTATGCCCGGCCAGCGGCACTCAGACTCCACATCTTGATCGGCTACGAGATAAGGCAAGCTTTTTCTAAATATATCTTTGTGAATATTTTCCTTTGTGTAATTCCTAAATTAGATAAACTTTTTTTGTATATTCAAATGTTTTGGAATGATTTATATTTACAATTGAAAGTTTCACACATATGACTATGTCAAAGTATATTTGTAAACTTGGTAATAATTTACGTTTTTGATAGATCTATCTGTTCTAAGTTGTGTACCAAAATGTGAAATGTAACATTTGTATTGTGCCAGGTGACACCGGAGGGCCATCGAGCCCCACTCGCGGAATTACTACGACGCTCCGTTAATACACAGACCCCACATGATCTCTGTCACACGACACATTCCTCAGGTGAATATATATACTTATAACTTATAATGTACCCTGTTATCCATTTCTATTATCTACTATTACTAAACTGTTTTTTCGATATACTGATTTTATTAGCATCTTTAATTCTTCTGACCCATGATCTTTTTCTTATGTATTGAAATTTTGATGTCCAAATTTGTTTATCAACTATTGCATATATAATCTTGATAAAAATCAAAGAGCTATGTTTGTCTTTAATGTAAAAATGCTAAGAATAACACAGGTGTATGCTTAATGTTCTAAAAATAAAAGCTTTAATTGTTTGTTTCGGATTATTTGTCATTATAATATTTACTCAAGTGATGCTGAGTTGTATTGCTAATTTGTTTTTTTTTTTTAAAAAAAGAAGCCAAGACCTACAATTTTTTTTCTGAAGTTGTGGTCTACTTTGTTTATTTTGTTATGGACAATTTAACAGTTTAATCTGTTACAAATAGTGAGAAATAATTCAGTTTTAAGTTAAATTTTATAAACAATGAAACATTTAATTTTAGTGAAATCATTAATGGAATATGGCTGTTAGTATATGTCGTATAAATGTTTTAGAGATGTAGTTGATAGAAAAATGTGCTTTTATGTCAAATACGTTAAGTAACAAAATGGCTTGTGGGCATAGATCCTCCATCGCGAGGGTCACTCTCCAGTGCGGGCTCCGCGGAGCTACTGGCAGCAGGTCTATAAAGAAACTTACTGCTTAATGATAACCCCTTGCAACTCAGACTAGACTTACATGCACCATACACCTTTATTATTACATACCCGCATGTCCATACATTTTATTTGCTTTTTTCTCCGACTGACAAAGTAATTTTATTTCTCAACTATATACTTACATTCATTGTGACATCTGAAAGTTGAAAGGACTAAAGATGTTGTTTGATTTATATTATTCTTTGGAGTGTCATAGTGTCAGTCGGTTTTTTATGGATTATTGCTTGTTATTAGATAATGAGTATGAATTATCTGTCAATGATAGTTCTCTGGCCTGTAGAATTTAAGTGAAAAAATATCAAAATTGTGATTTTAGTATAACAATACCAATTGGCAACTGTCTTGAAGTAATTAACTCAAGCCAGAGGAATATGTTTAGTGTTATTTCCATTACATCATTCATTTGCTTTTTGAAGTGAATAATTTGGTTTTCTGTTTGTTTTTTTAATACAAGGTGTATTAACTTTTTTATTTTAATAATGTTTCGTGTTGTTCTTCCAGGTGGCAGTGTTTGCTCATCTCCTGATCTTGATGGATCCAAGCTCGGTACTTCTCCGCAGATTAATCGTTTCTTGGCTCGTGAACCTCCCGATGGTTGTGAGAAGGTATTTATTTTTAATTTAGATATATCTTTTGGATTATATTAATTAATATCCTGATAAATATCAGTAAGATTAGGTTTTTTTGTATATGATAAGATGTGTGAAGAATTTATAATTTGTGTAAAGTAAGTTTTACGATTAATAAAAATTTTGTAAGGATGAATGGATTAGAAGGTATATCCGGAATGGTTCAAAGGATCTCGATGATATTTGGCATAGATTTAGACTTGTTCTGGAAGAACACACAGACTACTAAGTGTTTTTTTAATACCACGCGACCAAAAACTGGTATGTAGTTGTGACTTCTTTCAATCTTCAGGTGAATCTGAAGGCTGGCGAGGGCGCGTACACGGAGGCGATGATGATGAAGCCGAGTGTGGCGGGCTTCACGCTGCGACCATCACTCGGCTCCGCCTTCCAGCCGCTGCAGCCCGCCCCAACCACGCCCCCCTCTCCGCCCCCCACCTCCTCCTCACCCACACACTGACTCCACACGCACACGCACACAGGTATTCTTAATCTGGATGAAATGCTAATATACCCTACATATGTGAGAGATAACCTCAAAAACTGATGCCAAAAGCCCCTAACAAACAGTCTGCTGATTTAAAACAACCTCAAAACGATATATGAAATGTTTCTGTTTGGAAAATAATGTATTTAGAAGTTCTTAATTATTTAAAAGGGCTCTTATTCAATTTGAACTCGTGAGTTCTGTGAAAAAGATTCAAATAAGATAAAAAGCAGTCTTATTAGCATTTTAATCAGATTATACAGTTTGGAGTATACGTTGATGTGACACTACATGTAACAGTGTTGCCTTTTAAATAATAAAATATTCATTTGACTGGCAACACTGTCAATATTTTGTAGTGAACATCTTAATCTTGATACTTTGACTTTGTAATTTTTTTAAATGAAATGTTACTATATCGATATGAGTATAATTTTATAATTGATGATCGAAATAATGTTTTTACAATCTTGTGTGCGGATTTGATCAAGATTAGGATGTCATTGCGATAAAAATTCGACTCGGTGTGTCAATTTTCCTTATTTCTATTGAGTAGTTTAATTTTATTTTTAATAATAAATAATTATACGGTGGATTAAAAAATATATGTAATGAACAAAACAGACAAGAATTAGGCATATCAAATATCTTACAATTTTTAGAAATGACTTTAATTCTTCAAAACATGTATAATTTGTAAAATACCCGCCAAGATTTAACTCTGAAGTTAGTAACGAATCTGCAGCAATTTGAAATTCCGTCTCTCTCACACCTATAGTGTAAGAGTATGTTTGTCTCGGTCTTTGTCAACGCGTGAAATATATTTTAACGGTGAACCTTCTTCCAAAACCTGCGTTAAAAAAATATTGTCTTTTTCATTCTCTTAGAAGTAAAAAGAGATAATATTGGTTTATATTGTTTGACTGTTGAAATTCACAATAACCTAACTTTAGAGATAACATCTGTGGCAGGTATTATAAATAGGTGTGAATTACAAATACGCTTATGCTTTTTTTATTTGATTGTTAAGGATCAAACTATATAAAAAAATTTGGTACATACTCAATAGAAGTAACGGAATACAATACAATATCTGACAATTGCAGTGCTAATGTTTTATATACATCCACATCAAAGTCTGATTAGAATTTTCTAAAGTAAATGTATAGTATTTTTATGGCTTGTGCATTTAAAATTGTGAAGTTATTTTATTAAAAAAAAAATTAGTACTGAAGCGATAAATAATTCTGCTTGTTATAAAAAATGTAGGACAATTTTTAAAATTGCGCATTCATACGTCATTTTTTTATACTTTTTTTTTACTAACTAAATAGTTTATTGTAAAAAACATCATTAAGCAAAATTTTAATCTGTTAATTTTGATTGCAAATGAGAGGTGCAAAGAAATAATACTGTGCACTCTTTCTATTTCGTTCTTTTCCCACAAAATTCAATACGTCTCTTTCAAAGAACTGAAACAGATCAAATCTGTAACAATTAATTTAAGATTACCAACTTTAAAATCGAAAATATTGACAAACAAAACTCGAAAGATTGTGTTAACATTTGACATTAGAAGTAATATAGTCAAATTCAATAGATATGAAAAATTATAACAAACCTATCGTAACAAATTAACTTTTATAATAATGCAATCATCATCAGCTCACTATACGTCCTCACTGAGCTCGGAGCCTACCCCAAGTTAGGGGTAATTAGGCCAGAGACAACCATGCTGGCCCAATGAAATCACAAATCTTTGTATCATAAATTTAAACACTGATATGTTCTATAATACAATCCATAGACAATAAATGAAATTGTCAGTCAATGAAATGTGTAAATAATTTCTCATTTCAATTGAATTAGTCTATACATATTAATAATTACGTAATTTTGATGACGTCATCAAAGAAATCAAATGAGACATAGTAGTTTACCTTCGTCGCTTGTAGAAAGCGCCAGAGAGATCAGTGGATGAGACATTCCGTACAAGTATTATAATTTTCGGATATGTTGGCGGTTGTTAAGTTCGTGCGAGTTGTTGCGCAGAACATAATGTTAGGTGTAGCGGGATGTCGGGGGGAGGGTACTGCGCAACTCGTACTTGACCTTGAGCCGACAAGATATTTGTAAAAGATATATCGTACGATTTATATATTTTAATATCTTATCATTAGCACTGCAAAATAATTATTTCATAAATTGAAATTAAATTATACTTGATGTATATAAGTGTTAGTACGTTAAAAATGGATGTTATATATTTGCCATCTTTAATTAGTAGTGACAATAATAATCTTAATAAGTTTTAATTTCCATCTAATCTTTGGTGTGTGGAATTGTGAGAGTCGTGTATGAGGCATGGGTATCGTCTGACGATATCCATTGCTAACATAACCCACAACATGCCGATCATGGTCACAATTTATTTTTATAATTTGACATATATAAAACCAAAGCAATCTTTATTTTACAGCATTAGTTTATCCAAAATCTGTTTGGTTGATATCATATTTCTGATGTATATTTTTGTTTTTTTATAAAATTTCAATTTATCTCTATCGAGATTATTTTTCTAGACGTCTATTTTTTTTTCATTGGTTACTCATATCGTTCGAAGGGAATGTCAGGTGACGGAATATTGATTTGATCTCATATAATTTTTAAATATGTACATAATCTCATATTTACTGCGGAAGCTAATTCTCTCTCTAGGTTTTCATTATACTCTTGACGAATGATTTGACGTTTACGTAACCATTGATTATATAGAAAAAAAAAATATTGGACCAAAATTTTTAAGGGTCGAAGTATTAAAATGTGACTATACGATTGTTAGGCTGATTTTGTAATTGGAAATAGCTTTAAATACGCGGGGACACGGAGGAAAGCGTTAAGAGGATAGACTGATTTTTTTAAAACCATACTCATACTTTCGATACAGGTGACTTGACAAATATTGAATTTTTTAATGTAATACCACTAATGTACGGCCGCTGTATGTTTTTTATCGTATGAAATCGTTAGTACAAACATACCATATTAAAAGATATTTCCAGATACTTGTTATAACTACTCTTTATATCGAAAGGAAGTATTATTTGAAATGATGTCGTGTACAAAATAATTATTTTTAAAAGATATCGAAAGCTTACCGTTTGGGATGTTTGCTGTAGAGCCGTGGTCTGTGCCGGCACGACACGTCACGTCAAGTATCTGTATCGGGTATAACGGACGCACACGGTCTTTGACGTATAGTGACCGGCGACTACGGCTACCGGAGGAAAGTAATTGACGGATGACAAAATGAAATTCAAATTCATCGTTGGTTTCTAAGACCAGATCCCTATATAAAAAATATCATCATCACTTTCATTACTTTTGACAAAACAGGGCATTTGGTCTCAGAAAGCAATGATAAGTGACACAAGGTACAAGGTCACCTCACGCTCTGACCGATTGTAGTCGGTCAAAATGACAAATCAATATTGAAATAGATTCGCCGGGAACTATATAATATCGTTTGTTTAGGGAAAGAATGGACCATGCCAATTGGATCTCTCATTTTGGCCAAAATGCATTTTTATCATCGAGACTGATAATGTAGAAAGTTGAAAACGTAGTTAGATCTGCTTTATTATTTTGTAACGTTTTGTAAAAAAATTCGACGGCAAATATATATTTTTGACGGCTCACCTTTGGAGTATAGAGTATTTTGAATCTTAACATTGCTCAAAACAAAATTATATCAAGAGCCATACTTATTATAAACCAATGCCGAATTTGATAAATGTAGACATTGTGATTGTAAATCTTTCAAGTTGCTGCTATATGTATATATATTCATATTATATATATGTATATGTACCTATTACTTATTTATTCAATAAATGAATGTGATATAAGTGAAACATTTGTATGCGGTAGAGATCGTTGCTTTACAACTTCGGTACAGGAGTCAACTCCACAGAGTATATATAAAAAGTGAACTAGCACAGCATAGGTACTCAATCTCTCTATTTTCAGTCATGATATAAAAAATAAATACTATAACCGTACCTAACAGTATACTTATTAATTGTAAATTGTAATTGTTTGTAAACCAATCTTTACTTCTTTTATTGAGTGATCTATCAACATTGCTACAGAACCGATTCTTTACCAGAATAAAACATTATCCAAATGTTAAGTGAACGCAATCGCTCTACTAAACAAATTAAGTCATAAAACTTTTTAAGAAAGATTGTGACGCACACTGATAAAGATCATTCCTCGTGAAAGTAGAACTTAGCAAGTATGTCTGTTCCTTCTTGTATATACTCCTCAGATAATGAAGTTGGCGGTATATTAAAGAGCTGTCAGGCGTCTGCCTGCGACTGTACCGATAACGATAGTTGTAAAGCGTGCTGGTGCTGATGAGCGAGGAATGTCGCCGGTTTTTTGCACGCGAGGAAGTTTTATGTATGCTAATTATACCGAATTTATTTTTGGACTCCGTAAACTTGAAAAATAACAAAACAGTGCTTAGGAAGACACGTATTAATGTACAAATGATTTAGTACAGTTTGTCAACGGAAACTATATTAGTGTTACTATACCAGTTACGTCATGATTTCATTCACACATTCATCAGTAGGATATGTTAATGTACGCTGCGCAAAAATCGAAAAACAATTAAATATGGAATATTAACCGAGCCAGTATTCAGTAAAATCCGGATTTCTGTGTAGTATTTTCTCAGATAAGTGCAATATCTAGCTGTAACTATGAAGTATTGTAGGGAACCGTGTACATCGTCACCCTCGACTGTTTACTTTGCCCCTCTCGTCTCGTCTCATTGTTTTGTTGCGCGCGCGGTTGCACTCGCGCAGCTTGTCGTCTGCTTTAGTGGCGCCTGTAGTCTCCCCACACGATCCAAAACAACTACTATGCTTTACTAAACTAACGTAATACATACAATACTTAGATTTACGTCACAGGTCCAGGTTGTAATTTAGGATTTATCTTTCCGAATGTCGTTACCTAATTTAAGGTTTAGTAAGTTTTAGGCGACCTGAAAATATGTTAGATGTTAATAAATGTGTGCTATAAAACGGTCCCCTTACTGACTTATTGGTTTATTAGAGCCACGCGATGTGCACGAGGCCCGGGCGCAGGCGGCCAGCCCGCGCCGCCGCCGCCAACGCCCGGCCTTGACTTTTTAAAGTACATATTTTTGTATGTTCAGGGTAGGTTGCGAAATGTACCATAAGAGTAACTTTGCTAGTACCTTAGATTTTATAGTTCTTTTATAGATGGTTAACAAGTTTGCTTTTAGATGAATAAGTTTGTAAGTTTTATTACTACGATATTAGATTAAAATACTAACATTTAAACTAAACCAAAAGTGCCCATTGAGATAAGTTTATAAATCCAGCGAGTCTTTTGTTAGGCATTTTGTTAATAAATAATGTTTAGGCGACAAAATTAGAAAATAAGGAAATTATCGAAGGATTGTTGAGTTTAAGTTATCTAAAAATTGTTGAGGTTTATTGATAAAAAAAATTCAATTAGTTTTTTTACATGCGGTGTCCAACAAAAGGCTCGCTCAGTTAGAGGCATTAATTAACATCAAATAATAATAGTATCGATTGTAAGTAATAATAAGAATGGTTTTATTATAGTTTTGTTTCAGAGAAGAAATTCTAATTACTATTTTTGTTTCCAATATTTTATCACTTTTACCTGTTTTCATTGTAATGTATCTTGCTGTATTGCAGACATATCCAATATACAGACTGATTTAACATTTCTAATCTTTTATTTTACCCAACTCCCTTCATTTATAATTACTTCAAAGTGTACAATTTTTATTGCAAAATTACTTCATCTAAATGATCTCGGGAGTACATACATATACTAGTATTTTTTGTGTTTACGAAATTATGTGAACTACAACACAATGAAGGTACCATTGTTATGAACTGGTATCCAAACAAATATTGATACACAAGTGGTATGATTATTGTACTCTGCAGAGTAGGTGTCCTTTCATGATAGTGTCAATTGGGACAATGGTAACAGGAACTTTTTTAAATAGGCAACAAGACAAGTAACTCATCTCTGTGATATACTTCTATATAGACTTAGGCTGATCACTTTGATTCATTTTAAGACATCTAATGCAAAATAATAAAACACAGATTTTAAAATTTAATCTTATAAAGTCTATATATTTGTATGGAATTAATATTGTATACTTCTTTTGGTTTGAATGTCATCAAGTAAAATCCGTAACTCTTCATCTTCAAATCTACCTTCCAGTGATGGAATTAAAGCCTTTGCTTCCTCCGGTGTTTCTGGACATAAGTTTGCTAAACTCGCTACTTCAAATTTGTGCAATTTCTTGGACTGTAAGAGACTGAAAGGTAAAGAAATATTGTTGTTATTAGATTATTTTGAATAATTTATTAAGTACTAGCTCTAGCCTGCAACTCAATACACAAAGAATAAAAAAAATGGGATAAAAAGTATCCTTTGTCTGTCTCCTTGTTCTAAGCTACAAATTAGTTCAAAAGTTTTTAAGTTATGAATAGTGTAACTAACACAACTTTCTTTTATACATTTATGTTCTTTCAAGTATATTTATTCACTACCCATTTTGGAGTAAGGAAATGTTATTAGAACAAAAACTTGTCACCAACATACACATCACAGTTACTGTTGTGTACACAAGTTACTGCACTTATTCATTGCAAAGTAGGAAGCCAAATTATTTCTTTGACTTTGTTCTAATCAGACTTAAAAATATATAAAAATATACTAAATGGTAAAAGGGAAAATTAATTTACTTTCTAACAGCAGCTATTGTTTCCTTATTTTTAAATTTTTTAAACATATTGGTGTATGTTAATGTCTTCATAAACACTTCTGAAAATTCCTGTTCCTCTTCTGCTGACTCATTTTGTGCCTTCCTATGTTCTAGCAACATGTCCACTTCAGATATAAGTAAAGTTTCTGCATTTTCAAATTCTAAAACAAATAATAGGATTTAATTTGAGCCTCTTAATTGAAGGAAATTTTACAATGCAAAAAATATGAATACATACCTTTTGGAAACTGCAAATCGGCTGCATCTTCTTCCACAACATCTTGTATAGGGCACGACATTTTCTTTTGCAACTCTAGTTATTCTAATTTTTAAATTAACGCAATCTTGGTGAGTACAACGAATGCTCGAAATGAACTATCAAACTACGATCCTTGTTTCACGTATACATTAAAGTTCATGTAAAGTGATGTGAATATTACAAATTATTAAACAAAATAACCCAGAAAAATACAAATAGCGTTTAGTTGGAAACTTGTGTTTTTGACTTTGACGTGTTTTGTTTCGACAGTTTGACATTTGAGTTTGAAAGCTTTTTTTATCAAACCTTGTTCATAAACTAAGTTAAAGAAAAAATAAATAAAACAAAGCGCTAAATTTCATATTACAGAATTTAGTTTTATTTGGGTATTTTTTACATTCTTTACATTATTATCTGAGTATCTAAAACAGTTTGTTGTCAAGATGTTGAAGATGGTGTGAAGTTGTCAATATGACAATGTCATTGTCATGTTTAAAAGATATTTTTACAAAATAATCCATAATCTAAGAATAAGAACATATTGGTAGAACTATAATGTTTCTCATTTAGGATGAAAATAACTTTAATCACTTTTCGCTATCGCAATTAATTAAATAAGTAATAAAAGTTTGATTAAATAAGATCAAAATGTCTAAAACACCTACCAAAAACTCTGAGTCGGTGTTTTTTGGCCCGAAAGGTCTTTTAATTTAACTTAATTTGTTTTATCCTGATGGACCATATACGCTTTCCATTGTTAATAATTTCTATTTATCATTTCAGAACTGTTAACGCCAAATAAAGATCCGACGGGAATAGTAAAAACTGTTTTTACGCAAATATCTAACATACATAGGCTTTTAAATCAATGGTTTAGAGTTATTGAGAAAGGGACGGAATTCGTAAGATTAATATGTGCATTAAAATTACATGAGTATCGAGCGGACTATTACCCACAACAATTAAAAAGATTAATGGAGGATCTTTTAGAAGCCAAAAATGTATTAAAGGACATAGTTGAAAGTAAGTCTTTCTGCATGTGAAAAATTTTAAAAGATCAAAAAAGAATTATTCTTGCTACTAAGAATTTGTGTTGTCTTTAATGGCTTGAGTTCAGGGTACTTAAAATAGTAAACAGAAACTCGGTGGAGTAGTTTTTCAAATTAAATTCATTGTTTTTTTTTTAAACAAACATCTCTAATGTCTTTACAATATAAAAATGTGTACTTAATTTTTTATAGTAGAAAATGGAAAATCACATTCCTGTCTTCTATTTTTGTTTAGCAGTCAATGCAACATATTAATATTGTTTTCCAGGTGTTGATATCATCAATAAGCAAGTTCAAGTATTACCAAAACTGCATTCAACAGGTTTGCCAGTAATGAACACATGGCTAGCTCCACACTTTGCATCTCAAGTGTTAACTATGTACACATCATTGTGTAAGGAATTTAAACTGAAAGAAGTTGTAACAGGTAATTAGAAAGATAAATGTTAATTCAATTTTGATAAGTGTTTTTATAGGAATCAGATATGTATTTGTGAAGCTTAAGATGCCAACATTATGAGATTATATACAGTAGAGGTTTTATTAAAAAATGTATAATACCATATATTAATAGAATCGGTGCATAGTAAAAATAATGTAAGGCGGCATGTTTTTCATACACAATAAGAGAAATTGAGATAGACTTATTTAAAAGAACTTAAAAAGCATTTTTAAGCATCAGCAAGGATTCTTTAAAATTATATAAAATTTGGTAAGAGAGAGTTTTCTTAAAAGAGTATGGCTTAATGCCATAGAATTAAGCAAGTATTAGTATACTTAGTACATTTATTTATACACTAACTTTTGCCTGCGACTTTGTTCCGAAGATCAGTTCAGCTATTCCGAAGTTACTTTCAAACATCCATCTAAACTTTCGCATTTATAATTAGTACAAATTTAGTAAGACTATAAAAGAATTTCATCATCTCACTGTCCTCATCTACTTCTATCACAGTCAGTAGTCACTTAATCATGTCACCTATAGATACATTACCTATAGATTGCGTCACATATAAGTTTGATGTCTAATCAAGAGGCTATTTTCGAAATGTCATTTTGTATTGTATCTATAATGTCACCTCTCACTCTATTAATAATCTCCTATTGCAGAAAACATTGCACACTGCAGAGATGAGAAATTAATTGAAGTGTATGCCAGCGCATGGGAATATACGATGTATATAAATATGGAATCTGTCGCTTATATGTTTGCTGAAATTGGTTTGAGTAGTATTAAAAAAGATGTTAAGTAATCAATTTTGTTTATTTTCTACTAGCTGTCGCCCGCCCGGAAAAAAAAAACAATGTGTTATTCCAGACTATCGTCTACATCTATGCCGAATTTCATTGAGATCCATTAAGCCTTTCTAAAGATACCTTCAAACAAACATCCATACACCCATCCATCCATCCATCCATCCAAACATTCGCATTTATAATAATAGTAAGATATACCCTTGTAATTGTAAACTATGTGGGTAGTTTTAAATAAATGAATTAATATAAAAAAAATTAACTATAGACAGGTAGACATTAAGATAATTAAAAACAATAAATCATTTTTTTAAATAACTAATTAAATCTCTAATGAGTTCACCTTCATGTTTCTTTTGAAAAGACATCTAACTATAAATTACATATATGCTAGGAACTCTAAAGATAGTGTGTCAAGATAGAATGAAATTGTATTTTGGGATGTTGCCGTTGTATAATAAGCCCAATGGTCTATTTTTTCCATGGCCCAACGGGAAATACCCTATTTTCGTATTCGTACCCTTTTTTGTATGCATCGCATTGATTACGACATTTCGGTCACAGTTTACTAAGCTTGTATCAAAATTCTAACAATCTATACTAGTATTATCATAAGGAAAGATTTTATTTGTTTGTTTGCATTGAATAGGCTCCGAAATTAATAAATCGATTTGAAAAATTCACCGTTGGGAAGTTACAATATTTCCTGACATAGTTTAATATTTATCACTAGATTTTTTTAAATTCTGCGCGGATGAAGTCGCCGGCAACTGCTGTGTTACATAAATTATGTGTATGCCTATATTTATCTAATCCATTAATAAGATATTGAGAATTGCGCAAATGTGGAACGGGTTAAGTACGTAAGCATGTTCGAGGGCCGCGAACTGTCAGACCGCTCCTGTCGTTTATTGTTAAAAGTACTTTTTTGTTTCCACTCTTGCTTATATCTCTTGTCCGAGACCAAACTAAATATTAGCAAAAATAAATTCTATAAACAAATCTGATTACTGTCGCTTTAAGCTTTTTTAAAAAGTAGTTATTCGATTTCTCGTACAACTTTCAGATCAAGATTTATTCGCATCAAATTGACTTCATAAGTTATGTAACGTAACACCTAAATGGTATGAAATAATATGCAACGAAATATATTAATTTGTTTTCTAGAAAAATAAAACTTGTTTCCAACCAAAATGTTCCTCTTGACCTTTACATGTTTTCGTTTCTATTTTTGAAAACAATTTACGTTTTGTGAAGTCTCCATGGCAACTACAAAGCAAAACAACATAATTGTACGCGGTGTTTTTTAAGTGGTTCCACACGAATGGAATTGACGATAATAGTTCATATTAACATCATATCTGTAACGTGTATTTTGAATATAATTAGTTGTAATATACTTTTTTTTTGTTAAAAGTTGTTAAAACAATGACAATACTCTTAACAACTTCCAATTAACAATTTACACGTTTCCTTCCATTTTTATAGCGTTTTGTACCAAAAATTTACGTTTATTTTTCCTTCTTTACAATATGTAATCGAAAAATAAATAAATGCTTTAAACACTGGCTATAACTATGTATAACATGTTCTCTACAAATATCTAAACATGGAAGTGAATGTTGGTGATGTTATTGAAAATAAATTTACTAAAGTAGATTTGCGAAGGGCTCCAGACTCCGGAGGCGAAACGATCGCTTTACTGAAAATTGACCCAAATTCAATGTAGAATTAGGAAGGAGCGTCGTGCGATGGCGGCCTTCATAATTTCACACCCAATTAACTTTTACACCTCAAATATAGGATTGGTTATGTTGACGGTAAAATTACATAGTATTATATTCCTAATTTAGGTACGAAAGTAGTCTGCAAATGGTAACTATTATCTCTTATATAAAAATTATAATTCCTGTAAAACTAGCTGTTGCCCGCGACTCTAGTCGCGCGAAATTAAAAAATAAACTTAATTAGTAGCCTATGTATTCTTCCATGCCATGTTCTACATCTTTGCCAAATTTTAGCGAGATTCATGAAGCCGTTCTAAAGATACCTTATACCTAAATAAATAAATAAATACCTTGTAACAAACATCCATACATCCATCTAAACATTCGCATTTATAATATTAGTAAGATAAATACAGTATAATATTAATATTCATACACATATGACATTATGAAATCGTTACGTGGAATTTGATATTCGTGACAAATTGTTTGGTCGTAGACGCAATTGGATCTCAGTAATATATCATCGTCGACGCATTATATTCATTTTACGGCATTATACTTTTGTGTTATTTATATCTAAATAGGTGTCGCCCGTGATTTCGTCCTCACGGGATTAAAAACTTAATCAGTAGCCATGGCTTCCGGACTATGTTCTATATCTGTGCCAAATTTCATCAAGATCCATTGAACCTTTACGGAGATACCTTCTAACAAACATCCATACATCTAAACATTCGCAGTTATAATATTACTAAGATGTCTGGCGATAAATATATAGAGAATGTCATATTGGATAGGTATTCAGATTATTTTTTAGGATTATTTATTTTCTGTAATAGTGACAAGAAAGATGTAATTTTTCCACAGATACGTAATGCAAGTAAATTTTTCAGTAATTAGGTCCATTAACGCAAAAAACCTTTCTTATTTGTATACTTTAAACATAAAAGTAAGTAAAGCAAACAAAATTAAAGATAATTCTTGTAAATAAAAAGTCGTGATTTAAAATATGACGTCAATTCTTAACCTCTAGGTACATGTTAACTATTGCATCACGTTAAAACGTTATTGATTTGGCACGCGGTATAGTTAAACCTGCATTATACTAAGAAACACAACCATCTGACGAAAAGAGTTATATTGCTTATGGGATCTCTTAAGAGAAGTAACTATTTTCGTCGAATGGGTGTTTTTCTTTTTAAAATTCAAGTACATCATATACGGTAGCATTTTGCGTACTGAGGGAATTATTGTTTGCTTTCGTCGCGTCTGCGAGGACGTAGATAGCTCCATTGTTTCATAGTTAAGTCAACATTCTCGACTGGAAAAGTAGAATCCATGGAGAATTATTGCTAATACATATTTTTTAATTTTAATGGCATTTATCTGTCTGAAAGCAATAGATACAGTATGCACTAATAGTTGGAATGTATTTGGATAATTTAATAAACCAAGTATATTTTTATTTGTTAAATTTTTAAAGAATTCCCATTGCCTAGTATTTTAACTAAGTTCATATTTATCTTTTAATTCCTTATAAAATTTAATTCGATTAATCTAATATTCATCAGTAAATAATATAATAATAGTGAATAATCTAAGCTAAGCTCACTACGCGATTCTATAGTTTTCTTTGTTCCGCCGTCTAACGCAACCTATAATTTCGGTTAGCACTCAGTTTACATCATTTGCGAAGTAGTAACGATACGAAATACATTGAGTGGGCTTTCTTCGACAGCAAAAGTGCAAATTGGTATATCTCATTGCAGCAGAGATGTAGCCGAATAACTTGCAGCCGACTAGTGCGGTAGTCAATGTAATCGTAATTTATAAGAATTTCCTTGTTATTTTGTAGTATAGTAATTGAGTAGCTTTTAGTCAAAATCTATGTAGAAAAGTTACACCTTAAAAATCGCCTTGTACACTTAAATTTTTGCGCAAATTCAGCATCGTAACGGTTTGAGAAATGGGTCACCTCTTGAGAAGCGCTTACATCCTCGGTGTTGGCAAGGATGATGAAGGTAAGAAATGTTTCATTAATTTTTGTCTTTCATGCATTCTGTCAACATTTTTGCTATGTCATTAATTACGATTTTCAATCTTTAATGTGCATGTGCTTATTTAATTAAGAGATATATTTTTAAGTATACCATTTTTATAGTTTCTTATGTGTGACTAACTTGCTTGTCATGAAAAGAAAATCAACTGGGAATCGAATAAATAATCTACGTCATGGAAAGACCATGTAACATCTAACTGCTTCGCTCACAGTACTTTAATTTTTATATAAATCTTAGCTTAGTGCAGATTTCACATACAAAATTTACACTAAATCTCTTCCTTAGTAACCAATAGCAATCTCTGAGTACGGCAGTAAGACATTGTCGAATACAGTTACTTTACACAACATATAATAACGTTCATGGAGTGTTTAGAAGTTCAACAATTCAAAGAGGCGAAGAGTATGTTCGTTATATTATCAAATATAAACGCAGGAACTCAAATCGAGAATCATATATCTCAATGGGACAAAGTCCTTTACCTCAATCATTATATTATATTACTTTAGACAGCTAATTTTAGAAGGTTTGGTATATTATTCACATAAGGATTTCACTGTTTTAATTATTCATTTATAAAAAGTAGCCTATGCACGGCGACCCGCGCGGGTTAAAGAAAATGTGTTTTTCTACCTATGTGTTCTTCCGCGAGATCCGTTGAGCCGTTCTAGAGATACGTAGGAAAAAGCATCCAAACATTCGCATCGCATATTAGCAAGATTAAGTTATGGAAAAATTTCGCCATGTTTCTACTCTAAAATTGGTTATGCATGGACGTGATACAGAAAATAATATTTAATAGCACCCGAAACCGACGAGTACGAATGCGTAGATGTATGTATGAATGTGGATGGAGAGAGAGTGGTAATTGAAATGCTTCTCTGTGTCATCTCTGTCTACCCGTTTGAGTTGCGGGCGTGAGTATTGTTGTTGTTTGTTAATGTAGATAATTGCGAAGATGTGTTCAGAAATTGTTATTTTATCTTATGCAAACAAATTCTATTATTGAGTTTACGTTGTAGATAGCAATTAGTGTTATCTCCAAGGTGCTTTAGCGTACAGGTAATGTTAGTAATGTTATTTTAATTAATGTGATTAATAAGAATTCTCTCGACATTTTTATTGGTTACTTGATGATGATGATCATAATTTATTGTTTTAGTAAAGATTTTAATCGTCGTTCCTTGTGCGCACTGCAAAGGAATGGAATAAGTTGCCGGCGTCAGTTTTTCCGACCAAGTACGAAGTCAAGAGTAGAGTGAATAGGCATTTACAAAGCTAGTCCGTACCATCTTTTTCGATATAAAAAAATAGTAGTTGTACCTTAGTACCCTATAGTACCGCCAGCCGGAAAGAGAACCAAAACCGAATCCTGTTACTCTGTTCGCTTGAATTTTATTAATATTTTTAAATGTAAAATAGACATATACAGTTGAACCTGGCTGGTGCCACCAGCGCAGTTCGCCCAGGCACCCCTTGCACTCCGGATTAATACGGCCAAAATTAATATTGATAAATCATTCCGTTACTATGCTCTTTATATTTTTATTTTACAAAGTTAGTTGGGCTTCGATTCGCAAAGAGGTTTTTTTTAGTAAAAGGCGGAGAACTCTCAAACTTTTAAATTAGCGTTCGTTAGCACACACGTACAGTAAAATATGATCTCAAATAAAAATTGAACTTGGAGTGAATTGTAGGGTTAAGAAATTTGTGTTTATCTTTTGTACGTATTATTACAGACCACTTTTATTTTTAACGAATGGTATATACAATACATAAGTAACTACATGATAAATATTTGATTGTTTTCAGTTTACTAACATCATCCTTGTCTTGTGACGAAGTCATTTTGTTGGGGATGCAATGTGGTTCTTGAACTTTTTGAATAAAAATGCTTCTACAATGTGTAAGATGTATAATTTTCAATCACGTTTTTACAATGGTTGCAATAAGAAGGGAAAAAAAGTTGCAATTGCGTTACTTTAAAAATGTGCTAATGTCATCTGTCAGTTGTCGTATTATGTCATCTGTCAGTCACAAGTTTCGTTCAACATACCGCCCACCAAAAGGACAGATGGTCCTTTTCTAGCTGTCTAAGTTATACAAAACAAAATATGCAATCAACTAATAAATGAAAGAACGTTAATACAATTAAAAGATGTTAAAGAAAAAATAAATTAATAATTGATAGGCAATGGGCATAAATTGACTGCTGGTCTCTTGACGGTCGAACCATGAGATCCGCTGCTACTCCAAACACTGTAGACTCTGGTCAATCCGTCTTCTCCTGGATGTTTGGCTGTAATTCTACCAAGAGACCACTTCCCTGGCGGTAGAGTGAAATCTTTGATTAGTACAATGTCTCCAATCTTGAATTCTTTCTCTAGCTTCAGCCATTTGGGGCGTTGTTGTAGTCTTGACAGATATTCATTTTGCCAGCGCCGCCAAATATCTTGTACTAACTTCTGTGTGTGTTGCCAACGAGCTAAGGGTGAAATTTTGACGTCCTTGAGGTCTGGTGAAGGCACGACGATTGGAGCTTCACCTATTAAAAGGTGTCCAGGGGTAAGAGGAGTGAGATTATCTGGATCATTGTCATCTATTGGACATAACGGGCGTGAATTTAAGCAAGCTTCTACTTGGCATAAAACTGTTGTCATTTCTTCGTACGTAAGGTGAGTTGAAATTATTCTTTTTAAATGATATTTTATAGACTTGACACCAGCCTCCCACAATCCGCCAAAGTGAGGGCTGTGAGCTGGAATAAAATGCCATTGAGTGCCTTCTGTAGCTAGTTGTTGTGCGATATGACCAGAAAATTGTAGTTTAGCCTCATTCCAGGCATCGGCCAGTTGCTTATCTGCACCAACGAAGTTTCTTCCTTGGTCGCTCCATAAATGACTGCATTTGCCTCTTCGTGAGACGAAACGTCGAAAAGCACCTGTGAAGGCTTCGGAAGTGAGATCGCCCACTAATTCGATGTGGATAGCTTTGGTAGCTGTGCATATGAAAATTGCTATGTATGTTTTCGTCGTTCTGTTTCCTCGACCCTTGCACATCAGCGTTTGAAAAGGACCGGCAAAATCTACTCCTGAGTTCAGAAAAGGTCTGGATGGCAGCACTCTTTGCTTAGGTAAGTCTCCCATTAATTGCGTTCTTGATATTGCTTTTATTCTTGCACATATTAGACAACGGTGTACGTGTTGTTTAACTTGTGATTTTACTCTTAATATCCAGTATTTTGAACGTAAATAGCACAACATTAATTGTGCGCCGCCATGCAGCGTTTTGGCATGTGCATCTGCTATTAAATATTGAACAAGAAAGTTTGTGTTTCCAATAACTATAGGATGCTTTCTGTTTTGATCTAGGTCTGCGTGTCTGAGACGACCGCCCACCCTGAGAATATTTTCTTCGTCTAAGAAAGGGCTAAGTGACTTTAATTTACTTTTCTTGCTTACTTGCTTTTTATTCTTTAGCTTACTAATATCTGCGTGAAATTCTTCTTCTTGTGCTTTTCTAATACAAAATTTTAATGCTTCTTCTACCTCTTTTACTGTGATTTCTTTTGCGCTTGCTTTAATATGTTTTTTAAAATTTAAAAATCTTTTGCAATATACAATTGTATTGAGTAATTCACTTAAGTTATCAAAATTTTCTAATTGTGATATTAATGTTGTTTTACAGGTTCATCGGTAATCAGGTAAGTAATTTCAGGTTTGTTTTTATCCATTAATTTATTTTTCATTTCTAATTGTGTTGGTTCTATATCTTGTTTAATAATTTTAATATCCTTTTCAGATAACCAATTTGGACCATTCCACCACAAATCGCATGTCTTCAGAGCTGACAGCAGCATTCCTCGAGAAGCTGGATCTGCGGGATTGTCTTGTGATTGTACATGGTTCCAGTGGTTGTGGTTGATATTCTCTATGATTTCTATTACACGATTTGCTACAAAAGGTTTCCAGCGGTTGGGATCGCCAGAAAGCCAAGAAATGACAATTGACGAGTCTGTCCATGCATACATCTGTGAGGTAGGTATTCTTAGTGCTTCACCAATTTGCTTCATAAGTTTGGATAGTAGCAAGGCTCCACAAAGTTCTAAGCGAGGTAAGGAAATTGTTTTGAGTGGTGCTACTCGTGTCCTTGCAGCAATTAAGTTTGTTTCTATTCTGCCATTTGTTTCAGTTCTAATGTAAACTACTGCAGCATATGCATGTGTTGAAGCATCGCTGAATCCGTGTAATTGTATTTTATCTTTGTTAGTAGTGGTTGTTCCAATCCATCTTTTCACTTTAATATTTTGGACTGTGTCAAAATCAAATCTTAATTGTCGCCATTCTTGTTCTAGTTCTTCACTAACTGTTTCATCCCATGTTAGTTTCTGTAGCCATAGTGTTTGCATTAACATTTTTGCCAAAACAATACTTGGTGCAATCCAGCCAAGCGGATCGAAAAGTTTTTGTATGTCTGATAAGATGCTTCGTTTTGTAATAGACTTTCCGATTTGTGATAGGCTTAGTGAATATTCAAAGCTGTCTGTGTTTAGATTCCATGTTATACCTAATGCTTTTATTGTGCTGTCTAAATTCATATCAATTTTAACATTTGCAGATCTTTTGTTTTCTTCAATGGACTGTAAGAATTGAATGTTGTTGGATGACCATTTTCTTAGTTGGAAGCCTCCCTTTTCTAGAATAGTTGTAATTTCATGAGCTAAAGTTATTGCTTCTTCTGGTGTATCAGCACCTGAGAGAAGATCATCCATGTAGAAATCTTCTATAATTGTTTGTGAAGCAAGTGGATTATGTTTTCCTTCATCATGAGCAACTTGTTGTAAAGTTTTGACAGCCAGATATGGTGCAGAGGCTGTTCCGAACGTTACTCTAAGAAGGCGATATTCTTGCAGGTCTTCGGCTTCATCTGATCTCCAAACAATGCGTTGGTAGTCTGTATGCTCTTTGGTGACTAATATTTGTAAGTACATTTTTTGAATATCAGCCATAAAACAAACTTGCTTGGTACGCCATCTTATTAGAAGATATCTTAAGTCTTCTTGTAACTGAGGACCTATAAGCAGATCGTCATTTAATGATATATTGTTTGTGCCCTTACAGGAACCGTCGAATACGACTCGTGTGCGAGTAGTCTCTTTGTCACTACGGACTACTGCATGGTGAGGTAAGTACACTGAATTCTTTATATTCTTTTCTGTTTCAGAAACTTTTTCTAAATATCCTTTTGTAATATATTCATTTATAACATTTGTGTAATCTGTTTTTAATTCTGGTAATTTATGAAACTTCTTTTCTAATTGCAGGAATCTTCTTATGGCAATATCTTTAGTGTTTCCTTCTGCAGATATAAGTTTGTTATTTTTAAAAGGTAAGTACACTATATATCTTCCTTCTTTATTTCTTTTTGTAGTTTGTTGATATATTTGTTCACAGAGTTCTTCTTCTTTAGTTAATGATCTTTTGATGTCCACTTCTACTTCCCACATTGTTTTCAGAATATCTTCAATGTCAACATGATGATGCATTACGAGGTAAGTATCTTGTGGATTTGTTTGAATCTCTCCAAAAAGTATCCAACCAAGGCTTGTTTTCTGTGCACATGGTGTGCCTGTTGGACCCTTGATGAATTCTTGTTGTAGTATTTGTGCATAGTCTTTGACCCCGAGTAACAGGTCAATTGACCCTGGCGTGAAATAGTTAGGATCAGCCAGGTTGAGGCCCTTGAGATGTGGCCACGGTTGAGTGTTGATTGTTTTTGCAGGTATCATTGTGGTCAGTTGCTTAGGCATCACATAGGCTTGTATCGGTAAACTAAAGTTGTTATCCCAGCGTGATTTGATTAATAACTGCACCACATGTTTAATTTCTGTTCTTGATGATCCCACACCTATGACGCTTCCCTTCATATGTGTTCTTTGTAGCTTTAATAATTGAGTTGCTTTTTCAGTAATAAATGTTGCTTGAGAGCCTTGATCAATGAGTACTCGCAGCGGTATGATTTGACCAAGCCCTTGTGCTTCTACCAATGCAGTGGCCAGAAGCGCAGTTCCTTGAGTAGTTGTGAGATGGGATGCAATAGTAGTGTCTATTTGTACCGGTTGTTCATCCTCTAGTTTGTGTTGTGAAGCCTGCGGTTGTGGTGAGTAGCTTGTTGAAGCCGCAGTCTCCTGTTCCTTGTTGTTGTGTAGAAGAGAATGATGTCGACGTTTGCAGATTCTACATGAGACGGGTAATGTACATCTTGATGCAGAATGTCCCGGTATAAGACAATTGTAACATAACTTCTTTGATAATACATATTGGCTTCTTTCACTTTGACTCATACTTGTAAATTTCTTGCAATGACACAATGTGTGATTTTCATAACACATTATGCATGTTTTGTTTGTTGTACTGGGTGCGGAAACATGATATACTCTCTGTTTGATGGGTTTCATGTCTTTTACAGAATTTGTAAGTTCTAATGTTCTGAATCTTGAATTTAAAAACTTTTGTAAATCCATCCATGATGGTAATAATGATGAATCCTCTTTGTATGAATATTCTTCCCAACCTTTGTGTGTGTCCGGGTCTAATTTTTGTATAACTAAATAAATTATAACTGGATCCCAAGAAGATGTTGATATTTGCATATTCTCTAAATTATTCAAACATTCTAGTGTAGTGTCTAATATGGATTTCAATTGACAAGCGGTAGGAGACATTATTCTTTTTTGGTTAAAAAGTTTCTTCATGATTGAATTTAATATAATTTTTTTATTTCCATATCTATTCTTCAGCATGTTCCATGCATGACCATAGTTATCATTGGTAATTTGTATGTGTGTTAATAGTGATTCAGCTTCAGCGGTGACACTTGACTTCAAGTAATGCAACTTTTCAACATCACTCAATGCTTCATTGTTGTGCACCAATGATACATATATATCATGGAATGAAGGCCAGGACTGATAGTCTCCGTTGAAAGTTGGTAATTTTATTTTTGGTAATTGTGCAAAGTCATTGCGTGCGTGTAACGCCATGTTTGTTTTTTCGCTAGCTTCACTTGACAACTTATTTAATAAATCTTTTAATTCGCTGTCTATAGATATAAATAAATCTTCAACAATAAAGTACTCGTCATTAGTAAAATACGGCAACGTTTCCTTTTGTTCTTTTGTCGTAATTTTAACAAGTTCGTGATGTGCGTTCTTGAATGTTTCCCAGTAATCACTTGTTAATTTTAATCGGGAACCAATATATCCAGGCGTTAATCGTGACTTTGGACATTTCTTGATGTTAGATTGTGTTTTTCTAATCAAACACGCCGTGTCTTCCAATATAGCTACGATTTGCGTCGCAGACGACATCTTGATTTTCACAAAAAATCTTCGTAATCAAAGTAATTGATGATATTATATCTAGCAATTTGCTGATATTCGGCTCGAGTTGGGACCAAATGTTGGGGATGCAATGTGGTTCTTGAACTTTTTGAATAAAAATGCTTCTACAATGTGTAAGATGTATAATTTTCAATCACGTTTTTACAATGGTTGCAATAAGAAGGGAAAAAAAGTTGCAATTGCGTTACTTTAAAAATGTGCTAATGTCATCTGTCAGTTGTCGTATTATGTCATCTGTCAGTCACAAGTTTCGTTCAACACATTTCCTTATCGTATTGTAGCTTGATTTGTTGTCTTCGTTTTACAACATGAACAAACAAAGAACCTTCTTCTTCAATGTCACGGATATACAGTCAAAATCTGTTATAACGACATCGAAGGGACTACTCATATTGAGTCGTAAAAACCGATAGTTGTAACAACCGGTGACAGGTATTAATAGGAAAGATATGTATATAACATTCAGCCAGGACCTTTGATTTTGGTCAATTTAACCGGTATGTTGTTCTAAACGATGTCGCCATAAACGGTTTTGACTGTAGTTATTATTTACAATTCACTAATAAGTGTCAATAAGTAAGGACTGAAGATTATTTTGCTCCAATTTTAATTTTTACAATTTGAAATTACGAGTACAACTGGAAGTAAGTTAACTATGCATTGGGTCTTCTATTAGAAGTTTCCTATCAGTTAGAATCAACTTTAAGCTTATAGAAAAAAATCAATAAGCTCGACTCGATGTTTTTTAAATTAACATCTTACTATTTTTTTATATACATTTATTTATTTATGTTTACAAAGTATAGATGAAAGTTTGTTACCACGTAACTCCAAGGTGAACAAATCTGGATAATATCGTGGAAATTTTTTATGTTTTCTGTTGGGCCAATCAGCTTACCGATCAATCGGCCCAATGAAAAAATAACCTAATATGAAAAAATCCCATTAAGCTGTTTGCTCGTTAGACCGATGGGCCCAACGAGAAACACCCGAAAAAATTACCCTCTGGCCAGATGGCTTATAAATACCAAATTGACAATGAGACTTGCGCACTTTTGATCAATACTTTGATATAAATTCGATAAATGCGATATTATATACAAATTATATATAGTGATGAATGTACATCGATGAGTCTCTCACGGAACGACCGGAATCTTGTCATGGGAGTCGTCGGACTATCCATGAACAGTCGCGCGACCGGTTTCCATACTTACGATGCGGAAGCACGCACTATACATGGTGCTTTGTTCTCTTGTCCTATGGGTATGACAAAGAACTAAAGTAATTTACTTCAATCTTTTTTATACTATCATGTTATTAAAATGTAGTTGCACATTTATTTTAATTGTGTTAGCTTAAACGCCTTGATCGATTGAAAAGCGGAGCGTAACCGATGCACAATAAATTTCTTGTTTTCTTTTTAAATTTCTCAATTAACATGTGTAATAATTAAATAAAATATCAATATGAAGACAAAGATTAAGTATTTAACAGAATACCCGTTCAAAACATCTCTATTTTGTCTAAGATAATGAAAGGGATGACGATATGTTATACAGAGATTTTGGTCTCAGAAACCAACGGTTAGTCACCGACTTCTTTCAGTATTATAAAACGTACATTCTAACCATCAAATGCCACTGCTGAAACACATACATTTTCACGCAGTGAAACTTACTCTAATATAGTACGTGTCAACTGCAAGCAAGTTACTATAAGTTACATTGTTAAGGTCATTATTTAAAGTAATAAATGTCGGTATCTCCTCCAGCCACGTCTTATATAGCACCTTGTATTTGTTCAAGCTTACGCTTGATTGACGTAAAAAATAATACCACAAGATCTTTGCACGTCCTGATAAAGACTAGAATAAATAGAACAATCTCCTTATTGTTTGAGACGTGTTAAATATAAATAGGTTGCGTGATAACTGCTATGTACTGTCTTATGTACATAGGAATCATCAAAGATTTCCACTGCGGTATCAAATATTTAAATATATCATACGCAAATTAGAGATAAGTATTAAATACATATAGTTGCTACTTTTTTCATAAATTTAGTTATTAATGTTGTATGTATAAATATAAATATGAATATTTAACTTTCCTTATGGTCAAAGTCATATAATGAAGGATGTTATTCATTTTATCTTTCACAAAGTTAAAGACGATCATGGATTGTGACATTCGAGTATGTATTATTTATTCTATCTTTATTCGATTGGTTCGCAAAACATAACCTATTTACAGGACCACATTTGACACATATTTTTTAATCTATATTTTAAAATCGATTTAATGATTTTAAAAAATAGATTAAAAAATATGTGTCAAATGTGGTCCTGTAAATAGGTTATGTTTATATGATCTCATATGTTCTGTGAATAAGGAATTAAGTATAACATAGTATGAGGTTGCGAAAATTTTATCAGACCACTTCGCGAGTGTTTAAAAAAGGCTTCGCGGGCAAGAGCCGGCCGTATCGTGACATTAAGTTGCGTTCAGTGTTTCGGAAACTGTCATCCGACCACGGTCGCCCGGTCAATTAAACATTTCGTCTAATTACCGTGTTATTTTAGATGAGTTCTAACCGACATAATGTACGGATGGTTTAACACTACCGGTGTGAGTACATCTTTATTATTTTCGTTTGGTTTTTTTCACTTGTCTTTGAAGTTCGTTTATAGGTTATATTTAAATCGATGTTTTGGTTTTCGTAAACAATAATTTGTAACCTTGTTTACTGAAAGTTAACTGTTTGTTTCATTTGATCGGATGTTTTCTGTTTTTTTTTCTCTTTGTTTCAATTGTATAAATTCACAAGTTTTATTTTAAACGCTAAAAATTATTTATTTTATTATAGTTCATCGACCTTTCATCGACTGCTATCTCAAATGTTAAAACAATAATTTTAATTTATAATAAAACTAATTTAAAACAATTATATATAAGGTGGGGTATAAAGCCGGCATTGCATCTGTTTACGGAAGTTAGTGGGCGAGAAATCAAATAACATCTGGCAACCAGCTCTATGAGGTCTGTTAAAATATACGAATTAAAATTTAAATAAATTAGCTGTTCCCCATTTCCATGTACATGTATATAAGCAAGCAATAAACAAAGATAGCATTCGAAATTCCGCCTTTTGCAAATAAGCTAAATGGCACTATTTTTTTTAGTTTATTAGTCACTAGTTGATTGACTAATAAAATCAACTGAAAAATAAATATAGTTGTGCCATTTCTTATCTGTACCACTCAGGCCTAAATTTTCTTTCTCTAAAACTGGTTGCCCTTACAGTAATTTAATATTATTTAATGCATTTGCTCGATGTTTGTATGTTTATATACCTTCTTAATAATATTCAAGTTAGCTTGATTTATTTTATACTCGTTGTAAAATAACCTCTTTTTTAAAAATAAAGTCCAAACGTACATAATCTTGTTATCATCACTTTTCGTACGTGTCAAATTGTTTCATATTTTAAGCCTAATATTGGTATTTCATTTCAAAATGACGCTATTAATATAATAATATAAGCTATATTAGTAAACTGAAAATTATAATTTCCATTTAATTAAAAAGTTTTTTTATGGGTAAATATTTTGAGTTCATGGTATCGACATACGTACGTGACATTCTGCTTTACTGGGTCTTGTAATAAAACCTCATTGGGTACACTATTATAAATGTACTCAAGAAAATATAACACTTTTTAGCTCTTGCTATCTTATCAAATGCGTCAACTAATAGTTTCTTTTATCACTGACCTCCTTAGCCCCACTTAGAGTACATTGAATCTTCTGATACAAGATTGTTAACGCTCCTTGACTTGTTAATGAGTTATTTTTCTTAGATATGATAACATTGTCGTTTTAAACCAGTTTAAAATCAGATTTATAGACTGTTCGTTGTTATATCTCTATGATATGATATTATTTTGTATGTACAGTGAAAAGCTACGCATAGAGGAGAAGCGCACTCCCTATACTATTACTCCTAGTATTTATACATATTGATAAACGCGCAACCTCAAATGGCTGTAACTGGTACGAAATAATTAATACTTAAATCCAGAAATTAGTTAACTCAATGGCAAAAGAGTTTTGAAAATGTATAATTACGACTATGTGTACCCTCCTGAAATATTTACATAGCAAAGTATTTTCTTCTTATGGCGGGAAATGACGTTATTTTTACGACTCAGAATAGTAATTGTTAATTGCTTGTTTAAAAGTGATTATGATAGTGTTTAAAAATGTAAATCCATTTAAATCTACGTAATGATAAATGGTAATAACCCAAGTGAAACTGCGTTAATTCACACGTGTACGCAAATAGATTGTTAACACAATTTTTTTTTCAAAGGGATACATAAACAGATGGTTTAGATGTGAAACTCATAGGTATTTAATAACTTTTTAGTAACATGACTAGATATTATTAAGAACAGATGGATTGCGTGAAAGGTGATACAATTAAGAAGGAAGTGACAACTGAAAGGAGGGAGATCGACCTGGAGGTCAAAAACTTTATGGGAAAACCTACGTGTTTGGGATAAAGGATATGATGATGACTAGTCTTTGGTTTCTAAGATCAAAATCCCTGTATGTAGTTATCCCTCTCATTATCCGTGACAAAACAGAAACCAACGATAGATAATATTGGTGTGGGTTTCGACTATCATGTCTTTTGTATTGACACATATCATTGTCTCCGAAAAACAAGTGTGTCAATACAAGTGTACTAGGACCCAGGGTAAAATAACAGTTAGCGACTTGTTGACTGAGTTTAAAGGTACAGTTAACAACAACGTGCTTCAAATTGAATACTTTTAACGATTGCATCTGAGTGTACCTTGTAAAGTTGTTATCTATTGAGTTAATTTATTATTGTGCATGTGGCCATCGTTCCGCACATTTAGTTGAATGAACTCTTTTTAATAAACACGGAGGAAGGTTGGGAAAGGTGACTTATATACAACACAATTACAAACAGGTATTTTAGAGAATATATATAGCCTGTTAACATTTTCAGTTTTATTCGAAATGTCACGCATAAATTGGACTATTATCAGTGTTTTTTGGTTGTTGTCTCCTTTGAATCTTCGTTTGAATTTTTGGTATGCTCAATCTGAATTCGGATATTCATAGAGTCACTGAACAAAGTTCCCATTTGCATTGGAGCCGAACGAGGGAAGTTCATGTTCTTACACTAAAATTCCGTTATCAAATTTTCTAACAGTCCAGTGATTTTAGACAGTTCACACAACACGTGTAAACATTAACATGAGTAAAGACAACGGATGGAAATTCAATTCTGTCAACATTCAGGTGAATGTACCTTTCGTCTCGTGTCGTATAAAAAGTCTGTTGACGTTAAGATCATTAACCATTCACCAGTTGAACCGTGCGCTTTTATTCCCTTATACCATATATGTATCTTTAATATCATTTTAATGCGCAAATGGTGATATTCTATGATACATAAGTTTTGTCTGAATTTACGTCGTAGTGGCTTATGCTTCATAATGTATGGTAATGAATATAGCTAATAATCGTAAAACGTGAAGTTAAAGAATTTTCATGTCTCATAAAATATTAAATAAAATATAAGATAGTACATAATATGGTCACGTTATATGATCGCGTCATTATGTATAATTCAGTGCCATTCAACTTCTAGAATTCCCTCATATCCTTTATAAGAAATTTTTAAAGTTTATTTTTAGGGTTCCGTACATCGAAAGGACAAAACGAAACCCTTATAGGATCACTTTGTTGTCCGCCTGTCTCTCCGTCTATTTTTAAATTTGGTATGAAGCAACGTCTTGTAGCACAGATAAAGGAAAAATTACGAAAACCGAAAATTTTTATATACCTACAGATTTGTGCGGAACACTCGGTGCGCGAATCCGGCTCGCACTTGGCCGTTTTTTTGCGCATTTATCGACTTTAATCGATATGATTTTGTTTAGTTACTTACAACCTAAAACGTATATATTTTCCTAATAGATCCCTGCTCTTGCTGGTATCTCAGCATCTCTAAAAATGCTTTGTGATTAGAATTCGAAGTCACATACCAAGGGATTATTTTTAAAAACCAATAATACGTATATTATTTTCTCAAATTTCTTGTATCAATATTCTAGCAGTACGTATAAGCACGTAGGACTGTTAACATGTATTTGCAAATTCATTTAAATATGTGTTAAATGAGTCTCGCGATGCAACGTCACTTGCTTGTGTTATAAATAAAAGAATCCATGTGAATAGCATTAAGCATATAGATCTTTATACGTCGTGCTAATTCTTGGTGTTAAAGTACTGTTATGGAGATTCTCAATGATATCGTAAAAATTCAGTTTGTACTGTTGACTTTCCTTTAATTCAAGGTTAAGTATTTGAATTGCGATCTTCTACCAGCATTATAAGACAATAATATACCAAACATTATCACGTATCGTTACATATATTTATGTACTCTCATATATTAAAGGCTACACGAGCCTTGACCGATAGACAAGTTCGATCTACGGTCTTTGATTCTTGTTGAAACAGCCTCATGGAAAATTATTTCTTCTGCTATTACTTATCTAGAAAAATATTAGGATAACCTACGTGATGGTCTTGTAATCTTTGTTAATTCAATATGAAACACCGCAGGTTTTATTTCCCAGGCTTATTTTGGTCCTTAGTAATATGTAAGCCTCACTTTGTATGACATGAAGTACTTGTTAAGTTATACACGTATCATCTTATGTCAAAAAGGTAACGACCTTAAATATGGTAGTTGTGGGACTTCGAATTTAAACTTTTCTTGTACTTTTACATGCATTTTTTAAAGTAACTCAAAGTCAAATTTTACGATTTACTTAGCGCCAAATAGTGCTTTAAGTTGGGCGTCAAAACATAACTTAATATATTAAGTTAACGACCTATTCAAATTCGATATATGTGAAAATATATTCACCGGTCAGAACCGATCAAGTCTACTTATAATGTTAAAAATGCTATTTTATATTACATCGGATATATTCCATTCGTAATACGTGACAACCGGTTTAATAAAACTTCTGTTTTCACGATTCCCTTTCTCGAACGTATTTGTAGTGGCCTGATAGTGTTTGCTGACGGCTGTTCACACGACTCGAATACACAACCAACGGCCGTCACCACAGGTATGTAAGTTAGGTTATGAACTTATGAGGACGCGTCATTCGTGTGAAGTTGGTTTATTAAAAAAGTAATACGGAACGTATCGTGTAAAAAAATAAATACGGTGACAATATGAGTGCCTAACGCGACAGATTTATCTTAATTATGTCTTGTGCACAAGTTAATAACAAATCAGTATCGCGTCGACATTAATGGAGTGCTCGTGTGTGATAGTGACTGGCCGAGATTTTTTAATTTTTTAAATCGCCCGCCTAATTTCTTTTTTGGATATTCGTGCTGTGTTCGAAATTTAAATTAGTAAGTGTATTGTGTCGGTGATGGAGTTCCAGTACTATGGCAACTTTGACCGTCAGCCGATACGAAGGATCCCGGATCAACCTTGGTGGGATGAGGAGGACACACTAACGGACCGCCGGCTTAATGGTAAGCCCGAAAAGTCCGATTTAATGTAACATTTAGTAGTTATTTTGTTTAATTTTTTTGGAGAATAATAATTTTAAAATATGTCAACATTTTTTGTGCAACATAAAATAAAATTGCAACTTTTTATAGAGTATTATTGAAAGTCACCTAATCATGAGTTAGTCAACTAATTATAAATTATCATATCTATGTCATATGTCAACGTTTATGGATTGATAGTACACCATGCTATGTTTATCATAGCAAAACATGTGATACAAGTTTTCCTAAAGTTTTAAACATTTATTATTCCTTCAACTGTTTACCCAATTTTCAACTAAATTAAAAATGTGTGCAATATAACGGATGATATCTGGGTAATGTTTCCATGTCATATATTTTATAGGTTTATTATTTTACAATTTATATAAAACAATAAAATGTAGGTACAGTCACGAAGAGTTAATTATATTATTCTCACTAAAACTATTTAACAATGAGTGTTAGGTTCATAAAAGCATTTTCTCAGTTACTGTACATAAACAAAGGTTCAAAAACACTATTCACTTCGGTCAATGAATTCTTATATCTGATTCAAAGATTAATCACGTTAATATATGCCACTAAACTCCTATGACAATATTCGATTTTTAAAATATTGCGGTAAAACCACAGATTATAAAAGAAGTTATTACTGCTTTAATATTTTATTTTCTATTTTCTAAAGTTAATATTAAAAGAATTTTTTTTTAATAACGTAATAAATTTTATTTCTAGCATAGTTCATGACAAATCGAACGACGGGTTCAAATCTAATACCGTAATGTCTCACGTTCCACAATCTGAACCAATAAAGTATTGGCGCTTAATTTTATTATATAGGTATGTATATTATATGTTATTTATTTATATTCTATCTTATTATGTTATTATCCATATAAATATTATTTTCCTTGAGTTAACCTCTAACCTAGACATAGAGATAGAGACAATTTTATTTGTATCAAGTAACATTTTACTGGAGAATATTTTATTATTGAGAGGTCGTATCACAGATACTCGTTTTATCACACTGTATGATTCACAGACGATCTTTTATTGGTTTTTATATGAACGAAGGCAATATCTACTTCTAAGTTTAAATTGATAATAATGTAATATTAAAAACATTTGATACTAAATAAAAAATATCAATTAGTAATTGTATGTTCATAATATTAATCCACATTTATAGAGCAATTATATAAGATGGGAAAAATTAAATATCTTAAAAAATATAAAAAGTAAAAACTTGTTTGTTCGTTGTTGGAACATCATTTTATTATAAAACTGGAATATAATTTTATGAAATACCATAGAGTTTTGTGATTGTATAGAAAGACTTTGTTCTTTTCTCAAATCTTACGAATTTTGACATACTCATTAAGATCAAATTAGAACTTATAACTAACGAAGATAAACTTATATTACAGAAAACAGAACTCATAACTATATAGAAATCTTGATAAATTAATCACAATTGAACTATCAACATGTTTTATTATAATATTCAAAAGCAATTTGGCAGAATCAAAACTACTTATTACAATAAAAAATTTCGCTATTATAATTTTTAATTTTCCCTTTAGTTTTTAAAACGGAAATTACTCTATCTCATTATCTAATGTAGTAGACATATGTAGGTATAAAAGCTTGCACCTATATGCCTGTCTAGACGGCACGAGAGACCAGGAAGAATCGATTCCGAAAGGATAATTTTAGAATAGAAACACTTTAAATTGCAACTCTACTACAAAGTTGCGTGTTTTAGATATTGTAGTTTTATATATATATATTTATTGTGAGTTTTCCTTAATTCCTAATTAGCCTAAAATATTTTCTTAAATCTTTCGGGATATTGTTTAACATTTCTGGATATAGATTTCAAACTTTCCTACGTATTGTTTTCGTCTACAGAAAACATTAATGATGCAACATTTCTTGGTTCAAATGTTAATTGCCTTGTAATTTAATATAGCATTTTATAACAACTATAAATATGATAGTGTTGTCGAAGACCAACTAGGATTTAAAACGGAAACTGAAATTCGAGAACATGCTTAATTTTTTACAGATATAAATAATTAAAATTATTCAAGATTTATGAACGATGGTAATATAAAAATATAGAATTAATTTACCATATTATTAGCTCCGTACAAAGATATAATATGCTCTCTGTCGGACAAAAATAGCCAAGTATTATGCAGATTGAATCAAACTATAAAAACTATAATGTCGGTTTATTTTCCACGCGAGCTATAAAAAGCAATCCACGTAAGTGATAAACAAGTTAATAATTGTACACTAGTTAATTGACTGTAATCACAACTCTTGAAAATAGATAAACATTTCGTATTTCACTGTCAATACATACATATTTTTTATCAATAAATTCAATATCGAAGTGTTTATGTTATAAATATTTATTCGCAAAGAACTTTTCTTTTCCCGATTAAAACTGTTTATGTTTAAGGTTGGTAATGTTTAAGTATTTGAAACAAATTGTAAAAATTTTAAACAATTTGCTGATAAAATAATATACCACACATAAATGTTCAATCATTATCATTTACTTTACAGCCAACGTTATTTCCATGTAAACTGAATGATCGATTGCCCTATATTTAGAAATTAAAATATTCTCAGGAGAATTGCTTTAGAAATATCTAAATGTATTATTAAATTTCGATTTACATATCCGCTCGTCTCTCAATTGAAAGAAATATATCACAGTTGCCCAGATCTTTTAATTGAATCGTCTGCTCAAACAGAGCGTCCAATTTCAATCAGGATCTGTGTAGGACGAAGCTTTATTCTAATACGTAAATTATATTTTCTTATTAAAACCTAACCATTATTCTCTCTTTCATTTTAATATATGAAGAATCAAATTCGATTTAAAATTTATTTTATTCCAGTACTATTTCGTAAAGTTTTTATATTTTCCTGTTAGTTTTTTTTATCTTGCTAGTTAATTTACATGTGAATCAACGATATTTAATCGGACAAAACCTTCCGATAAACTTATTATCAAGTAACGTAGAATAAAATAAATACTTAAAAAAATATAAAACGCCATTTCAAAAGTAATTAAATATTGCAATCTAAACAGAATATTGCATTGTTTACCGATGCTAATGTGTAATCTAATAAAAATAAATGGAAAGAATGAAGGAAATGTATGAAATGAAGATGAATCGAATAACATCACATTTAAAAATCGATATGTAAATATGAAAAGAAAATAAATAAGAACATTATTATAACTAGAAGAAAAACAGAAATAGGTATATATTATATGTACATGTTACTTACTTATATTATAAATGCGAATGTTTGGATGGATGGATGTTTGTTTGACGGTATCTCCAATACGGCGCAACAGATCTCGATGAAAGTTGGCATAGATGTAGAAAATAGACTGGAAGAACACATTGGATACTTAATTTTTTTTTATTCCACGCGGACGGAGTTACGGGCGACAGCTAGTTACTATATAACCATAGGTACACACCGGAGAAAAACATTTCGATCCATACTTACCTTTACTTTTAAGATATCTCATAAGAGATTATTTCTACGTCAAAATCTTTTCGAGTTGTTTTTTTTTTTGGCAAAAAAAGATTCACATGACCTACATATTTGGTTTCCACGTAACTTTTATTATGTTGCAGCTAATTTTTGTAATTTCTCTAAATTTCAGTTTTCCAAATTAATTTAGCTTGTGGTTTTCATATAATTTATAGTTAAATATTGTGTTCCGTGTGGTTTAAATACAAATCAAAAGCCGGATATACTAGTGGATGGATTTCTATCATATCACAAACTTGTTCTTAGTTTTATTTGTATTTATTTGAAATCGAAGTATGCATTGGTTCACCTTTAGCGTAATTAATTTTTGCTTCTATTTTATTTACATCTATTAATTAATATGAGCGCTGTTTTATGGACTTAATTGTTATACTAATATTTTCGTTTTGGAAATTATAGAATTTTTAGGCGCAATCATATACCTGAAAAATATGTATATGCATTTTTACTTTATTTAATGTATGTTGCGATAACGACTTAGTAGTAACTATATAAGCGGGAGGGCAAAATAAATAATGCATATAGAGTATAAAAAAATCATCATCATCATCATCATCATCAGCTCACTATATGTCCCCACCGAGGGGCTCGGAGCCTTTTTTTTTTTTTTTTTTTTTTTTTTAAAGTCAGGAAATGCGTTTACGCACGCCTACGCCGGGCTGTGCAATGGCGTAGGGAGTGTGGGACTCGCCGGCCACAGAAGGTGACCGGAATACCCACTAAAACCTGACTGCCCTCTAACGCATTATGGCGGGCGCCACGGGAACGCTTTAGCTTTCTTCCGTGGCCCCGCCTGCAAAGGGGGGGGGGGGGCTCGGAGCCTACCCCAAGTTAGGGGTGACTAGGCCATAGTCAACCACGCTGGCCAAGTGCGGGTTGGTTGACTTCACACATATCATTGAATTTCTTCTCAGATATGTGCAGGTTGCATCACGATGTTTTCCTTCACCGTAAGAACGTCGGATAAATGTACATATGTTAATCGAAAATCGAAAAACACATTGGTACATGGCGGGATTCGAACCCAGGACCTGCAGATTGCAAGTCAAGCGCTGAAACCCCTGAGCCACCGACGCTCTAAAAAAATGTATGAACAAAAAACCTCAAACGATAATACCACCCTTTTACAGAAAAATATTTCTAAGCCAAAATACAAGCAACGATATAAAAAAAAAACAATACGCTGATACACATTGCAACGTTACCATTAGGACACTTTTTTTAACTAGAACCTACAGTTTTTGTTCTGTACTGGTATTGTGAAGAATTTATTTATAAATAATATTTAAATAATACAGAACCATATTTCAAATATATTGTAAACTTTTAACAACTTACTATAGCACAATATTCCGAAGGAACAAAATTATTTAGTTCAGTTCAGGTACAGCTTAACAGTGTTCGATTCGGCAACAACAACATTTGTCCCTTCCGTCTTGTTGTAAAAAGGCATGGGAAGAGGTGATGGATTTGGCGGAAAAGGAGACATAGGGATGTATGTCTTTTCTGTGCGATCCCTCCTCTGTCGATTAAAGGTAGGCAACGCATTTGTTAATGCGGATGTCTATGGGCAGCGGTCGCTTCACTACTTTAGCCAATATAAGTGGCACTTGCTAAATTGTAACCTCATACTAAAAATGGGTTAAACGGTAATTTATCAAAGATTGATACTTGGGTAGCATGAATTCTCTCTTATAACTATAAACAGACGTCAATAATTAAACAGTAAACAAATGTTAATTATGGAACAAAACATCAAGTTTGTCACAATCATGTTTAAGAAAATAGAACTTGTTTACGTTTAACAAAGCATTCAGCATTCACTATATTCTACATTTCACTACGTAAATATACACTGCAATTCTGCACGACTGTCTAATGTTGCGATATAACAAGGGACAGGCGTGATATTGTTAACATTTACAACTCAAAGACTGTGCAGTATGTTTGGTTGTTTGAATTGATTGTAATGTGCACGTGCGATTAACAATCATAAAGTCGACATACACGTGACAATTGAAGAAAACGGGTTGAATCACGTGAACCCTTCAGTTGTTTATACAATTATAAACATTGTCACATACAGTAAAGACAGAAATGATATTTTATTTACATATTTACCTATGCTTATATTTTAAATCTCCCTATTAACATACCATTCTGGTTCTCTTTTAATGAAAATAATAGCTAATATTAAAATTTAAGATACTTTTAAAAGAAAAAATTCTTTGTTTCAGGTAAGTGGAGTGACAGAATATGTGACGTATCGAACACCGCCGAGCATTCGCCGCATAGATGACGAAAATGAAGGCAGAGGCTCCACACTGCCCCCGCCACAACTACACGTCTGTCAGATTGGTTCGTCATATTTTTTATACAATAACCATGGACTATGATCTTTAACGTAATAAAATAAAGAATAGCAAATTACCTAAGTGACATTCTGGGGAAGAATCGAATGAAATATCCCATTCAAATTTTTTAAGGCTAAACGAGGACACAAGGAAACAAACATTGCATATAAAAGTACTCGTAAAAACATTTATTTTCCTGTCAGTTCGGACGCCCAGGATATTAGTAAAACAATTTCGTTAGAAGCCAGTATTCGGTGATTACGCAATAAATATTTGCTGGTTCATGAGACTTGTTACAATACCGGTTCATTGTATTAATATGTGTAAAACGAGTATCAACAAGAAAGCCAACTTTGGATATCAAAAGACTCGTTTTCACCATCCTGTTTAACTAATTCCAGTATAGGCATAAAACACTTTCTGATTACGTTTTTATTTATAAGATCGAAAGTTTGAAGTCAGTTTCAATAAGACGTTTTTTAGGTGTCACAACGCCTGCAAAGATGGAAGCGAATACGAGTATACAAGTGTTTTGTTTGTGCGGTATACAAATACTGCCTTCGGATCGTCCAATATCACGTTGACCAAGACATTCCAATAATTTGGCGTTTTTATAAGACTTCGACTTAAATAAATGTCCAAAAAAATAATGAGCGTACTTGCTTATTTAATTTTAATTGGTTTGATCTTGTCGATTCGGGCATTGGCTTTGAAAAATTAAAAATAATAATTAATTGAATGTAGTTTCTATGTGCCGATATTTGTTAGTATTATTTTATAACATACTTACAAAGAATTATCAGTTAACAACTTTCTAATCAATGAATCGGTCACGTGCTGACGTACTGGGGCGACGTGGGGTCATGTTGCAAGGGTATTTCCTCGTGCTCAGCAGACGTCCCTAACGACATTATTAATGCAAGCCTTTTTACTCCCCGCCGAAGGGCAACTATGCTCTCATTATACTTGTACCTAACTACTGGTAGCAGTAATAGACTAGGTATACTACATAGACATTATTCGTGATTTAATGTTGAAGTGAAAAGAATAGCGTATTGTTGGAATTATCTATATGTATTAATAAAATTGGAGTATCTGTATTTTAAAAAAAACGTAATATGTAGCCTATGTGTTCTTCCAGACTATGTTCTACATCTTTACCAAATTTCATCAAGATCTGTTGAGCCGTTCCGGAGATAACTTCAAACAAACATCCATCCATCCAAACATTCCCATTTATAATATTAGTAAGATTGATTTACCAGTCTATTTTTAAATAATTAATGATACAATATCATCTAATTTAAACACAGAATAAGAACAAAAGTTCATATCCAAATTTAAAGATTTCTTGAGTCTGAATTTTAAAACACGTAATTTTAACTGAGTGATATGTACAATAATAAAATTGTTCATACAATAAACATTAAAACCAACAATATTGTGGATGCGTCACGACAATGAACTCTATATCAATAGGTTATCCCGCCTGGCCTGAGGTGTTCCACGTCTCGCAATTTCTACGTAAACATGATTGATAATAGTGAAATTACTAATATGTTTATATTGACTCCTTGTTGAAATTAATTAGCAAGTGATGTTCATGTCATTGTTGTCGCAGTTCGGTAAGTTATACTTATTACCAGATTTTAGTTTCACCTGTCCCCATTTTTTTTACTGACAAAATTCAATTCTACACAACATGTCCACTCTACTGTCGGAATTTTAGTGCCTTTTGCAACTGCGGTTATCGGCTGTCGGCGTAGAAAACGTTGTTGCCAGTAGAAGCGAAACGTGTTATTATATAAAATAGTACACGATACGCTTTATTTTCTGGATTATGAAAATACTAGATATCGCCCGCGACTTCGTCCTCGCGGAATTAAAAATAAAACGTAATAAGTAGCCTATATGTTCTTCCAGGTTATGTTCTACTCGTACATCTGTGCTAAATTTCATCAAGATCTGTTGAGCCGTTCCGGAGATACCTTCAAACAAACATCCATCCAATTATGATCCATCTAAATATTCGCATATAAGTAAGATTATTATATTATGTCTTACAAAGATGATTTTCAGATGATTTTTCAATTAAAAACTTTGTCTACAGATTAAACAACAATCATAGTCTAATTTAATCTGCCTGGCTAACATAATTGCAAAACTCGGTAATTCTCATAAAAAGCTGTCTAATTATGATGCTAAAGAAGTTTTTATGCGTTCACTGGGGTATTACTTTCTGAGGTGTCGGTGGACGACGATCGTACCATTTTCTTTAACTGGGTCAAGTATACCAGAAAAAAACGGAACTTCTTTTCAGATACGCACGCCTTAGAAAAAAAACTCTTTAATTTGACCCCGAATTTTTACGCAACTGCAAAAATAAATTTATTACATTGCCATCTATATTTCAATTCAAAAGTAAACACATTATTAAAACCAAAATAGCGTTTGATTTAACATCTATACTAATATTATAATATATTTGGCTTGTTTGAATTAAATAGGTTCCGATACTACTATCCCTGGGTGACATAAGCTGTATTTATCACTAGATTTTTATAATTCCGCACGATAAAACCTCGTGTGCAACTGCTTTCTTAAACACATAAATTTTTTTTTTACTACATTTAAATATCTATCTTAGCTTTATACTAACAAAAATATTGTGGCGCTATTAAAATTTAAAAAAGCTCAAAATCCATAGGTCGTCCGTTCAATGTATGATCATATGTTACCGGTTATTTTATTAGTCAACATGTTTTATGATGCTTATTTGTACCCTTGCAACAATCGACATTCTTTATTATTAAAGGAAATAAGGTTAAATAGACAATAGCGTCTAATCAGACGCGTAAGTGACTGCCTTTGATAAGGCAATTGAACATCGTGATTGTTCTGAAAAGAACTTACTTTAACTATACTGTCTTTTAAACTCAGCAAGGATGATTAAATTATATGGCACTTTACATATTATAACTAAAAAGAAAAAAAATATTTTTTGCATATATTAAGTGAGGATAGGAAAATTTTATGCCAAATATTTTACCCTGTATAGTAATTATTTCATAGCCAATTAACAAAGTGAATTACTTGCAAAAGGAATCATATTTTGTTGAAGTACCAATATAAAAAAACAGATTTTTTACGTTTTAATATCATGTAGGCTTTTTTTTTAACTTGCAAGCATTTTACGCGTCACATAGAAGTGCTTCCTGGTTTCTATATTAGGCTCTTCGTTATTATTTAATCTGTGATCGAACGGCCTTCTAGCTTAATATAGCTAAGCATACGTCGAGTATACGTGTTAGTATGATTTGTTTTTTTTTCTAACGTTGGAAATCTACGCCCAAGTATTTTGCATTCCGTGATTCGTATTGACCAACACTAAGATAATTTTTTTATAAATATACTAGTGTTAATTATTTTTTTATTCTTTGACTAAATATATTTTGATCTCAATAAAGTTGAATTATTGGATATGAGTATGTGTGTTAAATGCCAAATTAAAAATTGAAATCTAAATACATAACTTACAAAAATTTTATCTTAGTTACCTACTTTATCTTAGTTCATGACAAGTTTCTGAAATGTATCTCTGTTTCAAATGAAAGAATCGAACATTTCTTTTTTGATTTTTTCTATGGCAACATAAATGGACATAGGAATTTTCTTCAAAACACAATGTAATGGTGGCCTAGATTTTTTATAACGACATTTTTACAGCGTTACATTTGCTGTCGGAAGCTATTAACGTGGAATACCACATATGGCCCACATGGCCGTATGCAAAATATTTTATAACTACCTAGTTATTTTTAATGTAATTGCAGTGTTAAAGTGGTTACCATCATAATAATAAATTCGTTTTAGCAAAACTTCGACTTCACTAAAACGATCATCAATAAAAAAAAAAATACATATACGTTTGGATTTAAATTTACAAATTAACATTGAATGTAATTCACAGTACACAGGTAGTACATATAGCTATACCCTAAATACTGAACAGAGTGATACGTTTTAATTTCACGCATGTTAAATATTCGATATAATATTATATATTTCGAAGTCGCGCCGTCAATCTCAGCGTTCATAATCTCATAAGAGTGAATCAAAAATTTGTGTATTTCCCTCCGGTTTCATTAGAGGCGGGCGCGAGCCGTCAACGGTTTACGCGGCCGAGCACGAACGTTTGTGCGCGTAATCTATGTTTGCGACGGCAAAGCGAATGCGAACCGACAGTCGTCCAAGGGCGCCCGTATCGGAAGCACGTACTGTCTCTTGCAAGCAGTGATCCGAAGTGCACACTCCGTTGTCACCGCCGTTCATCCGCCCGCGCCGCCCATACCATGACGCTCGCCACCCTCCCCTGGACACGCTTTCTACGCTGCAACGGTACAGAGTCGACCGCCTGAGCCGTTAGCTCGACATGTTTACATCGCAACTGTTTACCAACGGTCGTCGCGAGTTCGCCTGAAGATCGGCAACCAATTTGAATCGTGCGAATGCGTACCGGCTGAAAAGATTGCGAAACTATACGAGTGAAGTTTAAAAATACATTTTCTTTAGTGAGAAGTGACGTTGATACGAGATGTGTGCGTGCAGCAAATTCTACGATTTTTGGAAGAACTCTTGCGGGGCAGGTAAGCTATCGAAAATTTCAGACGATAACGCTTCGCAACTTGTTTTAAGAGCACTCAAACACGATGGCTCTTTATACCTTTTTGTATGAATAACAAATAAGACTGTTTGCCAATTAATTCAATGCCATCATACATTTCGGTTGCCCGGCAATTCTGTACGATCAGTTTAAATTTGTACTCGACTCGAACAAAAATTACATATCATTTAATAGGCACAAATAAAATTTATTGCTCCAAGACATGGTCAGCATTAGGTAGCTACCTATTGTCAAGTTTTTATGTAGTAACTGCTGCTGCGTGTTACAAGTAGCACAGCTTTTTTACAATTTAAAGTAAAAAAGAAACACCTTGACGTATTTATGAGTCAATATTATCGGTTTAAGCAAAGATGTCAAGGTAGATGCTCAATGATCGTGGTGTGTATATTTATGTAGAATTTTTATTTATTCTTTGAATACTATTAAATGAAGTGTAGATGTGATTTCAATCATAATTACGTGGCTTAATTTTATTTTATGGATTAAAACTTACAAAAGTGATTGTTGTTCCGCGTCTCCAACATTCAGGGCCATCGACATCATGAATGGAAATAAGTCTCATATCCTGCTTCTACTCACGTATACTTTAAATTCTCATTAGGCGTTGAAAGTGTAGTCAGTCGAAGAAGTGGTGATCCTACCGTTAAATCTAATACCAACTGCATTATCACCTTTTCACCTTGGCACTATTACCAAATTACCGTTCGTTATTCAGACAGTATTGCGATATCCCACTTCCCGCAAATGTCTCAATGCATCTGTTAAGGTTAATTTTGACAGTAAACAGACAATTTGTTATAGTGTATTAAAGTTTATACTGGTAAGTAGGGGAGAGATGAATTAAAACCAGTTAGTTCAGTCTATCGTATATTATACCAAATGGTTTTGATTCCTCGTTCCAACCACAAAGTTGCTCTCCTCGCGAATTGTTATATTATAGACGTTTGCATTGCGGTTTGTTTTCTGTATCAATGATCTCTTTTATTTCTCTCAATTTACATTGCGATTGAAAGGAAGTAACGAGACATTTGATTCTTGAATTTATATATATCTTTGATACAGTTAACAAGATAAAAATTAAGTAAAATTTTATACAATGATAAGAGAAAACAAAAGTAGAAGTCTCAAAGATAAAAATTATTTTCTACGTGGATATTTGCCGTTTACTTCTTCAAGTTAAACTTTTTTTAGAAACTGTACAGCTAATAAAAGCAATAGTTATAGACCGCTGCAATAAATCTTACCATGATCTCCTAATTTAGAGTAGGACTACTTAATTCTCATCTTGTAAGGATTACGGTAACTATAAAACATGACTTATTAGGATGAATAGAATACACCCATGTAAGTGTTATCACGTTTTCTTCATCTTGTTTTTTTTTTTAAATCACAAACAGGAACGGCACGGCATCACTTACTTCGGTTGCGATTCTAAATAATTTTTTTTACGAAAAATAGCTTCTTAAAAATGTATCCAGCCAGCTACATCAAAATAATCTTAGGTCTTCTTTAAATCATTTTGATGTTAATTATAATCAGTGTCTCAAATATGACCCGATAAGAGAACACATTGGATTAAAATTAGGTTACTAAACTCTCTAATGAAAGTGAAACTCCATTACTTTATATGGGTACGGTGAAGCAGTTAAAAGCGAATACAAGATCGTGACCAACCAGCTCTTGTGTCGACCTTCCACGCCTCATTCTGCATGTCTGACATTTTATGGTGCTTTAAAACGGAATATGAATCACAAATATCCATAATGCTTACATACGTAGATATTTAATTTTACATTAATTTGCATGTTAGCCTTAAGGACACGTACTGTCGTATTATGTTTAAGTTAAAATTCGTATAATGGCTTGTTTAGATTAAGAATGTGCTGACCTTTATAAAGAGTCACCAAAGAACGTGTCTTTCGGTTAGTTTCCTTTTTGAGAAACCAATTTTTAAACGTTGTTAATTAGCTTTTAAAATAATTAAGCAAGCATCTATAGAACGTAGATCATTTGAAGTACCTACCTGGTTAGTGAAACTAAATTGTATATAGTCTGACCAAAAACATAAAACACCTCACCATATTGCGGAAATTTTAGAACTAATTTCTTCGCATACTTATAGAAGTAGATGTAGTTGAATGAGGCGATTGAGCCGCCATGACAGGTTTTCTATTTTCCTGGGCAAGCTATTAGGTACTAAGTTATGAATTTTTTAAATTCAAAATTTCCGTATAGCTGTGATTTAAAGATTATTTTAGTACTAGCTGTCGCCCGCGACTCCTTCCGCGCGGAATTAATAAAACATAATAAATAGCCTATGTGTTCTTCCAGACTATTGTCTACATCTGTTCCAAATTTTATAAAGATCCGTTGAACCGTTTCGGAGATACTTTCAAATAAACATCCATCCATCCATTTAAACATTTGTATTTATAATATTAGTAAGATAAAAGACATCGGTGTTTCGTAGTCACTATTATAGAAAGTAATAAACCAATCGTTACTGTACAATATAGACCGGTTGTAAGATACTTGTACGATACATAATTGGTTTATAATTATTTTTTTATCTGCGTCAAACTCGTCCACCGCGATATTAAATTGACATCACAATAACGTTGTAAATGACTGACTAAACGTTGTAATGACGTCGGATAACATTTCCAAATCTGATAAAAAATAAATTACGTAATTATGAATCAATTAAAATATCATCTATTGCTCTTTTTACAATAATACCGTTACTTAATACTAATTAATAATTATACTAAAATAGTCTAACAGCGAAAAATTAAATAATTAAAAAAATCATAACAATTAGGCACAAAATACGAGTATGACATTTAAATAACAGTGGGAATTCTGTATAGCGGTCGCGTGTGACTTCGTCAGCTGAGAATAAAAAAAATAATAGCGTCCATACAACTTCATAAAAAAAGAAAAATTACAAAAAAAATTAATGTTTTTCCCTCTACGAGGTGATAAAAGACAATAAAAAGATGATGCTTTATTTGAATGATAAGTACATAATCATCTCATGATCTTATTTACGACAGTTTATTTCTATGTTTGTATATGCTGATAATTTTACTGCGATGTTTTTCATTAAACTTTGTACGTATAATTTAATACAAAGTTTAATGGAATTCGAAGGAATTGTTTTAATAAGAAAATTAGTAAAATTTTTAAGACCCATTCGACGAAAAAGTTCTATATTTTACAACGTGTTAACTGTAAAAGTTGTTAATTAAGTTCAACGAATGTATTGGAAAAAAAATGGCGACCGCCAGATTCTATTAATTGGACAATTAAAAGTCTAGTCGCGAGTTGTTTTGGCAAGGCGTCTGCGGGCAACGCTCTTCACTTTCTCCAATTATTTTCAACAAACTTGGTTTGTTTATATTTATAGTTAATTTTTAGTGCAAGTGATATGATTATTGTCCTATTTATAAATTATTAATTACCATACAATATACCTAGACAGATAAATTTTCCAATTTTGCTTGAACCAAAAATCCGCATTGTCATCTGATTATTCTTAATTATATTATAAATGCGAATGTTTGGATGGATGGAGGGATGCATGGATGGATGTCTGAAGGTATCTCGGGAACGGCTCAACGTATCTTGATGAAATTTGGCATAGATTTAGAACACAGTCTGGAAGAACACATAGGCTACTAATTAAGATTTTCTTTATTCCGCGCGGACGGAGTCCCGGGCGACAGCTACTTATATTTTCTATGTAATTCAATAACTGATTAAATGAACAGTAAACCGATGAATCGTAACAATGTTTACATAGAAAATTCTAATATTAAGTTACCCTCAACATGTATGGCTGTAATCGATACGGTGAAGCCAGACATAGGGAAAGAAAGGAGTTTCTACGCAGTTTTTTTAACACATAATTTTAATACGACGCTGATAAATACAACTACTGTTTTAATTTAATTATTATAAATCTTAATTTTTTTCTGTTTCTCTATGATATAATCTCAGTATACTACTATTTTGGCCTGCGAAATACGACTTACGAAGTTCGATTTATATTTTCTTTGGACGGTCGTGAACAATTAATATTATAACCATAGCTTCGTACTCGACGGTTATGGCCATTGCCGAAAAATCTCAGAATAAAATAAAAGATACATTTGTTTATGTTTACAAGTTTTTCTGCATATTTTAGTAACGTTATTTGTCCATGATATGACCTATATGTAACAGATTTCTGGTTTAATTTTGCATACAATTAAAACAAATAGTTTTTCCCATTTGTGTGACAACTGAGAAAGACATAATAGATTGAATCAGTTTAATAATAATTACAACTTAGTTTTGTGTTGATCGAATCAAATCCGTTAGTTGTAATTCTAGAGAGCTTGGTCGGTCACAGTCGACTTCACCATTCGACATCGTTTCGCACAATCCATTCGTCCCGCTGACTACGACCTGACGATTGAACCTTCCTAACTTTCAATTATTTATGTCTTATATTAAATAAGCTAGCGCTTGACCACGATCCCACCTGATAAAGTCATGTTGTGGGCTAAAGATAGTACGCGCTAGCTTTGTACCCCCACGTCGTTCTTTGACGAAAAACTGACGTCGGCAACTTGTTCCAATCCTTTGCAGTACGCACAAGGAAGTATGATTCAAACCTTTTCGTTTGAATTGTAGGAAACTAACTGCAGTGACCAATCAATCGAGAAATGATAACGACATTTATTGACACTAGTTGTCAAGTGGTAATAAAATTCACTATTAACTGTGCAATAATTATTAGTTTTGGTAAAAGTATGATTTAACTATATATTATTATAGGAAAAAAGACCTACCATGTAAGTTCCATCTTTCGATGTGTTATGTGTCTGTTTGACTCCACATATAATTGTCAAATTCTAGTATATAACTTAAGTAAAGACTAAGCCACAATAGATTTATAGTTCCCGTATCTCATAGTTACAAAGGATACAGAATAGTTTTCCTTGTCTATAAAAGCTTTCGTAGTTAAAAGAATTTTAAGAGAAAAACTTTAATCTTTTTTAATTAAAAATTTGATCACTGATTCATCAATAAATCAAGTTTTAACTATTACACAAACTGATTTATTTTTTCAATTTTGTACCAAAAAGTTTTTTGTTGTGTGCCGTTTGGTGCGTAAATGCTAAGTTTTTGCTGCATTGAATGTCTTTTATCGATTCTATTTTAAGCATATACAGATGTCTAGAAATAAATCTTACTATCAAAATGAATTAGTTTTTATTTACGTGATATGTACGCAGAAATCATGGATTACCATTTGGCACTACTTTCATAAAATATATTGTACCTATCAGCATACTTTTAAAACATAGTGTAATGTACATTATATATGATAGATAGATAGCAAATATGTCTACCTTTCTTCTTACTAATATGATATATGCCAATATTTGGATGCATGTTTGTTAGAACGTAATTTAGCAAAGATGTTAGTATGAACAGGTTTTTTAATACCGCGCAGACGAAATAGCGGGCAAAAGCTAGTATGTTATATTTCTGTTGCGACATATACTCTATTATCTATATAAGAATTTAATCTATATAGTGTGTAATTATTGTACCTTTATCACTATCACAATAGCACTTCTAAATCAGAAAAGATTCCGCAATAGATGTGACAATTGAATTATATTGATTTTAACATACATATGACATCAACACATTTATTTTGTTAGGAATAAATGCCTTTGAATGTGTTGATAATTTTAAAAATCAATACCGACATTAATTATTTTTAAAAATCAATGACATTTTAATTCTCATTTGTATGTAATACACAGTGTCCGGAAATGGTATAAATAACTGAAGTCATACAGAACTAGTTTTCTACACGACATATAAACACCCTGTATGTACAGGTTGTCAAATTTAACGACCCACACAGAACACACATAATAACCAATACCGAAATTCTTTATTTTTATACTATGACATATAATTTCTCATCCGTAATACACAGTGTCCGGAAATAGTGTAAATAACGGAAGTCTATCAGTACTTGTTTTCTACACGATATATCAAACACCCTGTATATACAGGTCTTACATGGTGACGAGAAAATCATGACCATGGTTACTATGTGTGACTTTATCGTCATACCAATCACAATTAACCTACGAGTTAACAAATCGCCGCTTATAATTGTTACAACATACAATGCAATACATAAAGATATATAGTCTATATGCACACACTACAAATATATAATATACTATGTAGTATATATTACTAACAGCTAATTGAGCGTTGTCAGCAACAAGTCATGTGATCTGATCATCGACCAAATTGATTCAATAAAGTGTTATTGGAAGACTCCGGTCTTACTAATATTCCGTAAACGTAGCGTAAGGACCTTCTTGTTGAATAATCATTTAGAGGTCAACAACATCAATCAAATCAAAATGAAAATGTTTGTGTCTAAAATTGTTTGTACATTTGTTGTTTTATGTCATAAGTTGGCTGTTATCCCGAAGGTTTTTATTTAAAATCTTTAGAGAATAGTAAAATAAAATAGCGCATTTTAGTAAGTTAATATGAGTTTATTAGTAACATCCTTGAATCAATTATTAAGGATATTACACCAGTCTTAGATACAATGAGACTAAGCTGAAACAATAGACAACTTTTACTTTCCATTGACTCGACCAGTAGAGAGAATAATTGTAAGAAAGGAAATAATCATGGCCACTTATTTCAACAGTTGCCGTTTCAATGCATTTGACCTAAGACCTAATTAAAAATAATAACCGTCAAATTGTACGGAATCAAGCTTAATAGTCGTGACGTCTTTTTAAGTAGAATTAATATACTAGTCGAGTGATTTACAAACTTTATATGCATTTAACTCCATGTTTCTTTATGTTCTGATCGTAACAAAAACGGAACCCTAATTTTTTATACAGATAAATGATAGATCAGGTTTCACGATTGCAATTGTAATTTGCGAAAATTATGTAAAAATTTGAGGCAATGGATTAAAAAAATTTAAAAGCAGAGATTGATCGAGATTATCGGGTTCCAGCGATAGCCGAATGGTTAGATAACTGACTAATTCTAAAAATACTCTTGTATAAAACATAAAACGGATATTTTATCTCGAGTGGGAATCGTATACACAAACACTAACGATACAGTCGTAAATTAACCGCTAGGCTGGATGAACTTGCAATTAAAAAAAAGAATTCTTTTTGCTCCATTCAGAAAATGCTCTAAGTATGTACTACATTTAAAATTAAAGTTTTAATTAACAGTTTACAAAACATTTTTCTATTGAATGAGGGTTAATGATTAGAATGGCCCCAAATGACTGATAATAATTTAATTTGAATTAATTATCTTGGTCTTGTTTATAATTATAGTCAACGTTAGGAGAAATTCATGTTAAATAGTACAAATCTGAATTTAATTAATATTATCATTATAGATTCATTTTATTTTAGTACACAAACACGTTGTAGGTTTGTAAAAGTTGCCTAGAAAATATCAGCTAGGCTTTTTTTTAATATTTTAACTAAAGAACTAAAAACGTTTCATCATAAATGCAATATTCGTGTGAATTTATTATAGTTAACCTAACACAATTATTTTTACTTAACTTTTTCAAGACAATTGTCAAATAACACTTTGGCAAGATCAAGATTTTCTTCAATTGTTTTCATATACCTGTCTGAAGGATGTAATTAAATAGTACAATTGTTTTTAAGAACATATTGCATTGCTTCACACAGGGGCTTGTGGTGTGTGGGTTGACGTTCACATGTCAGGGTCAAGACACTATCACTGAATCGCCTACACGAATGTACTTGCATCAGTTCTAATAACACGAATTAAAAACGCACGAGAATTATAGTCTATGTCAAATATTCTGCCAGTCTTAAAATTAAATTCTTCGAAGTTTTAAAATGTTCGAAATTCAAATGTGCATTATTAAGCTTTTAGAACGAACTTTTTTTATTTAGCTAACCGCCAAAAGGAGGTTATCATTTCGTCCTGTCCTTTTTTTCCTTTCCTTTTGAGAGAACGAAAGGTCCTTCTTTTAAGGTCGAGAGGAAAATTTTTCAAAAAATGTAAATAAGTCTATTTTCTAGTAAATCAAAACATTATTATGTCAATGATTGATATTCGTTATAAAATTTTCTTTTATTAATTTAAGCCCTGGAATATTTTTGCAAAATGCATAAAGGAAAGTTAGCAAGGACAGAGAACATTTTTTCCCATTCATAAATGCTCAAGTAATTCCTATAAGGATAAAAACTACGCTCACCTTCAATGAAAATTCGTCGATTGTTCTCAGTTGATTGTTACTTTGCGTCAAGCAATTTATTATTTTTTTTTCTCCTTTATTGTTTAGTTATATTCACATCGTAATTTAATAATGATTTGTAACCAAGATAAAAATAATGTTTTAATTTTTTTTAACTAATGTATTAGACATTTCAATGATATGTAAATTGTATAATAATGTTTTTGCTCGTAGATAAAATTGCTTTATCTGTTAAAGACTATTTACGTAATGTTTTCGTCTCGTCTCATTTTATTATGTTTTTTCCTGTTTTATACCCTGTTCTAAAAATATTACCGTGGTTTTCAACTGCCGAAATCCTATACTAAAATATACACATATACCTTTGTTATCTCTGTTTCGTCAAAGATAATTAGAGGGATGACCATATCTGTTATACAGGGATTTTGCTTAACCAAAGGTAAGAGATTTACAAGGATAATAATATTGTTTTGTACAAGTAACAATCGGGTAAATATAAGATTTTTTTAAATAAATCCTCATTTAGTATTAACCCGGAAATAACATGTTATTCCATAATGATTTGTAGAATTATGAAGCATCAATATTTCATTGGGTGAATAATGATAAGGACTATAAAAGTTTCTTTGTGGATGCACCTATGTAGGACATAGAAGGCCGATTGATGTCTTCTAGAAACTACTTATTCATTATCTCGTATCTCGTACGACAATGTCTATAATATACCTAAATACACTAGTTGTCGCCCGCGACTCCGTCCGCGTGGAATTAAAAAAAAAAAAGATAATAAGTAGCGTATGAGTTCTTCCAGACTATGTTCTATGTCTGTGACAAATTTCAATAAGATTCGTTTAGCTGTTCAGAAGATGCGTAAAAACAAATATCCATCCATCCAACCATCCACCTAAAATTTCACAATAGTAATATTAGTAAGAAGTACCTACTATTTTTATATAAAAAAAATCTGGTAGCAACTTATTAAAGAAAATCTTTTTTACTAGTTTTCACACTAAAAAATAAGTTATAAATGAAAAATTGTTTCAAAGATGCAACATAAAGCAGTAATTTATAAAGTAAGCAAGCATCCATCGTGTTTCCTTACTACATGTATGTCTGTCTGGAAATAATTACGCATAATCACTTATCGGAGCAGAAGTCCTTAATCTTGAAATACTTTAGTCAAATTAACTTGTAATAAGTATTCGTTTGCTTTGAAGGTCATTACAACACAGGTAACATTCTGTCTGCATATTAATCGAACTAAAAGATAATTAAAAAAATGTTTAAGCCCAACTGATTATACACCATACGAAGAAGAAAGAAAAAAGAGAAGAGAAAGCAGAGAAGAAGAACGATATCGAATCGTGACATGACTGCGGCCCATTGAGATCTAAGTATACCTAAAGTTATTAAAATTTTAGTATCTGTATGTAATATTGAAAAAAAAAATCACATTTCGTGTACGTAATGTATTTTGCTTGACCTCTAACGAAAAACCAATTATTGATTTTCTTTCAGTCCACCTGTTGATCCGCAAGCCGTGTTTATTTCGGGTAATTTCTGAAACGGCTGGACCGATTTTGACAAGACTTTCACTGGAAGGTAGCTTATGTGTGCGGGCTTGTTAATAATAGGCTCCCATAAGATTAAAGGTTTAGATGCGTTACCAAAACTTTAAAAGTCATACTAACCGCTTAGTGCTTTAACCAATAAATCTTACTAGTCTTATTAATATTATAAATGCGAATGTTTGGATGGATGAATGGATGGATGGATGTTAAAAGGTATCTCCATAACGGCTCAATGGATCTCCATGAAGCTTGACAAAATTGTAGAACATAGTCTGGAAGAACACGTAGGTTACTAATTAAGTTTATTTTAATTAATTCCGCGCACACAGAGTCGCGGACGACAGCCAGTTGTTTACAATGAACATTCTAGAATTACTCCTTTTCAGTATAGCAGCCCTTGTTATACATACTGTCTGATAACGCTATCATTCGGTAATGACATTATAATGTGGGAATTTTTAATCGGGTTTTAACAATAATTTGTTTACCCGCTCGAAAAACTGATTACCATATTTATATTGTACCATACAGAATCGATGGGCCTAGCACGAATATTTGTAACAATCGCCTTGTTATCCCCCATCGTCGATTATGTCAAAATTAGTATGAGATTTTTGCTTTACTTTACCGTCTGACGAGGGTTTGTACCAAAGGCTTAATATAAGACCCCTTTCCCTTTTCTTATAGGAAAAGAATGGGAAGGGGAAGTGGATTTGATGGAGGAGAGGACGCATAGGAAGTAGACATGTCCTTTTTTTTGCGCATCCCCCTCCCCCTCCGTCGATTAAAGGTAGGCAACGCATCTGCAATTGCCTATGGGCAGCTATCGCTTCTCTATTTTGGCGGTTCAAATATCGCATTTATTAATGCTAACTTTTTTCAAAAATCATGCATTAAGTGATATATGTTTCAGTGTGTACCGTGCGTTAGTTAGCGTATACAATATTCATACGACATCAATAAATCTTGTTGTCAAGAGAAGCTTTCAGCAGCGGTCAATTGCCCTTCAACGACCTTTCGGAGTGAAACGCACGAAGGGACGTGATATTATAAAATAAAAGTATACACGGTTTCAAATATAAAATTTATAAAGAAACTTTATCTTTTTCGAAAAATTTTATAATTTGCAAAATGATTTTCACACGATTTTCATAATGTAATTTATCCAATTTGCTATTTACCAATTTCTTTGGACTCTTCGTATATTTTATTAGTACTATTTTTTTTTAATTTCATCATTTGACCTTAATGACGGACAGGTTTTATCCATCCGTTATTCTTGTTGGCGAATGTAATACGTTTAAACTTGTTGTTGATGATGTCACATAGAACATAAGGAAACATTTATTTTGTCTAAGATTTCCGCACAACGTATAAATTTTATTGATTTATTGATATAAAGAAATAATTTAAATTGTTTTCGATGATGTATAAAAATTTGGCTCAAAACATAGATAACGATATTCAGTTCCAGCGTTATAATTAAATTTTTACTAAATAAGGATTCTGAACAGCTTTATTCTTTCTATCTCGTAATTCCTTGTGTTCTATCTTGTTTATTCATATTTTTGTATACAATTTTTTTTTAACTTTCGCATTTATTATATTAGTATGATTTAAAATAAACAGGTTTGCTATATCACATTATTATCAAATTATTTGTCAAATAGTCAAATACTAGCTTTTACCCGCGACTCCGTCCGCGCGAAATAAAAAAAAATAATAGAAAACGGGGTAAAAATTATCCTATGTCCTATTCCTGGTTCTAAGCTATCTGCCCACCAATTTTCAGTCAATTCGATTCAGCCGTTTTTGAGTTATAAGTGGTGTAACTAACACGACTTTCTTTTATATATATAGATAGATGTAATAAATAAAATAAATAATAAAAATATAATATTCCTATAGTCAAATCGTACCCCACGATTTTGTAAAGAAAAATTTTATATTTGTGTGTTTTAATGTATTTAAAAATAATAATAAATTAATTAAGATATTACCAAACTTTGGAACAGTTCTGTGCAACTTAGGAATATTTACTTTGTATATATCGAGTTTGTTTCACCCCTCAGTATGTGTGTCATGGGAGATGAAGGGCCAGGGTTATTATTACTTAGCTTCTTTAATGATACAAAGTTATATCATAACTATTACTGGTATACATTTTAACTGAGTACTACATTCCGGTAAGACTTCCATAAACATAGTCGTGTATTCGAAACTAATTTCTGTAATTCTTTTATTTTTTTAACATAATTAATTAACAGCGTACATCAATGTAACATTAATCAAAGTATAAACTAAACTTAAACATGTTTAATACACAATTGTAATTGATATGTTAAAAGCTTTTAAAGTCTGGAATTTGTTGTGAAGCAAATTTAACTTTTATTTTTTCTTATTTTGTCTGTAACGTGTCTATTGTGCTCGTATCATCTCAATAGGGGAGGACCCTTTTAGGGTGAGTTTGTACAAAAACATTGACCCCAGTGGAAGAATACGAGTTTTATACAAACAGAAACGAGGCCACGCGAGGTTGATTTTATATACTTCGCTAAAAGTAAATTACTGCTTATTATAAACGTAATGAAAAAAATGTACTCTTCCTTTTTGTTTTTCATTAAACTTGTACAATTTTTTTTCTAATTTTACGGTGAATAAACGTAAACTGTAACAAAATTAGATTTTATTTAATTAAATTCGAAAATTTCCGTAATAAGAAAATAGGAACGACTGATTTGATTTGCCAAATAATCGATTTGTAGAAATCAGAATTTTCGAATGAAATTAATTTGTGAATTCAAAATTGTCGACATTTTCTATTCATTAATCTTTACGTGAGGAAATTATAATTTTCATTAAAAAAATCAAAGGCAATAGATATATGTATATCTTTGTCTAAACTTAGACACTCGTAACAGCTTTATAGTGTCTTCATAAAGTTTATTACAGGTAATTTGGAACAATAGGTATTAGCGCGTTAACATGCCACGAACATTTTTTTCTCGTTAAAATGTGTAACATTTTCCTCAACACGGGCTATCGGATTATAATTTTAACGGTATATTGTTAATGAAAATATTCTATTACACCCGATTTCTTTATGAATTATAGAAAATAGCGTTTAATATTATATAGATTTAGGAAAAAAAAACCTGAGTATATTTTTATTATTCTTCCCCGTACGAATAATAAATGAGCTAAGTAGGATCATATCGTTGTGATGACATTAATACATCTGAAATAAGGCAGGGGTTGACCTTTTGTCGCTACACACACTGGCAATGAATTTGTTTTTTTTTCTATTATAATATCCACAATTCGGAAAAATCATTCATATAAATTAAAATGTGCTCAAACCTCTAACAGCCACACTCAAAAGCTGTTTATAGTTTAAACGTGTACATTTTGTTCTCCAAGTGTAGAGGATAAGGTTGTGGTAGTTACTCTATACGATTCAATAATTGGGACATTTTCCTGACAACAATAAGATTATCTAGATCAGTATACACACCAAGGTTTAAAAAATTTCTCTTATTTTTACAAAGTATTGAGATTTCACGAAACTTATAAGTGTGCGGAATCAATGCCGGTTGTATAAACATGTCTGTGCTGCTTGTATACATCTCTATGTTTAAGAAATTCTATTTTAGTAACTGTGTTAAGGTTAAAAATTAACGGCTCATTCACTACGTCCTCGAAACTATCCTGAAAACATACATCCAATGAAAAAAAAAAAGTATTTTATATTTAATCTATGTACAAACTAAGAATAATTAAAACATAACGAAAAAATTAACTGTGATTTAATAAGCAAATGCAATCTGAAAAACACTTAGTCTTCTTGCACTAACTTAAACGATCATTTTCATATAATTTCTATTACGTTACTATTTGTTACGTTTCTCTTTTTTACTTATATCTAACATTCTTACGAATGTATTGGTCATTAATTTTACTTTCATCCTTTTTGTGCCACACAACTTTCACTTTTCTATATGACTGTTATCAGTTAGGTACACTGGCCATTGATTTCTGAGACCAAAATCTTTGTATAAAAGATATCGTCATCCTTATATTTGACAAAACAGAGATAACAATATGTTTTAAACAGGGATTTTGGGTTCAGGAACCCACGGTGTCAGTTAACTGTTGATTTAGCAGTGTACAATAATGACCGCACGTTTCTGAGTACCTACGGCCGTAAAATACTTAAAATGTATCGTAGATTTATAGAGATGCTAAGTGACAACAAATTAAGTAATATGAATACATAATTAAATACTTATATGAACAGGTATATTTAAATTTTAATTTCCAACAATGGTTAAGTTTTTTTGTACGTTAGCATTCAGTTTCTTTTATTTGTTTTGGTGAATCTGTACAATTCTTGTTTAGTTTTGATTTTTATTATAGTTAATCTGAGTATGTTAATTTATTTTTCAAATTTTTGTTAAACTTAAATAAGTTGTTTCCAACGTTAATTTATAATTATATTGTTTGTATTTAAACTTTAGTAATCAACATTCCAAACTGGGTAAGAAAAATTTTGTAAGGAAATAACAATTATTGTTTTTCAAAATTAATATCTGTTATTAACATTATTATTTTAACAACACATAAACAGGAAGCTTGGAAAAAAAATAATAAACGACGATTGATTAGTCAACTTTCAGTTTGAATTTTTAATACAATACGCTATTGATCGACCTGACCCCATAGCACGGGTGAAAGAGTTTACCAATAAAGAGTCCGGCGACTAACGATTTTTTTATGTATACGACATAAAAAATCGTTAGTCTCCATACAAATTTGTGACATGTTTTCTACTAAATTAATAGTTTAAGGGTTTAATATAAAAACTACACTATTAATACATATATGTTTCTATCATTACAATACGATCGTGTGAAAATTTATAAACATATTTGTACTTTCTATGACCTTACTATTTTTGAATTTACCACGGAACGTGCTAAAAATATAAACAATAAGGGAATGAGATATTTTTGCACAGCTCTTTTAGTAGAAAGCCACAGTAACAGTATGAATGCTAAGAGAACACTGGCTGGATATTTATAAACACATCGTTGTGATTTTGACTAAATATAATTAGAAGTTTATTGCAAGGTGTACGTCACAGGCAATAATAGTGTGACCCAAATGTCAATTGACGATATACCCCAATATAGACGCGTCAAGACATTAACACTGGCCCGGAATAGCTCGGGCGGTAGTGCAAGGTGTGTGTTGCTTATTCACAATACCACGCGGAAGTTTAGCGAACTAATAATACTTTATATTATTATTATTAATTGTAATCAGTGCTTATTGAATGTCAAAACAAAGAATCACGTAAACAACGACGCAAATTCCTCACGACAACGTATACGAGATAATACGCGTTTCGCATAAAATATTATCGCAAATTATTTTTAAATGTCTACGTTTCATTGTTTACGAGAGAAACGGTCATTTTGGGGACCGAAGTTATTTTGTATTGATAGTGTTATGTACAACACGGATTCTATTATAAGATATACATAAGACGTTCTATTAATAAGAACTTTTATTACATCATAAAGATGCCTAAGAGTCATTAAAAATGTCAGATGCTCATTTGATTTTTCCCTTATTTACAAAATAGCTGTTAACTAGTATGTCTAAAAAAATATGCATAGTTAGAGTAGTTATTCTTACCTGTTTGTTGACTGACTTACTGAATTACGTTGTAATCAAAGCCGAAGCTCAGCAAGTATACAAAATTTTTTAACTAAAAGTTGAACTTATTTACTATGGGCATTTCAATTATATACTATGAATGAAAAAACTGGTTACCAAGGCTCCTAAAAACTATACTCCCCGTAAAGCCGTTTGTTGTGATGCATCTTTTACGTTCGGGAAGATAGATGGCGCTGCTTAGAAATACTACCAAAATCTGTTATGTGCAATGGTAGTACAAAGTTGTTAATATGTAGAACAGTAGTACAGTATATTTAATTTTGTAAATAACACAGAGTAATTATGATTATTATCAAAAGTGTTTTTATACGTAGTTCTAAGAACATAAATAATAAAAAAGCAATGGTTTTGCCAAGACCTTGTAAAAATCAACGTGACCTTATAAAACGTTACCACAACATTTTTTTGTTTTTTTGCAGGTAAGGCCTAGGAAAATGTTGATATTATGGTGCAAGACAGCTGGCTTGGTCGGTTTGAAACTACGGTTTGTAAACAAATTTTATGTACAATTTATGTGAATTTATAATAGCTGATGTAATAATCCCAGTCGTGTAACTCCATAGGATTTTATTATAAACCATTGTAATTTTTAATAAACGACTATTTCGGAAAAGACTGTAGTGATTTGCCATGAAATTTTATATTCAGATACTGTTTATCATTTTAAAATTATCAAGACGGATGTCTTAGAATTCTCAAAAACTCGTATTTCCGTAAAAATCCACGTATTTTATTCGATTTCTATTTGTGGCATGTGGTACAAAATATATACAAAATTATGTAAAACTAGCTCACGTTCACGAACTAGGTTCACCTATATCAATAACTAGAGTATCCCTACGTAGTTCCCTCTAGCGGTTTTGTAGTCTGTCAATAATCTATCTTACTTATTACAAATATTATAAATGCGAATATTTGTATGTATACTATGTTTGTTGAAGGTATCTACAGAACGGCTTCATGGATCTCTATGAACTTTGGTATAGATATAAAACACAGTCTGGGAGAACACATAAGCTACCTGTGTAAGACGCCCGTGGGATTTGATTTACAAATTTACTCGCTAAATTTGCACCCCTTTTTTAAAACTGCGCAAAGTCGCCGGCAAAAAAAGTAACAAGAAATTGTTAAGAAAAACTGAAACTATCGATCGGTCGCGGTTACGAATAAAAAAGTTAATAAAACTACGTAAATTGTACAACGATTAGTCTTGCATATAAATAGAAATATACAATCCTAACGAAATTACTGAGGCTTGCGTCAAGGAACAGAAGTATTTGAAAGTTAACATACAACGTTAAAATTCAAGCGGAACTATCGGTATTTTTGACGTAATACTTGACGATTTTATATGGCACAGTTAATTCGATTATACGATTCTATTTTAATTTATAGATTTTAATGTTTTTATTTTTTATATTTTGTTTTATTATCCAATTTTCTCTAAATAGATGATGATAAATATAATTAAATTCAGTAGAAGGTAATCTTACGGAACTAAACACATGCACAATTTGCATAGCCTAGATTATTTCTTGGAAGTCGTACGAGTTATTCTCCAGTAGTATAACTCGACTATACCAAGCCCCGGTTTCGTATTAGTAGCAGATCATGTATATTATTTTATGTCTCATAATAACCTAAAAATGTATCTCAAATATGTTCGTCTATTGATTTAAAAATATTTTGTGTTCAGACTTAAAGAGATGTCTTTGTTTTAAATTGTAGTAATACTAAATCCAATTATGAACATCGTAATGATTCAGCAAAAATAGTATCTTCCAGAATTACCACATTCGACAATACTCCGTTGTCAACCTAGTTAATCTAGAAAAATCGTTTCCTCAATATATACTTCATACAAAGTAAATAACTGTCATATCTGCTCATAGTCCGTGATGACTAACCTCTAATTAGGTAATAAAAAAATATTAAGTGTTTTAAAATGTCGGTCGTTGTCACTATTTCAATAATTGTTTATCTGGAAATTAGGAAGCGACTTGTCAAATTTATTCACAATTCACATTATTCAGTCAAATTTAGAAACAGTTTTGTGGGGTCAGTCACCAGGATTTGTCAATAGACCCAACCTTCGTCACATTTGGAAGCTAATATGCCCAATAAAAGGGTTCTCATATTCACGATGTTAGCATTTTTATTTGAATGGGGGAGACGAGACAACATATATACGTTACTGCCAAAAATATCTCCCTAAAGTTATAAGGAAAAGGGTGAATCTGAATGTTAGTTCTGGAAAAAAATACAATGGGTAAAAATCCTATCACTAACGGTGCTATATTAAAATATAGCATATTATTAATCTTTCAACATATCCAACTGATTCCGGAAGATTTCTAGTTTAAATTATTCCTCCTCTTGTTGATACAAGTACAAGAGGCAAAGGTGCAGTGTTTGTTGTTAATATTACTTAGGAACAATCAGAATTGATCAATTTATAAAGACAGTGAAGTATGGCGATAAAAGAAGCACTCGTTAATAGATATAACGCTGATACGTGACTGCGAACACGATAGCCTGTTGTAATTTGCTGTGAATGCGGCAGACAAATTAAATTCCCGCACAAGGATTTGTTCTACTGATTTACATCACGTGTATTAGATTTCCAAGTAATTTTTATAATTATGAAGATGATTACCTCATGGTGCTAGAGCATGTTTAAGATAACATTTAAACGGTCAACTTGACTGTACCTGTGATAAAAATACCAACTCTGAATCCATCGTTAACGTATAGACCAGTGATTGTCAAACTTATTTCTTTCACCGCCCCCTTTGAAAATCAATTATATTTCAGAGCCCTCTAATTTTTATTCAGCCCTAAAACTTAAAAATCACAATTTCATTACTTTATTTAATTTCAATGCCCCCCATTTTTTGGGCCTCTTATCGCCCCCACCTAGGTTTCAAACTCCTCCAAGGGGCGTTATCACCCCCAAGGGGGCATTATCGCCCACTTTGGGAAACACTGGTATAGACCGACAAGAATATCTCACCCAGTGGCCAATAGTCAAACTAAATTACGATAGCTCACTAGCGCCCTCCTGTCATTGTCAAAGTGTCACAACATACTTTTCATACTGTAACAGTTATTTCATGTTTTATCCCTTGTCGTTTTCTATTTTGCGATAGCAGCGCCTCTCTCACCGGGTCAAATATCCTTGTTTAACTTTTACCTAAAATCAAGTCAAGATTCTCTCCTTCAACGTACGTGAGGAAAACCCACAAACCGTTTACAGTAGTATTATTAAAATAAAAAATGAGAAAACATGTTAGTCACACTTTTATACAATCTCAGGTAGCTGTATCAAAAGATTAAAATGTTGAAACATGTTGTAATACGTAACGATTAATAACAAACACCTTTCGAAGTGGTTACAGAGCTCTATATAGTTTCATCTAATAGAATATTAGTACTCAGTTATTGACTAGGACTGTATCAAAATAATGCCGTTAACGAATAATCCACTTGGCACAGAGCAACGAACTGATCTTGTTTGCGGGAAGCCCGTGACAACACACCGCTGTTGTCCGACTGGTGAATCAGATCATACATACATATCTTATGCCTTCCTTTATCTTGTTAAAGCGCTAAAATAGTAATGATTACATCATTCCGGTATTTTTTTTTATAAAATTTGCTTAAATATCTTTAATTTTATTTCAGGAAAATACAACTAGAAGTTATTTTCCATAACCTAAACACCACGAACATACGAATAAATGGACTGGCTAAGACGTAGTATTTTGTGCCTATTTGATTTTCGCCATTTTTCGAACTAATTATATATACGATTAAGTGTCACAATAAATAATATAATCAAAATCAACAAGCGCGTTTAAATCTGAACAAAGCAAAAGCTGTCATTTTCAAGCAATCGCCCACACATATGTAGAGATCAGTGCTAAACACCCAGACAAAACATATTTTCCTTATTGGTTTCGTTATTCAACATAGTGTAGGTACTAAAAATGGGTCCTCAAAGCACGCGTGCTAAAAACATTGACCTTATGTAACTTCGATTTTTATACACTACAAATCTTCCAGTTTTCGGCCAGTCTGATTGTAGTTTTCGCCTCGTTAAGTTCTAGCACTAATGGCCGGTTTCTAAAGCAACAATCAATTTAATTTACGATTTATCTCAAATAAAATTTGTAGTTAACACATTCAGTGCAACAGAATCGCTTTACGAGCTCACTTTAAAAAGAAAAAAAATAGCGGCTTGCAAAATAATATTATACCGAAGAACAAAATCAATCAAATTTCCAGTGTTTAAATTAAAACAATCTGACATGATAGAGTCTACGCTACGTCACTTTACGTCACGAAAGCGACCGGTGTGTCATTAGTTGCACACCTCTTTAAATAATTACAAACCGAACACGACCAGTCATACGTATACCACACGGCTCCAAAGTAGCACGACTCGTTATTGTTATCTCAAATTAACCGATAGCTCGAGTGTTTGTGACGTCACAGTTTAATAATTAAACCCTTATCATATCGGGGATCGTGTTGTATCGCTTGGTGCTTTCAAGTTCGTTGTGTTGTATCACTTGCATCGGACACTGTTAATAAAGGTAACTTATTATTTTTTTATTTTAACTTGAAAATGTTATTCTTCATTTTATTTAATTTTTTATGTATTATTTAATTTTCCAATATTGCTAAAACATTTATTGCTTACTTACTTGTATTTAATTTAACTTAATAACTCGTGACAAAACTGTACAAATAAAGTTTCTGTACAATAAAATTATAGAAAGACTTAACTGTGTTTTTGTTGAAATTATTGTACAATAATTCCAAAAACTATATGATATATATAGATAAACAAAAAATAGATGCCTTTTTATAGTTAAATTATTTATTTCTTGTATCTTATTAAGTTAATTGAAGTTAATGCCACACATATTGAACTTACTTATACTGTCTGCGAATTTGGTGTCATCCCTAAGAATTTAAAACAGTATAGTAAATAAAAAAATATAAAAAATAGGTTAAACAATAAAATAGGTCCTTGGGAAAATATATGTATGAAAAGTAAAATGTTTCTTAAAATCAGTTTAGCACAAACATATATCTTGATTGTTATTAATTTGGATTTGGTTTTATGTTGTCTATTATTTTATAAATAATGTTTTTAATTTTATAAAATATAATGAATCTGTTAATTTTTTTTAGCGTTGTGTGTAACATTGTAGTTATATATTTAAAAAAAAAACTAATGTAATATTTTTCCAATATGTGTACTTACCTAATGTTACATGAAATGAAATAAATAATAATATATCGTAAAAACATTACTATCTTTACTACGATTTCAACCACTTGTAATTAAATGACGGTTTATTGATTTTGAAAGATAAATATTGATATACTCAAGTGTATGTTCTAGAGATTTAGAAATTATAGAAAAACATCATGCTAGTAGCCAAAAAACTTTATGCACTTCTCCTTAACTTTTACTAAAATTGTGTCAAAATTCCATGTAGCACTACAATGTCACACTATTTTACTTGAGTTCTTCTAATTTTGTGTTGGCATTAAAATGTATCAGCCAATTAAAACTTGTCGCGTTATCACGTTAATTAATAAATTTAAGTTGAGACGTCAACCTCGATAAGGGTATTTCCCCTACCTTTGAGAGCAGGGAGTTCATCTGTGTAACGCTATGAATTTATAATTACTGAATATTTTATTAAGGGGAATGTACGGCGTATCAATGATTCAAAAGAACAAAAATAGATGGCGTTATTATCTATTAAATTATTTTTATTTCATTGAAGAACATAGAAGTGTCGATTTTTGTGATATTAATTACAATTTTAACCAACACAATCCAATGGAATTCATATTCACTGGAATACACTAATTTATATCAATGGGTTTGCCACAAATGGGTTTTTTGATTTCGTTAAAACTGAGGATACAGTCAGTAAAGAAAAAAAAAATCCTGTTCTAGGAGATTCCGATCTGTTCTTAGGGAAAACTTCGCTACAAGTAGCATTCTTTAACGTAATATTATTCAACTATAAATTTCCCTCCTCATATCTCTTAATAGTTTTATCCTTAAACATCCGTTACTTCAAAAACCCTTAATGACTCATAGTACATTCTGGTAATCGCAAATTATATGTCATTTAAATGTGGAAACAACTACATACAATAAAACATATACATTAAGTCTAAAACGTCCTTTTTCTTAGAAGCTTACGTCATGTCGTATATTGATAATACTTTATTACGAAATACAGTGAAATCTGTTATGGTAGGATTAAGTTGTAGTTTATACGTCATCCCATAGTTCAGTTTACTCTTCAATAAGCAATGGCATTGACCTGTCATTTAAATTTCCTCCTATATATCTCAACTATATCGACTTATTGTTAGGTATTAATATTGGAAAGTACCAATCCAATTCATTTATAACATTTTATGTCACGGACTAAATTTGTCCATACATTATGTTAATTGATAGACAAACTTCAACATATTTAGAACGACCTTTTTGTTATGAATTCGTATAAAATCGATAAACGACCATCGTATGTTTTATAACTTTAATTTATAGATAGATGGCGCTCGCGTACACATAGAATAGAAAAGGTGGTAGAAAAGATAATCCGCATAAACTTGACGTATTACAAAAACGAGGTAACACAGCGGTGTTTGATAAACAACACAACAATGAATAAGTACATAAAAACAAAAGTAACAATAACACCGTAACATAAACGTTAAAGTAAAAAAGCACGCGACTTAACACGACTTAGCGATAAAGCACGGAAGAAAGCAATACTCGCCGCCGATAATACCTTCAACTTTATTTTAAAGCCTTGAACTTTATCAACGGTCAGCACCTTGAATGTGAACAAAAAACATCTTATATATTATTTCTATTCCTAAAAATCAATACTTGCTTTTGCCCGCAGCTGTGTCCGCGTGAAATTAAAAGAATAACTGAGTCAGTAGCTTCTGCGTTATTCCAGTGTGTAATTTGTATCTCCGATCCAAATATCCTTAAGCTCCGTTAAAATTTCCCATTTATAGATTATATAATATTATAAATTATAATAATTATAGAAGACTATTCCTATACATTTAAATAGAAATTTGCTTCAGCTTTGCTCTGGTATTTTGAAATAAAAATACAGCCTTATTTACAAGCTTATAATACATCTTTCTGCTAGTAAATAGATTTTATAATTAAATGTTTCTCTAGTTTTCACGCGCCAATCTTTCTCTGTAGTAAGTCAATTTAAGTGGGAAGCGAATTTAATACCTTTGACTGTGATATATTTCTTTGAAATAACTGGATAGTTTACTTTCCAAATGTCATTTTACTTAAGTCTTCGCACTGGCATTACAATATGTATAATGCTTAGTATACGTGAATATAGAGATGTCGATAACAGGTCAATCAAATGCTCTTTAACGCCGCAAAATTTATTCCGCTTTATTAAAAAGTTTCTGTTGCAGTTTTTTTGTATAGTCATAGCACACTGATGACATTAATGGAAAACGTACTCTTACAAAAATACATTTAGAAACGACTGATGTGTACCAGGTCAGTGTCAATTAGAAATTTGGAATCTCTTCTTACACTTTTAGATTTTAACTATGCACTACAGAAGACGAGAGTGATTAATGTTGTAAATCTAACTTGAACCTTATTGTGTTAATATTTTATCTTATTTTTATACCTACGTACTTAACAGCTTATAAAAACCTTAAGAGAATAAATAACAATAAGCGACAATTTTCAGTATTTATTTGTTAAAAATAGCTATGCAAATATTTTTCAGTTTATTAAAATCACACGAGTTGCTAGACTATTAATAAAATTTATCAGATCACTTTACAAATAAACTTAACAGAAATAAACGTGATTTTCTTCTTAACTGAAACGTGATAAAATTTCACATACATATGCTAAATTACAGGGTAACTACATAAATATTTAATAATCATATTAGATGCTTCTAGTACTTATATTCATTTAAAAATAGAACACTATAATATTTGCTATGTCATCTTTAAATATCTTTCCAAGACGTATGTTTGTTAATAGTGTTATTAGTTCTTACGTATTTTATGACTACTTGAATGGACTATGGTCTATGTTGAATATTTGCGACAAAATATGTTACATTTAGTATGAGATTAGTCGTTGTACTTTACACCCGATTAGCGCTGTACAAATCTAATGTTGTTGTCGATAACGTTACGAATACTTTCTGGCAATTTTTCGTGCTAGGTCCCATGATTTATCAATGTCTATTGAAGTTATATCGCTATATACCGAATAACTACTTAAGTTTAGTAGCTATTAAGATGTATTTTTTTTAATTAACTCTCGTAAATCTATGTAAATTGAAAAATAAATTATAGATAAAATTGAAAAGAATAATAAAACCTTCGTCAATAATCGATGTTCGTGTAAATAAATTTTCAATATTAATATTTTTGCAATGATTACAGACAGACAATCAGTCTCTTTAATGATCTCAATGAAATTATGCAAAATACAATTAATTGGTAAAAGTGGTATAAATTAAATATTACTTAAGATATTGAAAACATGCAATGTTATTGTTTATTATTATTTAAATTTAAGCTCCACAGAACACGCACACGAAAGAAAAGATTTGTTTTACGCAAACTCGAAAATTAGCCAAATATCAAACTTCTATTTATATATTCTATTCTAACCGTGTCTTTGAAAGTGATCGTATAAAAATATAGGTAAATTTGCATTAACATAATATATTTCTTTTTTTTTTCGATTTTGAATAATACTTTTTGGTTAACCTTAGAATTAATATTGAAACCTTCATTTGCTATAACACTGACGGCTGTCGACAAGAACGCTCAATGGATATTGCGAAGGTTGTTTTGCGAATAACTTATTGTTTCCGGAATATGAGGCCAAATAATTTTAATCAATATGGAATTAGTCGTTGGTCAAACTAAAGTTATAACTGAGAGTTGAATTTTTTATCCATCCAATCATTCGATCCGTTGAAATGCTCTGCATTCTTGTTTAAATGATGATGGAGAAATATGTATCTATATTGTAACTTCCCGTTGCAAAAAATACTAGACAGATTTTAAAGTAAGGTGTCATTCGAGTGGTATTCTTACCAGATTGTTTCAAAAGAATCACTTTCACTTTCTTTAGCAATTCAATCTTTTAATTTGTTTGATAATGCCTTTAAACTTTTTACCGCAAATACCAACTTGATAACTTACAACCACAAAAATCGACTCATCCCAACTCCATAGAACATAGTTACATCTCTGAGATCTCATAAGAGATATAATTCTTTTCTTCGTCACGGTGGAGGTTCTAGCAACCGGTACATCTTCCGGTGGGACACCAGTGGCGCATCTAATAGTGTTCACATAAGACCTATCCCCACTAATTGACATAATTCTATTGTTCAAATTTAGAACCCGTATCAAACACAATGGTTAAACTGTACTACACACAAAGCCTGTGTAAAGAACTAATGCATATTTAAATGCACTTAAAAATACTTTTTGAGGGACATTTGAGTCGGTTATGGTCTGTTAAGGATCAATTTGTATTTTTTTCGTAACATACTGGTGCAAATGATGTAATTTTAAAACCGAGTCACAGACGAATGTATTGTTTGTTACGTAATATATTTTAAAAATTTATAAATCATCAAATAGTGGGGTTATAAAGCAACAACCATTGACTACATAGCGAAACGAGAAAGATCCAATTCGTCGTTATTTTCTTTTAATGATTTTATTACATAACACCATAACAGTAAATTTGTACGTACATTAAAATGTCTCATTTTTTAAATTTTTTAACACCCTCTTTTTACACGCAAAATACGCGCTAGCCGTGGAGTTGCGGAAAACGAGCCCTTACAACTAACTAACAACACCCTTTTTTAACTTTTACAAGCGTGGAAACTTACTTGTGTTCCTAGTGTCTTTCTTGGTGACGTATCGTATAGTTAAAATTACAGATATAAATTACGTTAATGACGAAATTTTTTGCCCCATGCATAAATACACATAGACTTAGTGCATTTTATTTTTATTTGAATTCAAGGCTGCCAGTAATTCTGTTAATGTAACTGTAATTCTATTAGCTAATCCAGCTAACACTTGATAGACTACATTCACAGTAACAATTGACTAGACTACCTTTATATTCATAGTATTTGGCATATATTTTGGATTTTAAATAACAATAAGCATCATGTAATAGTTGCAAAAACTTGTCTTTACAAAAACTTGTACAATTAAGCTGTAAAAAAACACAATTTTTTATAGCAGAAAAAGTTAAATAAAATATTATTTTTAATAACTTCAGATGAAATATAAAAAATTGTAAATTAACCAAATTGTCCAGTAGATGGCGTTCTGTTATGACTATTTATTTACTGAAAACAAAAGAAACGGTAACAGGACTCCCTTAATAAATAAAAAGCTACTCTGTCGCAGTTAATCTCTTTCATAAAGCTTCATGATGTGACGAAATGTAATTCATTACATAGAACAATGATCTAATAAACATTTATAGATGGCCGCTTTCTTCATATTATTTAACTTTAAAATAAAAACTTAATAATAATGGATACTTTTCCTTAACACAGTTAACGATGTGTATAACACTCAAATGAGCAGTTTATCTTCGTCCTTGGGAACACCAATCGATTGGTAATGAAGTTAGCCACGTCGACATCGTTCAATAAAACTATTACTATAGGTAACATTATATCAATATCAATAATGAATTGTTTTTCTATACCTGGAATATGTCTATACATATTTGAATGACAGAGCAGGTAGATGTCTGTTTCATTGTAATATCTTGACCAATTTTGAATAATTAAATTTCATTCGATTTGCATATTTCCCTTAAATGTCATTTAGATTTCTTTTTTTTTTAATTCTATTACTATTTTTTATTTACTTTTGTAAGTTTAAATAATATTTAATTGATCTATTCCAACTAAGTGATGATCGAATATTTCTCATTATAATATATAGAAATTCATCATAAAATTGCGTACAAATGTGGGAATAAGAAGGACCAGCAACAATAAATTTTTATATTTTATTAATTCATTCGTTAAAATTCAAACAGCAGTAGTTATCATGTTGTCTATGCACTTGAATAATTAATTTTATTTTATCAAGTATTACGAAACGGTAAACATTTGTTCAAGTGGATTGTCGTATCGCAGAGCAAGCAACACGTGACATTGAAAGCGTTTTATTGTCAATGCATTCAATACCGCCGTATTTATTATTTTAACGTATTGATAATATTTTATACACAGCTTTAATAAAGTATGTATGTATATTAGATAAAAAATATAGACAAATAGATAAATTACGTGCAAAGAAATAATATTTGAACGATGAATATTCATATTATAATTTGTATTTCCGTAAACAAATAGTTTTTTGATGTTTCAAAACAGAAGTGATGAGAAATATATATTGATCAACCTACGACAATTACGCTTTAATATGACATTACGGCGTTAAGGTCTTATATCTGGACGCTTCATTGAGTAACATGGCTCAAAATCCGACAGAAGGGTATTGTTCGTTTTTGGGATTACGGATACGATTCAAAGCTTGGTTGAGCTGGTAGCTTCTAACTACTATCGAATTACAATATACGTAATACATTGGTATGTGGAAAGGTAAACAATGTAACCCATAGGGGGATTTAATCTTGTTATTGAATACATCGCTTTAACGAGTGAGTAAGGCCGGGCGGGAAGCCGTAGCAGGGGCGTGGGCGATAACACACTGCGCAATGTACTGCTTACAACTGGACAACTGCGCCTCACCTGATCCCTCTCGTCTAGGGTTCCCTTACAATAAACGTAGACTAGAACACTAGTAAAAAATGACAGCCAGATACTTTCACACCACCAACTCTGACTCGAAGACATCAATTGTCGTAAGCCCACTGAGGGGCTCAGAGCCTACCCAAGTCAAAGGTAACATAGTCAAAAATGCTGGTCCAGTGCGGGTTGGTTGGCTTCACATATATCTAGAGATTGCATTCCAACTTTCCTTCTCGTAAGAAAATCGGATAAACAGTACATATGAAAATCGAATAACATATTGGTACATGACAGGGATCGAACCTGGAAGTATAGGATTTAGTCCGATCCGGTCAAGCGCTTACCAACCGCGACACTGACGTTCTTCATAGCTTCAAATCTGGGTTAAATCCGAAGTGATGACAGCTTTACACTCATGTTTATTTTTAAATACTATTTAAAAAATTGGTTACAAAATTCAATAACCTAACACTCTGTTTGGTTGAAACCCTAAAAGAACGGTGTGAAAATTAGCTAGCATACAATCGATTGAAACACAAAAGGAATAGACTCAACTGATAAGCCAAGCTTTGCTATTGCACTTAGACAATTGAATTACGTTATTGACATAAATATTTCCAGATCTAGAACAATCGAGGAACTTATTTCTTGTGTTTTATGATAACACCATGATAAAAATTTTTACATCAGAATATCCATTCAAAATTTAATAAATATAAAATTATTTAAGAAACAAAAAATGAATAACACAATATCTTGGTATACGAAACTGATTTTTTTTTAAAGATATTCCTCTGTCATTAAATTGAGAGCCTTTACACGCTTGTCGATGGTCTCATATATGATTGCCAACCTTCATTAAGTGGAGAGGCAACCATTGAAAAAAAAATCATTACGTTACCCTTATTTGTATTATAAACAGCACATTCTGTTCTCGTGTGTTGACATGATTTTTTAAATCGTAAGTCATCAATCATGATATCGTCTGTTGAAGATAAGAATTAAACTTTCTAAATGTTAAAACCAGAGGTCTTTAACTCCGAGGCAATGTCAACCGTAATGTCAACGAACTATATTTCTAACACGAAAACCTTTTCAAGCATTCAATAACAAAGTACCCTCTAAATAGCACGTTTTTACTTTAATTTAATAGAAGCATTCGAAGTATTAAGATGTCATTAATATAAATTCACTTAAGACGTCTGGTCAATGTCAAGATTTTTCCAATGTTTTCTTTTTAAATATAAAATATTCCGTTATCATTTTGCACATTCTAGAATTTATCTTACCGGATAAGATTTATCATCTCCTTTGTTTTTCTTCGTCGTTTCACTGTATTGCCGCGAGATTGCATAGACACCCCGCTTATTTACATAAGAATAAAACGTAAATTGTTTGCATAAGTGTTCAATAGCAGTGACGAAAATATTAACGAACATTGTGGAAGGATATTTTTTGCATCGAAACTTCTAGAAGTATTAGAAAAAGACTCACGATGGTGTGGCCGATGTATCCAATATTATTAGATACTTCATATAGAGACAGATCATGTAAGTCATACACATTTTTATTTCTAAATTTTATAAGACTGCCGACTAAATGATAAGACTAGATTGACTTCAATATCACTAGGGCTAAATATTAAAATACATGGGAGTGGTGTTAAGGGAAAAGAGCGCTACTTATTTTCTTCTCTTTCACCACCTTTCTCTTTATAAACTCCCCTTTAAACTTAAGCATATATGAAAACATAACCCATGTGTTAATCTCTCTTGAAATAACCTTCAGTTTTTACTTTGTAACATATTATATTTGTTTTAAATTCTAGAACAATTGTCTGATTGTAATTAGAATGTAATTTTTATGGAAGTCGGCAGTGCGTGACTAAGCAGCGTACGTTTCGAACTTGACCCACATCTCTCAAGACTCTATTGTCTCTGCCCGACCTCGATCGCACGAGTCCTGTTGCACACGGTTTATGACAACCTTTCCTCATTAATCCATCCAAAATAATCAAAATTATTTCCTTCTAGCTACTAGTTCTCTCACGGTACTAGCAAAACGTACTCGGGTACGTAATAAGTCAATTTTCATTGAATTGTAAACTTTCCCAACTTTCATTTTAAAATTTACCGGTTTTTGAATAGTGAGTCCCGTTACGACGCCATTGCCCCAGTGCGCTGAATGACCGACAGTTTCCGCGTGTCCGATTTGAACATCGTTATGTAGTTTACTGGGCTATTTACATTTACTTTTTCTATTCATTTATTACCTTAATGACGTTATTTTTTACAGTCATTATGCTCTGGGGCGATGACACTTACTTGATATCAGCTGTAAAACTTATCTCGCGCCATTAATAAATTGCTAGTCCCACCCTTTTTACCAACTTCGTCATTTGTGACGTTATAATAGGACTTTTCTTTCCTTAAAAAACTAACATATAAAAAAATACGCTGACGGTCTCATTGTGTCTAGTATGTTTGAAATGTGTAAAAAAGATCCTTAACTCTTCATTGAGAAACCATAAATAATATTAATGTTTTTATGTTTTTACAGGGATGTCTCTGGACGAAGGCAGACAGTCCCAGCGACCGTATCGATACGGCATGGTACTGCTTTGCGCGGGCGCGCTCATCAACTGGCTGGGCCTGGCGGAGGACTACGCGGAGCCGGTGCGCTACGTCGGCGTCGCGTGTATCGTCGCCGGCGCCCTGCTCATATGCGCCGCCATGTGCTGCTGGCTGCAATCGCCCGCACGGCAACCACATAACGACCGCGCAACGCCTGATACCCACCAGGTAATTTGAAACAAACCTCAGTATTTTTATGCACAATCTAGCAATAATAAAGCAGTTACGATCCGACCCGTGAATGAATTAAAGCTTAGTTCCACTTATACGAAGTTACAAGCACGTTCTGTGCTTTGCCCTGTCCAGCTCGATGAATCTGTATGGTTGTATTATAACAAGGCAGTCACAAAAAAATCAGGGGGTTCTTTCATCTCGTTTTCTTGCAGTCCGTGAAATAATAGGGGAACAGAGTGAGCCGCAAAAGCGAGCGCTTTTTTATTTGTATAAAGATTGCGCACGGATCTAAAGATGAGGTCGTCAATTAACGAGCCATTTTTCGAAATGTCAATTTTGTCATTTTTATAGAAATATAAACATACTACTTATCAATACTCAGTGTTATGGTAATCTATCACTATGGCTTAGAAATGTCCAAATAAAATACGTATTATCTATAGTAAATGATAGGTAAAACATTTCGAGATATTTTTACTTTAAAAATAAAACCGATGACATGATTTTGCTCATCAATCTATTCAGTAACTTATATCAAATATTGGTTAACTTTAATAGGTTACTACATTACACGACAGAAAGACTCTTTTTTTTTTCTTTGGGCAAAAAGCATAAATGTGTTATTTGATAATGTTTTTCTAGAGTATAAACCAACTTTTTAGCTATAGTATATGATAAAAATTACAAAAGTAGGTACAAAACGGTACTTGAAGTGAAATAAGCCGTAAACTAAAATCGTTAACAAAAATCTGCTTAGTAATCGTAATTCTGTTACACTTTCTTTCGTATCATATGTATGTGTTTGTTACTCTAACTTAAAATGTACTTGTAAAAACCAAGGAAAACAATTTAACAAAAGATTATCTTTAAGTTGGATCTTTCTTTTGACCTCTTTACGTCTTTGTTCTGAATCATACAAATTGCAATAACGGATCCGAGAGCAACTGACAAATAACAAAAGAGAAAGGGATTTGCACGAAACCATTATTAACTACCATTGTGTAGATGGTATATTTTAACCTACGGAGGTCGGAGAGGCACCTCAGTTAGAAGATATTATTATGTATATTTAAATTAATATACCTTGGGTTTCATCTGCCAAAACATCAGTGCAAAACAATAATGTTACTCCTCTCATTCTCTTTGGAACACAATAAATTCACGCTTATAAAAACCTCTGAGGATGTTATAGGAAAAGACAAAGATCCTGCCGATAATTCTCAGATATTTCATTACTAAACATATAATGTTGTGTTATTACAGATTGACGATCCCATCCACGTGATATCGATGCCGGACGAGGAGACAATGCAGCAGAAGCCGCCAGACTACGAGACTGTGGCGGGTGCGCCGCCCACATACGACGACGCAATCAAATTGAACCCCGCACGACTGCTGCCCGCCACGAGCAGCGCGCGTCTGGAACCTTCCACCGCAGCGGACGTGCCCGTCATACCAGGGCAGCTGGACGACGTCCCCGCCCCCGTGCACCTCCCCCACAGCCACACACAGACCCAAGTACCCAAAACACCACCGCCTCCGTACAGGCCGACCCACGCCATCAGATGAAAGCCAGGCCCGATGGTGATCACGTGTGCTAGTACTTTAAATCGACTGCGTTTCATGTGATGAGACATGTAAATAATCATCGAGCGTTCTCCGGGTCTCGAATGCGGACATATCCATTGTTGAAATATTGCGGTATTATTTTTTTTGTACGTCTGGCATATCCACACATGAAACTGTTATTTTTTTTTAATTAATGTAGGCTGTCAAACTTAAGAGCGATGCGTACTTATGTGATATTAAAATGTTATAATTAGTTACTTAATATAATTTTTACTGTATATATTAAATAGTTTCTAATCAAAGCTGATAGTAATGAAAAACTTCCATATTTCAGTGGAATAGTGAGGACGAGCATATAGGGTTATAGGTAGAGCAATAATTTATAAATATTTACAAATAATAAAAAGAAACCAATAGAATTGTTTGTTCGGTATTTTATTGTATATTTATAAACATTGTGTAGTATTGTGCCATTCATAGAAAAGCTACGTAAACTAATGTAAACATGGCAGCCGCCTAGAGTATTCATGTTAAAGCAGTTTTGTTATTTCTCATTTAATTTATTAATATTGTACAAGGCAGAGTTTACCTTTATGGGCTTGTTACCTTCGTTATTTTATCTTCATTCAAAAATAGCTTTCTTTAAAAATCGGTCTTTTAAATTATATATATTTGTATTTTGGCAACACTAGTATAAATGACTGATCTGACGAGTCAAATCAAGTTATTAAAATATGACTATAGACAAACAAGGATATCTGCCCTGGTTGGGCATAAATAAGACTAAATTATCACTAGTTCCTTTTTCGTACTACTTTCACGTCATGTTTTTAATCCATTTTTTTGCCCATTTCGTGTTTACAAATTTTGTGACTGAACTTACCGCGAAAGCAGCGCCTCACTGTCTCAAATATCCTTGTTTGACTTTAAAATGACATTTTATACATTACACACACTGATGCACGTACACCTATACAATCTATGTTTGGCTGTATTTAATTCACGTTGTATTTGACTACATAGATGTATTTAGTGTTTAGTGATACTGACTCGTTTCAAAGTTATTCTAGTCCTCAACTTAACGACTAAAATACTTGTCATTTAGTCACCAACATGCATAATTGTTTGTAATTTGTACACATCGTTGTTGCACAACTTGAATGACGTTTTGTTTAGTACCGTACTTTGAATATGAAGAAACCATAAAATTATACGTTGAGGTTATATGAAAAGTATATAATCGGTGCTATTTTTTATATAATCTCAGCATAAGTTGATATTGAAAATTGTAATCTGTCAAGTAAAATATGATCCCACATTAACCTACAAAATTAATTATCAATTAATTACAAAATAAAGGGTCGATTAAAATTCAAAACAAACAACTGAATAAAATTTATTTCGTTTTAATACAAACAAAATTCAAAATGAAACAATAGACAACATTTTTTATAATTTACAATGGCAACATGCTCAATATATGTGAATAATCTACTAATAACTAACATGTAAATTGCAGTTGGTCTGAAGTAACAGACATCTAAAACAGTAGCCATCGATTGCGGTAACAATATTTTTAGCGCGATTTGTACATTCAAATCCGTGTAAAAATATTGTTAATGGATAAGCAATAAACATTATGGTAACATTTAAAACGAACTGAATTTTCAAATTACGAATTACTGCTTCAATTGTTTTCTTTAACTAAAAATAAAACGTCCCAATGGTAACACAATTATTGTAGTAATTATTTTTGGTTACCATTGAGCGTATTAAACTAAAAGTGGGACCAATTCCTAATATACATTTACTTTATTGTAACGATCTAAAGTTTCGTTTAATTGCAACACTTTGTGCTTGCGAGTTATTTTGATTTAAGAGTTTTACAATGCTGAAGTTGTGCATTTATTATTTGTACATTATACAAAGCTGCGAAAATTAAGTGTACATACAAAATAAATGTTGTTGCAATGATATCAGAGTTTTTTTTTCTTTAATTCCTTCAATATTGAAGAAAACAATCATCCTCATCCCAAATTCTTCTTCTTCCCATTTTCCTTAAGCTAGAGATGATTAGACCTAAGGATCGGTTCAGACAGACCGGGGCGGAGAGCAGAGTTATAAAATTAAACTTTGTTTCAATCGTATAAAGTTGAATTTTATTTGAAATTACTCTCTGCCCGCCCCAGTCTGTGAGAACCTTTAGACGATGGTCCAGCTTCTACGCAGTATGTGCAAGTTTTTTTACGATGTTTTCCTAGACCGTTAGAATGTCTGTTAAAATTGATACGTATACGTATTGATACGTGGCGGGGATCGAACCCATACTCATACTTCAAGACATTATTGAGACGGGAAATGCGGCAGCAAATTCTACCACTATTTTATGTTAAGTGGGTAATCCAATTTATTTTGAAAATTGGGTATCCCAAGTATTGCATTTCGTATATTAAGCGACATATTATTAACACTTTAAAGCAATAAATTAAACGTAATTATTAGAGTTTTTAGCCGACTTCAAAAAGAAGGAGGTTATCAATTCGTCTGTATTTTTTTTTTTTATGTGTGTTACCGCGATACTCCGCCCCTGGTGGTCCGATTTTGATGAAAAATATTTTAATCGAAAGGAAGTGCTTGCAGGTGGGTCCCATTTTTTTGTTTTTTTTTTTAAATAACTAGAAGACTAGTAGATTTTGAATATAGCTTCAAAATTTGTTGCGAAGATTAGGGACATTTTTGCTTTCAGCGCTTACGTAGGCTAAACTATAGGACCTACATAAAAATGATGTATGGCGAATTGTAGCTCTTTAAATGTGCTAAATAAAAGTCAGCGATAGCATATATCTATCTTTTATAGTTTTCTCACAATAACCATTTTTTTCTTCAGAAACATCAATTAAATTCATGCCCTATTTCCGACGCTATTATTCGAGTTCAGTATTAACCCTTATGTAAATAAACATGTTCATTATCAAGAGAATTTAATGTAGATTATATTTGCAATTGAAACTATATCATTCTGTCTAATAGTTTAGGAGATATCGTAAGAATAAAATTACGCGGAAACGAAAAATGCTACATGAAAAGCACAATTTTGCTTTCTGGACTTACGTAGGTCAAACTATATGACTTACATAAAAATGATGTCTGGAGTAATTATAGATCCTTAAATTTGCTAAATAAAAGTCTTCGGTGGCATATATCTATCATCTATGGATGTCTCACAAAAACCATGTTATTGTGAACAAACTTCGATTAAAATGGACACGAAAAACAGCGCCGTAAGCTTACGGCACTATTATATTATATTCGATATGAATCCTTATCCAAATAAATATGTTTTATGGCAAGAGTATTAAATGCAGATTACATTAGCCTTTAAACTATGTAATTCTGATCAATAGTGAAACGGACAAAATGAAATGAGCAAACCAATAACTCTGCAAATGACTATATTTAAAATAAATAACAAATAATTAAGAAATAGAAAGAATAAGGGTAATCGACAGCCAAACGTCAAGAAGAATATATGTGAATGTGAATGTCAATAATAGAAAACTACATAAGCTATCAAAATAGCAAAAAGGTCCGCAACATCTGGCTAAATGAAACGAACAAAATGAAATGAACAAACCAATTACTCTGCAAATGACTATATTTAAATAAATAACAAATAATTAACAAACAGAAAGAAAAAGGGTATTCGACAGCCAAACGTCAAGAAGAAATATATCAATGTGAATGTCAATAATAGAAAACTACATAAGCTATCAAAATAGCAAAAAGGTCCGCAACATCCTCCCCCTCGTGCAGCTAAGCACAAACTGGTTATTCAAACCAAGGTCAGTCAAGGCCTTAGGTGGAGAGCCTAACCAGCTTTCGTACGGGTCAGTGTAGCGTTCCCCCTGCTGTTGCAACGTCCACTACCCTTATCGCGCCATTGAATTGACAATGGCTTCTGCCTCGGCTAGTAAACTGCTTAGGGTTTCTTCTTTCGGAGCTCGTTCGGTTAATGTTGCGTTCAGATCCACCTTTACTGATCGCACAGATCCACCTTTACTGATCGCACCAAGCGCTCCCAACATCCTCCAAAATTAGGTGTCGCAGGTGGGGTGAACTTCGCGAGTATACCTTGAGTGCTTGTGAAATCTTCGACATTTTCTCCGTAGAACTCTGAGAATGCGATTGGCACCCACAAAGCAGGTTCCGTTGTCCGAGAAAACAGTATTTGGAGAGCCCCGTCATGCAATGAACCTTCTAATAGCCATGATAGCAAAGTCAGTTGATAGACTATCTACCATCTCTAGGTGAAGAGCTCTGACAGTTAAACAGGTGAAAAGGGCCATATAACGTTTTTCATGCCTGCGCCCGATAGTGACGCTTATGGGGCCGAAGTAGCCCAGGACTGTTAAAGTAAAAGGCTGTCGATGGTGAGCTAATCTTTCAGGTGGCGGATCGCCTGTTTTCGGGTTCATCGGCAAGGACTTTCTAATTCTGCAGAGTAAACACTCTTTAGCTACTGTTCTCACTGTGTTCCTCAGCCCTAACAACCAGTATTTTTGTCTTAATTCGTTCACGACTAGTTCATAATTTGCATGACCCGCTTTTCTATGATAAAACTGTACCAATAAACGTACAATTGGGTGACGACCGTCAAGAAGGATGGGAAAGCGTGTGTCAGGATCAATGCCTTCTGCGGCTTTAATTCTTCCGGCTAACCGTAGTAATTTGTCCTCTCCCAAAGCGGGTGACAGTTTTCTAAGACGACTGTTCGGAGGAATAGGCTTCGAATTCAGGACATGAAGAAATTCTATGGAAAAGCTCTCGAGCTGTGTTCGTTGCAGAATTTGCCTTTCAGCGGCCTTTATTAAATCTGCACTAAGAGGTGGTAGGGTAGTGGACGCTGAAGGATGGCGGGCACAAACAACATCGCCTTTCAATTTAGAATTTCTAAAGGAAGCCAAAATTACACCAAACTTTGCCGCAGCTTGAAGTACCCGGGCTGTGGCACGTAATAAGCGCTGCCAATTACTAAAATTGGCAAAAATAGCTGTGACAGGTGTCGGTAACTCTTCGACAAAGGAAGTTAGTCCGACCAACTCAAAACTATTGGTCTTGAGTTCATCGGTATTTGGTGAGGCATACCTCGGCTCTGTAGGCCAGTCCTCAAAGGATTTAAATAGAAAAGATGGTCCGCGAAACCATCTGTGGGACGCGTCGAGGTTAATTGATCGCGTTCTGGTAGCGTCATCAGCAACATTCAAGTCTGTTGGTACCCATCGCCAGTCTCTGACGCAAGAGTTTTCAATAATTTCGCCTAAACGATGGGCAACAAAAGGCTTAAAAGAGCGCGCGTCACTACGTAACCACTGAAGGACTGTCATAGAATCAGTCCAAAAGAAGGTATGTGTCGGTTGTTTTCTATGACTGTCCTTAATGGTGACCGCGAGACGAGAAGCTATTAAAGCGGCCTGGAGCTCTAAACGTGGGATAGAGGTAGGTTTCAAGGGTGTAACTCTTGCCTTACTAGAGATGAGAGAAAGCTCGATGCTGCCGTCTGAGTACAAAAGACGCCAATAAGCGACACATGCGTACGCGAGCTCACTTGCATCAGCAAAAACGTGTAACTCCCTTTGAGTTGGTTCAGAGTTTTTAAAGTTAGAATACCAACGTGGAATTTCCAAAGATGTTACTTTTGACAACTCCTGAAACCAATCAGACCACCTTAATGCTTCCGTGGGTTGGAACTCGGTGTCCCAGTCGACATTAGACCTCCACGTTTGTTGAAATAATATTCGACCCTTTACAACTATTGGAGCGTCCTTATCTTGCTCCCTGATCCTTACTTGAGGGAACATTTACCAGATATCAGCAGCGAGAGCAATACGGCCCTCGCGGAACCGAAGTAAAATACCTAACAAGGGCTGAAGCAGATCTGGACCAGGTAGCAACAAAGAGTTTAGGCTGACGCCCTCATTCGTGGTTGCGGCGTCGTGAACTACACGAAGCTTACGTTTCCAAGGGTGGTACACGCCAAAATGGGATAAATAGAGCCTCCTAAAAGAAGATATAGAATTACGTACCTTATTCGTTATCGTAATTAATTCTTTTAAGTAATTTCCCAAACGTGGTAAATTTTTTAGAGCGGAGACTTCCTTAAATACTAAAGTCTCAGGGCGGGCGAAGTTCTCCTCCAGAGCTCTAATTATATCGGTCGGGTCGTCTGTAGCCAGCAACAGTGACGCGACTGCATCTCGGGCCGCGCCGCGAAGTGCATTTTGTAACCTACTAATATTTTCAATATCTGAAAAACTGCTTTTGGTTAAATCAAAAATACGTTTAAAATGTAGCCATGTTAAGGCGTCTCCGTTGAAAGGAAACAATTCTATCTTATGTTTATGACGGTGCGAAGTAGCAAGCGCCTTGGCCGCAGCTGCAGTGTCAGCAACAGCTTGAAGCAGGCTACTCTGATCAAGCTCCGTGGATATGAGCGGTCGCGTTAACACGGCCGCCTCGGACGCTTTTGTGACGTTTGAAAGTTGCTTCTGAAGAACAAAACGGTTAATAGGGGATGCAGTTGACCCAGTGGCCGGCAGAGATGCCTGGTGGCCGGGAGGCGGAACCATTAATGGCTCGCGCCCTACTGCGGGAATGCCTCTATTACCTGTATCTTCGCCAACGCATAGCACGGCCGCCTCGGACGGCCTCGTGACGTTTGAAAGTTGCTTCTGGTGAAAAAAACGGTTAATAGGGGATGCAGTTGACCCAGTGGCCGGCAGAGATGCCTGGTGGCCGGGAAGCGGAACGACTAATTGCTCGCGCCCTACTGCGGGGATGCCTCTAAAAACTGTATTTTCGCCAACGCATAGCACGGACACGTTGGATGCTTTAGTGACGTTTAAAAGTTGCTTCTGAAGAATAAAACGGTTAATAGGGGATGCAGTTGACCCAGTGGCCGGCAGAGATGCCTGGTGGCCGGGAGGCGGAACCACTAATGGCTCGCGCCCTACTGCGGGAATGCCTCTATTACCTGTATCTTCGCCAATGCAAACTGGCTGTCCTAAACTTTGTACCCATCTTTCTGTTCTTTCCACACTTACTTTGGCAGAACCACTGTGACTGCTGCGACTTGAAGCGGCTTCCGCGTCGAGAGCGGCAAGTTCGGCCTGCAGTTCGCCCTCCTCTGCCTGCTGACGGAGTGCTGCCAGCCGACTTTCTCGTTGCCTCTCGCGTTCGGCCAGCTGCCTCTCACGTTCGGCCAGCTGCCTCTCGCGTTCGGCCAGCTGTAGCTCACGCTGTCTCTCATTTTCAGCGAGATCCTGCTCGTGCTCAAGACGTCGGCGCAAGGCGAGGGCCTCTAGGGCGGCCTTTTGAGCCTTAATTATGGACGACGAGCGTGGTGATTTTGACGTAGACGTCTCTCTCGGGGCAACGTTGTATACGAGTACATGCTGGGAACCAGTACTAGTCGCTTGGTTTGACGGCATAATTTTACTTTTACTGCGGGTGATCATTAAGTGAGAAATAAAATAAAATAAAGTAGTGAAAATGAAAGCAAATACTACGAAATGAATGAATAACTAAAGTTACGTAATGAAAAATAGGTACGCTGGAAACTTACGGGTGAAGGACCAAAATGAAACGAACAAAATGAAATGAACAAACCAATTACTCTGCAAATGACTATATTTAAATAAATAACAAATAATTAACAAACAGAAAGAAAAAGGGTATTCGACAGCCAAACGTCAAGAAGAAATATATCAATGTGAATGTCAATAATAGAAAACTACATAAGCTATCAAAATAGCAAAAAGGTCCGCAACAAATAGTTTGGGAGATATTAAATAATTAAAAACTACGCGCATTCGAAAAATGCTAGTGCGGCGCGCGGCTGGACCAAATTAAAGGTACGCTACGATGTATTAGTTCGGTAATTTTCAATTTGTATACCGATTTTGATAATTATTTCATTGTTTAAAGGATAAGTGGTTATCTGCTGCATTCTAAATTAGTTTTTGAATTGAAATACACACATATCAAATAGGAAAGTCCTTTTCTTTATTTGTCTTATTTATGTCTTTATACGTATTAACGAAATTTGTAATTGAACTTCAAATTCACTAAAAATTGTGAAATAAAACAAAAATTTTAAGAAAAAAAAATAGCCGACTTCAAAAAAAAACAATCTCAAACAAAATGCACTGAAAAGTAACCTAAAAAAACCAATTTCAAACAAAATACACTCAAAAGTAACATAAAAAAACAATTTCAAACAAAATGCACTCAAAAGTAACCTAAAAAAAACCAATTCAAACAAAATGCATTCAAAAGTAACATAAAAAAACAATTTCAAACAAAATTCACTAAAAAGAAACAAAATAATGTCATGAAAACTCTCTAAACTCTAGTAGTTGCTCTCGTTGCGCTCTCTAATAGTAGGGGCTCAGTTTTCCGCAACTCCACGACAAGCGCGTATTTTGCGTGTCTCTAAACTCTAAAGAAAGTTCTCTTCTTTCTTGTAACATGTCTATATTGTATAATTATTGTTATTTTGGAGTCGGTTTCGGCCTAAGTAGGGACATAAACGTAAGTATGTCTAATACATCTCAAATATAAAATGTCATCTATTTACTTCGGCCGACACCGACTGCGAAATAACAATAATTATACAATATAGACATGTTACAAGAAAGAAGAGAACTTTCTTTAGAGTTTAGAGACACGCAAAATACGCGCTTGTCGTGGAGTTGCGGAAAACTGAGCCCCTACTATTAGAGAGCGCAACGAGAGCAACTACTAGAGTTTAGAGAGTTTTCATGACATTATTTTGTTTCTTTTTAGTGAATTTTGTTTGAAATTGTTTTTTTATGTTACTTTTGAATGCATTTTGTTTGAATTGGTTTTTTTTAGGTTACTTTTGAGTGCATTTTGTTTGAAATTGTTTTTTTATGTTACTTTTGAGTGTATTTTGTTTGAAATTGGTTTTTTTAGGTTACTTTTCAGTGCATTTTGTTTGAGATTGTTTTTTTTTGAAGTCGGCTATTTTTTTTTTTAAATGACAAAACATTAGCCTAAAATGAAAAAAAAAACAATTGAATCTTCAAATTGCTAAATTTTCGTAGTATTTTTTATTTGTTACTGGGTCTGGTCGACACAAACTTTTCTCTAAGTTGTTTGTTTTGGTGGAACTAGTGACTTTTGAGAAATGGGATTTTCAGATGATTGGATTGTTATTAAAGGTGTCGACGAAATAGATTGTGTACTGTTAGGATTAATTACTACGGAATGTCTATTAAGATTTCCTTCTTCGCCTTCAAAGAGTATTTCATTTATGAACTTTTCTGCTAATCGTCGTTGGTTTGCAGTCATCCGTTCCAGTTTGTAGGCCCAGTTTGTAGCCATTACTTCATATTCATTTTCTGGCCTTTTGACATGGTCTCGGTCTAACATCATAAAGTTATGTTGGGAATCGTCCTTTTTTTTCTTTTTTCGTTGCACTGGTTGTGAGGATTTTAAAGGTGATGAGATTGATGAATGTGACGATGACGATTCCTATAAACACAAGATAAGGTTACGCCAACAGTTTGGAGTTACACCAAAGCTTGATAATTCCATTGGTACTGAAAACGGAAACTAGTACATATGTATATGCGCATATGGGTAAGACCACGGATCAAAAATCGTAAGTGTCAAAAAATCACGTATGTAACGTGAAAGTAAATAAATCTTTTACCCCACCGCATCGTTAAAGTGACGAGTTACACCTACCACCAAATAGGAAAATAATTTATCATTTTGATCGTCATGAAACGCACTTTCTATAGGTATGACTTTAGCAGTTGTAAGTTTTATACTTTTTGAGAAAATCGGATTAGAGTTCAAAAGTAGCGGGTGGCCCGGTTTATTTGCTTTCCTGTGTAGACAGAACGCAAACGCAAAAGACGTTAGCGTTATCGTGCAGTCAAATAGCGACTGACAACAAAAATAAAAGTGATCGATTCCTACCTTCATTTGGTGGCACCACTGACATGATACAATAATAAACAATTCTTTTAGTTACCTGTTGATCTAATATGATGCTAATTTCTTTCTCCCCATCCTCTCCATCTTCTTCATGTAGAAATTGTAAATGATTATAGTACCATAATGACGGTACATATGAATCCTGGGAACCAGAAGCCATGGACTTTATAATTTTGTTCTCTTCACGCTTGTAACTGGTACGCAAAATGTTTATTTTTTTCTTCACGTCGTTCTCAGTAATGTTTGGGCGAATCATCTTCAACAAATTTGTCATTTTCGTTAATGCTATTTTTCTTTTGTGCTTGTCTGTGTAATCTCGCGATTTTGTGTTCCATAACGTTGGCAACTCTCGGTAAATTGATATAAAATACGAAGTGAATTCTCTTTCTGACAAACACAGAGCATCTTCCATATTTGTGCCGCAAAATGCCGAAACGTTCTCCATGTTACCGATAAACGAACGAATTGAATTAAAATTTGTCAAACACTAAGGTCAAACATGAGGACTGCCAAAAAACTTCATCTTAAATACATTCAAACTCGTCAAACACGTGTTTGATAAACGCCCATCAAAACAAAACTGCTGGTGCTGCAGCTAGACGTGTGTAAATCAGACCTGAACCAGTTCAAAAGTTCGAGTCACAGATTTGTACCGTTGAGCTGCTGCTCAACAACTAAATTGGCAGCTCACAGCTCAACGCCATGTATAATAACTACTTACTTTAACTACGTGAGCCGCCGAGTAGTTATAGTTAGAGTAGTTATAGTTTTTTTTGTACTATAACTACGTGAGCCGCCGAGACTTGAGCTGCTTGGTGACTCACAGTTCGCAGCTCTAAACATAGATCATAGCTCAACCGGTGAGAGGCACTCCTATCGCCATTCTGTCAGATAATGTACTTTGACAATTTGACTTTGACATTACTAATTTATTTTATGTTTATAAATTTTCAAACAAACCTTTTTTCAGATCTCTATTATCTAAATACAATCGTTAAAATATCAAAATTAGTAACTTTTAAGCAAAACATTTTCTAGAAAGTAAAGTAAACCACATTTATGAAAAATATGCCGGTTGAATTAAATAGTTTAACTGAAGGATGGCTCGAATTAGAAAGTGATCCTGGACTGTTTACTTTGCTATTGGAAGATTTTGGCGTAAAAGGAGTTCAAGTGGAAGAAATTTATGACTTACATAAGCCTTTGGAAAGTCCTGTGTATGGATTTATCTTTTTATTCAGATGGATAGAAGAAAGGCGTTCGCGTCGAAAATTTGTCGAACAAATAGAAAGCTTCGTACGTGATGAGGAGACTATCAATAATATATTTTTTGCACAACAGATGGTCCCGAACAGTTGCGCGACTCATGCGCTTCTTTCTATTTTATTAAACTGTCCTAATCTTCACTTAGGAGAAACCCTAAGTAGACTAAAGGTATGTGGTAAAAAAAAATCAATTTTATGCTATACATTACAATTTTATTCATAACTAAATCTATAAATCTATTATTTAAATTAGAAATATTGTAACTAATTTGAATGTTACTCTTCAAGCATCATACATTAGGTATGAATCCAGAAAATAAAGGTTGGGCGATAGGCAACACTCCTGAGTTAGCTTGTGCACATAACTCTCATGCCATCCCACAAGCAAGGAAAAAGGCTGATAAAAATGCTGGGGTATCCACTGGACGATTTACAGGTATTATTTTTGAAATATAACTCACTTTAAAGACAAATATAAAAATTCTTATTGTTGGTTTCTGAGACCTTAGTCACTGTATATAATTCTGTATTTTTCAAAGACAATGTGAGGGACGACAATATTTTTTACACAGGGATCTTGGTCTCGAAAACCAATGATTAGTCAGATCAGTTGACAGAGTCTTAAATACCATCTATCCAATCTTGAAGATTGGCATTGGATTGCTTAATTGGTGTTCTTCTGCTGCTCATATCCTTGCTCAATCTAATATGTAACATTCTCGTGTCACAGTTTTCGTCGCCGTACTCCTTCGAAACGGCTTGACGGATTCTCATGAAATTTTTTGAGCATATTCAGTAGGTCTGAGAATCAGCCAACATCTACTTTTCATTTTTTTTTAACTGCGCGCGGACGGAGTCGCGGGCGACAGCTTTCCATTTTTTTCCATTTTTTTGTTGTAAATTCAGTTCAAAGTTGAATTCAATAAAAATTAGAAATAACATGTCATTTGTTTTCAATAGATTTATTTTAGAAAGTTTCTGTGTTTAAATTGATAATGCAAACATTTCTGTTTTACGAGCAGACATGTTTAAGTTCTGATTACAACTTTATAAAGGTAAAATTGTTTTAATACATTTATTATAATTTCTCATTTCAATTGAATCCAACTATACATATTGTAGAAAAATTGAAAGACATTGAACAAGGATAGTAACTTGATTATTTTAAAACTTCCGTCTAATTAGGTGAGGCTTACCATTTTGTGAGCTTTGTACCAATCAATGGTCATCTGTTTGAGTTGGATGGGCTGAAGCCATATCCCACAGACCACGGACCCTGGGCGGGTGATGAGGACTGGACTGATAAATTTCGAAGGGTAATGGCAGAGAGACTTGGTAGAGATGCTGGTGAGCAGGTGCATGATATCAGGTAATTATTTATTAGAGCTATTTTTTACTAACTGTTTTCTTCAATAAAGTAAAGCTTAGTATAATAGCAGAAGATATTAGAAAATTAAATGTAGCTTAGATTTTAGATTAGTCACTTTTTCTGAGTATTACTGTGAGTTTGCAATGCCCAAACATTTGTACTAAAACAAGTTTTCTTATTTTAAAACAATGAAAGTTATGTTAATATTTTATAGACATTGAAAAAAAAATGTTTTCAGATTCAACTTAATGGCTGTTGTTCCGGATAGACGAATAGCTCTGACACAGAAGTTGCAATCACTTGAAATGAACCAGAAAAGGGTAAAGGAAGCTATTTCAAAGATAAGCAAACATTTGCGACATATGTTGAGCAAAAACAGAGAGTTGAACGGTGAGTTACTGAGAAATCCTTTTTTTCTTATCTGATAGTAGATTATAGATATAATAAAATATGTATTTTTTCAGAAGATACAGCATCTCAAGTGAGCAGTGATAGCTTGATAGATACAATACAGATTACAGAGGAGGCAATACTAAATGCCATTGAATCATCACAGGCTCAAACATTTGACATTGACTACACACATCCCATCACTATTGAAATTGGAGCTTCAGATAGACCACAGCAGGATAATAGCTTGGCATTAGGTACAAATTATAGTTACACTAACTGTCGCTCGCGACTCCGTCTGTGCGGAGTTAAAAACAACTTTATTTGCCTACGCATTCTTTTAGGCTATGTTCTACATCTATGACAAATTTTAGCTAGATCCATGCAGCTGCACTGGAGATACTTTTTAACAAACATCCATCCTTCCATACATCTAAACATTCACATCTATATATATATATATAAAAGAAAGTCGTGTTAGTTACACTATTTATAACTCAAGAACGGCTGAATTGATTTGACTGAAAATTAGTGGGCAGGTAGCTTAGAACCAGGAAATGGACATAGGATAATTTTTACGGACGGAGTCGCGGGTAAAAGCTAGTTTATAATATTAGTAAGAAGTAAGATTGATGTATGTTCTGTTTTGATCTACTGACTTCTAAATGTCTTCTTTCAGTAGGGAGTTTCATTTGTTTTATATTCTTTTGTGGGATACCAGTACAGGTTTTTTTCTAACTTATTACTATTTTGTATGTTTTGTTGAATATAATAATGTTGTTTATTTCAGTTGATCCAGTAGAACAAGGGGACACTGTTAAGTTTGTAACTTTAAACAGAGAGTGTCAGATCTTGGATGATGTAAGTATATTCTAAGTTAATAACATTATATAAAATTATTGAGGCATCAATAATGTGAACGATAAGCTGTTTAAGTGATGACATTGTTCTGATAATTTTTTTATGTCAGATTTATCCAACGTCAACGTCAGCGCTGGTACGAAGTAATGACATGGCAGTACTAGTGTATTGTGAAGGCGCAGCGGCCGAGCAACCTTTCCGGCTCAAGAAGTTGTTGCTGACCCAGCCCGAGCTCGCATTGCTCATGGCCAACATCGTCGCTGAAGTGCAAGCGTGTCAGCAGGCTCTTAATGATGAAAATGACAAGCGAGATATGTATAAGGTATTATTAAATATTATTTTACTGTGTACTGTGTTCTATGGGTTTTTCTCTTATTGTAACCTCTTTCTGACCTTTCATTTCTTATTATACTCTATGGTAAATATTTATGAAAATGATTGTCTCTAGTATGTTTATTGTTTAGGTGGACGACTGTCGGCGTACGCACAACTACGACGAGTTCATCTGCACATTCCTGTCAATGTTGGCGGAGCGCGGAGCCCTAGCCGAGCTGGTGGCGGCGCAGCTGGAGCGCGGCCGCAGCACCCGTACGCGGCGACGTCGTCCGCGACCTCGCCCCCGAGCTAGGCCTAGACCACGTCCACGGGGACGCAAGTGACATTTAGTGCAATGATAGTGCCAGTTATATAAGTGATGTGTGCAGTGTGAAGACATTCTGAATAGTGTCACAACACAAGTGAGTACGCTTTCCGAATTTTTCTCTGTAAAATTTTGTCATATTTTGTTTGCGTGACATATTTCTATTGCTTAATCCTTATTTATTATAATTTGAGTAATGAAAATGTTTTAAACTATGATATGTAACGAAATAAAACAATATATAAAAACGAATGTTTTATTAATGTCTACGAACAGCGCCGTATTTACATTGTGGTTATATTGTTAAAGAAATGTAACAATAACAATATTTTATGCATGCACATGCACTGAGGTCAATACCAAGACACGTTACTCGCGTACAAACTGCGCTCCTTATAACATAACCTCTCAACTGCAATGAATTATCACAACACTATGGTAAATTAAAAAACGCAAAAGTCAAATGCCCTCTTGTTTAATTAGTTTTGGAATAACATAAAAAAATTGGATAAATTTTTATATATAATTACATAGATTAAGGGCTGACTGTTAACTAGAAATACAATTAAACACAAGATATTATGTAAGCGATAGCCTAGTAAAATCTAGAACAAATATTATTTACTCAAATACAAAGGCAGGAAAATATGAATACAAATCACATTATATTATTTTATTGAGAAATATTGTAATGGATTCAATAAATTTTTAATAGTAAATACTATTAAAAATAAATTAAAATTAATAATTTATATTAATCAAATATAACCTCATTTTAAAATGAATACATATTCCAGTAATATAGAAGATTAAAAGATAACATTAGAGTATCCAAATGTTGTACTACAGAAATCCTACATCATGAAAATACTTCATAGCACCTTTAAATTAAAGCATAAATAACAAAAGCAGCTAAGACCTTACTTCTTCGTCAATATTATTTTAACATGGCTATTCTATTTCTATAGAAACAGTAATAAATATTATATTGCAATTTAATATTCAACAGTGAAATTTGTTCAAATAACCAGAAAACATACTTTTTATATTTTCAGCTTTTATTACAATATGCTTCAATTATAATGATGATTTTCATATAGATATAAGTTACTATGTAAAGTCTATAACCACAAATATAGTCGAACCTAGATAAGCGAGAGTTCAAGGGACCACAATATTTCTCTCCCTCATATCCCATAGATCTTAACTCAGTTTCTCGCTTATGAAGATTGTCCATTCAGACTTGACAATGACCCTCGCTTATAGAGGTTAAACTGTTTACACCATAAGTTTACTGGTAACTTTTAATTAGTTAAGAGGCTATTCTTTAATCAAGCATAATGTTTGAACGCGCAGTATTGATCAATATATAACATTAGATAAAATTGTGATTCATTTAAAATATCTAGGCACAAGCATTTCGTTTATAATAATTATAATTACCTTTAATTTGTATTGCATCAAGAAGGCAAGTGACATTGACATACACATGATATCACAGACTAACTGAAACTTGACGTCGGGGAACTTACAAACACTACATTATGGCACTAACACACTGGATCACAAAACAAACGGGCAACTAATAATTATTGACACTTGCACCTCACTGATACACGTAACAACATTCCATAAAGGCAATAAATAACAGCTAAAAAACGAAACCGGTTCACTTGTTACATTTCAATGACAATATAATCTCATCTACGTCTATGGGCATTTCAACAATATATTCCCGCACTATGAAAAAAAAAAGAAATAATACTAGATAATATAACAATTGATATAATTCATTTTGTGTTTGAATAAAGGACAAAATGGCAGTAGCACCAGTGGCATGACAGAACTCGCGGCCCCCGGGGGTTCACAACCGAAAATTATTGCTATTACAACTACATTAACATTGCACTACGCTGGCTGTCCGTGAATTTGCGACTCCCGAAATTGAGGCATTACCAAATAAAACCACATTTTTTTTGAGCGAAATAAAGAATCCCCATCGCTTTAGAAACCTAATTCGTTATACTTTTATTATTATAAAATAACGCTTAATTAAATTTGATCAAAATAAAATCATCGAAAATTTGACTAAAAAAAAAACAAATCTACATCAAACCTTAGCACACTATCCACTACGGCATACATTCATAGATAAGGAACAATATCATCAATCGATAATTTAAAAATAACTTCCGCCTTCAACACCGAGCACACACAAACAAATATCAATATATTCTTGTACGGCTGGCCTACACTTTTCTCATAGTATATTTTACTTCACACTTTTACTTTTTTCGCCAACGATAAATAATTAAAATATTTTTTGGATTTATATTGCACCAGATGTCACTGATATCAATCAATAAATTAATCTGAATAATTGTAAATCTAAAAACTATTCGGTATTTTTTTGTTCCGTGATACATAGCACGTACGTACTGGTTGAGGCCACGCCCACAATGACGTCACGCGTTGCTCCGCTCAGTATTGAGTAGTGAGGAGTTCGTTGCGTGTGCTCGGCTCACTAAAGCTAACTGTAGCCTAAAGAACACATTACCGGCCTAAAGGCTTCAACTGTCGCTGGCATTGACCATGTCCTTGACGTCGGTCGCGTCCGAGGACGTTGTCGGCGCGGCCACAGGCGCGGGTGACTCCTCTTTCTCCGCAACCTTCGTCAACTCGCCCAAACCCGGGATCGCCAAGTCCTTCAACTGTCTTTTCTCTATCTCCGCTTTGAATTGTTCAATGTCTTGAGGACTGAAATAATTAATGTATAAGCATACTTTAGCGCATTCTCCGAGGCTTAGGGTATATGTTACAGCTGAGAGGCGTAGCTTACCTAATCTGTACGAAGAGTATACCATTGATGAGGTTGAGCATGTCGATGACGGAGGCCATGGCGGGCGGCTGTATGTGCAGAGGTGCGGCGTGTTGCGCGTGCTGGCCGTGTGCGGCGGGACGAGCGCTCGCCTCCGCCAACCGCTTCTGCAGCACCACCGCCTGCTGCGTCAAGTGCCGCAGGCACTCCGATGATTCGCGCGTCTTCTCGTGCTTCTCACCCAACTAATGCACAAAGATACATTACATTCCAAAAAATATTGTTTATTTTCATGTGGAAATTACTGTATTTTAAGCCAGTCTTCTACACATTATGTCAAGTAGTATCAACGTAAAAATGAAAGAACTTCTTTATTTCAAGTAAATGTGAGAATATAAATGGAGATCTTACAGCATCATTTCTTCATGTATACTTTCTTTTTAATATATACTTACAAGCTGCTTGTATATGGAGTACGTCTCCTTCTCGTGGTGCAGCGCGGCGCGGAAGTCGCCGAGACAGGAGAGAGTGCGGGCCAGCAGATGACGTGCCACGGCCGCCTTCAGTGAGCGCGCGCCGTGCGAGGTGCGCGTCACCGCGAGCGCGCGCTCAGCAAACCGCAGCGACAGCTCGTACTCGCCCACCGCGTGCAAGATCAACGCTATGTTGCTCTACACATGCAATACAACAAAAGGATTTTTTTTTAAAACCCAACTCGGTAATTTCCTGAGGAATCACGTCTGGAAGTCGTTACTATAATGTTCTTATTGGATTGGAACAAATCCCTGAAAATATTGTATAAATTTCGTAAGCGTGTGTACTAACATCGAGCAGCGCCATCTCTGGGTGGTTCTCGCCGCAGACGAGCAGCGCGAGGTAGCGCGCGCGGTACAGCAACTTCAGCGCCGTGCTCACCTGCCCGTTGGCGAAGCAGTACAGCGCCAGATGAGACTGCACACACAATCACACAAAATAGACTCCCATCTGCAATACTAAATTATCTCTGACTTTTTTCAAAGAGGCAGGTTACGAATTTTTATGCATTTTGACAAAGGAGGCATTCGTTAGTTAGTATGATAAGACTAACGTATTCAGTGATGGTGTAGGGATGGTCGATGCCGTTGACGCGCTCGGACATGAGTGCGGCCTTCTGCTGGTAGGCCATGGCGTCGCGGTGGTCGCCGGTGACGTAGCAGAGACGCGCCACCATGCGCAGACACTGTGCGATCTCGCCGTGCATGGCGCCGTACACGTTGTTGAGCAAGTTGAGCGCCTCCGCTATCAGCTCGTGACCCTCCGACACCGCGCCCGACTGGATCTTGCTCTGACCCGTAGTGTAGAAGTTGTATGCGTCCGATGCCTGACCACATACACAATTTTTTTTAATTTTCATACTGTAGCACCTTACGGTACATACTATAATTTGGTTAAGACCATTGTATCTATGTTTTGACAGTTATATACACAATTTTAAATGATCGCAATACAAACTGACCCTTGGGTTGATATGTTTGACGACAGGGAAGATGTTCATAATGTCTGCGGGCGTGAAGGGCGCCTTGTTCTTGTTGTCGAAGTCGTACTCTCGCAGTAGTATCTGCAGACCCACCTTCAGCGCGAACGATCTGAACACACACGTTAAAATAACATTTACAAATTATATTTATTTAAAAAAAAATCTTAATAATTATTGGCGATGTGATGTCATACCTGAGTAAGGAAATTTTCTGCAAGCCGTGTTTCTCTATGACGACATCCATATTCTCGGCGTTTAGTTCGTAACCCCAGTATGCCTAAAAAAATAAAGTAGAGTAGTAAACACTTTAACTCATTCAGTGCCACGACTTATCGTTGGTTTCTGAGACCAAAGTCCCTGTACCGTCATCCCTGACAATGTTTGACAAAACATATATAACAATATATTTTACACAAGGATTTTTCACGAGGTTTCAGGAACTAACGATTATTTGTCAAGTTAACCAACCTATAAATACATCGTAGTATTTGTTTTCTGTTGTGTATTTATTTACCTTGAGTTCATGTTTGATCTGTGAGAAGAGTGACTTTGGTGTGAGGTTCTGCCAGTGCGCAGTGGGGGAGGTGGGAGCTGGTTGTTGTGGCGAGGCAGCACGCGGGTGTCTGCGCGCGCGACGACCGCGGGGACGCGCTCGGGCCGGCATGGGACACTCGGAGGGTGCTGCGGCCGGCGCGGGACAAGCACCCAGCAGACAGTTCAAGAAGTGCGCTGCTGCTGCACCAGTGCACATCGCTTCGCAATTCTGTAAACGTACAGCATAATTATTATTTAGACTCATCCGTATCGAGGCATAGAGTAGAACATGTCTAGATTTCCCATCCGGACAAATTAGTGTACACAAATTGCCCCACTCTTAATACATAGTTAACATTATGACAGTACAGTAGGACATTATGTGCTGGCATGGACTTTACCTGTAGATAGGCGGTGTATATATGTTTGGCGGCGCGCAGCAGCAGCTCTGCGATGGCGATGGCGTGCAGGTACTGTAGCGAGGCGTGCGGGCGCAGTGCGAGCGCGACGCGGCCCAGGTAGCGCACGTTGATGCCGCGCGCGTGCAGCGCCTCACTCAGCCCCGCACCGTCCATTGGCGCCGCGCTGTGCTCCAGGCACTCCCGCACCTAACACATTCTCATATCTTATATCATAAATGCAACAGTTTATGTGAAGGTATCGACGGAATCAATGGATCTTGATTAAATCTGGCACAGATGTAGAATACATAGGCTCCTTATAAAGTTTTGTATTTTAATTATGCACGGACGGGCAAAAGCTAGTTACATTTATAAATGTAAAATTCGCTTTAGTGTTGGTTTAAGATTGAACAATACCAAGTTTCACTGAACCTTAGCGGTAGTAATATTAGAGTAAAATGTCAAAGAAACTTCCTTCTATTTATCGGTTTTTTAATTCTTTGTAAAAAACGACTAAAAATCTAGATAAAATCGATGAGCCGTTACTTTAATGAAAAAAAAAACTAAAAGCTCTGAGGATGTGACGATAGCATCAAGAGTGGACTGTCATTTAAGTTTTCCATACATATATACATCATTATAGCGAAACAAAATAAAAATGTATTTCTATTTCACTATCTGTTATAATTAATTTATGAACTACTTAAAATACTACTTATTTTGAATTTTTCTAGTGAAATTTGACGGAAGATGTTGCTATGATTACAGTCCAGAGTACTTAGCATAAAATAAAGTGTTTCTTGCATATCAGTGGTACATTTAATGCTACTGTCACTCTTGATTAACAAAAGGCAGTATTTCTCTCCATTTTTAATGTCAAGTCAGTTGTTTATTTTCTTCAAACATGAACGTTGTAACCGATAACCTTCCTTTACGTTGATAAATAACAATTTTAAGGTATAGAAGTACTTACAAAGGCAGGTATTTGCGTGGTGAGGAGGAAGGCTGCAGCCTCCTTGACGAGATGTCGCTGACGTGCGAGTTGTTCTGGCGGTGCAGAGTGTTTGATGCCGGCTGAGTACACGTCGGGATTGAAGCGTACGTCAAACTCAGACTCCTTGAGAGATGCAACCGCACGAGCTGCTGACGCCACCACCGCACGGGATCTGTCACTACCTGATAAATAATCTCTATCATTGAAATATTCAAACATATCCTCAAACAATTTAGAGTAAATATTTATATATTTGACAAACATGTATTTGGAAAACAATTGTTTACAATTAATATTTGGTTTCTGAGACGAAAATCCACGTTTATATCTGTTTTATCAACGATAATGAGAGAGATGATATGTTTAATACAGTGATTTTGGTCTCAGAAACCAACAATTAGTATACTAAACTCAGCTAACACGTGTTCAGGATGCGGTACTGCTAAATAAGACTTAGTACACTGATCATTCTTAAAAAATAACAGTAATTATATAGATGTGGACTCCTGAAATACTAATTCAATAATTTATCGTAACATATACGTTTTACTTACTATCTGTCTCCTGTTTTTCTCCATTGCAAATCGAGTCTGTTATACTTTCGACTATTTTCTTAGCAACATCTGTATCAATGTCGGAGTAATTCTCGTTCAGTAAGATTTGTTCGTCTTTTTCCTTATCTTCTTTTTCTTCCTTAACTTCTTTAGCATTTTCAGGCTCCTTCTCTTTGGTAGTGTCTTCCTTTTTCGCTTCGACATTTTCTACTTTCTTTGCGTCAACTTTATCTTCTTTCTTTACCTCAGTTTTGTCTTCTTTCTTTATCTCAGCTTTCTCTTCCTTCTTTTTCGATTCCTTCTTTTGTTTCTTATCCTTTACTTCTTTCTCTTGACTCTTCGTTTCCCTCTTTTTGTCTTTTGTTTCAGTCTCTTTGGCTTCCTTCTTGTCTTCTTCTTTTTTCGCTTCGAGAGACTTCTGTTCAGAATTCTCACGCAGACGTTTCGCACTTAACTGTTGCAAGTGGAACGCAGCGTATCGTATAAACATGAAATAACGTGATCTAAAATTTAAAAAAAAACACTAAAGATTAAATATTTATATATATTATTCGCTGTCGCCCGCGACTCCGTCCACGCTGAAGAAAAAATAGAAAACGGGGTAAAATTTATCCTATGTCCGTTTCCTGGTTCTAAGCTACCTGCCCACCAATTTTCAGTCAAATCGATTCAGCCGTTCTTGAGTTATAAATAGTGTAACTAACACGACTTTCTTTTATATATATAGATATAAGATAGATTAGTTAATTACATTTTGTCATATAAATGTCAATAGATACTTACTCTACAAAACTATCAACTAATTCTTGTCTAAGGCAACAAAGTTTGTGTTTGTGAATAATTGGGAAGCCCATGGATTTAATATCTTCTCGCAATTCGTCGTCTTCCACTGAAAATAAATATATATGTATTGAAACATTTTATCTCACAGACATAATATGATTATTGGGGCTTCATTAATGGGTTAAAAAAACAAGAATTTTCGAATACCTTCCCTCCATATTCTTATCTGAGATAATATCTCGTAAGAATACCTTTAACACTATTTAAAAAGGGCATGTATGGATTTTGTTGCCTTTATGTCTTAGATTTAATTTAATTAATACTTATTAACACTGACATTGTAGGAAGTTGACATCAGGCGGGAAGGTGCGCAGCAGGTCGAGTATGTAATGGCGGCCATCGTTCCCAATGATGCCCTTGCACTCTACACTGGAGCACAGCTCCACAGTTTCCCCGTTGGCGCTGATCACTGAATGCGGCATTATCTTCAACTGCTGACCTGCTTTGCTTAACTGTAGACATAATAAATAAGATGTGAAGTACACAGTATATATATAAAAAGTAAAAAGACTCTCGGTTCTTACAGAAAAAATAGAAATAAAAAAAAATAACCGAAAAACATAAACTGTGATATTATATGTCATTTATTCTCCGTTTGAAAAAAAAAAGGAAAATTCATTTTTACACGCCTTCTTGACACTATTTGGACATTTTGAATTATTGCAACGTATGTTAAATTCAGCTAGCTGTTACTTTTAATAAAAAAATAAATGTGTTGAACTTACGAGCTCCATATACTTGGGATGTGAAAGCACAGTGGTGCCGAAGTCGATGCTGCCGTAGACGACGCTCTGCTCCTGCTCCTTCTCCAGGATGCCGGGTATGATGGACTGCGCCGTGACCCGGTACCCGCGGTAGTCCACCACCACCGTGCCCAGCGTGTGCAGCCCCGGCGTGTCCACTGCGCTGTACACGCGCACGCCTTGCAGGTCGTTGCGCTATGTACCGCAATACACATACATATAACTAAACACATTGACCAAAGTCGTCATTATTCCAGTCCAGCTGTGGAATCCAGCGCTGGATTACAGTGGAAAAAATATAAATCAACAATAGTATGCACAGTGTGGGTTCCAATGCAGGATTTTATCTTTTTAGTTGTAATTAGAGCTCAATTCGATAGCTGGACTGGAATAATCTAAACCGGGCATTATGAAAATTTATGATATCCGGCGTTGTAGTTATCTATACGTTTGCCTCTAGTATTATGTCAGATGATCTTATTTTATACTACTACACGTGTGACGTTTAATTGCTTGAGAACTTCCTTAGTGATTTTAGAACTAAATCTACATTAAGGGACTTTATAAACTCTACCAAGAATCTTGTAACCACTAGGGAAAAAATATAACTAATTTCTACTACATAATCAATCACATTTTGGGTTTAAAACTCACTGGTGCTACAAAAGCGGCCGCGTCACCACCCAAGTCCTTGTAATGGTCGCGCACGTCGAAGCCGAGCGAGAAGAATATATTGTTCCAGATGAACATTTGCATCTTGGGCTCCTCGCCGGGGTTGATGGCCATCACGTTACCGTCAACCACCGCCATAGCGCCGCGTGTCGCCGCTGCCACAAAGTCGCTGTGAACCTACATACATAACAAGTATTGTCAACAATCACTTTCAAACCCGATTATATTAGTTTCGTGAATGTTACCAGTATTCATCTAAATAAACGTAATTAAATGTCATTTTACATATACGGAACCATAATACGTTTGACCGGTTTTATCGCGTTGTATGAGCTTAAGCCCAGATCTCGTAAACCGTCTCGTTCGCACATTTTTGTATATATAATTCTTTCTTTTTCTTTCATTGGCATAATCCAGATCCGACAATATGAAATAAAGGTGTGTGAGATATGTTAGGCATGTGAGGTTCGTAAGGCATGTGAGGTTCGTGAGACATGTGAGGTATGTGAGGCATGTGAGACATGTGAGGTACGTGAGGCATGTGAGGCATGTGAGGTACGTGAGACATGTGAGGTACGTGAGGCATGTGAGATACGTCACCTTGAATATGGCCCGCTCCCGCAGCAGGCGCTCGGGCAGTGTGGCACGCGGCAGCTCGCGGGTCGTCTGCAGCTCCTCGTTCCAGTCGCGCGTCTGTCCCGGGATGTGCTCCTCGTAGCCCAGCTTCGATGAGAACGCTGACACAAGTACATAATAAACATTAAACTAACGTTTCCCTATACCTCTTAGTTATGATTGTGCGTTAGTACTCATAGTATAGTTAGTTTTCAGATATTTTGGTGGCTGTTAGCTTCGAGTGAGTGGCTTCGCAGACTAAAATTTCAGGTAAAGCGGGGTGTGGGGGGAAGGGTGACCTTGGGCCTTAAAGATATATGAAAAGAACAATACTATGTATACTTACTATCTTCAGCGCGTATCGCATCAACAGTGTGATCTAGCATGGGCGAGGCCCACTGGTACAGCTGGTAGGGAGTAGCGACGCGCTCGAAGGGATGCTTCTGCATACGTTTCTTCTGCACCAGCGCGAAGTTCCGCTTGAAGGCGGGCGATACAATGCTCAGTAACTCTATGAGCGAGTGGCACAACAGGGACGGGCTTGATGGACGAGGATTGAACACTTCGTCTGTGGACCTGATAAAAAAATAATTTATCTATACAATTAATAAAATTGGAATGTCTCAGAATATGTCCATATTTTTTTTGTTTAAATATACTAGTTGCTCGTATTATTTTGTTTGTGAGTTTTTAAGAAAACACACATTTGATGTTAATTGTGGTTTATAAATTTTACTCAACCGTAACTTTGTATGTCTTCTTCACTCCATAAGTTATTTATTTACAACTGAACTAGATGTTTCTCCGCCCTTTCTCCCAAGGTTTGTGAAGTTAACTTAGTGTTGTATGGATAACTTTGTGTTGTAATCTTGTATGTATAAATGTATAGAGTATATTACTGGTTGAGGTAGAATCCTCTGGGGCAGGCGGTGATGTGGAAGTGTCGGTCCTCGAGAGTGACGACGTGTAAGTACAGCAGGTCACCGCACATCTTGCGCGGACCTGGCGGCGGGTTCCAGCCCGAAGTGGTCAGCACCTGACATGTCATGTAGTCTTACTTCTTACTAATATTATAAATGAAAAAGTTTAAATGGATGGACGGATGTTTGTAAGAAGGTATTTCTGGAACAGCTCAACAGATCTTGATGAAATTTGGCATAGATGTCTGAGAGATCACATAGGCTATTAAGTTTTATTTTAATTGCGCACGGACGAAGTCGCGGGCGACAACTAGTAGTATATGAATAAAGATAGGCTGATAAAATTAAATTCACATTCACATACCAGCTACACAAGAAAACTTATCTACGAACTGTAATTGTCAATGCAAATTAATTAGACATACGATAAATTACAATTTTAAATACAGTCGAACCGGGATAAGGTAGAACTGGATAAGCACGAGTCATAATCCGGTTCCGACAGACGACCTCCATAAGCGATATATTCGGGTTAGAGATAAACATTTATAAGTGAGAATAATTCTCTTGCTGATCCAGGTTTGACTGTAAAGCCAATATTTATCTTAAAATCTAAAAAATATACATACATTTTTAAATAAAAAAATATTACCTTAAGGCATTGCGGTGCTTTATTTTCTTTAGTGAGTCCAGGATGTAGAGGCAGCAAGGGACGCTCTGTGCTGCCGGGCATTATGTAGTCTGGAGGTGTGCAGTCTACACTCTCAGGTCGGGATTTCTTCTTTTCTGTAACACAATACATTGCCAAATTAAAAACAATACTCGTTATTTGCTAATTAAAATTATATGTTTGACAAATGAATATATAGGTAATATGTTGCATGAGTATTTCTGCGAGATTTTGGGTACCAAATATCTAATTTTAACGCACTGTTCATAAGTAGTCAAGGTCTAATTGCCGCATTTTTACTGTGGCTTGTCGTTGTTTTTTTTTTTAGAAGCGTTCTTTGTATGTATGTTCCTTATTTGAATAATTTATTCAAGATACTTACCAAGTATATCTCCTTGAGTGATAATATTTAAGAAAGCTAACGAACTGCATTCCTGGCCGACGTACGCGTCCACGTAGTCAATAGACTTGAGTAAATCCCGCACATGACGCACGTGTATACGAGCCTCGCGCATCGTGTATGGCTCCTCTACAACCTGGAAATGGTTTACGATAGTACCAGTGAAACTGTTTCGTAATTGGACAATTCATAGCAGAAATTCATATATTAATAAGGATACATTGGAAGGGGTGGACCTAAGAAGAAACGGACGACTGTAATAACGAATTATAAAATGATTTTGATTACGAAACCTTGGTGAACCAATTCTCAATATTAACAAGTATATGAATTAATATATTATTCCTTGCCTTCTTTTTTAAAACTTAAAAAATTAAGATTTGAAGAGCTGTACATGTTACTTTAATAACATATTCTGTTTTAGGATTTAAGATACACTATTAAATTTCTATGCTTATTTCTTTTAAGAAGTTGGACTTATTTCAGCACTTACTTTAATTACTGATCCCTCTTTTAGACCTTCGATATTTTTTAATTCCGCAAAATTATCGAGAGTAACGCCATCTAGTTGCAAAGAAAAACATGTTCTGTGGCACGTGTCCTCGCGATCCATCAGTACTTGATGAATTTCTTGCACCAGCTCCATGCTGGAAACCTGCAATTATATAACGTATTTAACATTCGAATTTTAAATTAACATCATAACAACTTAAAAGTTTTAAACCTATAAATACCTGAATATCCAACGGTTCAGCTCCCGGGCTTACAATCTTGACGGTGAAACCCAAGTCTTGGATAAATACAACTTCACCATCCTTCTTTTTTTCATCTCCATCTTCACTCGGAGAAGATTCTCTGTCTTTATCACCATTTACCAGTTTGACTACGCCGTTAGTTTTTTCTAATTCACTTTCATTTTTTGTATTACTGACCTCTTCCTTTTTGTTATTTTCCGTCGCTTGATTAGTCGATGTCTTTTTCTTGTCGGTTTCATTACTCTTTTCTGTGGAATTCGCTTTTTTATTAATCTTCTTTTTATCATTCGTCTGCTTTGCTTCAGCCTCTGTCGCAGGCGAACTTTTAACGCAAATCATTTTCTTTACGTCTTCGGATTTATTACATTTATTATCATCGGAATCGCTGACGACTCCATTTGTAACTATTTTACCATTATCACTACTACTAATATCACAATCTGAATATAATTTTGGATCTCCATTGACAATGTTTTCATTAGAAATTTCTGTGCCATTTAAAATTGGTTCTTTGGTACTCGTTTCGTCCTTCTTACTGTCATCCGATTTCAACGTCGGATTTTCACCGTTGACCTTCGCCATGATTCCGTTAGGCTTGGCTTGTTGTGGCTTCTCCATATTTACTTTAGATTTTTGACCATCTGGAAACAGAAATTGAGCATTAAGAACTAATTTATGTACGCCTAGAACCTTTAGAAGGTTTAAACGATTTAGAATGAATATGTACCGGCATTCGGAGTGAAATGCGGTGGTGCGGTTTGTGGCATATTAGTTTGTGGCGAGGTCTGAGGCGTGGTCTGAGGCGAGGTCTGAGGCGAGGCTTGGGACTGAGGCCTGCGCGCGGCGGCGGCGGCGTACGAGACGCGCGGAGGCGAAGGCGCGGGCACTCCGCCGCCGCCCTCGTCGTCGGCGCGACCGTTGGGCGTGCTCGCGTGACCGTTGCTACAGCCCACGACCTTAACACCTATCTCCTTTTTCATTTTCAACCGTTGCTTGCTCTCCGTTTTATCGACTAAACGAACAATGCAAATAAACAAATTATTATTTGATTGTTTAACAAAGAAACCGCGCCCTGTTGCAGGCGGGTCAGTCGATAGGTTACTTGACGGACCACAAACAGATAAGAACATTCACAGCGAGAAGACAATACAATAATAGATGAGTAATCACTACTGCGTAAGTAAGAGGAACATCATAAATTTTTCTTATGAACTTCTTTTTCTTTAATCTTAAAGAAAATCAGGGTATATGTTCAAAAGCGAGGTGGCATTCATTTAAAATTCTAGAACTGCTCTATCATAGAATCAAAAGACATGCACGAAATCTATTCATCGATGGGGAGAGTTAACGTTATTAATGCATCGCGAAATTATATTTGAAGATTAAAGATTTGGGAAGTAGCATATTAGTTTCGGTTTCGAAAGAACATTCGGTAACGATCGGTGCGCGGGGGGCGCAGCGCACGTCTCGTCCCGTGACCGAGGTGCGGCGAGGCACACGTGGTCTGCGCTGGCGTGCCGCCAACTATCTCCAAAGGAGAGTCAATAATAGACGGCAACGGGATGCCGCCAACAATAGACGCCATCCACACCGCTATACCGTGTGCTCACACTCTTCTAACCCAACGCCGATCATTCGAAACACATCAATATATTTGACCGCACAACTTCCATCACAAGATGTAGTACTTTTGCGGCATTTCAGTTATTCACAAAGAATTTTATAGTTAAACAATATGTCAGTGTAATGATATTTATGCAGAGAAATAGCAATGAAATATCTTTGTTGACCTAATTTATAAAGGCGGAGTATATTTTGTCTTACGTATATGATAAGAGTGGCGCAACTACTGCGATCATTGTGTTGATAATATAAACGCGCTCGTCACTCGTTTGACGAACGAGTAATAATATAATAGCACCAGCTAAAAAACTCTAGTAGGAGGGAAGATATGCCGTATCTTTAAAAATGTTTGAATTTATCGTCACAACAAGATAACAGACGTAAGCCCATGCCTCTAGATTAAATCAAAACTGATAACAAGACGGTGACATGATTTTTTTCTTCGAGGCGAGTGTACTTTATCGTTCAGCGAACGTTTTCCAGTTGAACGGGAAAGGAATAGATAACAGAAAATAAGAATACTTATATAGTTTTTCAAATACTTGAGCATTTACAAAACTACAAGGCAATGAAGGATTTTTGGTGTATGATACTTCGTTTTAAGCTTGTGTCCGAGAGTTTCCATTAATCAATCTGGACAGCTATCTGAAAGTCTTCATCTGTGTCAGATAGTGTAACTCTTTGCGCATAGTAGAAAGTGTAGTAATTTTATTCTAGTTCGAGGATAAAAACAGCGAGTTCAGCAAAAGAAATCTGACAAGTGTAGCAATGAATAACATTATACATCCATGTGGCGCATCGTAATGCCTTCTATTTTTTACGCACTATAATTTTTTTTTTATGAACCTATTGAAAGACATAATATATTGAACGACAAATAAGAAAGTCCGGTTGTATGTACATAAGTATATATAAATTATTGAATTGCAAAATTTTTCAGAACGTTTGTCCTACTTAAGTGCTCTTAAAATAGAATGTTAACCCTTTGCACTCGAGGGCTCCGGAGCGGAGCCATTTAAAATTTGTCTTCAAACTCGAGGGCTCCGCTACGGAGACAATGGAATTAATTTTCAGTTTTTAACATGAGAACAAAAACAAATCGTAAAAATTAGTTATAGGATATTTCGCTGTTGGTGACAAATGACGATCGCGGCTCGCAGATTGTTATGCTCTCGATAACAGCACACAATCGCGGTTTGAGCAACATTCCGCATTCCGCACTTGGATGCAAGTGAGTTCAGTCGTGTTATTCAGCAGTAGAGTGTATATCAGATTCTAGTTTATCTGTTGTTTTTATATTTTGAATTCATATTTATATCCCCGATATGGCAAATAAAAGAAAAATTTGTGAAAATTATAGTGATATTGAAAGTAGTAGCGACGAATTAGAATTTGAAGTTCATGGTGAACATTACAGAAATAACATAGACGCTCTTGGCCGTGATGAAGCAGACAATATTGAACTAAGCCATGAATCCGATTCTAATGATAGTGATATATTTCCTGTAGTACGACGACACATACCGAGAATTGAAAGTGATATTGAGGGATTTGAAAGTGATACAGAAGGAAATGTAGAAGACACAACAGATTCAACTGGAAATGACGAATGGATGGATGTTTCGGAAGTGGATAATATCCCATCTCCTATTGATTTTGATATTTCACCTCGAATTGCCGGACCACAAATTTCCAACGATATAAAAGAACCGTTAGATTTTTTTCAATTATATTTTACAGATACATTGATTGATTCCATAATAAAAGAGACAAATGATTACGCAAATTCAAGATTGCGTGGAAGGCAATTGTCAAGGAGATCAATATGGAATACATGGAGTGATGTTAATCGGAAAGAATTTCTGGCCTTCATCGGAGTGATCTTGAATATGGGAACCATGCCGGTTGCAAATCTCCAGGAATATTGGTGTACCAAGTTCACCAGTAAAATTCCATTCTTTTCAGACGTATTTACCCGAGATAGATTCCAGCAAATATTTTGGATGCTTCATTTACACAAAAATGCACCAGTAGGCAGAAATACGTGCTTAAGGACTCGCATTCAAAAAGCCAATAACTTTTTACAAATTCAAAATTTTCCGAACATTTTATACCGTATCAGTCGATTTGCGTTGATGAATCCGTTATAAAATTTAAGGGTAAAATATGTTTTATGACATATAATCCAGCTAAACCCACTAAATGGGGAATTAGAATTTACGTTCTGGCCGACTCAACTACCGGTTATGTTTATTCGGTTTTACCTTATTACGGCAGTATTACTTCTGAAAATCTCATAAGACCTGATCTGCCTGTCAGTTCCAGAATTCCTTTAGACCTGTACAGAAAACTATTGGACAATGTTCCTAATGCTAAAGGTTATCATATGTATACCGACAGGTATTATACAAGCATACCCCTTGCCGAAGAACTGCTAAAAATGAATTGTTTCCTCACCGGCACAATCAAAACAAATAGGAAATATTTACCAACGACAATAAAAAAAACCGCAATTTGTAAGAGACAGGAAAACAGTGGCTTACAGAAAAGGCAAAACCCTAGTTCTCGCATGGAAGGACAAAAGGATTGTCACTTTGTTAAGTACTCGTAATGAAGCGGGTTTGACATCGGTTGATAGAAGAGTACGTGGTGGTGAATTGGTCAGAATACAAAAACCTAAAATTGTTATCGATTACACAAAAAATATGCGTGGAGTAGATCGGGCCGACCAATATGCTGCAACATATTGTTTTCTGAGAAAATCCCTGAAATGGTGGAGAAAACTATTTTTTTGGGGGATGGAAATGTGTACCGTAAATGCATATATATTGTACACTTCTGTTAAAAAAATAAATAATGAAAAACCAATGACACACTTGAAGTTTGTAAAATTGTTGGTGGACCAATTGATTGGGAATTTCCGACAAAACAGCACATCTCGAGAATACAGTTACACACCAAATACGGAGGCCAGACTCAACAACCACCTACATATTATACGTTCTGGAACCAAGAAAGATTGTGTAGTGTGTTCGAATAGAAAAATTCCAGGCGAAAGACGGCAGACCCATTATTTTTGTGATACCTGTCTAGAGAAGCCAAGATTACATATTGGCAATTGCTTCGAGAGGTATCACACTTTGGAAAATTACAAAATGTAATAATTTTATAATTTTTTTATATATCCTAACATTTGTATCCATAAACAATTAAAAAAAAATAATAACATACAACGATGACTTTTCTTTCAATGCGTATATCATGAACTTACATGTGAATATGATCTTTTCACTCAAATGGCTCCGAGTTGCTGGTAATATGACTCAAAAAAAACTTCGAGTGCAAAGGGTTAATAGAGATTGCAGTATTCTAGGGAAGGACATACAATAAATGTAGTATTTTAAATTGCCTCACAATTATTACGTGATAATTGGTTACTACGTAACAAATAATTACGTTCATCTTAGACATTATATGACCATTGGAATGGTTAACAACTTCTTTGAATATTTTAGGTCTTCTATACTTCGTTATCGTGGAACAATGCGAGTTTCTAAAAACAAATGTATTGTTGTTTGAAGACTGCAAGCAACAAAAATATTTAGAATTTGAGATAAAACATGGTAAGCGACGACGACAGTGTAAGCAGCCACGGATTCGATCAATGAATAATGCAGAGGGGTGCGTCGCGGATGGCACAGGGTGAATATTAAACTTTTACTCACCGACTGTTACGAGTGTTTCCCTTGAACCTTATTGTATTGAATTCTGTTAAACGTGCGCTTTTTAATACAATAGAAACAAACGTCACGGACATTGATTTAGCCAATGACATCTTGGATTATTGACATTTTCTTATACAATAACTATCAAAAACTTATGGAATACTGACAAGATATCACGAATTGTTTTTATTTACATTAAATGGTGTACGCAGCATATTTTCGCAAACTCAATACTAAAATACAATAATATTCTGATTATTTATTTAAGGACATCGAACCAAATCAATTTTAGAAATATAATTTATATCTTTTTATATTTATTAAATTGTCAAAAAGGCCTTATAGTTACTTATATGATATGTTTTTAATTTGTTTTACAGCGTTTATAGAAGCTGCATTGTTAAGATAAACGCATCTTTCATCATAACGTTTTTCTTATCACTTTTGCTCTTACTTAAGTAATCCATCGTTATCATACTTCTATAGAACGAAGAACGTAGATTCGTAAAATTATTTAAATCATAGTAACCGTGATCAGTATCAAAGCCGTAGTAATGAGTCGTCATTTCCCTTTAAATATCATTGATGTTACAACTAACAAACCCGTTTTAATAGTTCAAGTGCAACCAAAAACTGAATGAAATTGAAGGCAACATCGAAATAGAAAGCTTGATTATTAGATAATCACTGAAACTGGTTTATAAGTTTTTATTTTTTACAACGGTTTTTCCGTCATTTTTTTTAACCTACTTCATCTCAGAAATTTAAAATGCCTCGGTTTATTTATGTTTCTTAGCTGTTGCAGCTTTATAGTGATAGTAGAAGATCATAAACTCTATAGTTCAACGAAGCCCTTAGCAAGTACACAGCGGAGTGCACCCGGCATGGCAACCGACCTCATTAATGTTGCGCAACGCACGCCCGCTCGAACGCGGAGTTCTTGGCTTTTGGTTTATTTCAGATCAGTGTGAAGCCAATTCTACAGTACAATGAGGTCTACCGTTGCCAAAGTAAAACGAATTATCGGAAGTATCTGAAGCTGAATTCACTCTTGTACTATTTCTGTAATAATCAAAGTGATCATGATCCATAGATAGTAGAATCTGATCCGGATCGAAGGACCAATGTACGGTGTTTGTTATAATCAATTGTAACGAGAAGAATTTGATGAATTTTGATGGTTAATAAATATTACAAACAAGAAAATTGCGGTATATTTGTATAAATAACATTATATCATGTTCATTAAGTGTTATTATACGAAAGTCCCGAGACTTATTGAATAAGATTTACGATTTTACTATCATCTGATCATCGCAACAGAAGAAAACTATCAGAAAACAATAGGTAGGAGAGAAATCTTTGTGCAAATACGAACTGCCTGCTTACACCATTGTTTACTATTAAAGTTAACAATAGAGATTAAAAACAATTTTTTCAATGCGTCTGACATCATCCATCAAAGAATATAATTATTATTATTCAAGTGAATTGCACTTATTTTAAAATTATGCTCTTAAAATAACAAGTAAGCAATAAGGTATTTATTGATGAATTATTTATATTTTTTGCCCTTGCATCATCATTTAGAAAATTTGTGCAGCGCCCCTATCGTAATTTACAACGAAAGTGTCAAATTAGTTTTGACATAATATACGATGACATACGAAGGCGCTTGTCGCAAATATTCGTGCTCGGCCTACTGGGTTTTAGAAATGACGTTTTACGCATCATGCACGCATTCGCAATTATTGTTTACAAATTGTGCTATAAAGGTTGTAGTTAAAACAATAGGGGTACACAGAAACAGCATAAATCAGAGTAGGTACTTTGCTCGATTAATCTACATAGAACTTACAATGTAACTGAAAAGTAAGAGTACAAACTCACATCTATGGGAACGTCCTTTAATCACGTGGGGCTTGAAAGGAGGGGGGGATGGTTCCTAAAAATATCACGAAATATCGCGAGTATATTTATTTTCACTGATAACGTAAATTTAATAAAACGTGGAATTACTTCGTTAGGTCTGTCTTCTGTGTGGTCGTGGTATTTCACCGGTCGACCCGACCCATTCATGCACCCAACAAATATTGTTGTTGCGGTATGTACCATATTATCAGAGTGGTGATGGGGGTCAATAAGTTGCTAAAAAAAACACCGCGTAATTAACGGACGATCTCTTTGGAAAAATAGAGAACAATATATTATTGTACTGCGGTCAACGCTTACGTTAGTTTTCACTACTGGAAACCGGGCATCGATGGTCGAGATATATGTTTTCATGGTTTCAACTGAGACAAAATATTCGCACGATCTTCGTATTTCAAGTGTTAATCGATTTGATGAACATCAGACGAGGTATACTGTCAATGTATATAATGATAGACTGACCTTTTTCACATTTATGAGTGTATACACTTGATCTTATGGTATTCAACGATAAAACAACTTTAATGTCGTAATACTTGTATACGGATATAATTGTTCTCTGTCTATTTCAAAGAGAATGCGTGGGGTGGCAATATTGTTGCAATACACATGTTAAGACTATGAAAACTCACAGTCAGATTTTGAATATTAATGTTAGTTATTAGTTTGGGAGTCGCGTTACGAGTGTGCTAAGACTTGAGCATGCATAATGTAAGACTAGAGATAACAGAGTGACGTTGTGTACGTGGCCTACATGCGCTCTGATATTAATTAACACGTCCGCTAACTCTGTCAAAAACATATTTGACCTAGTACGACCTCTTTTCCTAATTCCTTTCACGCTTACACTGGATGAATGAACAACCAGAACTTATGTACGGCCCAAATATTACAAACAAAAAAAAAGTTAATAACCTAACAACACGTTTTCGAAATAAATAGTCTTTTTACCTCGAGTTTCATCGCTATGAGTAGGCAAGATATTTATTAGTCAGTTTATCTCAATCCAGAGGTGATAAGACAATTATCGAATCCTTATTACGTGTCCAAAATGTCATGCAATGTAATATTTTACATACTCTCGACATAACGCTGCTTTAAGAAACAATAACTTCTCTAACAGAACTTTTTAATCCAACTCAAACAATAACGATCTTGACTGCTCAATATTTTACAATAAGGTCGCAATATTGTAAACTTTTCTACTAACGCAAATGTTCCGATATTAATCAAGCATCACAACCAATAATATATCTTTTATTAAACAACGACATCTTCATTCATGTTCATGATCAGTCACGGGAGCGAGGACAAATTTTATGGCAGACACATTTATACGCAACAAATTTTATGTCCAATTATTATACGTATACTTTCTCTGTTATTGTGTTAACATGACCTCATTAATGGAAACAAGCTATGGTCAGTTTTATTAAATACTATACAAAATTCCGTGGTGACAAATATAGTTTGCCAAAATTTTGGCATCAGTTTGATCAAAACAAGTTGTGCCTGATGTTTGGCTTCAACCATAATTATCTTCAGTAATTTTATAATATCGGCTCAAAGTTTTACAATATCGCGTTATCGACCCGTAAACAGTGTGCCAATCAGATTTTGTTAATACAGTAAAAATTACATTGAAAGATTAAATTACGGCAGTAGATTATTTTCATACAAATATAAATAAAGAGCGATTTAGTATGATGTTGCTTAATATGAATAATATAGAAAAAACATTAAATCGATACAGAGGATAATACAGATAAGAAAAATATTAATAATATAATAAAGAGACGACTATTTCTACCAACATATCTGACAATATCTGATAGATTTATGATACGAAAAAAATTATTATTTGTTTTATCAATTGTCTTGTATTATGTTTAACATGTCTCTAGGTCTGTATTACAGAATAGATACCTCCCTTTGTCTTCGTTCACAAACTATTCTTCTTTTACAATTAACTAGTCAACGGCCAGCAATAACCAGTTTAAACTCAAAATCTCAAGTCACCGTTGAACATTACGCGAGGTTAGAATTTTTTACATAAATTGGACAGTCACGACGATGACATATTCCGTAAGTCAACACCTACACCTAACCTAGCTTGAGTTACATATTAACTACGTACCCTCAAAACACGACCAAGACCCCAAATATTTTGTTATGCGACAAAAAGTCAGAGAGTCGCCTGAAGTAAATATCAACCCTCAACATGTGTGTTTAGGTTACTTTTTAAAAATTAAAATGACCAAATACCATCTTGATTTAAAAATTACCATTAAAAAGTAAGAAAAACCTTTAAATTATCGAAACAATATCTTCATCTTGTTGACCCAATATTCCACGGGAAAACTTGTAGGTACTGATTTACGCCCTCATAAGAGTAACCGATGTTTATAATATTAATAAAGGTAACTGAATTCATGATCATTGCTAATTACACCTCGCTCCGCAAGTTACAATAAATATGCTTCTCGTATTCTCCCAGTAATTGATCCCTCGAACTATACTCGTTACAAACGGTCTTCGATACGTTACTAAATTTGATAATATTTTTATAGAAAGGGGACAAAGCTACAAGAACTTTTATCATATAGCAATTGCTGATACATAAAGAAACAATGCGGTCATTACAAAGACTAATATTTCTTGCTACTCATTATAATTATGTATAGATAAAAGCGGCTACTTATTACTCTACTATAGCTTATATACATAAAACACTTCTCATTCAATAGTTTGAAGCACGCAAATTTTAAAACAAAAATCCAATCACTATACAAAACGAATCACGCTTTATATCACTATTCCTGCATGCTCAGAATAACAATCATATAAAAAAAAACTATTCGAACAAACAAATTGTTATGTCGTGATTTAATGTCAAAATATATTCAGACAATCGTAACATTATTTCGTTTTCTTATTTATCGTCTTCTCTGCTTAATAAATCGGTTCATCCTTCTATCGTATCTTACCGGATGGTCGCGTCGACACATGTTCCACTATCAAAGCACCTGTACAAAAATACTATCATCTCCCTCATTTACTTGAAATAAACAGAGATAGTAATATGTTTCATCAAGTGGTTACAGCTGTGAAAAGTCACGGTTACAGTCTCGCCGTGCATTAACTCAAACTCGTAAAATAATATACCGCCGCTCGTCTATTCCTATCAACTAACCCAATTTTTGTCACTAATGCTGTGTGTTACTCAATCAACAGCATGCATTTCGTTTCGACGTTAATTAAAGCAATAAATAAATACAGTCGGGCAAAAAAAATCGGGGTTTTTACAACGAATAAAACTTTACAGTTTGTCTCTATACCTGATAGTCTCGATGTTTAGAAACGTCTAAATGTAAATACACACATTGATTTTTATTTATGTAAATAAAAGAGGAAATCAGAAACGCAGATACGTTTTTAATTGAAGATTCTCTTTATATTTATACTAGCGACCCGCCCCGGCTTCGCACGGGTGCAATGCAAAATATACCTACTACAGAATAAATGCACAATTTATTTAAGGTACTTAAATGGATAATGATTAATGCTGTATTGTTTAAAATCACTTCGTAAAAGAATAAAAATGGTTATGCTGGGTTATCCCTAAGAGATAGACATATACCATCGCGGACTTTTTTGTTGAACTTTTTAAGGTGAACAATACTGTAGTACATTATTTTGGTCTATCTCGTAGGGTTCAGCCAGCAGCGTTTGCAATATAAGCGCAAAAAAACGTGCTTATTTACGACATCACATTAGAAAACTTTAAATTTATCAGTGTTTCTCTACTATATTATGCATTTATTATACATACAAACCTTCCTTAAGAATCATTCTATCTATTAAAAAAAACCGCGTCAAAATCCGTTGCGTAGTTTTAAAGATCTAAGCATACATACGGACATACAGCGAAAGCGACTTTGTTTTATACTATGTATTGATAAAATTTTATTTTATAAAGATCCGTGTGACGTCTTTCTTATAGCTACTCAATTAATGTCGAAAGGTTATTTCACTCATAAATGAACGCGATTTTTGGTGATGGCTTCCTTTTTTTGGTGTCGGTGAAATCTTCCAAAGATAGAGCACGGCGCCCTGTGCCGTCACCTCATCTCGCCCTTCTTTAACACCGCTACTGTCTGTAGCCATAAACGAACTGTTTGCAGCTAAGCTAATATTTGTATCTCTTTATATAATAAATCGAAACTACGAGTAATTAACCAAACATAATGTCCCCGAATGGCAAATATCACTACGATTACACGAAGAATTCAAATGTAGACAGTCTACGTATGGTTTTGTATTTCAAAACCTTCAGTTCAATAATGTGTCATCGTGTTGTCATACCGTTATTAACTACGCATATCGAGTAACATGAAAGGTAGAATTAGGACTTAATGAGTAACATACATATAGATAGAATAAAAAAATAATAAACTTTTATTAACCTTTACTCAAAACTAGCTGTCGCCCGCGACTCCTTCTGCGCGGAATTAAAAAAAACTTAACAAGTAGCTTACCGGAGATACCTTCAAATATCCATCCATCCATCTAAACATTCGCATTTATAATGTTAGTAAGATGGGAACAAAAGCTATTGTATTGTACTTAGGTTACTTTGCCGCAAATACAGTCGAACCTGGATAAGCGCTCTCGTTTATCTAAGCATATGCGAGAAAATAATTGCGGTCCTTGGAAGAGCCCAAAGGACCGCAATTATTTTCTCTCTTATAGAGGTTTCTTTCTAACCCCAGGTTTCTCGCTTATCGAGGTCGTTCTTCGGGACCGGAGAATGACTCCTGCTTATATTACTTTCTCACTAATTTATTCGAGTTTATCCTGCTCAGGACTGCAGCAGTGATCCTACAGTAATTAGACGCAAGCTTGTGTCTATTGTGGTGTTACAAAATGTTCTAAAGTTATTTTCATTGTCCCACCTTTTTATGGAACAACAAAAGTGTGAATAAAAAACTGTTAACCTGACTCCATATCAGGTGCTAAATAATTTAAGATCTATCGTATACTTAATCAAACTCACACGATTGAAAAAACTTGTGAGTAAAATCTCTACAAGAGGCAATATAAGATTCTTATCGTAAGTGAAGAAATCACAACGTTATCGTGTGTGGGTAAACTAAAAAGGATCAATCAGAGCTGTCAACCGATTTAGGTTTTTTCTTTAAAATATATCTGTCGAAAATGTTTTCTACGTCAAGGTAGAAAATTACATTGAAAGTTAGCCGTTAGCCTAAAAATAGGTTTGATTATTTCGATGTAATAAAATTTATCATTCGTTTCTTACGAGCTTTTAATGTCTATTATAAAACAATAATTACCATTAAGAAATTGAAAGTAAAAGGAAATGTTTATTTTTTTGGATCTACGTGTTAAATTTTGACCCTACTATTACATGTTGTAAGTCAATTTTTCTTCACACCAAGGTGTACCACCACCCTAACTAAAGTATTTAAAGCCATTTTCAGTGTCGGTATTAGGGTTGGGCACGGTTGTGTGACAGACCAGGGCGCTGCACAAAAATGAGCTTCACAGGTCTGCGAATTATACACTCAGTTAATTCTATTATCCTCCTCAAAGGGAAATAGCAAATGGCGCCGTAGAATTTTCACCCAGGGCGTTAGAGTTAATACTGTTACCAGTAATGCCCAGGCATTGTCACTCTATCTTTGCCAAAATTGCGATAGTTAACGTTTGAAGTCATCATGACATTTTATCATGTATCGCGTTTGCACAAACATTGTAACAATTCCCTCGCTTGTCGTTATCTAAATAACGCACAAGATAGTAAATTATACCTTCATTTTGTACGCATATATCCAGTTTATCATTCAAACAGTCATCCTTTGCCTATCCGAAAACTTAATTAGTGTAGAACACAATAAATTAAAGATATTCTATGGAAAAACATCGTTTATAACTCCGCATGTGTTTAAACCATGATAAAGTTTTAATACGAATGAATTCTCATTAGATTATGGTATATATCATAGAAGACAGAATTGTTCGAGAAAGTACAACACTAGTTTAAACAAAGACTATAGGTAAAAATGCCCTGAAAAATTAAATTTAACAACCCAAAAACAATTACAGTAAAAAGGCTTAAATTTAACGTAATGAACATTGAAGATAGTTAATATTTAGTATCTATTTACTTTTAGGGTATATAAACAAATTTAGGTATAATGCTGTGATAGAAATTTCAGATTGTTTACCAGTATAATAATAGTACGATTTATTTCAACTTCCATGTAAAACACCTATGCACTAGTGTATAATATAGCTGGTGATGGGGAAGCCCGCTGTATGTCTAGACGTCCAAAGCTCACATAATATGTTGTAAATTAAGTTAGATATATGATATTCAAATTCAGAATTGCTTAGAAACCTGCGAAACAATATTCTATTTACAGTTTTGATGGTAAGTTTTTCAGTTATTACGGAGGAAGAGTTTTTTTTTTCTTTATTTATTTAACAGGTCATCCATTTAAATTAATGGTCGAGTCAGTGTATGTATTGTGTTACTGGCAATTCTTTAAAGAAAAGTTATGTGCAGCAGCTTCAATGAAGCGAGAGTAAACTCATTATTAGCTGTTTCATACAAGGCTAATGTGATTATGACAGATGTTAACTGCAATAGCAACCTCTAAACACTTCTGTTTATCGTACAGTTACCATTGCAGCGTAGCGTTCGTTTTGTAACGTAATGATTTTCGTATACATATGTTCTTAAATGACATACATTTAGGATAAACATGCGTAGTTTACGTATGAAATATGTCACGAATTATTGTCAAATAACCATTACTGTGTAACTTCAAAACATGTTACTTTACTCATATTGATTTTATTTTTGAAGAATAAATGAACCCCGCCAGGTATTAAAAAGGAGATGCATTGAGAACACTCAGCGTAATGTAGACTTGTTTATTCTAATAAGAATCCAATAGGATTTGATATTGTTCAAATGGTCTGGGTGCGTACAAACATAGAAGATTACGCCGACTAGACTAATGGTACTAGAAAACAAGCTCATGATAGAAACAAGCTGATGCTCTATAAAAAATTGTAAACAATGAGCTTTTTGGATATGGAAGTGAATTCCATGATAGGTAAAGATTTCGCAATACTTTTCTAAAATCATCATGTATAAGCAAGCAATAAATACAAAACTATTAACACGACTTGCTGTTACATAATAAAATTATTTTGATTTTACATACAAGACAGAAGTTCTTTGTTATACGATGAGAAAAATAAGATAACCCTTTGAATGGCAGAAGTCAAACATCAAGGACATAAAAACGATGTGAATGTTGTAAGAAAATCCACGCACCAACGTGAAGCATAAAAGAGTAGAATTTTACTTAATATAAACTAGCTTTTACCCGCGACTTCGTCCGCGCGGAATAAAAAAAATGCAGACAAGATAAAAAAGTTCCTATGTCCGTCTCCTACTTCTATGCTACCACCCCATCAATTTTCAGCTAAATCAATTTGACCGATATTGAGTTATAAATAGTGTAACTAACACGACTTTCTTTAATATACATAGATGCGATGCGAATGTTTGGATGTATGGATGGATGTAAGTAGGTATCTCCAGAACGGCTGCATGTATCTCGTTGAAATTTGGGATAAATGTAGAACATAGTCTGAAAGAACACATAGGCTACTAATTTTTTTTTTAATCGTGCGCGAACAGGCGACAGTTATTAAAAGAATAATTTTAAACATTATCGTCTGGGTACATAATCAAAATAGGGTGTATGTTTGCTGGCAATATCCCAAGACTATTGTCGATGTGGCGTCGGGGGCAAAGTACCACGGTGGTACGAAGTCAACGGCCTCGACTAAACGCTTCAACTACGGCAATCAATTTAATTTTCCTAAGGATTAATGCAAATATTCCTCAGCAGATAAGACCGACCGCTTAACCCCGTAACGTCATCCGAAAAAGTTATGCAAAGTGTTATTTTTACATGGCGTGCGTAGTGATAGCGAGAGATGGATGGTATAGGAATTAATTGAGTTATGGTTGAATTTCTTTTTTTTTTATGAATACTTTAGAAGTATTAAAACTATTCGCTAACCACATTGCTGTATGAAAAATTATCGAGATTAGTTTAAATACATGCAAAGATGTTTTTGCAACACCACATTAAGTCTGTCGCAATGCTATTCAAAATTTAGTAATTGAATGCAAATTAATAATTTTTCACACGTTTCATCGTTTTCTCGTTTATATCTATTTGTAAGATTTGACCCCCCGCTATTATTTTCATTAATCATGTTGTCTTGACAGTCGTGAGGGAATAGTATCCGCCATGTGGTGCCAAGTTGTTGGACTGTCAATTCGTCACGGGGGAACACATTTGCTCTAATATAGTTTCCAATTTTCATTACTATAACCCAAAAAAAAGATTCTCAAACTTTTTTTTCTCATGTAAAGAAACAAGGACCTCTTTTCTTCAAGTTGATACTAAATTTGTTTTTATGATTTTCTTTCCTTGTCAAAATGACAGATTTACAACGAATACACTAAAATATTATATAATTACATACTCTTTGTATTTCAATTTATTAATTTTAGGCATTGTACAAATACTGTTAATTTTATTATTCGATTTCTAGTTAAAGTAAAAACGTTTTATGTTGTTTCTTTTTGTTATCAGGTATATAAATATTTTTCCTTAATTTTATAATGTAAATGTAAATATTGTACTAAATAAAAACTTTTTACCAACAGAAACGCAGATACGTTTTTTTAATTGAAGATTCTCTTTATACTCATAGAACTCTTTCAAATTTTATGGTACAACCTCGCCGGGCTATCCATGAACCCCACAGGGTTCACCTAAACCACTTTTGGAATCACTGGTATAAACTGTAGATCATACGCACAAGCCATATTGACACAAATGTATGGTAAACAAAAATAACATTTAAGTTGGTAATCCACTAATTTGCAAGTAAGACAATACAACTATCTGAATTTGTATGCCTTTCATTGACTTAGACTTTGGACAACCGGTAATAGATAGCTATGCTTTGGTCGTTATCGTAATATAAAGATTGATAGGGTGCTACAATCTCATTTGCAAACTTTATACAAATTTGCGTCACGTAGAGACCACCAAATAGTTAAACTATTCTAAATACTAAAAATCAGATTAAACGTAAGCCCTGCTTTTCCGGTGAATTTTGCATCAGAAATGAATCTAGTGTTAGGTTGAACATTTTTTTGCAAACAGACATTTCATTCAATTAATTAAGATGTGATCATACGAATATTTTTAAATAAATAAAGAATCACCAATTAAATTACTTACGCTGTGGACCTCTACTTTATTACGTCATCTTTTTACTATCACATTTGACGATCTTGCAAATGCAACATCGTTATAAAATTACTTTTGCTCATTATTTATGTGTCGAACAACATAAATTTAATCTAAGAAGATTCAGGTAATTTTTTATAGCACTGTCAATTTTTTTTACTTACACTTAACTGCAATCCAAATAAAACAGGCTAGTGTTTAAACCTATGTTTTCAGGAAACAAATAATGTTATTTCTGAAAATTAATAAATACACATAAGTCGATCTTGACTTAGTATTAATCATTAACTTCAGTTACCTATTATCAATGTGGTATTTAAATCATACTTAATACTAGAATTCTTTACTTGTATCTATTTGCCCTAAATAAATGTCACACACTGTATGATAACCCAAGGAACAAGATGAGGTCAATTAGTATAAAGTATGAGTACAAATAACATTCTAATTCACTAATATTTATATTCAAAGAGTGGCATTAAACAGATTAACCAATTACTTGTTATTTGTTAGAAAACTTCATCCATCTTACTAATATTATAAATTTGAATGTTTGTATGAATGATGGATTAACCGTTGAGCCATTCTGTAGATGCTTTCTAACAAACATCCATCCACACATCTAAACTTCCCATTTATATTATACCATTTAACAATGGTAGACGCCAGCAACAACAACATCTGTTGCACGAATTGGTCGGCGCCCGGTGAAATACCACGACCACACAGAAGGCAGATGTGATTTGTATGATGAGTGTGGTGCGGGGGGCCTAATTTTAGTCCTCTTCCCCTTCACAATTTTTTCTTATTAGAAAAGGATGGGAAGGGGTAGCTGGTTTGGGGACGCGTAGGAAGGGAAATATCCTCTCTCTGTGCGTCCCCTTCTCCGTTGATTAAAGGTAAGCAACGCATCTGCATTTGCGGATGTCCATTGGTAACTGTCGCCTCGCTATTTCGGCGAATTCAGGTGACTGTTTGCTTGTTTACCTTTTCATATAAAAAAAACAATATTAGTAAGATAGTTTTGTGCAGATATACCAAACAAGCTCTGCCAAATATTGCTACTTAAATTGACTATGACACAGCTCTGGAAGGTTGTGGTTGCTCTTACAAGCCACAGTATTTTTAACAAACACCTTTATAACAAAGGTAGGATTGTCCGTGAAATCCTCTATGCAGTGTTCATGGAGAAAGAGAATTCAGCATCTTACATCATGCAAAACACCCCCCAGCAGTATCCTGATTACAGGGTTTGGTGTCTTAGCTTGCTGAAATCACTTCAAGAAATCATTGATAACAAAGTTGCCATGTTTCTTCAGCAAGCTAATTTGGTTGAAGTAATCAATGTCCAACCCTAGCGCAAGATATACCCCAGATGTGGAGCTGATTTCTATAGACAGATAATTTTATTTCAGTTTTGCCCCCCTGGCTAAAGAGATCTTCAATGATAATACATATTATACATAAAAATATAATTGAACTCAGCATTTGTGACATAAAAAAAGCAAAGAAATATGGTTAAATTTATTGTACTACTTGTTCCTTATAAATCCCATTTAAGGAATGAGAGAGATGTATAATTGAAATAACAGGTTCACAAACAAGAGAAAGCTAGACAAAAGCTAGGAAAAGATATATCTAAAAGATTCTCAATTTAAATAAAGCTTGATTTTAAAATTACGACAATACATTTTATCGAATTTTATAAAAATATGATATATTTCGAATAAAAATTAATTCAATTTGATTATTCCAATTGGAATTAAAAATAGTTTAATTTTGATTTCTTACATACCTACAATGACATATTTTTAACAAATTGAATGGCTAAAAATGTTCTAGAGCTAATTAAATTTTAAACACAATTTAAAAGTCAGAAATATGTTATTTTAAAACAAAAAATATAACTTATAAGAAAACTTCGATTCTATAGGTTAATTTCCGAAGGTTTAATTATAAGATTATTGACTTGTTTAGTTAAAGGAGACATAATGGAAACATGCAATACATAAAACAGTTGTGTAATATGTTAATTCAAAGTAATTAGTTATTACTATTCTATAATTACGTTAACATTTTTTTACCTGGAATTATGCATTGTTTTATTGAAATAGTATTTATTGTTTCGACACATTTGTACACATGAATGTTAATAAATTAATATGGACAAAAAATTTCAAATTGTAGTCACATGTTTTAATAACAGTCACATGACTGCAATAAAGTCCGTGCAGGTTTAAAATTAAATATTTTTTTACTTAGATCAATTGCTCAATGTTACATAACTGAGGACATGACCATTCAAACCTTACCTTTGTTAACATTTTCTCCGCCACATTTTTCATTCACATTGCTAGTACCTTGACATTTTTTCACTTTTTGGGAAGTATTTTTCGATACATTATCGTCATTCACTTCACTACCGGGAGCCATAACAACACGAGAAATTAGTCCGGCACTGACTGACCGCGACGAACACGGTACCACACTCACTCAGCTGAAAAAAACATGCGGTACAGTTAAGGTTCAGTTTTCTCTAACATATCTAAAAGTTCAATTATATAAGTTTGTAAAAACTTAAAGCCATTTTATTCCTAGAACTCTCTTTCCTATGCGTGCCTATCTTAAATGATAGGTTTATAGCTGCTTACCACTATTATATTTTTATTATAACAAAAAAGTTATTCAAAATATATTCCTATACAGTGAACCATATGAATGCCAACAAATTTTATGTAGTAAGAAAAATAAGCAATGTATTCTAAAACTGCACGATATTTTTATCAGCGGCATCTGGCGGACACAAATATAACACTGGCAAATCAATGACGTTTCATTGTACGCATATGTTTTACGGAAAGACGGAAGCGTTCGTCAAAGTTATGGAGTATGGTTTTAATTTTAACTTATATAATAGCAACACTCAAGAAACCAATAGGAAGAATAAATATATTTTTACTAAAATATAGAAGATGGTGAAGTTTGCTTTGGCGATATTCAAAATCAGTAAAGTAGATAAAATCATCGCGTTTTGAGTACTTCTTGTTTTTCTTTACTTTTTGAGAAAACTACAAAACTATATTACTTCACTACTCATACACTTTATTTTGTTTTTTGTCTTTGGTATGGCAAAAAACCATTGACTGCCAACTGCCATTGACTAAAAAAGTCAAAAAAGTAAGCAAAACCTTTGCATATTTTTTGTTTCAAAACTATTTGAAAATATCGTCCAAGGAAATAAGATTTCTTGCTTATCTTGTGCCCATTAGCATTAATACTGGCGTCCGAAAACTATCCCAAGGTAACGCACGATTTAATTACATTAGATCATTAGAAAATTGTATATTAATGTATTCAATTTCCCCAAATACTTTGTTTCTAACAGAAGATGTTGGACGGGTGGTATTGTCGCTCTATAGCGAACATGCAAGCAAATGAGGCTGCGACAAGCGTCAGCAGCAGCACTGTAGAGACATCACGATCCAGGGAACAAATGAAAGATTACTCCAGTGACAGTAGTAGCGATTCCGAACAGGAACCAAATTATGAAGCTCAATATCTAAAACTTAAAAAGAAACTAAAGTACCTTATCTATGTAAGTAACTTACATGTATTTATTTAAAGGGGGAATGAATATCTTCTTTCTGTACATCCCCTCTATTAATGGTAGCCAATTCATCATACTATAAAATTAACACATACTGTAATACTTGTTACATTTAATTAATTTTTAAACTCTAATGAATTGGTATAATAATGTTTTATTTTTTAAAAATAATTAATTTAAAACCTAGCTAATAATTGTATTAAATTTAAGGAAAACGAATGCTTTCAAGATGCCTTACGTAGTAGCCAAAAGAGACTTCTAAGAGTTTCTCGGGACAGAAGCTATCTTTTGGACAGATTACTGCAGTATGAAAAACATGACAGCACTACATCAGAGAGTGATGACACAGAGTCATCAGATGATGCTTCTTACAATCAACTGGATGCTGCAAAAAGGTAATCAAAAAACATGGTCTGTTTACTAATCTCAAGATTCATGCAAAAAATTAAATTTGAAAATCACCTTTATACAACAAAATCAGGTTTCTACAGCTTTCTGCATACACCCATATTGTCACAGTAAGGTTGGTAGGATGTTCAAATTTAAAATATGTAATTTCAGAAAAAAACTTGAAGCAACTGCAGCCCAGCAAGTTATATCTACACCATCTGCTCTAAATAAAAACGCTAATGCAATGAAAAGGAAAAGAGCAGCTGTACAAAAAAAACCTCCAAACACTAGTCTTTCAGTAAGGGATAACTAAGTTATGAATCCATATCTTTATATTATGCTATGTAATATATCTACATAATACATAATTAATTGTAAGAGCAATGAAAAATTATATAAAACAATTTTTAGCACAACCAAGTTCTAGATACACTTTCATTTTTGAAGAAGAGGACTCACTTGGATTACATTTTCTTGTCAGTTTTGAGAATGTGTAGTTACAATGAAGTAGATATAGTTAACAGAGATTTATTAACAGATGTATAACCTCGAGTATCTATTACATAATTAGATGCATTTTAGAAACTTACAACTGCTTTAATTTAACAAGATACAGTTCAAATAACAGCACTCTCTTCCCGACGGTGTTGGAAGAGATGTCTAAAGGGTGTGGACTAGGGCTTGCAACCAGTCACCACTTTTCATGTATGTCATAAAATTCGCTTAAAGAATTTATGGTTTATATTTATAATTTTACCAGTGGGCTTGCAAGCTTTCATTACTTTTGCATTGAATGGCATTTTGTTTTTCTTTTGCATTTTTTGCAACTGTGGTCCTGGACATAAGCAGCACTCCAATTAAAACTAGTCCTACCTTACATGTTATAACCCACTGTATTTGTAATCGTAATCCTGTATGTAAATTTTAAAAATGCAATTGTACACCCTTTTTTTATATTTTTATTTATTTATTGTAGTACATTGATTTTAATTGTGTAGTTTTTTCATTGTGTTGTTCCATAAATGTAACTGCATGTACAGTTTGTGCTTGTCTTTTTAGCAGCAAGGGAATGCGTCAATGTTGTCGAAAGCCTCGCCGGCTCTTGGGTTTGGGTTGTCTACGAGTGATGGTCACATGACACCGGAGGAAGTAGAGCGACATCTGCAGTCGCGCCAGTCGTACTTAGAACTCCTGCCAGAGCGTGCACCCCCTACTGTACCTACGGAGATGTTTAGTAATGATCCGTCACTAGACAGGTCTGTATGGAAAAATTAGTTATTGAATAAAAGTGGAAATTTTATTTTTTAAATGAAAAATTTCCAAGATATTTAAAAAAAAATTATTTTGACATTTACATTTATGGTAGTGTGTTATATTGTTACAGTGAGTCAAACGATGTGTTGGAAAATTCACCAAATGTTGAAGAATGGTTTGATTAACAATTACGCTTACAACCACTTAGCGTAAGGAAATTAAAATATTATAATATTAATTATAAGAATTATCTCTACATTATTTTTGTATTTGCAAAAAAATATGATAGAAATAAAAATACATGTGATATAATGTGGTTTCTTCATTCAGGTAAACCCCACCCAATGTTATACTAACAACAGTCGAACCTGGATAAGCGACAATCCCAAGGACCGCTATATTTTTCTCTATGAGTTTCTGGCTAATGGAAGTTGTCTGTTGGAACTGGACAGTGACTCACTTATAGAGGTTTCTTGTTTATCTTCGTTCAACTGTATATCTAGTATACATGTTAATAATACAATTACGATAAAACGTCCTAAATATCAAGCCACAATGTGTGCAACTATTGTATTAAATTACCAATCCAATAGATAGCGCTCGATATTATACTCACCCAAAAATATCTCTAATATATAAAATTCTCGTGTCACAGTTTTCGTTCCCGTACTCCTCCGAAACGGCTTGACCGATTCTCATGAAATTTTGTGAGCATATTCAGTAGGTCTGAGAATCGGCCAACATCTATTTTTCATAACCCCCCTCCCCATTTAGTTGTTTTTTTTTAACTGCGCGCGGACGGAGTCGCGGGCGACAGCTAGTAATCCCATAAAAATATGAAGCACTTCGAGATCCAATTTCGATTAAGTTTTCTACACTAAAAATTTAATTACCAATAAATATTCGATTTGTAATTAATTATAAAGTTTTCCACGCTTAATAGCACTTATAACGTTATAAAAAACTATTTTATAAAATTTACATTTAGTTGAACATTGTCAAGGCCATTGGGAGTAGGTGGTAAAATCTACGCACTAATAATACGCACCTCAACCCTCCCCTTTTGTATTCCCTTATACATATCAATATCATATCCTTTGTTACGTCGACATGCTCTTATGACTCACAAATTCCTATCAGACTTGGAAATCCTGTTATATATCTCGCTTAACAAAATCATTTTAATTGTATACACACGTATTTTTACTATTTGTCAAAATGTGAATAGAAACAATTATAAATAAAAGATCATTTCAATTGCTTGGGTTAAACATTTATTTATGACGATAATTGATAAGGTACAATACAAGCGCAAGGAATAAACATCTATCAATGAACACGACAAAACTTCAATGAACAGTAAACTCCAACTGCACAACTACACCAAATATTCTTGTATATTTAAGCTTTTACAGTTCCACTATTTTCCCATAATACACACATAACATTGTACAGATTTTTTTTAAACGTGATAAATATATTTAATTATTACTTTGTTGATTCTAATCTCTTATTATGATCTATCATGCAAGATAAGCTTCAGCATTCTACCGACATAACATTTAATGTTAAGTTATACTATATCTAAACTATGTAAAATTTCATGCCTGCATTAAACAAATTGTCTATATGAGATTCCTATATAAAACACAAGTACAAGTACGTATCTATAGAATTCATAATTAATTGCTTATTCCTATGAGTTATGGAAGAATAAAGCATAACCTCAAGCCTTATATTATAATAGATATGGAATGAAATATAATTCATGATAATATAACAAATATGTTTTATGACATACTTTTGACTTCAATTTTTAATATTGTAGCGCATTTTATCTATATAAAATGAACACGATACACTTTTATGAAACTTTCAACACAATTGCCTAATAATAAATATGTCTAGGTGTGTGCTAAATGTTAAGTCTGTGATGATACATTTCTAATGCCTTATTACACATATGAATGATTTAACATATGTAAAATGTTTTAGGCGTAAGTATGTTAAAATCGTTACAATAATAAACAATAATTCCGAGATAAATCACTTGAATTCAATGTTTAACAAGTAACAGGAACATTATAGGAAAAATAATCTCGTAACAGTTAAAAGTTGTTATGACTTGTATAGTTTCAAAATTAATATCTAGATACAATACCAGAAATAAAAGTACCTACAAAAAAGATTTCTGATATTACCCATTATAGTTTAATTTCACAAAATGTTTTTTTGAAATTGGTTACTTGGTTAATTTCCTGATTATTAGACTTATCCATATATATTATGAACTTTAATAAGTTATTAAATTAAAATAAAAACTTTCTCACAATAGAAATAACATTTTATATATGTAAAAAATTCTAATGTATTGTCTACAATAACAATTTTGAAAATGTTGATTTTCCACATTTTGAGCACATTACAAGTGGTTAAATATCAGCAATAAATATGTAACACATAGCAGTAAATAGACATTAAACAATTTACACTTGTTTTGATAGAATACAATTAATATGTTATACATTGTTACAACATGCACTTTGGTATGTTAAAAAATTGTAAAATATATAAACATTCTGGAATTACACAATTGATTAAGTTTTAATTCATAACATCAATAACCTATATACAAATATGATAATTGGTATATTTCATACCACCAAATGCACTATGATCCAAGAGATCAGAAATTTTGATACTTTCCAGTATTATGTAACCAAAACATAATTTAATTTTAAGTGAAAGACATGTAAAATAAAATGATAAGATGAATCAATAGAACACAAAACTTAAAAAAATATACAATGTTGTCTTTTATTTATATCAGTGTACATTGCTCATCTCAATCAAAATAAAACTTTTTTTTTACAAAATATTTATAACTACTCTATTAATAAAAATAAAAAACTATACACAAGAGATTTCAAATGGAATCAGTACAAATTTCATCAAAATATTACAGCACACTGTATGATCCTGCAGAATTTCCAAAATGGAACTCAAACCCTTATACATATTAACAAACACTGCTATTATCATTTATTTCTTGTTAACTTAATCTCCTTATTAGAACTGATCTGCCAGTAGATTGCATATCTCTTGTGAGGCAGACTCTTTGCTCGATCTCACTGTGAGCCTAAACATTTGAGCTTGTTTATTTGGTTCTAATCTCATGAGGCACCCCACTTGCTGCACTCTAGTGTGCACTATACCAGCACACACAAAGTTATCAGGGTTAGGATCGATACCATCCAGAAGCTGCATACCAAACCCAGCAAGCTTGGTGCGTGTTGCTGCCAAATCAATAGCACCCTGAGCTTTAAATATTTTTTGTGCTCTCTGCTGTTCACCACCCAAGTTTTTCCATCTTGCAAAAAAGGATTCTCCATTCATTTCTGTCGGTTCGAAAAATTTGTTGAGGGTCAATGGGAGTTTCATTGTAATCTTCTGTGGTACATTGTTATAAATAAAAGAAACAGACATGGTAGGAGCATCAGTGAAATCTTCAATACACTCTGCAGTTAACATCTGCTGAATTTGAGCACCTGCTTCCAGCACAGGCTCCATTGGCTTCATCTGAACATTCAGCTTATGTAGGTCTGTCCAGTGCAATTCAGGATGGACATTTTGAATAGGGAACTGGGTCTTATTTCCATAAAACAATCCAATTCTACCCAAGTTTTGTCTGAATTCACTCTTGACTCCTATTTGAATGAGGTCGTTTTCAAAAAGAACACCATTATTTTTAAATAGGAATTTCTTGATATTGTTCTGCTGAACAGTGGTGGGACTTATTTTAGGTGTAGTGTATAGATCACCAAGGACATCAAGTAGGCCATTACCAGTGGTGGCATTAGTACCAGGAGGAGTAGACAGACCAAGAAGATCAGCACTAGAGTTACTTGTATTGTTTGTAGAATTCATTGCTGCTGCCGGAATTATGGAAGGTTGAGGGCTTTTAGACTCCCTTACATCATCAGGTATGCGGCCAGGCTTTTTCTTTTTCAAAACTGCCAAAATAGATGATTCCCTTTCAGGGAAGGCGGGCATTTCTTCAAGGACAGTAGCCAAGACATCAGAGCTAGCAACTATACTTAGTTGAAGATATTCAGAGGCTCTTTGCTGCAACTCAACATCTGCAGATCTCAAGTTAGAATCAGCTCTAAAAACTTCTTGTACTCTGTTCTTAATTTCAGGGAATAAATTCACCAGTTTAATGTAAGTTGATAAAAGTAGTGCTCTTGTAGCTGCAGAACACAAGTGATACTTGGAATGGAGCAATTCAAATTGTACTTGTGGGGAGGATTTAGTATCACCAGCAATCAAGTTGCCAAATTCTCCAAGAATGTAACCACCAACCTTAACCATATTCTCATGGCATGTAGGAGCTTGTAAAGCCTCAAATACAGTCTTAGCTGCATATGCCTGCACTTCTTCTCTGTTTATAACAATTTGTATGACTCTGTACCACACCTCTTCTGAGACATAATCACCTGCAATTCTGATTAAGTTCAAAATTACATCAACATACCAAGTAAAATCTGTAGCATATTTCTCGGCTAGAATGGCTACTTTTAAGACCATTTCTTCTCTAATAGAGTAGTCTGCAGTTTCTAAATAGGCCAACATCTCCTGAACAATTTCCTCAGCATTTGTTTTATCACACATTGCATAGAGTAGGTCAACGGCCTGCTGTCTAACAGAGACATCTTTTTCCATCTTCATTGACAGAATAACAACCTCTTGGTGCTTTTTGACAGCTTCATGTGAAAATTCAGAGGTAGCAAGATGGCACATAGATTCAAGAGCCAGATATCTCAAGTTGGTTTCTCTATTGCTCAGAAATTGTCCAAGTTGGTTACATGCACGGACTAGGAGATTGGCTTCACTATCATTGTGTATAATCAAACTGATAGCTTCAAATAGTACAGCATTCTTAGCATTAGAATGTTGTACTTTCTTTGACTTAGGTGGCTCTTGGGCTTTGTTAAAAATTGTCTCCAAGCACTCTGTTAGACGTCCCTTCACCCCTGGCTCCTCAGATGGGGGGTTGTAATTTTGCAGCAAGCGCAACAACTTTACAGATAACCATGGCGCTGGTACAAAGTAATAGGTATAATCTTGTAAATCTGTATAACTAGCTGTGACAATCCTACTTAAACGGGCCACCGCTAAAGTGACACACCCCTTATACTCATCTGGATTTTTCTTAACAAGAGCATCAATAAGGGATGTGGCAGCAGTGACAACACCCATATGAGGATCATTCAGTAAGTGTATAATTCTTGAAGTCCACTCACCTCCTGGAATTATTTCTGGTGACTTGCGAAACAATCTCAACAGACACAAAGCAGCTGACTGTTTTACGACATCCATTGTATCACCAGACACAAGAAGCTTGGGAATCTCTGTGCCAAAAGCCTCAGCCATGTCTTTACTGCCAATGTTAGCAATGCACTGGAGGGCGAGGTTGACGTGAATGGGGTTTCGTGATTGAAGATCATTTTTTATGCTCTGGATGATGAGTTTAATGAGGTCACTGTTGGTATTTACCAAGACCGAAATAAAAAGGTATCCAATTTGTTTTTCTGAATATTTATTAGACGACAGTAGGTTGACCGCCTCCATATGACCGAAGTCGATATCATGGCCTAAGAGAAAAATAAAGAGGAGTTTACAAACGTACTTTTTCTTCTGGTAGCCATCGAGAGTTTTGTCACCCTTGAATTTGCTTCTTATATTCGCGAGTTCCTTGTTAATTCTTTTTATTTCTGCTTCTTTACTTTTACAATTTCTTATATCTGATATAAAGACAGCTAACCCTCGCATACCATCTCCCCTCACGGCAGGCATATTGCCAAGAGATTTATCGAACACCAGTTTTAAGCCTTCTTTATGCTCCCAGTTAGATATATAGCACAACACCAACTGAACCTAGGGATTATATTAAACTTTGGAAATCGGCATTAATTAAAGCTAATAAGGATGCCGAATCAAAAATTATTACTCAGAATCAAATACTGAGCTTTCTTCTACAACGCCTTCCCATATTATCTATGACTATGAAATTGAAACGTCAGAGTTGAACTGAATGAACATTTGTTTATGGATCAATATCTTACATCTTCAAGCATCGAGTGAACAACATTCCTTAGATTCAAAAATATAATTTAATTTTTTTCTAAATTTAAGACGCGAAGTTTCAAAACAATGATTTATTAGTAAAGTTTTTTTTCGTATTTGTACTGATTATGATTTAAATATTTGTTAATTTTCTAAAAATTAACAGTAATTATGTTTAATAATACATTTAATTTTTTTAATAACTTCACTTTCGGCATTAGGCTATAGGTAGCTATTGTATTAATATTCTATTTCTACTATTTCTTCATAGTTTCAAGTTTCAATCGACCGGTTGGCCACCCTTGCTATAGTAATTTAGTTTAGCCATAATAATAGTTTAGCTAAAATAATTTAATTTAGACATTCAATAATTTATCCACACAACACAACTATGCAAATATTCGAAGTTAAACTTGATACTTACCTCTATTTCCATCATAGATATCACATAATAAGATAGATATTACTATGTATTTATCGTATTTAGTTAGTGATTACTATGTATTTATCTCTAGCTAGGTATTTATTAATACCTTCTACGAGGTTTATAATTATGGACCTTACGTTTTTAGATTTGACTAATACTTAATTTAATATTTTAAAAAAAGGTTTTTTCTTTGATGAAACGCTTAAACATCGACATGATTTTTATAGAATCTGTAACTCATCATCTATCAAATATTGTCATTTTCATTTATTCATTCGTTCATTCCAATTCATTCAGTCATTCAATCTAAAAGTCACAAGGTTCACGAAATCGCAATTATTCTCATTTCAATTCATTGGATTCATGTTTCATGTAGGTTGATGGTAGTGTAGTTGCAGTGCAGTGTTGAAATTGTATAACTTCGTAATTATTTTAGTAGTGAATATTAAAAAGACATGTGTTTTTATGGAAGTCTCTACATAAGAATGGGATCGTTGCATTTATTTTTGTAACTTGAATGGAGCCAGAAGGCAAAGTACAAAAAATCATTGAATGATGCAGTCCATATTCTGGACAGGCAGAGTGTTATCACGTGCTATAAGAAATGGACTCTCGAGTCTTAATAGTGCTGCTGAATTAAACGTTTCGAATAAGAAACATCCGTATCTAGTTTCAGTGGTTTGTGGTTTTCCTAAAGATATTGCTAATGGAAGAACCCATAAAGGCCAGTTCGGAGACGACGCATGGTTCTCCACACAATTTAGTAATGCTGATGTCATAGGTAAGCAAAAACTTTGTAAGGATTAATAATTTTGTTTTTATACAAACAAACAATAACTTATTGTTATTACGTAGGTTGTTTGTCACTAATTCATTCTTTTACTTCAATTAGCTTTATATTTATGTAATTTTGAACTCTAGCGTCATAGGACTATAGTTTAAATTTAAACACTAGAGTTGAACTCCATGTTTAGGGGAATTTATTTGTCAAAACTGTAACCACAATAATTGTTGCTATTATTTACTGTGAAATATGAAAGTGAATAGAATATAAATTTATCCTTAAAGTAAATTTACTTGTGTTGAAATGTTAAAAAATATAAACAGAAAAAAATGTTATGTTCATTTTAATAAAAAACATGATTTTGATCATAACTTACCATATTCATGATTGATTTTTTTAAATTAATTGTGACTGTTTTAAATATTTAAAGGTAAGGAAATCTCAGTGCCCTTTATTATTATATCTTTATACACCTTATTTAATTATTTAATGATTTATTTATTAAAATTATTATTATTCATAAGTCACTATTATGCAGGTATAAGAACTATTGTAAAGAAATAGTAGAAATGTATATATATTCTTTCTCACTTTTCTAGTGTAAAATATTATGACAAAAGCTTATACATTAAAAGTGAAGTTATAATACACCTGTACAAAGCATACATGTTGTTTTTTAAAATAAATGTTACTAAATTTTTGTCAATTTATTAATTAGGTAAATTTGAATAAGCTTGTGTTAGAATATGGTTAATGACAATAGGGATAAAAATATGTTCTTCCAGACTGTGTTCTACATCTATATCACATTTTAGCCAGATCCATGCAGCTATTCTGGAGATACCTTGTAATAAATCTATCTATTCATCCATCTAAACATTTGCATGTATAATATTAGTAAGATTTACGGTTTTGCTTACATTTTCAACAGATGTGGTAAGTATTTCTACTTTTTTCTGTACAGGAGTCGCAGATGGAGTTGGCGGCTGGCGAGCATACGGCATTGATCCCGGGGAGTTTTCTTCATATCTAATGAGAACCTGCGAGAGACTGGTCCGGATGGGCCACTTTAAATTGTCCGAACCTGGGGACCTCTTAGCTAAATCTTATTATGAACTATTGGAACATAAGAAACCAATTTTAGGTAAACTTAGTCACATAATTATGGCATCATTTTGTTTTATAAAAATACTTACATCACAATGCTTTCAACATACATTTTACACAAGCTTACTCTGTATTGCACTAGCAAAGAATATCATTAAAATGAAACCTCTTTAAAGCTATAGCTACTGGAGGTTTCCATGCAACTGTCACATACACAAATACTATTTACTCAATGTTAGTTGGAGTAAAACTTACATACTATATGTTATATCCTGAATATGTATGTTGTAAAGTTTTCGATTTATTTCAGGTAGTAGTACAGCATGTGTGATGATCTTAGATCGTAACGAGAGTATAATGCGCGCTGCCAACATCGGCGACAGCGGATACATGGTGGTGAGAGCTGGACGGATTGTCCACCGCTCACATGAGCAGCAGCACTACTTCAACACACCTTACCAGCTCAGCTTACCGCCGCCTGGGCACGATAGGAATGTCCTTAGTGATAGGTGAGTTTATTAACATAGTATTTAGATAGATGACTACTGCTAGCTAACAGCTAGCAGTTTGAGAAAAACAACGACTGACTGTATCAATACGATAATCAGAAATAAAATATGAATCAAATGATGATGTAACAATGGAACTTTCAAAGCTGCATACATAAAAATAAACATACACGCAAAAAATAAAAATACTCTAGAGTTCCGTAGGGCAAAAATATAGCATTCTCTTAATGTTGGTAATTTTGCAATCCTATCAAGCCAGTATTTAGTTATATAAGGAGTACTTCTGGGTCAAAAATAAACACAAATTGCAAATTATGAGTGTGAAAAAATAACTTAATTGAATAAGTAATTTCGGTAAACAACTGATAAGACAGTTGAGTCCTTAATTGACGTGTTTTAAACATTCACAGCTATTATAAGATTAGAAACAAGGCAAAAGGTCATTTCAATGCATGTGATAACAGTATAAACAAATCCAAGGCTATTCTATAATGGTTCTAACTGTGGCGGAAGTAATACAATTGTAGTACAAATTTGTCTTTTCATTAGAGGTGTTATGTAACTAGTATGACAATAAGCCATGATCGATGTAGGATAGTGCCCATCATAGGTTCATGGTGTCGTATGACTAATAACGTAATGTAACAATCGAACTTATACGCCATAATACAGCAAGTTTGTAAAAAATAAAAGACTGGTTTGACGTCCTCAAATATTTCAAAAAATTAAATCTTAGTAATATAATGAATGTGAATGTTTAGCTGGATGGATGGATGGATGGATGTTTGTTTAAAGGTATCTCCGGAATGGATCTTGATGAAATTTGACACAGATGTAGAACATAGTCTGGAAGAACATAAAGGCTATAAATTATGTTTTTTTATTTCCTCGCGGACGGAGTCGGAGCGACAGCTGTATATTAAAAAAAAGATATATGTTACATCATATCATTGTAAGAAAGTGAAGTTTTGTTTATCATTTGTTTGTCGTATGAAAAATCGAAGTGTTTCACTTTGAAATATACGGCCCCCATTACATAGAAAGGCATATGAGTTGAGCTCATCTGTATTACATTAACATTGTAATATTCGACTTTATGACGATGAAATAAAGTTGAAAATTCTCGAACATTGTACTCTAGACATAACTGGTAAGTCAATTGGTTTCTACTGGATTTTACCAAAAAGATTTCGTTTATTTAAATTTGTTCTGGTATACGGCAACAGGGGAATGGCCTTTATGATTGTTACTTGCTCTTGTTATGAACTGCATTGCATTTTTTGTGTTTAGGTTCTGTCTACATAAAATTAGTAAACTGCCTGTTGTCTCAACATTTTTCAAACAACATTTCAACATAATTTTATGTATACCAAATTTTTTATTATATTTCGATAAGATTTGCCTTTTTAATCCAACTTAAAAACAAAGAAAAAACATAACTTAGTAAAAGATGATTTCGATTTGATTAAATAAATATTACAGCCATTTAAAAAAAATGCGATTGTTGACAAAATTCAAATTTCATTAGAACAGAAATACATTTAGAATTTATACTGGAATAATACAGTTGTCAACAACATTTCATATAAAAACTAGTTTTTTTCGATGACCGAACGTCACCATGGCAATGTGTCAAGGAATTTAGAAATTAAAATATACAAATGAAAAATTACATATTTACAATAACTTACAACGTATACAAATATTAACGCACTGATTGTTTACTCTTCGTGACCATTTCATTTCAATCAATTGTAATTTAGAAGAAAAATAAGCAAGCTCTTGTTAATAAAATCAGGATAGGAGACCAATGGTGGATCTAGTTTACGCATCCGAAACGGATTTTTTTCTTGGATATATCCTAAAATTACGAGTAGTCAAAGTAGACGTGAGGTCAAATAGTGACTAGAATTCCGTCTCATCACCGTAACTATCACTTATATTAAGTGCATAAGATAATGTTACTTGCCAAAAAGTTTCAACCATTTAATAGACACAATAAAACTTAAAATAACTTTACTGAAGTGGAATTCTTTTTTTAATAGTAGTAGTTATTATTTCTGCTGTGATCAGGACGCGTGGAAGTCATGAGACTGGGCATCACAATCGGCCGGTCATGTGCCCATTCCGCCACCGGGCTTGTTGTGTACGCCTGAACTAATATTAGAATTTTTAGCTCTCTGGATATTCGCCAGCTCTTTAATATTCACGTGCTTGCCCAAACTGTCATGACGTTTTTATTATTGTTATTTACATTATGTATAACCAAAATAAGATAACGGTCGCATGAAATGACACCGTTTAATTGACAATTTAAATCGTCTTAATATCGAATACATGATATTTGAGAAAAGTGGTAAGAGGTAAAACTCACTCTAATCAGAGCATAATGCATGAGCTTTTATACGAGCAGTATGTGGGCGAGCTACAAGCAAAAGTCCTATTACACCCTTCGTGTTCAGTATAACAATGCATTTAGGATATTGATGGGGCTTCTCGAGTCGACTGCTTTTATGGCACAATGCGGAAAAGTGCGAGCCAGTTCCAATACGATCTTCGACATGATTGCCTGCAAGCTAGATTGTAGATATGTAAGCCACTTCCTAAAGCTCCACGTGTATATAGTATCCAGGAACATTGTTACTAACATAGTTGATAAGTGTTTTACTAACAACATAATGAGCATAACATTGTCGCTTGAAATAATTATTAATAGGGTCGCCATAATTAAATTAGGATATATTCTGTTCTTATCCCATTTTAATGAGATCAGCATTACACATCTTTATCGTCTTATCAACCGCCGTCTCAATAGTCACACTTAACCGCCATATCTCAACTTGAAAAGGCATAGCATGATATGTTTGTTTTTCATGGATAAGTATGTAACCATATGAAGTCTAAACGTTTTGGCTGAAATTGAATATTGAGGAATTATTTGATTCATTTTCTTCCTCGGATCGTCATAAGCGACTAATCAGTCATGTTCAATTTATATTTCAAATAAGCATTATTTATTCATTTTTTTGTAGGCCGGAGTCAGCGGACACGTCCGAGTTCCGCGTGGAGTGCGGCGACGTTATCCTGGTGGCGACGGACGGAGTGTTCGACAACGTGCCGGAGCCTGTGCTGCTGGCGGAGATGAAGCGTGCGCAGACGGTGGCGGGATCTGGCGCGGCGGGGGAGGAGAGTGAGGCGCAGCGCTTGCAGGCCGTCGCCAACTCCATCGCATGGATGGCTCGCAACCTGTCCTTTGACGGCTGCTACATGTCGCCCTTCGCTAAGAGCGCAAGACAGAACGGAATAGACGCTATCGGTAAGTTATAATCTAGTTAATATTATAAATTCAGATGTTCAGATGTCATTACGTATCTCCAGAACAGCTAAACGAATCTCGCTGAAATTTGACATAGATGTTGAACATAGTCTGGAAGAACACATAGGCAGATGAAGTCGCTGGCAATAGCTATCATAAATAATCTAATTTAATCCTCCAATATAATTTACAAATAATGTTGAGAAGGAGAGAAATCTTCCGCTTTGTTTGCTAATTTTTTATATGAGCATTCGATGCGCCACTTAAAATATTTTTATGTTCCTATACTCTGATACTATTGCGTAAAATATAGCCATGTAATTTTTATGTGTCGTTTTTTGTTCTTAAAAAGCAAGTGATTTTAGACCTGACTAAATTAAATGTCCTAACATTTATTACTCACGGCATTGATAAATGATTAAGCCATTTCTCTCGTTCTAACAGCCTAATTTTGCTTCTTTTCCTGTTTCTTTTTTGTATATTAAAAATAAAATGTTTCTTTTAATACACCATGCAGTTCTTAAATCAATCTTATCCTAACAGTGTTTTTTTACCCACGGATAATACAGAGTAGAAGACATAATTAGCCATTTGAACATATGTCGCGTGTGCTTGCATGTGCTGATAAGATCTATAAAGGTTATGGAATGCAATCTCGAGCAACTTCTGCGTTGTATGTTCTGATAACTTGCCTACGTAATTATAACGTATGCTAAATAATATTATACAGATTTACGATGTGCCTTGTGTTAAATAAAACTTCAGGAATAAACACATATACAACGAGAAGATTTGAAGTTTCTTGTAAATGTTAGTATTGTACGCGGCGCTTGAGTTGGCACACCGGGCACTGAACGCTGTTATCTCCCACGTGCCAAGCAAACGCCGTGTACTGTGCTTTTTTTATAAGGTGGGAAACGAGCAAGCTGCCACCTGAATTCGATGAAAATGACATCCGTAATTGCAGATGTGTTGCCTACATTTTATCTATATTAGTATGTAGTATAAATATATTTTCTTGTTGACAGGAGGAAAACCCGACGACATAACTGTGCTACTCGCAATCGTAGCGCTATGAAATTGTCCCGATGTGCCGCGATATTTGTGCCCGGACAAGATTGCTTACGAAGAATTAGTAAAATTATAAAACGACACCAAAAAAATTGCATATTCGGTTACTCAAACGATAAAATAGTTGTAATTTTTATGGATGTTATACAATTACAACATTTATGTTAATTAGAGGTCATCGAGGTTATGACAGCCTAACACTAGTCGCTTGTGTGAAACTCGGAATTGTCTTTGAAACGTATGTCATTTTGTCACTTTACAATTTCGTTTTTAGGTTATCTTTAACAAACATGTTAGATACCAACGCCTTTTTAAACACACTTATTTGTTCCAAAAAATAAAATAAAACATACAAGGTTTTTTTAATGATAATTGTTCTGAAATATTCCAAGCAACAAAATTATTTTCATTTCGTTTTACATCTTTTAACTGTGTAAAATGCAATAAAAGATAGTATTTTAATGAGAACACTTCCAATTAGTAATTTATAACTTATTGGAGCCAATTAAAAATTATTTTGCATTCAATTATTTTATCAACAAATATTCTTTGTTATGTCTGAATTATCTGATGAATAGGAAATTTGTATAGCGTTAAATGTTTTGATGCTAGAATACCTTTTATAGTAAAATACATTTGTTTTTTTTTAATTTGTTTCTATCTTTAAAGGCGTTTATTTAGAAAATTCAATGTCTTTGTATTGTAATCTTTGATACATTTGCATATTGAATAGACAATTTATAGATATCACATATGTGGTCGTAATAATCTATATATATAAGAGAAAGTCGTGTTAGTGACACTATTTATAACTCAAGAACGGCTGAATCGATTTGACTGAAAATTGGTTTCTAAATAAATTTATGATTTATATAAAAGAATAACTTAAATGTGAAATCACATTTATTATTTGCTAGCTTTTACCCGCGACTCCGTCCGCGCGGAATAAAAAATAGAAAACGGGGTAAAAATTATCCTATGTCCGTTTCCTGGTTCTAAGCTATCTGCCCACCAATTTTCAGTCAAATCGATTCAGCCGTTCTTGAGTTATTAATAGTGTAACTAACACGACTTTCTTTTATATATATATATAGATAAATTTCCATACAAATATTGACAAACATTCGATTTAAAATAAATATTTAATTAATCCAGTTGCTTTTGCCCGTTAGTCCATATAAAAAAAAACTAATTAACAAGTTTGACTATAAACATTATATATGTAATTTAGCTGATCTGGGATATAAAAGGAATTAGTCTTAACATTATATGGTTTAGTTGATTATGGGTGATATAATTTGAGATCTTATTGTGTCCGTTGTATGTATTGTTATTTGCGACTTGAATGTATTGGTGAAAGACTGAATTAGTTTTATTGTTTTCGTTTAAAAAAAGAAAACTGAAAAAGTTTGTGATGATATTTTTTCGAATCGATTTCAGAATTTTTCTACTCTTAATAATTGAACTTGGAACGTATTTTGACGCAAATTCATTTTTTTATTATAGTTTTAGTTCTTATACTTTTTTCTTAATTCTAACAGATATCAACTTCGTGACTCATTTCTTTTAATTATTTTAAATCTAATATAAAAAGTTACCACTAAATTTTGACTTATAACTATTGTTTTCTGTTGCTACGTAAATGACGGAAACGTCATCTTCAACAGTGGGTATATTTAATCATTTCAAAATTACCCTCACATTAAAAACATAGGAAACAGTTAAAAACAGAGATCTCTCATCTATCTATAATAATCTAATTACAGCATTTACATTCACAAAACAATTTTATGACAATGTTGAAGCTACAATGTTCTCGGCTGACAATTTATTGTATTTTAACTCATTTGTATTAATTTATTTTTCTTGTGGTAATGTGTGAAATTTTCCATTTGTGTCGTACAGTGATTGTGACATTACGAAGTGATATTTGCATCGAAATGTGAGATTCTACTTACTGCGGTTGCTCCGATCTTAACACCTCTTCGGTAGGTATTGCTCTAAAAAATTTTTTTTGTAGATTGTGTAAAAAGTTGCAAATAAAAATTATGAATGAAATTTTATTTTTATTTCGACGAAAAGACTCTACCCTGCTTTGAAAATCCCTGTTTGCTTTTAGTTAGAAAAAGAAGCAAGTGAAAATTGTAGCTAATAAGTTAGTTCTTCAAATATTTTAGAATGTAAAACTTTTTATCCTATATTTACAAACTTTAGATTTTAAGATGGAATAGTATATAAAGTTTGATAGGTGAGAACTTGAAATCTAACTTCTTCCTTCTTCTTCTTGAATTTAGGTAAAAGCAAAAATAACACACACTTTTCAAAATCTTAATTTTAGTATATTCACGAGCATGTTTCACAATCTATAAATAAATTACATGAACCATATATTCTTTTCTTACAACTTATAGGGTTGCTGCTCATATGCAGGATTATAATATTTTTTAAACCCCTTTCTAATACAAATAGAACAAATTTAATTAATATTTGGTATGATGTGCTGCAATACAAGAATTACTAGGACACAGCAGAATGTTTTTTTTTATAAAGAACACTAACAACTTTAGTACGTAATTTTTTTTTTTAAATATTTTCTGGCCTGGATACTAGTCCTTTTGGCTTTTGTACGTAAAATACTTTAAGATTGCCTAGTTTAATGATTTGTAAGAATCATAAATATTTTTTTTTATTGAAATTTAATATTCATCATAATAGTAACCAAATTTACAAAAAAATGCAATATTTAACGAGTTAACGTTGCTCTAACATACATATCTGATTATAGTTGTAATTTCGATTTGTTTCCCATGATATGAATGAGCATGGAAGATACATTGCAATACCAAATTCTTCTTATCTATTAAAATTAAAAACTACATAGTAAAGTAACATAAATTGTACATTTATATAGATAACTTACGTCCAGTGATATTTGTATTGAATGTTTCGTCTTAAATTTGCATTAAATGGATCGTAAATTATCTACTTTGAGCGACATTGTCGAAGTCCTGTTCTTTCTAATTATAGTCCAGGCTGCTCATTGGCCATGTCAGGGAGATGTTCATATTCTGGCGCATCAGGTGCTGGATCGAGAAGTTTTTTCCTAAAACGAAAAAGACAACAATAAGAGTCTGCTGCATTGTTCTAAAAATTATTTGTGTTATTATATAGTGGTATTTTATTCTTGAACTAGAGCAGAAAGATAAACAATATTAAAAGAGCAGGAATAGTGTAAAATCACATAACCCACACAGTAGAGTGTAGTTACATAAATGATAAATACAAATTCACTAGTACTTGTAATGATTATAAGGCTGATATTCCATTTGCGAGGTAATGTGAACTTAGCCTTCAACTTGTAAGCAATGTCTCAAGTTATGTGAGCATACTTACAGAAATTCAGGTGTTTTCAAGAACTTTTGACCTCCTCGTTGTCTTGGCAAAACATCTTCTAAGAAGAAATATATATGTCCAATAGCCATACCAACTAAATCTACAGATATCGCATTACCAAGTAAAACAGAGAAACCTAGCAATACCCATGGAAGATATGGAGCCTGGAAAACAAAATACAAATAGTAAAAAACACATCAAGTATAGAGATTTAAGAAATCAGAGGTTATTTAATTACCTGGAAATTCATGAGACCAAAAAAGTTCATACGAACAAATATATTTCGACGTGACCATACATACACAATCATAATAGTGAACGCTTGACCTAAAAATAATAAATTAACAAAAAATGCAGACAACTGTAAATATTTGTTGAGGAAAACAACTGCTTTGTTTCAAAAATACTCTGAATATACATGTTTCATGACAAGAAATTTCATATACTACAAAATAAATGTCACAATGGAGGCAAATGACAAAATAGTCAGATATAACAATATTGCCATGGGCAGTTTTCACAATTGGTATAAAATTATAACCAAAACCATAATATATCATGTTATATTTATGCTCACTTATTACTAAAATAAAAAACAAAAGGATAAAATAAATTACTTAAGAATGGCTTAACTCATGTGTGATTGTCCAGTGACGGCTCCTTCTAGTTTCGAACTTGTCGGGGGTCCATCTTCAAGGTGAGTGTTTATTTTGAAGACTTCGTAGTCGCGTCGCGTCTCGCACTCACGATCACACGTGAGTTGAGCTGTTCTTAAATAATTTATTATTATGTCTCATGAAAGTTTAAACAATTTAAAAGGATACAATCATTAATGTTCCACCAAAGATAAACATGACAACAAAATCGGCTGTCCTCCCTCTGAAAGATCCTTCCTCCAACATTCTACAATATCTGTATGTAAATATCATATTAAAGAAAAAATTAAAGCCTAGATTTCCAAAGAAAAGGAATGTTGTCAGTAAACGCCATAGTTGGATCTTCTTCAATATAAGATTTGGATTGAAGTAAAGTTGAAATGGTGAAACAAGGTCCAATTGCTGAAAAAAAAACACACTATATGGTGAGATACAGTTGACTTAGAGAAACAAGTTGGGATCGAAGTCAAGTGCTATCTAGCTTAGCTATTGTAGGAAAAGTTTGTGATTTTGAATATCCCAAGCAACATCTAATTTTTTGAGCATTCTTTTTCAACCTTTTCATAACCCAAACGTTATATAAATTCGCAGGTGTATCGCCACTAGGGCTCAAAGTTACGATTAGTCTATGCAATCATCGTCTATAACTCTATAACAAAAGTGAAAAGGTAACAAAACATTTCTTCGTCAAAAATAACGAAGGAGTAAAATAAACATTTAATACTAACCACAGCCAGTGTTGTGATGACACAAGCGGTGGTATAGGCTCTAGTTACGGGAGGTACGAGCATATACTCTTGATATAGTGTTTGATATGCCATTTTCAGAAATTTTAAATAATAGCACTTCACTATAACCACACATTCATGTTTATTTCTTAAATAAAGTCAAATTCTAATAAGCTTCAAAACGATTGGACCACATCATAGTTAAAATCGTAGGTACTTATAATCGCAATGTTATAGTGATAAAAATAAAATGATTGTTGTATTTTATTAGAAAAATGACATTGACAGCTCAATTCCGTTTATAATTTAGAATTATATAGGCCGGTATAAAGTATTATATTAAATTTATCGGATAAATTCATATATGAAAAAATTTTGTTTTCTTTCTGGAATAATCTTATTCATAATATTTTATAAACCTTACTAATAATTCAATAAATTAACAACTCAACACTAAAAATATGTAGCTTGTTTTGACATCTGAGATCTAGATTTCCTTTAGATGCCTAGATGTCAAATCAAATGTGTGTGACAAGTGATGATAATAAAAAGTGATAAAATTTGTATAAAGTACTCTTTTAAATTGAATTATATATGCCATAATTATGCGTCACGCATGCAAATAAGTAAGGTTTTTTTCTTCATCTAGTATAATTCACACAAAAACGTGTAAAAATGGATACCAAAGAAGTTGTCGACCACTTGGTGGCTTTAAAAGTTATGAGACTCACTAAACCTGCTCTGATAAGTCCCAAAATAGTAACATGTGATTTTAAAGATTTACCAGGAAATATTTTAAACAATTTTTTGAAAGACGATGCGACGTCAGTGGTGCAGATGGAAACTTTAGCGGCAGGTCAATTTCTCTTATTACCTCAAAGTTTTGGTAACATTTATCTCGGAGAAACATTTTCATGTTACGTTTGTGTACATAATGAGACCTCGCAAGCTGTGCAGAGTGTGTCTATAAAAGCTGATTTACAAACAAGCTCACAGAGGATTCCTTTATCAACACAAAATCAATCTCCAGTGATGCTGGATGTTGATGAAACATTAGGTGATGTTATTCACCATGAAGTTAAAGATTTGGGCACTCATATTTTAGTATGTGAGGTAACATACATGTCAAATTACAATACACTAGCCTCATTCAGAAAATTCTTTAAATTTGAAGTTATGAAACCATTGGATGTCAAAACAAAATTTTATAATGCTGAATCTGACGATGTCTTCTTAGAAACTCAAATACAGAATATCACCTCGGGTCCAATAACTCTTGAACAAGTATCTCTTGAAAGCTCTCAACATTTCTCAGTCCAATCACTGAACGAAGTGGACAAAGATTTATCAGTTTTTGGTTATGTAACTTTACTCCAACCTCAAGAAAGTTGCCAATATTTGTATCGTTTAACACCAAAGGAAACAATTTCTAGTGAAACTAAACACATAATAGCTCCGAAGAATATAGGAAAACTAGATATTGTCTGGAGATCAAACTTAGGAGAGAAAGGGAGACTGCAAACCAGTCAGTTGCAAAGAATAACTCCTGATTATGGGGACATAAGGCTTTTGTATGTGGATTTACCCAGTAAAGTGTCTGTTAATGAGCCATTTGATTTTAAATGCAAGATAGTTAATGCAAGTGAGAGAACATTAGATTTAATATTGAAATTACGTTCTCTCCAAGATTCTAGTCTTTTATGGTGTGGGATATCCAATAGGAAGTTAGGGCCATTAGAACCAGGTGGTGTCAAATACATTGATCTAACTGCTCTACCAATAAGTACAGGCCTACATGTTATTACAGGAGTATCACTAGTAGATTTATTCTTAAAAAGAACATATGATTATGATGACTTGGCGTCAGTTTATGTTTTTTAGGTAATAAGCAATTTTAAACTAAAAATGTGGTAATGAAAATTTCTATCATCAAGCCTTTTGCAGATCTTCAATTCCTTTGCTGTGTTTCATGTATTAGTATAGGTTTTAAATTAAATAAAGTATATATGTTGTATGTATTGTATGTTGATAATATTAGTAAATATTTAAACATTATACAATGGAAAATATGATATCAATTAAAAATATGTAAATTAACTTTAAAATTAAACCCTATAGTTTCTAAGGATTTGGTTTATCCAAGCTGTATAAGTTAAATATTTTAATATGTTATTATTTAAATTATAATTTTTTAGCCTTTACAGTAGTTCTACAAATATCTGTTTTTATTGAATACAGTATGTATGTTCTTTCTTCTTTCTTGTAATATTTACTTTGTAAGTTAATGTGAAACTGTATATTATTTGTTTATTTACGAATTTAAATTAAATACTAGTGGTATCCATATTTTTTTAGCAAATTTTGTTTTATTTCTATTTTTTTTTTTGATATAGTCCCTTTCAAAAATATATTAGATTTTGCTAACTTGAAAAAAAGACAGGAAGAAGGAGTAAAATGTAGTGTGTGGCACTTAGCTTCAGCCAAGGTAAAATGATATTATTGTTACCTATGTTTACCAAATCTGGTGACTCCTAGCTCGAGTAAGATTTTTGCGCAATAACTGTTTTTATGCAGAATCAAATGAATGCTAACTATTTTTCTGAGCAAGAATCTAGAGCTATAAAAGTTATGACAAAAAATCAACATGTGTCAACTGTCACTGTTATTCAATTAAAGTTTACTGAAAGTTCACCCATCTTGCATCCATCACTTTTACTCGTAAATCACCATCAACGAGGAGTCGGAATAGGGGAAACTAGTATAAGCTTTATGAAAGAAGATGGTTTTAATCAAAGAATATAGAATTTGCATGCCTATGACTGTCGAGGAGGTAACATTTTTGTCAAAATCATTAATATAAAAATTCTGTTTAAAAATTGCAATGTTACAGTTATATGCGTTTCCAATTTAGTCAACGTATTTGCATTTTAATTTTAGTACCGCATAGGTCAACTGTATATGATAGCTCGTCATAGCTATGAACAATCAAATAATGGCGAGGGCGTGGAGGTAATCGCCAATGAGGAAGTAAATGACGAGGCTAATGGAACAGGACAATTTACTGAGAAGAGGATACATTTATCCAGGTTCGAGCAGCTTTCAAAAGCCTAAATAATTATTTATCATTATGTTTAGCACCATAACATCCTTTCTAATTTATATTTTATAAGAAAATATGTTGACCACTTAACTGTGCATGCTGTGAAAACGGTTTTGTGAATTATGTTGTTTCAGAATTTCTTTTTAATGCCAACAATTCAATACATATTTTTACTATTAAACCTTTTTACTTATTAATGTTAATAACTTATGTGCATGTTCTTTTACAGTCACCTTCCTTATTGGATCCAATCTTTCCTTCCAAAAATATTTTATATAACAGAAAAAGCATGGAATTATTATCCATATACAATTACGGGTAAGTTCACCCCTTAAATATGTTTTAACATATTTGTGTTCTTTATTGTATGAGTTATTAATAATTGATAATATTATTTTCATGTTCAAATCACATCTGAATACCTACAGAGTATACGGTATGTAATTTAAAACTATTTTTGCAGTACTTCTTTTATTTTTTTATTTATATATTGATTTCTTTTTTCAGTGCTCTTTTATACCAAAATTCTCAATTTCTATTCAAACAAGATATGAGGATAATAATGGAACATCAGAAAATGTAAGCTAACTTAAATACAGGACAAGTTTTTCCTTAAAATGTATGAATTATACAATGTTACATTGAGGTACTTCTTTCAGTGTCTTGGTTTGACTTCAGAAGAATGTGAATCAAGGCAAATTGATTTTATAGATATTGCATACGATGAAATTAAACCACATCATTATAAAGAGGCGGAGGATCCGAAGTTTTATAAATCAGAGAAGTCGGGCAGGGGACCGTTACCTGAGGGCTGGATGCAAACACAACAACCCATTATGTGCTGTTATAAAAGTGTTAATGTTAAATTTGAAGTGTGGGGCTTACAAACAAGAGTAGAAGAGTATGTACAAGGGGTATGTACAGTCAAAATCTGTTATAACGACATCGAAGGGACTACTCATATTGAGTCGTAAAAACCGATAGTTGTAACAACCGGTGAGAGGTATTAATAGGAAAGATATGTATATTCATGTAGGAAATTAAACCGCATTTTGTTTACTTCAATACAAACGTATAATATAAAAGAACAATGTCATTTTTCCATCATTTTTGTATGCATAAAGTCTGTAATTTTAGTTTGTTTGAAACACTTCTGTCGTGCATACACATTTTGTAACTCACGTTGGATTTTAATCAGCGTATCGTCACAATTTCCCTGCATGTGGAACTCTTCATTAAAAAGAACAATCTTTCGTAATACACTAACAGCATTAAGACCGTCAATCAAAGTTGGCACTGTAAATTGTTCTTCCGAGTCTTCCTGTTCATTTTCGCACTGACAACAAACTGACTAAAGAGATATGACGAAGCGGGCCTTGAGGCTACGGCATGCATTTGTTTGTTTCTAAGAATTACAAAAGACCCTAAACTTTGTTTATTTTTACGATAATAGCCATTGACTATTATACTGTGCCAGATGTGGATACTGTTACCTATTCAAATTGTTTACAATACAGCTGAGCCGGTCGTTCTACAGATATAATTCTCCGAAAAAATTAACCAAATGTAGTCGGTAATGCGGTATGTCGTAGTAAACAATGTCGTAAAAACCAATGTTTTCGATAAAGCGGTCATATAACATTCAGCCAGGACCTTTGATTTTGGTCAATGTAACCGGTATGTTGTTCTAAACGATGTCACCATAAACGGTTTTGACTGTATTTAAAAAAAACAATCAATTTTTTTTTATTTGATCACTGATTAAAATAACTTTATGCACTTGTAACATTAATAAGTAAGGTAATTTAGTATTATATAACACTACTAGCTGTCGCACGCGATTCCGTTCGCACGGAATTAAGAAAAAATGTCTTCATTAGTAGCCTATGTGTTCTTTCAGACTTTGTTCTACATCAGTGCCAAATTTCAGCAAGATCTGTTGAGCCGTTCCAGAGATACCTTCAAACAAACATCCATCCATCTATCCATCTAAACATTCACATTTATAATATAAGTATGATTAGTTGAAAAAGGTCTTTGTTTGTTTTTATGTGTTTAATTTTTTTTTAGGCTATTAGAGATATCCTTTTACTTGGCCATCGGCAGGCATTCACTTGGATGGATGAATGGTTTAATATGACTATTGAAGATGTTAGGAATTATGAGAAGGATATGCAAGAGAAGACCAACATGAAGGTATATATCTTGATCATTTTCATTACAAAAACACCCATCCAAAAACATATCTCCATACCTCTTATCCCCTTTGAAAACATAGAGATAGCTACAGTTGAACCTGGATAAGCAAGAAACCACTATAAGCGAGATCTGGTCCCTACAGATAATTACCACAAGCGAGAAATTCTGAGTTGAGAGAAACCTCTTCAAACAAGATAAATATCATGGTCTCTTAGACTCTTGCTTATCCAGGTACAACTGTATGTTTTTCTAAATAGCAGGTTAAGAAAGATTGTATTTGATGTGTATAAAGCTTATGTTAAAATACTTTAAATGTTTTCAGATAAAGGTTTGCTTAGATAATGCGGAGGAATCAGAGAAAGCGAAGGAAACATCACAACCCCAAACTCCAAAGTCTCCGAAAACTCCAAAAAGTGGTTCCAGTACACCATCAGCTGAAGGCAGGTCATGGTTCAACTGGTCATGAATTATTTCAAACAATAGTTAATTAGATCTCAATGTAGTAATAGGGTTATGTTTCGACATGTGTTCAACGGTTGCCTTGAACCAAAGAGCAAGGAAAACTAGCTACCATTCGGTTGAAATCCGACCATAAATTAATATCAATAAATTTATTTTTATCTTATAGAGCTTTGTTCATCCATTTGCGCAATTTCCTTAAAAAGGCGTACTAAGTTTTGTGTTCATATAATAATATACAGATTATAAATTACAAAGTTTTTCGTTTAATCCTGAATGGGATAATAAAGTTGGCACTTAATAATCTAAGGATGCAGTTTCATTAGTCGTTATCACCCAAATGCAATGTTCGAAAGATTTTTGTTCATGTATGTCGTAGGGTCTGCACATGAGAACTGTATTTATTAGTTGCTGTGGCTCGTTTGCGTTGAATATTTTTTACCACGTATACTCATCATCCCCGCACGACGTTTGTATCGACCGAGTTACGGATTAATGAAATTGCACCATAATAGAGTACCAACAGGCAGATGAATGCGAACAATATGTTCCGTTCAGAATTATAATGTATTTAGTAAAATTACAGGGTAAGTACTAACTCGTGATTTGTATCAGTTACCATCAAATGTACTTTATTTTAAATTGCATAGTATTATTTAGAACATTGTCAATTTAGGAAGTATAGTTATTTTTTTTTTTATAAACACATGGTTGATGTTTCTGTTGTTGTTACTAACATTTTTATTTAGGTACTCTGTTTATTTATAAATAATTTAAAATAATCAGTTATATAGGCCTATCACTCTTATTACGATGAGTAATGTTAATTAATTCTGTCACATATTACTGTGTTCTCTTTTTTATAATTAATACGTCAAATAAAGTATTTAACGCGATTTAATTTTAGTTCTTCTTATATTACTTAAAATTGTTTTGTTTATTAGGATATCAGAAAATTTGGTTCACAAAAAAATATAGTATTTTAAAGTATTAGAAATCAACTCTAATTTCCATGTCATCAGTGTGTCTAAAATAAATATAATTTTTGATATTGTTTTCAGAACCGAATGGAAATTTCGGAACTTTTTTTTAATTCAATTCAATACCAAATATTTAAATTTTCTGTGATGCGTGCTTTTATTATAATTTATATTTAACTGAAAAATAATACAAATTAGTTTGTTGATATTTTCTGCAATAATTGCAAAATAGTTGTACTCAGCAAGGGAACCAAATTATTTAATTTTAAAATTTTGTAACATTTAAATTTAGTTTATTTAAAATAATAATAAAATAAATTTTTATTGATATTTCTGATTACGTTATTTCTTTCATGTATTTTTTAATTATGAATAACTTTTATATGCCTACATTCCGAATGACGTAATCTTTTTTTTACCATAGAAAATATGATTTTTCTTAATATAATTAGTATATCAAAAGATGAAATTGGACATAACAGATTTTTCAAAAAATATACATAGTTGCACGGATATACCCATGACGAAGCCCGAAATAATTATAATAAATTTCACAAAAAACATAGTATATTTAATTAATAACTATATATTGTTATATTCATATATCTCATAAATATTTGAATATCCTAAGATCTATATGTCCAAGTGCCTAAATTATAAGTTTCACCTCGCAGTGTTGTGCGTCTTAGAATATAGTTTATGTGAATAAAATATAGTACCCTATATGTTTAAGTAAATTGATATTGTTGTTTGAAAATATACTCGATGTCACACCACTTTTGGTCTTATTTATTTCTTTTAACATTGATTCTTACGTTAAAACCGACTGTGAAATTAAAGCAAGGTAAAAGAACATTTACTACATTAACATTTAATAAGGTCGTCGTAAAGCAGAAAATCTAAATAGGCTGAAACCTAAAAAGGTTCTAAAGAAAAAGAAAAATTATGTAAATAATAATTAAGGTATGTATAGGGTGTCTCAGTAAGAGTGCACTTTTTAAAATTGGAATATTTTTTTTTTCGTGCAAGTGGCAAGTCTGAAATTTTACAGTTGTCACCTCTGTTTATTCCGATTATTAAAAAAGGTGCGCTTTTCGAAAGAACAACGCGTTATAATTGTGAAAACTTATTACAAAAATGGGGAAAATTACAGCCGAGAAAGTGCACCTAATGTGTCAACCATTCGAAGAGTGGTCAAAAAATTGATATGATAATAAGAATCCTTTGCGTTAATGTACCGGTCCGTCTCTGAAAACATTGCTGCTGTAACCGAGAGTGTCGCCGAAAATCCGAAAACATCAATACAACATCGTTCTCAACAACTTTAAATAAGTCATTTTCTCCGATGATCCATATGGATCCATGAATGGCTTCGTGAATACACAAAATTGTCGAATTTGGTACTCATAAAATTCTCATGCAATCCATGAGAAACAAATGCACCCCACAACGAGTAACTGTCTGGTGCAGATTTTGGTCAGGCGGCGTGATTGGACCTTACTTTTTTGAAAATGAGGCCGAAATTGCAGTGACTGTGAACGGCATTCGTTACAGGAATATGATAACGGACTCCTTGTGGCCTCAACTGAACGGTATGAATCTGGACAACATGTGGTTTCAGCAGGACGGCGCAACCTGCCACACCGCGAATGAAACAATCGACTTATTGCAGCAACGATTTTCAGAAAACATTATTTCACGAAATTCCGATGTCAACTGGCCACCAAGATCATGCGATTTTTTTCTTTGGGGTTTTGTGAAATCTCGGGTTTATGCGATTAAACCCGAAACAATTCCTGAACTCTGATCGGAAATCCAACGCGTCATCGGTGAGATACAGCCACATATCTGTGCAAAAGTCATGGAAAAATTCATGAAAAGAGTAATGGCCTGTCATCGGAGCCGTGGGGGTCATTTGCCAGATTTTTAATTCCATACTTAATCGGAACATGTCTTCTTTACAATACAATAAAAATATCACATCTCTGTCATAAAATACTTGTTTTTATTTCAAAATGAAAAAGTGCACTCTTACTGAGACACCCTATACAAAAAGGTTAAATGGTAAAGAAAAAAATAGATTAAATATTTGAGTTGTAAATTTCTAATCACATTGCAAATCAAAGCTATGCTGTAGTTCTTTTGGTTATAATTTCCATAGTATGATAGATCCAAGGTAGATGCATACCAATACTCGTGTATACCCCTGGGACGGTTGGCACAGCACAGCTCAATCCGTAACTGCTGATTCCTTGTAGCTTTCCCGCGCACATTAATGGTCCACCAGAGTCACCCTATGTTAAATTAAATTATATAGGAATTTATAGTTTCCATCCTGCTCCTGGCACCGATGAAATTTATTTATATCATATCGCTTTATAGCAGGTTTATAATTTACGCGTTTCTAGATAAATAAACAAGAATTTAAAATACGAAAACCTAATTTTGTTCACACTGGACACTATACTATTAAAGGAACAAATGCAGGGTGCACTGTGACATAAAGTTAGCGGATTATAATAATAATAATAGTTGATTATTATTTTAATTAGTCCCACTGACGTTTGTCAAGTATAGGTGACTTGACGTAGCCTTGAAAATGTTAGCTAAGACAAAGATATATGTACGTTTATAGTAAATTGGTTTAAAAGTGTTTTTCAGAAGTGTTGTTCATCTATACCAAATTTCAGTAAGATTCTTTTAGCCGTTCTGAAGATACCTACTAGCAAACATTCAAACTTTCGCATTTATTATATTAGTAAGATAATACCTGACAGGTGTCCTCTCCATTGCCAAGTGCACACAACATACCATAGTCAAACCTAGGCGCCAGATATAAGCCTAGAATGTCAGTACATTCATCAAGTGAAATTATTTTTAACTTCGCGGCTTTTAAACGATCCGGTAATATTTCTGTGTTTGAGTCTGTAGAACCATAGCCATATGCGATGCATTCACCTGTAAATCATAACTTTAACGTAAATAAGAAATAACTAAATAGCTAACTTATGAGATGTTTTAATTAATAAGAGTATTTTGTGTCTTCTGCAAAAATTAATGGGTGCTTATCAGCAAATTTTTGAAATGTAGGAAGCTTATAATGTCGACTGTTAGTTTAGAGGTGAAAGATGGCATAGAACATCTATACGAAACATACGAAACAACTTAATATAATTTTTTAAGCTTTGTGACTATTAAATATAAGTAAATTAATGAAATAATTGAGTACTGCACTCGTGCGATGGTTTTGTATAAGTCTATATTGTACACATTGTACGAGCTAATTTCGCTCAATGATTTATTGTGGTGTCACAATATGGAAAATTGATTGCATCGTTGGCACTCTTGATAATCCAATCCAAGTGTTGCAGTAATAAATGAGGTTATTTAAATTTGTCTAATTCATTTATGGAGGACTCATTTAGTCCACAGTCCTAATATTTCAAAGTTTTGCGTTTTTACTTTTTAAAAAAAAATCGTATTATCTCTGTGTCTTTGTTACCTGATAAACCAAACGATGTGTTGGGTAATATATTGTCGTCTGACCAACTGATATTGTGCATGTCGAGGTGTATCCGAAGTAATGCGATGTCGTGCGCCCGAGTATATCTGAAACCATATAAAGCAACGCTGAAACATTTACCGCCTTGACATAATATACAAATCTAATAACGATTTATACGCTTAAAAGACTACTAAGTATTTCAAAGAGAAAGTAGAGAACCTCTCTTTTTTCATGTCGGTTAAAAAGTTTATGCTTTTTACATAGCATGTTTCAAACCGACCCTGCAATGCAACAAAATAGTCGTTTCGTCTTTAAGTACTAGTCATTTATCAAGTAACAGTTGAACATAGCACAAGGTAGTACTTCCCTTTTTTAACATTTGAATTCAACTCATACTTGTCATAGTCTGAGTGTTTGATGACTTCCAATACCGAAGCTTGTCGACTATCATCGCACAAGTTGCTGAGTTGCAGCACGTATTTACACGGAGTTTGGACACAATGGGCAGCTGTCAACGCAATATCTTTGGTCACCAGCACCGCCCCACACAAATGGCGGGAACTGTCAGCACGCAACGATACGACGCGAATTTGAGAACCTTGAATGCAATTAAATTAAACATTCTTGTTTAAATAAGTCTTTACATCATCTCACGTCTGATAAGATAGTATAGTTCTCGTATAGCACATATTATTTACCACAATCAACATCCACACCACCAATAATTCGTTTAACTCTATAAGAATCAGTCGTTAAAATAGTTAAACACATCAATAACATTTTTACAGTAATAACGTATTGTATCCAAGTTATGTAAGTAGACATAATATTGCAACGGTTATCTATTTTACGTGCGAAATATTACCATAATTATCTAGTCCATACATTGAATCTTTGCGTAGTTTTAGTCATATAAAAAATCGTGTTATGTTTATCGTTCATGATGGGCTTATGCAACGATAAGTATTCCTGACGCCTGAGTTCGAGTATTTCTCTGTGGGTCGCTTCTCTATTTCTAAGGATCTCAACCTCACTTTGTGACCTTCTTCCTTACGATTTTTCTCCACTCTGTGTGTGCAAGGTGTATGTCTGTCCAAGTTTAAAGTACACAGCAATAGTCGTTAATGGTTAAGGTTGATCTCAGAATAAAAATCGATTTGACAAATCAAAGTTACGGAAATACCCTTGTTTGGCATCTTTTGTGGATAATTATACTGAAAGTAAAAAACAAAATCCTACCTCCTACGTCTTCTTATTTCCCTTTTCTTAATTCACTCTGTAATTTGTTAAATCACTCTTAATTCACTGTATAAATAGTTGAGTATATGTTTAAAATATTCATATATTGGTGACAATCACCTACGAATCGTCATTGCCAATTACTTCAAAATTAGTATGGGATTTTTAGTGTACTTTACGCCCGATATTGCACAAATTTTAACACAAATTTTGTCGATTACAATACGATGGCGATTGTCACAAATATTAGTGCTAGACCTACAGGTGACCTGCTATTTGCTCTTTCTGTCGCTTTTGTTTCGGTTTAAATAGGATAATTCTTTTGAATTTAAATTTATTTAATACAATAGTGATATGAGTTGGCTGACTATATATTGTATGGTACTTAAATTTCCAGAATATTAGACAGTATCTTGCTACAATCACAAAATAATAAAGTTACAAATCTTTTGTGTAGATCGTCGTAGTATTTACTGCGATGGAGTCTGGCTGCGGAGGCGGCGCGTAGGTGTAGGTACTGTGTTAGTTTAAACAGCTTAGCTTGTTATCTATAAATTAATTGATTAATTATGAATCGAATTAATTAATTATTAATAATGGTAGTAATTAACTGAAGTGAAGGCGAAGTTAAGGTACATGGCTAACACATTCAGTGCCACCGGATCGCGTTGCGAAATCCTTTAAGTATGTACTCAAGAATCTTTATGAGATTTAACGTGTTAAGTTATTAGAAAGGATTGCCAATTAGTAAGCTTCAATGTAAAAAAAATCTTGTTCTGTAGAAAAGTACATTTGAGTAAAAATATTTTGCTAGCGTCCTTCGCAAGATATAAAGAACGCTAATTTTTTTATCTTATAAAAAAGTACTAAGTAGAGGACATTCAAAAAAATTGTTACAGTTGACTGAAATAAATACAATTGTTCAGGGTTTACCATAACTATTATCAGTGACTACTAACTCAGAACTACTATCCGTTTACAAAGTAGATATCACAGACCTGTTTTAAGCTATTTTGAGCTTAAATTTTATAAACAAAAATAGGTAATAATGTGTGGCAAGTTTTCTGTAGCAAAGATACGGGTATGTAATTCGCAACAGTGCTTTCATCAGTTCCACCTACATTTATAAATTTTACGTTACCGTATTTCACTAAAAGTGCAATACATTTGTATGGAAGTTGTTAATCATTGGGGAGTGTACAAAAACCATTCTTAACTCGATCGTTGTATTTTTAAAGTTTGTGTATTATTTGAAACAATTGATGCGCACATGATTTTACGCCTACCTACGCATATCCGGCATCTAAAGGTAAATGCTTAATATTTTGGATTTACAAAGATAAAGACTGAAAATAATTCAAGCTGCACAGATCCAAATAAAATAATAAATGGCCTAATATTTTTAAGTAATTTTTAAAGCTCGTACTCGAGACACAATATCGGGCGGTTTAATTTACGTTTTGTACAAGCATAAAAGTTTATCTTTAGAAAAAGGCACTTCTTTCAGACGATAGCAATTAAATAATGAGGCAAATAACAACTTTTATGAGCATACTATTTTATATAGCCTCTAACAACATAGTACATAGAATACTCATCCTGGTACTTAATATTCGTGTCTTTGTAACACTGGTCGTAGGCACCCTACGCCGCCCTGCGTAGCGACTAGCGATCGTGGCACATTAAATAGTCGCATTTCGAATCCCAAGATAAAAGCTTTTGCTTACTCAGGGATCCACAACATAACAAATCATACTTATGTTACATAATTCTTTTTTTTATTGTGTAGTTTATACTAACGTAGAGGGAACGTAGCAAAGAATCATTAAATATACAATCAGTTCGCTCACAATTACAATATATCTAGTTTGATTATTAACTGAGAAAGTTCAAAGTCAGTCGGTATATTTAATAAATTTATGTAGAGATTTTTAAAACAAAAAATTATATGGAAAATAAATGTAAAGTTAGGCGTTTTATAACATGATGTGTGATATAAAAGATTTCGGCGAAGCCACAATTCCTTATTAAGAAAACCGCATGAAAATCCGCTTAACTCCTTTAGAGTTACTGCCTTATAACGGACGAGGGTGTCAATACATTTTATTATGAAACATGATTCGTAGACCCGTGGAGGTTTATGTTATAAATTCGAAAAATATTTTAAACTTATGCTTTAATATGAATATTTGAGTTATCTTTGTGATATTATGTGTGTATATAATTTGAAATAAAGTAGACTTTCAAGGCACTTTTGGTTTTTCTTCTTGTACAAAAATGAATTTGCTATGAGATGAACCAAATTTTCTAGACATTTGGCACTCATAGAACTGAAAATTTACCTTTGAAATTCATGTAATAGGAATGGAATTAATAGAGGACTGGCGAAAAGCGATAAATAACTCTCGTTTGTAAAGAGCGCTTATTGCGTTCAAAATAGCGTGTCTATAATTATTTAGTGTTATTGTTGTGGGTTGCATATGATGCCAGAGCGCAGCGACAACAGACAGGTGGGAGCGGGCGCGGGCGCGGGCAGCGGGCAGCGGCCACCGGAGGTTTATGTAACGCGGCGCGCAGTAGTCCGGCGACCGCGCGCGGCACACCGCCATGGACCGCGCCAGCGGTGGCCCGCCGCACCCGCCCGCGCACTCCGGCTTCGGCGCCTTCTGCAGCGCCATCTCCGACACGCTCTCGGTACGTAACCGTGACGACATGAAACCCCTTCCCCTCGCCGACCCCCACGCCGCCACACACACTATACACTCGCATGCGACACGAACGCGCCAACACTAAAACACTTTTTGGCGCCAACGCACCATTTCTTCCCGCTCAAATTCCGCCGATAATCAAACTGTCACGTAAATAGCTATAATTTGGAGCACGTGGCCGTCGAGGTCGTCCGGACTTCTAGTACGGCACAGGTGATAGACGAGAGGGTTTTTGAAAAAAAAAAGTCATCGGGTGGGAATAAAAAATATAAACAAGTTTATTATTAGAGTGCTCGTTCGGGCCGGGTCGCACGGCCGTGATTTGTCCGATGGCTGTGATATACAGAAATACCCGCGCAATAAACGTATCTCCGCGGGACGTACAAAGCCCGAGCGTGACATCGCGCGCGCGGTCTGTGCAAGTCGCCCGTCGCCCGCCACCTGCCCGCCACGACCGGCCCTTCGCGCTCTCTCTCGGCGCTACGAACCAAAAGCACCGCATCACCTTCCTGTCTGACAACCTCCGTTTATCACTGACATAGGTATGAATAACCTTTTATCTCCAATGTAATAGTTCAATAAAAAGCTCTATCTTTTTCGTCAAATATTGTTTTATCAATTGTTCTTTATATCGCCTCGTCGTCACGGAAAAATGTAGATTGAACTTTGAAAGTGCGCGGGCTGGAGCTTGTTTGTTTTTATTTAAAATTCTGTGAAGTGAGCTCAACACTTTATGTGTTTGTAAACTAAAATGGTTTTATGGAGTGATGAAGTAATCAGGAAAATTAAATTTCGTTAAGTATTAAAAGTAAAGTAGAAGTAGAGTTTAGCTTTGATCTGATAAATGCAATTAGAGTTTTATCAGTCATAGTCCAGTCTCAGGGTCGAGAAAGTTCAATCTTAGAAATTCTTTATAGTCTTTTGTTTTGGTTTATGGACAACAATAAAATTGAGTTGTATTTTAGGATGTAGAGATTGGAAAACGATAGTTTACCGTTTGTAAGTTGTTCCTACACGTGTGAGTGGGAACATTAGTTAGTGGTACACGCGATGATTAGTGGTATCGTGCATTGGCAACAGCTGATAGCACCAAAGTACTACGCGTCTGTTCTCGACTGCCAACGCTCTACATGGCCGCGCGGTGCACATACAAGCACCTTGTTTTGTGTTGTGTCATTTTTAAATTATTTATATTTGTAAGTAAGTGATTGATAAATTAAGTATTGTTTCTATTTGCTTTATTTTATATCGAGAAGTAGATTTTACATTTTTTTTAAATTATGTAAACTAATTAAAAACGGCTACATCTACATAGTATTAGTCAGGTTTCGATAGTCTGGTCACGTCAGTGTAGCCGTTTTTAATTAGATTGTGACAAGTACTCAATGAAAACGCTTCGTTTTAATGTATTTCTAAGCATTTATTTTTAACAAAGTATCGAAGATTTAAATTTAGGGAAGCGTTAACAAACATTTGTGGGTGTTATTTTTGATCTTTTTATATTATGAAGGTTTAAAACATATACCTACTTGTATTTCATTAGTAACCAACAAAAATAGATTTACTTTTAAAATATTATTGAAAATTCCATTTAAAGCGAACTTATGACGCTTTTATCTGTTTTCTTATCGCATCTTAACATTGTGCACTGGTTCATTCGATTATAATTAATTGAGACAATTTTGTCTTATTTATTTAAAGTAACGAATTATAATTGAATCAACCAATAGGTGATAAGAAAGCATTGTAAAATATCGCGCCACTTTGTCTGAGTAGCATTCAATAATATCGCCTGTCAGGGACAAAGGCGGCGATGCAAGGTTGCCACTGCCACTGCCACTGCCATCACTTCATGGTCCGCATCGATCCAGTCCGTCATTCCCTCTTTCTCTAAACCCATTTTCCACTAAGCGACTGACTGCGAATGTTAATTCTATGAGCAATGTGCAATATTAAAAAAAATGAACGCGCTATATTATGAACATAGGTAATCAGTAAAAGAGATATTATATACATACAGTATTTTTATAATAATTTTTTTTAATCAGAACCGTCAAGTTCAGAAAATAATTACGCAAATATTTTTATGTGAAAATCTGTACTTTTCAAAGGATTTTGAACATATCGAGATCATTGACATGTACATTTTGTAAACGATACGATATTCACAATTTCCTCTAGCATGCTGGTGCTTAGTGGAAAAGCGGTCTTATCGTGAAGATTAAAATTCCATCGACAAAGCGTCCATATATTAAACTAGTTATTTTCCTTTGAATGGGAATGCCTTTATATTAAAAGTTATCGGTGATAAAGGAATACTACGGATTTTATTCGGTCACTTTTAGATTTAAAACTCAGACTGCAGACTGTAGTTTATTTTAACTGCAGTATTATTACAGCAATATTCATAAATCACGTCTATTTTTCTATATAAATACTTATTTTTAGTATTATTTGTACAATATTATATGTAAATCTTAAGACAACAAAAGGGTAACGTTTAGAAATGTATCTTACGTATTTTTGTTAATATTCTTTTATTTGAAACACTCTAGGACGGTTTTACATCAAATTTACATTTTGTCTGTAAAATACTTGTGTTTTAGTTCTTATGCAGTGCAGTTTTAGTTTTTTTTTAAACAATGAATTTGCAGTTAAACGCGACTTTGGCCATGCAAAATTAATAAAACCTAGTAATAAATATTCCCTATGTCACCCGGGGACAGTGTAGTTTCACATAAGTGAATTTTTGTTTCAAATCGGTTCATTAGTTTCGGAGCCTATTCAATGCAAACAAACGACAACGTCTTGCTCTTGCTCTTTATAACATTAGATTAGTATAGATTACAACTATATTTTTAATCTGTCGCGTGCAGTAATACAGATACTTATAAATTCAAACATAATAAAAATATTATTTTACAAATTAACTTGATATTAAAAAGAAATCAATAGCCGTTATTTTTGGAGAAAGATGAGTTAATTTTGATCAGTCCGTATAGCAGGAAATAGCAATTGGACGGTACGTAGCATGCGGTATGGTTTTGAGGTTATAAATAGAAGGTAGGCAACGCGGCCACTGCTCCTGTTATTCTGTTCGGACAATCATGACCAGGTTAATGCGACACGCTTAGAGGTCAGCTCCGCGTTTCTAAGGTTATTGGATCACATGTTTCGCGTAAACACAATCTGCAAAATTATTTTTGAAGGTGGCAAATAACTAATCAAGATATATTTTCCAAATTATAGGGAATATTCGGAAAATATAAGCGGTATTAGATAACAATATCAAGGTAATTGATCAGTTCACAGAAAACTCTACGGATTGATTTCTATGAAGACAGTTTCCGTGAAAAGATGAAAGTAAACAAGTTGGGAATCGCACAGCCAATTATTATTTTTTCATTATCCCCTTGCTAGTTGAGATGGAAGAATTAAATACCAAATATTTTTTAAAGTCTTTTTCGATATTCCATAAGAAATAAAATTGTTTTGAAATATTTGTAAAGATGAAACTTAGTCTATCGATATGTTTGCTATTTTAGGAAGTTTCCTTTGAAACGTACAAAAGTTGGATTTTAAAGATTGAAATGAGATAATTCATTTTGCCCTCGTACTATTTTGAAATCAGTTCGCAATAGTTTTATTTAGTCTATTGTCTATTTTTTGGCGCATATTTAGTCTACGTGGTCAAAAAGTCGAGAACGTACGCAATAATGCGATATGGAATCGAAGCGATATTTGTTTAATGTTCTGTTTCGCACATGGTTTTATATACTGATTAACATTTCGGAGAATAAAACGAATGACTCCTCATTCTTTAAAGTCCGTCAAAACTCGCAATGAAAAAGAACGGACAGTCAAAGAATTAAATTTGCTTCCCATTTAGGATCAAATATTGTGCACGAAGCTGGCACCAAATAGATATAACTTAGCATATATGTTGCTATGATTCGTTCAGCGGACAGGCTCATTACGAGAAACCGAAACTATAAAAGCTGCGTTTTACTTCGTTTTAAGATTATGAGAGATTATGAGATGTAATAAGGAATTTAATCAAACGACGAAAAAATCTGTTTTTAGTGCCAAAATATACTTTTTGACTATTTTTGTGAGTTTTCACCGCCGCCGCAAAACAAAAGAAACAAAATCTTAGTTTTATTTTTTATGAACATCAGTTTTGACATATGGAACTATGTAAACTAGACCGATAGTTAAATGCACGTCTTGTCGCATGGCTGCCGCTGTTACACATAACTTCTCAGCACCTATTTTTTTAATTGGCCGTTCTCCAAAAGATTCTCAGAGGAAACGTGTAAAATATTTCTTCGAAGTATTAGGGAGTTGCCCACTAAAAGCAAAACTATCAATTCTAAGTGACCTACTAAATATTTTTGAAGGATTTTCAACTGCAATAAATATCATCTTGTTTTCTTTGTGATTATATAAATTTTGCATCTGACGAGCTTGATATTTCGGTAACGTCTCTTTATCTATATATATAAAAGAAAGTTGTGTTAGTTACACCATTTATAACTCAAGAACGGCTGAATCGATTTAACTGAAAATTGGTGGGCAGGTAGCTTAGAACCAGGAATAGGACATAGGATAATTTTTACCCCGTTTTCTTTTTTTTTTTATTCTGCGCGGACGGAGTCGCGGGTAAAAGCTAGTTTATATCTGTCACTCGCGACTACGTCCGCGTGGAATTAAAAAGAAAGAAGTAGCCTATGTGTTCTTCCAGACTATATTCTACATCTGTGCTGTTCATCAAGATCCGTTGACCCGTTACGGAGATACCTTCAAACAAACATTCATCCACCCATCTAAACTTTCGCATATTAGCAAGATTTTAAGCCGAGGTTACTATTAGTTAATTTATTTATTTATTCGATGACAGAAATCTGTCTTCTATATCTCAGTATGTTTTTCCCTATCACCGCTAAAAGCTTCCCGCCTGACTAAAGGTGTGTAGTGAGTAGATTACCACTTAGTTGATGTCATCGACATACTGGTGTAAAACCTTGGCCGTGATGTTCACAGTTTTTTTTTCTTATAAATATATATTTTTAATGATGCTACTTTACAACTGATAGTTATCTGATCTAGTTAGGTACTGTTGATTTAACGAGAAGGTATGATTTTAATTTTACTACGTCCCATCTTTTAGAACTTAACTAATAAGATCGCAGAATTATGATTACAGTTTTTTGAAAATTGACCATTGTAATAGTACAAAGACCGCTATTTGGGGAAATTTTTCAAGTAGCCCTTTCTTTGTCTGGTCTATTTGAGAATATACGACTGTATAGATTAATAACAAAATAATAGTCGTGTGATTCGGTACTTCATTAGTCAGTCCTTGTCATACATTGTATATAGTAACAAATAGGGCTTTGGCACCAAGCATATGGTGTGTTAAATTCTATGTTTAGACCGGTCTAAAGAACGTACCGTTGACACGATAATCTACGTGACGAAATCATTCCTTCAATGGTTGCCAACATGTTATTAAGACAAACGATTAAGTTGTAAAGTGCCGCCCTTAAATATTGTCACGTTGATCAGCTGCTACATGTTTATGTTTGCGTATTATTTTTATATCAATATGCGTGATGTCGTGTGACTTTTAACGCTGGTTTAAGCATTTGGCATGCAAAAGATCCTTGATTTTCTAGTAAATGACCCGTAAATCCTAAGCTTTTATAGTCGTATGATAATGTTAGACATTATAATAATATACTTCGACCGTTTGAACATAAACCTTTGGTGTTACCTCGGACCAATTTTACAACAAAGTTTCAATTATTCCTCACATTTAAGAAGTACCCAGCTGATGTATTTAGCAGTTTATAAAAGATCTTTATACATCCGAGTTTTTTACGTATCTTGATGAAATTTGGCAAAGATGTAGAACATAGTCTGGAAGAACATATAGCCTAATAATTGAGTTTTTTTTAATTGCGTGCGGATGGAGTTGCGGGCGACAGCTAGTATGCATATATATAGAAAATCTCGTAAAATATAGCAAATTTTTGAGAAAGCATTAAATATTTTATTAAATTATTAACAAAAGCTTTTAATTCCAGGGTATGGCCACCACATCAAGAACTAGAAGGAAGGTAAGATTAATTTTTTTTTACTACAATAACAAACATTCCTAATCATCGTAGAAGTTCGGTTTTAAGGTTATAAAAATAGGTTATATAGGTGTAGGTAAACATTGAGAAAGATACATACAAATCATATAATTTGATAATAACACTCAAAGTTACTTTGTTTTAAATGAGCCGGTAAGCGCTTAAAATATTTTCCTAATTGCTTAGTCGGAGTATAGATACAATGTAAGGTTACTGAACTCATTATTTCGTACTGATATGACTTTGTACAATTCTTTTATATTTTTCTGTTAAAATTATGCGTACCGGGTATCGTAATATAGTATCGTATTGGATAAGATAATTTTAGATAACAACAAGAGATTTAATTTTCTATAAGTAATTAAAGATCTACTATTCGTATGTTTTGTGGATGTAATTCGTCAAGCATATTTAGAAGCTTTTGAGAAGTATTTTACAAGTGCCTCGTTTGGTAGCCGCAGAATTTACAGCGGCAATGTTTGGAATCCTTCAAAGCTCATTGTTTGTCACAACAGAAGCGTGTAAAGTATGTTTGTGAAACATTTGCATATGTTTTGAAACATATAACTAAACATACAAATTTTGTGGTCACTGAAGGTACACAATTTTCAGTTATGTGATATAACATAATTTGTAAGTTATGTAAGTAAGTTCTATAGAATTTACATAAATTGAAATTATGCGAGAACATAAAGACGTAATTTTTTTGAACTGTATCTCAAATGAAACAAAAAATTAAAATTGTATTTGCTACTATTCATATACCAAAAACATTATTAATTATTTAATAAGCGCAATAATTTAATCAATCGTTAACTAGAAATATCGTATGGTTAATTAAAGAACATGTTTTTGTGAATAACAGAGCAAATTATTAATGTTTCTTAACATACCATTCCTAGGTGTCATGTGGCCAGTAATATAAATAAGTTTTCTCCTTTGAAGTTAATTATTTCTGCGTAAATACTCATACCAAATGGTATATCTTCATAAACACTTCATTCCTCAATAAGAATTGATTACATAAGTATTTTCATAAGTATTTATAATGGCACTCATTTATAAGTAAACCTTTTCAACAAGAAAGATAAACTTATAGATAAAATTAGTTATGTAATATATCTGATGTCTTTCTTACCGTGGATTTCTGAGACCAAAATCTCTATATAAAACATATCGTCATCCTTGTTAATGACAAAACAGTAATAACAATATATTTTGAACAGAGATTTTGGTCTCCCACGGTAACTCGGCTTCTACGGCCGAAGCACATGATGTTGAATACATCTACTTCTGTATATAAGATACCATGTGAAGATTATATCAAGATATACAATATTTGTGTGTACTTAGCCTTTAGTCTTCTTGTTGCGGTGTTCCGACATTGTCTCGACTCGACCTCGAATACTCATGTATGGTTTCCAACGTCAAACTCAATCTGTAGCATATTGAAAGAAAGAACTTTCCAATCGAATTTACTTAAAAATTTTACCATGTTTGTTGTTTTCTTGAAGATGGCTTAGTAGTAAATTAAACTTGTTTTTCGTGTTGAAAATTTTTGTATAAAACGTGGTAATCCTTTCTAATGGATTTTCATTGAAAAAATAGAGATATGTATCCATAAACGTATAAGAATATTATAACTAGAAATAAATTTGTAACAAGGAAATTTATCTAAGTGTATAAATGTGAAATCTGATACCACAAAGATTCGGTTTACGCATTCATAAATTTTATTTTACACGTTTTAAGTCAAAATTTTTATAGCATTTTTAGGCAAATTTTTACAAGCGTTTTACAAGTTTTCAGTCTCTAATAAATGAACTTATAGCAATGAAAGAGCTATAAAATTTATGAAATTTGCGTAAAAATAGCAGTAACAGGCTTAGATTTATTCATCAAATGTTTTCAGTGTCAAAAAACTTGTATTAAAACATTTTAGCATCACCTAAATAAACAAAGATAACAATAGTTATATACTCAAACGAGTTACAGCAGAGAAATTTCACCCTAAAACATAATATTTTTAAAGAATAAGCTTCGGAAGATAGTAACATTTTTAAATTGACTGACATAAACAAAAAAGGCGTCTACGAATCTATTACTTGTTGCTAAGTCACGAAATTGGTACGTGATATAAAAGCTCTGTACAATGTTACAGCTACAGACAGTATTTACACTCTGAAAAAGAAAATGAAAAACCTCAGCGCTTTTGTTTCTTTCCAAAAAAGTATATATCGCATATTTTGAATAAATTAATTACGAAACGTTGAAATACGCTTTAACAAATGATGTATAAAAGCTAGATAAATTTTACATTTTAAAACATATCATAGTATGCGATATTTGATGTTACCTTTATTTTCTATACATATGTGGTAAATATCGCCTGAAGTTTTATCATAAGCGATAAAAGTATAACTCAAATGTATGTCCTTTTTACGACTCTACTAAATAACTAGGAGTCCGACAATTACTTTCACTTTTACGTAAAACATTTCCTAAATTCGTAAACTAGTTATGTATATTCATATCCTTATTACGAAAAAATAATCAATAATACCATACAACTAACGAAAGAAGTTAAGCCACCTGAGATCCCTGAGATAACTGCAGCCTCTACTATCAATTGGGTTACAAGGCAAGAGATCTGTTTTAACCTTTTATATGTGCACACTCGTTTTCTTTTAAATTCAAATAGTGTCTAATAGCTGGAAACATGCCAATGTGTACTCTGCGGTAAAGCGAGATAATCTTATCAATTTTTGATCTGTATCTATGCAAGGTTACTTGTTTGAAAGTTAAACTACATTTTTACATTAGGACATTTTCTCAAATGCGAGCGTTAAGTCACAATCAATGTACACAAATAGATCGACATTCTCGAAAGGAAGTGTTTCCTTATTTTTTTCGTTTTTTCACTGCCGAAACAGATATACAATCCGCTTTTGTTTTTAAAGAAAATGCCAGGAATCACAGCACGTTTTCGTACATGAGCAACGGCAGTACTAAATCACGGTTACAAGAGTTCAGAAAGGAAGGTCTGGCTTATAAAGCTGCATAATTTATAAGTGAAAAACTTTTCCAGCCAATTGGACGTAAAAAAACCTGTGGGAACGGGTAATTCTTACACTGCAGGTGGTCTTCAGTTGGGGCGATGCCAATATTGTGAGAATTGACGCCGCCACAAGATATGTTCATGGCTAAAAGAATACCTCTTGCCTTGGTTTGCTATTTAGCGGGATTTAAAAAACGTCGATTGCTTTTTGTTACTGGAAAGACTTCAAAGAAGTTAAAAAAAAACTTTTAAACGATATTCGTTTGTTGTTTTAAAATTAATTTAAATAAGGTTTATATATGTATTTAATTACGATACCGTTTTTCCATATTCGGTTCCCAAACGGAATAGTAGAATTTGACATATTTACACTTTTAGGCGCTTTCATTCAAAGATCTTTATAGTTCAAAGAGTTACAATTTTGTTTTACTATTATTAGATTTATATCGGTTCTTAGTTGATATAGAATTCTAAATTTAATTTCTGATTCCTTAAGCTTTGTAGGATCGGATTTGAACATCTGTTGATTTTAATTTTTCTATTGTTTGTTGTTACATTTAAGAAAACGTATGAATAATGTCTTCAAGGAATTCTCATATACTTTGGTTGTTTAACATTGAATGATTTAAAGCTGGCTTTGAAGATGGCAACACAAGCGTAATTATTCAATTCCTTTGAATGTAGCGATCCATCATAAAATGTTTATTTACCTATAGATATGTCATTTTTTCCACAAAGCGCGGAGGTGTGTGTTGGCGATGGTTCGTGTTGATTTGTTGCCAAATGCAAGAGACTATTTACAAATATCACATGGTGTATCCTCAATTGATGTAATTTCGAATAGGACTTCCACACGAGGGTAGAACAGTGCGGGTGAGCAGTACTCCTATTGTAGAAAATGTAAAATTCAATTAGTGATAGAAAAGTCAGAAATATCAGGAAGTGATAATAACTTTTGATATGTGACGTATCTATTATTGTACATTCTAACACAGTTTGATGTTTCTATTAACAATGCAGCTAATCGAATGCTACTTTACTTACAATCTCTGTTTTGTTTGACAGTAACTCACTGCGCATTCAAACAATAGCAGTACTGCACTGTCCTGCTGCTATGCCTCAAGTTTCTGCCCTCGTGTGAATTCATAAGTATTCCACTCGATGGATAGAGGAAGTATACGTTACATGAGAGCACTCACTCATTGTCCTTCACATTTTCACATCTTGGCAGCCGATGTACATTTCAAAATACCACTGGTATACGATCCATTTGAATTAAAACTAATAAACTATTAAAGCTGTCATTTTATTTACACTATAATATATTGTAATTAAAGTGGTTTAAAATAAGAAGGTAAATTTTAGCATACTAGTGTTTGTGTTTATAAATATCATCGAATTACGGTTATTGCAAGTTTCTTATGCAGTTTATACTTTAAAAATTATCAACAAACCTTGTTGTTATTGAATAGTACGGTATATTGATCAGACAAAAGGTTGATAAGCGGCTTCACAAGATTGATATCATCGATAAAATTATGATAAAAGCGGTGACTATTAACACTTTATATCGTTAAACAAAAGAGTGAACGTTTTATATTAATATATTTGTGACAAAAAGTGCTGTGTGTATGTCTTGTAGTGACAATGATTTGTGTTTGCAGCAAGAGGATGAGAAAAAGAATAAAAAGAAGCAGCCGCCAGTGGACGAGCGGCCGACAGTTCCTGTACCCAGTGATGCAATGCTTAACAGTAAGTGTTTTTTATTTTACTACAAAATTACACAGTCGGATATAAGAGTACTCTTGTTCCAGATGTGCCAAAACAAATGCCGGGTACTATAAAAAAAATTACTATAGTAATTGTTCGAAACATAGGCGTTATAACGCCAATACACAATAAGTAATTCCTCGAAGAAAAAAAAACATCTTTTTTGTTTTATGTCCGCTCATTCTATTTACCGATTTGAAAATTTAATTCGATTCGTTTCCAATGTTTACTAAAAAAATCGATCTTTAGTTACCTCCGTTGTCGATTAAAACGTCTACGGCTAGAAGATTTACAAATGCCAGCCTTTGAAAAGAAAAATATTTTGAATTCTCGCGAATACTTGATGCTGGTATTTCCCCGTTTGAATACGTCCAATCATACATAGATACTTCGTGGCTATTTCACTATTCCTATTTATTAATAGCTTGTACACTTGTTTGAAGAGCAATATACTTAACGTTATAAGATAAATTAATTAATACTTTTGGCACCAAATCGCATAGCTCTCACTTTCGTGATAGCGTAACCCACACACGTACCAATTTTATGTTATTTTATTTTGATTTCGAAGTATTTGTAATGGTCCATTAACGCGACATGCGTTTCCTGTTATTTCAGGAGTTCTGTTTTAAATTACTATGAAGTGTTATTTGCTTTTAAAATGATAAGAAAGTTTCAATATTTAACATGAGATTATACAACATTGAGAATATTTGTTGTAAGTTATTTATTTGATAATATTTTCATTTTTATTTTTGGAATAGATTAAAATGTAAAGGTATATTTAAATATTAATTTTAGTATAAAGAAAGAAATCTTACTAATATTATAAATCCGAATGTGTAGATGAATGGATTGATGGATGTTTGTTTGAAGGTATCTCCAGAACGGATCTTGATGAAATTTGACACAGATGTAGAACCTAATCTGAAAGAACACATAGGCTTATTAAGTGTCTTTTATAATTACGCGCGGGCGGAGTCGCGGGCGAAATCTAGTATTTAATAAATGCATAAGCATTATGACATAAGAAATAACTTCTTTATGTTTTTATCATCATCATCATCTTTACGTTAATACAAATAAAGCTGCAAGTTATTTCATTAACGTATGTTTAACATAGCGCTTCCTGTGTAAAATGAAACCTATTCATATGAAATGTTATTATTGCGAAAAATTTAATACAACACACAACTTGCCGTGATGTCAAGGACGCCCATTATGATATCGACTTTCATTAATTGTATTTGACTTGTATATCGAATAGTCACTTTAATTAGTGTTAAATGAAAAATGTCATTACTCTAATAATGAATAGGATGTGGTTGTAAACAAGGTAAGAGTTCATAATTTCTAATTAGTTATTAACTAGTTTATACTTAATTGAAGATGACTAATACGGGAATATTGTCGTTGTGTATTTTCACGATAATAATTCATCAATTCTGTCGAAGAGAGGTAAAAAAAATTATAATAAAAATTTGAAATTTTAGTTTACTTATTGGCTTATATACACGAATGTTTTTTGTTATCTTACTAACCTTATAAATGCGAAAGTTTGGATGGATGGATGTTTCTTTGAAGGTATCTCCACAACGGCTCAACGGATCTCGATGAAATTTGGCATAGATGTAGACTATATTCTGGAAGAACACATAGGCTACTCATTATGTTTTTTTTAATTACACGCGGATGGAGTCGCGGGCGACGGCAAGTTTTTAATAAACATGAATTGTACATTGTAATGACAACTTAGTAGGTACATGTTTCCATATTACGAAAGCATATAATTATATAGTCTATCCGGTGAGAGACTGCTATCGCGTTTAATTCTGTCAGAAAATATGTTAAATATTATATGAGAATATAAAATGGTATAAAAAAAACATGACATGACAACTTCGTGACCTTATAAAAGTAATATTGATTATATTGTAATAGTTATAACATACAAAGAACCTGTTATTATTTTGTCATCCATTTGTTCTGTATTTTTTACTGGTGAAACAATTTTTGAAATCGATGCAATAACTTTTGAGTTAAAACTAATCCAGAACTGAGAAACTTTTAAAATGTTTCACATTTTTGTAAAAACAACACTCTCGTTGCTTGGGAAATTTTGAATAAATTTGTGTAAAGTCATTATGTAAAACAGTTAAAGTAGAATTAAAAGTTCATCAACATGCTAATAGCTTGTGGCAATATTCCAAAAGCGATTTGATAACAAGATATTTTATAGAGTCGCGACTTAAATTATTAGAATATTTGATTACAATTCTTTTCTCGTAATTCACGAAAAAAAATGCTCTGTCATTACCTTGAACTTGACTAAAGAGGGAAAGAAAGAGAAAAGGAGGGAAAGAAAGAGAAAGAAAGAGGAAAGAAGGAGAAAAGAGGGAAAGAAAGAAAGGGAAAGGAGTAAGGAAGGAAAAAAAATTAAGGGTAAAACAATTGTAGTTGACCGTTATTTTCAACTATCTATTTTTATGTCATATTTTTAGTGATGTCTTAATAAATACTTAGGCTGTGTCTCCGGAAGTCAAACACAGCTATGACTTTCGCTTTTCTTTTTAATCATTTATCAATAAATCTCGAACTATTATCATATCTGTGGAACAAATGTCTCGGTATCGCGGTTTCTCGCTATTACTCAGGTACAACCTCGATGACAACCAGAATGACGATAAGATCCTATTGATTAGAATTTAGCGCGAGGTGAGAAAAATTACACGTTAATGATATTTTTTTAAGATTATCAGGAAAGTGAGTTGCTATTTTTTTTGGTTCTTTGTATATTTGTAACGATAATCTGATTGACTTATTATGGTTGTAATTAAATAGTGCCTCCTCTGAATGATTTAGACAATATGATACATTAGTAGCGCGTTCTTTGAATACCAGACAATAATACCAAAAAATCGACAAAATGAAACTAAATAGATTTTTTTCGCATTAAAGTTTTTGTTATTTTTACTTTAAATTTTTTATGTATGGCAAATATGGTTTTCTCAACTTATTTATTTGCTCACCGGAAGGTAAATATTAAATGCAAAAGATTAGATAGATGCAGGGGTGTTACAAGGTATCTCCAGATCGGCTGCAAGGATCTCGACGAAATTTGGTATAGATGCAGAACAGTCCGGAAGAACACGTAGGTTTTTTTAATTCCGGGCGGACGGTATTGCGGGCAACAGCTAGCTACACATAAGTGTTTGTTTCGTTCACTTTCCTGTGTTTTTGTTATTTCATAGATAATAAATTCTCATGTCTTTATTGTTGTTCTTTGCTGAAAAAATAAAATTAACTAGTTAAGTGTTTGTTTTCTTATTGTAAGCTAATTATATTAAAAATTACACGTCTCTATTATTTCTTTTGTCTCTCTTTTGTATGAATTAAAAATAATGATGAATACTCGTCGTCGGAATTCTAAATTTATGCATTGAATGTTAGTTTTTTTTTCATAATTTAATGTCATAATTTTAATTTTGATTATGTTCATGATACTAGCTATTTATACCAGTGAACGCTGGCATACAAAGGAGACTTACTAAAAATAAACTTTTAGAAATGCCGATAATACGGGGTCATCAACACCGTTTAATGCTGAGCCAAAGAATGTTGTGAAATATATGTATCGGTAAAATGTTATCTGTTATCATTAACTGTGTAGACCGAGTCTTGCTACGTAGCTATCCTCTACGCGTTCATTATTTATATAGAAAGTTATTGGAGAAAAAAAATATATTTGCATGAAACTTTCACTTTATTTTTCCTTTTTTTTCCTTATTTGTAAGCGATAATTTGGGCTGTATCAAGCTCATTAATTAGTACTATCATTAAATCCGATTTTCCCATCCGTAGAATAACTTTAGTGGCTACGGGGGTTAAAATCAAATAACTTAGTATAGTTTAGTAATATTTTAAAACAAAACACTAACATATAAGAAATTTATTAAGTAAACAGAAATGTGTTGAAATTTGTATGCGTTTTTTTTTGGAATTTTTTTTTGGTAGAAGAAAAAAAATAAAATAACGTTGCGAAGCTCTGGCAACGACTCTGAAACGAATATAATAAATCTCTAATTCATGTTTTATTCGGAAGCTACATTCGCAGGGTGTTTTTTTAGTTTTGTTTCTTAAAAATGGGTGCAGCATTTTCAGTGGAACTGTACTTTGTAATTATCCTTAGATGCGACGATGAATTAAAATTGTATCAATATACAAAGAAAATTTCTTACTTAAAAAAATCTCCAAGACAGAAAATAATAATTTGGAAAATTGATTGGCAATATTGATAAGAGTTGGTACAAACAAAATTTAATTTGAAGAAAAGAAGAAAGTAACAGTAGAACTGTTATATACTTAGTTTATATTATTTCAGTTAAATGGTTACAGATACAATCTGCTTATATATATCATAACCATAAAAAATCCTGAGCCAATATATAAATAGAAAGCTTAGTATACCATCTCAGACGTACTCTTAAAATGATTAAAACCTACGTTTGCGTACTTAAAAAAATAACTGATACAATAAATTATGTCTTGTAGGGCTGTTAGGCAGTCATAACTTAAGTATGTTAGAAAAACTATAAACTAAGTGTCTATAACGAATATATGTGAAATGCCTTTTCGTAACGTTTTCGAGTAAATATGTCAAAATTTGTAAGGTTTGTCGTTGTACTTTACGTCCTATAAGGTTAAATCTAATACGAATATAATACAAATTTTGTTGATACTTTCTCCCAAATTTTCGTGTTACGCTCTCTGAAGAATCAAAATTCGACGTATTTACTTCTATTCGATCTTCGAAACTATCAAATTAAAATCGTTAATTTGTAACTTATAGTTTGGTTAAGTTTAAGTTACATAGCTTTACATTCCGTTTGCATTTATTACCTACTAGCTATAGCCCGCGACTCCGTCCGCTCGGAATTAAAAAAAAACTAAATAAGTAGCCTATGTGCTCTTTCAGACTATGTTCTAAATTTATTCCAATTTTCAACGAGATCCATGCAGCTGTTCTCTGGAGATACCTTCAAACAAAAATCCATCCATCTATCCAAACATTCGCATTTTTAATATTATTAAGCTGCTTAATAGGTGTTGTTTATAAAGTATACTATAATAGAAATGTGGATAACGTCAAAGAATATGTAGGACGCGTTTCCTCGCTTGCGTTGTCTCGAGCAAGTTATAGTTACAATAGAGGTTGATAACAAACGCTCATCAACACACATGTTTACAGATAAATATCTGGAAATTTAGAGCCGCGATAAGGAAGATATTCACGTAACATTCTGTTAATCTTTTGTCAATATAGTCGTCATTATAAAGCGCTGGGATGTCACCCCGACTATTGTTGATCGCGCAAATTCAGACCAACTTGTTGACGGTACAATTCATTCGAAAATGTAAATTCAATCAAGTGCACAAAAATTTGTTATGGCTACCCCAAAGGATAATGATTTCTGTAAGTCTCGTAATTGTGATTTCCATTACTGTTTCTTGTAGCGTCTAACTTAATTATTTTTTTCGAATGAGGTGTCATTCGAATCACATTTTCCTAGCGTCTTATAAACAACGGTTATACTTCTGCGCTTTCCTTACATATAAAGCCGGTCAGAGAAAAAAGGCAAGACAAATTAGAAAGCAGACAAAGACTTATTAGTGGTTTATTTTTAATTGTAGATCTCCGCACGGCGTTTGGATTGCTGGACCGTGACAGTGACGGGCACGTGACGGCGGCGGAGTTGCAGTTCATGCTGCGCAACCTTGGCATACAGGTCAGCGACGACCTCATCTCGGACCTCATCAAGGATGCCAGTAAGACCGGTGAGCACATACCCACTACTTACTCATCTTATAATTTTAGAGCAATATACATGAAATCCTTTAATCAGCTCTAAGCGGACAGCAGCTCTTCTAAATGTTTTATATTCGTCATTATACTTTTTGCAACTCTGCAACATTGCAATAAATTATTACCAATTTGTTTAAAGCATTAACGTAGAAATGGTTTTGTATCTCGCCTATTGTTCTTTTTTAAAAATTCGTTATCCTTTTATATCTACACAAATATTATAAAGGCTACTGAACCGATATGAAATAAATCACTGTTAGGAAGCTATCTTGTCCTCGGTTGACATAGGCTGTATTTATTTCTAGTTTTTTTTTTCATTCTGCGCTGATGGAGTCGGGGGCAACAGCTAGTTATACATAAAATTACCATTACCCACACGAATGCTACAAACTGAGAGCTATTTTAACGCCAACAAATTTTCGAACTGTGCTATATAATTTTTATATCTCTACCTTAATTTAACGGGCTATTTTGAATACAAATTGCGAGTATCATCATCGCGTGTTTGTTATTACATTTTTATCGTACGTTTATGTCGCGATATCGTAGCCTTGTTTACATTTAATCTAATCTTTTTTAAAGTATTGAACCATAAACCATCCTCAGTAAAACCATGTACACAACAAACAACCTCTAAGTAACTCTTGTAAACGGAAAAAATAATAAATAACTGTTACTCGCGTCTTCGTCCACACCGGATAAAAAAAATTCTCGTAATAAATAAAGGCTATGTCGCACGGGAATAGTTTAGCTTCCCAATAGTGAAAGAATTTCACAAATAAGTTCTAATACAAATGGTTTCGGAGCCTATTCAATGCAAACAAACAATCAAATCATTCCTCTTTATGATATTAGTTCAAAAAAGGGATTTTTTTTGAGTAATTGCTGATTTCATTTTCAAGGTTAAATTTTATTTTTATTTTCTAACAGTAATTCATTCAATTACCTAAATGGTTGATAAAGGATTAACTACTTTTATTTTGTAGTAACTTAGCAATGCAGGAAAGTGTTCTCTACATTTAAAAATTGAATCATTAACTAGTCGAAAGGTTTGAGACGTAATTTATATTTACGTTTTACATTTTTTTTTTTTTTTTTTTTTTTTTTTATTAATCAACAAAATTTACAGTATTTTTGCTCAGTTGTGTGACTTAGTGCCATTAAACATGGAATGTTTATCCCAGCACTGCGCAGTTCACCATATGTTTACATATCTAATATAAATAACAACTTAAAGTGTACCAATTATACAATATAAAATCTTATCATAGAACTAACTAAATTAACAAATCATTTCGAGGGTAGATATTGTTGGTATTCGTTTACAATGTTAGGTTGCGAACACACTGGCTTATTAATTATATTTTTAGTTTTAGATATATTTAGTTTACCTATTAGTTAATTTTTTTTTTTGTGTATTATCTTTAATTGTTATATTTTATTATGTATTTTTATATATATGATAAAATATCATATTTTTTATTATTATAAAATATATATATTTTTACTTGCGTTTTAATAAGTGTTTTCAGTTATTTTTGTATTATTATTGTAAAAAGTGTTCTTTAAGTTTGCTTTTAATGTTTCTATTATTAAGTAGTTTTCGTGTTTCTAAGGGTATGTCGTTAAGTGTTTTAGTTAAAATATATTTACTCATCCTACTCCCGTAGTAGTTATTTACTTTAGGTAATCGATATTTTTCCTGTGTCTTGTATCTAGTATTATATGTATAATGATCTTGCAACGGTTCTAATTCTGAGAAACGCTCCGATAATAGCAAGAGTTTGACTTTTCCGTGTACCGGAATAACGTTGCAGATTTTGAAAAGTTTTGAGTAATCTTCTTTGTATTTTTCTTTAAGGTGACGAGGAACAATGCATTTCAAGAGTCTAATTTGTAGGTTACATATCCTATCCAGATATGTGCGAAATGTCCTGCCATAGCTGGTTAACCCATATGAGATGATCGAATCCCCTAGAGCATGGTATAGGCTTAGACGTACTTTGTAAGGTATTTTATGCCGAATTATATTTATTTTAGCTAACGTGGCTCTTAACTTGTCACATACGTTATCAACATGGGTTTTCCAGTTCATACTTTCATCTATAGTTAGACCAAGGTATTTGTGACTTTTAACTACAGATATGGGATCGCATGTACACTTGTTTTGCTGATGTTGATTGACACGCGTGGCTGTGGGCTAGTATCTGTATAGGCTTTTCGTACTTAATATGACTGGAATGTATATGTATTATTTTTGTCTTTTTGGCGTTAATGACTAGTCCGAGATCGTGAGATCGTGAGCCCACATTTGACACAATGAAACAATGACAACATGAAACAATGTATTGAACGCAATCTTTTAACTATCATTATCGATCAAAACACATGTGAAAGATATATTTAGAACAAAGTCAAGAAAACGACAAAGCATAAATAAGATTTGTTAACCAAAATACACGTCCTTGCTATCCAGGCCGCTAAGAGAGCGTCGCAGCTGCGTTTTGATTTGATATTCTGCCAAAAACGTATTCGAGTTTTATTCATATTGAGTCAAATCAGTCTTATGGCACAGTTCCGTCGTAGAAATATTTACTTCCAGTTAACTCTGCACCAAAACTGTCTCTGGAAGCCAAATTTACTTTTGTTTATTAGCAGCTGTGTGCTAGATTTTTTGTTGAAAAAAAAAAACAGAATTCTCCATTTTTCATCTTATGTATCAAATTCTATGTCGTTATAAACATGTTGTATTATCTTAAATGTAATGAATGAACCAATTAAAGAATCCATTAAATCAGCTGAATGGGTCGGTTCGACCGGAGAAATTCCACGAACTAACAGAAGACAGGCGTACAGTGGATGCAATTCCGCATTTCATCTGATGAGTAAGCGTACCGAAGGCCTAATTTAGTCTTGTTTTTCTTTTTTTTTTTGGTTTTTTAATAACCGGGGAAGTGCATTTGGCGGAGAAGGTGCATAGGAAGGGAAAATATCCTCTCTCTGTACGTCCTCTCCTTACTCGGCTAAAAGTAGGCAACGTATCTGCAATTTTAGATGTCTATGGAAATCGGTCGCTTCGCTATTTCGGCGAATCCAGGTGCGTGCTTGTTTGTCACCTTATAATAAATAAATAAAAAATAGTATACTTGCAAGGCGTAAATTCCTCAGAAGGTTAATATATAATTTCTGATTTGTATCAGTTGTTATATTTCTTAATTCAAAATTATTTAAAAGTGTTTCAAATGTACAGAAACAAAAATGTTAATTTCTACGAACTACAAACTGTTTTCTTTAGCCGATGGCAATTTTTAACTCTGTATATATTATAATTTATTAAACAACTTTTTGTAGTTGATGGTAAATGCCGCGTGTGATTGATAAATAAAGCTCAGCGGAAACAATTAAATTAGCATACTATCGCACAGATTGTGAAGGGGTTAAGGGGTGTTGCGAGGTGTCGGGGTGTAATAGGATGTGGGCGGGCTTCCGTCGACCTCGCACCTTACCAAGGTTACAATTACCCTCAACCAACATATGACGCTGATTGTACAAATATACGTATGTCCATCATATACATTAGATAGAGGCTCGATTTTCAATCAACTTTAAAGGAGGGGAGAAAATCGATAAGCTTGTTATAATTGATTGTTACCTTAGAACTCTACTACGTTTTAATGCCATCGGACCCTATATACCGTAAGAATTCATTGGGACTCTAACGAAGAAACTCTTCTACCGCAAAAATAAAGAAAAACCATACAAACTACCAAAATGGTTCATAAGGCATTCGTCACAATTTCATCCGCTCGGCAAATTATTGCTTTTTTAACTATAGTAAACCTTTATGTCGGTTATTTCGAGCTTAGATGAAAGGGCGTGAGAAGCATAAAAGTCTGCATAAATTTCAAATATAATTTTGGGCGTATTATGAAATTCTTACACGAGCTATCCGTTAGTCATAGACTGATTTACGTTTTCGAAAGAATTAAAACTGAATTCTTTGTCATTTTGGCTACCGTTGATATGCTCATGTAGATACTGGTAGTTACGAGTAGTTTTGTATTTACAAAGCCACATCAATTACGAGTCCTAACATTTAATTGATCCAAAGTTGTCGTCCAATTTAAGACAAAATTGTGTATAAAAAATGACACATATAAATTCTTGAGATATTATTAAAATAAAAAAGACACTGTTTTTCTTAAAAATCTAATATCAAAATAATGATCGCAACTTAAAAAAACCAAGAGATTTTAAAGCGCTGTTGTCTGTTTAAAAAATGAATTAAAAAAAAACTAATTCAATAAATAAAATAGTTCAAGTATAAACAAAGTTAAGTTCGTGACCTACTTAAATGTGTAAGGTTAAAGTAAAAATACGCATTCGATAAGCAAGTTTCAAAGTTAGGAACCTAACACTACTAAGTATAGATAATCACTTATTCGCGTGTACACACAACCGTTGTAGTTAAGCTACGTCGAAAATTGATTTGCGTCCTCGTGTATACCTTTGATCTAGAATATAACTGCTTTACTCAGTAAATAATTAGTAACTTAGGGAATTTATATTTATGAGAAATTCACACTAAGGGAATGTTAAGAAACTTTAAGCTTTTGTACTGAGAAAACTCATGTAATACTATTTTTATTATAAATGCGGTATTGCGTTTACCTCTACGTATTTGTGTGATGTCTACGGCGTAGCTGTCTACGACAAAATGGGACGTTAACTAATATTTTTTCTTAATTTGATTTTAAAATGAAAATCGTTTAGTAGATATTTATATTTATTCTTATTTCTGTAGACTGTAATGTGAGTTTACTAATTGTGTAATTAGAAAGAAATATTTCATTTTAATGTCTTTAAAGATTACTTTACTCATGACGTCGTGTAATGACATTTTACTTTCATGTAAATTAAGATTCAATTTCAATGACATCACCCATTTTGATTGTTCGTTGTTGCCTATACATAAAGGGTAGGGCCAAAGCTATATGGCAAAGGTCGAAGCGCTAGATAATAGCGTAGTGCGCATTAAATAAACACCACCAAGAAATAAAATTCCCTTGACGAGTTGATTCTATTTGATTGGTTAATAATTTATTCTTAAATGAACTTAATACTAAACTTTTTATTTCAGTTGTAGTCCAGAAACGTTTCAACGGCTATTAATTAATGACACGATAAAGTGAAGGAACCATAAGAAATAATGCAAAGTCCCACAAAGAAATTCCTAGTAGTTACCCCACAGTTCTTGGGTCTTGAGTTTGTTAAATTTATTACTAAGTATGTAACATGTGTTTTGCAGGTAATGGTCTAATAGACGAGAACGAGTTCATGCAGTGGGTGACGAAGATCCAGGCGTTGCAGGGCGTCGACGTGACGGTTAGCGGCGGCGACTCCGAGGAAGAGATCACGAGGGATCTGCTTGCCGCATTCAAGTTAGTATATTATTGTTTTAAAATGGAAATTTTCTAGCGAAAACAAACAGCAGGTAAACTATTTCAGTTTAGTGTATCTTGTTATTTTATCGTCGGTTGTTGGACGTTTCCACAATATAATGATGCCATGAGTCACTATTATTTTTAAAGCCTATTCAAGTACTCTACATGTAAATGTATAAATGTTGCAGGGTGTTCGACCGCGACGATAACGGGTACATAACGCGTGATGAGTTGCGCGCCGCGCTGGAGATGATCGGCGAGCCCGTCACCGATGCTCAGCTCAACCAGGTGCTTGCGCTCGGCGACATCGACCATGATGGACGCATCGATTACGAAGGTACACAACAACACATCATAAACATATTAAACTTGTAGATTGAAGTCGATTGAAGGGGATTGATTTCACCTGTTGATGAAAACCGCGAATACAGGTATTAAATCGCAATTTTTTGACGAGCTGCTTTACTGGATGTTGTTCTGAAATTGACCGTGAAAAAGTTTTACGTTTAATCCGATTTGAGGTTGTTTATTTCCAAAGAAACATTCAATTTGTTTTTAGTTCTTTATCAATGATCTAAGCTTCGTGTTATAAAATTTATAATTTTTTTTTCATTTCAGAGTTCGTGAAGATGCTGTTATAGATTGTACCTCATTGAGCAAGAAAGACCTCATTAGATTTAATGTAATATGAAATTGATTTGATAGCAATAATGTTATCAAGTTGGATGCGTCGGGTATTTGTGGAAGGTGCACTATTTATACGGTTACTATAAAAAAGACAGTATAAACAGCTCTTCCATAGAGATTGTCTTAGATAATGTCTGTTTGTAGTTTTTATAAAGTTTGTGAACACGTACTTATTTTTTAAAGGCCCTTAAGTGCCTATGAATCTTGTTTATTTGCAATTAATTATGGCTTTTAATGTAGAAATAACTAGTTTTGTTGCCGATTAGAAGATTATTGAGATTTTTTGTCCTTCTAGATGGCGCTCTTGAGCTAGATTATTTTTAAGACATATTAGTAATATTTTATTTTCTTTCTCTTTTCTACCACAATTTTGTCGTATTAAAATCTGGATTAGGGCGCCATCTGCAGTTGATATTTTCTACATAATTGTTTAGGTAGGTGTGAGACTTTCGATTGGACGTGCAAAAATATAAAAAAATAAATTATATTGTTTTTATTAACATAATCCATTGATAAAAATTTTAAAATGTATTTTTCCGGGTACTATATTAAGTACATTTTATATTGCAAAAACAAAACTTTTTACTAGTTTAATTTTTTAGTATCACTAACAATATTATCGGCCTAAGAAATACCAGGACATTATTTATACAAAAGATTATTTAACGACCATGTAATTTGTAACAATTGCAAATATATTGCAAATTATGTATAAAATCACATGTTTAATGTTTAATTTAGAAAAATATTGTTAATCTACATTTTATATAAATTGTATTATATTAGGTTTGTACCAACCTTTGCCATCATAAAATATTATTGTAATTTTATGGTTGTGAAAGATAATTTATGTCAAAATGTTGTACATAAATACATTGCTTGTTACGATCCTTTGGTTATATTTAAAGACTCAAACATAAAATTAAAAAACATTAATTTTCGCAAAATAATAAAATATTTTTGTACTTATCGAATAATTTTCTTTATTTCAACTAAATTGAAAAGTTAATAATTTAAAAGAATTTTTTGAAATGTGAAACATTGACAAGTACGAAAAAATTAGGACATTTTTATTAAAAAAAAAAAAAGTCTTTAAAAGGCTTGTGATGTGCTTGAACGTGATCAATAAAATCATGAATTAATTGTTTACTTTATTTTGTGTTAATCAACACCCGCCAAAAACTTTTCAACGAAAGTGACAGGTGCTCGTTCTGCTGATGGATTCCAATGAGACATCATGTAACCTTTTTGTTGCCATTGATGGGTTACCTCTTTCAACTCCATATAGCCCTGGAAAAAAATTACTCTATAAATGGACTGGCTATTAGACGTGGTATTTTGTGCCTATTTGATTTTCGCCATTTTGGTGCTGATGGTCGCGGTTTGTAGCGGTGGTGTGGATTTGAACTTATAAAAGGCGCGTTTAAATCATTTCCAAGCAATCGCCTATCCATTTATAGAGATCATTGGCCTATAAGCTTCTAATTGAGTGGCGCTACTGTTTTTAATAAAACTGAATAAATGGTACACTAGAGTAATTAGCAATCACTCGGTACAAAACTTAGTTGTCCAGGTACCCTTCAGACGTGTAAGATAGCGGTTAGTATCAAGGTTTTTTTTTAAAAAAAAGATCAATAAGAAATTGGAATCTCTTGATTAAAATTACTGTTGTGCCAATTTTCGTCACTTTTAAGATAATCTGTGTTGGCATACAAGTGGTAAAATCATACCTTGATCACTAAAATATCAACGACGCGCACATCAGTGACGAATTTGTTGCGATAGAAATATTCCCGTAATTTTTTGCGACAGTCCTCCTGGTTCTTGGGAATGTCGAAATATTTTACTGAAAAATAATTTGTACTAAACAAATATACAAAACAATATTTAAAGAGTAATTAAAACGGGCTCCTAACTATGACTGTACTGATATTAGATGGAACTAGTATTTATTTGCCTAAGTATATATTTGATAAGTGGTCGTCTTCCATGGACACTTACATCACCTATACAGTAACTTCGGTACCACCGATTTGCCTAGCTAGTTCACGTTCATATATGCAAATCGTAGTGGCATTAAATGTGTTATCTTATATACGATCAGAAGCATAGGGTATTAATGCTAGATAACCTCTTGAGTACGGGTCTGGTGAAGAGCTTACTATAGAAATGATTCTATGAAATAAGGTCTTCTTGATTTGGGGTCATAGCTACATATTACTAAAGACGTTGGGAAAGGCCAGTAAGGGCTACTATAAATGCATTTCATTAATTATAAAGAAGTAATTTATGAGAAGAAACCTACATATATATGGAATATATCTATAAAATGCCCTATACAAGCCTATAACACGAGTGTGTGCTTGTGCCATGTTTGTTGACATCACAGGTCTGCCGACTTTCAAACATGTTTTTGCAGCTTCCTTCGACATTCTTCTTTACAACAATGTAGATAATTAGAACACCAATACTTGTTTCATTAACAAATTCATCAAATTTAAATAAAGCAAATATAATTTAGTTAAATGTCAACTTTTGATTGAAGTTGAATTCTTTTGTTTATTGTTATTGAATTTATTTGTTTGAAATGTAATGAACATTTAAATGTTTAGAACTCTTTTCTTAATTTAAATATCATTCTTGTTATTTGCTAGCTGTCGACCGCGGCTTCGTCCGCCCAGAATAAAAAAAAACATAATAAGTAGCCTATGTGCTCTTCCGGACTATGATCTTCAATTATGCCAAATTTTATCGAGATCCGTTGACTGATTCTGGAGATATCTTCAAACAAACATCCATACATCCATGCAAACATTTGCATTTATAATATTAGTAAGATTTCACATTTTTTGATACAATTACACAAGATTATTCTTACTATCAATATTTTAGGATTTATGAAAGATAAATTGTAAAAATTAATACAGTCAAAACCGTTTATAGCGACATCGTTTAGAACAACATACCGGTTAAATTGACCAAAATCAAAGGTCCTGGCTGAATGTTATATACATATCTTTCCTATTAATACCTGTCACCGGTTGTTACAACTATCGGTTTTTACGACTCAATATGAGTAGTCCCTTCGATGTCGTTATAACAGATTTTGACTGTAATTATAAAAACTAACTAATGAACAAAAAACATGGCTACTTAAAAATGGGGATACTTGCAAGTGAATGACAATGTTGAATTTAATAAATATTCAAAAGTTAACATGAAACATTTGGTTTATTACTATATCATGGTACAGATTAAACTATTTATTTTAAATATTGATTTGCGTTTATTCATTACTGGAAAAGAACTTGGAAAGGAAATCTTTAGGTTTTGGTTCCTCTGTTGGTTTAAAATAGGCCATAATGTGCCCTTTTTGTTTCCACATGTTCACTGTTTCTTTAAGTTCCATTTGACCCTGAAAATTTTTGGAAAAAAAAATTAAAATGAAAAATAAAAACCTTAAGAATGTTACACAGCTTCCAATATAATAGAATTTTTATTTACTGTTACAAGTTTGATAAGTTAATATAATTGAGAGAAAAAATGCATAATCACTTAATTTTAAAATCTCTAAACAACCAGAATAATGGTTGCAGCCTGACTGATGAATTCTGGATTCTTATTCTCTGATAAAATAAACTAGTTTTTTTACATGTTTTTGGTAGTGGAAAGCTAGGATTAGAACTCAACAAGATGCATTACCTTGATGACTAGCATGTCAATGACTCTGACATCAGTGACATCTTTGTTTTTCAAAAACAACTCTTTTAGCTTAGCACGGCATTGATCTTCAGATTTTGGCATATCATATTCTTTCACTGAAATATTCAAATTTTGACTAATTAATTGACTTGTTTTTAAAAGAATACTTTTATGACATTTGTTCATAGTTTTAGGCACTGAAGTTTTCTTAACATGTTAAGAAATTAAATTTTATTCGACTAATGTAAGGATTGCTACTATAGCAGAGTCTGTACATGAAGACTTTAACAATATGAAAATAAATACTATTCAATAACTGATGACATAACAAGGTACAAACCTACGTAAGGAATTTGACGATACCATGCCTTGTACAAGTTTAAAACTCTCGCTTTAGCTTCCCCACGGTCGATAGAAAGCACTGGCCTCACATTTTTTGTGCCGACTTGTATTGCTTGCTTTGCTGCCATTGTTGCAGTATAAAATCAAGAGGCAAAATTATATTCTTAATTCCTATGGGCAGCTCAAGATCAAAAATGTTTTGACACAAACTGTCAAAGTCAATTGTCTGTCAAATGTATTTTTAAATAATAGGCAAAGGTAACTTTGTAATCAATACGTTGACTTTTATTTATGATCCTGCCTTTGATATAAGATTTATCTTACATGACACTCCAAATCGAAAGGGCAAAAGAAAAACATGTACTTTGTTGTAACTTTTTTAATTAAATGTACATTTATCAATCTTTACATTATTTTAATAAATTATTAGCTACAGGGTTCAAACAAGTTTTTAAATTCACGTTTCACAAACTTAAGTAAACTACACTTTTAACACTAGATACTTAAACGTTAACGACTGATAGATACCATTAATATTTAAAATACAAGAGGACATGTTTTTGCGCCATGAGTTTTGGTATTTTCCACGCTGTAGGGATTTATAAGGAATATGTCCTTCATACGTCCAGGCATGTACGTAAAGAATACATCTCTGAAAAAAATTAAAATATGGTTTGTTTAAAATGACTTGGTATTGTGCTAAGTTTAATACATATTTTATTATGAACTTACATAAATGACTCGCTCAGATAAGCATCAGATTTTGTGGTAGACCACCAAAGTCTGGTTTGTTCAATTTGTTTTATTTGATTTCTTGTTACAAAATCATTTAATAGTATTTTAAACTGGAATAAAATTGTGAAGTGTAAAAATACTGTTTAAAATATTGATACATAAAATGTTTTCATTTAAAACAATGGTGGCTTTATGATAAAAAATACAATACCAATTTTTGGATTAAAAGCCGGTGAGACCAATTCATGTTATATAATTGTTCCAATGTAAATGGAATTCTGTAGGCACGGGCTCGGAAATCCATATGTTTAAGATCAAGCCATCTTCGTTGTGATTGAAGCAACAATCGCTCTGTAATCAAAACAATGCTGAATAAAAACCCATAAGGAACTTTAAGAACATAACTTTAAGAAATAAAAAGATTTAATGTGAATACAAAAATGTTATCAAACTTTTTAAAACTTACTCTGTAGAGCAGGAGACATTTTTCCCTTAACTCGTTTTCGGACCCACTCTTGTAGATTGTTTAATAAGTTGGCTTGTGGTAAGTGGGGGATAATAAGAGGTGTATCTGATAATTCAGCTAAAAACGCCTGCAAAATTGGAATGCAAAAATATTACAGTGATTAATATTCTTTTGCGGGAAAAAGAAATAATTGGCGAAACATTTGTTGATTGTTGACATTGATGATTTTTTTTTTAATTCCGCGTGGACGGAGTCGTGGGCGACACGTAGTATTTAGTAAATGTAAGTAAAATTTAATAATATACAGAAACTTATCACATTTGGGACGCATTTTGAGGATAAGTTATTTAAAATTATTTCAACCCTATAAATATAAATAATTTTACTTACCGCTAGTAATTCTTTTTCTGATAATCCAGATGGTAATATAGTGGGCTCTTTGGGTTCACCCTATTAGAAAACAACGTCAACATTTATACATAGGAGAGAATAAGACACAAATTTAAATGTATCTATTGTATTCAACATCTATGTCCCTAAGTAATAATCAATATTACATTGTATATAGATAAGACTTAAATTTTTTGAATTTATTCGGGATCATAAATCTAAAACTAGTGAACCGATGTATCGAGTGACAAATCGTTTTTATAATTTTATCGATCTACTCGAGTGTAGCTGGGTTGGGTTGCAAGTTAACAAAAAATGATATAATAATTTATACCGAAGTTTGCGAAGACATAATTGCTCGTTGAAATGTATCCTTTATAAAATCCTCCGTGGGGTCCATCTGATATATTTTAGCGTAGTCCATCCAGAACGGACCGTGCTTCGTTGGCTGATAAAAATATTTTTCTGCCAGTGTATTTTCATTGTGATAATCGTACAGATGTCCGCATTTGCACTTTGACTTGTACAGATACTCCAATACAGTGTCCCTTAAGAAAAATACAGAATCGACCAAATTAGATAAAATAGTGAAAAAATATATATATGAATGTATAAGTATAAGATGTTTGCGAGAAAAAGATTAGGAATGTCCGATTTAAACGAATTTCAATGTTCACAGCAAATAAAAGAATACCATTTGTCCATACAATCGCAATTATCTTCGCAAGCCTCTTTGACGTCTTTAGGAAATTTCCAGTAACCATGAATGTGTAGAAGCATATCGTTGCCAAAAGCGACAGCCCCACCATTGATAGGCACGTAGCCGGTCGGCAACAATGATATGTCTAAAGTGGAAATATATATATAAAACCATTTATAAATGCGTTCTTGCGTCATAAATAATTACTTTGTAAAAAATACACAATGGTCAAAATGCTATTATGTTTTTGTTGTAATGATAATTTAAAAAAAAATTGGTGAGGCAAAAACATCTAGACATTTTTACATTTAAAGGAATAAATAGATAAAATATGTCTTTCAAGATACAAGGATATCATACAAAATAGAAATGAACTAGAAGACAATAAAATATTTTGTCTTTATAGTCATGAAAAAAAAAATATTGCACTTCCCTCCATATTAATAGTTCACACTGACGCATAACTTCCTCAGTTACGATAACCTATTTCTTCTTCTACTTTGTAAATCAAGGATAAAGAGGAAAAAAGAAACAAACTATTTAAGACGTAATGAGGCCTCCCTCCGGAAAACACGACCCCGCCAACATTGTACTGAACATTGTCGTACGGCGAATGGAACTTCGGTTTCGCTTTTATCTTTAACATTTTTAATTTCTTCAAATATGATAGTAATCTTGGATCACTGTTACCTAAAATTGTTATAACAATGTAATAATTAATTAACAGGAATTTTTCTTTCTTTCACGAGTGTATATGGCCAAATTGTGACCTGCTGAACATGACCGGTTTTGAAGTGTGCTGTATGATTCGACTTGCTTACTATTTGTTTTAGGGGTAAAGTCAGCCGGTTTTCCTAAATTTAATAAATAATACATACGTAAAGTACACGGGGGCTCCCAAAATTTATATGTACACATTCGATATTCTGGTCTTTCTTTCTTGTTCCTTTCCTTTCTTTTCTCTAGCTAAAAAAAGCAATAACAATTTGTTTACAACTTATCTTGCAATCATTTTTACAATTTATTTTGATAACTATGGTCATACATACAAATTTGTGATCTTCACAAAGCTTCTCGTAACTCTGTAAAAATAGATACGCAGACATATTTTTTATTAAATTAATAATACACTAGTAATAGAATAAGGCTAACAATACTTCCAGATTGCACAAAACAGGAATAAGTTTTTTAGACCTCTTTACGGATAACGACGCTCATGCTTTTACCTACTTAACTTTTAGAGATTTTACAAAGAAACTTACTGATTGGCTTCTCAATTTAACTTTATTTCCGAGGGGTGGAGGTTTGGTCTGTTTATTCTCAACATCATGATTTTTATACGGCGGAACGTAATTCTTTTGTAAGTAATCACCATATCTCACATTCGGTTTAAAGTTCCTAGGAGGCTCTGTAATATTAAATACATACTGAGTCATTCTTCTTTCACTAGTACTTTAGATCTAATCCGATACATTTTAGGACTTTAAACGATTGTTATTAGTTCAGTAACAAGATAACTACTTAGCCTTTTCAAGACTTCTTTATCTACCCACAAGGCGGTCATCGTTTAATCGTTTGAGTGCTCTTTTAGGAGAAACAATAAATTCTACCAGTATAAAATATCTGTGAAAAATAATCAAATATCTCTACGTATGAAATTACACTATAATTTCGAATCCAAAGTACAAACTTTTAGGTTTCACTTTCTTCTCTACAACTTTTGATTCCGTTAATTTTTCCAACCTCTCGATGCACTCCGCTAAATCGATAAAAACTAAACTGGACATCAGTATCATTGAATTTATATCATATTCTGTAAAATAAAACTGTTATTAACGCGTTGCAGTTCACCTCATTTCTAAAAGAACTGATTGCTATGCACTACTAAAAAATATGAGCAAAGTTATTTCGTGTCGTGTATATGCTTTGTTGGACAATATTTCTAAAAGTAAAAGCATAAATTCTAAACAATATTTTTACGTCTTCGACATGGAACCGTGATTTCATTTGGTGTTGTAAGCACGTCTACCGACTTAATTTTCATACAATAAAATCAACGTGTACGAAGAACGTTTTAAGTCGAAAAGAAAAATATATATATTTTTTTTTTATAAGAGAAGGGGGCAAACGAGCAGCGGGAACACCAAGGTGTTCATCGACGCCCATGGACATCTGCAATACCAGAGGAATCGCAAATGCGTTGCCGGCCTTTGAGAAGATGATACGCTCGCTTCTTGAAGGACCCTAAGTCGTAGCGGTTTGGAAATACCGCCGAGGACAGACCATTCCACAACGCGGCGGTACGCGGTAGAAAGCTACGCGAAAACCGCACGGTTGTGGATTGCCAGCCATCGAGGTGGTGTGGATGGAACTTGGCGGTCTGTCGGGTCGTCCGATGACGGAACTCGGCGGCAGGAATTGTTCCAAACAACTCTTCTGAGCACTCCCCCTGGTAAATACGGTAGAAAATGCAGAGGGAACTAACGTCCCTCCGCAACGCCAGAGTGTCGAGCCGATCAGTAAGAACTCGGTCGTTGACGATTCGAACCGCTCTCCGTTGTATGCGGTCAAATGGAAGAAGCTGGTACTGGGGTGCTCCCGCCCAGAGATGCGAGCAGTATTCCATGTGGGGCCGAACTTGCGCCTTATAGAGCTGAAGGCGATGGCCCGGTAGGAAATACTGCTTCGCTCTACCGAGCACACCCAGTTTTTTGGAGGCCAGCTTGGCCTTGTCTTCCAAATGACCGCGAAACTGAACGTCGTTCGATATGTCAACGCCGAGAATACTGATACTGGCTGAGGCAACCAGGGGAGTGCCCTCGAAACGAAGATCCACGACAAAGGGTTGTTTTTTTAGCGGTAATGGCGCATACTTGTGTCTTTTTGGGATTTAAATCAACGAGATTTCGTCGACCCCAATCCGAAACTTCACCCAGTAGGGTCTCCAGTTCAGACACAAGTTTGGTCCGGTTCTCGTCGGCAGTAGCCCGAGAAACGTTAGCGCGGGCCGTGTACAATGCATCACCCGTGCTATCGTCTGCATAACAATGGATGTTGCTAATTTGCATTGATATGCAGAAGAAACAGGGTGGGCGACAGTACACAGCCCTGTGGGACACCAGCATTAATTGGTTTGGGGTCCGAGCATGCACCGTCGACAACGACCTTGATGCTTCGACCCTCCAAAAAGCTGGCAATCCAGGCGCGTAGTTTCTCGGGCAGCCCGTAGGAAGGCAGCTTCGAGAGAAGTGCTCTGTGCCATACCCGATCAAAGGCCTTGGCCACGTCCAAACTAACCGCCAGGGCCTCCCCCTTGCCCTCGATCGCCTCCGACCATCGATGCGTGAGGTACGCAAGAAGATCACCAGCTGAGCGACGTTGTCGGAAACCGTACTGACGATCGCTAATCAGCTGATGCTCCTCAAGGTACCTCATAAGTTGGCAATTGATGGTCGTTTCCATGACTTTCGAGAACAAGGTGGTAATGGCGATCGGCCTGTAGTTGGACGGGTCTGAGCTATCGCCTTTTTTCGGGATCGGGTGGATTATGGCAGTCTTCCATGATTTCGGGACAACGCCTAAGGAGTAGGAGAACCGGAACAGGCGCGTTAAAACCGGTGCCAACTCAGGAGCGCAAGTCCTAAGCACGATGGGGGGTATCCCGTCAGGCCCACTCGACTTATGGATATCCAGAGATTGCAGCGATTTCCGCACTGATCTCTGGATAAACTGGATTTCGGACATAGGGGTCTCACCGCGTGGGATTTTCGGCGGCGAGTTACCTTTGTCATCCAGAGTCGAGTTGGCCGCAAAAAGAGAGCCCAGAAGATCGGCTTTCTCTTTTGCGGTATGGGCCAACGAGTCATCCCCCCTGCGCAAAGATGGTAATGACGGCTTACAGAAATTCCCCTGGACAGCCTTGGCAAGAGACCAGAACGCACGAGTTCCCGAAGGAAGGTGCACTAGCCTCTCACCAATGCTGGCCACGTGTTCGGACTTTGCCTTGGCAATCACTCTTTTGAAGGACCTGGAGGCAGAGTTATACTTCTTTTTTAACTGGCTGGTATTTACATCCCTAGCTGCTGACGCCTCAGCCCAGGCTCGATAACAGTCCTGCTTGTAGCGCGAGGCTAATTTGCAGGATTTACCAAACCAGGGTCGAGAACTGCCTCCGATGGGCACAACTGAAGATGGAATAAAAAGATCCATCCCCTGAAGCACCACATCAGCGACAGAATCGGCAACAGCGTCGGGATCATCCAGCCTGAAGCAAACTCTCTCCCATGGGTAGGATGCAAAAAAGGACCGCATCTCATCCCAGTCTGCTGACCTATAGTGCCACACTCGGCGAAGGCCATTCGGTTTGAACCGTGGGCGACGCGAGATGGGCACTGTGGTCCGGATCAGGCAGTGGTCTGACGAGCCCAAAGGGGCTTCGACGGAAACCTTATAGCTGTCCGGATGTGAAGTCAGCAGAAGGTCCAACAGGGAAGGTGTATGGTCTTCGACATCTGGGATTCGCGTGGGCGAGGTGACCAGCTGTGTCAGGTCATAAGACAAGGCAAAGTCGTGGACAGATCTCCCCGCATGATCGGTGGTACGAGAGCCAAGCCAATCGGCATGGTGGGCGTTGAAGTCGCCTAGTACCACGATTTCAGCGGAGGGGATCTGTGCCAGAACGGAATCTGTAGCCGTTTGGACTTGCTCCATGAGTCGGTCTGTTTCGGCATTACCGCTATGGGACCTATAAAGGCACGCATAGACCCGCGGATGGTCGTCGCCATCTACGCGCAGCCATAAAAGAGATAGGTCCCTACCTTCAAGAAGGCTGAGGCGACGAGAACAGATATCCTCCCTGACGTACACGCATACCCCAGCCCGGGGCAAAAAGGACTGTTCTAATTTGTATCCGGGGCAGGACAGATACGAGGTGTCCGCCGGAGAGGATATCTGCGTCTCGGTAAGAAAAAGCAAGGCCGGCTTTGCCGTCCGGAGATGGTAGTGGACGGCCTCCAAGTTGGAATGGAGCCCCCTGATATTGCAGAAGTCCACGGCATGGGTGACAGGGGGTGCTGAAAGTACCTTGCTTCGTTTGCCCCGACCTTTGCAAGCGAGCGGAATGGTGCCCCCCCCAGAATACGCGGGGCGGCCCGTGCGCTTACCCCCAGACTCCGAGCGGGAGTTCAGGCGTAAGCGCACGGAGGGGGATTCTCCAATACCAGGGGTATTGGTACCCCCCATCAGACGAACGCGGGATTGCTCCCACTTCACGCCTGTCTTCTGTGTGGTCGTGGTATTTCACCGGGCGAGCCGACCAATTCGTGCAACAGATGTTGTTGTTGCTGGCGTCTACCACTGTTAAATTAAAAAATATTAAAGCAACTTTACCCCCTCGTAATTTACTTGGTGGCATTTTATAATAAGCGGTATACAGGTTCCATATAAAAATGCCCGGATCTTCTATAGATTCCGTCATAGCCTTCATCAACATGGATTTTGGTATTTTTAATGTGACTCCAAGATCCGATAAGGATTTCCTTGTGCGTGTCGGAATATCTTCTATCAAATCTTGGTGGATATTTGATTTTAAGTCATTCAAAACGTTCTTTTGCAACCGCGACAATTCAAAAAACCACCCGGGTCCTGCTTCTCTTTGCAATCGTTTGAGTTTTCTCTGGGCTGGCAGTTGTAAAAAAATGTATATCGTAATAATAAGTAAAAATAATATTTGATTAAATATAATAACCATTTACAATGTACATTTTAAGTGCGATCTTAAACCTGTGTACTTTTATAAGTGTAAGAATTAGAAAGGTTACCTTCTTTCTGCTGAAACTTCTTAAAGTCTCTTAAAAACTTCAACCACGCACCAACTAGCTCGTTGTACGGCTTAATGTGGACATTTTCTCTCATTTCCCGTTCTAAGTAAACCCAAACTGGTTCTTTTTTAGGCCCGTATATAGTCTGTCGTAAGAAGATACGGTATGTTTTTTTTATTTTCATTTTTTTTTAGATTTTGCAGTGGTGGATAAAGGTTGAGATTGGGGGTAAGGGGTTAATTGAGAAAAACTTCGGGATATAGTGGCGATGGATTTATTGATAGGCACACCTGCAGTTTCCGCCAATGAATTTTAATACAGTCATAAAATTAAGAAGAAAGTATAGAACTATTAGAAGATGGAAACAAGAGTTTTAATATAAAATAGGTTTTTGCATAATTACAAGATGATATTATATGCATACGTCATAACTCACCTTTAGAGCCAGAAATTCTTGAACAGTGGGCATCTTAAACTTTTTCATTTTGATTTTTATCGAAATTTTCAAAAGAAATTTAAATAAAACGAAAATTTAAAAGTTAACAAAAATTTTGACAATCGAAACTGATTAGAACTATTGGTTTGAAGTCTTAAGGGTGATATTTTTTTCTCTTCTATAAATGATGTTTTGATTTCCTTATTAAAAACTTTTTATTAAATTATAAAAATAAAAAAAAACGAAATAACGGGCACGAAAACGACGCAAAATCAAAAGGCAGTCAAAGTGTTCAAATAAACCATCAAATGATGCTTTGTGCTTTTTTGAAAAAAGATAATCTTTTTATTTCCTGCAACCATTCTTATTTCATATAACAACCTTACATATTTTCACTTTTTTCCAGTTTATTTTTTTTTACATGCAAAATTGGAAACATTACATTGTACACTTCAAAGTAACTTATAAGAAGAAAGAAATGAAACTAAATAGTAAATTTCTATAAATTTTATATTTGTATATTTTTAGTTTTTTCAAGAATATCCTTATAAGGAGGGTTAATTGGTCCTTGTACAGGATCTTTGTATTCATATTTTGATTGTCCTTCTAATAACAATGAATATGAAGTATCTGAGTCATAAGCACTTAGATCTCCGCAAACATTGAAGGGTACAATAAATCTGTTAGGACCAGTGAGTTGATTAAAATCACAATATTTGTGATCTAAAAGAGGATTTATCATTGTTGGTATAAAACCAGCTGGTGGAGCATAGTTCTGGCAGATAACAAAGGCTTCTATACTAGAATTTCTCGAACTCCTCGGCTTTGACACAGTCACCAATTCAAAAAACTGCTTCAGTTGAGAATATAGAAGTGTGACATCTTTTCCCCTGAATATTTTTGCAACAAACACACCTCCATTTTTTAATACATGTGTAGTAATATTCAATGCGGCTAAAAGAAGCTGCGATTGGACGTACTCATCAATATCATGTAAGCCTGTCACATCAGGAGCACCATCACAAACAACTAAATCAGCCTGCGATCCTTCAAATTCTTTGATGATCTCATGTGCCGTGCTCACTTTAGTTATGTCACCTTGAATTTGCTTTACCCCTGGAAGAGCTGCCATAGCTTGCAAATCAACCGCAACAATTTTAACGTCGTCAACATTTGACGCATTTTCCTTCAATTTTTTTGTTAAAACTTGACTCCAACTACCAGGGGCAGCACAAAGATCTACCGCTCGCAAAACACCGTTAAATATATTGTATTCTTCATTAATTTGTAATAACTTAAATGCACTTCTAGCTCTCCATCCTTCTTCCTTTGCTAACCTATAGTAAATATCCCTTTTGTCTTTGGAAGTCTTACCCATCTTTCGGTAAGAATATTGGGAAAGAAAAGAAAAATTATCGCTTTAAGGCTTTCACTTCAAATAATATTGATTTTTTGAAAATTATCTCTGTTAAATTAGCAAAACACAACAAAGATTGAAATGTGAACGTGACAGTGGCACTGTCATAATGACAGTTTATAGTGGGTAAAATGGCATAGACAATTGGCACGAACACAAGAGGAAAGATACGGATTCAAATGAAACAATTTGTAAACATTAAGATAAAAAAAATTATAGCCCTTCAGAACGTTCGCCTTTTTGTGTTAGTTCAAAATAAGTTTTAAAAAGTTAGCGATTGTCTTTGACGCAAACCCTCCACAGACTTTATCCTCAGATAATTTGAAAAATCCGAAAAATCCAAAATTTGACTTCCTGTTTTGACTTTATTGTTGGTCGGAAACGGAAACTTGATTATACAATAATCTTGTTCAATTTCAGATAAAGGCGGGTCTTTTTAACTTACAAAATCATGGTCAACTTGTAAATATATCGCATAACTTTATGATGGTTTGAATAGAAAATTTTTACTGTATGAGAAAACTGAATGTCCTTTAATTATACTTGTCATCATAGCTCCATAATAATAAACATTATTTTCAAGTTAAAGTAAAGAAAAAAGTTCTTTCGATAATCTGTACCGAGCGAGACTAACCGCTTATAACCACCAATAACCACAATGTAAACAAAGATATGGAGGAGGAAGATATCATTATGTGATATGTCTCATATTCTTTTACATCATTCAGTTCTATTCTTGCTGTCCGTTGTACGTGACTTCAATTTCTATTAAAACAGTCGCTTTCTTTGTGTTGGAAGATTTTTTTACTTTGGTGCATCTATTGATAGTGATTCAAATTTGAAGTGATTTGGAAGGTTGAGATGAAGTGATTTTTATAAATAAGCAAAAAATAATTTAATATTTTCAGAAAAAGTTAAAAATATGGATATCATAACCCAAAATAAAATATTGTCTTATATTTTGGACAATTGGACGATTTTGTTGTTCCTTGTTGCAATATATTTGTTATATTATTATGGCACATACAATTACGACTATTTTGAAAAGAAAGGAATCAGTTATATCAAGCCTACAATATTTGTTGGTAGTTTGTGGATGCGTGTAACAAAACAAATATCTTATCAAAACTATCAATTATATGTTTATAATTATTTTAAAGGAAAACCTTTTGGTGGTAAGAAAAACATTATGTTGAAATTGAAAAAGCAATTGATATTTTTTGGTCGTCGTTTCCATTATCTGTTAAATTGATTAAAACTCAAATCAATATTTTGCAAGTGGGTATAAGTTGTATAAAGAATTATACAATTATAGCCACTACATTTCTATACCAATATTATAAAGCGGAAACATTTGATTGCATTGCAATTTTAAATTATTTTGATGTTGATAATCCGTTTTTAGATACTGTAATTGATTTAATTATTGATAGTAACTGACATTTTGCTACGATCAACCAAAATTGGTACCGGGGGTTTTCATATAGTGAAATTTCCAGGCATATTTCTCGGTCGGAGGCTAACGCTGTTTTTAATTGACCCTGATCTTATTAAAGCTGTTACAACTCGAGATTTCGAATATTTTGTGGATCGGAATTCCTTGGAAACTAATGAACCGAGATTCCTCAAAAGAACCTTACTTAACCTGAAGGTAATTATGAAGAAAGTAACGTAATACTTCTTACAAATTGTATCATCTAAATACTGTCTCTGAAGTTGGCTATGAAAATTTTATTAATGATTATAGAGAAATTAAGAAATTATTGTGAGTTTATGCTATAAATGTTTTGAGATATCTTGGCGGCTTATCAAAATAATCTTCGCGTCACTGCGCAAACACAATTTTAAGTGTAGCAGGATGCGGGAGGAACGCACTGCGCAATGAGATGTTTTCAAATATCTTGGGCCGCCAAGATATTTGAAAACATCTATAGCAAAAGCAATTTAAAAAATCAATGTTTATTAATTCATTATTTATTAAAATTTTATTTTTATTGGTCCGACAGTGCGTAAAACGTAGTATTTATATTATAATTATATTGTAGGGATCACAATGGAAAGCAGTCCGCAGCTCTATAACACCGTCTTTCAGTTCATCACGTTTGAAGAACATGATACCATTGATACAGCAAAGTTCAGATCAAATGGTTAAATTCTTACAACAATACGGTAATTTTTTTTAAAATACTATGAAAATTGTTATCATAGCTTTCCTCAGCCGACACCACGTGAACGTAAAGCTTTTAGCTATTTAACCAGCTTGGGGGAGACAGAGTAATTCGTGGACCTGTGGCAACCATTTCTGACCAGCGCCATGGGCGGTTGACTAACCGCGCCCATCGTGTAGGGCGCAGTTAGTCGGCCCAGTATATAGTGTTATCCTTTTTTACTCTTAAAAAAACACATATAAGCTTTAAATTTCATAACTTAATTCATTTTTCTAGATAAAAGTGACGTTGAAATGAAAGATTTAGTGGGTCATTTGACATTGGAAGTGATCGGCGCATGCGCATTTGGAATCAAAACCGACGCTTTGACTGACGAAAACGCTCATTTTGTTAAGGTATTGTATAACCCTTTGCCGCCAAATGCCACACAAAAAAAAGCAGAGGCCGTACCAACATTTTCTCAATGAAACTTAGACCATTCTTGACTCTTGTTACTTTGATGTGCAATATTTTCTATTGATAAGCTATTTTTTTTCAGTTAGCAAAACAGTTCGGAGACATAACAACGAAAAGGAAGATTTTCTTATTGATATTTATAATGTTTATGCCCAATTTAATGAAATATTTCAATTTGTCCTTTTTGAATACTGAGGCTATTGAAGAACTGGTCAAGGTTTTGAAAGTCACTAAGGCTGAGAGAAGGAAAGCTGAATCAAAGTAAGTTACTTTAAAATTCTTTTTAACTGTTCAATAGCTTTATTACTTGCTCTTATACTTTATCCTTAATGTTAAAAAGCTAAAGTTTATTTTAAAAAAAATGCACATATCTTATACCTTAATAATATTATAAACTAGCTTTTACCCGCGACTCCATCCGCGCGGAATAAAAAATAGAAAACGGGGTAAAAATTATCCTATGTCCGTCTCCTAGTTCTAAGCTACCTGCCCACCAATTTTCAGTCAAATAGATTCAGCCGTTCTTGAGTTATAAATAGTGTAACACGACTTTCTTTTATATATATATAAGATGCGAAAGTTGAATTGGTTGTTTGTTATTCCGTATCTCGAGAACACAAACGAATCTGAGGCATTTATGTAGAACATAGTCTGAAGCACATAAGCTATTAATTAGGTTTTTTTTTTAATTCCACGCTGCTGGAGTCACGGACATAATATAGTTTACTCATAAAAAAAATCTTATATTTCAGAAAAAGAGATTTCCTACAACAGATCATAGAAGCGGCAGACAAGGAAAGAGAAGAAGTCGAAAAGACTGGTGGAGTCATCCGTAAGTTTTATATTGTGTTTTTTATATCAATGAAATCGTGTATGACACATTAACCACAGCATTAACATAATATTACTGAAGAAAAAAAATCGTAGACGGGTTAAGTATTATTAAGTATTACCACTGAAATATTTGTGTAAATACATGCTGTTTTACTTTTCAATTTCTCTTAGCAAAATGTGTATTTTTTGTAGATGTTTTCGCAGTGAAAATCCACGGTTAAATATTTCATTAAGCTCTATTCTGAGTTATCAATACTTTATGTGATATTTAACTTGGAACAGCTATTGTTTGATCTGACCATAAACGGTCTAAGGACCAACTTATTCATTTAGAAACATTTTATTAAGATCTATAATATTATTGTCTATGCTTTATTGTCTTTGTATAAAGCTGATTGTTTGATAACAAACAAGTTACGACCGTTATCTTATACGTTATAAATTACTGATACTATTCACTAATATCTTCCATTATCAGTCTAATTGCATTGTGGTTTATTTCGGGTTGTTTAATGTTCTTTACAAAACAATTTAATGAATATGAATATTAATACAATTTAATTGTTGTGAAAAATCCATTAAAAATGAATATCATTAATTTGGAATTAAATGATTATTATGTTTTTATTATAATAAAATTTTAAAATTCTTGTTTATAAGAGGATAGCAAAATCTTATTTTTAAGCAAATAATACATTTAAAGATTTGCAGCGATATCTATAGTTATGTGTATAATAGTTTCATTATTTTACTAAGCATAATGAACGAAGAAATTATTCTCCCAAGTAGGGTTAGTGACAGGCAGGCGGCTGTAAAAATATTAAGCCAAAATTTTAAGGTTTTTAAAATCTTGTCTGCCGACCTCACGTAAGTGGGATAAAGCCAGGAAGATTAGCCTTAGTTAACTTTTACACGAAAAATCCGTATTGACACTGAACATTTATGACTGTTTTCTTATTTTTTAGAACTTGATGAGGACACAATAGATGGGCAATCGTTCCTCTTCCTTATAGCAGGGTATGAGACATCAAGCACATTGTTGTCATTCGGCATTCACATTCTGGCAGTCAATCCCGAACTACAGAATAAGCTGCGTGAACATATTTTGCAAGTTACAGAAGGAAAGGAAATTACTTACGACCTATTGACGGAACTCGATTATCTCGAAGGATTTTTACTAGGTAATTTTTAATCTGCACTACAAATTTTTAGATTTTAGCCTATAATATGCCCGTGTGCATCAGCTACCGTTAAAGTCCCGTCAAAATGGGTCCAGCCGTTTCGCATATTACTAGGAACAAACGCGGCCTTGCGGACAGACGTACAGAAAAAAAAGAAAATTGGTTTTTCGTAATCAGGAAAACAAACACTCAGTTGCCAAATTCATTAAGTTAACGTTGGCTTCTGAAACCAAAATCTTTGTATTAAACATATCGTCATCCCTGTCATTATCTTTGACAAAACAGTGATAACAATATGTTTTAAACGGGGATTTCGGTCTCGGAAACGCACTATTAGACCACTGAAGTTCAACTACACGCATGAAAAAAAACCTTTTTGTTCGTTAACAATGTAAAAAAGGTATTATTTCGTTACTTTGGGAATATTGTAACCTCAAGTTTTTAACCGATATTCTATTTTTTTCAAAGATGGTGTTTTACTTATTTTTCAGAAACATTACGTCTGCACCCGCCATTATCGAGGGTAGACAGAGTTTGTGTGAAGGATTACATTCTCCCCGGTACAAATGTGAAACTAGAGGCTGGGCAAGTGGTCGCCATTCCCGTGTATGGAGTGCACATGGACCCTGACATTTACCCAGAGCCGAGTGAGTTCAGACCGGAGAGGTTTATGGGGGAAGAGAGGAAGAACAGACCATCGCACTTATATTTGGCCTTTGGAGCTGGCCCTAGGAACTGTATTGGTATGTATTTTAATGTTTTGTAAGTCAACCCCCATTTCTTTGAGTAGTAGGAAAGCAATCAGATAGAGTTATGACCATTTTCACCAACCACTCCTCAATTTATGCGTCCATTAAGCAGCATTTAGGGTCTCCTAAGTACTCCTTTCTGTTTAAAAACAAATCCTGATTATTAATATGTTGTATTCTTTTATACAAAAAAAAATTCTTAGAAAATAGTGGCATTGAATGTGTTAATGATTTAATTTTTAATTTTATTTTTTCAGGTATGCGTTTTGCTATGATATCTGCCAAGATAGCTATGGTGTCGTTATTGAAGAATTTCAAATTCTCCCCTTGCGCTAAAACCGAAAATCCTGTCACCATTGACATGGACTCTGTGCTTTTAAAACCCGCTGCAGGTTTATGGGTGAAAATAGACAAGCTATAAATAAGTATCAATTTTTATTTATGTACAATTTTTTTTTTGTGTAAAATATTATTTGATTTTTATAAACTTAGCAGTAAAAAATCCTATACTATTTTTGTAAATGTCGTGAACTTGCCTTAGTGGGTCTTCTTCGGGCCCAAAACGTTGTACCATGATTCTGCAGACAAGTTATAATAAGATGTGACAAAAAATAGAAGTCACAATAACAAATTTGTAAATTATAATAAGTACAATTTGATTAGTTCAAATTAATTTTACTAATTCAAATGTAAAAATATTAAACTATTAAAATTTTGTTCAAACAATGTATATTTAATTATTTAAACTTTAGTGAGACATATAAGACGGCTAACAACTATTGTCATAGTGTAAACTTTGGCCATTGTTATAATGTAAACTTTAACCATTTCATATTTCGCTTTCTAGCTTGAATATTATTTAAATTTGTTTACCTTTAACAAAAAGAGATGATTATTTTTAGCCGTTTCACAAGTTAAAATATTCTAGAACATGCATGTTATATTGTTTACAGTATTATTTAAGTGTGTTTATAATATGAATATTAAATGTGTGATGTATGTTGAAAATTTATAAATACATATTTTTTTTAATATATACATACCTCTGTTCATCGGACAACCCAACATTTGGTAAGCCTGGTCCTCCAAGGAGGGGTTCCGCAGGAACCAATTGCATATTCGGAAACTTCTTTAACACCCATGCAACCATTCTTTCATTTTCTTCTTCAGTTATTGTACATGTACTATACACAAGTATACCATCAACTTTCAATACTTTGATTGCCTGTAAATTAAATTATTAAATGTCACAAATAACATATAACAAAACTATAACAAGAGCTTTGTTTTTAAATAAATTAAGATACTTGCCGCTTCGAATAATTTTCTTTGAACATGTTTATATGATTGCAACATCTTGGGGGTAACAGTATTAGTTAACTGTGGCCTTTGTCCTAAGCCACTACACGGGGCATCCAAAAGCACTTTATCAAAACTATTCAATGGAAATGGTGGTTCATTTATTTCTGCCTCACTGTTATTTGTATAACATTTTTCAGAGTTATATGGGAATACTTTAACACAAGTTATTCCATGCGCTTCTAAATTCTTACTTATCTTGTCTGTTTTCTGTTTTGTTTTATCTAAAGCAATTATATGTGCCTGTAATGAAATGTAAAGATGTCAATATTTGAAAGCAGGGACTCCCAAGGTGGTTGATTTCGACTCCCTAGGGCTAATTCTCTGTCTTCTTTTATTGACCTAAGTCAGAATGAAAAATAATAATTGATCTTAGGTATTAAAAGTAGGTAATTTGGTCATGAGGGTCTGAGGTAACAGTTCATTTTGGAAAAAGGGGTCACTTGTCCAAAATAGTTTGGTGATCCCTGTTCTAGAGGATCCTATTCTGTAGTGCTATGATTAAGACATTATACTTAACAAGATCTTAATTCATGGTACAGCATAATAAATATAATAAATCTCATAATTTCATATAAACATAACTATCATCCTTCTTGAAAAAAACTATGATAACTAGTGTATTCATAAATACATACCTGGTTATTTGACATCTCAGCTAAATGTGTTGTTTTATTTCCAGGTGCTGCACACATATCAAGAATGTGTTCACCAGGTTTCACATTCAGAACCCAACCAACAACAATTGAAGGGAGGTTTTGTAATAAAATGTGACCCACTGGATAAATAGATTCATTTATAACTGGCAACCTTGAAGCTGGTAACAACATGTGTATGGCAATACCACTGAAAAATAAAACATGTATAATCAGTTGTGAAATGTTGGAGCAAAATGCTGTTTACAATATGTGGCTAATCAGCAAATATTGTCCATTGATTTATCAAATAATAAAGTTAAAACATAAACTGATTTGTTTATATCAATTGTTTAAAATATACCTTGGCTGGACACCATTGTCAAATAAATGATAGCGTTGCATTTTTAAATAACCTGTTCCGACATATATTTTTCTACCTTCATAAGGAACTTTGAGACCTCTTTTGCATTGACCATCTAAATCTCCATACACATCAACTCTCTCATTCAACTTACAACCTAAAACAATACAATTTTCTTTTAAAATCAGATCTTTAGTACTAATGAAAAGATTTGATAATTTTTTATTAGAGAATCACACAGTTGTTACTTTTTACCATTTGCCACCTACCAAAATGTAATGATTTCTTAATAGTATTAATCCATAGTTAATTGGAAATCTGGAAAAAAACAATTGCCTTACCAGATCATTACAGGTTTTCTATTTTTCTTTATATAAGTAAAACTGTAATTGGAAAGAAAATTCCTCAGACATAAAATTGTTATAAGTGAAGACTTGTTATTGGTTTTCAGTCATTCAGTTTAGAGTTATTTAGATTAATATAGCTGTAAGTTTTCAGTGTTATAAATAAATAAATAAAAAAAATACAAAACTTTACGCACCAGAGTGGTTAGCCAGATTACTTTTTTTATCTGATTTGATGATACAATTAATTTTCACAGACATGATCATGAGCTATAAAATGTTTTACTTACTAGTTGGTAGTGCTAAAACTCCAGGTGCAAACACATGAGCACCTCTCAGTACCGCAGTTGCACATGATACATCAACTATTACTTCCCTATCACATTTTTCCAGGCATACATTTTCTGGCCACTTTTCAACAATAAGGCAATCTTCTTTTAATAAATATGTGTTTGGTATTTGCTGTATGCCTAATTCATGATTTTGCTGGAAGTAAAACTTGGTTTAAAAGACTACAAATGGATATCTTAGTATCAGTAATTATGTGTTTTTTAATGTCACTGTTGGGCTAGTTTAGTTGAGAGAATATCTGATCTTAGGTTCAAAAGTCACTATGACGACCTTGTTAGGTACCTACCTAACATACAGGAGTCGCATTTAAGCATCAAACATCAATTGTTGGTTTTGTTTGCTTTTGCAATTTGTTTATACAGAAAAGTAGTGCATGTGTTCAGAGACACCCGTGTGTCTATGTGGTTTAGTTTTTGGTAAAAAGGACTTACTGTTTCTAAATATTCTCTGAGATTTTTAATATCAAATTCTTTCAATTTATTGATTCTAAATGATGTGAAATTCGGAGTTTCCGAAAGCCACTTTGTTAAGTTATTCATTATCTCTAGTGTTGAAGTTTACCAGGTTAGAGTTGTACACAGTTTTAATTTATTTATTACATGACAAAAAAATGTATTGTTGTTAATTAAAAGCAAACACTAAGATAATCAGAATGAAAATCAAATCAAACTAAAAAAAAAATCGTTTTAATGTCAACGTCAGATTACAGATTTCAAATGGACTTTTACAAACAAAATTCGTTCTAAAACTACAACAAAACTCTGTCAAAAGGATTACTTTGAAACTGCGCAAAAAATTAAATAGTTATTTTGAAGTTTAAGAAAAAGTTCACTATTGTCGTGAAATTATTTATTGGAAATGGTAGTAACTTATTACAGTCTTATAGACTATAGTAAAAGACTTATAGACATAAAATTAAATGGACTGGACGAAATACGACCGATTTTAGGAATTCTATGTTAAAGAAAATAACATAATGTCTTTTCTGTTGTCTCTTTTTTGCAGGACATTACTAGCCTCTTTTCTTTGTTAGTTCAAAATTTTTCATGGTATACATGAAAATTTTAAACTTTGTGCCCTTTGATGATGTTAGGATTTAAGTTTTGCTCAAATCTATGTGCAGATAAAATGTCTGTTAAAAACATCTTCAGTACCTATAAGGTGAGTTAGTTATTGAAATGACAATATCAAGGCAAAACACATTTTTTGGTGTTCATTTCTACTGAAATATTTCAACTACTCCTATTTTCATACTGGCCACTTTTTCGTCGATACGTGGCATAGGCACGAACAACTTCCACGTTCGCCGCCATTTTGACATCCAGCGATTTGTAGAGACTTTATTGAATTGTAGCGTTTTTCGTCATATTTCGTATATTTGCTTCCGAAAATGTAAGTAAATTTGTAAAATTATTTGTAAAGACAAACTGTTTATTTCTTCCGCTCTCTGATAATGATTTTCACCATCATAAACCCTGGGTGGTGACCTTAGCGGAGGTATCAACAGCGGTGTCAATCTTTGTCTAAATTAGTCGTAGTAAATCTAATTGTATTGTATAAGTTCAGCTGTATTACAATTTTACAGTTAATAGTGCTTATTATTTTTAAGTCTAAGTAACAATTGTATTGCAAGAAATCTGCTTCTTATTGGTGTTGGAGCTGCCATGTCATTATCATTGATTAAAAGTAACGTAGACTGACGGATGAGTCAGAGTGGTTGCGTTTAATAATTTAATAATTTCTCTTTCAGACGACTTAAAAAGCTGCAAAATGGGGAATATGTTTGCAAATTTATTTAAAGGCCTATTCGGCAAAAAAGAAATGAGAATATTGATGGTGGGTCTCGATGCCGCTGGTAAAACTACAATTCTATACAAACTAAAATTAGGCGAAATTGTTACAACAATTCCTACTATTGGTAAGTACTATTTATTTGTATTATGAATAATTTTGTTGGTGGATCAGTAAGCATTTCTTTTTTTTATTGAGTATTCAGGAAAAATATATTTTAAATACCAGCTACATTTACTATTAAATAAAATCATCAATCTTCTATTATGGATTAGTATGATGCCAAAATTACCATGTTCAATTTATTATATGATAACATGTGTAGAGATGTAAACATATGTAACATTATAACCATTCATAATATATCTTATACATATGTCTATACAAAGACATTGTTATCTAAATTTAATCTTGTAAATATTTCCAATTTTTGTAGCTCAGATGTTACTTTAACCTAAGCTATGGCTAGGCTATAAAAGTGAAAGTTAAAATTTTAGTATTGTGTAATTGTATATTAATGTTTTGTGTTATAATAAAAATAAGTTTTGTCTAATTACAACAGCTAAATTATGCCCTTACCCAACTGGGCAGGCAGAGATTTTATGGAATTATCTTTTACATTGAATTAGTATATTTCGATTGCTTTTTATGTATTTAGTGAGGCCCCACTGCTTATAAGGAAAGAATGAGAAGGGGAAGTTGATTTGTCTGGGGAAGGGATGTATAGGAAGGGGAAATTACTTACTACTGCCTTTTTTTTGTATCTGCCAACATTTATAATATTGCTATTTAACAAAATAAGGTGGCCGCTCTGTAATTTTCCACCTTCTAATATAAAAAAACTAAACTGTGTGTTTTTTGTTTCAGGGTTTAATGTTGAAACTGTAGAGTACAAAAACATCAGTTTCACTGTATGGGATGTTGGTGGCCAAGACAAAATCAGACCACTGTGGAGGCATTACTTCCAAAACACACAGGTAATAAAAATAAACCTTTAACTAACCATGTCTCTTGGTTATATTACAATGAGAAAAGAGGTTTCTCCATTTTAGTTGTATTTAGGACAACAAAAAAGTCTGCATAGGTTACATGCTGAAGAGGATTTTTTCAAATGTTTAATAGTTTTATTACTTAAGCCTACTTGCCTATAGGTTTATTTTTGCTTTTTCTCTGTTAATTTTGAATTTACTGCATATATCATAATTATTAAGAATCCCAAAAAAATTATACCAATTATTGGTATAATAATAATACTACGAAAATTTATAAACCTTTAGATAAAAGTTTTATCATTTTTATGTGGGCGTAGTCATTTTGTACTAATGTGACTTGTATTCAAATGTTTTGTAATGTTTATCATTTGTGAAAAATCAAGTGTTTGGTTTATGAATACTTTCTCTTTAGGTCAGTTCACCAATAATGCTTTCATAGCTACCATGCTCATTGTCTTCTGATGACCTATTATAGGTCTATGGGAAGGGGGCAGTTACCATTATTATGGTCTTATTCAAAGCCTTTATATCTATTTTAGATTTCTCAATTTCTTAAGGTGGGGGTGGGGGGGATGACCATCGTCAGTATTGAGGTTAAGTCATTGTGTTTATATAATTGATTATTTTTATTTTAGGGTCTCATCTTCGTAGTAGACAGTAACGACCGAGAGCGTATCGGTGAGGCGCGCGAGGAACTCATGCGGATGTTAAGCGAAGATGAGCTACGAGATGCCGTACTTCTCATCTTTGCAAACAAACAGGTGAGATTATTTGTGTCATTGTAACAGTGAGTCTATCATACACCTGGACAACAATATTGCCATGTCTAAATCTGTTTTTAAAAAAAAATGTGTTTTTGATAATATTTGCAATTCACATAATACAACAAGTTACATAAATAATGTGTATATTAGTGATGACTTTTATGAAAGAATTATATGCTTTTTCTTAATGTACTTGAATTATTGGAAACGGTTGGCCGATTTTGCTAATTTATGGAAATTTTTAGTAATTGGTAGGAAAATGAAATGTTTCACAGTATGTTACAAGGAAAATCACCCTGGTTTTAACCCAACTTGCAATTAACATTAAATTATTAAAAAATATATGTTTACTTTCATAGATGTAAAGTATTCAAAAATGTTTCTTGTTTACTACATAACATAACAAAATACAAATTGTATTGTACACATTTAATAATTGTTAAAAAGAGAAAAAAATAAAGAAACTTAAAGAAAATCATTATACAGTTTCAAGCAATAAAAACATATGAACTAAATGATATTCAAAGAATTTGCATTGTTGCTTTCACAGTTTTGCACTTTATAAATTTAACTGCAATACCATGTTCTGATAGAGTGTCTGAGCAGCTACAGTACTTTTTTAAATTATGATAGGGCTTTTAGCCAAGGTTATAGAAATATTTTCACTAGATATGTTACATGTGATGAAAGTAGTGAAAAGTCAGTGACAATGAGACTATCTTATCTAAATGTTCAAGGACACCAACATCTTATATACCTATCTAATATTAGGATGAATGTTTCGAAATTTTGGTGTTCATGAATTTCTTTATTTGATCAACTTGTTTATTATTTATGTTTTTATCTAGCACAAGTGATACAATATTGATCTGTAAGGTTTTAACACTAGATAATTTCTTATATCTCACTGTAAAATATTAGAATTTAATACATCTACATGCTGCTTGCAGGAGCTGCAATAAATAAGGTGTTGCTGCAATAAATAAGAGTTAGATAATTGCAACATTAATGGTTTAGTGTATGTTTGTGTGGTGTGTGTTGTAGGATCTGCCAAACGCAATGAATGCAGCGGAGATAACAGACAAGTTGGGGCTGCACTCTCTGCGCAACCGCAACTGGTACATTCAGGCGACGTGCGCCACATCCGGGGACGGCCTGTACGAGGGGCTCGACTGGCTCTCCAACCAGCTCAAGAACGCCAACCGCTAACCACAGACAATCTGATTACTGAAAGAGACTATGGTTTAAGATATGTTAACTTTATTTGCTATAAATGAATACAATGTATTATGTGCGGATTCATAAATGTAATGCGTCACCCGGTGACCGAGCTCGCATCGCATTCTCGCTGAACCTCATTCTTTGGAGCTAACCGTTTTGTGTAACCGTTCCCTTTGAATTATATGCAATTAACCATTTCAAACTATTTATATACAGTGTACAAATTATCTTTGGGTCATGCTGTGTAATTAGCATTAATCTGTGTTCGTGTGTGTTCCACATCCAATAGGATGCGTTGTTTGTTCGATCTCTGATGACGTGGAACAAACGATAGAGTGTAAAGTTTGCTAAATTACAATTTTTTTTCTTTGTTTACAATCAATAAAACAGTGGATCAGTGTACACTTAAACAGTGTTCGTGCATTGTGATGTGGATAGGTTCTTAGCTGACTCGTGATAAATAATCACAGCATAACATGTTTTATATGTATACTATAATGTGGAATAAGTTGTCGTAATAAAGTATTTAAAGTTAATTCACATATACGACTTTAATTCAATATTTACTCTATTAGTTTATTAGTGGATCTTTGTGATCTAACACTCTGGTAGCTGCAGACTTGCGGAATGAATTTGTAGTGTGGCCGCTGTAAGTTTACTGTTTTACGTGTGATTAACCACAATATAATGCTCGGGTCGGTTTGATTTTGTAATATTTGTTGATGCTTTGTCGTATATATTGAATAATATAACTTTTTTTTGTAGTACACTTGATGTGCTGTTTCTCAAGCGACGAAGTACTTCGATTGCGTTCATAATTCCTCTGAAAGTGTACAGGAAGGGTACAAGAAGGGGAAATATTTTTCAAGTGCCACATAGATCCCACCTCGGCTGATACCTATTCACATTACTTAGAGGTCCAGAATAGTTAAACAGTATTTCTTCCCCTACAACTATTAATAAAAAATTCTGTGCATATTACATTTATAGCTTGAATGACTTATTTGTATAATGTTTATTTCAATTGAAGTTAGGTAGCGTAAGCTGTTATGTATTTTACATTAAAAAAACATTTCATATTGATAATTCTTATTTGGAGGCGGCTTGTGATGGACCTGCATTTATATTTGATTTCTCATGATGAACCGACATTTAGTTTTAGGTATTTTGAATATGTAACAAGAAAATACATGTGGTGTCTGTGCGGAACAAGTGTTTCTTACAACAAGGAACTGCTCAGGACTGGGATGTTTTTTTTGATCATACACAATTAATTATAACTTAGCGTTTTTATAATGATTTAGAAAAAATTGTTAGGACACTGACAAGGATATAATTATGTAGGACGTGCGATGGATAGTTTTTTTTTTATTTTCATGGAGATGAAGGAGATAAGTGAAGAAGCGTTATGTGACATTCCGGTTTCTCTTATGCTGTATTATGGAATAAAGTATCCTCACCAATTTTGGCTTTTTTCTAAACAAAACACCTGACAAAATTCAAGAAATTTTGCTTTTTCCAAATCATCATTTTCACAAAAATTATGTATGATTTTATTTTATACATAATATTGAATATATATCACTAATAAAATGTTTCATAGAATCTTCATTTAATTACTTTTAAGTTTTAAAATAAATAGCATTGAATTCATAATCAATTTTCTTATATTTTATTTTATCAAATTAAAGTTAATCCTCGTCAGTTAGAGTTAATATTGAGGAAGTAAATAATGCATGTACACACACAAAAACATACAGAATAGACATTTGTGATAATTGATTTTTAAAGTGAGATATCTTGGTGGATGGCCGCAGTATTATTTATGGAAATGACGCAAAACCTCAACTCTGCCGTGACGACCTCGCTAATAGCTTGGGGGCGCGTTGTGTATGTGTGGTACATGTTCTGAACCCGCAAGGTTTATCACAATAACGGAGATAATACGTGTGACGTGATTTTCATCGAGGTAATTGACACATTTACCCTGTTAAAAATAGATTGGATACATTCTAGATTCATAAGAAATTATGATAAAAAAATGCCATTCAATTAGTTACCGAGTAGTGGAATATCTCATATTTCAATGCATACAAATACCACCTTACCTTAAAAAAATACCTGTATATGAACTTCTAATGAATGAAATAGGAATGGGAAGAAACAATTTTATTTAAATTATATTCAAAAACAATATTCACGAAATTGTCGATTGCAAGTTTTATGAAAACAAATATCGTTATAGAAAAGATTCATAATCGATTTTACCTAACGCATCTCTAGTGAATTATGTTCCTTAAAGTTTGTCTAAACTGTTAGTCTTCGTCTATTTTAGTATAGAAGATGGCATTCTCATATCATTAAAAAATACTTTCGCTGTTGCCAAAATAAAATGCAGTTCGTGACATAAACCCGAGGTTTACCACAACAATAAAATTGTCAGTAATTGATCTTTCTCACTGGTAAACATTTCCTTGAATAAATGAAAGATCTAAAGAAACTTGCAGTTTCATAACGATGTAGTCTCAGATTTCTACTGGCGCCTGTCGGTTTTTTATATCTATTTCATTTAATCGTTTAAACACTTTTGTGTTTGATTAATTGATTGGAACACAAATATTTGGCAAGCTTTAATCAACATTCAATTAAATATTTGTAAACAAATAGCGGTTTCTTTATTGCTTGTGTCAGGTTTCATAATGTCAATATTTATAACAGTTCTTATATATAAACATACTTACTAAGCTATAATTTAGCGGGCGGACGTATACAAATTGTTGAAAGAGAAAAAAAAAATATCTGGGACATAAATCTTATTTAAATTTTGGTTTGTATACCTTTTCACCTATGGGAACCTATGATGACTTATCTAATACCTGGTTTACATTATGCCAGTATAGTAGGACAGTAGCGCCAGTGAGCCAAAACAGTTCACGTCAGGCCAGCGTTACTATCCTACTGTACCTACTGGCATAATGCAAACCAAATAAAATCTCAGAAGCGGCTTAACCGATTTTGACGATACAGGTACTGGAAGGTATTTGATGTATGCAAGAGTAACTTCTGTAATTTTTTTAACAGATTTAAGTAGTAAGAAATAAAGAAAGTAACACACTGGTTCATTCATAATGTAGCTGGTATTATTATCTTAATATTTTTGATAATAAATTAATAAAGGGGTCCTGGCGTTACGCCAAACAAACCAAAGCCATCCCCAATCAACGTAATTATATGAGATAATATATTTGAATATAATAAAATTATGTTTATTAATACTTTGAACGTGAAATCATCTATAAAATTGTATATTTCACGTTAGATTTTATCAGCGAAGAAATAAGTTCTAAATTTTTATTGACATAGCAAGTAAATGATTTTGTAACGTTACAGAGTTGCCACATATTAATAAAATACAGAAACTATATTTAATTTTACTTCAGGATGATTTTTTTAAACTCAAGCGGAGAAAAAAAATTAAAGCTTTGATTTACAAGGTTTCCTTTTTCCTAAAACGGTCAATTTTACAAGCTAAGGCAGGCAAGGCTCATTATCGGGGCGAAAAAAGTTAGATTTTCGGTTTGCGACCCACATGTGGGTTGCGAAGCACAGATTGATAAAACAGTGCGAACTAATGTAGCTATGACCTGGAAGAAAAACTTCATATACTTTTATGGCATCAATAGAATCAATAGCGGTAATAAAAAAGTACAAATAATGTTAAAACCACAGTTATTTTTTCCTGCTTTTTGGCCATCTGTAAGAAAATCCTTTCCTGCATTGCACTGTCGTCGGTAGATAAATTCAATGTGTAAAATGATCACAACACAATCAATGAAACTAATCCTTTTTAATATGTCATAAAGTGTTCAACTTGTTTCTTAACATGAAGCACAATAAACAATAACCATAAACATTCAATTAAAAAGTACGAACTTTACAGAACGAAGAACATACGTAAGTCAATTGTTTCATCAAACCTTTGCTCTTCAATTCAATAAAATTAATTTACTCTGTGACGCACTTAATTGTTGCCACAGTATATAAATAGACGGTATGTCTATTTAAACCATGTAATACCTAACGCTGATATAAATAGCATAGGTACGTAAAATTAATGGCATTTAGTATTAGATATTTAGCTCAGTATATGTTATAGGATATATGCCTAGTTGGGCTTTTTGCCAAATTGAGCTGTTGTGTACCGAATTTGATTCAGTAAATTATTATAAATGTGCCCAGCATGTATGAAATGGTCGCATGTTATAGAATTGTGACACTCGATGACAGGATATTCAATTTTAATGTCACACTTAGTCCGCTTATTATTTCAATTTCAACACGAATTTCAAAATTTTCTATATATTGAGCATATCAATTTAAAATATTTATTGCTGGATATTAGTTGCTATCATAAAGAGAAGTATTCGCATCCCGTAATTTTATTTTGTGTCAGTCAGAACACTAAATCTGTTGTATTATTACATACGTTGCGAACGGTTGTATTAATACAAAATCATAACACATCGAGAAAGTCTTCAATAGACTATCTGATAGGTTTTTATTTCTGCTGCATTCTGTTGCTCTGTTCAGATTATGTAACTTTGATACATATTTTTTTACAGTATTGTTTTATTAACTTGTACATAAGTTATAACTGACTTTACTTACCTATGAACACTACTACGAATATGTCATTAAGCGCAGATAATGAGGAGACCAAAGGAAAGACACTTAACATTTTAATTTAAAATGTAATTTATGTATGTATATAGAAATACTGACGCATTAAACAAAATTTCGCATTAGTTCAGTGCGTTTGCGGTTCAAAATGCAGTACAAGGAGGTTGTGGGGCGGCGCGGCGGGGCGGGCGGGTGTGCCGGCGCGCTGCAGTTTTCCCCGCCCGCGCCGCGACGTGCGGCGGGCGGCGGCGCGCGAGTGCCGCGTTTTCCGTGAGGGGCGCGGCCCCCTCGCCCTCGCCCGCCGAGCCGGGAAATCCACCGCGCGCTACACGCTCCGCTCAGTCCGAGTTTGTCGCCGTTGCGCAGTGCCGTGTTACAGTCGCGCGCCTCGCTAAGCTCGCGTACCTTACGCCGATACTCTCGCAGCGCCTAGCGCCGGATCGCGCGCGTTTCCCCGGTGAGCTCGTGCCGTTCCCCGATGTCGGCAGGTGCGGGCGGCGGCATGCTGCCCGCGCTGGCGCTGTTGCTGCTGCTGGCGGCGCCGGTCGCTGCGCGCCGGCATGCGCCTGACTTGCGCGAGGATGAACCTGCTCGCCGTACGACACGTCCCGCCGGTAAGTTTTCAATCCACGGCCTTCTATTTACTATCGCATGTGACGGCAGCCATGTGTTTTTATGTAAATAGTATTCTGCGACAGTCGCCGCGTCCGCTGCAACAACGCACTGTCGCATTCGGCGGACGCGAGCGGTCGTTCGTAGATAGAGTAGGTGCGTGCCGTCATCGATCGCGCTATCGATCTATATCGATAGCGTAGTCTAAACGATATCTCGCGTATCGGACGTATCCTTATCGCCACGGTATCAGTACTGAGGTGGGATAATAAAAACAATGCCATGTGAGTGGACGCTGATAAGCGTTCGATTCCATATAAATATAAGAAATTTTCAAGTGATCTATTTCGGTTACATGATACAGTAAGTGATCTATTTTATCGGGCAAAGACACCTTAGGAGATAAAGGTTGACAACAACTGTTGTGTCAGCATGTGACCGCACCTCATCAAACTGTCAGATTATGTTTATCCAATACACGGACCATGGTTCATTTTTTATATTAAATGTTATGTACACTTTGAGGTATTTAATACGAAGGTAAATCAAAATATTCCTAAACTGTAAAGAAAAAGGAAATAAATATTGAATTGTAGTAATAAATAGGGTAGGTTTCGTTTAAATCTCACTCCAAGCGAAGCTATGATAATTAACATACATATCTTTTATATGTCTAGCAGTTCAGCATTTAACTAAAACATTCAAAATTCAAATAAAACATAAACATCACACAACAAATAATTGCAATCAAACAAAAGCAATGGGAAATTTTTGAAAAAATTGAAGAAAATTTAATCGTTTTCAATTTAGACCACATTTTCCAGAGTTAATAAAGGTTGTACTTTATTTAGCAACCCGCTTTATTTCTGAATAACGGAGTCACTATCGCGTTCTAGATTACTCAGATTTGAAAGATTCCTTTATCAGGAGAGAGCTTTTATTAAAGCTTTTTTGTGACGTTAACGATAATATTGTTTTTTTCTTAACCTACCGTAGGTTGATTGTTGATACCTTCCTTTTCTTATCGTAAAATGAATATTTGTAATTCAGTTCAAAGGAAATAAAGATAATAAATCTATGTACGTAGCTTATTAACCTTGAGCAGAAATATTATTAGCATTTATTGCAACGGAACATTACGAAAGGTTTACAGATGGAAAGAGTAGTACGTAATATCAGCTAACATTACGTAGAGCAAGTCTAGGTTTAAACTTGTAAAAGGTAACACTGTACGGTACATACTGGAATCTTTGCCATGGATGTATTCAAGCGGTCCGTTGTTATAGTTTAATTAAAATATGCTTTAGAATTAAACAAGCAATATTGTTATGACTAACTTTTACTTCAATGTGTAAATAAAACTTACTCTACCTTTCTTAAAATATTGTAAAGGTTTTGAAATTCTTATTATAGTTATAAATCAAAACATCCAGTGTATTAAAAAGTTTGCTTAAATAAAGTAAACAACAGTTAACCGTGGCTTTCTGAGACCGAAATCCCCGTTTAAAACGTATTGTTAACTCTGTTTTGTTAGAGATAATGACAGTGACGACGATATGTTTTATATAGAGATTTTCGTCTAAGAAACCAACGGCGAGTTTGGGATAAAATTAAGTTTTATGTCTACTCGATCTCCAACGACTGTATTATTCCTAAACATTTTTTAGGTTTCATTTCGTTCTATACCATTATTTTGTACTAAGTATATTATGAAACAAGTAATGGATCTGTCGTTTTACTTGATTTTTGATCATTGTAGAGTAGAAAGGGACCATAGAAAGTTTTTTTATATTTCACGAGTATGAGTTCAGTGATATAGCGAAGCGACCGCTGCCTATAGATTTCCCCCTTCTTATGGGTCCTCAGTAAAATTTACTTCTCCTTCTCATATCTCTTTATACGAAAAGAGTGGAAAGGGAACAGAAACTTAAATTTGGTCTTCGGCACACAAGATGGATTCTTATGTAATGTTTGGATGTGTTGTGTGTAAGAAAGGTGAAAATTTAAATATGACGGCTGACAGAGATGAATGAAAAGTAGTAAATTTGCTGACCCTCCTAGGGAAAGGGCAGGCCAGGTACATGAAAATAAAATAAATTAGAAAAAGTGAAAGCGCTAAAATTTCTCAAAGTACCTGAGTTCCTCAAGCTTTGTTACGATTAAACGAGGTTTAGGCTAGCGCCATTGCACCTGCACTCGGTCACTTCAATCCCGTTAAGGTGTAAATGTCTCTTCTATGTAAACAGTGGCAATTCAGTCACAAAAAAGCGTTATCATTTAAAAAAAATATCTATTGCAACGTTTTAATTTACATAGAATCAATTTAAAAAACACGTGGTTATCTTGATGTGTAAATTATTATAATTATTATCATTTTTTTTCTATATCATACGTTAAATATACTATGTCGTACGATTTTCTAATCTTATCCGTTTTGAATTATAATCAGTTGTATTATGATACGTAAAATTTACCTATTAACAGATTTATAACGTTTCTTCGTCCTGTATTAGTATACAGTGTGTTTAGAATTTATTTTTTTATTAGCTGCTCTGCGGCATCATGCGCATGAAAATCTATTCATTATTACAAAATCTTTATTTCATTTTTTACGTTGCGAAAAACTTTCAATTGCAAATGATAAAATTCAAATCCTCAAATGAGTACGAAGGCATTACAATTTTTTCTAATTTACTCACCCCTAAGTTTAATTGCGTGAAAATGTATAAGTGCCTAAAGCATGTCGTAAGTGTAGGTCTTTTTATTACAAAAATAATTAATCAAAAATATGACGTGATTGCTACAATTCTGCGATATAAAGAACTTTATTATATTAGTAGGTATAGATTAATTGACATAAGATGGACTTACGTTATGGTCAAGGTATAGGAGACAGAAATTTTTGCAATATTGGGAGGGAAATGAATAATGAACCCCTTCATATAATAATGTTAATTAAAACAAATGTACTTGAAATGGATTTTACACGTAAAAAGTATTAAATATAAAGTGCAAATTAATCGTTGATATTAAATCATCGCTTCCTACAAATGTAATATCTAATCTAATCAAAAATCTACCACCGTTTGATCTAAACATTGGACTAATTAAAACTTATCAATTATTACAGTTGTACTGAATAGATATGGTGCTAGTATAACTTTTTTTAATTTTATGCATTCTGTTTTATTCTTCTTGTGTAGTTTCTACAATTTTCCATTTGCAATACCAATCTAATATTATTTCTAATCTATTCACCTCTTATATCTAAGCTTATATTAACCTTACAATGGGTTTCGAAGTACACATGTATTAATAAAAAATAATTTTCATCCTTTTAATTTCTTTGACAAAACAAAGACTACAATATCTATAACATACTTGTGATCGACCGCGACTTCGACGGTGCAGAAAATAATAACCTATAATGTCCTTCATGCATTATCCACCTTCCCGTCACAATCTTGCCAGCCGTTCCTTAGATAACAAATAAAAATTTTGATAGACAAAAATTTTCGATTTTCGTTTTTAACGTACTGACGAGATCAACATGAATATGTATCACAAATAAATTTATTTTCCCTTCAACTTTCATTCATTTTCCGGATCAGATAAAAGTCGCCGCCGTTTGCCAAAATATCTTAACGAGCCGTGCCAAAAGCCGAATTACCGAGAAGAGAGAAAAAACAGTCGCTTTCGTTGTCTAGACAGTGCGCCGAGACGAAAGCTCCGGGAAACTTCCTCATCTAAAAGTTTCACTGTCAACTTTCGTGACGTATTAAAACTGTATGCGTTCGAGATTAAAATGGCTGCCGTAAGTTAAATAAAAAACCAAACTATTCTAGTGAAAAATCCTACATATAAATTACAATTGAATTAAATTAAAATTTGTTTTGAAAGCTCTACGCCGAACAAAATTGCAAAGAAAAACTATAATTTTATTTTATATCGCGTATTATATATATAGTATAATATAAATTAAGAAATTACGAATATTTTCGGAACGATTGATGTTTATCAAATGATCTCGTAACCCTGTAGTGCTATCATACGCTTTTAATAATTTTGTATGCAACATGTGAAATGTTCAATTAGTCAAAAGTTTAATACAAATTCTTATATCTCTTTGATAACGTATCTCGTCTGACGAATATAACTTCTGGGGTCATACGAGTATTTACATTGCTACGGCATGTAAATTTAATGTTACTGGTTGCATCTGTATAAATTTAATATAGGATATTCTGTTTTCCGGCCAGACGCGAGCCGGGATGTTGCCAACACTTCAAAGACATAATTTCAGGCACATTTAAATTTTTCCGATATGAACTTCGATTACTCATCCGCTTTGCAGACAGGTCAGCATTTACTTTGTAAAAATATCAATCTGTTACATTAAAATTATTAGCAATAACTTTTAAATAACTCTTTTTACTATTCTCTTCTGTAATGGATACGTTAAAATAATTTAAAATAACCAAATAATCCTCCAATAAATCTATTTAGAGAATGACTATCTCAATAGTTCAACCTCGCCTTTTTATAATGTTGTCTAAAATGTTTTGTAATAATTAATATTGCTAAAATCAAGATTTACAATTTTAATGTCAATATCAAAAGTTAGACCAACGGATAGGTGATCGTCCCCTTGCTCTTTTATCCGTTGGTCTGACCAAGTCCAGACAATATTGGGACTCAACATTCCTACCGCCATTAGACAATCCGCGGACAGAGCGGTGAGGAAGCAGCTCGTCTACACATCAGTGAAGGTATTTCAAGATGAGCACGACCTTCAGTAATGAAGAGCACGAAGAAGAAGAAGAATCAAAAGTTAAGGAATTAGCGTAGATTTTTTTTTACATATTATATTCTCCGAGTGCAAGTGTAGATACTAAAAAAGTCTTTTATTTGGCGACTTTATGTGAGTTTTTGTATCTATTAAGAGTTACGAGTATTTTGAATGTTAGGATTGGAGACAGTACTGAAAATGTAATTTGATCGCGCTAAGATAATGACTTCAGACAGCTCTACTCTAAAGACAGGCAGACATTTTAATATATGACGTGTTTTAAAGTAAAATATATTTCTTGTTCAATAAAAATGAAATGGATTTACAAATCTATGATTTTTTTTATTTAAAATGGCGTTATAATCGCCGATAAGCTGTGATACTTTTCTAGAATAATAATTAGATTGAAATAGAAAAATATTTGATTCTAATAACTTATTAAGGGCCTGTTTCCAATGTCCAAGTAAGAATCCTGAATGAACTACTTGGAACTTATTTGTACAATAGTCTTCGTTGGCGTTTCAGAATCTCCATATAAGCTGTGAAACACAAAGCATTTTAACAGGAAGTATTATATCGCAGTTAATTTGTTAGTTATCCGGCACTTGGTTACTTGAACATTGTGGAATAGACCCTTAAAGATATAACTTTCATAGCATTGATTTATTATAGTACCGTGGTTACAATTTGTATTAATAATCTTTCATTTGATATAACTTGGCTCTGTTATTGATAATGTCATTGCATGATAAAATTTGAGATCCGATAGAGCAACTGGTTTTAGTCATCTTACGAGTAAGACATGAGATCTCTTTCAGTCAGTCAAGCAATTTGAGTTTTCTCCTTTTTATTATGTCTCGAATAGAAGTAGATTTTAACTGGTTTCATACTCTTATTACGTATTCGTTTAAACTTTAAATCGTTTAATTTTTGTTGATAATATCGCCGTATATTTTAATCTTCAGTTTATAGTAATGTTATAAACTTAAGTTCAAGCATTAATATTGATCGAGAAACGATGTGATATGATAGGTGTGATGCACCGCACTTTTGCAATGACGATCTGCGGTTATTAGATAAACAAGCCTGCCGCCAAGCCCAGCGCTGTGACGTCGTCACTCGGCATTGGCTGCCGCGGTCGGCGCTACGTAACGCAAGTGGGCATGTAATTGTACGCGAGAATAATCCTGATTTCTGGAATGTTTATGCGTGTTGTTATTGCACGAGATTGTTTGTGTATACGGAGTAGTTTCGTGATTAGAATGGCGATGTTTGCGATTGATTGCGCCGATTGCGACTGTGTGTCCTTTATTGTATGTAGGTGTGGCGCGTTTGTTGAGGTTATAGTTGTATTGTTACGGTTATGCACTATTTAAAACGTATGCATAAATGTTAATGCAAATATTTATATTCTATTAAAGTTTTATAACAGTAGGTAAATATAATTTAAATATTGCGAGCAGTTGTAGATAAACACTAGGGGCTAATATAAAATCTTATTAGATTTTTCGCTATAACATTCAATGATGCGTTATCATTTTGAGTATTTTAGCAAACTCATGAGCGCCTGTTAATGTTTGCAAATATATAATTCAAAACTCAATCTTTATAATTAATTTTGTGCAAGTACAGTTCGTTTGGGAATTTTCACAAATTTTCACATCTATAGACGGCGTCGCGTGTGTTCTTGTATTAAAATACAACCTTGGTGCGATTGAATACTCCTTAAACAGTTAACCTTATGTATTCTTAATCCTACTTCTTGGACGATAACGTATTCTGCAATTCCCATATTTTACGACACCTATACAAATGAAATCATAAGCAACATGCACGTTTTATAGGAATATTTTAGTAAAATTTCCATTTTCCAACGAATTTATCTAGTTATCGAATTACCTAAACATTATCTTTACTGTTAACCGTATCATAGAGGTGTGCCTAGTGATAACATTAATTAGAATAATAACTTATAGAAAGAGACAGAAATAATATCGCCAGTGAGATTAACGTTCGTTAATAGCATCGCGTCACGCGCAATGTCGTAAATCGCGGACAAGTTACGTTATTGCTTCGCGCAACGTCGCAGGACACTTGTGTCCAATTCAGCTGCTGGTTCATTGCCCTCGAGACTAGTAGCAGATAACGACGTCACGTAAAACATCTACAGCTTCACCCATGCAACCAGATATCTTTACACCCTCTGTTCTATGCATCTGTCAACCTTGACCTAACATAATCTGTGCTCCGTGTGCAATCTGTCACGACTCACTTATCTAGATCTAAAATCTTATCTATCTTAAAAAGATAAAAATTATGTAAGGTACTTTTGGTAACATTAAATATTTTATTATTCCTTATTAAATTTGACGAATTTCAGCTAATATTCATTAATGAAAATATGATTTATGTACTCAATTTTCGATGTTTGTAAATTTACTAATTAATAAAAATGCTAAACGCTTTTCAATCGTACGTTTAAAACTCCGCCGTTTTTTCGTAAACATGGAATATACGAGTACGTTGGTCGTTGCATGCTATTTTTATTCTGTACTGAGTGAAAAAAAATCAATCGTTACGGCCAAATGATAAAGTCAATTATTAAACAATTTTAAAAGTTTTTTTAATTCGATTATAATGTTAAAGCGAAACGCGACATTTTATAATTAGTCTAGATTTTTTATCTGTCATTTTATATTTTTTATTGAGATGATTGAATTATAATGGGTTTAAAAAGATTGTGAAAAATAACCGAGAAGTATTTAAGGTTGTTGCCTTTATTCAATTAAATGTATGAATCACGTCAAAAATATTTTTGGAGAAATCTTGGTTTTGACGAAAAACAAGATCACATTGCGAAGGCAATTTGTATACACAAATATTTATATGCTTCAGTTTTGATTTGGCGTTTGCAAGACAAAATTAGCGTTGTAAAGGCGGCACTGTCTATCCGGTTTACGTTAAGCCAATTAGATCCGAAGTGGTAAATTTTACATTTAGAATCTGTATTATTTATTAAATTCATAAAACGAAATTCGCTCAGTCTTAAAGTTACTTTATTAATCAGACTTAATTCTAGATTGTCGACAATTAAACTTTGCCCATTCAACTACGACGAAAATTAAAAAGTCATGAACAGTAAGGCTAACGAAGACTGTCAAATGCATTGACATTTATGGCAAATATAATTTATATTGAATAGGTAGTTGACCGCGGGCGTGTTCCTCATCAAATATTAGCGTACTTAATTAACGCCCAGCGAAGAACAAACTCACTTCCACGAATTTAATTGAGGTCAAAGAATTTGAGTGCATACGTCTCAATTAAAGCCGACGTTCGTTACGCTCAAATAATGGACATTCTCAAACATTTTGATATTTATTTATGGTTTATGCCAATAAAGGCGTCGAGTGCCGGCGTGTCGGTGCGGTTCAATATCGCTGGGTTTGCGATCACATCGTGCCATGCGTCCACTCGCACACAATAGGCATTAATTTTGTGTAACGCCAGATAGGAATGTCGGCGGGCCGCGGCCAGGTAGAATTTGGCGCCTTTATGATCAAATCCTGTCGTGTCATAAGCCACCCACGGGCTCCAATTAAGCCGGTAGCCAACAAAGGCGCCGGGTCGGCCGTAACGCTGTCAGATTATGCGTCGCGGGCGGCGGGGCGCCGGGCGGGTCGTCGGCCGAGGTGCCCTCGCGTGCTGCAAGCCCGGAGCGCGCACAATACGCCCCCGCTCCGGCTCGACCCGACGGCCCAAAAAGTTAGAAAAGTGCGGCGCGATGGCCATGCGCGATACCATCTCGGCGCCGCGCCTGAGCCTCGACACTCTTCAACCTGCCCATTCCGACGTCCGTTTGCGGTACGTTCGCCGCTCTTAATTAGAATTTAACATACGACATTTAAGTGAGTTATGGGATACCTTATTAAATTCAAAACTTTTCGTTGTGAATATGCGATTGCGATAAACGATTCGAGTAAAGTTGATCTGATTTATTTAACGGACTTTTACGGGTGAGCGGGTCGTGAAAGCTGACGTTTATCTTTATCGATTTTAAAGTTTTCGATAAGGTCGCGTGAGGTGTGCGGGTGCCGGGTGGCGGGGAGAAGAGTCGAGAGGGGTGCGGAGTGGCGCGCTGCTCCCACGTGTGATGGCGGCGGTCGTTATGAACTTGAATTAAATGAATGACGCAGTTGTATGAATGGCGCGGCAGCGGCAATGAATGTGAGTCGGAAGTGCGAGGCGCGCTTCAGTACGCTAGCGGTGCACGTGCATCCGCTTTGCGCCCTGCGCCCAAAGCCCTACACCGCGCTTCTATTGCCTTATTGTGGGCGCCTTAGTGCCTATATCATAGATGACATAATTGGAAAAAAATGCGTTAATTATTCTTCATAGTATTCCCAAGGCAGAAGGATATTGGTGAAAGTGAGCTTCCCAGTGGTAAAAAATATTTTAATTAAGTTAAAATTAGATAAATTAGGTGTATTGTACGTTGTTTTCATTAGTCATACATTAATCAGCTTCGCAAACTTTGAGGTTATTATTGTTGCATTCGTGTGCAAAAGCTTAATGTTTGTGTAATTGAATATATCCGGTAATTACTGTACAGTTATTAGCGAGCTCGGCACTCGGCACAACATCGCGTGTTGTTGGTATTGAGGTAAATTCTTGTGCATATTACTTGTAACTGACGTTAGACCGGTGCCGATGCCGCCGTCTTGTTGCGTCTTCGTTTCGCTATGCTTGTTTATCGCGTCCGTTCACGAATTGTTTTTGGCTCAAAAGTCACTTATTTCTTTCTATTTTTATAATGAGTATAACCCTAGAAATTTATACTACAATAATTATATTTTATATTAATAAGAAAATGTGATTCAGTGTCGCTTATCAAGGTTGATGCAGTCATGCACTTTCGTATTCTAATTATCGATAAATCAATAAATTCTCTTATGACAGGTCGGCGGCAGGCGACCGGCGGCGGTGCCGTCTATTGAAGAAATGACCTTCTTACTGCAGATATCGAGTTATTGGGTTTAAATAGACAGAGAATGACAGACGGTATTTACAAACACGGGCCGTCTGTCAAAAGGCAAAGGTCGAGATTGTGACGTCACTATGTCGATTCCAACGTAAGGGCTTGCTTCATATCTCGAGTATCGGATACAGGTGTAGGTATCGATACAATCGATATTGGCATAAATTAGCAATAAATTAATGTTGTGAGTTTCCTCGTCGGGTTTTTGCACAGTCAACCTCGATAGCGATAATCGACTTTATCAATCAATGCACGGAAAAGGTTGCCCAATATGTATAAGTAAATAAGCAATAAATATCACAATTTTATAAATATGAATAGTAATGTTGAAAATAGTGTGTGTGTGTGTGAGTGTATTTGTGTGGAAAACAGTTACCATAATAACAGACAATGTGGGTTTAATTACTATAATTATGGTAATAATACATTATCAGTAGAGTTTAAGGACTACTTCTTGTCACAATGTCTAATCTATGTCTTTAAGTCTGGAGTAAAGAACGAGCTTCCTGTGAATAAGTTGCCCAATTAAAAAGAATAACGTAAAATTACCACTGAAAAGATGTAACTTTTTTATGAGAAAGAGAAATCAGACTTTATAGAGCGCAGTGAATGGAATTACTAAACAAATAACCTTTGAAAGAAGTTGAGCAAAGTAGCGGGGCATTGACATTTTATGTTGCGGTTAAACAAGACGTGCGAATATATCTAAGCTAGTAAGAATTGAGTCCTGGTATTCGACCGCATGATTTGCTTAGAAAATTCTTTATGATACATAGTTGTAAATACAAATAAATCCGAGTCGTCGGGCCCATATGGTGCTGAAATGTATATTTAAGCAAGCACAAATACGGAGCCACTTAGAGTGCGAGTTCAGTAAATATTTATTCGTTTCCAGTTCGCGCCAAATGGTGCACTCACAATCACTCAGGGAGCCGCTTTTGGCGCCAAATGTCAATGTTCCAGAGATTACCCATCGGATAACACGCCCGCCGAATGCGCGAGATGTGCGCGCGATTCTTGCTCTTATAAAACGTAATCCTAATGCCGATAATGGCTCGATGAGAGATTGTTTGCTCACGCAACACTTAATGCAGCCGAGCACTCTTCTCAATCGTTCGCGAAACGTGTTATGGATAAATGCTAGTGTGACTTTCATATCCCGCGCTCACCGGCTAGCAGATAGTTAGCGCGCTGCATGCCGACGATAGCTTCGATATCTATGCAATTATATATTTATACAATATGAAATGGTTCAAGAGAAACGCATCATCACTTCTTACTCCTTACAAAATGTGAGGCTTGTTTTGACAGATGTTAATGTAATGTAATCCAGTATGGGAATTAACGATTGCGAATGTACATAAGGTAGACATAATACACGTTTGTAAGGAAAGATTAAATTATTTAATAACTGTACTATGTAACCCTGTAAAAACGTTTAAACTCAATGATATTTCGACGATTGCCGTATGGCCCTTTAGTGTATGGCCGCCCTATAGCTTCCGGCTTGCGACGTCTCACTGTCTACTCTCCGCTGAGCACACGTTGGATTTTGTTTAGTCCGCTGGTTTATTTTCGTATAAGCTGTTTGGGTTATTTAGAATGTGTTACACAATGTGTTAATCGTAGAGACCACTTTTATACAGTCTACGTGAATGTTTATGTTAGTGTGTTTGCAAACATATTAATTTATTCGATTATATTTGTAGGATTAAGATTGATTTATAATTACCTCTGTCAAATTTAATTTTTTTATTAGACTAGGCGTCGCTCGCGACTCCATCCGCGCCGAATTAAAAAAAAAAAACTTAATTAGTAGACTATGTTCTACATCTGTGCCAAATTTTGCGAAGATCCCTTCAGCCGTTTCGGAGATACCTTCAATTATCCATCCATCCATCTAAATTTTATGAAAGACAATTGCATTAGTATCTGAGAAAATTCTTACTTGAGTAGGCAAAATATTTAAAACTAATTTATTTGATGTTTTCGTACGTACTTTCGATTAATATAAGAAGTTATTTTAAATTGGGCATATTTGAATTATCCGAAAGTTTTTTTTGGTGTTTTAAGGATGTTATATGCAGAGAATATTGCTCATGGATGTTTGTATTCACAGCAGGTGGATGTGAATGACTAACAACGAAAATATTATCAGCTTACTATCAGCCATTGGACTTTGAAAATGGCGCCCGCTTTATAAATGTATACAATAATTCGATTAGCACATATATTAACATGGAATTAGCAAGAAAGAGGTGCATTTTAAGTTTGTGCGTTTGTGATAGAATCAAATACACGTCTGAATGTAGATTTTTTTGTCTTCGTTGCCTAGATTTTAAGTTGTGTTGAAATTCGGGACACATCAGATTCAGTATTCTGTTTACATACGTAAATTTAGTGACCGCTATGAATTTTATTGTAACGTATGACTTATATGTAAGTTGTATGAGTATGTATGGCTACTGTGTTTTTGGGGTTAAGAAATAGATTTTGATTCTTCAAAATGATTTGTCGCTCTTCAAGTATAAATTTACACCACGGACTTCTTTACATATAATTAATAGAATAGTTTTTTTATAGTCAAGATGTCAGTGATTAATACATACAAGTCTGTCAATTCTATTTTTAATCATTATGAATTTCCTTAGCTGTTTCTGTGGCCTAGTGGCCTTATGATAATATAATATAAACGAATTTAAACATTTTAATCGCTAAGTCCATTGATAATTCAGTAGTCAATTTGTTTTTTTTTTTTTCATTATCAAACCAATTCACTAGAGAGCCAAGAGTATAAATTTAATCTTTGACGTTATAGCTATTTATAAATGCTATAGTTAATGCTGATAATGAACAAGTGTTCGCTTCTTTTTATAACTCTATCGGTGTTGTATGTAATTACGTAATTGCAACGTATGATTCGATCTCACATCGGCGAAGAAAATGTATGCAGTTTCTTGCGCTAGTTGCGGGCAATAAGGATCAATCCCGACTAATGTAAATCAGACAAGACCTGTTTCAATCTCACGCTTCATACTATGATACTTACAAGTTCTAGGAACTTTTCAATGTTTCAAACATACCTATATAATAACATCAATATGAAAAATGGTAATTCTTTGTATGAGGATTAATATAAGGGGTTAAAATGTTTGTTTGGATAATTTATACTTTTATAGAACACACTTATTTGACACTTTTAAAGTAATCTACAGGATACCATATAAATGCGATAGCGGACTATTTTGTCCATACTGAACATTCAATTGGTGAAAAGATAGAATAAAACATTAAGTCAAAAATATTTTTTAGATGATTGCAAAACGAGGCGGGCGCAGTCCGGTTGTACAGTTGCACTCCTTAGATGGTCGGCTTTGGCGCCTGTTCCTATCCGGCCTGGCTCTCGCTGATGCAGTTACACTTGCATCTTATGCCGCTTTTTATCCCGCTCTTTCATCACTCCACATTTGTTTACAAACTCACCAACGCTATAATTACAAATAACGAAACGACCGTCGTATTAATAGAAAGACGTATTCCCGACATATAAACGACGCGCATCAAAATAGATCCTTAAGAAGAAGCGGATTACTCATAACCGAGCGCCCGACCAGAGCGAGAATAACACTGAAAAAAAAAAAAAAATTAAAATCGCTCGAATGTGCCTCGAATTAAATCCCCCGAGACCGCGCACTGTCAAAATATTGTCAAAGTGAATTCCGCGCGTCCAATATATTATGATGATTTTCCACTTGGCAATAATCCTAGCGATTTATTTCGATCCCGCCAGATATTAACCACATACCACATTTATCTAGGCGGCGACTGCGGGCTGGGTTGTTGAACCTCCTTTTATTAAGGCCGAGACTGGCGGGCGACGGGGGACTTTCGGTTTCAGGTGGTCGCGAGTCGCGACGGGGCCGGCTCAGTGTCAGATGATATATTTAGTGGTGATTGCCTCGACGGAGGAAATGTCCGTCAGCACGGCCTGCACCGCGCCTCCTTGCAGTGTTCATTTGGCAAGGTCTCGCGCCGTATCCGGCCACATGATGTCAAAACTTCCCAAGCGTACGTCACCATTGACGCAAATTGTCTTTTGTTGTCGTTCGATCGAAGGTTTGGATTCGAGTTCAAGTATCAACACGTACTACGTTTTGTTGTAATCGCTCAGCTAAACCTGTTTCTTTCTTACTAGATGGATGGATGGATGGATGTTTGTCTGAATCTCCGAAACGGCTCAACGGATCTTGATGAAATTTGGCAGATATGTAGAACATAGTCTGGAAGAATACACAGGCTACTAATTAAGTTTTTTTTAAATTCCGTGCAGACGGAGTCGTGGGCGACAGTTAGTCATAGTTAGTACTAAAAATTCGATATTATATTTCTATCTATCATTAGGTACTAATGTACAAACGTCAGTTTGGCGGCTAAATGTATTGAATTTTTGGAGGTTAAAAATTAGTATTAACTTGGTTTACCTGGTTCAGTTATTCAGTATGTAATCATTTAATTAGCTGATGATAATTAGTAGGTGCCCAGCCCCGCCTACGTGCTCGCCGGCGCGACGCCCACCGCGACCCACCGCGGCCCACCGCGCATTATGCACCATGCATCTCACATGTCGGAGAAATGTATCCATTAATTGTCAACCTTTTATTTTCGTTTGTCTGTAAACATCTTGCACAAACTTATTAGTAATATTAAAGTAAAGTGACCCATTTATTATACATTAAATTAAATGTAGCGATAGATTTTTACACGGCCAATATGTTTGATAAATAAATTCAATATTATATATTAAAAGTTTAACATTTATTTTATTATAAAATTATTTATTAATATATTAAATTAATTAATTGATGAGATGTTTTTAGGGAAAAAAAGCGACGGCAACGGCCATTAAAATCTTTGACACTAGTAAATTTTTTAATACGTTTTGCGAAGCTCTAATAAATATTCCTGTTTTTCTTTTAATGTATTTGAATATTATTCAGTTATAAAGTAGGTTTATTATTTGCGCGCTATGTAATAAATAGTAACTGTAGCGTTTCTAATGTGCCTTTAAATCTGGTGACTCTATTCTTGAGCAAACAACACACGGTAAAAGTATTTTTCTATGTGTTTTATGTAGAGTGAGTCTGTCTAGACAAGCATGATTGCAAGCAGCGTCATAATGATGATCAAGTTACATGTCCTTGCTCTATGTTTGTTTTTATCTTTATACAGTAACTAGCTTTTACCCGCGACTTCGTCCGCGCGGAATTAAAAATAGAAAACGGGGTAAAAATTATGTCCTCCTATGTCCGTTTCCTGGTTCTAAGCTACCTGCCCACCAATTTTCAGTCAAATCGATTCAGCCGTTCTTGAGTTATAAGTAGTGTAACTAACACGACTTTCTTTTATATATATAGATTGTAGAACAAGAGCCATAGAAAGGTAGAGTCGAATAGAGCGAAATTTTAATTAATTAAGCCAAGTCTATGTGATGTAATAAATCTGAACATCCATCCATCGAATGTGATTAATATTGTACATGTCTAAATCATTAACACTTTTTCAGTTTGTAAGAAAAGGAATTTTTACCACGATTTGACTTGTTTAAAACTCTCGATATTTCGGCATAGTTGCATACGCCATGGTCACGGGCTGTCTGGAGTTGTATGGTGCTGTGAAAAATTGTTAAAGATAGCCGTATACCACTACTATTGTCCGAGTTCTCACTTTTAAATATAGCTAATAATACGGTAGTGAAAGCCTTTTATATCTAAATAGCTAAAAGGTTTGAAATCAAGCGTAATTACCACACAAAGTGAAGTTAAAAATCACTACAATTTAGGTTAAAACGGTCATAAAGTGTTATCTTAACATAATATGTGAGACACACGTGAGTAGTACTATAAAAATTTACACACCAAGTTATGGTTTTTATCCGGTCATATTTCTTTAAACTCAACAACGCTCGCGATACCTTATCGTACAACAGTTTTTTTAGCGTTTAATACTATGAGACCAAGCGTTGCTACGCCATTGAAAATTTATAATCTATGCTAAAAAACAAGATTAACGACTTCTGGATAGGTTTATTTGGTACAAAATTATTTTGCACTATTCTTATGTGCCAGTATCATACGTTTTTCATTATTTTTATGCGAGCTTTTCATTATCTCGAATAAATTTTCTTTTATTAAATTTATTACAGTTTATTAATACACTAGGCGAACATCAAAGGCAACATTTAAAAAATAAGTCGTATATAAAATCTTTTTTGTTATCTTTGAATACCGGTTTTGATTTCTCGCCACAAACACGGCTCGCTACGTCTACGAATGCTCGAAGGACATAGTTAAGCGAGGTTAGTAACACGATTAACATATCAGCATCTTTCTCAATCGGCGGGCGTCAATTTCTATTCAGCTGTCAATTTGGATGTGAAATGGCGGCTTTTGTGACTGCGTGAGTCGCTGCGGGCCGTAATTTGTGATAGGGCTGCGACACTGTTGTCTAGGCATTGACTTAGTTGTACTGGCTTTACTTTTATATTTATCAATGTAACACTTGTCTTAGATAACTTCTGCGCTACGCTGAGGGATCCTAGTTAATATGAGTCTCTTTATACAAGAAGAAGCATCTGCACGAATAACCATAACTTGTGTGTTTACATAACTGTTGTAGTAGTCAGCTATGTAATAATAATAATCCTCTTAATGTTTTGGTACTACTGATGGAGCTAAAAATACCACAAAGCGGAATTGAGATACAAAGGTCCACGCAACGTATAGATACAACCAACCCACCACCCACAATTAAATTAATCCATACAGCACCTCTTTACTATCTTTCTCGTAATACTGATTCGATTTATGGTTACTGAAGCAGTTCCAGTGTAGAAGCTAATATAAGTATTTACTTAGATCTACACTGAAGCACCGAGGTTCTCTGTTAGTGACCAATTAAAGATTCTGAGTGCAGCGGTTTCTGTAACAGTATTGGTTGTTAAAGAGATTATTGATGTTGAGGGCGCGAGCGAGTAACGCCGGCGGCGGCTGGTGCGGGCGCATTTTTATTTGTCGGTATCGGTGATCGGCGCCCGCTCCATTAGTCATGTGACAGTATCGACACAACATCGGCCCTCTCAGCTCTCGAGCGCGGCCCTTCTTTAATTCCATCTAAGGCCCTGAGTGTGAACTCTCGGCCATATGCAAATGAGCGCGAACCTCTGATGAACGATCTACTGACATCGCCCGAGGCTTGTAAGAAGAGACACTATTAATGGCTTCGACTGAACGTTTCGCGATAAACCTCGCCACTTTTTATCGTCCAACGATGATTCATAATTTTAACTCGCTTTCTACAGACGTTCCCGTTCTTAACTTGTATATACGATTTGAACTAGATTAAAATATCGCTATTCAATTAGTACGTTTATAATTGTTTGGGTTTTCTTACAAATTGAACATTTTTCTTTGCCAAATATCTGACCTATTCGCATTAATCGTAGCACTTTTATTTATCGTTCTTTTTTTATTGTCGATCTCAATCTTCTTGATGGGTCAAATTTATTTACTGTTTTTTTGTACGTAGAATATTTTTGATAGCGAAAGTTGTATAGTACCAGATTTTTCCTGCAAAGGTAGAGATAATTAGGTGATGCTATTTAAGTATTGCTGATTATAATTTTGAGACTACATTTTTTATTGTTATGCAAATAAGTGCAAGTTTCAAATGTTAATCAGTATTTGTTACATAATTAGTATTTTCGAAGTAACGCAGTTTGTTGCGGCAAGCGCGTCGGCGCGGGGGTCATTGCGCCGGCTGACTCACGCCGCGCGACAAACGCACCGACTTACCTACCTACACATACATACATACGTACGCTATCATATTGCTTTCATAAAAGGTTGTCGCATTTAAATAATGCACATTACGTAACCGCCTCGCAATTTATGCTCTCCCTTTAGACATTTCTCCGGATCAGATTAAAGCAATTTAAATTTGCAATACCTACTTAAGTACGACAAAGATAAGACTATCAGAATATAAAGTATCTTCAGACGTATTAATTGGTACCTTTTTATTGGAATGTCGACCTCGGTAGCGGTGGACGTACTGAAAAATTAAGATTTGGTTATGATTTAAGTCTTGTTTAAGGTTGCTGCATAGGAAAAAATCAATGAAATTTTTATTTTGGATTGATGTTTCTCAAATGGTACGATGACACGATGAAAGAATGGTATACAGCATTTAATGTATATAGCCTTTCTGTTTTAAAAATAAATCCGATAAAATTAACTCCGAAATAATCTCGTCGAATCGAAACGAATTCATCGATAAAATCGTGTAGCTCACGTAGCGAGCAAGGAAATTGTTTATTGAGGGTTGCCCGTGGTAAAAAAGGGCGTGAAGGCACGCGGCAGATCGCACTCGCGCCGCACTCCTATCGCTCGCATCTCGCGCCGACGACCGCCGATGCATCGGATGCATACTGAAACACTGAGGCCCCTTAGCCTTCGGCGCAACAAAACAAAAGTAATGACTCTTAATTTTAACGCCTCATTTCAATAAAAAAAGAAAACAAGAAAACCACTTCACGCGCTTTTTATCTCGAATGAGTTATATTGTAAAATTTAACGTTATATTAAATGGATCTCCTTAATGTCCGAAGCTGGAGCGAGCGGATGAATCATTTTTCACCCGAAGTGGGAAGAAGATAAACGAGTATCATTCAGTGGCTGTGTTTTAGCGAGACATCGTAACGAGGCGAGCGGTCGCGGGGCCCGGCATTAAAGAAATTATCGTGTTATCGATCAGTGTCCTCAAAGCGGTTCGCAATTAGTGGCCTCTGCGAGGGCGCCGGACCTCCCGCGCGAGGCGCCACCTCCTCTTTATGAAATTATCACTAAATTGAGAGATAAAAGCCCGCGCTCTGACGTGATAATGGCACCCGCGGGCGTCGCTTCGATTTTCTATTCAACGCGGCCGACGAAATTGCGCGTACTTGTTAGTTTCTAGTTGCCAATTCAATTAGTAAGTTATATCAATTCGTCAATAAGCCATGTAGAACTCTACAAAAGTTTGTCAATGAAATTCCATATTTTTAAAAACTTAACTTTCATAAATATCATATAAATATTTAAAACGCCATCAATGAATTGGACCCAGAGCATGTATCCAAGTGCTACCTAACAATGTTTCCGGGAAATGTCTTTTGATGTTTCTTTTTTAAAATTATTTTAGCTTTTGTAAACATTGTATATCTAGCGAAAATCTTGTACTGTTCGGGAAAACTCAAAAGTTAATGCTCGCATTTTAAATTCCACTAATGCAGCACCTTCATAAGCGAGTTCTTCGTTCTTTCTCTCTTATACGAGTTTCTCGCTGATCCTTGTTCGACTGTACTTCTTCTGTAGGGTAAAGTGTATGAACATTGAGGAAACCCTCAATCCTATTTACTCTTAAACAAGGTTTAGGCTAAGCTCGACCTGCGCCCGGCCACCTCAAGCCCGTTGAAGCTGTAAATGCCTCTTCAAGGCAAACAGTGATTACTCAGTCAAAAAAATTAACATATTGTATTTATAGGTATATCTATCTACTAAAGCGAGGTTGGAAGAGTTTTCAAAGTATAAGTAGAAACAAAAGTATTATAAAGAGTACTTGGAAGTCAGTAGCCGTGGGAAGGACGGCAGTCAACCGCGGCGCTCGCAAAGGGCATACGGATTCCCTTAAAAGGGTCTGTCACTTGCGAGAGACCTTTCATAACTCTTAATAAAATGCGGTATAAAATACAAGTGTTTCACGTGATGTATCCGTGTGAGTGGTCACGAGCGCCTGCAGCGCGAGACGCGCCGTGTTATTAGACCTACGTAATGCGCTGCCTAATCATTGCTTATTCTTGTAGTTGAGTCTTGTTTTCTATAATTGCCACAACTTAATATCGGTCAAGAAGGTCAGAGTTGTTGTCTGTTTTCTCCTAAATTGTTTTGTAGCGTTTGTTTTTGTTTTGGTAGGAATACAATGTATAAGCAATGTTTATATGTAATTGTTACTTTGATAAAATAGTGGAAATTGTAATTATGTTTACACGACTGTGTAAAATTTTAATATTTAAAACTACATGCATAATATATGTTACATCTGTGTAATGTGTAAGGTAACAATATATTTGTGATTTTAGTAACTACGAGTAAAGATTTTTTTATTAAATAACAAAAGGAAACAAGCGTGTATCGAAATTTACAAGAATAGGAATGGAGTTTGTAATACTTAGGTTTATTGATATATTTTTTACGAATAGAGAAGAATTTAATCTCTTAGATGCGAGTCAATGAAAACCAACCAGGGAGAGATATCATTTGAAAGATCCGTTACCCGTGTCTCTGTCGACCGTTCTTGACACTTATTTTCATCGCCTTGTACTAAACTAATTACACGGCGGCTCTTAAACGAGTATCCATTGAGTTAAGCGCCCAGTGCAGTCCGCGCCTACACAATATTACGTCGTATCCTCACCACAGTAACATTAAAAAATATTCCGTTCCAGACGTCCGACGCCACTTCCTCGAAAAAAAAATCGTAGTTTTATTGCGAAAATATACCGTTTATAAATTTTCTGCGCATTTAAAATCTTAATTATACGATGCGATTACCAAGTCCGCGACTGACAATAAATTTACTGACGCATTTTATGCGAATGCCCAGACTTTTTACGAGTTATTTGGTATTAGAGCGGAATGCTAGGTAAACAGAGTTAAAAAATGTTTGATTTTTTATAACATAAGCCGATGAGGCTTGGACAGGAGTGTAAACGTGACGAAGAAAAGAGTTTTGAATCGTTCAAAGTTAGTACAAAGTTAGAATTTGTCTTGTAGTATTAGTAGTATTTATTCTTTTTTCTATTAGATTATAAGTGTAGTAGAACGAAACGGATAAAGCAATTGAGGAACGTATCAAGCATATGAGTGGACTTGTCTAGGGATTGAACTCAGGTTTAGCGATGTAACAGTAGTTATAACATGCTATAAACTATGAGGTCAATTCCTGCGTTTTATCATAAACGTTACTCGTGGTGTGTGGTTAATGCGACCGTTATCTAGGGCTTTAAGCTGCGAGCGACCGCAGTAATGCAGGTAACGCTACTATTATCGGCAGCAAAGGATAGACAGTTTTAAGCAAAAAATGTAGTAGATGTCGCGTTTTATAAAAACCCCATAAAAGAGACCGTGTCCAGAGTGACGGGCGGCTGACGATATCGATCGCGACTCGAAACGCAGCCTTCCAAATAGGGAGTGTGGCCGCCCAAATAGGCAAAGCCTCGGACGCCGGCCCCCGGCCGCCGCGAACTATCGGGGACACGCCGCGGCCCGACATTTTCCATTGTCCACACGTTTTTGCTCTCTCTTTGATGCTTATATAGCATCTTCACCGAGGACGACCAGTGATAAACTTAAATACGATGTCGATGCACTGAATCGTATGCCATTAATGAGCCCCGCTTGGCGCTCTGCGGAGGCGTCTGTCCATTATAATATCGGCCGCCGCGCCATCTTCGACGCATGCGACAATCAAACGTTTTAAGAACACCCACTTACTATCTACGCTCACTTATTCTTTGACAGTTCATTTGTTTGTTTCATTATGTTTTTTGTTTGCGTTTGCAAATAGAAGCTACCTTTTACTAGAAGAAAATTTTACGATTAAAGGTTAGCTAATGCATATTACATTGAAAAGATTCTATAAGTTTTATCTGGAGTGTACAATTTCATATTATAGTTACGAACACGTATTGTGACGTCTAGTACGGTATTTATATTAGATAGCTTCCTATACGCTTGCATACACTAGGGCAGTATACAACAATATTCTAAGAAATTCTGACAATTTTTCCTCTTCGTTTCCTGCAGTTTACTACTTCAAAAATATGTAGTTCTTGTGAGAAAACTTTTGTTCTCCACATGTTTTTAATATTTGATGCCATACGTTCTACTCACACCGGCGAGTTATTTGAGCTATGTTGAAATGCAAATTTTGTTGTATTTTTTTGGTAGATATTTCTGGTGAATGACTGATTTAACGTGAATTTCGAATTTTGAAATGTTAATAAAGGTATGTATACACGTTGAAATCTTTGGTTCAGTATATGTTTGTTAGTATAGTGTTAGTGGGCATTGAGTAATCGCTCGTGACTTGGTACTATCACTTATTGACCTCCAGTTACCCCTGTGGCGGGCGACAGCGGAGATAAATGCAAATAGTGAGCACGACTCGGCGGGGCGAGTGGGCGCAGTCTAGCGGGTGGCTACACCCACTGGCGCCGTACATTTAACATATTTCAAACTATCTTGAAAGCGTCGCTGCCTAACCGTTATAGATACATATACGATGGTCTTTCTGTAATAAACAAACTCACGTTTTAACACAATTATGAAATGTAAACGACGATCAATAAAAACTCTTTTGTTTTTATAACATTTCATTTACTTTACTTTTAAAATGGAAATATTGATACAGGCAACTTGTTACTTTGCTACGAAGAATAAACTAATCAAAAGTACTTTTATTGGATCGTTTGCCTTGGAGTTCAGTAGTCAATGGGAGTCGACGATGTCAATAACTCGAGTCCGCAGCTCTTTATTAATCCCAATTGATCGTCAATTGGAGCGAAATCCGATGATTTATGTGCGTGCTGGATTCATGACTGTTGTTAGTGTTTTAAGTGGACCCCTCGAATGTTCCGACAATTTGGTGTCTGAATCGTTTTGAACAGTTTTAAAGATAACCAATGCAGAGTTGTAGTACAACCAAATTACTTCACAATTTATTTTAAAGTTTTCTTCTTAATTTCATTTAAATCCCGGTACAATTTTTGTAAATTGCCAAATTATCGCGAACTGATCGTGTTGGTAGAATTAGACTTCTTTCATGCCTTGTACTATCTGTTCATTGATTGTGGGAATGTTATAGTTTGTATGGGTGCGGATTAGCGATGCACGCGCGCGTGCGGCCCTGAGCTATCGCGCATTGTATGCAAATGTGTCGGCGCGTCAGTCTGTCGCAGCCGGGGTGCGGGTACGGGCCCATCCCCGCTCGAGGATATCTCATCACGCCTATCCTCATATTTATGCAAGACTTCTAGTAATCTTATAACATTCAGTACCTTGTTTGGTTATTTCTTTTACCTCACTTATTCAGCTCATTTATTAGTATAAATACTTAGTACAAATCAAGTTTTGCTTCAGAATCTATTGTCTGTTAACCAATAAGTAAACCTAATTTTCTTTTTTTTATCGTGTTAATTTTAGGTTTACGAGAGATTCAAACGACAACCTGAAAGTAACACAGATTCTCCTTTATTGAATTCTGTCCTGTAGATTCCTTTCTTAAAATAATCACTTTCTCATCTTTTCAGAAACCTTTCCCTCTAAAAAGACATTGCATCTTACCGTTGTGGATGTAAGCAGAGTCATATAACACCATCGCTGCTCGTTTACCTTCTTCTAATAAAAAAGCGACTTGTTCTGGTCTATTTATGCATTAGTCGGACGTGTCGCAGTACACCGCTCATTGGAAGAGACGCGCGTGTCCAGTCTAGCGTGACACGCGCGGCGCATACTCTATGACCCGGTGTAACTATACACCAAACATTATAAAACATGCTCATATAAAATTACAATGTACGTGTTATGTAATTTTATCCTTTACATTTTAAAATATATAATAATCTTATTTTAAATATCAATTTGTACTTAGCTTCACATTACAAATACATTGAAACATGTTTTGAATTTATCAATTGTTATTTATTTTTTAAATTGTTGCAATTTTGTTATCTTGTTTTGGTTATATTGATAGTACTCGTAAAAGCTGATGTAGCGCCTCTGAAAATGTTTGTTATTGTTTTGTTTCTAGAACACGGTTTAATTAACCTGACCTGTGGGGTTATGTTTTGCAGACTTTCAAATCTACTATTATTTGCTTGTACGATTTTTTCACTAGTCTAATTCGCAGACAATTAGCATGAGTCATTAAATAATAAAAGTGCTATTAATTGCTTTTTTAAACCATTTTTAAAATTAAATTACAAACACAAAGTGGTCCAAAAATATAGATATACATTAAGTGAATATACGATGTTATAAACTAAAAGATATACGAAAGTATATTATAATATGAATAATGTTATTAATACAGAAAAAAAACGGACACTTTAAATTAAAATTAGGTAATTTATGTTTAAAAGGTAGGTGAGATACGGAGATTGTGGATCCAAATTTAAATTTTAATTAGGACGATGAGACGCAGAGGTAGAGGCTGTCACCAAACACGTATAAATATAACCCTTTTAGCAGCACGTCGCCGCTTTCTTTGGCACGTTGGTCGTATGGCGCGCTTTTATATGATAGTAGTAAATGTGATAATATCATTAAAGTAGACCACAAAAACAAAACGTTTAACATTTATAAAACAAACAACTCATTTATGTAGATCAAGCAAATCTTACTAATATTATAAATGTGAATGTTTAGATGTATGATGGATGGATAGATAGACGTTTATTAGAAGGTATATGCGTAATGGTTCAAAGTATCTTAAAGATATTTCGTACGGAGTCGCGGGCGTCAGCTATCAAGAATAAAAGTGCGAAGATCTATTAATTCAAAAAGAAATCAATCTGAATTAATATGTTAACACTACATGGAAGTAAACACCGTACTATAAAAAAACATTTGCTCAAGCAAAATTACGAACGAGACCGAACAGAGGAACGGCTAGAAAATTGTATACATTTGATAATAAGAGCAAAGTTACTCGAGTAGATTTGATAGATCGAGTATGCAACTCGTGAATTCTGAATCTCTATACATTCTCTATACATGAACTGGCTACAAACCTTGGTAATTTTTCCCTGTTCGATTATAGCAATTTTGAAGCTGACGGTTGCGGTTGGTAGCGTTAATGAGGATTGGCACTGATAAATAATTATCAGGAACTTCAATGGGTACGTTGAAGTCGGAAGGGAGCAAAAGCTGTAATTTCCAAGGAACCTATTTATTCAGTTATAGAGGTCAGTGGCACAGTTCTATAACTTTTTTTTCTATATTTTTACATATACATATATTATAGATATTGTAACTATAACAAACACTCTTGGAACACCTGCGGAAGTGGTTACTTTTTATGACTGACGCATGAACAATTGACCCGCATAAAGTATTTGCCTTTTAAAAAAAAGGATATTTATGTTTTCCTTCATTATTCATATTCAAATATTCACTATTGTAACAGGAATAAAATAAGTGTGTTGCGTTTACTATGTCAGTACAAAAGGTCATTATTTACATGTCAGCATGGTGTGTTTTTTTAAATGGAATTCATAGAAATCAGTTAGTTGCATTGAACATTGCACGTTACTGTTAGTTATTCTTTGGCATTTACAAGAGAACGTGCGGCAGAATTTTAAGTGTTCCTCAAAATTAACTTTAGAATAAGGAATAGTGCTTGTGACGAGAATACATTACGGGCTTGCAAACTTTACGATTTTATTTTGGTAAATACGTAAAGAGGCGAATTGTTTAATGTAAAATGTACTGCATAAGTATATTTTTTATGTTTATCTAGAAAGTGTCCGGATGATTTACCACACGTAATTTGTTAAAGATTTTATAAAAATTGTAATCGCACGTTTTCATCACTGACTCAATGATGAGTGTATTCAATTAGTCGAGAGCACCAGCAAAAGTGTTCAATCAAAACACAATTTTTCTCAGCCTGATAAGCCTGAAAATTTAATACACATGCGAGCGTTTTTAAGCATTTATTCCTGAACGTAAATAATAATTTGTTTGAAGGCAAATGTCATAAATGTATTCAAAGACTTTAAAGGAGCCCGGGCGTACAGTTTCCCACACTAGGAGCGTCATAAAAGTTGCGCACCACAATTGCAGTTTCAGAAACAGAAAGGCGTATCGTATATTTGGTCTTTGTACAGTTTTCGGATTAAGTCGATATTTATACGTATTAATATAATTGGAGTGTCTATATCTAATATCGAAAAAAAAATGTACACATGATGTATTTGTGTAACTGAAAAAACATTTTTTTTTTAATTTTTGTATGTCTGTCTGTCTGTATGTTATTTTTCTTTACTTTCGCGAAATTTATTCATCGCCTCATATTTTATTTGAAACGCATACAAGTGTCGGGTAGAGAAGCATTCCGTATTCGAGAAGTATACGAGATTTTAATCTAAGAAATGCATTTTTTTTGTGAGATTTCGACGTACGTTTGTTATTTAGTGTGTCTGAGTCCGTTATTTGTGAATTTTTGCAATTCATTTTAAATGTATTTCTGTATTCATGTGTGTTATGTAACTAATATGAAAATAGCGATTTTATCATTGTATATAGAAACTGCACGTTGCTACGATAATATTAAAACCTATAGATTTTCATCGACCAGTTTTATAAACATAAAGTTCTTAATATGAGTAATCATTAATCGCTTGACCACGATCCCATCTGATGAAGTGATGATGTGGTCTAAAGATGGTACGCGCTAGCTTTGTAAATAAAAAACATTGTAAGTGAAACTGGGTAAAACAAAATTTACAATTGAAATAGCAAACTAGAAGCAAAACGTAACGATGTAACTTGATACATAAATGCGGAATACGTAATTTTTTTTTTTTTTTTTATTTGTATATTATTTTATTTATTATTTATTTATTTATTTATTTACAATACAATAAAAAAACCTAAAATAGAACTATGTCCCACAAAATTATGTAAAATAATTTGACTGTGGGATCAAGGAATTTAATTTAAATTTAAATTGATATAATATAAAATTAGATTAGTATGATAATTAAAAATTAAATTAAATTTAAATTTATATAAAATAAAATTAGATAAGTATGATTATTAAAATTAAAATAAATTTAATGAAAGTATAATGAAATCAGTTATGGGAAAAGAAGTTATGGCAATGCATGTAATAAAAATTTTTTGAGCTTTGTTTTAAATTTACCTTTGATACTTTCATCCGTAATGAATGCAGGTAAACTATTAAATATATACGGTACACGTTTTTTAAGAGTTCGGTCTCCGTATATATTATGTACCCTGGGCACCATATATTTACCTGCAATCATTGCTCGGGTATTGTAGGTATTACATATATTTTTAAAAAAAGAAGTATGCTCACGATTGTTAACTGCAATTAAATATTTATGTTTGACACTAACAGGAAGTATTTTACATATTTTAAAAAGTTTGAATGTATCCTGATTATATTTTGATTTTGTTTTTTTATCCACAAGTAATTTAACATATCTTAGTTGAATATTTTCCAATTTAGAAATATGGGTTTTATGTGTGAGTCCATAACAATCGAGAGCATAATCGAGTATTGGTTCCACTAATGAATTATAAAGTAATTTTAATGTCCCTTTTGGAACTCGAAAACTAAGATGATAAAATTTGCTAAGAATATTCCTAAGTTTCTTACATAAAAAATTTACATGTTCAGTAAAAGAGAAATTTTCGTCTATTTTTACACCTAAATATGTTGTACATTTAACTCGTTCTATTGGTTTGCAAACACAGTTAACCAGGTTATTATGAAAGCAATCAAAAGAATGTGCAACTAATGATGGAGGTGACTCTGTTAAAGGTAAGTGTGGGGAATGTATAATTAACAATTGTGTTTTATCAGAATTGAGGACTATGCCATTGTCATGTGACCACTTGACAACGGCATTTACATCTTGCTGCACAAGGCGATAGGTCTCTACTAAGTCAATACCGGCTCGCAGCACGCACAGGTCGTCCGCGTACATGTGCGCGGAGCAGTGTTTGAGTACAGCACATAAACTGTTTACGTGCATCAGGTAGCAGACGGGACCACATCCCGAACCTTGAGGCACCCCGCAATTGACCATTTTCTTATCACTTAACGTGTCACCTATTTTCACCCTATAGGAGCGAGAAGTGAGGTAGTCTCTAAACCATTCGTTCAGAGGCTTCCCCACTCCACATTCTAGTATTGCATTCAATAATGTGTCCGTCTCAAGGGTATCAAATGCCTTTTTAAAGTCAAAAAATATGGCTACGACATGTTTCTTGTCGTTTAAATGATTGTTTATTTCATCTGTGAAATTAGACAATAATCTGTTTGTACTTTTCCCCTTTTGAAAACCATGTTGTGATCGGGATATTATACTATTGGTCTGTAAGTAATTGCCAAGCTGATTTACAATACATTTTTCTATAATCTTTTCTATACTAGATAAAATTGCAATTGGTCTATAGTTAGAATATATTTTCCGGTCACCTCTTTTAAAAACGGGACGAATTATTGCTTCTTTAATTTGATTAGGAAATGAGTGATGTTCAACAGACAAGTTAATGAGTTTAGATATGACTGGACTTATTTTGCGGCTAATTAATTTCAAATCTGACATCCGTATTTGATCGCTACCAGGAGATTTCTTATGGTTCATTTTATTAATAGTCTTTTCTACATCAGAATCACTGACAGGCTGCCATCTCATATTTCTATCTGCTTGCTGTACATAGTTATCCCTATTTAACCATTTTTCATTGCAGATATGTTTAATTTGTTGAATTTCTTCATTAAATGTGTTTGCAAACCTATCTGCTATACATTTAGTGTTATCCTGCATATTCATATTATTAATTATTACACTATCTAAAGATTGCTTATTTTTCCCCAGCAACGAATTTATTCTATCCCAAACCATTCTTATATTTTTATTGCAATCGATAATACGTTGCCTATCGTATTCATTACTGCTTTTAGATATCACTTTATTGCATTTATTTCTATATCTAGTATATTCAAGTCTCTTAATCATATTCTTCGGATCATTGCACCAAGCCCTAAACATCCTGTCTCTTTCCTTTATCATGTTTTTGAGTTTATTAGTTACCCAACATTTATTATCTCTATGACTAGCACGTACTGTAATAGTTTTGTAACAATCATTATAAATATTTGAGAATATTTCATGTAGGGCATCATATAATTTAATAGGGCATTCAATAGACATAACCATATTAAAATCAGTGTTTAGTAGTCTCTCCCTAACCAAACGATTATCGAGCACACGTCGTACTGTAGTCGCAATACTGGAAACGCGAGAACCGCGGCCGGCCGCCGAGTGCGACGTGATGTCAGCGGATCGTTTCAATGGTGAGCGCGATGATCCTGCAACGACACAATTAACGCTAGATGGAGCGCGGTTCCACTGCACAGCGGCCGAAACGATATAATGGTCAGATATTTTTTGTTGTATTACTGCTGAGTTGATTTGTGATAAGGGAGCTCTGATATATATGTGATCCAGACATGATTCTACAACATTATCCTTAAATATTTCTTTTCGGGTTACTTTATTTATACATTGCACTAAGCCGTATTCTGCTAGTAAATTTTCGTAGTCAAATTAATTAATTAATTTTTTACTATGTATTGTTTTTTTTTATTTCGTGCGGGGTGCAGTTTCTTATTCTTCCGTCATACTATCTGAATCAATAATTCAAAAATAATAACATTTTGTGATTTCGTAATCGTTGAGTTGAGGATCACGCGAAAGATAAGACTTATCGCGACACTTGGATATTTTGCAATAAATAAAGAATATTTTCTATATATGTTTAATTTTATCTTTAATTGATAGTTGGATAGTCACTGTTGGGATGTAGATATTTTGTATGAAAAAAATATCTTAGTGTATTTATCAATGACATAATCTTATCAGTATAAGAAAAAAACAACATCGTTTTGAAAGCTAAGTTATGTCAGTTTATTGTTTTCTTGATTTTGATCAGATTTTTTGTTCTAATCTTACTAACAATATAAATACGAATGTTTAGATGGATGGATGTTTGTTTGAAGGTATCACCGAAATGGCTCAACGGCTCTTAATGAAATTCGGCACAGATGTAGAACATAGTCTGGAAGAACATATAGGATACTTTTTATTATTACTTTTTTTATTGATACCGCGCGGACGGAGTCGCGGGTGACAACTAGTCTGTATAAAAATATTAGTTATGTTGTATAAAAATACACTGTCGAAAACCTACTACTACTTGGATTTCAGTTTAAAAGTAGCGTAAGAAAAAACTATAAGTTAAGAAGCAAATGATGTTTTTGTAACGGAGATCAGGACATTTTGGTTTTGTATTACGAAGTGTTTAAACACAAGATAGTATCGCCAGAAGCGATCATTGGTTTAAATTACTTTATGTATTTTCTGTAAAGTGGACAGTTATTGTGTTGTTATTAACTCGCGGCAAAATGCTTGAAAAACAAGCGGCTCACTACAATGTTTACTACAACGAAAGCGTTTTGCATAATAAGCGTCGTTGTGTACGCGGTATTGATTTCAAGTTGCAAGTAAACATCGCATCGTTTATTCTTCTGTGAACAGCTCACTAAGTGGTTCTACTAGTTCTGCAAATAACTATAGTCTATTCCAACTCTAGACATAAAGTTTGTTAAAAGGTTTAACTATCAATAAACTATACAATTTATTTTAAATATACATAAGAAGTTAAAAAAAAAAATCCTACGAAAATCTTTTAAATACTACAATGTTTACCACATATACTTATCAGTGATAATATGTTGGGTCACGTTTGCATCTTTTCATATTTCATACCTACTAATGTGATCGATAAAAAACGTGTGACAAAATCTCTGTTCAATTTGGTTAAAAATGGAAAGTCTAGACGTGATCAAACGATTGCTTAAAACAACTTCAAACGATTGCAACACAAATAAGTTAATCGACGCCGTCGGTTACGTATAAATAAATATATGCTCTTTAAATGAATTTTGAAATTACGTTTCGCTGCGTTTTACGCGCGGAGTGAAAACAACGTTTTATAAACGTAAATAAATACAGAGCTTCGCGGCGTTACGTTTGTCAAGACGCGCCTCCATAGTAAACATTTCACGCCATATTGTACAAGTTTATTAACGCGAATGTTGGCATCTCTACTCGCTCATTAATCTCCATATAATTAAATGATCAAGTGAAATTATATTTAGCCCTGGAAACGAGGTCGGGCCCAATGCCGTCTCGGCTTTGCCGCCGCGGACCACACGGCCGCCGCGCGTTGAAAAGTTCAACTTTTTTTTTTCATTAAACTCGCTCCGCGCGTTCAAAGTGACAATGACATAAAGTTGCACGCCTCGTTTGCACCCTTCGGATACTCACAACTATAATATACAGAACTGTAAGAAAGTAATTTATTTACAATTTATGCACTAAACTTGCATTGAAGACAAGTTAGTTATTCAATTGAAATAAATTATACATTTTTGACGCTTAGGAGCACTCAACATCGTTGATTTATATCACCAACATGTAAAATAGAAAGTAAAATAGAAAATACCATATTGCAAATAGTATGTATAGCGTCTTGTACTTTCATTGTCCGTTTAGCAATAAAGTAATGTAACATTTCACGATAGTTACAAGTTGCAAGTGGGCCGTGTTGCGTCGCGGAGCGGCTGCGTGCTGTAGGTTATCTTAAGGCTTTCTAGGAGCGCTGATAACGCGGCCACAAAACCATTAATGAGCGTTATACCAGCTCGGTGAAATCGACGGGGAAAAATCTTGAGTCTTATTAACATAGCAGTGCAGCTAGTTTATTCATAATTGGCGGTCCTGCCCCTCCCGGTGCCCCGTACCACCCTCTGCGCTCGCCCGCGCCGCAGCCTTGTCGCGAATGCATAGCACTTAAGATACATACATTGCAACGCCGACCCGGCCCGGGGACAATTAAAATTTGCATTCCTTATTGATTGATCGCTTTGTTGCTGAGGCGGCATATCATTTGTGTGGGTGTTAACAGAACGATGATGATTTTTTTAAACAGTCTCTGCGTGGGCGGTGGATTCTTTTGTTTCTACGTGATTATTAATCACCGCATTGTTAGTAATAATGCGAATATACAAATGCGACTCAAGAGTAGGGTAAATATAAGAAAACAAAAGGAAGTTTTAATTTACAATAACGGTATAAGTATATGTTATTCAGCATTTACATTTGACTAATTTTATAAATGAGAATGTTTAGATGGATGGATAAATGTTTGTTAGAAGGTTGTTGTTCAGAAGAATTACTTAATAGATCTCGGAGAAATTTGGAATAGATGTAAACATAATCTGGAAGTACACATACGTAACTATTTAAGTTTTCGGTTAATCCACGCTTAGGAGTCGCGGGCGACAGCTAGTTGGTACTCAAATGTACTTTTTATCTTTCTAATCATAATGCTTTAAAGAACTGCACTGTCTCGGCAAGATTGTATTTAATATACGTAAAGTAACAAGCGTGTACGTGTATGATTATAATGTTGAGCATTTAAATAGAGTAATTGACGATTGCACACTCTTTGCTCGACCTCCCAGTGAGCGATGCATTCCTTAACGTTTCTCTCTAACTGCAACTCACGTCTATTAAGGAAAAACTTAATAAAGCGTGTCAATAGAAATGTGTTTAAGTATTTAAAGAATTATTTAGTAATAGCATAGAACGTTAAGCATGTATTCGATCTATTAGAATAAAAGTTAGTATCTATAAAATTTCACTGATAAAATATAAACATCTTTCATACTTATCTTTGTCTTTTTAATAAATAAAGATATTTTAAGTCGACCTTAGGTCATGAGAACATATGTAAACCGTAGATGCGTTTTTAAGGAAAACTGTCAAAACATTAAGGAAAAGCGGCGTTTTAAGTAGCAGTTGTCAGGCGACTTGTCTCATATTAAGTTTTTTCGCGACTGGAAAAAATGATTCGTAATTTGTTTTACGGTTTGCACCAGTAGAAAGGCAGATTTATTAGCTGTTAGTAAAAAAATATGCACTGCTGGCGGACTGTCTGGTTTGAAGGTGACACATACTTCGCTGTCAGAATTTATTTTTAATTTTTTTTTACGAGGTGCAACACTGACACGTCTTATTACACGTAGATTTTTATACGATGAATTATATGATATTTTTGTGTGTAGTTGGCTTAGTGCCATTATTTTCTATCGATATTTATATTATCTAAATTAATAACATGCCAGTTTGTAGTCATAGCGAAGCAAAGCGATGAGATTAAGAAGTAAAATATTATTCTATTATATATTTTTTAATAATCATTACATTAGATCAGATAACAAATTATAATTACTAGGATTGCAAAGAATAAGGATAACTTATTAATCTTTATCTTCTATTTGTATAATTTTTACCATTAGTTCTTAATAAATTGACGATGACAATATCATGTTTTTATACGTGCGTTAGTGTTTTTCAACAGGGTTATGAAGTGTCTTAACTGCTAAATCCGCTTCCCCTTCCCAACCCTTCCTGACAAGAAAAGCGTGGGAAGGGGAAGAGGACAGAAATTAAACGTTTCATCGAAGATCCCGGAACCCCGCCAGTGGCAACAGAGGTTGACCACCGGGGGGGTTTTAGTGGGTAAACCCCCTGTTTCTACCAAGGTGCAGGGTATCTTTCTTGAAAGTTCCCCTCCGATACAAAAAAAGAAGATCTGCTTCACGTACACTTATCAGACGCAACGTGGAATTGTCTTCACGCCTGTCTTCTGTGTGGTCGTGGTATTACACCGGACGATAAGTTTCTGTTGCTGGCTATACTGTTGAATATTCTAGAAAAAAAACACTGTCTTGTTGTTCCCAAACCTAGTCTTCGAAAAAGGAATAAAATAAATGGCTAACTAACTCATTAGTAGTTTATTACTGATGTGATATCATTTTTAAATTCTGTTTTTGGTATATAATAAATGGTATAGAAATTGTAACGTCTAAAAAATAAATTGGCAATTACGAATAAAACGTTCCAAATTAGAATTCAATGTTCTCATATAAAACGGAATCAAATAATCAAAATACAAATTTTTGTTCCGTTATCTACGGATACGGTTTTTTTTCCTTATTAAGAAACAAAACACATATTATATTTTCTGCACGTTGTAAATCTTTTTCGATAAAAAAAGAAGTCTTTAGGTAATTAAAATCGGATATAGATATCGTGTCCGTAAACGATTCGCTCGATAAGGAAGAGGAATGATTTGTATGATTTTTATATGGTACCTGCTAATTGGTACGACAATGTTTACGGCCTTTACGCCGCCTTCTTGCATTTTAATCAGTATATACACTTGTATGCACAAGTAAATATATGCCACCGAACAGTGGTGGACTTCGTCTGTTTAGAATGTTACTAGATATCTTACAAACTGTGAACAAATTGCAAAATCAATCATTGGCAATTTATTATAAATTTATTTTTCCTTTTAACTTACACTTAAAGATCAGACTATTTCATGTCAAATGATGAATGATACAGGTTTGTCATGACAGTATATCCGTAGTCCGAATACAAACAGTCGTAGTTGATAATATGTCAGTGACATAAATAAGCCGAACTATAGACGTAAAGAACGAGAAGAACCAGTCACAATTGCGACGAGTGGGCGCCACTTGCGCCGCACCGCCGCCGCCGGCCGCAGTCAATGAAGCCTCACAATAAATAAAACTTGAGGGAAACGACACTCTATTAATATAATAGCGAATTTATTATCCAACTATCCGTTTAAAAACCCATTTTTGACTATGTTTCTTAAACCAACAACAACAAATGCAAAAAGAAAAAAAGTTGAGCTTCTAACTGCCATACTCATAGTCGTACAGGTCGTTTGAAGAATCCTTTATAATATCACAAACTAAATCACACTAAGGATTTCTTAAGTTTTCATTAAGAACTATGAGGTATAAAATATCATATTTAGTACCTAATTTATTACCTAAGATTTTTGCTAATATTTTTGATTCTATATATTTTTAAAAATCATCTAAGTAAAATGAATCGCCCAGTGTCACGTAGTTGCAAGTTATTAACAAAAATAGCACCTTAAATTCAAGTTCGGGTACATTGTTATAAAAATAGTATTCACTTACTTAAAAGGCTTTGGAATTCGAGGCATGTATTCACATGATGTCAGGAAGAAGCTTCTGCGAATGGGAAGCGGTAATGGCGCTGCGCAGGCGCCGTCTTGCTCGCCTTGAGAATTATATTTAAGAAAGTTTTCACTGGCGCGACTAGTGCACGATTGTAGCCGTTTGCTTTAGCTATTTACATGACCAATGCATAAACCCTTTTCGTTTTTACACAATAGCAGTCTCTGTCGCAGTCGCACGGCTAACAGCTTTGTGAAAAAGAGGATTAACTCGTATGTTAACTTTACCGACATTTTTATCAATGTAGCTACATCTATAATTAAAGTGAAGCCTTTTGTTGCTTGTACACCAACAATAATTACTGCGTCGATCAGGTGGTCGACCATATTGAGTTGTAATGTCAAGCACTTGAGGACATTTTTAAGTAATTCTTAGTAAAATAGTAAGGATACCTACTTATTTTATAGAATTGTGTAAAAAATGTACTTGCATGATATTTTCCTTTTGCACAAGATGAATTCTTTTAGATATTAATAAGAAATTAAGTTCTGTATTTAACTAAACAATTAAGTTATCAGACAAGCAAATTATACTATTTTTCTAGACCTTTCTAATCTATAGAAGGAGGTAATAAACAACAGAAAAGTGCGAGATCTCTAGAGAAAATCACGATATCGTGTAGATAGAAAAATAGCAAATGTTATTCTGGTATTTACGGAAAAAAATTATTATCAAGACATAATAATAGTAATCTTTCAAGAAGACAACGTATTAATTTATTAATTAAAACCAGTTTATGTATCGTAGAATTATTTTATCCACTTAAAGTAATTATCGATCAACTGTATATTATCAATATAAGAGCAATTTGATGTGATTCGTTGTAACTAAAATGAACAAACGTTAATTGAAATACAACGTGCTCCAATTAAAGGCAATTGTTCTCCTAACAAATGTATAAGAATGAAACTAATGAATCTAGTACTCGCAAACAGATGGCGAGCAATTGCTATGAGCTTCAACATCTTACTAATATTATAAATGCGAAAGTTTAGATTTAGATGATGGATCGATGTTTGTTTGAAGGTATCTCCGGAACTGCTGAACGGATCTAGATGAAATTTGGCACAGATGTAGATCATAGTCTGCAAGAACACATAAGCTACTTATTACGTTTATTTTTAATTCCGCGCGGACGGAGTCGCGGGCGACAGTTAGTTTGTAATAAGAACGTAACTTACATTAACCTAATCAATAATTCCGCTGCATTGGAAAAATTTAGACAGGTAATATGTTTTTGTATCAGTTTACTGTTACAACAACAGTCAAATTTCGCTGTAAATACACGGTTCCTGAGTTACTAAAAGTGTAAAATCAATATTATGTGGGAAGCATTAATACCTGACTTCAAGTATCGCAATGTTTAATTTAAGTTTTACAGGTAATGTAAAATGTAGTTAAAGATTATTAAAACAAATATTATTCTATATTACAAATGGTCTGTTTGTTTATTCATTCTAAGACAGTATCTAATCTTATATTGATGTATTTAATTAAGATCTTTTTAATAACTTATAACTTTTACTTTTAAATATGTTCAAAATTAAATTCAGTCTCTAAAACTAGCAGATGTAATAAAAAACATTAATTCAAAAATAAGCTTATAAAGATTCGAAACGTTTAATCATCAATTATCTTAACAGGTTTTTTTATTAGTGTTCGTTTAATTGATTAGACAACAATCAATTAGACAATTGTCCACGCGTATTATTTTAACTAAGCGTTAAACAAGAAAACGGGCTAACTGTGCATTTCTGATACCAAAAATCTCAGTTAAAAACATTTTGTTATCTCTGTTTTGTCAAAAATAATGACAGGGATGAATACATATTTTATATAGAGATTTAGATCTCAGAAACCCACGGTTAATGAGGTGTTTTATTAATTTAGTGGTGATTCAATGCGCACCTGGTACGGGAAGACGTCTCATATTTCACGGAAACACAAATCAAATAAATTATAATGTGTTTATAATATTAAATATTATGACTGAACATTATAAATAGTAAAGATTTGCTTTTTTAAATCACAAAATGTACATAAAAATTAGTAGCAAAGCGTATACCACGATTAATTAAGTTTAAGGTATTTCCATGAATTTCTGTTTATTTTTAATATGGATTTATCGTTGTAACTATCTGATTCTTTATAGTGTCTTAATTTTTTAAACCCTTTTTGCAAACGTTGTTTTGCATTGTATATTAGAATTTTTATGATAATGCAAAAATTCATTATAATGCTTTGTAATTCTGTAATAATTTGTAATAATACAGGCATAAAATAATTTTTGTTTAATATAAATAAAAAAAATGTTTTTTCAGATATGGTCCTTGATGACGTATTTTGCACTTTATAATTGATGCGTGATAATTCTTATTAGCTACGATGGACACCTGTTAGTGACATCTGACACCCGATAGGTCCCCGCTTTACATAATCTTGCCGCAGCTACACCTGAGGCCGTGAACACCCCGCACCCCTCATCCCCCACCCCGCACCGCCTCTACAACCGCCCGCGACGATCTGACTCACCGCGTCAAGGACTTGAGGCTTTACAGAAAAGATCGCAGTAAATTAATTCAAAAAGCACAAGTCATGTATTCTATTATACCATTGCGTTATTGAATGGTCTTTCTTTATGTCAACCTTTTCAGTGCTTCTTTAATGTAAGCAGCGCCCTGGGCGAGATTTCTAGATCGGAGAGATCTAGATTTTTTATCGGTTGCCCCATCGGACCCGACCCTAATACCGGCACAGGATTGTTTTTCTGGATTACTGTTTAGGTATTTTATTGTTAGATTAACAAAGAGTATTCGAGAATTAATAGGTATAAAATATTAAAGTTTTTATTGCAATCGATAATAAATATTTAATTACTCCGTATGTATGGAGGCAGTTTATATAATTTTAATAGTTTCTTATAATTTTTATTTGTTACAAAAGGTTGGAATAACGACGAATAAAGCGTAATAAAGAGGCAATTAATTGCTTAGTTTTACGACTTAAATGGATATTCGAATAACCTGTATATCAGCCTTATGTTTTAATTATTCGTGTGTTATTTTAACTATTATTTGGTTATTATGTGATTAATATAATAAATGGGCACGCTTTAGAACTATCTTATATTAATAGCTAAGATTTTTTATTATTTCTTGTAGCGTGAAATAGTATTTTAAATTAATTTACTTAATTAAATTTAATGTATTAATAATAATTAGTTTGCGAAAAATAAAATTAAGTGTTGTTAGGCATTGCCTTAATATACCTATAAATGTCATACAAAAAATTGTGTACCTTCTAAAAAATAAATCGTGTTTCCGGGCAAAAAAAAAAACATTTATCAGACCTCAAGGTCGTTGTTTTAAAGGATTTCATTCATTTCAATAAAAATTAAATTAAATTTACTTAAGACGCACAAAATGAAACGTTGTTTAATTTATGCTAATATCGGTTGAGTGCGGGAAAAATCCGGTATTCAGTTATTGCTCTATTAAGTGATCTATTGAGTGAATGAAGTATCATTAGTGATTCTTTATTACCGCTGCAATTGTTTATTTGTTATTTTATGCTATGAACTAACATACAAAACTGTTTTATTGTAACCTGCTACTACCTAAATATGACGGAATTTCTAAGGTGACTCGTAGTTTATTTGTAAGTTTTTGTTGATTTGCTTACCTTTGTGCCCCAGCGAAGGCAGGTTGGATTACTATTAGATAATAAACTAGTCCGTCACAGATGTCAAAATGTTCAAGCTTAAGGTTAATATGGATCGGGACCATTTATGCGCTGCCCACGTTTGCTGAAATACGGCCCACGCCTCTGCCGACCCTTTTATGTGGTGAATTTATTGAAGCGACGCGTGCACGCTTCAATGAACCCACCATATACCTCTCTTTGACATCAAACCTATACTTATCGCAATCTACGACATGACAATGCTATTCTAATCGTGCGCTTGCGCACGCCACGTTTTGTGGTGTTACAAACGATCTCCTAGTAATATAAATAATATGTATGAATATATTGATAAGTGTCTAATCTGGTCCATAAATATTCGTGTATACAAAAGAAAGTAGACATTATATTTATTTCCATTTACCCTTTTGGGCTATGGGTGGAAATATGTTCATACCAACTTGTTTGCGTACTTACGTTTATGTTAAGTGCAGTCATCAGTTAATAAACACGGTTAAATTTCTATATTGTAATTCGAATAGATAAAAATAACAAATGTGCTAAGATATGCTTTACTGATTGGAAAATTTAAATATAAGTCGAAAAATCTAACATATCTATCTTATCTATATATATAAAAGAAAGTTGTGTTAGTTACACCATTTATAACTCAAGAACGGCTGAATCGATTTGACTGAAAATTGGTGGGCAGGTAGCTTAGAACCAGGAAACGGACATAGGATAATTTTTACCCCGTTATCTATTTTTTTTTATTCCGCGCGGACGGAGTCGCGGGTAAAAGCTAGTTTGTTTTAAAGTAAACAGCACAAATGTTTACTAGATATAGTTATTTGATACGGTTGTTAGTTTTATGTCATTTAAATGTTTTTATAGTACAGTCGAGTGCAAATACCTTTTTACACAACTTTAATATTTAAGTGATATTACCATTTTCCGCTTTACATAGGAAAGACTTAATTAATTGTGAACGTGTCCAGTGTCCTGTCATTGTGATTGTACTAAAAGTATGTTGTTCGGAATTTTGTAGATATAAGAGTTTCCAGAAATCAGCGGTACTCCACGATCTTATCGTGTACTTTTAAGATTAACATATCTATATATATGCATGTCCTTGTCTCTTATATCGCATGGCGTTGACCTTTGTTTTGTTTCGAATACATTTTCTTTTCACGATCACTGAATATTGTATTCTTAAACATTATACGAGAATAAGTATCTAGACATATGCTTTATATTATATAAAAGTACAATTTTTAATGTAAATTGAATATATTAGTTAGTTAAATAAAATAATGACTGTTAAAATTAATTTTTATGAATTGATACTTACATGTACATACATACGTATGTATATGTATTTTAAAGTAATCATAGAGTTACATACCTGTAGATATTACTGAACCGTAGTATATTAGTGATTTAATTTTCAAAAAAATAAACTGATATTAGAGTGTTTAAAGTACAAAATGTCGAGAGTAAGATTCTGAATAATCAGTATAATATGAGCTGTGTGTGAAAATCACACATCTGTACGATTTTCAAGTCAGACATATGACCGCAGTAGCAGAGACAACGTAGTAGCATCGTCAAGTCTGTATCTTAAGGCGACATGACGTGACTGTACTCATGTCGCGATATTTAAAAGTTTCGTTTGATGTTTATAAAAAAATAAACCAGACGGCAAATATCGCGACGCGACGGAATTTTCAAAGTGACAAAGAGGAATTTTTGTTTATAGTTATAAATTAGGCAGGTTATTGGTCGTGCGCGCTCGAATTTATTGTGGTATTTGCGGCGTTGCACTTTGCGCAAATTTATCGATATCGAGCGTAATCAAAATAAACATGCGCGAGTTCGTGTACATATTTCCATAAACAGATCGTGAAAGGAGTAAAGACGGGCGTCTCCGTCGCCACTACTTCATTTCCCCGCGGCTGCTGGCGACGTGCCAGTGTTTCCGAGAACGAGGGAAGGTTACGCGACGTCTCGCCGCGGTGTATAAGCCTAAATCATAACTGGCGCATAATATTTTTACGCGTATTTAGCGGACGTCACTTATAGATTTGTTGCATCACTTAAACGAGCGAAAGTGCCGCACTCCGGCGAGTTAATAAGCTGCCAATGACGATGCCTTGGCACTGTATCCGTAGAGGAAAAGATGCGCGGCCGTACGATAGTTGGCAAATGTAATTTCTATTCTACCAATGACGTGGACTTAACTCTCAATGGAGCCACTTGAATAGAGGATCATTTCTGTCCATAAAATGTCACAGTGAATAAGAGGCGTGATTGTCGCATCCTTATCTATCGCCGAAGCGCCGCCACCCTCCTTCCTTATTATAAGAGAAGTGACAAATAAGGGCGATTGATGCTAACACCGAATTCAAGCCGCGAGTGGCGAGCCGAGCGCGCGATCCCCGCGAGCCGGGACCGATTTGTTCTCACGCAACATGTCGCTGCGTTATCAGTGCACTCGTGCAGTGAGGTTAATTAAATAGTTACGAGAGGGAGAGATAACGCTGACGCCTATTTATAGAGGCCGAGCCGAGCCACCTTATCGACCTAAGACATCTGATAGCGAATCTAACATTCGGAATCGGCCACTGTTTGTCACGATATTACATTCACGATTGTTCTCAATTACATGTACTTATTATTACGTCTCGAGTAGTGATGTACTTATTTTATATGAAGGAGCGTATAAATTATAATTTAATTAACATAATTATGTTATAATACGTATTTCCGAAGTGCTATTTTAGACAAGTCGGTGAAGAAGATAGTTAATTAATAAAATTCCGTAAAATGAGGAAAATAAATCTTTTAAAAGAATATTATCTACATTACAAGATAATGTGTTTTCTATAATCTCCTAGAACTTTGGATTAAAAGAGTAGAAACATGATAAAACATATGTGATATGGAATGATAAGAGCTTAATTAATCTGAGAATTATGTTGTTATCACATATTACCAACTATATAGTTAGACGTTAGTACTATGGTGTCTCAAGTGTCGTGTTTGCTAACACAAGGTGACAAGTAATATTTTTATATATTTATATTCTTCGAAGTTTTTTGTAACAATTCTCTAGAATGTTCTTCAAAAAAAAAACCTCTTAAAATAAGATTTAATATTTAAAGGTAACGATGACAAATGTAAGACGGAACATTTCTTAAATACATTGTTGTATTCATTTTTATAGGACCCATTATTAAATAGCTAGAATTCATTATAACAATAACTACATATAATATATGCTATATAAAAATATAGAATATGTTTAATTTCCTTTTAATTAGAAATACATGTATCCGAAGTTTCTTGAACTATCAATATTTAATACGTAGTATGTATGGTTAACAGCTTTTAGAACTTATTAAAGTTAATGGAATCGACATAACGTCTCGCATAGGAATGAGGCTTTAGACCCTATTTTCATAAAGTGGCTAACCGCACACGACTGCTATTTCTATTAGCTTCGTATGGCGTAGATAGAAATAGTAGTTGCGTCTAGTTAGTAGAAACAGGGTTTAACTGTAGGCAAAGGCTGGTGGAGCGGGTTGCCATCATATGGCCACGTCGACATTTTATATTTTTAGACTATCAAGTACTGTATGTAATTGCGACTTGTTAAGCGCTACCCGCTTAGAACCTCTTTTGCGTTTTATTAATCAATCTCTCATTAATCTGTTGACTTCAAAACGTTTACTACGTTTAATTTTTATGTCGTTTCATTAACACTATAACTACTAATTATGTAATTGTTAATTAAGACAGCAAGAAGTCAAACTGGCCGTTATTTCTATGCCACTATCTCTCTTATAAAACATTTAATCATTTAGACTACAGTTAGTCGTCGACAGTTCAAATACGGGACTGAGGGGCTCGTAGGAAAACTTATGTTGTTGTCTTCACACATAGCTTTGGATTTCTTCAGTCGAACCACTAAATTATGTTATTTTCATAAACAATACTGTATTATGATTATTTTGTTTGTTACAGAATGTCAGTTCGGCAAACAAGCAAAGGAGCTGGGCTCGACGTGGTTCGCGGACCTCGGCCCGCCCTTCGGGGTCATGTACTGCATCAAATGTGAGTGTATTTCGGTGAGTATAAGTCAATACTGTATTACGTCAAATAAACATTTGAAATAAATTGTTATAGTGATGCATTTTGCCCCTTGCTTTATAATGTTTTATGGCATATTATCCAGTGAACTCTTTCAAACTTAACCATGAAGGTAAGGTAATGTGCTATGTTGTGCATAATCTGTGCAATCTACGTTATCCAGATCGTTACTGTCATTACGTTACTTTTCGGCCTACTATTCAACGATATTGGATGTATAACAAATAAGAAAAATGAAAAAAGAAGAATAAAGAAGGCTCTTGTTGTCGCAAAGAATTCCCTTACCGTTTTCTTTTTTTTTTTGGTGATTGACCCTTAGGGAAAGATTTAACAAATTTATAGGATATCATGGGTGTTTCCCGTTGGGGCGATCGGCCCGAAGGGGATTGTTTTCCCAAGAGGTCGACAGATCGGTCGGCCCAACGGGAAAAACCCGCTATCATAATAATTTTTCGTAGAAGCAAAACTAACATGTTTTTTCATAGCCTATGAAAGTTTTATAAAAAAATATCCATATTTCCACAAAAACAAACTAAATGTTAGATAATGATAGACATTAACACAACGTTAATGTGAATCATGAGACTGTCGTCATACTTTAAATAAACTTAAGTAATCTGTATTTGACATGTCTAAATAAAGAATTTCGTCATGATCCAGCCACGGGCCATTACGTGTTACACTCCATTGCTGAATTCGGGCCTCTCCCATGAATTGTCCGTGTTGTTAATTGCTAGTGCTTAGTTACCAAATGGAGGGTATAAAAAATTGTTCTTCAATTAAGACGCTTAATCAATCCACTGGAAGATTTTGATTATTAAACTAATTAATTTAGTAATTAAAATATTGATTGCAGTTTTTTATTTCCTAATTAGGAGTATTAAAAACAAATGAGAGTGGCGCCACATTATAAAGGAATTAAAAAACTATTTTCAACAGTGTTTTCACAATAAATTAAATTAAAATCCAAAATAATACGAATCTATTTTTGACGTCCCAAAAATGCTTATATTAATCAGATATGAGACATATTATAGAAAAGAAAGGCCAAATAAGGAGTATATACGTGTGGAAGAAGCAACTGATATGAAGGTTCCTTTTGGAAATCTATATTCTCTGCTTCCCCTTTAGATTAAGGATTTGAGATACTTATGATGAACGCTACGTATAATGATTAGGCGTCAATTGAAAAAAGTATGCTAAAGTAACATGTTTCTTCTCATTCAGGTGCAAAAGAAGCGTCGTGTGGTTGCCAAAGTGCATTGTCGGAACATCAAAAACGAATGCCCGGAGCCTTCGTGCGATACTCCGGTGCTGCTGCCGGGGAGATGCTGCAAGACTTGTCCGGGAGATGTCGATTGTGAGTACTTATCATATTAACTTAGCGATAAGTTATTAATAAGCGCAAAATTACAATTTGCATATGCTAAGTTAGAGTCTTTTCTGACCCTTTTGTTCTACCTGGAGTACTCGCTTAAATTGTAAGGGTTAAATTTAACTAAAAACCAAATGCAAATACAGAAGGAAATCTAATGAAAATGGATGGAAATGCTTTACGACTTTGAGCTTTGTTGTCTACGACTTTAGAAATATAGGTACATATTAGAATGATATACATAATTTATTTGTACGTTTAAAATTAATTTTATTCAACCTTATTGGAATCACATTGAAGGTTATAATTTGTCCGGTTAACATAGATAAATCTAGAAGAGCAGAGGAAAAAATGTCGCATTGGTGTAATGTTAGTTTAAGGATTAAAAGGTACGTTACGTTATCAGTCGCCACTTGTCCGCAACCAGTGACGTGTTCACGGCCGTCTGTTTGCAACGTCTGTGCAAATTACAACTTAATACTCTATGTGGCAGTTATCGGAAATTTTTACATGATCATTTTTTAAGCGGTCAAAACTTTTATTCTTTTTTTTGCCTTGTTTCTTGTTTTTTTATATACAATATAAAATATGGCCCTGCTAGAAGCAAGGAAACATCGCGACAGCGGCACTCTATAACTAATCTATCCAATGACACGGATAATATTAATGAAGATACATTTAGTGCGCACCATTAGCCGGCTTAGTGGGTACGAGCCAACCAAATTGTTAACAATGCCTAGAATTTGCTTCGTCATTATTCATACAAAATATTAAAGTCGTGTCATTGTCTAGACCCGACTCACAGTCACGTATGGTCTTGTGAATCAGATAAATTTGAGTAACGATAGTCCAACGGTTTGGTGGCCCACATCCAAATACTTCGCTTATGATGCCTTCAGATTAGTAATTTCTACCGAAACAAATTAATTGAAAAATAAAAAATCGTCTGACTTAAATAGTCTGCGATTCCTCTGGCGTTGCGGATGTCCAAGGGCGTCGGATCAAATAACTTTAGGCGGTCCGTTGCTCGTTTGCCCCCGTCTCCTATAAAAAAAACCTTGAGAGGTGTCAAGGGACACCCGGATGGAACGAAGTTCCTTTCAATTAATTAGTGAAGGAACCAATGTTTATTCTATGCATAAAAAACTTAGTCTTCACAAGAAGTACATTTTATTTCTATGAATTTTCGTTATATATTGTCACGTCGTTGCCATGGTGATATAGCAAAAAGTGTCGTGACAACTTTTCGTAAGAATTTTTTCCGTCTAGCCCCCTTTCACAACGCGCGATAAGGAACTTCGTTCCAAAAACCAAAATGTTCGTATTTAATAGAAAGTGTTCACACTTGTATTAATTTACACATGAATGAACTCAGTCGAAACAGTCAGATTCATTCACTAACAAAACCTCTTTACCATAATGACAACTTGTTATAAACATTATAATCGGACAAAAATAACACAAATTGTCAATAAAAGCCATTTCGTTCGGTGAAAGTTAGCAATGGCAGCGAATATACAGGAAACATAAATTTTATGAACAGGTTAAGATTTTTTTTTGAAATCGTGTTATAGTCGCAAAATCGATTGCTCCACACATTTAACCCACTGTCTTTGCTCTAATGATATTCAATGATTGTACCGGTAATAAGGCCTCACGAACGTAATGCAGACGTTTCTGAAGTGAAATCGTTATCTGAAGTGAAACAAGAGATTATTGTGAAAAACTCCTACGTAAGTTCAGATTATCGACATGCTCATATTAAGTTCTACATATGTTATTTAAGTTATAAACTCTGGTAATCTAATATTTTTTTAATCGTAAATACTTGCATAATGCAATACTTTATTCAAATGATTCATCGTCATACGTAACCTGTAAAAATATTGACATAGTTTTGCAAAATTTTGAACGTGACTTCTAAATTGCTGAACCTATCAGTTATATTGACACGGTCAATCCATTTCGATTAGTAACAAAGGCAACGTAAATGTAAATATTCAATAACTGGGCGCTTGTCATTCTAATCTGTTTTCAATGTTATTCTCACACGACATAATTCGGCCATCATTCGACCGTCACGACGTCTGCTCCAGTCAATTGAATTTCCTAAATTGATGATGTCATCTTATTTAAAGGCATTATGTACCTCGACTGATGTCATGCTTTCCTGTTTGACAATTCTGTTACCAGCTCGCGAATATTCTACGACGGAACCGTTATCATCTATTAAAGCCACGGGATCCACGTTGATGTAGATTTACTACATTCAAAACAGGACGTTGTGTCTTAATGTTTAATATATTCAAAGTTTATTTTACTTTAATGTTCGACAGCTTCTACTTACTGGCTTACCACAAGATCTAAGTTCAAGAATACGTCATACAAGTTACTTCAAAAGAAGCTTTTGGCTCTGTTAGAACGTAGTGAGAAGATTTGCTCCAATTAAGGTCTGGTTTCACTGACGAAATACGTTTATCTCTGGAACACATTTGGTTGGTGACTAATGGTCTCCTACATATCTTGTTATATGACCTTTCATATTTTTGGATAAATATATTTTCATTATAAGGTCACTGAACTTGTCAGCGTGACCTCAAATATCGCCTCATCGTCTAATCGTATTATTAAACGATGCGATGTTCATAGTCGTTTACGAAAACGACGTCTGACTATTTTTAATGCAGACAGGAATAGGAATGATTTATAGTCGAACGTGTCGATTATATTGGTAACAAATACCACTTGGGACAGGTTAGTGACTCACGGACCATCTGTCGCGAAAACTGTCCGCACATGTGTGAGGAAATTGTGTGAACGAGACTTACGTTTATAGATTTTTGTGGGAATGTTCTGTTTGGCTCGAAGCGCGTCATTAATATGCAATTTTCGAATGACCCGCTCTGCTTGTGAAACCCGACGCCGCGCCAGTCGTATCGCTAATATTACATTTGTACATAAACTTCACATCTATTTACATATAAACAAATTTGTTTGATACCAGAATCATTTGTAGAGAATAACTAAAACTACCATGTTAGAATTTGATCAGATTTTAACAAAATTGTATGTGAAATGGCCAGGTAGAACTTAACTTACTAACTTACTAATGCGATAGTGTTATCTTATTTAAATGGTTAGCTTGAATTAATAATGATTGGAAAAAAACATTTGTTTGTTGGTCAACTATTTGTTCGACGAATATTTTTGCTTTGGTAAGTTATATTATGTCTTTTAAAACCATAGTAGTGCTGAAATAAATACAGTGTCATGTATAAATATAAATTGCACTTTACGAGACGGCTTGTTACATTATCATCGGTATTTAAAAATGCGTCTGCAATTTTTTTCGCGGCGCTTTCCTTTAGGTCGCATTACCGGCGTCTTGATTGTCATCGTTCATCATTCCACTAAGTGTTTTTTTTTACTGGAATCGGCAAATTCGCTGCCTTTAAAAGGTAATTGCAGAATGTGAGAAAGTATGCGTACAGACGTAGTGACAGGAACCGGCGATGACAAATGACCGCGGCGGGCTCCCACGGCTCATTCTTAACGTTACCTACATACGTGAGCGCCGCCGCCGGCGCTACGGCCCCTCCTGGACACATTCGATCTAGATAATCAACATCTACGAAACGAATTCGTAATAGCACTAATGGAATTCTTTGCGATGCGACATTAATAGCTATGCTGTTCTCATGGCGCCACTGTATACATACCACAGAGAACGGTCTTGCCTAAAATTTCATTGCATGTAACGCTCTAGGAGTGGCTCTGGATACTTTCATTTGAAATAATAAACGAATGTTAACAAAAAGGAAAATATGAAGAAAACAGTTCGCCTAATAAGTATGTGAGATTCCCATTGTTTATCCGTTTCTGTGAGTCAGTTCTATGATAAACTAGCTGTCACCCGCGACACCGTCCGAGCGGTATAAAAAAAAACTTAATAAGTAACTTATGAGTTCTTTCAGACTATGTTCTACATCTATGCTAAATTTAATCAAGGTCCGTTGAGCCGTTCCGGACATACCTTCTAACAAACATCCATCCATCCTTCCATTCATCCATCTAAACATTCGCATTTATAATATTAGTAAAAGTAAGATGTATTGTACTAGAGGTTTGTCACAATATTAATGTTGTTCACTTCACATAATGAAGCAGACTCCTATTTGACATACATTGCATTATATATGGACAATAATGTTCATATTTTATTCCGATTCTTCGTAAGCATTGCCGGACGAAGGGTCATATTTGACAGCCGGCTGAACGGTTCAGTGGCGTTTAGGGATTTGCGGTTGCAGCGTCGACGCCGACGCCGCGTCTGCCGTCAGTAGGATATATCGAGAGCATTACAATGGCATTACTCAGATGCACCGGCCGCTGGTGCAGAAATGGCACGCGCTGGTGTGTCCCCCGCCCCCGCCCCCCGCGTGCACTCCTCTTTCCCCGTCGCCACTGCAAATATAGCTGGTGCTGCTGGTTATTCCGGGCGCGGCCGTCGACCCGTCGCCGCGACGCCGTCTGCGCGCCTTTTTAGCGAACACCGCTTACAACATACGCATTTTTTGCGAGCAAATATCACCGATGTCAACGAACGCTCACTTTTTCGTGATTTTATAGGATAATCACTTATCGTGTAGCGGGGTTGAGATGGAGCTTGGGCTTCTATCTCATCCGTAGCAGATACGGTGCGTCTGCTCGGAGAGCCGCGCCATGTGTGACGCTAACCAGTATTGGTTGAATGATCATTGTATCTAAGGAAATTAGCAAGTACCATCATACACCTCTTAAAGTAATGCAGGGCTTAATATATTTGTCATGCTGTAGCATGAGAGCGTTATACCATTAGATGAATACAGTGCTCGTCTCGTAACTTATTACTTTTATGTTTTCTCTCATGGGGACATATTTAGTTCTTGTATTGGTCTTTTTTATTTTCAATAGAATAAAATGTTTCGCATACAATTGTTCCACAAACGGAAATAATTTAATGGATTAACAATAAAGCGTAGTGCAACTTTAAGACGGCCGTAAAGTCTATCTCCGGGTCGTAACTATAAAACGCATCAAATCTGATTCAGTGTTGCCTTTGTGAGAATTCCAGTTGACCGTGTGCCGGCTTCTCTCTGTAATGATTAACAATATACTTTATCGTACTTTTAATAAATCTCCAGGGCCGTATCGAGACTATTAATTCGATAATTTTAATTGAATTCCCACCAGGTGTTAGTGAGGTGTGGCTGCAGATTGTAAGATTGCTGGGTTCATGGTCACCATTTTGAACTTGAGTAAAAAGAAGATTTTTTACGTGTATCGTATGGAAGTAATACTAAAATTATACAATACTTGTCACATACAAATTGCACATTTTGCAGAAGAAACCAAAGGACTGTTTAACTTTATTATTTATCTGTCAAGTTATCATGTTCCTACCCTGCGTTTGTCATCAGACGCTAAATCTGGTTAAGGTTACGGTTATTCTTTTGTTTTTTTCCTTAAACATAGAATGTATGATAATCTAAAAGGTAAAATTTTACTTTTGTGTGCGGGTCGAAGGTCTGGGTATCTATCGGATAGAGTTGCGGCGAGGTCGGTTTACGGTTCGCCGGGCACTATACCAGTACGACGGCAGTCTATCAAGAGAATGGCTATAGTCTCTAGCCTCCAGTGCACCGCGCATGCCTCTCAGGAATTTGTATTGTATACGTTGTCGTCTTTTACAATAATGCCGTATTTCTATGAAAACGTTATTTCGATCTGCGGCACATTCTATACCGCCTTTACTGTTCAAACATAGCGTGCCCATTTGAAGTATAATGAAGGCCGGCGCAATTACAATTAATTCTAGGTAGTCTTATTATATTTTAATATCCGTTTGAAATTATTTAGTTAATATTTAAAATGAATAATAATAATTACCTTAAAAATTTGTTACGATACTACAAAGATATTTTTTCGTGTACAAGTAAATATTATCATGTAAATGGAACTAATTTTTTGTAATATATTAGTTTTTTCGACAACATTCTCGTGAAATATTGAGTTGTTTTTCTCATTTGTATATAACTAAAGATGTATTTTTAAAACATGTTATGAGAGAAATAGAAATGCCTAATGAAATATACAGGTGAATCGTGAAAAGATGTAGGTTTAAAAATATTCAATTCTTAAATAAGGATTGTTCACCCATCGTGATCATTCAACGTCGCCGCTAATGACGGCATTTAAAGTGGTGCGCCTTCGACCATTGTAATTTTAAAAAGCAGCGAGATCTCTGTCCGCAAGTGAGGTTCTCGTTATTATTTTAATGTTGGCTAATAAGGGTGTATTAGGAGTGTGCGGTTTGTGGGACTATACTGAGTAATAGCTAGGTAGTCTGCGGCTAACTAATAATAGTTTCACACGAGTTCAGAACAGTGAGGGACAGTAATAAAAATGGCGGTACTATTATCTGAATGCACACTTACTGCCGAATAGTTCTTAACGTGTGTGTTCTAACAATAGCAGTACTGTTCTGTCTTATTGTTTTGCCTTAGTTCTGTCCTCGTGTGAAACTAGTATCAACGTGACTTGCCGTGCATTTCTCAAGCAGTCAGTCGGCGCCAAACCCTACAACTGATTTACCTCAAACATTAATCTTTTAATCAAACGGGGTCGTTGTATTAAACTGTATTTCAATATATCGTTTTAGATCTTACGCATAGCGACTTGTTCGCGCTGGAATGCTGTTATAACCTTTAGGGTCACTGGTGTGCTGTGATAAATCACGGTTATATTAAAAGTAAAATTAGCACTGATTGTGTCGTAAAATTATGTCCTCCGATAGATTTGATATCATAATTTTAAGTTCGTTATAGAAAGTGATAATTGTTATTGAATGAAGAAATCCACATAAACAAATGAAGCAAACAATAACGGAAGTCATTTATCTAACATTGTTCCACTCCATTTCAGTCTGTCAGACAAGGTCAAAATCGGTCAATTAACTAAGCCTGAAAAGTTTGGAGTTTAGCTGAGTCATCATCATCAGCTCACTATACGTCCCCACCAAGGGGCTCAGAGCCTACCCTAAGTTAGGGATGACTAGGCCATAGTCAACAACGCTGGCCCAGAGCGGGTTGCTTGACTCACACATATCATTGGATTTCTTTTCAGATATGTACAGGTTGCATCACGATGTTTTCCTTCATCATAAGAAGGTCGGATTAATGTACCCATGTAAATCAAAAATCGAAAAACATATTGGTACATGGCGAATTCAAACCCAGGACCTGCAGATTGCAAGTCAAGTGCTTAACCCCTGAGCCACCGACGCTCTAGCTGAGTACTAAGAGGAGATTTTCTTAATTAATACTAATATATAATTAGAAGATACGTTAATTTACGTTCAAATTTTCTTTGAAATTAGTACAGTTTGTGGTCGTAACATTAGTTTACGATTTAGCTATCTCATTCTGGGGGAATCTGCGATACATAGAGTTGCGTAAATAGTGAACATACGCGAAGTACAAACAAAGCGGGCGCCGCGACGCCGGGCGCCGGCGCCGCCGCCAGGGACAAGCACCGCCGCCGCGCATGATACCTCTTTCAACAAATATTATTCGCCTCGAGTTTTCCACATGTTATTTCCACAAGATGTTCTTCATAAAAATTTCCTGATCTAAAATTCGAGATTGCAGAAAATAATAATTATAACGCGAATGATTTTCTACGAATATAAGTATTCTACCATTGCTAAGTACGTAGGTATTACATGTTACTAACATTAAATATGCGAAAGTATGGATGGATGTATGGATCCATGTTACCACTATTTATATTGCTTGTTATCACAGGTGGGCACAGTTAATCGAAAAGTTAACTTCGTTAATCGTTAATTCGTTAATTAAAAAATTAACTTCGTTAATCGTTAAAGCGTTAAATTCTCGAAAATTTAACGCAAGTTAAAGTTAATCGTTAACAGTTAATCATACCAAAATTTTACGTACTAATTTCACACTTTTGTGGCGACACTTGTTTAAAATAGTAATTTGACTATATATTCTATAATACATTAGCATTAGAGATAAGTATGAATGCATTATAGTATATTTCATTACGAGTGCGGAAAGCCTGTCATTGCAAAGAGTTCCGACAAATGTCTACCCGAGCCGAGGCGCAGCCGAAGGTGAGGGTTGACAGTTGGAACAAGTTTTAATGACAGTTCCGCACATGCACTAAACAACTATTTTAATACAGTTGCGAAAAAATGAAGCAATTTAATAGAATAATAAAAACACAATAAACTCAACTAACTAAAATGTTTGAAAAATGGCGCCAACCGTAAAAGAATACAAACAGAGATTTTTTTTTGTTTTCTTCACCCATTCTGGGTAGGCATAGGGAACTATGCTCAAACGGCCAAGTTTTCAGTAGATTATTTTTATTGATATGAAATGAAAATGAAATTTAATGAGATGAAATAAAATGAAAACTAACCTAATTCATTGAATACAATCATTAAATCTGATATTGTAACAAATTAGGAGCTTCTTTTTAGCAATATTTGCATAAATCATAAAAACTTCAATGATTTTTTTTTTATAAAAACTTCGTGGTTGGTTTTTTCTTTTCAATAGACATTATTTTGACAGTTAGGAAAGAGAACGCACGAGTTTGAAAAAGCTAAAGAAAAAGCACGAGTAAAAAAAATGTTTTAATACAGTTGCTCAAAAAGGGATTGGAGGGTATTGCAGGGACGAAGAGCGTTCGGAATGTGGGCTATTACATACTCTTGCTTTTATATACTCGTAATGAAATATACTATTTCGAACCTTCTTTTGATTTTGTCCTGTTGGTCACGTCTTTCCCGGACGCTCTGATGCATCATACTTGCACGCAAACTTCACATATATCAATTATCAACTCGTTCGTTCACCATTCAAGTCGCTGACAGTCGCTCAACATAATTGAACTTACGAGCGTGGCGTGGCACGTAATTTAAACAAAATGACAGCACGTCTCCAAGTTTCTTATTTAACGATTAACGGACTTTTATTAACGGAAGTTGAGTTTAACGGAAGTTAACAAAAGCGTTAACACTTTTTGAAGTTAACTTAAAAGTTAATCCGTTAAGCAAAATGTTAACTTCGTTAATTAACGATTAACGGATTAACGAGTTAATGCCCAGCTCTGCTTGTTATGATCTAAACGATATTTAGAACGGAATTTAATTCTAGTCAAAAATAACGCATAGGCTGCTACTTTTTTAAATTCACGCGGACAAAGTCAGTGGCGACAGCTAGCACTTGTTTATTCAATAGCATGCAAATATTTCTGCGATATAACATTAGAGGACATTGAATATATATCGATAGGTATATAACAACCTCGACACGCGTTTAGTGCATTAAAATTTGTGTTTATAATCTGTTTATTATCGTAACTTCAAGAGTATTTCACTTGGTAAATAGCAGGATTATAAATTCCTTATTTTAATATAGTTGCTAGTATTTTGCCAAGGCTTATTCCTATTATAGTATCGAAACAAGGCTTAGGTTTTAGTTATTAATCTAATAAAATCTAAATCTTCATCACTAATTTTTAATGCTTGTCTTTTAGTCCTAAATGACCAATTAGAATATCCAATATTCCAGACATTAGTTTTAGCTATTTAGATATAAAACTGTCAACAGGAAAGTTTCACAGCTTAGTCGGTTGTGAACGAAAGTTCCCTGACCGCTTTTGTCGCGCGTAAAACCAATTACATTTATAAATGTATCAGCAAATCTAATCATAATATTAACGTTACATATAACTTGGAATGTGCGATTTGCATTTGTACATCGGCATTGGCGACGAGAGCTAGTCATAAATGCGTTGAACGCATCTTGAAGCAGTTTATTTTGTTACGTAGTCGTCCGGTCGATTAGTGCGCTTGCGTTTTCATTTATGGTTCCCCTCACGTTTCCTAAGGGTCGATTCACAGTGAAAGCAATGGATTCGTCGCAGCGTGAAATAACTATTTTAACTAGTTGAACAAGTATCGACTTCCTCCAATTGCAGATATATCAGGTGCTAATTTGATGATAGTGCAAGAACTGGCTTCCTTGCCACAAAATAATTATATTTACGTGTCGTTTATGTCTTCACTAATTGTACAAATATATAAAGAAAATGCATGTAAAATGAAATTAAATTTACAGCAATAGGATTTCATACGTTTGTAGTAGATTGTCACTGTGGGTACGATTAGAAATGTAACGTGATTAACATAGAGTATGTAATTGCTTAATTGTTTTAATTACAACAATTTATTTCAAATGATATTAGAATCACATTACTGTCCTTTAGCTGTTTATATTTCGTTATCTATTAAATGCTTAAAAGAACAAAAATATTAAAAAACGTCGATGTAAATGATACAAGTAATTAATGAAGTAGGTGAGCATGTCGACGAACCTTTATCGTTATCTTTTCGCTTAGTGTGTATTTTTGATATAGTATTATTATCTTGCTTTTATAACTGTTTTGTTAATAGTAAGGTAGATTCACACGAGGGTAGAAGAGGGAGGTAGAGCAGTAAACAGTACTGTACAATTGCCTGGACGCACACTTCCTGCCAAAACAGAGCCAGTTCGATTATTCGACTTGAATGTGACTTTGCCGAGGGTAGTCTTACTGTTCTGTTTCTGCGATATTACATAAAGCGTTGTACGAGCTAGCGTAAAATCTGTGTAGCGTATGGTTTGGTTATCACAACTAGGCGCGGCACTCTGCGGTGGTTTGCGAGTCGGGTGTTGTAAAGGTCACAGGCGAGACGCGAAGGCTATTTGGAAAGTAGACCGGCGCCAGTTGTACGCCGGTTCTAAGCAAATTTGGTGAGAACGCGCACAGGGCGGCTACTGCCGGTACAGACATTGTTTTATTTCACAACTATTCTATGTTGCTTTCGCATTGTTTCTTTTTACTTCCTTGTTAAGATTTTACCTTTATCAGTTTGCACAGATTTGTTAATATTTTAAAGCAAGAATCGCAAGAATTTGCATGATTATCACGCTATATTGGCTTCAAGATAGGCAATAATAGGACACTTACATTTAGTATCCAAAAAATCAGAATTCTTCTATAAAATATTCTAAAGGTAAAACTGACTGAATTCAACTTGTTTTCTAAAGCGAAATTTCCCCGATCCTATCTTTTCCTTCCTCTTTAGATATTTGACGCTTACAAGATTGCTAAGCTTTTTGTATCTATTTTACTCTCTGATATAAAATTTGTTAAAATAAAAAACAAATATCAAAAGTAGCGATGTCTTATTATATTTAAATTTAATTTCTCTGACGGTTCCATTATAAATGCTTTACGTAGTGATTGAGAAATAATTCCAAGAGATTCGAATCTTCTTTGACATTTGGTGTGAATATTTTTAAATCTGTAACTCTGTTCGCACGGATTAATAAATCATGAGATAGAATTGAGTGGATTCATAATATTTTCTCTATAGTTATTTCAACAGTGTTTTTAATAATAACATTAAAAGGTTTTTATTTGTGTGTATTTAGAATTTGAATTGCATAACGTCGCCCTGATTCGAATATGATGTAAGACAAAAATTGACGATTGTACAAGAATAAAAATCGATTTTCTTAAGTATTTATTAAATGAATTGTTTTTTAGCGTTGCATCTTTGTTTTTTCCACAGAGATATTAAAAAGTAATTAACGTGAAAGATGTATCAAAAAAAAAATTGTCCAAAATATGACTTATTGTATATAAATTAGGGAGAATGTAAATATATTATTCGCTTGCACAGAGTAGGTTTAATGTGTGACTATGCTTTAACGGAATGTTACCGATTTAGTACGAGTCGTTTGAGACGTTGCACTTGCCTGTTAATAAAAGGACTTTAGAAGCTTGTAGAATTTTATTGCGTTGAATCCGACGCACTTAGGGCCGCAATCCCGGGCCGTTTGAATGTAATAATGAGACTGAAATATGACGCCGACTCATAAAGGACAAGATAACTTGTCCACTGTAATAATAACAATTTAGATTTTATAGGAAATTTTAAGAATTCCACAGATATTTTTTGTTAGTTCAGTAGCTTTTAATAAGATAGTACTTGACATGTGTATTTAAAAATGACATATTTTAATTTCACAAGTAATTAAAGATAACGTGAGAATAAAGATGTATTACATTAGTTATTAGTAAAATTATAAAAAAATCTTTGATTTTCATTGAATTTCAACCAATGGGCTACTACTAGTCATAGTTAAAAGCAAAGTACTTTTTTGAATCTAATTTGCATGTACACCATAAACGTGACTTAGCATTTTTATTTACAAGTAACAGCACACCAAAGATACTCTGTTAAAGAGAATATTATGCAGTAGTATACACCTATTTAGTTTGCTATTGAATATTATAGTACATTTTAATGTTATGGGAAAATAAATTAGTTAAAATAATAATAAATGTTTACATAACAATAAAGCTAAATGCAGAATAATTAAGTGCACAAGGACATGACGAGCGAAATGCTGCAAGTGACGCCGGCTTACGCGTTTACACTTTTATGCGAGGCGCGTGCGCAGGCGCGGGCTATGATTTAGCGTTTGGCGCCATTTCCATACAATTTCATTGTTCATAGAAGTGCGGCGCCGACGGTCACCGGTTCATATGTAATTTTATGATCATCGCTCGCTCGGGGACGGTGTTTTCTGCATCTTTGCGGCCGCATGAATGCAAATTGAGGATACGCTCGGCAACGTTCGAGCCGCGAATGGTCCTTTTAATATTGCAAAAATTCATGAGCTCGCTCCCGCGTGTTCGGAATACTTGTGACTTTGTTAAATTCGTAAAATAAAGACGACATTGTTCTTAGTACTGTTACAAAAGGTAAAATGCTGTACGGTATTTTAACAATGTCTTGTAAGGTTACTATAAAAACAATAAAAAAAGTATAAAAACATAATCAAGGGTGGAGGTTTATTCAAGGAAAACATAAATATAACCCACGTAGGTATACATGATAACAAAAAATGTTTTATAAAAGAAGTATTTTTAACGTCGTAGAAATAGTTCATTAATTCCTTAATTAGAAAAATAATATTTTATTATGTAAATTATTATAATTATCATTATATTTAAATGTGCTCTTCGTAATTGTTGGTTAATTTATTTATCTTGTTTTGAAAAAACTTGAAAAATAACAAAAACAAGAGAAAATCCTAATTAGTTTTAGGTTCATATAATGCCAACTCATTTACGATCTATTGCTCGTTATGACTCAACCATAACCCACTATCTTTTAGGAAGATGAACCCATCTTTAGTAGGATTGTGATAGTTGTGGTCATATAACATCGGGTCAAATGACCCTTAAAATCTTTCCAAAATAAAAACATTCGACAGTAGAACATTACTGCAGCGAGGTATTGAGTGAAATGTATAAACATTAAAGTCAACGTACAGTCAAGTACACTAATAGTGTACCTTATTATTTCCAGATAGGTACTACATTAGCATGTGTTAAACACTTCTGTTCGTGAGTGTACGTTTCGTTCAATAGGCTAGCACCGTTGAGAGATTTATCTTGTACATATGCCGCTACAAATTCAGATAATAATTTGTATTTCAACGGTGCGTTCCTCTCGATCTTATTGTTAGTAAGATTGATTTTAATAGTGCAATTTAACTATTATCAAGGCTTACACACAATGCGTATATAAAATGAGGTTTTATGTCATAATTTAAATGATTTTTTTTAATCTATGGTGTGTGAATGTATTGTGATTTTAATTATTAGTCGTGTCTTAGAGACCATAACTTATTATGAATAAAAATATAAAAACTTTACGATGGTTGCCTTGATTTTCGAGTAAAGTTTTACATGTATCTTTTTAAGTCAGATAATTTAAATTTCAACATCTTTGTCTAATTTGAGTCTAGATTAGAAAGCATGTTAAATTTTGTTAAAAAAAAATTATTGAACGTTTCCTAGCTTAATTTAGTAACGTAAGTAACAACGTTTTATAATGAACATCTGTTTGCATAATATAAAGTTAAGAAAGTTATGATATAAAAGGAGTGCGGAACATCTGCGACGCAATCGTATTCAAATATCTCGCAGATTGTCGATTGTTATCGTCACGTGTCGCAGAACATTGATTTCACCTAATCGGATATCGATTTTTATCAGTCGAGTTGAATCGTTGAAAAGAAGACGCCTTTATCTTCATCTGAGTCGTAAATTCGCGGCAATCTCTGGCCCGAAGCGGATGAAACGATTTTAAAAAAATCTTCAACATTCGAAAGGTGATATATTTATTATATAATTTGAAGTACGCTTGCATATAAAATAGGCTTTCATCTCTTTTAACCCAATCGGCTTGTCAGAAAGATAGCGATCGATATTCGCGTTCCCGCTTAATGCTAAAGGTAATTCTGTTTCACATTTGGGGTATCGTTACGTACACCGCGCACATTTTTACAATAATTTATACGAAGTTATAAATGGAAAGAAATGAAACTTAATTCGGATTGTAATTGGAACTCATCTATTACACTTTCGTTAAAAATAAAACGAAACATTGTGTAAGCGACATCAAAAAGTCGGCCGACTGTGCTGTGTTACTTTAATATCTTTTTGTTTAACTTTACGGTACAGTAACTTACAAAGAAAATGGAAACGGGTGTGAAACAACCTCTGTTTAAAAACCGAAAGGCAGGGATAATGCTTTTAGAAATCTTATATATTATTAAAGATATTTAATTCTAGCAGCTAAACAAACAACACGTATTAAATGTTGGTGTGTAATGGAAGTTGTTTGAAGAAACGTTTCTACACCGTTTGTTGTTTTTTTCACTGTAAGTGAATGCAATGCTTGCACGGATTTCACTATGAGAGTATTTGCAAATTGTAAAAGATGACAAATAATCTTAAACAACACAGATGTATACACATGTTTACCTAGGAGTCTAGCACGAAAATTTGCGAAAAGGACACTTAACGTCATAGATAACATTTTTATTACAGTTACAGTACAGTAAAGTACAACGATAAATCTCACACAAATTTTGTCGATGATGTTACGAAAACGCGTATCGCAAATATTCTTGATAGACTCTTTGGTGTCGGCGTAGGCCAATTTACTTGGTAGTAACCATCCGAAGAAAACAACGCAAGGTTCTTTGTGGACCTCTTTTTTGTTTCTAGGTGGAAGGCTGTAAAAATACACTTCAAGTAAAGACATAAGTATAGGTATATGAGATTATGTTCACAAAACTCCGTGGTCATTTTTGAGTGCGAATGAACAAGAGATCTGGTCTTAACCAATCTAACTTAACAATACTTCCAAACCTAACTGTCCTAAACCGATAAAGATAGTAACGTTTACGTAATTGAATTGCGACGTGTATTTGCTCATGATGATGATGAGGGTATCATAATATTTACAACATATTATTCACTTATTAAATTGTAGAATATTGTTTATGTAATTATTATTATTAATGGGAAATAAACAATGTTCGACTATTTTAATAAGTAAATAATCTTTGATTATATACTATCAACACGTTTATATGCGACCGCTAGGTTAAATGCAATCGGTGTTATTGAATTTCACTGAAGATTAATTTAATCAAAACGATAAATCTAAGTACCTCGTGTAGTAATAATTATTACACACAATTAACATCTATGGTAATGGGTACAGTCGCTCGCAAACGTGACCCGTGCTCTTTACTATGTGTACACAACTGTACTGAACATAGTTTGGTTTATGAAAGTTAATGTATTCGACTGAATAGAATCTACCAATGCTTTATGATATTTTTAAATAATTATGATTAAAAATCTTTGATTTTTTCAAAAAAGTGGAAGATTAAATAAAATTAAATGTACTGCGCCTAGTGTATAGTGTCATTACTATACCCCCTATCAAACCTTCCTTCCTTCTCTTGTCTTTTTGTTATCTTCTGTCTTTATATATGATTCTATCTATAGCTGTCAAAAGGTCATTGACGGTAGCCTTTACATTAGATGATCGGCTTGTCCGTTTACCATTTTCAAGCAGAATAGAGTTTTATATCTTGAAGAGGAAGATTACGTTTTACTTATCAACAAATATCCAAATGGTTCTGTGGTGGGCCCACTCCAAATCGGGAAATCTCGGATTAAATCACGAACGGCGTACACTTAAAACTTTTTCTGATTGTCTGTACGCTTAAGTATAAATGCCTCGAACATAAAGACGCCGATGAGATCACTGAACATAAGGCTATAGCAAAAACTTTATTGTTGGCTAATACTAAGAACATGTGAAGTGCACTGCGGAATCTTGCTGATTACTAAATCTCTCGAAAATTTTCATCTCTTATGACCCTAACATTTAGGCAGCATGAAATGCTACGATGGCATGCTAATGGCTGGATGAAAGCTAACTTATTTAAAAAAATGTGAAAAAAATAGAAAGGGGAATAAAATTATCGATTTTATCGAATGCCACTCGAGAAATGGCGGTATTTCGTAACAATCTGCCAGTATTTGCGGTGCGATAGCGATATATGAAAACATTAAGATATAAAAGCAAACAGGCCCGCGTGTTTGTCTGCCAAGAAGTTGTTTACGAGTGTTATGAAACGTGTTAGATTACGAGATAACGTTGCACCTAGGAACAATAAAAGAAACGTATTAAAATAAAGGGGAAATAAGCGTCGAGAATGTTCCTGACGACATTTACAATTTTCGCAAGTAAACATTTTTATTTTTAAAGATATTTTCATAGCACTGTTACACTCATTCCAATGTCAATCTGGTTACTACAATGTAAGGAGACTGCTTCTGCAGACTTTTTGCGATCAGCAATCAGTCGAAGTCGTGCGATAGCCGATCATCTCAAATTATACGATCGTATGAGAATTTGTTTGGCATTTTTATTCATATTTGAAATTTTTAATGACCAAATAGCTCTTAATGCCTTTTTTCACGAAGGAATGCTGAATGACATCTACGTAACTAGTATTTGTTGTAGTTTTTTTGACATCACACAACTGCAGTGTGTTACAATGGAGCCGACACACATTAATTATGTAGAATTCTTTGTGATTATTGATATTGCCAATAGCAAATCAATTATGAATTAGGTTGAGTGTTGAATTTAAATCGCAGAGCTGTTGATAATTGTGTCGAGTGTGAGAAGGTATGCGATGTATCTCATCATATGAAGTCATATATTACGATATAAATAGTGATAAATTAAACGTTATAATGCTTCTTTTAATGATGATGATTCCATGATATCGTTTTGTGTCAATCTACGCATCATTGAAATTTATACTACTTATTGCTTGGTATTTATTTATGAAAATGGAAATTTGATATGTAAAGGTTTGCCACCCCTGGTATAGAACATAGTATAGCTCGTTGTAACCATTGTAAACTTGCGTAGTCGGAGAGCTGAATCATGAGCGATTGCTTCGGATTGCCCTCAACTCAAGTTATTGTGTACGCGTAGTAAGTTCTTCGTGTTTTTTTTATAAATCTATTGTTTTAGATCCTATGATCAAAGTTATTTTTGCAACCGGTCGTTATTTACAATCGCGGTAGCAGAAAAGTTTGTTTGAATAATGGAGGTCAAGGATCAAGAGCTTTGACCTGTGATAAGTCACGTTTCACGGCCGCAGGCTGGCGCCGCACCGGGCGCCGGGCACTGGGCGCCACATGGCCCGTTTCCGCTCACAAGGGACACCATTCATACCCTATCTTCCGACATCGATCTCTATTATTCTAAGTACGTTCGTTAAATCAAAGATAGCAAGATCAAGGCTGATCTATATTTGGTATATCAGACCTCGTTTGGAGTCTCTATATTGAATGCATATTAAAAATCGTTACGAAGTCTTTTTTAATGAAAGTATGGTCTGAATGGGATTTGAATACATTTTAGAGGCGGCGTTTTTAATCTCTTCTGACCTTTTCCGAGTGGTAGATCGGCTGTCGACATTTTTGTCGTGGTGTTGAACGATGACATATGAATCAATCGACTGTCTAAATTCGTTCTTATGTACTAATACAATGCGTGAATCGAAGTATTGAATAACACGTTGGGATGTAAGTTGTTGGACGTGCGCGTCCGCACCGCTGCTTACAATTCAATTAACATAAAACAACATACGTTAAATGTCAACAGATCAAAGCTATAAAAGAGTAATAGCCAATATTAAAGATTTAAAGGACATGTTGGTATAGTTTTATTACTGATAACAATAAATTGAAGTATGTCTTACAATCAAATAGATGAATTCATATTGATCGAGGGGACGTGACTTTAATTTATTTGATTGCAAATTAAATTATCAGAATACATTACTTAAGATTGTAGTTTTTAAGGTGTTGACTAGAAAATAAGGCTACTTATTAATTTATCGTTTTGAATTTTGTTCGTTTACGTTTACCCACATTTATAATGTATAATGTTAAAAGCACAAGCAATAAATATTAACAGTTTCTGATAAGTTTTATATTTACAGTAAAGGCACAATGAGCATAGACAAAAGTATGCAAGCAATATTAAAAAAAAAATTAAATTATTTATTTAAAAAAATTAAAAAAAAAGTTAAAATTCTAACAAGTAACTTGTCGAAACTATTTCGCTCCTAACAATTAAACGGTTAAATGTACCGATTTATAATAAACCAAATTAAAAAAAACCTTTTAATTACAACTGCTTAATTTATAGCGCCGCCAGAGACCAAACATAATTTATCATAACTATAATTTTAGATTAAAATTTTAATTATAGCAAAAAAATGTTATATTTAAAAGTTAATTTTGTTTAACATGAATACGTAGACGTTTTTTATAACTGGCCAGCTTTATTATAAACTTTTAAATCAATAAATGAGTTGAAATTGTATTATCTGTGACACAATCAGCGCGGCGATTACGATTTACTTAGTTATAAATCGCTAATTGCCGTGTTTACGATTCTATAGTTCGATTACAATACGCTTCTATAGTTTTTTTACTCGCAATTGATTACATATTAGCAATAGTTAGGGACCACGGCTTCGAATAAATGGTTGAGGTGTTATTTTTGTGTTCAACCTCTTATAAAATTTTAAAATTTTTAAAGAGCATTTTTTAATGTTAAGAATATCAAAACATCTCAAACTAAACTTTTCATCTATCTTACTAATATTGGAAATGTAGAAGAAAAATATATGAAAAGCAACTAAACTAAACTATAATTTGTTTATCGCGGCTTATATTTTTTAGTTTTTTATCAGTACTCTTACTTGCATTATGAAGACCGGCAACGCATCTGTGGTTACTGGCTTACGGTTCCTGGTTCGCATTGTAATGGACATCGGATCAATTAAGATTAGGTGATCCGCTGCTCCAATTAAAAAAAAAATACTTTTTCTGTGTAATTTTGCTTCCAATATGAATTAAAAAAAATATTATGTAGATATCAAAGTAACAGAAAGGAGCTACTCAATCCGAAAGTAAGTTTGGATTGAGTAGTTGTTTTTAGTTTGCACAGACGTCTCGTCGCATTGTTTATTCACTTAAAAGTACAAACACAATTTCATGAGCGCTCATTCAAATCGCGATGAAGAGAACGCAAAGAGGTGTCTGTTTGTGATATATGTTTACACCTCGTTATCTCCAAGCATGTGTTAATGAGTTATTAAGTATGGGCGCACTATAGGTAAGATAGCAGGAAGTAATTAACACGAGCTAAAAAAACAGTTGTCGTTATTATGAAACAGTATTCATTATTGTTTCGTGTTTTTTCCGTTGTATCCGTGATAAAATTATGTATTACCGCATTGTTATATGTTATGTCTTATTGTCGGTAGATAATGCAAAACTTAGAACGCTGTAAGAGAAATTCATGAGGTTGTTATCGTGGCGGTGCGGCCGAGCGCAGGGTGCTCGCGGATTGTAAGCGCAAAATGCAAATTGGCTAGCGTTTCACCTCGAGACAATGCGGCCGGAGTGTTGCACGTCTTGTAAACAGCAGACCCGGTTCGTTGTTCTACTTTTTTGGGTAAATGGTTGCCGTAAACGGCGCTGCATAGGCCGCCGCAGAAATACCTCCGGCGGTGCGATGCGGCGCCCGCGCCGCCTACTGCCGTACATGGCCCGCGCCCGCGTGAACGCGCCATAGCGTTGTAAGTTATTTCCAAATCATGTAACTACACCATTTTAGTTTGCAGTGAAATTCGCGCAGTTCTGTTCGGCACAAACATGGCTGGAGTGCATGTACCTAATGGCGCCGCTGCTGGTACGATTTTTTGTTTTGCATTCGATCGAGACAGATTTTTAATTTTATAACTTTGATTCGAGCGCTCGATGTTGTGAATGCGTTAAGATAGCATTAACAACGAGACCGCTGTGAGTGTCGAGATGGAATTATATTTTATGGAAATGAACATTGAATCGGAGCCAACGCCGGCTGCATTTTCATACCGCGACAGTTATGCGAGCGAGTGCCGCGAGTGCCCATCGATAACAATAAGACCGCGCCCCCTGCCCCACGCCTCTCCCCGCGCCATAAACAATCATCGACACGATCATTACAAATATTACGTATAAATTAGTGTAGCGCCGGCAGGGAGCTTGTCGCTTTGCGCCTCATGCATTTGTAGTAAGGACAGAGTCTTGTCCCTGCGTTGCCGTACTCAATGAAATGACTACAAGTCGCCGTCATGTCGGGCTGCATTCGTAGCTAATTCCAACTATTGCCAATTAGACTTTGAACTAAACATTGGCAGTAAGCATACGCTGTTGTTAAGCTTTTCGTGTAAGAAAAAAAATATGATTGCTTTATGAGTTAAAAGTTTGGCAATAAGTTGTTTTTTGTCATACATTTTATTCTATTTAAGCAACTTATTTTTAACTTATTCCATTAAATATAAATGTATTTAATGCAATTCTTTTGTTCTATGCTATAAATTTGTGGTAATTAAATAAGATCATTGGGCCTAGCACGAATATTTGACAGGCCCTATTTTATCTAGTATTTCTAATTTAAGCGCGTATTTTAACGTCTAATGTTTATATTATTGTAAACAATTCATTGATTGTAAATATTATTAGGTCATGATATATTAATAGAATTCGTTCGGTTTTTGATCCAGATAACGGAATTGCAAACAAAATAAAACAATGGTATCGATGTTATCTCGAGTTTGTTTGAACCGCAAGTGGGTTAACCGTTAATTAGGCCGAGTATTTTATTAGCGACCGAGCTGCTTTATTGATTGCCAGCTCTACTGAATAACAATTTAAAAATATCTTAAAGAAAAACGAAACCTTTGATGCTCATAACCAGACGAGTCTAATTTGGACGTCTACGTTGAAAATTAAATTATTTTTGTAAGATAAAAGTTTGAACTTGCTGGCATACTTACAAATCTTGACGCACCGTCAGATCTCGAGGTGACAGAAGTGACGTGACATAAGTGACAGGAGCGACAGCGCGAGGTACTGTCAGCGCATCTTTTGTTACGTCACCCGTCGGGCGTCACTGAAATAGTTTCGGTAATTTTTACTCACTACACTTCGAGGTCAAGGTATTGGTATCTATTAACAGATTATTGTCTGCCAACGGTTTTTGTATGAATACTTTAAAATTATATACGTTTGCGCCTTTTGAAAGTAAAAAGTTACATCACCTACATAATGCATGCGGGTGTTTTCAAAAACTTTGAATTGCACCCAATAATGAAATTAAAAAAAAGAAATAATTTCTAAGTAATGGTGTAAAAGAGCGGAGACCTTTATGCAGTAGTTGATCGGTAAAGGCTGTTACGATGATGATGATGGAAGCTCGTAGATATCGGTTTTATGTAGGATTAATGTAACTACGTAGTTTTCAGTAGAGTTTAAATTGCCAGTTTTGTCTACCTACTCTAAATTTTTCGAGAAATGCGAGAGTTCGTTTTTTATTTAACATTATTGTTTTTCATTTACTTTGAAACTATTCCACGAAATTTTCTTCATCGAAATTCTTGAAAATGATTTCGAACGCGATTATGTATAAAAATCATGTAACATGATATTTATGACAGCTTAACGCTTATTTTTGCATTCATATGATTCGTGAGTCACGTAGAAATTTTAAGACATTACAGCGCAAAAGATTTATTAGTAGAGTCCCGTTTGAATTTTCTAAATCTACGCAGCAAAGATTAGCATTGCTCACAATTTGCGAGTAAAAATAGGAGAAAGCGGCGACAAGCAATCATTAGCACCTTGTTAATTATCCAATCTTCCTTGTTCAACTCATACATAGACAACAGTGGTCTGAACTGAAAACAACAACCTACTTGGTCAATACGTCTTATAGTTTCTTCACATCTTTAGCAACATTTATTTTTCAATTCTTAAGGAAAAATGGAAAATTTGAATTTATGGTACCTTAAAACATTACAAAATATTCGATTATTACGAATACAAATATTCTTAAGATGCATTTTGCAGAGTCATTATTTGTCATAATATAATAATTTAAATAAAAACATTCATAAATAAAGGTACAACATTGCATTTTTTAATTTGTATGGCTAGAAGTTTAAATAGGTATTTTATTGCATTACTTATCTATAAAGCTTGTAAATGCAACATTTACCTGATCAACATAATGCTCCCTTTAAAAGTCATGAATATGTGGAACTAGATAAATATATGTAAACACAGTAGGCTATTGGAATCTGCTTCATCTGTATTAAATGCGTATTACACGACGTCTCCGCATCGCATATAGCTGGTCGGGTACAACGATCCAGCTATATTACCGATAAAGCCGAGTAACTTAGTGGTCACATCAAAGAGACGCGGGCGAGGGCGCCACTTATCACGTGTGTTACTTTTGTTTTAGTATTGCGCTCCGGTTCCGCGATAGTTTACGTGCCGTCGACCGTTAACTGTCGCGACATTAGACTTAAACTGGCTCTCAACAACTCAGGCTAATCTAGTGGCAAATGCGTTTCCAGTTCTCACCCACACACGACGGCTGTCCAGCTATACTTAACATCCAACCAGCGCTTGCGCCGGAATCGATACTCAATTCGTGGAAAACCTTACGTCGTTGTAGTAAAGTTTTTGTTATACTACATTACTTACATGAATTATTGATGGTCGTGTACCGCGGCGTATTCACGGTATCAATCGGGCACGTAGTCGTCACAGCGGCGCCCGGTTACATCATACGATTGGAAAACTCGCCGCGTTTGAGAGGCCTAAAGATTTTAGGTCGAGACTAGACTGCGAATGATGCCGGATTTAGTAAGTCGCCTCACGTACCCCGAACTAAACGCCGCTTTCGAAGTAAAAATTTAAATTGACACAAAACGACATTAATGAGTCGATCACCGAGAAAAGTCTCGGATATATTGGATTAGTAATGGTCATCGCGTGTGTGCGTTTATACGCAGAGAGTATACCCATTAGTAGTGTGCCCGCGCAAGTCAAAGGTGCCCCAGCGCCGGCGCCGGCGCAGTGCGTCCTATTCCTTATTAGCGACTGTATATAGGGAGAGGAGTATCAATGCGGACGTCGCCAAATTAATTAAGGTATCAGATATTACGTGTTGGCCTTGAGTTTAATGTATCGCTTTAAAGGATTAAACATTTTCGACCGTTTGGCATTTGCTCTATCGAAAAATATTTGTAACGAAGCTTATTTATTGGTACTTCGCTATACATATATTACGTTTGCAAATACACTAGGCCGCCTCGTCGCCGCATTGGCGCCATTTGCCAATAAATTTAGGGCTGTCTCAGGCATTAAATGAATTCACAGATTGAATTATGAATGTCGGCGGCGTGCGGCGTGCGGTGCGCGGTACTAGATCACGATCCTCGCAGTGTAAACAGGTCCGGTCATCAGGCAGTCTCACAGACGTCACGCCGCAGCCGCAGCCGAACCAGATAAGCTCATATAACCTCACGTTTTAGATATATGACTCGCGTCGCTGATCGTGACATACTGTTTACGATACTACTTTATGTTCCTTACTGTCCGCGCTATTAAATCATTAGCGCTACTGAAGAAGTTACTATGTACATACAGGGGATGTGGGTAAATTGTCTCGATTAAATTTATAACTATGACCTGGTCAACCTTAACTTAGGTAGGCTCCGAGCCCCTTGGTAGGGACGTACAGTGAACTGATGATGAAATTTAAAATAACACTGTAGCGTAATGCATATCGCAATTGTAGCATATATTTATCAGATTTTTTCAACTAAAGCAAATGTAAATAAATATAGAAGGGAAGAAATGCTGTTGTATAATAAAATTAAAAGTTTTTCGAACTGCTATAAAGCAAAATAACTATATTTTAGAAGTCACGTAAACGTGTTTTCGATGATTTAAATAGAGTGCCGTAATAAGGCAAAGGAAATCAGTAGCGATAAGGACATTTGTAAGCGCCTCGCGAAATGTCACCGCTCTCACTGTTTCTCTATTTTCGTCGAGAGCAAATCCAACAAGAAAGCTATGCAAAGAACAAATTCTGCTGTCGGTCGCGTCGCTGTCGCCGTCTAGACGCCAGTCCTGTTACGATCGAATATCACTGGAGTGAGCCGGCCGCGGTGGGTCGGGGTCCCGCGTCACACCCCCCTCCTGCGTCATACCATCAATTGATTTAGCGACATGTTTTTATAAGATACGAGATAGCGTCGACCAGCGGGGAAAGTGTTGATATACCTATTTATGTACATGTGAAATTGCCTATGCCTTGTTCTATTTGTTAGCACCGCTTTAGATATTTGTGCCCGACATCGGCGCACACAAGCACGCCTTAATTTATTACCTTCGGTTCATTGCAGATAGGCACGCAGCGTTTGTACTTTTGATATAGACTATAATTACATTTCCTTGTATTAATAAAGTGTAAGAGATTTATTTGTATTGTTGCAGCGCCCGATATCGTGCAGGAGGACAGTCCGACCGTCGTCATCACAGGCGGTGAGGAGGAGGAGCTTAGCATGAAACGTAAGCATTGTTAATGTTACGTCAAATGGTTTGTACTCGAGGCGATTACTACAATTCAGTGATGTTACTGTTTGGAATTCTATCATCGGCTTGGAAAGGATTATTTGTTGACAACATTATATACTACTAGCTTTTACCCGCGACTCCGTCCGCGCGGAATAAAAAAAAAATGCACACAAGATAAAAAAGTTCCTATGTCCGTCTCCTAGTTCTAAGCTGGGGAGGTCCCATCAATTTTCAACTAAATCAGTTCGACCGATGTAGAGTTATAAATAATGTAACTAACACGACTTTCTTTTATATATAGATGTATAAGATTATATATCACCGATATGATCCCTCTCCACGCTCTGTTACTGTTGCTCATAGTTCTTACTTTTTTGGGTTACAGATTTTGGAGCTCTACTAACTGGACGGTCACCTCTGTGTATACGTCGTGATGATATGACAGGGGTGGCAGTTGCCCCCGGAGTGGCCACAGCTCGGTTCACATTCAGACGTCGTCATCTGTTCTGGTCCGTACTCCTGGGACCATCTATCGTAACGCAACCTCGCTCGCTAGCCTTCCTCGATAGAGGAGGAAGAATGCTACTCGAACACCCATTAAAAAGATCACCCGGAATTCATGCGACTTACGAAGAAAAAACTGATAAGGTACCGACATTTAAATACTACTACAATTATTGTTTCTACATTGTCACTTGTGTTTTAGTTGGGTCTTTGTTTGTCACTAAACACTATAGTTTAATCTAATGAAAGAGAATCTGTATTGATTTGGAACAAGATAAAATGTAAATCCAACATAGAAACATATGTCAGTTTTGTTTTGAAATATCTTTGCCTTGTCATTGATCCTTGCTTTTTTGCGTTAACCACCACATTTATTTTAAAGAAACGTAATTAAAATGTCATTTAGCACAGTGGCGCCGGTGTAGAATTTCAATGTGTTTTTTGTTTGTTTGTCTGTACATCACCGAGTGATTGTTTTCAGCTGTGCGGCGTATGGCGCCGAGTACCGCGGGAGTACAAGCGATTGCTAAGAGATGGGTCTCTGTACGTGGCCTTGATCTGGGGCGACGAGCGGAATAACTCCATGGACAAGGCTTTAAGTGGACGAATTAATAGGTATGTCGTCTGACAACTGATAGATTACTTTGTTAAACACGTACTTCTTAGTGGTAGTTTTTTGTAATGATTTTTCTTATTAAGTAAAATATTTTGAATAACAAACTATTTTAGGACTCCAACTGCCACATAAAGAATCTCTCTTAGTGTACATTTCTCGAAATAAATGTAGACTAAGGTAGACAACATGACTGAATGTGGCAGTTAGTAAACATTTAGAATTCTACATTGATATAGAAAGTATGAAAGTTTTAACGATGAGTCCTACAAATGTTATTTAGTTACCAAATCCATCCAAGTTCCATGTCGTTATTTTTGTTTCTTAATAATTACCGTATCACAAACAATAATTCAACAGATATCCAGCACTATCAACGGAGATGTTCACAACACTATTAGAACCAGAACATCCACCGGCCTCTATTGGTAACGGCGCCTGTGACGACTACCGGACCCTGGGGCAGGAGGGCGGCTGGTGGGGTGGCACTGCCATTGTAACAGGAGCCGCCGGAGCAGCGCCCAGTTTGCATCTGGCTATTATCTACAATGGAATATTCACCCTTAGTGCCAGAGATCAGTCGGTTAGAGTCCTGCTGACTCTACCGGAACGAAACCAGACTATTATCGACGAGGTGTGTACTTTATATTTGAGACTCTTTCTTTACATTTGAATCCTTGATAAATCGCGACTAAAATTTTCTAACATATGTCTAACCTGATCTTGTTTTGGAGGTCATCAATACCATAATTGTGATGTGACGCCAGATATTAACATTTACGCACTTAATATTTTTGATTTCCATAAATGAGTACCATTAATACTTCGATAGATCTCGTGAATGTCTTGCAGATCAGTCTTAGTCCAGATTGAAACAATCCTTCCAATTTTAATGCCAACAGCAAAGTCTGACATTAGGTGTAACTATTGACTTAGGTATAACTTGATTGCCACGATGCTAGCACAAACACCTAACATAAGCACATACCCATATATGTGCATTTGTTAGGTGTAGGTGTTAGGTGTACTAGAATAGAAATTTTGGTTTCTATCCTTCCAGATTCAAAAAGTTCCTAAGCCGGGTTACGAAATGAACATACTAGAAGTATCAACGCCGGTATCAGCCGCAGAGCTGCGTTCGTTGTCTCGTGGGAGACTTTTGCTGGCGGTGCAGGAGGTAGGCACGGTGGAGCGGCGGATTGTGGGTCCGGTGCGACAGAAGGCGGCCTGCGAGGTGTACCACGCTTGTCTGGTCGCCGAGAGGGCCCCAGCGTCGCCTGCTCCAGAAGGCCTTGCTTTGATATACATCGACAAAGAAGGGTCCCTCGTATATGATATACAGGTAAGAAATTAAACTAGGTACTTACTTAAGAAATTAGTTTCAAGTTTGACTTCTGTTCGCAAAATTACACTTGTGATGTAATACACAAGCTTAAGTTTATTAACGCTTTCAGGTTGACAATTTGGGGATATCAGATCCTAAAATAACTTTAGTCGAGGAGCAAGGCAAGCGGCACTCGCAGGTGGAGATCCTGGACACGCGTGTGGGCGTGCTGGCGCGGCCCAGCGCGCGTATTTTCCCGCCGCTCTACGAGGACCAACTCGCTGTTCATATCGGCGCTGACGCAGGTACAGAAAATTTGCACAACTAAATATACTGTCAGTGTAACGGATAAGCTTATCAGTGGTCTGTCGAACCGCTTTTAAAAATTACTTATTAAGATATAAAAAATAAAATACTTAAAGTTACGAGATGAAACAACAAATTTGAAAGACGCAAGGCATGATTTTGTGATGTTTATGTCCATTGGTAAAATTGAATAATTCTGGCCTACATCATCAGCTCACTATACGTCCCCACCGAGGGGCTCGGAGCCTACCCCAAGTTAGGGGTGACTAGGCCATAGTCAACCACGCTGGCCCAGTGCGGGTTGGTTGACTTCACACATATCATTGAATTTCTTCTCAGATATGTGCAGGTTGCATCACGATGTTTTCCTTCACCGTAAGAACGTCGGATAAATGTACATATGTAAATCGAAAATCGAAAAACACATTGGTACATGGCGGGATTCGAACCCAGGACCTGCAGATTGCAAGTCAAGTGCTTAACCCCTGAGCCACCGACGCTCTGGCCTACGATTGGCATAAATTATAAACTTTTAATTTCAGGACCACCGATACTACGCGGGCGGCTGCTGTCTCGCTCTCTGCCGGACGCAGCGGGCTTGGGGCCGGCGCTTCTGCGACGCACGGACGCTCGCACGCCCACCACGCTGACCCCTATGGCTGGCCTCGCCTGGCTCTCCGTTGACTCACTTTGCGGTATACAGTACGAGGTACGAGGAATCTCATAACAAGCTCTTATAGCAATCGAGTCTGCTAGAGCGACACCCTAGTCAATAATATAATACAATAGCTACAAGAGACTAGATGGGTTTACACAATGTATTCGCTAATATTTTACTTAGAAATGACATATTTGTATATTAATTTGTATATTTGAATGTCTAATAATGGTATTGTTGAAGGTGGTAGTGACTGGTGCGACTGGTGCTTGGTCGTCTTGGCTGGAGACGCATAGCGGAAGTACGCGTGCTCTGGGCGGGGCGGAGGGCTGCGTGCTGGAGCCCGCGCCTGCCGAGCTGGCGGCATTGCAGGCCGGCACCGCGCATCTAAATGTACGCGCGGCCGACAACGTCACACAACTACTGCGCACGCGCGTACCACAGGTTGGTTTGTGGATAATTGGAACTTCGGTGTGGGGAATTGCATAGACATTTTTAAAATTTAAAGTTTTTTAGTAACCTTTAAGTGCCTGCAAGGAAATGCTAGGCCAAAGATTTAGGTAATTAGTTTCCGATTTTAATTCTGACTTTCGGAAACAACACAAAAATTTTATTCATCTCAGAAGAACAGAAATTTACTTAAAATAAATTAAAGCATCACGAGAATAAGTTCACTACAGAGTAATTTATTTATATTAATTGCATACATCATTTTGCATGCTATCAAGGCTCGTCAAGAAATAAGGTGAGTTATCATTAAAACACAAGTAAATATTACTTATTTATTACGTAAGATAGTTTTAATAAACTAATATCGATGTAAATTTCGTATTACAGATAAGCGTGCCGCCATCTTGTCTGCCGACGGTGCCGTGGACGTCAGACAACGAGCTGGGCGCGGGCTATTCACCGACGCACGTGGAAGCGCCGCCGCCGGACAATTCACTGACCAATACTGCGTCTTGCTACTACGCCGGACGATTCTATGAAGATGGCGCGCAGTGGATGTCTACTGAGGTATCTTAATACATAATTGAAGATGGTTGAAAATAGTGGTATAGTGTAGCTTAAGAGGAAGATGGCACTAAGGTAAAAAGCATGAACTTTAAGGAAGATATATGTGTTATGAAGAGATCGAGTGTATATATTGGCTAGTAAGAAATTAATTAACTTTTTGTTGATATTTTCAGTCGTGCCAAATGTGTGGGTGCGTGCACGGCGTGCTGCGTTGCGATGCCGTGCGCTGCCCGCGCGTCACATGCGCCACGCCCACCATACAGCCGCCCGGACAGTGCTGCCCCATATGTACTAGTAAGTATACTATGCTTTCTATGTTTTCTACTCTTCAATGGTGCAATTGTATCTGCAGCTTTCACTCGAATTTCGACAGTAAATGAATAAAAACAATATAAAACATGACGATTCTTTCTTACAGATTCAACAACAGCGGTGTGGAACGAGTCGCACGGATGCCATCTAGCGGGTCAGTATCACGCGCCGGGCTCCTCGTGGCACCCGTACCTGGTACCGGATGGCTACGACTTGTGCGCTGTATGTACATGCGACTTCGCCACGCGCCAGGTCCGCTGTCCGCGCGTGCGCTGCCCACCCCTCCGCTGTGCCGAGAAGGACGCATACAGACCTGACAAGAAAGCCTGCTGCAGAGTCTGCCCAGAGGTAATTATGACGCTGATAAACTTTCAACTTTGCTTAACTGACCGAGTCGTTAGATTGGTCTGTGTGTAATGTGGTTGTGCACATTTTATTAAGTCATCATCATTCAAGATTTATGCTTCAGTATTTTAAAGAAATGTAATTTGAATCGTATAATAATCTTTTTTTAGGAAAAAATTAAGAAAGTGGAGGAAGAGACCCCGAAGGACCAGGGAGCGCCGCGGACAGCAGAAGAGATCCTGGCAGAGGGCGGGTGCAAGTTCCCCGACGGGCCGCTGCCCAACGGCAAGGAGGTGCACCCCTCCATACACTCGCATGGCGAACAGAGATGTGTCACCTGTCGTTGCAAGGTGACCTAACACTCTTATTTTCTTCGCTAGCATGTGGCAAATTAAGTCAATGACTAATGGTTTTATTATGCAATTTTATTGATTTTCCAGGACGGCGAGGTGACTTGTGTGCGTAAACGTTGCGGGCGTGCTGCGTGCGCGCGACGTCGGCGCGGCGACTCATGCTGCGCGTGCGCGCGTCACCGCCGACAACGCGCCCCTCGCCCTGCGCCAAGCTGAGCGCCACGCGACTACACTAACTAAAAGCAGTAGCAACTCGTTTGTGTTACACTTCGGAAGACATTTTTATTCACCTAGTAGGTGATCTTCTGGAGACACAGTTTACTTATTAACAGCGGTAACAGAACGCCTTTGAGTCTTTAACGAGTGAACGTGACACAGAGTCGCGTTTAATGTACTACATACTTGCTTCAAGATACATTCTAACTTAAGACGGTAGAGGTAACTGACTAGTATTAGAAGGAAGTTGGTAAAATAACAATTGTACGCATAAATAAATCTAAGAAAAGTCTTCTTACTGGTTTATTTTTATCTATTTCCTTTATATAACTTTGCCCAGCATGTAGATTGTGAAACCTTCTTCATTTTAAAACATTTCAATCAGTACGTAGAGTGTACATCTGAATCAACAAAGTACTTTACCTTGTTTTAAACCATTCTAGAATAATATATATATTTTAGAATGGTTTGTTATACCAAATAAGGTAATGTCAAGTTAACCGCCAATAGGATTATCTATATATATAAAAGAAAGTTGTGTTAGTTACACCATTTATAACTCAAGAACGGCTGCATCGATTTGACTGAAAATTGGTGGGCAGGTAGCTTAGAACCAGGAATAGGACATAGGATAATTTTTACCCCGTTTTCTTTCTTTTTTTTTTTTATTCCGCGCGGACGGAGTCGCGGGTAAAAGCTAGTTAATTATAAAAATTTCGATTGTGCCGAGGTATATCCCACATAAAACAAAAGTACGAATGTGTGTATGTTTGCGCTGCTAGTGGTTAATGTGAAACTACTGCTTTTAGTTACTCTGTGTCCTAGGCTAAGTGAGTGAACGCTTCGCTCTATAGACTGATATATTTTTATGTATCTTGCGATTGGAATGTATATCGGAGGGGCGCGAGGGCGCGGTGCGGATCGACGCGGCTTCTGACACAATTCGACGACGTTAAATGTTTTGTTTCCCACCGGTATTTTAATTGGTATTATGAAAACGTCAAGAAATTTTGATAGGCGCATTAGACGGAGCCGAAGAGAGACGCGCGAAATCAATCGCGCGTCGTTCGCATGACGCGCGTTCGTGGGTAGATGTTAAAGATGTGCCATATTTTCTTAATGTAAATAAATAAATTATTACATGTAAACTATTATTATGTGGATATTTATTGACGATACTGTTGTATATTGTTATCGAATTGGATGTTTAGGTACGAAATCATCACAAAATTGTATAATATCTATTAAGTTATCGTTTTGTGCATTTGCTTGTAGTTTTTTTTGTATATCACTATTTAAACTTCACGGAAATGTATACTTATTTTAGTTTAATTTAAGTGTAACTGGAAGTTGAAATGTAACATAAGTATATTTTGGTATACTATTAAGCGTCTGATATAATTTGTAAATAACTCGGTATTATTTTATGCATATGTATTAATTACTAAAACATATATATCTGTTACTATATATATTGTATACAATATCGAGGAAGCTGGATATTAAACTCTTAGTTAAGATATAGTATGTAAGTGTATTACGTGACTAGTTTTGTTTAATTACTAGATGAGTATAATTAAGAAAGCTAGTCCAAATGTTTCGATGTGATGGAATGTATGCCATGTAGCTAGAAGTAATGCCTGCCTTGATTATTGTTAGTTAACCATAGTTATATTAGTGTAAGTGACGGCTTGATGTATTTCGTTTTTGCGGCATTATTTTTGTAGGAGCTGATATCGTGAGACATTACCAAAAAGAAAATGTTTTTTTTTCGATGTTTTATAAAGAAATTTCGCGTATTTTGTTGTGGGTTTCTAGTCCATCAAAATTGTGAATGTATCATAGTTTTACTCACGTTGTATTGGCTATTTGTTTTATGATTATATATTTTTCATTTAATAAAATTAAGGATAATAATTGATTTATTAAACACGAAAGAGTTATCTTGTTTTTTAGTACTTGTGTATATTCTAACAGTAGGAAGTAATTACTTATGGCTTGCGAATAACATAACTAATAGCCATAAAGGATTCTACGAGCTTGTATTGCGTTGTTTTTTTTTTTTAATAATTCTATCCAGTATAAAATGAACTATACCGATATACAAGGTCAATGTAATGGAATTTTGAGTTTAAAATTATATAAAAAAGTATATTATATATTAAAACCTCTCATTGTAGTGGTATTCCCATTATAAATTTTTAAGTTAACCTATTATCCAATACCAGCCAATTGTTTGTAAACCGATGACAGATTTAGTATGAAATAAAAATTACCTGTGAATTCTTAAGCGTTTTTTTTTATATAATACTAACTTTTGCCTGCGACTCAGTCTATGTGTTCTTCCAGACTATGTTCTACATCAATGCCAAATTTCATCAAGATTCGTTTAGCAGTTCCGGAGAAATTATCAAACAAACATCCATCCATCTAAACATTCGCACTTATAATATTACTAAGATTACCTAATGTTTAATGAGAAAGGGAAAGGTTTTAGTTACCCAACATCCAAAGAATTAATTATTTTACTTACGTGCAATTAGTTCACTAATTATACAGAGATAATATTTTAATTGCATCACTAAACATAAGAAGACCAGAGCGTCGGCGAGGGCGTCCGCCACTGCACCAGTCGAGTTCACTCAAACCCATGATGCCGATGCGCAAGGATTTCCCATCCGTCGGTCCCAGACCCTGGAGAATTATTAAGTTATGCCTGAATAAAGGAAAACTAAATTAACATGATTTGTCAAAATCCCAATTTAACCTTCAAAACCATTGTAGAATGATGATTTACTTTTCTTTAATATATTTGACAACATCGTTGTAGTTGTAGGCTTTGCGTAGGACTAAAGGAACAACAGTTGTTAGGCGGTGTTCAGGGATGGGAACGGGGAACTCCAGAGGGAGCCACTGGAGGCGCTCATAAAAGTGTCTGGATGTCTTTGCATGTCTCTCCCATGACTTCTCAAATGACTATGCTAAGCTGACGAAGACATTCTCGTAGAGCCCATACAAGAGTAAGTGACATCGTTTGATGATAACTGAAGAAATAAGAATGTTATGCTTAGAGGTATGTATGTAAATGTGCGATGGGACAAGTTTAGTCCGTTATATATTAACATACTTATATTCCGTTTTATGATTTGCGTCCTTGCAGATTTAATTTCTTGTGATTCCTCTCTATTAATATTGAATAGTTGCAAAGGTCGAGTTAATAACCCAGCGATACTGTAAAACATGTTAAGTATATTCCAGATTTCTAGTGTATTATCATAATAACTAGGTGTTAAAATAGTGTTGACTGCCGGAAGAAATCGTGGGTGCGTAATATCAGAGAGTGGAGAGGAATTGCGAGTACCGCCCAACTGTTTGCCTCGGAAGATATAATCAAAAATATAGAGAACTGACCGCCAACCTTTGCTGTTCGGAGAGGCACCTCAAGAAGAAGAAGTGTATTACTAGACCCTTGGGAATCGTACCCAATATTTGACACGTCAGGTTGAGTCAGTTTTCTTATTTAAGAATGTAACCTTACCGAGATTCGACATAAGTATTTTTTATTCATATACATTATGTATTACGGTCGTAAATTCCCATAACAATTCAATTGATTGGCCAACAAAGTAATGTCGAAATAGAACAGCGTCTTATGCTTCCTATTCTATATTTTACCCCTAAAACAACATCAATACAGTATATCGCTTTAGCAAATACAAAATAATAAATGATAAATCCGTCAAGATCGGATTCAATCACGTAGGAACTGATCGTTTACTTACGAGCGATAGAATCTATTCATAAGGAAATACGAAGAAATCAAATCAAGTTTGATTGTTTATTTCTTTGTGTAAACACTATAACAAATCAGTAACAGATAAAACGATTTTTAATCGCTTTATTTTTTATAATATTACAAGTTGATAAACGAGCTTCTACATCTGCGCCAATTTCATCAAGATCCGTTGAGTCGTTCCAGAGATACCTTCTGACTAACCTGCACCCATCCATACATTTATATATCCAACCATTCGCATTTACAATATCAGTATTATTCTAAATAAAATAGTTAAGTGATGCAAAATGTATTCAGTAAAAAAAGTTTATTCAGCGTCCAAATACATGAAAGTTTTCATCACAAACTGGGTTAATTTGTCGTTGCCACGTTATAGGGATGACTTAACCAAAGTTTGTAGTGCATCAGCCAGAGCGTCGGCGAGGGCGTCCGCTACTGCAACAGTTGAGTTCACACCCATGATGCCGATGCGCAAGGATTTCCCAGCCGTCGGTCCCAGGCCCGGGAAAATTATTATGTTATGCCTGAATCACGAAAAAAAATTATGTAATGATTTGTCGAAATCACAAGTTAACCTTCAAAAGCTCTTGTAAAAAGATGATTTACTTTTCTCTAAGATATTTGACAACATCGATGTAGTTGTAGCCGTTGGGTAGTACTAAAGTAGCAACAGTTGTTAGGCGGTGTTCAGGGTTGGGAACGAGGAACTCGATTGGGAGCCGCTGGAGGCGCTCGTAGAAGTATCTGGATGTCTTCGCGTGTCTCTCCCATGACTTCTCTAATGTCTCTATGCTAAGCTGACGAAGACATTCTCGTAGAGCCCATACAAGAGGAGGTGACATCGTGTGATGATAACTGAAAAATAAAGGAAGTAAGATGGCAGATAAAGGTGTATGAAAACAATTCACCTTGAAATGAGAACACCTTGGTGTTCTCGCTGCTCGTTTGCCCCCTTTTCTTATAAAAAAAAACAATAATGGTGGTAGTTACAAAGATAGATAGCACAATAGGTTTTTCAAGTTAAACAAATTGTGAATACAAGAATATTTGTATCTTTTCCAGATAACCTCTCAGAAATGGGGTGAGAATGTTATATAAGAAGTCGGGATCTGTAATAAAAACTCTTGTTTGTTAGAACTACCTAAGACGTAATTTTACATGCATTGAAGCAATCGAATCTATTTGTAAATCACATGACATTACAGTAAACTATTGGTATACTTACGATCGTGTATTCCCATAGCAATTCCACTGCTGGGCCAACAGATTGATGTCGAAATAGAACGACGTCTCATGTTTCCTATTCTTTATTTTCTGCCTAAAACAATATAACAACAAATAACCACCTACAACAAATAACAACCTAATATACAACCAATACGGTATAGCAAATATAAAATAATAAATCTTAAATTCGTGAAGATGGAATTCAATCACGTAGGAACTGATCGTTTGCTTACAAGCGATAGATATACGCTATTCATAACGTAATGCGAAGATAAATCAACTTAGTTTTTCAATCTCTTTGTGTAAACATCAGACCAGAGTAAACACTGTAACAAATTATCACAGATACAGCTATTAAAAGATTGACTTATGTGTTTGTCTTCTGATGAATGCAGAAAATAACAAACAACAGAATTTGATCTAGATATAAAAATAAGATTCATAATAGAGCGTCGGTGGTTAAGCTCTTGACTTGCAATTTGCAGGTCCTGGGTTCGAATCCTGCTATGTACCAATGTGTTTGCGACTTTCGAATTACAAATGTACATTTATCAAATGTAAGGAAAACATCGTGATGCAACCTGCACGTATCTGAGAAGAAATTCAAAGATATGTGCGAAGTCAACAAACTCACACTGGGCCAGCGTGCTAAACTTTATTTTTAAGACTATTAATTGAAATCTTTTATGCAGTGAATGTTTTTTTATAACCACGTGTTTGATCTCGATTCCACTTCATGGTCTTAAGATGGTGCATGCTAGCTTAGTGTGTAAGCAGTTACAAAAGATCAGGTTACAATTTCGGTTATCTCTTATAATTAGAATACTTACTCCGCTCTAGCGCTGAATGCAACTGGTGATATACCAGCGGGGCCGCTTAGCGCTTTCTGTGTGGACGTGTACACGGCGTCCACTCCCCAAGCGTCCATGAAGAACGGGACGCCGCCAAGAGATACCACGGTGTCCACCAGAAGTAGTGTACCGTATCTGTAACATATTAAGTTCTAGTTCATTCTAGTCTCAAAGAGATACACAGTAAATCAATTGTAGAGTGGACATTCGAAAGGTTCTCAGTAGCAAACTAATTTATGTAGGCGTGTCAGTCTATTTGAGTGTTACTGAGAGTTGGGTCTATCTATTTATTTTACAATTACATGATATGATGAACATTAAAAAGAAACATGGTGACTGAGTGCAACCAAGTTTCATTCGTAGTGAGATTAGGTAGCTCTTTAGATCTAATGGAATAAACTATTTCCGCACTAATATTTTATACTTACTCCTTTATTTCCTTTCCACTGCAGTTGTAAACTACTCGAGACATTTAATTAAAAGAGTTTTCAAATTGATAGTGTTGTGCGAGTGTTCGTAGCAAAAAGTCGTGGCGTCGCGACGCGTGAAAAAGATTAATGATATAATTAAATTGTCTGCCGTACTCTCGACTAATTCAGCAAAAGCAATTGAAGAATTGATGTGGCCATTGGGCGACATCTATACGAGACTCATTTCAATTTAGTTTATCATTAGGTATAGTAAAACGTGAAGCGAAATTTTTGTACCCCTTTTTAAGGAAATTGTGCGAACTAATGAATGGGCAATTTTTTTACTCTTTACAAATATAATAAAAAGTTCCAATAATATTTTTGCACACATTTGTTGTAATCATCCCAAATAAGCTCGAAGCTTGTGCTAGGACATGGTTTACTACAAAAGTCCAATGATTCGAACTAACTACCAAAAGATCGGCGATCCGAATTCTTGATCATTGGGCTATTGTCGCTTGGTATTAAAGATAATTCATGGTACTGTAGATAAGAGAAGTGCACATAATTACTTTTATTCAAGAATAAAAAAAAATGATTACGAATTGTGTTCGAATTTTGAAAGATGGGCGACCGATACCTTTTGAAAAGAGGAAAGGACATAACGACGTAAATTGTAATTTAATTTTTTTTCAATTTTACTGTCAGAGACAAAAAATATTGTACAATTCGTACGAGATACGCGTCGCCGTTTAAAATGGACATAATAAAATAATGATGTAATTCACAAAGTGAATTATTTGAGACGTGTTTCCGATAACAATGGGCTGGAAAATCGCGTCTAGATTTACGAAGTTTCGAACGACCTTTACGGAGATCGTAAATGGCGAACCGACAACATTTAAGTAATGTGTATTAACCTATATTTTATCTATTATGATGTTAACAAGAGATTTAAAAAACTAAATAGAAACAATAAAAAAAAAACTTATACTCAGTAAATTCAGCGCTTTATTTCGTTAGCTTTTTTTACTATGGCAAATAATATCTAGCACATAACTGTAAGCGGATTTTCGGGAACTAAAAAGCTTGTCATGGCTACAAACAACGGTTGGGCTGGGCCACGCGTGACTGCCGGTTTTCAACTCCTCTTGCAATTATTTTTAATATAGAAATTTCAAATCTGCTATAAATTTTTGTGTACTTAAGCAACTTAAGCAACATAAGTAACTTTTAACTTAATTTATTTATTAGTATATTTGTAGGTTACGCAACGTGATGTGACGTGACATGAGTTGGCGTGTCGTGATTAACGTGTCGTGACATGACATACTTGTGACAAACATCGCCGAGACCCTCTAGGTTTTGCACGGTGCCCGTAGATGAATCGCCATGGGTGATGAACATTGCGGTCGGCCGATATAACTCCACTTGTCTTTCGAGTTCCTCCAATGTAAAAGTGGTATTGTAAGGTACTCGGTATACAATTGTCTTGATTCCTGAAAAATGCAACTTTAGTATGCCTTCGCTTATAAATGAAAAAATCAATTTAATTTTCAGTTTTGGTTATCTCAACGAATTAAATTAACTAAATAGATGTAAGTAAGACTTTTATCGTCTTAAGGAATATTACCTAATCTTTTAGCAATGTTGTAAGCTCGTTCATCCCAGATGCCTCTGGTGGCAATAAGCAAGGTTTCCTTGGGACCGACGAGGTTTGTGATCACAGTCTCCATGCCCGAGTGACCTGATCCACTAATGGCCAGCACCAGATTACTCTTAGTTTGAAACACATATTTAATTCCAGCGCGAATGTCATCTAGGGCCTAAAAGTAAAGTAGGTATACTTCAAATGGCAAACGGGAAATGGGTTCAGCTAATGAGATTATGAATGTATTATTGAGGTACGGATTTGTCCCGACGTCTATGGACCTCTGTCTCTCTCCTCTGGACTCTTAAAACAGATAAAAAATGGTATTTCCTCTTTATTTCCATGTTTCTCCCATCAAATTGTTGTTCCCTTTCCATCCGCTCCTTATTGGCAAGAAGATCAGAGTTAGGGCAACAGCGGATCTTTTATGAATAATTTTAAAAACACAATTCACTTACACTAAAAAATTGTTCGCACAATGGTGAAAAAACAGGTTTGGTTAAAGCTTCTCGGACCGACGGCCATAAGTTACAGGGTCCTGGCCCACAAAACAAGGGCTCCTTAAACTCACGCTCGACAAAATTGGGAGGAGGGATGGACATCTTTGATGAAGACATGCTTGCTTAGCCTGTAAAATATTCAGTTTTCCCACATATAAAACGACAGATGATTGAGACATTTGACAGACATTACGACAAGAGAACAGATCAGAAACGATAGAGATAAAAAGGCAGAGAGACGATAAAAGAAGAGAATCCTTTTATGTATTATTGAAAGCATTTTGCTACCATTCTTTCTCAGTGAGAAAAAACTAAGATAGATATGTTATTGTACCGGTATTTATAATAGATGATCGGGAACATCATTGAAATTGAATCCTAATTTCTTTTGTTGTGGAAAAAATCTGAACCGCAAATGTAATCGTTGTTAATTAAAATATATAATTGATCAATACGATCTTTACAGTCAGCATATAATTTTATATTCGTATGAACATAGGAACACTCTATGTGTGCTCAATCTACAAACGTTCTTATCCAAGTTGTGTAGTTTCTTTTTAATCTAAAAGGTTTCCGCTAAGAGCAAATGTGTTTTTAAGTGCGATCGACACGAGTGCTTCGATACGCGCCGAGGGCTACATTAAAATCCTATTTGAAAGGTTAAAGGATTCTTTGAACAGTTCAAAGGCGAAATGAGAGTATTGTTAAGTAGGTTTCAAGTTTACTACACTAAAAATTACAACGCAAATATTTACGGTCTTTGGTTTACATAATAATTTGGACCTACCACTAAATTATATTGTTAGAGGTACCGGCAAGGTTATTCTTTAAAAAATAAATGTCCATCAAGTTTTTTTTGCACCGTTTAATGGTGGACATAGCATTATGTCAATGTGTATAAAATGCTAAACAAGCAAAATTCCTAATGCTAGCTTTGTCACCTGCTGTTAAGTTATCTGAAATATAGTGTTTGAGATAGATCAAATGAGTAAACGCCTAGATAGAATTGTTAACTACTAACTACTACACTTGATTCATAAAATGTCGGGGCTTTGTAAATTTTGTATAAAATTTATTTTAGGTCGTTCCATGATCAACATCTAAAAGTTTTGTAAACTAGCATACTAGTAGCTATTGGTGAGAGCTTGAATATTATTCGTTCTCGGTGACCGATATTCAGGCACGGGCCCATGAAGTTCGGTTACCGGAATCGGGTTAATGTTTAGATTTAGTGCTAATAGAGTTGGTTGTAAATTTGCTGCAATGTTCGGGCGCTATCGGATGGCACATTTGGCAAGTGCGGCTCGCCCGCGGCCAGGCGTCGCTTGCCAGCATCCTATTTGTTCCCCTATCGTCCGTGCCTCGTTACAGTGGTTTAACAATTGTTTTTATAAACCGTTTAAAGATGCGTTTACTTAATTGTACCTCGAGATCCGTAATGTATCAAGATTCGATTATAGAGGTCGCATAGGTCACGGCTTTGTAATACGTAATATCGATAAGAGCAAGTCGGACCGGCACTAGGTAGCAGGCAACGGGGACGGAACAAATTCAATGTTGCCTCGACAAATTGATTCGATTCCCCGCGCAACTGTCGGCGCTGTCCCAGTGGTACATGAGGAGTACGAGACGGGCGTCCTACGGGAACTCTCGCGAACAAGACGGCGGCAAACTCCTGATCTCCGATCTAGTATAACGATACCCATATAAATCTCTAACCTTTTTTTTATATAATAGACACTTTATTTTCTATGACTTTTTATAGTCTTTATAAATATTATGTGAATTTCAAAACATGGCACTAAGTATATAGAATTTAAATGTTTACTTCCCGCATGGTAGTCAGTTTCATTAAATTGAAGGAATGTTTCACTAATCTTAAATTTCCAACATAAAAGATCATATAGAATAACGATAAAATTGCAGACATTGCATGTATTTTTCAGTCTGACAAACAGGATATTTAGAATAGCATTACAATTTGATATTTATATATATACTAGCTTTTTCACGCGACTCCGTCCGCGCGGAATAAAAAAAAAAAAGAAAACGGGGTAAAAATTATCCTATGTCCTATTCCTGGTTCTAAGCTACCTGCCCACCAATTTTCAGTCAAATCGATTCAGCCGTTCTTGAGTTATAAATAGTGTAACTAACACGACTTTCTTTTATATATATAGATATACATAATACTAGCTGTCGCCCGCGACTCCGTCCGCGATCAGTTAAAAAAAAAAAAATAGATGTTGGCCGATTCTCAGACCTACTGAATATGCTCACAAAATTTCATGAGAATCGGTCAAGCCGTTTCGGAGGAGTATGGCAACGAAAACTGTGACACGAGAATTTTATATATTAGATATGTAAACGTATATCGTAAGAATGGTCGTTGTATATCTTGTTGAGAAAGTTAACATAATAAAATAACTATGAAAGTTTACATTGTAAATAATAGAGGTACTTACTAAATAACAGACGAAAACGAATTAAAGAGAAAAGATAAAAATGACAGAAGTGTCTTGCGATCCGGCTATTCTTTACAAGGCCACGCGAATAATGGTCCAGCGATGTTTTGATATACCCGTGGATGTGACATATTTAGATAACATGGTGTTTAATCTTTCTATATCAATATTCAATACAGTTAATGAAATTGGAGTGTCTGTATGCATTATTGAAAAAAAAAAAACTTATATTTCGTAATAATGTTGTTTATAACGAAAAAAGCTTTTTTTTTCATTTTTTGTCTACCTGTCAGCGTGTCGGTAAGTCCGCGTTTGTATCGGGTAATCTTCGAAAAGGCTAGATTTTAGGAGAAATTTATTAGAATATAGCTGAGTACGCACTAGTAAATTAAGCTGCTTGTTCTTTTTTTGTAATTTCGTGCTGAGGTTGTTGCGGTCGACCGCTAGTTTGATAACATAATCACATGTATTGATGTCATCTCCATGGAACTTATTCGAAATATCGAGAATACATGTTTAATTAAGATAAACAATCCTATGTTTTTTAAATACAATATTCAACGATTTTAAAAACACCCGATAATTGAACTTATTGAAATTTGAAAACAATATCAAAATATGCCACCAATACAGAAACTGTTCGACCTCCAGGTGTTATAAATATTTTTTATATATGCTTAACGAAGGCAGTAACATAAAAATTTTGGATTTAATTACAAGTATTAGTAGTTTTTACTACTTCATTATATGCGACCGACAGCTATATTTTTTTACATTATTAGTGCGGTCACTTGAATTCGCCGAAATAGCGATGCGACCGCTACCCATGAACATCTGCAATTGTAGATACGTTGCCTACCTTTTATTAAACTTACATGTAAATCTTTGTATTGCGAAAAAGATAATACAGTCAGCTTTGATATTTTAAAATGTATATTGTGCAAGAAAAGCGCTAAGTTAACTTTATCTTTTTCGACTTGAATAGAGACAAATTGCCCCGCGCGTTGCATTCGGTGCTACTTTATAATGTTAGTTTGCTGGAGACACGAGAGCTATACGTTACGATTGTCGAACGACTTTTATATCTTTAGACTAGACGTACACTATTAAATTCGATACATTGTAGCATTTAGAAAGTATAGTAAATCGTTAAATACAATCGCGGAAATTCCCAGTATTCCACTTACAGAAAATATACATACAGTTTAAAATCCATAAAGGGTTAAATTTGACCCTGCTAAGCAGACAAGCAACATTACTCTACTTTTAAGTAAATACGATATTAAATTTAGAATTGATTTAGTAGAATGTTTGTTGGTACATATAATGTGTTAGAGTTTTGTTTGGTGAATGTTATGAGACTGTTCGGATCTTTTGTGAATATGTATATAAAATTGGATTAGTTGTTTATCATTAAATAGCTTGATTTACTACAAATTGTTGGTTGGATCTTTTCTGCCTGACAGGGTCCAATTTTAAACTATAACTGACATTTTTTTTTATATTGCAACTTATTTTACACAAATATTATTTTTTTACATTATTTTACGTATTTCATTTAATTTTTGTAAAAAATTGAAAATTATAGTAACTATTAGTAAATCGTAGTCATTTTAAAGAAAGGTTCTACGACCATTATTTTTACAGTCTGGTTAACGCCTGCGTGGTTTGTGCCGCAATTTCCACTTCGATAGCTAACAGTCATTAGAATTAGTTAAGGCGTCTATGTTTACTTAAAAATAATCACATAAATTTTATTTTCACGGAATGACTGTTTTTAAAATTCACGAAATGTTTATTTATTTTATTATAGTATGTGTAAACATACACATTGAAAAAAAAAAAACAGTTGTAATAAACGATATTAAATCATAAAGTAAAAATCTTGATCTTTTGAGGAAAATACTATTAAAAAAAATTGGTTAAATTTATTTTTAAACATGAAAACGTTTTATCAATTTTCTTATCATTAGAACAAAATGTGTATTTCAAACAGATCAATTTAACAACCGGAAATGAGTGTTGTTGTTATATTACTAGAATTAACCAGAATAAACAGAGGAAGTTACATAAATATTTTCGGAAGTCTCAATTATACCGCTACTTTAGAAATATGAAATACTTTGATACAGCTTCGTGACATTTTCATTTGGATAATGGAATTGAAATGCAGTTTTCATAATTTAAAGTAGATGTTTATTTTCAGGAGGATTACATTTACAAGAAATTTTAATAATGAATATTGAATTTTTCTGACAAAAATAAGTATCTTTATTTGTAAAGTTAAAATACTATATTACATCTCGATTATCTAAATTATTTTTGATTTGATCCCAAGAAATTTTATGAAATTATTTACCTATTTAAAGCCAGTTTTTATTCATAAATTCATCTTTTTTTAATATAATCATACTCCCTGTCCTTATGCCATTCACGTAGAGTAATCACACTAGGCTCTAGTCCTCCTCCAGATCGATCTATCTTCCATCACCTCAGTCGTCACTCTCTTCTTGATTATGTTACCCTTAGCGCAATTCATTCATCTATTTCCATGCCTACCTCTACCAGTGTACCAATTCACCTTCCTTGTCACATGCAAATCTTCTCTCCTTAATCCATAACATTCCCTTACCATGCTAACTTTTTACTTCTTAATTAAATGATATAATTGATATTGGACTACTTTATTCTTTTGTTTTCTTATGATCAATTAAAATAAAATCATTAAAAAGTATTTTTGTAAACCGCGTCCTTCCGTAGTTAGAAATTATTAATCTTGCTGCATCTATTTCCATTCGTTTCGTAAGTTTGTTTCGAAGCGATTTACTTCTGGTTTTCATTGTCCCTTGGGTGTCTACGAAGCGTCGGCTCGTGTCGACTACCCAATTAGAAAATATTAACTATATCGAATGAACTGTTGCTAATAAACGATTTTAGTTTGTTATAGAATGAAGATATTATACACCCAGATTTATTTCTTATTCAAATAACTTCAAATATTTTATTCTTATTTTTAATTGTGGATGTTTTTGTACTCAAAATTAGTAGTATTTTAAGTAAATTTAAGTATTTAGTCTATTAATGCGGTTATATACCAGTAACAGTCGATCAGCGTTAACGCTATTCGAGAAGTCAAAATAAACACCCGCGAAAAACTGCATAAGATCAGTCGAGCAAATGAATAGACAAAAATAATGAAAATGCGACGTAAACTATTTCCAATAAGGTAGATATTGGATCAAAGCGCGATGCAATTGTTCGGTGTCGTCCATTCAAGACCTCAGTAATTGATTTACGTGCTCATTTCCTGGGCAAATAATTTGTCTGCAGATATTGAAATGCAGACGTGTGCTGGTATACAATTAGTTGGATGAAGTAAAAGATTAGATCCACAGATATATATATAAACAGAAAAAATTGTTTGTTCTGGCTTAACTCAAAAACTTGAATCAATAAACTCTAATATCATTTTCGTATTCATTTTGACGAGTGAGGTGGTTTGTCTTCCTTCTATTACTATACTAGTTTTAGATAAATTATTACTACATTACTTTTGTAATATTTTTAATTAAAATTTCAGATTACTATGTTTTGTCGTCTTGTTCGTATGTACAATTTTATTGTACTGGTACTAGATGGTATTATACAATGCTGTAACAAGAAACTCAAGCTTAAATTGCTTTTGGCAGTCGAGGAAGATAATTACGTTGGGAGCTATTTCGATTTTAATACAATCTTATCATAATTAAATTATTTTCTTTGAGTCTTTAACTTGTTTTGTATTATACATATTACGTTTGTACGAGGATATAGCCAGAGGCATAAAATTTGAATTTTTAAATTGCTTAGTTTTTATGCTTCGAGAGGAATATTTGAAAATACTTCTTAAGATAGAGTTTTGGAATCGAATCGTGGGTTTGCTGCCGAACTCCTCCAGCAAACATATTTTATATTCGTTTTCAAAGAGCTTGATAATATATTTACATAAAGTTTCGGAAATAAAAAAACTATGGCTACTTTATAAAAGCTTTGGTGTGTAATGTTAACGTAACTGAAATCATATTGGATCTATATAATTAATATTGAAGAAAATCTTACGTAAAAAATATCAGTGGGCTCGTCCGGGATTTGAACCCGGGACCCCTCGCACCCTAAGCGAAAATCATACCCCTAGACCAACGAGCCGGTGATTTAAGATATTATTATAATAACGTACTTTCATTTTTACTTACACCGCAATGGAACGTTTTTGTACAAAATACCAGCAATGATAGTGAAAACCTAGAAATATTTTACAGCTATTGACCACTAATCTAATATCCGTAATACTCCATTTACTGTTCTATTATTGGGATACATTTTAAAGGTACTACATAGAGGTAGATTGAAGTGCTGTAAGTAATGACTTCACCTCTGAAAATTGCAACGAGCGCCCGCCGCGAAGCAAACCGACTGTGAAAATAATGGTCACACCTCACACAGCTTTGCGTCTTAAACCCTCGACTGCACTAAGCACGTAAATGACCGCCTGCATTTCATAGTGGCTTTTAGTTTTTTTTTTCAGCTATAATATGTTATGTGGAGGTGAAGTAGGATGCGAAAAGTTATAATTTACTACAATTTTAACAAGACGTGACGTAGTTAGGATCTCTTTTTATGGCCAAAGTCGAGCAAAAGTATTTTTCCAATGCCTATAAAGGGTCTAACTTTAACAGCATCCAGCGCCTTTATATCGTTTCTTAGAGCAAAATACCAAGAAACCTTGCTATTAAAGTCAGAGGAACGACCGTTACCTCCGTTTTATCGTAGGGGTTTTCATTTTCTAGGGTGTTTAGGCATGAAAAATAGAATAAAAAGAACTTGGGCTCGTCCGGGATTTGAACCCGGGACCTCTCGCACCCTAAGCGAAAATCATACCCCTAGACCAACGAGCCGCTTGGAAGTGTAGTTAAATAATACATTCAGATTATTAAAAATAACATAACGTCCTTAATGTATATAGCCTTTTCTATGTAAGATTGTTTGTAACGCCCACGTGTCTTAACAATATAACCGATTTTCATGCAAATCTCTTTATCAAAAATGAATCACGCAGACAACCGTTTACTAGTATAACGTGTTAATTAAAAAATCAAGTATTATTTAAGCTGAGTCGCAACAGGCCGGCGCGTAAGTGAAAGTATTCGAATAAAAATCACGTACACGTCTTGCGTTAGGTTGCTGATCTACATTTAATGTTAATACAAAATTTGTTTCACTGACTAATTCAATGGTTAAAATGTTTATTATAAAAGCAAAATAACAATATCAAAAAACATGATATTTTTTTGATAGAGGCAGTGGCGGTTTAAGTCACACAAATGATCAAAGTTGCGTTAATCTACAGATTTATGTTAAAATAATTTAAATGCAGTAAATAATATTTAAATATACAAAATTATTGTTAAACTCATTCGTTTTCATTCAAAGATAACGGAATTTTATAGCACCTTTATCGTTATGGTTGTAAATAATTTGATAGCGTAGGACTATAAAATTTAGGCCATATTTATTGTCAACACGTGTTATAGTGTTAATATATTTGTAATTTCAAAATTACTGTATGGATATGAATGAAATTTGGTACGCATATAGAATACAGTTTGGAATAAAGAATAGGCTACTTTTCATCCCGGAAAAATGTACGGTTCCTGTACTAAAGACATCTTATTGTTTTCCAACTAACTCAGTAACTCCGTAACAAAAGAAGAATAAAATGTATTTTATTGTACCCGAACGAAGTCGCGGGCAACAGGATACATAACATTTTACATTACAACACTGTATATTTTTTGTTGAGACAAGCGGCTCGTTGGTCTAGGGGTATGATTTTCGCTTAGGGTGCGAGAGGTCCCGGGTTCAAATCCCGGACGAGCCCAATTTCTTTTTTACAAATGCTCATTTCATAATCCATAGACATCCATTATAACTGTGGGTTTCAATTGATGTGATACTTGTATTAATTAATACATGTTATTGTATTTATTTTTCAAAGATAATTTGAGGAACGACACTATATCAAGTGTGACTGCAGTTGAAACCAGTGGTTTATAACAAAATACAAAACAAAACAATAACAAAAGAATTGGGATCTCTCTCCTTTGTATATACCTCATTAATAAAGACTATAATTATTATGATAAAGGTGTTTCATTGCCGTAAAACATTTTGTTCTCACTTCCATTCTTTTTGAAAAATCTGAAATATCAATATGGTTTTATTTTATGTTTCGTTAGTGGAAATCCAAGGTAATGTATTTCCATAATCGTTAAACTATAGATTATATACAATGTTCAAAGGCCAAAGTAATATGTTTGCGATGTCCTGAAGTCTACAGAGACCGTGGCTGTGGCACTAGAGAGCTTCTCTATTTACGTGGTCGTTAGCCGTTAGCCAACTAGTGAAGCGCAGTCGAAGCAATTACCGCCTCCACAAGTAAATTGCTATTCCAACTGATGCGAGATAATACGATATTGCCTATTTAATTTCTACATCTACTGGTCTTGATGGGATTTGTTTAGGATACATATTAAACTTTTTAATATTTTACAACACGATATAAAACAATTTTATTTTTGGTCATATGAGTAAGTGTTGACGAGAGTTTTATCTTACGGTAACCGGTTCGTTGTTAAACTGTTGTGAGCGGTTCTAGAAAGTTTATTTCGGAAGTGATTTTATTCATGCAATGTTACTATATTATATTTATTACGTACTTAATAGCTGGCTCGTTGGTCTAGGGGTATGATTTTCGCTTAGGGTGCGAGAGGTCCCGGGTTCAAATCCCGGACGAGCCCAATGTTTTTATTTCTTCAAATATCTTTTGACGAGGCTTGGCATAGTATGTAACTACTCTTTCATATATGTACTCGTATTAGTTGTCAAATCACTGTCACTCCATTTTTACACACGACTTCTTTTATATAATCCATCGATAGTTTTTTTTTAAATCATATTTAACGTATATAAATTCCTTATGACCATTTGGAGCTTAATAAATGAATAGGGATGTTTCGCTGAACAAAAATCTCTACATCCCTTCAGATTACTTTTATAATATTTTGCATTTTTAAAAACTATTTATTAGTAACAGTCGAGCTTTCGGTCATTGATCAATAGATGATTTCATGAATAATGCAAGTTTCCCGAATACAATTCGACGGGGCTTTTGGAAATCATTAACAAGGCTTATTTTGGACGTTGACGGATCGTTGTGGGGAACGGACACGCTTGCGAATTTCTCACTATCAATAACGAAACAAAATTGTTTAACGAATCGGAAATAGTGATGTTAATTTAGCGATTTACTATAAAAACAGGTAAAAACGGCAGCTTGGATCTGAAAACATTAGTGACCAATCTAAGACGAAAAATATCAAAAAAACTGTTAATCTATTTGCATATTAAAATATTTTATTATCTTTTTCTAAAAGTACATTTTTTTTAAATTATTTCTCACAAACAAAACACAAATAAATTCTCTTTTTTTATAAAATTTCTTAATATATATTTTACCTAATTTAAACAAAATAACTAATTTAGGCCACAGCTTACGAAATAGCTGGCTGCAGATGATAGGACATTTTCCGGAAAGTTTAATTAAGTCTGAGGACATAATGCGCTCGTCGCCCAAAATAATATGCACTAAATAGCCAGCAAGTAATACAAACATAATTAACTTTTACTTAATTATGAAAAAAGTTTCCTTTCAAGCTAATGACTATTTCGTTAGCGAGCTTTTAAACCGGCAAGTTGGTTTAATATAAATATATATATCCTTTAAGTTATTAAAATGATAGAATATCTCTCTTCATGTAACTCAAAAGAATTTTCGGTCCTGTCGGACGACCTTCAAAGGCGAGAAAGTCGGTTTGAAGGGCAAACTCTATCAGCGAGAAAGTATTTCGTTCCTTTGGACTCTCGCTTATCCAGGTTAGAATGTATATGTTTTATGATTTTTACTTACGAAATTTCCGAAAAAATAAACTGTAATAACAAATTGTTGTTGTAAGGATCATCAGAGAAACTACCGAAAAAAATTACTATAAAACATGTTGTGTTCTAAATTTAAATACAAAGCCTGTTCGATTTTTTATTACTAAATTATTGAGTATTTCTAAATGTTTCTATTTGTACTCAGCGTAGTTGCGCTTTTCGTTTAATGCAGACACATATAACAGAATAACTTGTTATTTAAAAACTGCCCACGTATGTTTGAAGTTAATATTATGCTATCTTTATTGGATAGTTATAATACTACTCTTGCATTATCGGTAGAGACTTTGGAATCATGATCCGTTTTAATCCTTTACATAAAAATATACAATATTTATCTCAATAGCGATATATTTTTATGTTTTCAAGGAGATTCAGGATTCATCATTCAAAGTTATTTATGTCTGTTATATTATTAATCTAGTAAACTAGTTTTATAATATATAAATTACTAAATGTAGTAATTTGACTGAATGAATTCCTGAATGAGCAAAGATAAAAATTACTAGTTTTATTTACCTACTAACTTTTAATTACTAACGATTAAGACAGCAAAAATTATCTAGAAAAGTTAATCAAATGTTATAACTGATATCAACATGGAAATAAATAGCGTAAATTCAAATTTTATGATGTAATTGGAGATTTTACATTAGTGATTTTGATTGTAAAAAATAAACAGATTATTCATTTTTTATTAACAGTCACCGGCTCGTTGGTCTAGGGGTATGATTTTCGCTTAGGGTGCGAGAGGTCCCGGGTTCAAATCCCGGACGAGCCCAAATCCCTTTTTGGTGTTTTTGGCCTATCACGTTTTTATTGCATATTTTTAACAACATTATTAACTGGCTGCTCGCGACTTCGTCGGCGCGGAATTAGAAAAGAACATATTAAGTAGCCTATGTGTTTTTCCATACTATGTTCTACACGTATGCCAAATTTCCAAAATCCGCAGAGCCTTTTCGGAGATACCTTCAAACATCCATCCATTAATCCATCCATCAGAACATTCGCATTTTTAATATCAGTAAGATCGCTTGATACTGCAGATAAATGTATACGTTAAATCAACAATGTTGTATTAAACGCATTATGACTAATTAGCTGACTTTGCAACAAGTAACCGGCATTTACATTTATATTAGAATTATTGTTGTCTTTATTTTTTTTATATAATGTAACCGAATGTAATGTAATGTAAAGTTTCGAAATGAAACCCTACTATTACATTCATATTTCCTCTGGTTCTTAAGTATTGCTGAAACATTTATGACCTTAACTTTCTTTCAATGTATCTAATTAAAACAACATGCTATGTTGATATTTAGCTATACATTTAGTGGAAACACTGTTTAAACGTAATCTATTTAATGAGCGCAGTATCGTGTATAGTCGTTCCAACAAACGTTAACTTTGATTGCAGTTGAATAGTTCAATTGTCCTGCAATGTGAAGTCGACTCGAACTGCCTTTAGTATAGCAACTTAAAGTTAAGTTTGCTGTCAGTTTCCACTACCGAAACCTTTTATATAAAAACATAGATAACATATGTTTTTGTACTTGTTTTTCAACTGTTGAAATCACGGTTATTCAATATAATAATAACTTAATTAGCAGATAAGTTACTTTAATAGAGCCATAGTACATTAATATTAATCGAGTCACTCTTCAAATTGGTCAATTATTTTATTACAGGTTACACTAATGTATGATATCAGCAAAAAAATTCCATTGGTCAGTCAGACAAAAATAGCAAATTAAGGAGTAAGTTTAACAATTCATTATTTTAAAAATATTGAGATGTTACTATCTACCGCACGCGACTCCGTCCGCATGGAATAAAAAGAATACTTAATAAGTAGCCTATTTGTTATCCCAGACAATGTAGAATGTGTGCCAAATTTCATCAAGATCCGTTCAGTCGTTCCGGAGATACCTACAAACAAACATCCATCCATCCATCTAAACATTCGCATATATATTTTTAGTATGATTATATGCCGCCCGCGACTCCGTCCGAGTGGAATATTGGATTGTTCTACATGTGTGCCAAATTTATCCATCAAACATCCATCCATCTAAACATTGGCATTAATTATATTAAGTAAGATGTAATAACTTGATATCTTAATAAACTGTTGGTAACAATAAGTCTGTAGGATGCAACCGCACGAGTTAAGCTAGTGCAAGTTGTTTGTAAGTTCATTGTTCCAAGTTTCAGTGAACTTGTGTTCAGTTTCGAAGGGGATATTGAAATTTCACAGTGGACGATGTTTGCAAAATTAGGTGCAGTTGCCTGCGAAATTTATTAATATTGTACAAACGTGTATGTTTTATTATACTGTTATGTTGTTTCTACTATTTTAGATATAAAAATATCTTCAATGACATTGCGTTATCTGTACAAAAAGTATTGGTCTCCTTTTTATTCCTTTTGAATAGAGAGAGAGATAACAATTACGTGGAAAACTACGGTTTCAGGAAACATTTAAACGTGAATTTTATTGCATTTACGAGCATTAGAGTCAGTAAATATGTATGTAGCATGGCTTCTATCGTTCCTATGGGTTCCTTTGGAGATCCCAGGACTCTTACCAGTTGCACTTGAGAATGGCCACCAAGGGGGTTTTAGTGAGTCACATCTCACATAACTCCGCCTTTCCCCCAGAAGGCAGGGTATCATTTGAAGATTTCCCCCCCGAAAAAAAAAGGCTTCTATCGAATTGAATCTTTTTCTGCGCACTAATTTTGATCACATATTTAACAAGATTGATATTACTTTTGTGTTATTCACTGAAAAAGAATAATTATTTTTTATATATCAACAGCGGCTCGTTGGTCTAGGGGTATGATTTTCGCTTAGGGTGCGAGAGGTCCCGGGTTCAAATCCCGGACGAGCCCAAACCTTTTATTTTTTTACAAAGTAATAAGGCACGCTTGTGTTTAGGTATATAGTGATGTTTTAGTTGTTCTCATTTTAGAGCATATTTTAATATTGTATTACAATGTTCATTTCAAATGCACTACTTGTACATGCACTTTTTTATGATTTGAGGTTATTATTTACACTTTGATTATTTTGATTTATTCGTGTACCTTAAAAATATCAATTAAAATGTGGTTTTGTTTGATTCAAGGTAAAGTAATTATAAATGTTAACAAAAAAATTAAAATTAAAAACGGAAGTTACTAATTCTTTTTAAGTATTTTGAACAGCTTGCTATTTTTGAGGTGGTTATCATTGAATGCGAATGGAAATGGTCGTGAGCCATCCAAAGAAGTAGAGCAAAAAATAATAATGAATAACAACCGTATGTAACTTACAAAAACATTGAAATGTATATTTTTCTTGAAAATATTGCTTTACTAATATTGCATAGATATAACGATAATTTCGGTAAGAATTTAAAAAAATGTTGCATAAATAATTAACAGAACAATGCCTGAATTTGCATTTGGATTTCAAAACGACCGCCGCCGTGACCTGAAGCCGTAGGATATTAGCACTAATCCATGTCACATGCATTGCCGAGGTGACAAGGTAATGTGATGTGACACGCATTAGATATGGACACATAGCTCAGCTGTGTATTGTAGAGTATTTTGTGACATATAATAGTAAAGGAATATAATGAATTGCTTACATTACAAAATAATGCTCGACAAATAAATGAGTATTAACGATGTGATGACAAAGTAAACTTTGGTAGGATTCTTTTGGATAACCCGGTACCATTGCAGGTCACAAGCTTTATTGAGTAAAAGTTTCACAAACCTAGTCTTTTCAGCGTAACACTAAAATTAAATTTGATTGATTTTTTCTCTGGATTGTATCAAATTGGTAAATATTACATTTTTTCTTACATATTCTATTATTTTAATATTGATAGAACAGTGAATCGTAAACGTATTTTGATCCTGCTATGATCCGTCAACGTCAAATATAAAGCTTGTTAATTGTTTTCAAAAGCCGCGTCGAATTCAGTAGAGTTCTGGTAACTTGCATTATTTATAGAGTCATCTATTGATATATGAACATAATGTAATTTATGTAACATCTCAACAATTGAAAATGGTTCTTAAAATTTAAGTCAGCATTAAAATAAACCTAAATATCTAAGATTAAGACTAATCAGTCATTATAAAAATCCTTTACCTTACATTTAGTATGAGAAATGACACTAAAGGAATAAGACACAAATAATAAGCTCAAGCGTTTTATACTAGAGCTTATTTGAGTGTCGATAAAAACAAGTCAAGAGAGACTTTTAATGGAGAAAAAAAAGACAATTTTTCCTAGTATTTTCCAACTGTAATGGCAGCTGCAGATTTCCGCTTCCCAGCGCAGCGCAACTTTAGCGGATGAGAGGCTATTCATGCAGCTACCGTTGTTTGTTGTGGCCTCTTTTTCATTGCTTATTTATACCAAAGCTTTTAAATGAATTGTTTCTTTATACCAGTGTTGAATGAGTGACATTAATTGACTTATTTCTTATGATTGAAACTCGTGAGACATTTTATAGATCGAGTAGGATGTCTGACCCTCACTAGCGCCACCCCAGTCAATGTCAAATACGTGTCAAAAGTAGTGTAGCTGTTTTGTGTTTTTTTCTTTTATTTAATTTTCTATGCAAAGAGAATATATATATTTTGTGATAGTACTATCCGTGATAGCAGTGCCTCTATCACCGGGTCAGTTATGCGTGTTCGACTATATGGGCTATTTTGACTATTGTGGGTATCGACTGCAGTGACACTTATTGTCATCACTCGCTTCTCTTTTGAAAAAAAGAGACAACAACATTTGTAAACACAAGTGTCGCGGCAGTCGAAACCCACAGTAAGGTTTTTCGATATTTTAAATTAGAAATACTATAGATATTATTTGTAAAAAAATTTGGGCTCGTCCGGGATTTGAACCCGGGACCTCTCGCACCCAAAGCGAGAATCATACCCCTAGACCAACGAGCCGATACATTCAATTTCTAAATATCGTGTTATAAAATATATAATCATGATGTCCAACTTGTTTTGAATTGATTCCGAAATCCGGTTTGAAATTTATTAGCATGGTATACACAGATGTGTGGCCGTCACACTTACTTCGCATACATATAAATAATACCTTTGCTCTCTGTGCGATTCTAAAAAGAGAAAGGTATTCACAGCAACACAGTTTTAAATATTGCAAACGTTTACAACAGATTATGTAAAAAATACTTAAGTCCTTGTTACCTTACTCATCTGTTGTGCAAAATTTTCAGCATTTGTAATATTATTAGCAATATTATAAAACACGTGTACAAATTTAAAATTATCGTGACAAACATTGATGGACAAAGTGTTACGAAATTATTGCCTACATTTGTCTCTGGCATATTTGGAATCTGATGAATTTGGTAAAAAGCGGCCTTTGATCAGAATCTTTACCAGCAATCTGGGTCCGCTTTTTGAATATTTATTTCTTGGACCTGATGACCCATTGGAGATACCGGGACCAACTCATTCGTACTTGAGGTTGGCCACAAGTTGGTTGGTTGGTTTTAGTGAGTAGGAATCTCCCCTGTCTTTCCCCCAAAAGGTAGGATATCTTACGAAGATTACCCCTGCCCCATACCAAAAAATTAAAGGAGGTCTTAGTGTGACCATGTACATAGTTGTTGTTAGGAATTGCACACTGAAAGTTATTTTACGTTACAACCTCAGATTTTCTACACAAAAATTGGAAAATACAAGTTGCATATTATACTCTAAAAAGCCTTAAAATAGAAATTAAATTATAATTCTAAAGTATACAAGCTCAGATCAGAAATTAGACTACAGAAATCCATTCTAAAGTTTAGATTCGATGTTCTTATCTGCAATTAATATGCTAATACGAGCTCAAATTATGCGGTAATTAAACTTGGAAGCAACCTGAGCAGTGCTCCGAGACATTTTCCGGTACCAACTAAAGACCAAACACGAAATTTGAGTTATACAAGACTTGAAGGTGGGTCGTGATGTAGGACCAACTATGCTTTTAGTAATACATACATCCTAATAACATTTATGAATAAAATAACTAGAGTAAATTAAAAAAACAAGTAAACCCAACCAATATTCTAAGTAACATTTTAGAACAGAGATTCCTAAACTTTTTTGTCGTAAACCTTTTTCATACTTTTACTGGTTTCCGTGAAACCCCTGCTGCATGACATCTCCAATTTGTGAACCCTTAACTTTCTCTTATTTTCAAATGGACGCCAAGCAGAGTTCGTCTTCCATAGAACATTCAGATCACTTTAGGAACAGTTACTCTGCAAGTGGATAGTTGTCCTAGAAGAATACGCATGGAAGGAATCTTTAAAGTTCTATATCAATCGTGTGTAGGCCGATATTAGCATAATCCCTCCCCCATATTAGTATACTTTTCTTACTTAATATTATAAATGCGAATTTTTAAATGGATGGATGGATATTTGTTACAAAATATCTCCAGAACTGCTAAACATATGTCACTGAAAATTTGCATAGATGTAGAAAATAGTCGAGAAGAACACATAGGCTACTAAATAAGTTTTTTTTTAATTCCGCGCGGACGGAGTCTTGGACAACGGCTAGTTTGTTATAAAACTTTATACTTTTCTCAAGTTATAATTGCTAATGACTAAAACCCAACAGACAGTAGATCCTTGTTATTGTATTAAAAGTTAAAAATATGTAGTTTGAACAGATGCAGTAACCGACAGGCAGTTTATAATGAAAACAATTTAACACGTCGATAAAAGGCAGTTATGGTAATAAAACTATCAGGGCAATATTTTCTTATGAATGTAAATTTCTGCTCATTTTTTTCCTTTTTGTATTAGGAATAAGTATAAAAAATTTAAAGCCGCCAGGTATTCTATTAGTTAAATGAAAAATTATATGAAGTGAATTTAGAATTTATTTATTTTTATTTAGTCTTTTGATTTAACAGTTCTAAAACAATTTTTTTTAATTGTTTTTTATGTAATAACGTAGTCAAAGGATATTTAGTTTTTAAAAAGTTAAAAAAAACTTATAATTTTCTGAGGCTCGTATACTTTCAACGGCACTCTGCTCTTTAAAAATTAAATTTGAATTATATAAAAGAAAATTGGGCTCGTCCGGGATTTGAACCCGGGACCTCTCGCACCCAAAGCGAGAATCATACCCCTAGACCAACGAGCCGATGTAGATATTAAGGTTTAAACACACCACTAGATCGGTATACGTTACGATTCTCAATAAAAGACACGAACAAGTTTAACAGTTTATATTCAACAAAAGTAACACTAAAACTCCTAAAAGTAGCAATGATATTACGAAACATCTATGAGAAGTTGACGTACTTAAATTGTTTCATATATTTGATCGTTCCAGGGGCCCAATTCTCTTCAACATTCTTATCTTTCCATCTTTTCTTGATCCAGGCCTACTTCAAAGGTCGCGGTGTGCAACTCTTCTTCAGGCAAAAGAACGAAGAAATTGGCTACCACTGAAAGCCCCAGTCTAATTTCATCATACACTTCCAAGCCCCGTAGGAGATTTTATGTAGGTTATTAAGTTTTAATTAGGCAGGTTTACCATCATAATTTTATTTTCAAGGGGAAACACACACAATCTAAAAATATTTTAGGGAGCTTTGTTCAATTCCTAAGACAACTACCATCACTAAGCACTTTACATCACTCTGTGCACTTCGTCTTATATCTGAACAAAAATTGTTAACCTGGTGGTTTTGTAATTTTGACATATAAGGTCTCACGGAGTTTTAGGTTAATTTGAATGAAGAATATCATCTGAGGATTATTAAAGGGTCTTGCCAAAACCTTGACTGGAATAAATCTGGAAGATAAAAAAAACCAAGACTTGATACCAAGCATTCTCGACCTGACCAAATTCATTAGATTCTTTAGGAATAGTTAAAAAAATATATTTCATGATTTGATAGTTTCACACATCGGCTCGTTGGTCTAGGGGTATGATTCTCGCTTCGGGTGCGAGAGGTCCCGGGTTCAAATCCCGGACGAGCCCAAACAGTTTTTTGTGATGACATTAAAACATAACATGTATTCAGAGGCAGACCTAATAAATGCAATAATTGTTTCATGAAAAACCCAAGCTGACCTGAACAATGAATTGAAAGAAGAGAGTACTACAGATTTTTATTTTGCTGCCCTTCATATTTTGGGCAATTTGCTGCAAGCACAATCCTTTACCCATTTTCTGCTCTTCGTTTCTCTAAGTGCTATGGCAGATGTAGGCTAAAGCTCATTAATTCTACTAATTGTGGTGCTACTGTAAAACTTGAAGTTTCCTCGTAATCTTACATCGACTCGTGGGTCTAGGGCTAAGGATATGATTCTCCCTTCGAGTGCGAGAGATCCCTAGAGGAAACCAATGGATTTTTACTTTAAAGAAAGTGAATAGAACTTGTACTTAATTTGTTACAATACATGGTGCTGCTAAAATACTTGGACGAAAACTTAATTTCGTAATCCCTTTTTATTATTTTTGAAAAAACAGTGAAAATAATATGTTTAACTTCAGGTGCTTCGGCATTAGAATCTGACGGTCATTACTTTACCAGTGTAATCAATTTAAAATTGAAAAAACTAAAAGGCACGAAGAAATGGACGAATCAACAATAATTGTTGATTGACGTGCAACCCTGGTATAGCAAAGTCAATAGTGTTGGATAGCAAGATAAAAAGAAACTGTTAAACAGCAGACGATCAATCCTTCAACAGAAGTCAAAATACTTCAGCATTCTTCTGATCCACTGTACAAGCGACAAATTTGTTTAAATAACGTAATACGCAAATATAACGTACACACTAAAGAGGTAAGGAAAATAAAAGTCAGATAAGTGCACATAGATTCACATGCCTGTACAGTTCCTTGATTTGGTCAACTGTTTAATCTGATTAAGATGGTAATTAAATCCTAGCTGTTAACCTCTTGTTATAATTACTGTAAGTAACTGGCTATAAACAGATCATGCATGTCTCCCATCGGCTCGTTGGTCTAGGGGTATGATTCTCGCTTCGGGTGCGAGAGGTCCCGGGTTCAAATCCCGGACGAGCCCGATTCAATTCTTTTTAATGGAAATGAGAAGATGAGATCAGTCAGAAGATGAAGTCAGGGTGAAATTTATATGAACTTTTTACAGATTATTACTATAAGAGTTTCGAAACACCTGTTCAAAATATTTTTCATTCCTCTTACTCTTTTGGACAAAAAACCTTATTTAAAAATAGAAATAATAAATAAAGTTTAACGCCGAACTGGGAACTCCTCGCCCACTCGGTACCGCCCGCCTCGCGATCGACGCGACATGCATACACACGCCGTCTCGCAGCTTTGACGCCGCCGGCGGGTTAAAGATATGTCAGCAAAATGTTATATCAATCTCACTTGTAGTCGTCATTAATTCTAAAGCAACGGTAGCTTCGGTTGCGGTTCTCTTTCGCGGCTGTGTGCTACAGTCATTAAAATAAAAGGAAGTGGGCTCGTCCGGGATTTGAACCCGGGACCTCTCGCACCCAAAGCGAGAATCATACCCCTAGACCAACGAGCCGATATATGTGTTATTGATTTATGTATAGCTGCTCGTATAATTAGGTCGCGCTGTCATTAGATAATGATTTAATTACCACCTGACCAAACAGTTAATTAAAGACGAGTAATTGAAGTCTTGTGGAAAGTAATTATAATAAACACGTAAAACGAAGAGACGTAATACGTGCATTATAAGTAAGTAATCATGCGTGTATGCAGGTTTAAGAAGAACTAAAGAATTAACATTTAGCACAATTCAGGTGCAAGAATTTATTTCGTCGGATAGAAATCATAAATGTTCCTTTCTTGTATTTGCCACTAACATGTCATGTCACATTTCTCTTGTTACTTTCGCTTCATTCTACCTTTCAAGGTATACGAACCAAAGAGCCTTCAATTACTTTTGACCCTATCGCACTTCTCAAGGAATTAAAAACATTTCGAGCTTACAAAATGTACAAAATGAATGTAAATTTTTAAAGTATGGTTTCCAGGGTGGCAAAATGAAAGTTAACTAGAGTTAAGTTGTGTAAAAGAAACTGGGCTCGTCCGGGATTTGAACCCGGGACCTCTCGCACCCAAAGCGAGAATCATACCCCTAGACCAACGAGCCGATGTGCAAGTATAACTTTAGCAAGGCATGTACAAAGTTTTGAACCGACATTATTTAAAAAGGTGTTAATTAGCAACTGTTCAAATAATTAACCGGATGGTCCACTGAACAACATTGTCGGAATTAGATGAACAAGTAAACTAGATTAAAATTCGGTATTTACCAAATCAGCTTGTCTACTATGCAAATCAAATTAAGAATTAAAAAATACTTTATCTAAGTTACTTACCGTGGGTTTCTAAGACCAAATACTCCTTTTAAAACATATTGTTATCTCTGTTTTATCAAAGTGAATAATGAGAGGGATGACGATATGTTTTATATAAAATTTTGATCTCAGAAATCCACAGTCAGCAAGTAAAAATGATAAGCAATAAAAATTTCATAGGAAAAAGATTAGAGAATACAAGAATTTATTTTGAAATTATTGTATGTGTTGTTTATACTAACGAAAGAAATCAAAGCCATTATAAAAATAAACAAGACATTTATTGCTTGAACAAACTTGCATTGTGTTAAATCGTCTTTACGTTTTGTGAATTTAAGTATATCAAAACTAAATAGTGTTCAACGAGAGTGCAGTACTGAATCAAGTTTACTAATTACGAAGGTCTTTGTGTAAAATTGGAATTTGTAATCTGTACTAAAATCTCAGTACACCGCTCCACACAACTTGTGCACAATACCTCGCAGTCTAATGAACTCTTGCTATTTAATCCTGTTCCTAACTTATCAACAAGCTGTTTGTGAATACTTTACATAGAACAGAATTACAAAGACTTTATTACTTATCGTTGGTTTTCACTTCTAAAAGGAAAAATACGTAATAATATTTTTTATTTTTATTTTATAGTAATATATTTAAATCTCTTTGGTTTAAACACTTGTTAAAAACGTAATAGTTATATCAGAGAGCTTAGCATGAATATTTCCGAGAAAGTATTCTTAAAGTTATCGACATATTTGTTAAAATTTGTATGTGATTTGTCGTTGTATGTACTTTATGTCCGAGAATGTCCTATATGTTTTTTCTCGATAACGCTACGAATACTTCCTCACAAATTTTCGTATTTGGCCCTCTGTTTCTATAATTAAAATAGGAAGTAACATAGGCTGTTTCGTCAGTGTAAGATCATGATTATTCTGAAGCCGAGTTGCATAGTTTAACAATCAAATATGTAAAGAGAGATGCCACACAAGCGGTGTTGATGTTGTCGATAAATAAGTGCGTAAAGAGCTTTAAGCTTTATAAGTATTGTTATTTTACAAAAAAATTGGGCTCGTCCGGGATTTGAACCCGGGACCTCTCGCACCCAAAGCGAGAATCATACCCCTAGACCAACGAGCCGTTGTGTTATTTAAGCAAAGCATGTTACAAGGAAGAAATTTTATTTTTATAATTATTTATTGTCACTTAAATTGATTAGTTTATGACTTAGACTACAATAAATACAGATGATAAGTAATATAATGAAGTTATTTTTTTAAACTATTCGGCCAGTTAGAAAGTTATACTTGCTTTACTAAGTTACCTAAGTTATTTAAAAAAGATCAAAGCTAAATCAAGTTACTTGTCTTAAAAAGTTAAGAAACACTTTATTCAAAACTATTCACTTAACTATTAATTTAACTTTCACGCTCTGCGGTCGGATTTTATGAAATCATTATAAAATATGTATTTGCTAATTTTTTATTAAAGGCGTTTGGGGTCAAAACAAAAATGTGTCATCAACATGGTAAAGTATGTTCTAATTTCGTAAATAAAGAATCAAAACAAGTAGTTTCAAAAAAAAAAATCGTCTTAAAAAATGAATTCATCATCTTGTAAAATTTCGGAGCCTATTTTCATAGTTGCTCGTTTAAAGCTTGTAAACTTCTAACTGACATTGTGTTGTTATTAAAGTGAATATATGATCCTACACAAATAAACGAGACAAGTCGCAGGAAATAATTGTACTGCGCGGGTATTAATTGGAATTGTATTTATCCGCTTGGTAGCGCGCTGTCCGCTATAGTTAGTATCTTCCATTGTCCATTACTGTAATAAAACAGTCGCAATGTACACGAATAACATTTTAATATATATATTTACTTTACATAAAATCTTCTACCACATTAATACATTCACCGTACATTTCTGAGATCAAAATCTCCGTTCAAAACATATTGTTATAAATGTTTTGTCGAGATTTTTTTGAGATTTTACTCTCAGAAACCCACGGTCAGTTCCGTCGAATTGACTTATTTTAGTACCTGAAAATCGTAGCGGCATTAAATATGTTAGTTGTCTAGTTGTGTTAGTTAATACTTGGCAGCAAATACGTTTATTTATAATATCTATAGGTTCTAATATACCCGAAGAGAGGACCGTATCAAACTTAAAATAAAACATACAGACGCATTGAGAAATTACTCCATTTTCGAAGCCTTTTTTGAAATGTTTCTTTTATGAATATGAAATTAAAACATGCTCAAGTAAGTAACCCTTTGTTTTAAATGGGGGGATAAAAAGTTCGCTACAAATTGCACTTGTTAGTTATGTTAGTCCTCGTAAATAAACTTACTTGAGTGTCAATTAAAAGGAAAAAACAGCGGGAACACGCAGTTATTTGAAGCGTGTAGTCCTTACCCGGTCAAGTTGACTTACTCCTTGCATTACATATAACTACGGAGATAACTCAACTTTGATTACATTTAAATATGTATAAGTATAGTTAACAAAATGGTTTTCGTCGTGGCAAAGTTTTGTAACTTAATTTTTCGTGGAACTAGTCACTTATTTAAAAAAAAAACGTGTATGGTCCTAATAATATTACCATAGCAACTTTGAATTTAAAAGCAAAGTTTAATATTTACATATATTCAAGGTCTTTCAAGTTTTTAATCACATCAACGAGAACAAAACCCAGATTATAGACTTGATTCAATTCTTCAGTTCAATTTTTTTTTACCGTAAATGTAAAAAAAATTGGGCTCGTCCGGGATTTGAACCCGGGACCTCTCGCACCCAAAGCGAGAATCATACCCCTAGACCAACGAGCCGATAGGTAATAAATACAAATTACAAATTATAAACATTCTATTAAATTAAATATTTTGATATAAAAATGATACACAATTTTACTCTTGCGCAGTTGGAAATATTTTGATTGGACGCCGGAAAGGTCAAGAGTTCAATGTTCTTACCATTCACAAGTAGTTGTTAGGCAGTTATTAACCTGTATTCCGGTCTAGTCGATGGAAGTGGAATATTTTTGCATTTCTATGTAGTTTGGTAATGGCTAATTGTTCCCATTTACTACTCTACCATTACTTTGGTAGTATTTTCAGTCTTTGTTCAAATATAACATGCAGTATTACATGCAATATTACATGTAGTTATTACTACACATATATTATTTACAACTTAATAGAATAGTCGCAATTCAGATATGTTACATCTATTGTTCTAAAACACCTTGTTTAAAATAACAATCCATCACGCTTACACGTAAAGTTCTATGTGAGGCCACGTTGTGTAGCGCTTGAATAACGAATTCGCCGCTCAAATTGAACAGTACCGGGACTGAAATACCGTTTGCGGAATACACGGGCTTAATCCTATATTGTGTCAGACTGCGCTGTGCTCTGTCGCCGAAATGGATTGTTAAATCTGACAGCGTCACAACTATATTTATATGTGTAAATATTCAGGTTTTCATTGAAGCCTTCAAAAAAGTTCATAAAAGAAGTCGTAACAGTAAGAGGTGGCAATAAAATAGTATATTTTCGAAAGTAATGGCTCAAAATCGTTGTCATTAATTTGTTGAATTGGATACATTACTTAGAGATCATTTTGATTTAAACAGAATAAGTCGTAACTAATTTTAGTACTTATAATATTAGATTATTAAATGAAATCGTAGCATCACATTTAATAAAGTGAATTAATTAATTTTGTTTTACAAGATAAACAAAAAAAAATCGGATTGCCAAAATTGGCGAATACAAGAAAAGGTGCAAATACACAACAGCTCACGTGAAAACATTACGGTACGGTAAAAGTGTTCGCGTAAACACAGATGCTCTCATTTGTCCTCGCTCTCTTTAATCCTATATTTCGTATGCTTCGTCGGAAGACGAAATGTTTACCCTTGTCACCTTTCTAGGTAATAAAAATTCGTAATATTTAAAATTTTAGGTCTATTTATCCTTTTTTTATTTCAAATAGATCTTACTTTCTGCGGAAAGACAAAGCATTCTGGAGTAATACAAATTATGAACACTATATAAGCAGACTAGTGAATAATAGAATATAAAATATTGCTACTTTAATTTGTAAGGCGTTTCGTATCTATCAACAAAATTGGTTGTACTCGCGCATTTATTTGTACAATACCTATACTGTTTATAAATTGCTTTTTACAAGAAATATGCTTAATAAATATATATTCATAAGAAACTAATCTGATTGTTTCCGTAATTTTAATATTTTTTGTTTTAATTTTAAACAAAATTATTACAGTTTCAACAACAACACTGTGTAGTGTTACTACATGAAACATCCTCCAAAGCAAGATTTTATTTGAGCGGGAACCGCGACTGCTCGCCCCGGGGAGTGCATGAGAACAATTTCAATTAATTCGCACAGCGCGTCGGGAGCTGTGCGAATGATAAATGTGACACCACTCCATTTGTAATACATAAACATCTACACTGTTCACTTTGCATGGAATCATACCTTAATATTATAATACATTTTTAGTGTTAGACAGACTGAAACAAGTAAATAACTTAGTTGGATGTTGGACCATCGGTTTTAGAAATAGGAATTTGGAAATAAAAGATAGAATGGACTTTCTAAGATCGAAACAATAGCGGTATAATAAGTTGCCGAATGTACTGATCAGTGAAACACCACGACCTCGCAAAAAAAAAGTCGTGAATTAGAGTTATTCTGTAATTCTGCGTTCTGACATGCGAATTGTCGAACATATAATTTAGTGGTCCACTAAAGTAAACGAATGCAAAATAGATACTTTAGCAACTTTTAAACGTAAACGAAATCTATTTTCTAGTACACTTATATTGGAGATAGGCCAATGTGAGATCTACGATGGATGCATAATATCGATAATGTATAGGAAAATACTTATGGGAAGGCAAGAAAGCTAAAAGCTTGCCAAATAAACTGTCGAAGGAAGCGCAACCAATGATAGAATCTTTGGCAAATGATCAAGCTGATGCACCATTAATCTAATGAAAAATACTGTTTACAAAAATGTTAAAGCGAATGAATTATATTCACCATGTAAAAAACTTTAAGTATAATACTTATTACCAATGTTAAGCAAGTCTTGCAACATAACTATAGCAAATAGATAAGTACAAAGTACATAATATATATCATAATCATAACATACAAATGAAATTGAAGTGTCAGTGAATGATGTTTGCTTTATCTATAATGAAAAACCAATTTATTTTTGTCTTTGACACGTCTGTTCTGGGTAATCTTCGAAACGGACCTTGGCTTCGGCTGGACTGATTTTGGCGGGACTTTGACGGAAATGTAGCTGATGCATGTGGGTGTGGGTATATCAATGACTACTCTTCTTCATTGATTTTTTTTTCATATCTGCTAACAAAATCGCGGCTGACTACTAGTATGTAAATAAATATAGAATACTAAATAACTGAAAACATTTGAACCATTATATACATAGGTCCGATTGTAAGTAGCGAACAGCAGTTGCTACTCGTGTATTAAATATTCTTAGGAAAAACCGCTTTGATTCTTTCTATTTTGAAAAAAGCTAGAAAAAATATTCGGAGTGAATCTTAACATTAAAAAGTAACATCAGAATCAATTTTTAAAATGGACTTAAACAAAGAGTCCATCTGCAGAGTTGTAAGTGCCAGTTCGCGGCTTCAGTTAAAACTTCAGCTGTAGAAGTTTAAAAAGCAATTTGCCGAGCGGCTCCACAGACGAGAGAACTGTTCCAGCAGTCACAAGACTTGTTGCGAATGCGTTAAATGTTTACTGTTAGTATTACTATATCTAAATAGAAAACGACATTTGGCTTTTATGTTATTTTAATTTATATTTAATGTAACCATTCCCAATCAGGTCGTAGTTTGTACTAGTTAGGTACCTATATGATTTACTACACTAGTCGAATGATAGTATTCAAACCCATGACCTCTAGTACAGTAAGATTAGCTAATATGCTATTGTCGTTTCGTTTCGTTTGAATTAATGATAATGTGAGCAAAATTACAGCTCTAGATAGTAAATAATTTGGTACTTAATTTGTCGGTGACTGTACTTTAATAATGCTATTTTTTTTTTTTTTTTTTTTTTTTTTTTTTTTTTTTTTTTTTTTTTTTTTTTGGGCGGCTCTATGCCGCCCTCTCGTTCCCCTAACATGATCAAGGTCAGGGACCTGGGGTGCGGGATATTCTTTATTTCTTTATTTATTTGTATAAAAACCATTTCATAAAACTTAGATTACTAACACATTCGTTCTCTTAACTACTATATACATAATTTACTAAAATATAAAATAAAACCAATAAAATATTACGATTAAACATCTATGTACAGTTTAAAATTTTCAATAAATAACATTACAATTATATATATATCTATTTACAGTTTAAAAAGCAATAAAAACTAATTCTAGGGCAAAAGGGCTATATAAAATAAATACTTAAGAGCTACGAATGTGAGTCAATTATATTATATTTATGTCTTATTCCTATTTATGGCTTGGAGGGCCGACGCTTTGCAATATTGTAAAAATCTTTCTCTTGTTTTTCTATTTTGTGTTAATGTACTTATTGTTTCCAAATTTATCTTACTATCCATCTCTATTTCAGCGCCGGCCCTCATCGCACCAGATACCGGGCACTCAGTGAGAAGATGCAGCACGGACTCTTCGGTACCCGGATCGCAAATGCACGAGGGGCTCTCCTTGCAGCGGAACCTGCACAAGTACGAGGAGAACCCCCCGTGCCCAGTGAAAACTTGGGTAAGTACCTGATCCGGGTCTATTTTTCTGAGCACAGGGAACGCGCGTACGACGTCTGGGAAGAAGACCTTGGTTGTTGAGGCAGTTTCCCCGTCCCTGTAGCGCCCGTTCCATACCTCAAGCGATTCCAATCGGAGTTGCCGCTTGACGTATGAAACGGGACACTTGTCGTAGTTCGGTTTGGTCTTCATTCCGACCGCAGCTTGCTTTGCAAGTACGTCCGCCCTTTCGTTTCCCTCCACCCCGGCATGCGCTTTCACCCAATATAATCTGACATCCTTCCCTTGCTCTCTGCTCTTTCGTACATTCTCTCTCGCTTTCACTGCTAGGGGATGGAGGGAATCGCCTTTTGCTACCGTTTCGAGGGCGGACCTGGAGTCGGAATGAAGACCAAACGAGCGTCGGTTGCTCTTCATTACAAACAGGGTTGCCTCGTGCAGGGCCAACAGTTCCGCCTGGTATACGGTGCAGAAGTTTCCCAGTTTTAATTTCCGGCAGAGAGTCTCCGCGGCGCCATCCCAGATAGATAACGCCGCGCCGACCTTGCCTTCAATTTTGCTACCGTCGGTGTAAATATTTACATCGACGGCAGCTCGCTGGGCCACTTCGTCACCGTCCGCCATGCAGTCGAACTGCAGCCCCTCCAGGTGCACCGGGTGCTGCGTCTGGGCGTACGGGACTGGTAATTCCAAATCAAGGTCCCCTAGCACTTGCTGGGAGTGACCCTTCTTTACCTCATAAAGGAGGGCCGCTTCTTGGACCCGAAGGTCCAGAGGAAGCAACCCAGCAAGTGCTAGTACCGAGTTTAGGGACGCAGTCCTGTACGCCCTCACAATCTTCAGCGCGAACCCCCGTTGCACCCGGTTCAACAACGTCAAGGTCCCCTTCCTTTTCGCCGCCTGTGCCCACGCGCTGGCCGCGTAAAGAATGGTGGGCTCCACTACTGCCACGTATATGGCCCTGATGACCTCTGGGTTCAGCCCCCAGGAAACTCTGGCAGCTCTTGACAGTTGACGATAGATGCCTTGCGCTTTGATGCAGACGTTTGCAACGTGCGTCTTAAAGGTGAGTCTATCGTCAACTGTCAAGCCCAGGACTTTGACCTCCTTAACCAGCTCAATGGGCTTTCCGCCCATGTTCAGACGTGGGGAGTCGTATTTGATCCTCCTAGTGAGGACCATTGCCTTGGTCTTAGTAGGCGCAAATTTTAACTTGTTCCTAACCCCCCACTTCTGAACAAGGGCGAGGGCCGCATTGGCACGGGTCTGTATTTCCGAAGAGCTTTCCCCAGAGAACATCAGGACCACATCATCGGCAAAAGCCTGGCAGTGTGTGCCCGCGCTATCTAACTCCACCAGGAGGGGATTCAGCAGCAGGTTCCAAAATGTAGGCCCCCCGATAGAACCCTGCACGCAGCCCTTGGTGGTACATTTCGCGTACTCCGCACCCGCAAATCTGACGCGCACTGATCGGTCGCTAAAATAGCTGTCGATCATGCGCCTCAGATTTACGGGGCATCGCGTTTCCGCCAGTCTGCACCGGATTGCGGGCCACCAGGCGTTATCGAAGGCTCCCTCTATATCCAATGATACCAGCACAACGATCTTTTTCTCTAAAAGCTGAGACCTGATGTGCTGGACCATCTCATAGAGGGAGTCTTCGGTAGAACGTTGCGGCATAAATCCGTATTGGCGCCCGCTTATCGACGGCGCAGTATACCACCGGACACGTCTTACAGCCATTTTTTCTAAGATTTTTCCAAATATCGGCAGAAGGCCTATTGGTCTGTAAGATTTCGGCTGCGTGAGGTCGTCCCTACCGGGTTTGGGTAATGCTACCACTGCTGCCTCTTTCCACCTCCTAGGGAAGATAGAGAGGCTTAAACACTTGTTCGCTATCGCCAGGAAGAGGTCCGGATCCAGAGTGATCGCGACTAGACAAATATCAGCCGTGAGTCCATCAGGGCCAGGTGCCTTTTTTGGATTAAAACTTGACGCGGACCACTCGAGTTCTGCCCGTGTGAATGGGGGGTCACATGAACTATCATGTGACTCCTCGTTTACCCTATCGGCCACTATTCTCGTTTCTTTGTGGTCCGCGTCGTCTCCCTCCGGCTTGTCTTCCGGGAAGAATGCCTCCGCTAGGCACCTGGCTGATTCCGCCCCCTCTAAGACCTTACCATCTTTAACGAGGGGGGCTTCTTCCTTCCTCACGGCTGTACGGCGTATCACCCTGTAGATCCCGTCCCACATGGATTCCCGATCTTGGCGGCCACAGAAGCGTTTCCAACTTTGGGTCTGAGCGTTCTTAACCTCGCGCTTGTAATTCTCCTTTGCGTCGATGTACTGTTTGACGACCCACTCTCTGCGAACTGGCGCGGCGGAGGAGATCCGCCTCTTCTTCCTCAAGACCTCGGTCTTGAGTCGAGAGAGCTCTTCGGTCCACCAGGGCAATCCTGCCCTCTTCCTGCTGCTAACCTTGGGCAATTCCTTTTCGCACGTCTCCACCACGGAAGTCACATACCTTCCTATCATATCTTCTAATCTTTCAGCCGTCTCTATCTTTCCAATCTCTTCCACTGTAACCCTTTCATCCTTCCACAACTGGGCGAGTTTCTTACGAAACTCTACCCAGTTGGCTTTCTTGGTAGTGTACTTCCGGGTGGAGGAAGCGATGCTGGTTCCTTTGGACCTTCCCAGGTTTAGCTCGAACAGAATTGCCCTGTGGTCCGAACTGGATACTTCCTCCGATAAGCGCCAGTCCTGCAGTCTGCCTAGCAGGTGGGCCGAACATGCAGTGACATCGACGCGACTGGAGAAGCGCACACCTCCTCGGGTTACTTCGAACGTTGGCTCAGACCCTTCGTTGACCACATGCAGACCCAGCTGGTCGAGCTTTTCCGCGGCTACAATACCCCGCGCGTTATCCTCCCGGCTGCCCCACCAAGTGCTCCACGCGTTCAGATCACCTCCCACTACCACGTTTGCGGTATCGAGTCGTTCCACGGCGGTTCCCATCTGGTCCAGGAGCGGTTCGATGGGCTTATCAGGCTCCAGGTAGACGGACACCACCCCGATCTCCCACGCCGCGGTCCTCAACTTTGCAACCGCAATGTTGCACGTTGTAAGGTGCGGACAGTGGGAGACATCTATGGTGTCGTCGAACAGTACAATAGCCGCCTTAACCACGGAGTCGGTGGTTAAGCTCCTGGCGCATTGCACTGTCCTTGTCCCTGGATGCTGCCTCATCTCCCCGCGATTGCCTATATATGGCTCCTGAACTAAGGCGAACGCAAACTTAAGTTTGGTCGCCTCTTGGATGAGTTCCGCCGTGGCTATCTGCGACCGCTGCAGGTTGGCCTGCACGACGTGATAGAGGGGCCGCCCGGTGTTAGGGTTGCTGGGTACGCCTGGGGCCACCTTAGCAATACGCTATAGATGACCTCACCAGGGAATCCCATCGCCTACGCACCGGGCAAAATAATGCTATTAACTAAGTGAAGAATTGTAATTTTTTTTTTTGGTATAGAATATGATGTAAGTGTGGGTCGGGTCGATCCGTGAAGTACCAAGGCTATACAGAAGACAAGCGTAAAGTGGAAGCAATTCTACGTTTCGTTTGATGAGTGTGTGTCTGGAGTTCAAATTTTAGTCCACGTTCCTTTTCTATCCTTTACTTAAGGCAATGATGGGACGGGGAAGTGGATTTGTTGATGAAGGAGGCGCATAGGAACGACAAATGTTCTCTTTGTATGCGTCCTCTCCTCCGGTAAAAGGCAATTGTGGATAGTCGCGCTTGCTCGTTTGTCACCTTATCTCTCAGTCCTTATCCCACTAACGCCTTATAATATAAAAAAAAACTAGCCAACTAGCCACAGACATAAGTAACTAGTTGACTTTATATAAGAAACGTTTTAGTAATACGAGATCCATTGGAATTCGCGTAAAATGTGAGATAGTTTGTGTCAGTAATAGGAGTTGAAAATTGGCTTTTCTGTGGAGCAATATCGTTATAATTTTGCCATCAAACAATATATTAAACACGGCCGTTATTGGCTTAACATGAGTGCGGTTTAGCAATTATTTGCATGAGTTACTTCGTGTGTTTAGATCATAAATAAATATAATGGTTACATTGCGAGTCTAAAGCACGGAATCGTGGACTTTATTTCATATTAAAGTTATGAACTATTAAATATTTTTAACCATCATAACAAGAACTTTTTTGTTAGTACTTATCAGTATGTGTACTAGATGTTAAATTTAAAGTCTCTACAAATACATTTCATAATAAATCTATACGTAGTCTTATAAATATGTATTTTTAATAGCATTTGATATCCCCTAGCTATGAGATTAATAAAATCATGTCTTAAAATTGATAGTAAGAAAAGCATATTTTCTCAAATAATAAAATTGTATTAACAAAATTCAATTTATCAAGAAAATATGGCGCCAGAAAATTTGTACAGATAATATAAAAAAAGTAAACAGATTCGGGAGAGATCTGTGAAATAATTGAATTTTTGTGCCCACCCTCAAGCGAAATAACTTATTGAGTCAGTAATTGGTAATATTTAATTTCAGGAAACGGCATTACAGTACAAAATACGATCTCAAATTTTTAATTTCACTTTAACATTATGAAATGAAAACTTGGGGAAATAATTATAGATGCCAGTTTAAGATTTCATTTAATTGAATTAAATTAATTTTCATGATTAAATGAAAATTTTAGTATAGTTAATTAGATTATTCAATATTTAATAATATTATAATCAGGCTTTATCCATAACAAATAGGAAGTGATGTTGAAATTACGTTAATGGATGTCAAATGGGAAAATAAAATCTTTTATTTGTTAATGTCATTTAATTCTACGAAGAGCTTTTAAATACCTATATATTGTAAATTTGATTGATAAATGTAACGAAATAAAATGTTTTACGTTTGTTCGTTTTTTTAGATATTCAACTATTATATAGATTGTAATAAATGTAAAACAATGTGCAATTGCAATTCTGAACTGATTGCATATCGCCAATCAGAGCTTTGGTGGATTTTGTTTGCAATTTGACTAAATTTTATGTTGAAATAAATAAACGTATTTGCTAACTTAATTGCGTTAACAATTAATATCTGTATTCGTAAAAATCAATTCGCAATCAACATTAACAATCGTTTAACTTCAATGTTGCAACAATTACTAAATTGACAAATTGAATTGTAATCAAGAATTTCCAATGCTGAATCTTATAAAAAAGCGCCTGAAAAAAAAAGATACCAAAATATTTTGATGAAAATATTACCTCAGGCATAAGATTGTTCTTATTACTATACTCGTGTAAGAACTAATTCGTGCGTGTGATTGCCAAACCGCCAACGTTGGCAACTTTATGAATGCCATTATAATTTGGCATTACATCGTCATAATAAGTTGAAGTGGTTTGACTATATCTCTGCCAGATTCGCGGTAACATAATATAATGGTTTTCTTTTAATCTTCTTCTATATAAAATATATTAACCAGTGTTATGTTTTCCACGTGTCTGCAGTTTGAAAATTTAATTCACGACCCACCGTGATGATGCAAACTGCCACCATAAGAGTTACTACTGAGTAACTAGAGCTCATAAATAAATTGAAGGTGAAATACCGCCAGATTCCCTGATAGTACTTAACTGTGTCATACATTAATTTTATTAAATTAACTGTACTATCGGAACAAAATTACTAATCTCAAATTACTTAGATATATTTGACATTTCCATCCAGCACTATAAGTAGTGCTTCGACTACTTATTAATGTTAGTCAAGTAACTCATTCCAACAACTCATAAGGTCTTATGCTTTAATTAAAAGTAGAGTGGGTACTTAAGGTGAATTAGTTCACGTGTATAAAGATAACCATGGAAAACTAGCAAGAAGTGTAAGAACCTTGACAGCACTCCTGTCTACAGACTCATCATTTGAAGGACACTATAAAAAATAAACTTTGTTAAAAAGAACTAAAAAAGTTTCCAAACAAATGAATTGTGAACCATTTTCCCTCATTCGGATTGTGGTCAAAGATTTGTTGATTTTTTTTTAAATATCAGTATTGGTCATTTATAAGAATACAAAAGTATATAGTGTAATTAGATTAAAAAGTTATTAACACAGATTCTGGAAAATGTATAATGAATATTGTTTGAAATAAAAACACAATTTCATTGTTTGCAGCAGTTGTGTAGCTTCCATAAAAATTTACAACGAAAACATGTTCGATATTATTTGTATCAATTTTACAAAAAATTCTAAATAAATTCAATATTTTACGATGAGTTTAAATATCTTTTTTTTTTTTTTTTTAAACTGAGACAGTTAAAGTATTCTAAAAAGGTACTATGATAGTTTTAATTCGTAATAGTAACGGTTACGTGTAGTAGGTATACAAAAATTTAAAAAATGCTTCAATCTAGATACATAAAATGCGTTTGTTGCGTGACTATAAACTCCATTTTATAATTGGAGTGTACTTGTATAAAGTACGCACTAGGAACAAGCTAATTTTCATGCGTAGATGAAAGCGAAAAGGGGCAGTTAAGGGCAGTAGACGCCACAACGACTACATATTTCAAATCCGTAGACTTCTAAAAGTACCTATAGTTTTATGTGCTGTTTATTATTAGAATAGATTTTTTTTACTTTACAGTTCATGTGAATTAAAAAAAAAAACAATGGCAATAAATAAAAGTATTACGGCATTAGATTTCTGGGGTTAAGTAAACATACTGTTTAATATACTATCTATCTACATGCTATCGTAACAAAATGAGTATAATCTATTTTAATTGTTATAGTACAAGGTTACAAACGTGCAAGCGTTCACTGGAGTTCGCCAAAATATCGAAATTACCCGCTTTCCATAGATATCCGCATTTGTAGTTATGTTGCTTAACTTTAATCAATAGAGGAGGGGACGCACAGAAAAAGCATATTTCCCTTCCCGAAGCGTCCCTACCGTTGCTTATCCACTGCCCTTCTTCAAATCTCAAATTTATCAAATAATGAAATAATTTATAGCTAATATTTTTCTTAATAAATTTAACATATTATGCAGCATAAAAAGTTTAGTTTTCTAATAGAAATGAACTGATAATAAATTAAAGCACCACAATTAGCGTTTTTGGCGCCGTTTGAGTGTGGTTTGGCAATTTTACAACCCAGAGTAGATGTGCCGCAATCATATTAATGAAAATCCTTTGAAAAACATTTCATTTTTTAATCAGATTTTTACAAATTTACTACATTTTTCTATGGCTTTTGTCTATGAGAGAGATGGCAATATCTGAGTGCCTACTCTTGCAGTGGAGACCTACGGTTAGAATGTGTCGTAGAATAAATCTGTCTATTGCAATATTTCATATTTCAGTCCCATGTAGTATATTTCGATTATTTCTACACACGTTCAGTATGAACGTGACTATTCTCAATATTTGTTTGTACTCCTTTCTTATATTTTTCTTCGGTTTACATTTTTATGTTATACAAAATGTTAAAATATTGACTGTTTGTGACTTTAAAGTGACATAACTTTCGCTCCACGAATGCATTCTTATGCTGTACACAGTTATTTTGATGAAACTCAATTTTGGTAAATGATAAAACCTAATACATAAGATATAGATATATATCAATAGACGACATGGCATTAAACAAACTGCAATCTACCACTACTTAGTGACATTTGCGTTACCGATGATTAAAATTTTTGTAGAGTAATATTTCGAATGTCCGCTCTATAAAGATACACAACTCAGACAAATAAATGAAATTAATAACAAACGAATAAACATTTTCTTTGAAATACTCTGGTCTATTTTACAACATACTCTTACTATACTCGTATAATGAAGCAAATGCAGTAAGTAATGTAGTGATTTCATAACTGAAAATTACCTCAATGCAGACTGAGATCGTCTTAATTGAATCTACCAATGCAGTTTAATTTAGCTATGCTACTCTATAGTTTTAATGCATTGTGTTTAAATTTAATTAAGTATTGCAATTTTGTGGCAATGTTCATTGAAATAATAATTTTTTATCGATCAATTATCGTAAATTAACAAGAGTCATCTTAAAAAAACACAGCCCGTTGCACAGCTTCAGTTTTCACTGTACAGATTTAACTGAACGGTCGAACTGTGCAATTAAAACGATCTTGTGGAGGAAAATCTGAGAACTGTATACTGTTAAACCGGTAGTAAAAATCTTTCTACACGTCACACGTATGTTTTAACGATACTTACGTCGGTTACGGTCTCACTGTTCAGTTAAAACAACGTGTGTATCTGGCTAAGGCTTAATAGAATATCTACGATGGTAATTTAGTGAATAATGTAACAAATTAGTCAGATAGCTTAAGTAAAGTCATTTAAAATTATAATATAGTAAAGAAACAGTTCCATATAATGGTATTCAGGGAGTACTCAAATTTATGTAAAGTACTAGAATCGCGTGCGGTTTGTTATCCGGGCGTTTGGAGCGGCGGCGAGGGCGTGTAACGAGCTAGCAGAAACAATGTTCCCCTTTGTGTTTCACTTCACGTTAACTCCAAATAACAATGGCCTTATTTCGATTCACCAATAGAATCTAGAAATTTCACAAGTGCGACTCGAGCAACGAATGTTGCAATCAACAGACAACTTGCACGTGTGAATATACCTTTATTTATACATTTTTATAGTTATAGGTTGAAAATAAGCATCTGAACATGTCTAATGCCTATAATAATATGCAATAAGTTAGTCTTAGTACAGGGAAAATAACGTGAACAAAAAGGACCTCACCGCCATTTAATAATATGGTAATCTATTAAATTATCGAAAGTTACGTTTCTGATGTAGATACAATTTTAAATGGTGTTAAGCTCATTCTCATAGAAAATGATTGTTACAACAGTTTCGGCGGGCACTCGACAAACCGAGTTTTGGCAAATTGCTTTAAAAGTTGTACAACTACAGCTCTAACTGCCGCCAACTTGTGCACTTCATTGTGAAGGGCGCTATTGTTTGCCGATTTCTACAAGCAGTTTATAACACGTTACAGTTTTGAAGACGAAGTAAGTTATTTTATAATGAACTGTTTTTTACTAAATGTTGCTTTGTTCAGATTTATTCAGAACCTATACAGACCAATGAAATTGGAATCTCAGTGCGTAATATTAAATTTTCTTACATTATTTATTTGTGTTCATTATAAAAAGAATATTTTTATTATCTCTGCCTATACACAACTTGAAGTTCGAATCAGATAGACCGATTTTGACGGTACTTTTAATGGATTGTAGCAGATTTAGTGTGAGTAAAATAGGCTTTTATTTTAATCTACGCTGAGAAACTTGCGGGCAACTAGTAGAATAATTGACCTCATAATATATATTTTCTACTATGTCACTAATCCCTTCACATGGATCGGATTATATCCGATCATATCCAATCTTGTGGATCGGATTAGTGACGTAGTAGAAAAGTTTTCATCAACACTGCCAATCAATTCTGCCACATAGATTTTCTCATTTCACTCTTCATTCGAGTTACATTTAAGCCTTAATCTTTGACATCTACTCTTAGAGATTCCCGGTTCTCCTTGTCATGTACCAATGTGTTTTTCCTGTTATTACGTTGAAGGAAAACATAAAGAGTCTGCAGATATCTGTAAAGAAATTCAAAGAATTGTGTCGGCAACCAATCCGCACTACATCACCGTGGTTGGCTAAGACCTTATCACTCCTAACGTAGAATAGGTTCGGATCCCGCTATGGAGAAGTACCTAAGCATTTCTATCACCTAAGTATGTATTAAAGAAAACCTACGTTATCTCGGCTTCTTGTAATACCTCAGCTCACATAAATATTTTATGATTCATTTTATTGAACGTTAAACCGAAGTAATTGCTACAGACCACTGCAACTTATTCTTTTAAAACATTGTACCTTTATCCAATAACATACTTTCTCTTACGTTAAGTGCTCTAACGTCGCTATTAACAGCAGTTTAATAGAATAGTTTTAGATAACGTTATGCTAGTTTTAACAGCATTACTTATCTGTTTTAGTATTAAACTATTATGATTTTGTGTAATTTCAATGGAGCTTGTAACAATATTTCTATAGAGTAGTACTTTTCTTTGTATGTACGCAATTTATATTTTAATTTATATTTTTTCAAAGTAAATGTTAAGAGACATCTGAGTAAGTTCAAAGCATTCTTTTCTCTCGATTTTTTTCAAGTTAAAAGAAAGTAATGCAATCAACTTTGTTTATCTGTATTACGTTAAAATAAAATAGAAAAAAAGATTTGTTTTAATAAGGAATTTTGTACAAAATTACCGCTAATATATTAGTCATAATCTTATTCTAATTTAATCAACACTGTAAAGCGAAAAAAGCTTTGTGATCCGAAATTAAAAACAAAATGGCAGCGAGACGGAACACTGATAAAAAGAAAAACGGTAATTTTCCTACCAAAGATATCGTTAACGTTTTTGTTATATTTTCGGGCGGACAGGAAAATTACGTAATGACTTTTTGTAGCTGAATCTAATATATTTTTTCATAATCAAGTGTGTTACGACCAGGGTACGAGACATAAACGCTATAAGATAATAAATATTAGGTCCTTACATATGAAATTGGCGTTTTGTATGGGAGGAACAAAAAGTCGAATATTTTTAATATAATATATTTAATTAATCAAATGATGAACCATTAATTTCTATGCACTTTTGCCATCTCATAGGTAGTTCATTGATCCCTTTACTAAAAAAAACAGTCGGACGGGAATCAATAAAATCTTTGAAGGCGATTTGGACTGCCCCATCGGAGTTGAATTTTTTCCCTTGCAAGAAGTTATCCAAATTTCGAAAAAAATGGTAATCTGTTAGAGCAAGGTCCGGGGAGTACGGAGGATGTCTTAGACTTTCCAATTGAAGCTCTTCTAATTTAGTAGCCGTCTGTTGCGCAGTGTGTGGTCTAGCGTTGTCGTGAAGCAGCAGTGGCGTGGAGCGATTGACCAGCCTAGGTTGTTTAGCCGCTAGCTTTTCCATCATGGTTTGCAATTGCTGACAATAGACATCAGCCGTAATAGTCTGGCCAGATTTGAGAAAACTGTAATGAACAATACCGGCACTAGTCCACCAAACGCTTACAAGTAACTTTTTTGGGGTTAATTTTCGCTAGGGGCAGGATTTGGCTGGCTGGTCAGGATCCAACCATTGCGCTGAGCGCTTCCGATTATCGTAAAGAACCCATTTTTCATCACAGGTAATGATTCGGTTTAAAATACCTTCATTATTGTGCCGGTTTAGTAATGTAACGCAACAGTCGACGCGCGTTTGCCGGTTTGCTTCAGTCAATTCGTGAGGTACCCACGTTTCAAGCTTTTTAATCTTTCCAATTTGCTTCAAGTTAATTAAAACAGTTTTATCACTAACATCGCAGCCTGCAGCTAACTCGGACGTGGTTTGCGATGGATCCGCTTCCACAATAGCCTTCAACACTTCATTATCAACTTGAGTCTCAGGCCGTCCACGGGGCTTGTTCTGCAGATCGAAATTTCCAGAACGAAAACGTTGGAACCAAAAACGAACTGTGTTTTCTTTTGCAACACGACCGCCATACACGTCATTCACCCTTCGAGTCGTTTCCGCAGCACTAGTGCCACGGCGGAACTCGTACTCGTAAATAATGCGATATTTTAAGTTTTCCATTTTGTAAAATGAGTGACGCAAACAGAAAAAAATAGAAGAAAAAAAACAAATGAATGACGGTCATCGAACCACAAATACATGAGTCTATAGCTGTACAAATTTGAATTTGGAATTCCTTACCAAAGAGGAGAAATTCGTGATTAAAGTGGCCAGTACGAAAAACGCCAATTTCATATGTAAGGACCTAATATTTAATTATGTTTTTTACTTCATAATGAATTTAAACCAATTTCCATCTAACTCTGGGTAGTTAAATAGTCATAAAGTTAAATAGTACAAGCAGTATCGTGCAAAATATTGGATGATGCGGAAACTGATTAATTTAGCACAATGAATTTTTCCATAAATTTTATAAAAAAATGCACAAGAAAAACTATTCTATGAAATCGAATAAGTTAAAACAAACCGTTAAAATTTAATAGACGTTAAAACGAAAATTTTAAAGATATAAAAAGTTAACAAATATAAATGTCCATGGAGGCGCGACGAAACTCCGAGGCCGCAACAAATATACCTTAAGGCACTCTTCATTGTACATTTGGCACAATACTGCTTGAACCAGTGTTTTTATGTGAGAAAAGCAGTAAGATTTAAAACAAAACTGAAACTATGTTCTGCGATCTTCTCATATCATCTTTTATAAGTATCTTACGAAAACGTATATTAACAGAAAATTTATTAAAAAAATCTACGTATACTAGAACTATTGTTATAAGAAAAAGTCTTATAAGGAAAGTAATATTGCGAGAGGTTGAGTAATATTTATTAATATCCGGTACTTTGGCATTAATCTGCTATACAATATATATTTGACAATTTGCTATTAATTGATCATATTTATTGAGGTAACAACAATCAGTCGTGTGTGAAAAATTACTATTTGTTCCAATATAAATTGCTGTTTGTTTTCTAATCTGACAAGGCTAAAATGTGAATAATATTTGCTGCCTCTATACTCGAAATGGAATAAAATATATATATTTTTTTATTTTTAAAGCCTTTATTGTCGAAGCTAAATGTTAACTTTACTTATATACATTTTATCTTAACAATATTTCCTTTAACATATGTACGTGAGTGTTTTAGCCGTTCCTATATAAGTTAATGATAATGTCTCATGAAAGTTTGAATAATTTAATATTTCCTTTGTTAGCGTATGAAATATCATCATCATCATCATCAGCTCACTATACGTCCCCACCGAGGGGCTCGGAGCCTACCCCAAGTTAGGGGTGACTAGGCCATAGTCAACCACACATATCATTGAATTTCTTCTCAGATATGTGCAGGTTGCATCACGATGTTTTCCTTCACCGAAAGAACGTCGAATAAATGTACATATGTAAATCGATAATCGAAAAACACATTGGTACATGGCGGGATTCGAACCCAGGACCTGCAGATTGCAAGTCAAGTGCTTAACTCCTGAGCCACCGACGCTGAGGTATGAAATATGCCTTTTGCTAAATTGATTGACCAACTTTTTCTTCAGTTTTTCTTCGACCTTTGCTACTGATCTAATATCATGGAGATATAAGACATTTAGTATATCTCTATTTTCTCTATTTTGCATAGATGTAGAACATAGTCCGGAAGAAGACGTAGGATACTAAATAAGATTTTTTTTAATTCCACGCGGACAACAATAAATGTTTTTTTCTTTGTTTTTAGAAGGAAGTGATGTAAAATTATCATAAAGATGAAGTTGATATTTAAAAAAATTGTAACTAAAACTTAAAAATGAATATCGTAATTAAAGACGAGGTTGATTCCATTGTTATGAAGCCAAATTATGAACCTTTTATAAAATGTTTAGAATAATCAAAGCGCTTTTAATAGGATCAAAGTTTGGCTCATTGTTTCAACCTAAATTAAAATTAATTTATAGTGTAACTGATATTTGAAGCGTGTTTAAAATTAAAAGATATAATCCTAGAAATAATTAATAATATATTAACCTTTTTTAAATGTGATTCAGTAGACTGGCGTGAAGTGGAAGCAATTCCGCGTTTCGTCTGATGAGTGTGGTACCGGAGGCCTAATTTTAGTCCTCTTTCCCTTCCCATCCTTTTCTTATTAGGAAAGGATGGGAATGGGAAGTGGATTCGGCGGAAGAGGGGACGCATAGGAAGGAGAAATATCCTCTTTCTGTGCGTCCCCTTCTCTGTTGATTAAAGGTAGGCAACGCATCTGCATTTGCGGATGTCTATGGGCAACGGTCGCCTCGCTATATATATATATATATATATATATATATCGCGAATTCAGGTAGCCGTTTACTCGTTTGCCACCTTTTGATATAAAAAAAAGTAAAATCTTATTATCCTAAGTACGTACGAGTAAGCAAGAGTTCAAGTAATCTGGGGAACCGTGATAATCGAACGTCCTTACAATGTTGCGTCAGTGAACTTTTTTCTTTTTAAATACTAAGCAAGTGACCAAAAAAAAAACGATCGAAAAACATGGATATTTCATAACAACTGAATTAGATTCATATACCTATATTTGAAGTTTGAATAAAGTTGATAGATGTCAAATGTGGGTTAAATTGGTCCACCTACTCGTATAATATTATTGCCTATCGAACTGACCAAATAGGCCATTAAATATGTATGTGAAGTAGTGCGCTTTAAAGCAATTCCGTAGTAAGCAATGTGTAGCGATTCGTCAATGTCCCGATGTAATCCTCATCTCTCAAGAAGATCTAGAGCGGTCTGCAGAGATGTCGCATCATTTATCACTGGTCGAATACTCACAACCTTCTTAATTTCTAATCATTTAATACACATTAGAAGTTTCTGGTGAAAAATTCATATGTTCATTGTTTGTGTATTGCGGTATGAGCGTATAGATTATACAATAGATTCGCCTATTTATTACGTATACATAAATTTCTTTTAATAACTAATGTTATAAATGTGACCGCCCGCGACTTCGTCAGTACAGAATTAAGAACAACAAGCCTATAATTTGCTTTTCCCGTCAAAGTACTGTATAATTACTGTTGGTGCTGTAAAATTACTCGGAAGACAAAAATGTTAAGAATTGGTTTTTTGTTATCAGTAATGTACATAATATGTTTCGTACACTTATATGACTTTTTTTTTCGAAAAACTTTACATGAAAATATAAAAATTAATTGAGAACCTCCTCCTTTTAAAATTAGTTAAGTATATGAGCCTAGATTACAATCTCTCATCATTAACCTGCCCATGTTCCTACGGGAGCCGGCACAGTATGTACTTCTCCTCCATACATCTCTATCAGTCGTCATATCTGAATTCACCTACTTACGCATATCCTCTTTCACACAATCCATCCATACTTTCTTTGGTATTTTTCTGCCTTTGTAGCCATTAACACTACGTTAAAGATGAATTTATAAAGGCAAGTGTAATTATAACTGTGTGTTACATACACGTCGCAGACATTGAGCAAATATTAACTTTGACAAATAGAAGCTGCGGTAGAACAAAGCTTGAGATAATAGGTCGCACTTATAACGATCGTCAGCTTAACGAGGGAACTTTAGCGCCAACTCGCGCGCGAAACCAACGCGATAAACATGTTCAAATATAAAGTAGTGGTTAATGATTTTTTTAAACTTTACAATTTTATTAACTAATCTACTTATTAATTGACCGTTATTCTGGTTATTATTCAAGGTATTAAGATTTTAATTCTATGGAATCGTTTGTAAAATCGATTAAGAATTTATATCTCCAGAATACGCTTCGGAATTATCAAGTCTATAAAGAAATGAGACTTATTACGTTTTATTTCGTCGTCTTTAATTGATTTCTTGATTGTATTCTTTTTAGTATCTTTCTTAATACTTAAATTCTTAAGGTACTCGTATGTCATTCAAGTAGTGTAGGTGCACCCAAAAATATCACACTAAAATGTTAAAATATTAGAACAATCATAACACTTCAGATTACTTTTTTATTAAGAATAGATGCTCTAAAAGAATTTTGGTTGAAAAATATTATTTTAATGGCTGCAAAGTAAACAGCAAATCCCAATAAAATATTTCAGTCGTGTACCTCCGACGTTATATTCGATATAACAAACTCTATTTCCTTCGAATATGCTTACCAAATACAATTTGCAAACGATTTCCAGCTCCGAATGAATCGTGAAATTTTCGAATAGCATTTATTTTTCTCTGATTGCCAAATATTTTGCGTAAAAATTATATTGAAAAGAAATTAAGTAATAAAAAGTTAATAGAGTATTTGAATGCATTAATAAAATAATTTATTTTTTCAAGTTTAGGTATATTTATTACTTTTCTTATAGGTGAAAACAAATCAATAGTATAAAATGTGGAAAAAAAACGCAAACAATACACATTGATATTTCTATTTACCTATATATTTACATAGATGGCGCTGTGTGCATTTGTGTAAAAAACATAACTGTATTTAGAAATCTTATATTAAAACACTGATTTGCTTAGTCTTAAAGTTACCGAATATTAAAAATTCCAAGTAATTTTCGTATCGTATAAAAACAATAAATGACACATATACAAAAAAGGACAATACATTGTGAAGATGTAAGCGTAAAATTCAGATACAAATTGCTCTAATACGTAGCACAAAGAATCGTTTACGGCGTAATAGTTCCATTCGGGCCAAAGCATTTTCATTATCTTGCTTTATAGACCACTGGAGGATAGAGGTCGTATTCATAAAACAATGTCAGCTGTACCAAGCTCTTGTAAAGACCTTTCAACATAAATACGTAAACACTTTGTAACATGATAAGATGATTGAAAATGTGTAAAAGCGTTTATAATAGAATGTGGTAAATGAGCAATCCACTATAATTAAGGATAAATTCAAGATCTACGGAAACGTTTATAAAAATAGTTTCATTAAAAGAAAGCTTCTCTATCAACCAGGAATTTATGATACTTGTCCAACACGTGTATAAAAGCTATGACTGTTTATTAGTACTTAACAAAAGTGAAAAACGTCTAACCATGGGTTTCTAAGACCAAAATCTCTGTACAAAAAGTTTTACTTTAGTTTAATATATTTTAATTCTATCATGAACTTTATAACAGAAAACAAAGTATATCTCCAACACTGTTTAAACAAAATCTTACTGTATAAGCAATTTAGATTCTACGGTATCTGTAAATAGATTAGAGTACAAAGAAATAAAATGAAACGGCAAACGGCAGCAGGTCTCAGCAATTACGGTAGCGTAATGTTCAATAAACGACAACGTAAAGAGTTTTACAACTACCATGCTCCGCTGCCCTGCTCAGATTGCGCGCCAAATGACATTTTGCAAACAAAGAAAAAAAAAACACTACCATTTCATACGTAAAACTATATCAAATCCTACTTAGTGCGGACGGCAAGAAATAGCTGGAAGCGGAAAGCAAAGGACTGTATTCTTTAGGCGCATTTAAAATCACGCAATTATCCTCAAGGCATTGGGGGAAGGTCTATGTGTAGCAGTGGACTTACACAGGCTGAAGATGATGTCAAGTGCTAAACATCGTGGTAACAAACACTGTCATGCTCCTTCAGTATGCCCATGGCACCGTAACAACGCTAAACAAGAAATCATAATTTGACGTAGATAGTTTTTTACATACGTCGAATTTTTTTTTATCAATCTTGTGTGTTTAATAAATAAAAACATTAAGCAAGCATTCAATTATCATTCCATTATAAGTGTAACACAAAACAAATTTATGTAAGTTTGCAGGTTATATTTCTTGTTACACATTAAACGTTAAGTTGCGAGACGGTTAGCAGTGGCTCTAAATTACTAACCGTTCTCGTCTAGAAGTTGCCGCTGTATAAACTTGCTTCGTAATTAATGTAAAACTACAAAACTACATTTACTTACTAGCAAATGAAAACAAATATCTTTTTGTTAATGCTTTTGTACAATGTGAGCCAATTACGCTACGGTAATATCCTTGAATCGATCACATGTTACTTGCAATGCGTCTAAACTAAATCAACATAATACTTCTACCATTGGATGATATATATAGATGATATCATTAACATCAAGCAATACTCTGTCCTTTTTTATATGATGTTGTCTATCTCATTGATTGCAATAAAGTTCAACTCCTTGTCGCCCTCACCCATTGCACTTCTGTAACCTTCCAGATCTTCAGTTACTTACTCTTTCTAAAGCATATCCCGTAAAATTTAGCGTATAATTTATGCATGCAATGCACTTTAGTGTCCTAAAAGGCACTCCATTCTCTTAAAATATTTACAATATTTTTATTAAATACCTCTTTAACACTGAGTGTAATAATGTAATATGTTTCGTCTTTGTGTTTACTAATTACTACTTTCTTTTAAAACATTTATCATTCTTTGAATATTGCTTTTAAAATATTAATACTTATAATCATGTTTCATAAAACTGAAAAGGTATAACTTATGAGATACGTTTTAATTAGAAACGTGATTTCATTCCTTGTATGGTAATTTTTTTTAGTCTGTACATATTACGACTATTTTCATTTATCTACTACACATGCAGAAAATCTGAAGTGACAAAAGTAAGATTTATTTTCATGATAAAAAAGTGGCGATCGCAGTTGTTATTAATTACTCCGGCTTAAATACCACATTAACAAATTTTGTCAGGTATTGAGGTTCATAATGAGAGTGCGCCTTTGTAGGTTTTGAGGCATTTAATTAAGGTTCATACGGAAACTGGCGCTGGCATTGTTTGTGGGGAACACTGCTTCCATTACAATGGCTTATTGAACCGCGCCCGAGGATTAATCTGTTATAAAATTTAATCTCGTATTTATAACATAATTATATTAATAAATTTTAGAAGGTATTGTATGTTACATGTAAGTTGTTAATTAATGAATTTTTTAGTAGAAAATTATATTGAAAAAATCTACGACTAAAATCTAAAATCTACGACTGTACCTCTATGGAACTCCGGAAAACTAAGTGAACTAAGAAGTTGATACTTTTGTAAAATTTACTTCTAATTTTCTGTAAGAAATATTTAAATGATATTCCAAAAAGCTTGGAACTAAAAGTCAGTCGACCATTTTACAAAACTTACAACTTTCAATGAATTTTTTTTTTTTACAAACTCTTAAGTATTTGTTACGTAGTTAGATTGTAAATGTTTATGCTATATTTTCTATACCTACTCGTAAATCTATATATATAAAAGAAAGTCGTGTTAGTTACACTATTTATAACTCAAGAACGGCTGAATCGATTTGACTGAAAATTGGTGGTCAGGTAGCTTAGAACCAGGAAACGGACATAGGATAATTTTTACCCCGTTTTCTATTTTTTATTCCGCGCGGACGGAGTCGCGGCTAAAAGCTAGTAGTATTATAAATTGTCCATTTCGTTTCTTATCAAACTTATGACACTCGTTAGTTAATTGTTAGTTTCACTTATTGTTACCCTTACTTACTCTTTTTTGAATAACTAAGACAAAATATGTTTTTGCATACTTAATTCGGTACTGGAAACTTATTGTAAAGTTTCAATTAGAGAGATATTTCGGCGTACCTCTATGTTAGAGAAATTTAAGAGTTTATTTTAAAACATGGAACTTTGCACTTGAGAAAGTGTTCTCTAGTTCTCAAGCTCACTTTAGGAAACGTGACCGTGTTAAGTACTTAAGCAATTTTTCTCAAGAAGGCAATATCCTGTCTCTCTCACCCGCCACTAACTTACATTTTCTTGCATATTACGCGAAGAATGTAAAATATAAGGAACAAAGATTTTCCTATCATATTTGAGTATAATTAATTATGTTTATATAAAAAAAAATTGATAATAACTTAATTACCTAGACTCAATTTTGCGTACAACCAGAGCGTTTGACTTCTAAATAATTAATAAAATCAGAATACAACTTATCATTGGAGAGTCTAAGTTTCTCGATATATTAGAATACACTAGCTGTCGCGGAACTAAAAGAAAACTTATAGGTAGCTTATATGTTCTTTCATACTATGTTCTACATCTGTGCAAAATGTCATCATCTATTGAGCCGTTCCGGAGATACCTTCAAACAAAAAACAAAACAGAGAACAGAACAGAACAGAGAATAGAACAGTGAACAGAACAGAACAGAGAACAGAACAAAAAACAAAGAACAGTGAACATAACAGAACAGAGAACAGAACAAAGAACAGAACAGAGAACAGAACAAAGAACAGAACAGAGAACAGAACCGGACTGAACCGAACCGTAATACTTCCATCCATCCATTCGTCCGCCCGTTCGTCGGTCCGTCTTTCCGACCCTCCATCCATCCACCCATCCATATCTTACTTCTTACTTATGGGTATTATAAACGCTAATGTTAGGATCGATGGATTGAAGGATTTATGTTTGAAGGTATCTCCAGAAGGGATCAACTGATCTGGATGAAATTTGGCATGGATATATGGATAACATTTAAATATGAAAAATGTTTATTCATCAATCAATACGTTTTTGTTATGACTTCATTTAGTACAGAGATTTAATGTCGTATATTCCATTGTGATATGGCGTTGTTTAAGATCAATATTATGTATTTACATATTAAATCCACTGATCAAAGATTTCGACTTTAATAAATAATAATTGTTAACGTTCATCTTTTAATTTTTAAAATGGATAATCTATGTATTTTATCGATTATATGCTTCACTGTACATTAACATTTGTTGTTCTACAATAGTAATAGTAGAAAGCTTCTACAATTCGGTATTTCATGCAAAACTACATGTTACGTAGTTAGACATTATGTACCGAATAGAGCAAATGTTAACTTTAACAAATTGAAGCTACGGTGGAAATGAGATATGGAAAGCTCGCGCATGTAACAATCGTCAGCTTAATGAACGAACTTTAACACACGATTATGCCAATGCACCAATGTATTTATTAACATACTAGCTGTCGCCTGCGACTTCGTCTGCGCGGAATAGAAGAAACTGTAGCCTGTGTGTTCTTCCTATAGATACCTTTAAACAAATATCCGTTCATCCATCTAAACATTCACATTTTTAATATTATTAAGATTTTGTGTAAATATTTTCTGTGATTTGTGAATAAGCAGATTCTAAAACAAATGAAAGTCTTTCGAAAATAACCAAGCACTATTCTTAAAAACGGACGTTTAAATGTTTTCGGAGCACCTTTATTAACTAAGTAAAATTAAGGTAATCAAGTAAGTTACTCGTATTATTCGGAATTATAATTATTATTACTAATATCATTTTACTTAGAGGTTAGCTGACTCTATTTATGTTTACGTGAAAATCAACTAGCAAAGAAAAGAAAGACATACCGTAAAAGTTTTTGACACTTAGGTAAAGAACTTCAATAACTTAACATTACTACATAGCGTCAAAACTGGAAAGTCTCCAAAGTCGTTGAAATAAATGTCGAAACTTTAAAAGCGAAAAACTGAGTTTCATATTAACAATACACGATAAAACTTAGTCCAGTGAAATGGTTTTATGCAAACACTAGACTCACTCGTGTACGATGAGTGCTCGAGGGGCACGCGAGGTGAACACTAATTTTTTAATTTAAAATTTTCAACATCGTTCAATGCTTATTGTTATTTTCTTTTTAACTTTTTTTTGTCTTTTAAGTTTACTATTAAGTAATGTAGTAATATTGGTTGTGACTTCGTTAAAAAGGACTAACAAAGACGTGAAGGTGATAATCTCTCAAAAACCAAGATATAATGGTCCATATATTTTAGTTTAAAATTAGTAACGAAAGTCAAGTTTGTCGGCTAACTGGCCAAATAGTTGGTCGAACAGTTTGTCTATTACTTGCCTAAATAGTTAGTCTATCATCTGCCCAATTAGTTGCGCGAAATGTTACAGAATGGTCGACTAGTTGAGATCCCTTGCTTCTTCAACATTTTATCAAGAACATTGTTAACATTTAAATATCAAAGTTCTTATTATACGTCCCTTTATCCTACATTCCAGCAACTAAAAGTCGAATTCAAAAGTTTTATCATTCAAAGAAAACTTTCGTTGATAAGAGGACTCCTTTTGAAAGTTGACCTACAGTGATTTATTTCAAAGAAAATTGAAGCACGCTCTTTAAAAGCATCTTACATTGTGTTGCTAATAATATATTTATTGGGCGACAGACTGGCGCCTAAGACTTTGCCTTGATACGTTAAATAAGAAATTCGCTTTTCTGTAAATTTACTCAACTTTCCTCCACCGAACACTTGAATTGACTACTAGTTCTTTTTTCTTGTTTTTCACATTATAAAAGATTTTTTTATGCATAATTGCAAAAACTACGCCTATTACCATTATTTCTGACACCAAAATCTCAATATAAAAGGTAAAGTCATCCCTGTGGTTGTTGTCTTTGACAAAACAGTAATAGCAATATATTTTAAACGGGGATTTTGTTCACAGAAACCCACGCTTAGTGATTTGAATTAATAATTTATATGGGAAAATAAAAAGGAGAAACTTTAGTTGATTAACATAATATAGTTAGGCAAACAAATAGACTAAATAATAATTTATTCCTTTAAGTGTCTACTTGTGTTAAACTTCGACGAAACAGTATGTCAACGTGGTTACGGAAGCAAACACGGCTTCCTTCAAATATGTTCGTGAAATGCAATTTAAGATCTATTTCCGTCTTTGATAGATTCGTAAGATTGACAACTCATGTGTATGTTAAAGTGACTTCTCGTCATAAATAAGAATACAGCTTTTGAGATACTAATAGTATAAATATCAAAAACTATTATTTTTAACAATTATATTCAGGAAAAATCCTTTACAGATTTATGCTTTAAGCTTCTAAGGCTTCCTTGCAGGTTCTGTTGCAAAATGCAATAACATTTATTGTCTATGAAGTGATATAGTCAATTTCTAAGATAACTGACCGTAATACGTAAGGATTTTTGACAAGAAATAAACATAACTTTTAGGGATAAATACAGCGTAAATCCGAATAAGACAGTTGTAGAGATATTGCAACTTAAGCATTGTACTTTTCATTGACACTTGAGCTAAGTTGTACTAAGTGATAATGATACAGTTATTAGGGCAACTTAAAACTAGACTCGTAATACGTTAAGAATTTTTATCACAGATAAATAACAGGAAAGTTTATAAGAACAGGGTAGGTCTATGTAGAGAAATTGGTATTTAACTTAAGTATTCATAGTTGTAACTAGGACTCATGTTGTACGGGAGAGGTGCATTAGCCGTCAGAGAGATGTGGCCGGAATATGCAAAGCTTAATCTCGTAGTGTTGCAGTATACTAGATTGTAACGTGCGGCGTGACATCCTTGCTTAAATACGTTACACTAAGTTTCATACGCTATTTGCATTATATATTATATATTTTCTTTATATCTTTTATAATCATAAAATTATATATTATGTTTTCTGTGTAGTTGACATCTTTTGTAGATTCAAACCTTAAAATATATAGTTATATTGCATTAAGATGTTTATTGCAAACTAAACTTGCTTATGACAAAGCGTTAGGCAAAAACCGTAAGCTTGCAATTTTATCCTAAGTGTGAACATCGGGTGTTTCTCCTGATTCGTAGGCCGACAGATCACATGTAAGACAAGATTTAGGAATAAACTTAGTCTCAAAATTATGATTACATTTATTGCGTTTGGTGTCAATAAGGTATATTATATATTTAATATCAAAGTCTGTAACCAAGAGGATACAAAAGAAATAATCTTTTTTTTTCTATTTTGGTGGAAAAGAAAGATTTCTCGATTACAATATAATTAGAAGTTAGGCGGCAGCTGAATCGCTCGGTCAGTGATAAATGACGTGGCGTTGGCGTCCGCGCCGAGTGGCTTACCTCTCATTGCGAGGACGGGGATTATTTTGGGACATTGACGAATTACGCCATATAGAAAAGTATTCAATCGAATTAAAATTTGCACAGGCTTTAGCACAATTTGTCGTCACGGAGCATTTCTAATTCAGAGGTTAATTATTAATATGTTAGATATGTTTACTTTATTTAATTTATTTAATTTTATCTTGCAGATAACAATTTTTTTCTTCGTTTTATTTTGTGCTTCTTTAAACACAATTACTTAATAAAAAAGGGTTTTGACATTTTTATACTTGTAAAATTTACTTATAATAAATATATCAGAAATGTTCCATTAAAACAAAAAGCTTCAACAAAATGTAGATTAGATATTTAAAAATGTATGTATTAAAACTTTCAGGCGCTTCCCCTTCAACAAGTCTGAAGCAAAACAAAATTTTGGTAAAGGAGAAGAAAGTTGTTGCTACAAATTTTGTAGCAGTATTTAAGAACTCAGAATTATTATTACGTAAACGAGAGTTTTTAGTTAAAACAGAAAAAAGTATTTTTACTTAAAATAACGTCGTAAAATCTCCATCACATTTCTTATTAGAAAACAATGTAAAGGAAGTAACAAAGGAAAAAATTACGTACATTATTAAATTACAATTAGAAATTTAATTGTGACCAAATACGCAATTGTTTCAGTAATAAAAAAATTACATCACCTAAAGTATTATAAATAAGGATATCCTCGATGAAAATAAGCCGGAAATTAAAACGAAAGTAAACATTAAGGGTGATAAATGTGAAGGGTCGAGGGTTAATAGTTTGATTTTCATTTTAAATACGGTAAATTTATTTTCCTTGTGGACAAAAATGCGGTTGCTTTGACATATTTATATTAAAACAATGTTAACTTGACAATTGTTTAATTCTCATGCCTGTGACAAGCATTTTTTTATTTAATATAGCACCTTGGACATAATTTAGTTTATTGTTTCGTAACTTTACTTAAATAACTGCGTTATAAATTGTCATGTACATTTCTGTTTCAGTCGATCGACTTATGTTTTGAGTTTTTTTTTTGGGTTTACCAATTTAAATTATATCCTTCTCTATTTACAGTGTCTGATAAGACTGACAATTTTTCACACATAAATTACTCTTTATATAATAATAGCTGTCGCCCGCGACTCCGTCCTCGCTGGATTAAAAAAAACGTAATAAACAGCCTATGTGTTCTTCCAGACTATGATCTACATCTAGGAGTATGCCAACTTTCGTCGTGATCTGTTAAGTCGTTCCGGATATACCTTCAAACAAACATCCATCCATCCATCCAAACATTCGCATTTATAATATTAGTGAGATAGTAAGATTAATAATATTTTGTAATATTCGTTTTAACAATAGTAAAAATTGTTATATTTTCAAGTGTAATATAATTAAAAAAAATTGTTGAGCGGTGGGCGCAGGTTGGTGATAAATGATGCGGCGTCCCCGCTGACCGGCACATCTCTGAGGAGGATGGGGATTATTTTCGGACATTGACAAATTGCCGCATATACAAAATATTCAATCGTCTAGAAAGTTCGCACAGCGTCGGACTTTCTTGTATACCCAATTTCACAGTAGGAACATATAAGTTGTATTTTCTAATTTCCTAATTTATCTACTGTCTAAATATATATGTTTCTCATATACATAATACTCAATTTAGTTGTGTTATATACATATATTATCATTATTATACACATATACATATACATACACATATACATACATATATCATCATTATCATAGTTACATGTCCTTAAATAAAATAGATATAGGAGATATTTTGATGGTAAGTGTTATAAATTGTATATGTATAGTTTTGTCTAGGTTTTGGAACAATGTTACTGGACAATGGTAATCCTTTTTAATAATATATGATGTTTCATTTTGGCTACGGGTGTAAGTGCATTTAATCATTTAATATAACGTCGTTTCATAGTATTTTAAACACCCTGTAGTACGGTTATAAGCTTAGTTAGCCAGCTCCAAAGGGAAAGTGCCTTTGTGCTGACAATAAGTGTCAGAATCCGGCCTTTGTGCCTCCTAACATTGTTATCCCTTATAGAATACGTAATGAACCCAAATTGTATGAACTTAGAGTTTTCTCAACCGAGCTTGCTTTACGTGTTTCTTAAATTGACAGTTATTACATTTTCAATTATATTAGAGTCATATTGCCTTAAAAAAAAAGTCATTAAAAGATTTTTTATTTAGTTTGCACAGTAAATACTATTTCATTTTTAAGTAAATTTGTTTTAAAGAGTTACTTCAAATAGAAAATTAATAATTTTAGGAAAATCTAAAAAACTTTAAAATGGTAATTAAAATAAAATAATAAATAAAACTGCAATAATTTGACGTGCCCTCAACTCATAGTATCAATGAAATTACTTACCAATGAAAACATAATTTATCCTGAGAAACACGTATAATATAAAGTAAAGGTACAACAAAAATTTACTAGATAAAAAATGTCCCAGACAGTCCTTCTACTAAATCGGTAAATTCGAGGCACCGTGGGGCTATAATTTGCTCAGTTCGTTTGGCATTTGCATTGCTGCGGTGCGCCGTCGCAATTTTCGGACGCTCAATTGCACTTTGTTCTTCTAAACTCTCTCACGTAATATTGTTATGCCGTGTAATTAAATAAACTCATTTACAATTGTTACGACCAAATTCGAGATCTGTTGTTTTATTATCAATTTTTGTTTTAGTGTAGGCCTTACATATCACCGTTTTATTACAAGAAAGTTTTTTTTTTATATCAATAAGCGTAGACAAACAATAAACAAAATAAATATGGAGCCTTGCACAAACCATTACAGGAAAGATCGATTAATAACATTACACAAAAATTATCATTACTTACTACATATCAAATTTAATATCAGTGTAATAAAATTAATACTAAATTAATGATTGTAACTAAAATTAATTACATTTTAAGGTAATGTTACTAATATTACTCGTATAAATGCGAATGTTTAGATCTTTAGATTTAGATGGATGGATGGATGGATGTTTGTTTGAAGGTATCTCAACGGCTCATCAGAACGGCTCAACGTATCTTAATGAAATTTGTCACGGTTGTAAAACATAGTCTGGAAGAACTCATAGACTACTTATAAAGTTTTCTTTCAATGCCGCGCGATCGGAGGTGCGGGCGACAGCTAGTGAAATATAAAAAAAATTATTCAAAAGACCGTTAACACTTTAAGAAAATTAATTAAAGTAACATTTAGAGATGTTAATTGACTTCGTGTTGGTGATTAATTAGGATAAAGTAATTTACAGAAACGAAAAACTTTTATATATTCAATTCCCTTTCAAAACTCAATAAGTTGATTGCTACTTAAATTAACAGAAGTAAAAAGTAAAGTCGTAAAATGTTCCAATATTACATTTGTTTTCTAAAATTTTCCCTGAAGAAAAGAAAAATTGTTTGTTTTTAAGGAATTTGTAATTTTTGCAAAGATCAGAAATTGATACTTTAAAAGTTATTTTAAAATCTTTTTTAAACTTTGAAACAAGACTGTATTAGTCAGCTATTAACACAGGTTTCCTCTACCGAAATATCAGGATAAAAACATTTTGCTATTCTAATTTTTATAGTTGGATAATCTGAGATGAAAATATTTTCTGTATAACTCTTTCAACAGTGTTAACTACTACCGTATAGTCGTACGGTGTATTTATCTTTGCATCTAATTATATGACCTCCCTCTTTGTTTAAGAAGCATTCGCTTTTGGTTATATTATTTTATAAAAGCAAATCTAAGAAAGTAGAGAAGAATGGTGATTGAAGTGTAAATATCAAGACGATGAAATAAAATTTCGATTTGAACTTTTAACATTTATGAAAGTTGTTGAGGTCTTGTAAATGCGGCAAGTTTGACTCACTTCGACATAAAATCAAGAAGTTCGAAGCAAAACAAAATTAGATGCGAAAGGGGAAAGTTTGTTGCCTCCGAGAGAAGCGCGAAAAATAATTTACGGTAAGTAGCAACTAAAAAATAACAAAGGATTCGATTTGTTAAATTTTATAACGTCGACGTGAGATGACGTCGTCTTTTAACAATCTATTTTATTTATAAACCGCTAATATTGCGTTATAACTAGTACTTATTTGTTTATTATTTTTATTAGTTCATTATTTAATGCACCTGTAAAATGTTTTATTTATTGTATTGTCAGCTTTATCGTTTTTATTTACTAAACGAGAAAACCAGGAGACAGATTCTTGAGATGATTAACCGGGAAGTTATCCGCTTAGAATTGCACTTTTATTGGCGTAGACTAAAACGTGTTGACACTTTGACATCTCTTTTCCTGGCTTCTTAAAAATTCTCCATTGCACTCTTCGAATACTTGAAGAAAGGAGATAAGACTGTCTAAAAGTCACGGAAGCACCAGATAAATTTTCTTCCTTGGTAAAATGAACTTTCATTAACTATGAATGAAATTTATCTTGATTTTTTTATATTTTGTCCAAATTTTTAAGTCAAAATAATATTATGTATAACTTAAAAAAGGATTGCAATAGTAAAATGGAAGAATAAATGTAATTTACTTATTACTACATTTTCTACTTTGAACGTAACAAAATGTGTGATTAACTTATTAATGTGTATTAACTTATTTACTTTTTGTAAATCCTACATTTGAGGTTCAGTGTAGTTCAATGTCCAATGTAAAAATGTCAAGGAAAAAGGTAATCATAGGTCAACAACAATATTTGAAATGGTTTATGATGATCATAAAACAGTCATAAAACTTTTATTGGTACTTTTAGCCACAACACAATTTTTCAAAGACTTTATTCTTTGCTTGCTCTCTTTCTTCTTTATAAACAATGTTACATTAAGTTTAATTATTAGATCTATATAATTAGGTTCATCACTTACAAGGAAGGTAGGGCAGTCGGAAGATATGGGAATACCTTGTAATACCTAATTAAAATAAAAATGTTATAAGAATATCAACCGTCGCTCATTAGTAGATAAGATTTACCTAAAATTACTTGGTTATTTATTCTATAGTTTTTTATTACTTTTTAATTTGAGTTGAAATAAATGTTATAGGATTTTACAATTTTATATGCGTCTGTTGAGCAGTATCGTCTTATTGCAGGCGTTTTACGATGCAATACGCACCGCTGCCGCACTTTGCCTGTAATTGAATTGCAGGCGCTTGCTACAGCAAGCATTTACAAATGCGACGTCTTGAGATTTCGTGCGAAGAAATGAGGTTAAAAGCTCCTACAATGTATAAAATGATACAAACAATAAAAATATGATACTGTGATCAAATTTAATCGATTATGAGGAACAAAGAAATAAGGAACTAAAATGGAAAAAAAATCGTAAGAACTAATTTGGAAATGAGTGAATCTTGAACAATAATCAAATGACCTTGAAATTTATTTTTTTTTCATGTTGGACGAGAGATATAAATCTACTTAGATTAAATGCGAACCTAATTTACATAGTTTACTAATAATTAAAAAAATTAATTTTTCAAGAAGACAAAGCAATTTTTTATGTAGTCAATTCAAAATATTACTTCGTAGACAGAAATTCATAAACAATTGCGTGTCAGAGCGCTCAGGGCATTAGGTACGTATCAACATAAGAGTACGCGAAGTGGGAAATACATGTACACGTAAATAATCGTTATATGTCGCTTTTAATCCGGGGACCTCAAACGGGGGAAGTATCAGAGAATGCACAAAACAGCCAATAGTGTTCTTTGCGCACAGAAGAAGCTAATTTTACTTAAGTGGGCTACTGTGAGCTGCGAGCGAGCGCGATGCGTCTGATGCGTGGCGCTCTGGGGTACGCTTCCCTGCCCTATGTTTGATTTCAAAGGTGCCTAAAATGGCACACAACTTATTATAATAGTAAAAGTTTTTTTCCCGATACTTTTATTAAAGACTTGAAGTTTTACATCATCATAAAATCTTAATTTTTTATTTTTAAATGTTATTCATTATATTCAAGTAAAATTTATTAATTGATCGATTTTACTAAAAATGGGAAAGTTTAAATGGATGAATGGATGTTTGTTATAAGGTATCTCAAGAAAAGCTAATGTCGCTAAAATTTGGCATAAATGTAGAATGTAGGTTGCAATAACACATAGGCCTACAAATAAGTTTTTTTTATAAAATGAAGCTGCGAGCGACAGTTAGTGTGAAAATATACTACGTATATAAAGTATATTACGAGAATGTTGCCTGAAGCTTCCCCAAGCAACTTTGGCTACGCGTGGGTTTCCCGTGTTGGAGTTGGAGGAGCGCGAAGTGAATGCAGTGTAACCGGCTTCACTCTCTGATTTCAATGTATTATCACAAATTTGTTTAGTTAATTGTGCACTAATCAGTATAGAAAAATTCAGCAGTTAACTTATAAGTAAAGGTATAAAAATTGGTTATTGTGTTAAAATTTTACATTTATAATTTGTGTTTTTAAGTACCCCATGTTTCCATATATAGTTTGTTCGAGTTTTACCATAAATTTACGTTATAATTTGCCATGATGAGATGCTTTACGTAAATCAGTTACATTAAAGCAGCTTTGAATTAAATGAATATTTAAGCGTAAAGTGCTTAGCGGCGAAAGCTTTATGTTTGCTTATCAAGCGTAGCAGCGCTTTAAATGTCAACATAAACGTTATATTTCGCCGGCAACATTTTATCGGCCTCGTTAACACTTGAGGTGGAAGCGATGACGTGCATTGTTTAAATGTAAGCACGCACGTGCGCTTTGTTCGTGTGTGCAATACTTAAGATTTCCTAGGGTAGTTTTTATTGTATCTTACATACGATAACGAATGAATTTAATGCCCAGCGATATTTTTCTGATGTTGAAATCATAACTTGCTTGTAGGTAACTTGATTTAAAAGTCTTCCGTCTACTGTTTCCGATACATTCCAATAAATTTGCTACATGTGTTTTTTTTATAAATTAGACATTATTTACAATAAGCAGTGATCATAATTAGGCCTTTAGATTTAATTTCTGATTTTTACTGTTGATTTCCTATTATTAATGAAGGTATTTAATTTTCGGAGAATCTCTACTTTTGTTATATGTATGCAGTATCTAGTTTTTAGTTCATAAATAAAATGTGAAATGCTGAAATAAAAAATATCACATTTAAAAGCAACAGTTTGTATATACATTTATAAATATTTTATAACAGTATTCCGAAGTAATAAAGAGATATGAGGCGTAAAGATATTATCAGATTTAGATAGAGCGTTTATATAATACGATACCGGTAGTATTTGAAATTTATTGCCTCTGTATACTGGTGAGTGCAGATACCTCTTGCTTTGTGTTTGTTAGGGAGAATCGCTTTAATACTGCAATAACCGTTTATATTAGGAATATGGGAGCACGGCCTTTTCCTTGCTTGACATAGAACAAAGCAACTAGTGTGTACCACCATTATCACATAACTACCTAATATCGGGATTGTGGTAAAGCGCTAGAAAAAAAAAGAAAAGGCATAAATTTTATTATCATTCTTTTTGTTATTTACAGTTAATTATGTAACTAACGTTAGGAAATATGTAATCTGGTAAAATGTTACCAACTACTAGACTCTGCCCTGACTTCATGACTTAGGTCATCTTTTTGTATTTCGTATTAGAATACACCAGGGGTTCGACAACTTTGACCACATTGTCCGTCAATGCTTAATACTTAATGGCATTAAATAGAATGCCTTAATCAGAGAAGCGCTCCATAAAGTTGGGAAGCAGGCTGACGTGAAATTGATTCAGCGAGAGACGTGAGTTGACTACACAACGCGATTCAAATGTATAAGTTAGAAAAAGCCGAGGGGCGAAACGAAACTTTGCGTTGACACTCAACAAATTTAATTAGACATTCCATTTGAGTGCCATCCCGTCTCGTATGGCTGCTAATTTTTATTTTCCTCTCATTTAAATTCCAGTTGAGACGTGTTTACAAAATATGAAATCAAGCTAGAACGTAGAAGTATTTAAGACAAGCGAATTAAGTGAAGTTTAAAAATAGTCAGCAACACTACTTTTTTATCATTTTCTTTTGGTTTGTCAATTGAATTTTCTTCAAAAAAACTCGATCGCAAACATTAAGATTTCTGTAATGTTATTTTAAAGCAGACGGGGGAGGCGAACGTTGCATACTTGTCGCTTGATTGCACTGCTAGACTTTACTGAGTAACCCACTTGAAGGAAATTACTCTCCACTGTGCTCCTCTATCGGATGTTTTGTGACGCAACCTCCTCTGCCGCGAGGGCAATCTCGAGTCTCTCGAAAACAAACTGCGAACTTTGATACCTTGAGGTGGTATTCGATAACTTTCAAGTCGTTTGACATCAATCAGGTTTAGAACTCAGTTTTATTTGTTAAGGGTTTAATGTTTTTGAGATTAAAAAGAGCGTTAAAACAATTCAGCTAAAATCTGATTTTATTCGTATTACTTGGGCATAAGTTCAAAAATCAAGAATTGTCACTGACTTTATCCTTAGACTTCGGGAAAGAATACAAATCTAACGAGTCCTTCGAAATCAGTGCATCCCCTAACGCTACAGGCTACAGACGTTGCAAACATAGTCGCGAAAATATAACTCTCTTGTCAGTTGTATGAAACATTGATGTTCCAAAGTCTGACATTCAGTTAAATTGTATTGAATCGTAGTAATATTTTAATAACTAGCCAAAACGTAAACAAAAATGTACTCGTATCAAAAGTTAAACCTCAAAATCAACTGGATTCCGCATTAATAAACATGAATGTTGTTAGACTAAGTGAAATTGAGGGAATATAATGAGGCGGCGCGTTTGTACCTACCAAGTTCCGTAGTTAGAGTTACGTGGAGTTGAAGTTGTAGCCGCGCTCGCGCCTGCTTTTTGAGCTCATTCGACCGCACTGAGGCATGCGGGGGAGCACGGGCTCCAAGCTCTGCGAAGGCGTCACCTGCAATGCGGCATACATCAAGTGCCCACTGCTTGTTCTGCACTGCACTGCGAGGTAACGATCCGACAATAAAGTTGACAGATCTATAAAATCTAAAATCTTTTTTCGACAGATCTTGCGGGTCGGAACTAGCTATAAGTAAAATGGCATTTTGTGCTTTTTGAACTAAACCAAACACAATTTTTTTATGTTTGTTCAAAACACCAATGAATACAGTTCGATGGTTGGAAGGTTCGAAGGCTGAGTAACTGTTGATTGAGTAGCCAACATTAAACCAGGTTTTACCAGACATAAATAATCATATATAAAAGCTATGTATGTGCATTGTTTGATTATTAATAAAGTGATTTAACAACCACGTTTTGTAATAACATTTAAAATTAATTATTGTAAATAATTGATAATTTTCATAACACGTGCTCGAAATTGAAGTATTGTAATCAGATTTATCAAGCGTGTTCTAATGATTTTCTACTCAAATAGTTCAAAATAGTCAATCCGTTTTAATTTTCAATTAACACAATAATCAAATTAAAAGTCTATTAATAATAACATTCAGAAAAGTCTACATTTCAAATACCGCGCTCGATAATGTCAAGGTCAGGTCATACTTTTCTCGCAACTTTGTGACTTTTCCATTTTCTTTTGTATCGAATAAATTGTCAGATAATTGAATTGTAGACACTGTTACAAACTGACGAGCTAGAGAAGTTTTTATCAATCGATATTTTTACTTAGTTTCCTAATCGATTGCCCTAATCGCGCTGTCCTATATAAATAATTCTATATCTGTTGTACTTCGTTGGATGCAAGGTTTATATATGATCTTTAGTTTAACTATCATGCTCAAGTAAATCCCAAAATCCCAGCTTCGCCTCCCTTAGTATTTGAGTATAAAAGAGATGTCACATGTTTTGGAAAATGAAAGGTATAATGAAAAAATTACGTATGTATATATTTTTTAATATATATTGTACATGATATCTATAATCTTGACATACGCAACAAAAATGCACATAAAATATATAAATAAAGATAGTATTTAAACGGCCTTTGTATTTTTATAAACGTCATACTCATAATGGGTAATAAAAATAGTACACAATGGCTATAACATTTTGATATTCCGATTCATACATTAAAAGCAGCACTTTATTGCGCAATAAACGTAAAGTTAGGTGTTGCGAAAACTATAGTTATTTGCCACACTACAACATTATGTATATCTCTTTAAAATATTGTATGTTACGTTTACGTAGACTATGAGTTACGCCGAGAGACAAATTTTTACTACTACGAGTATATACTATGTTTATGGTCGAAGTATGAGTGTAAATTGTTCTTTGATCGTTATGAATCAAACTTGATGTGCATTTATTAACATTTATTTTATTTCTTACTAGCTTTTACCCGCGACTCCGTCCGCGCGGAATAAAAAAAAAATTAAAAAAACGGGGTAAAAATTATCCTATGTCCTATTTCTGGTTCTAAGCTACCTGCCCACCAATTTTCAGTCAAATCGATTCAGCCGTTCTTGAGTTATAAATAGTGTAACTAACACGACTTTCTTTTATATATATAGATTACTCATAGTAATAAGAAATATAATAAATGTTAACAAGTTTCAGAGTTTTTTTTTTTTAAGAAAAGGTTAAATAAATGGCAATAATCAAACGCGATTACAAAACCTATAAACAAGTAAATAGAAACAACAGTTACTTATTAAAAGGAGAAGAAATAAAGACATTCGAAGTTTTTCGGAAACTAAACGAATACTATACAAGTATAAATGTAACATAATAAGACTTTTCCTAATTTTACATTTAACACATTTATCTAAATTTACATTAAATTAACAAACCTTCAATTATTCAAAGACGTCAAGTTGTTATTATTCACGAAGTTATCCTAACAAGAAAGTTAGCGCTTCAAAAGTTTTGCTTTAACTGATTTTGTTAGTTCTTTTAAAATAATAATAATAATTGCAACTTACGCAATGCCTGTTAAGTAACATCCAAGTTTTCGTATATCATGAAAATTAACATTATTTACTCTGTAAACACCAATAATTATTTCCAGTGTTTACACCTCAAATATCATGCGTGGTTTAAAAAATATATGTATATCGACGCTGGAAAGCGTAAACGCTGTAACCCCAAAAGTATGAACTTTACAGGAGAGCCAAAAAATCATAACTCGTGAGCTGATACGCCTACAAGCATGCGGTATTTAGCAATGTTGTGTAGTTTGTGCTAACCTATAATAAAATCATTATCGTTTGATAATGGTTCAAATTAATTACGTGTGAAAAACATATTCGCGATTTCAAGGGTTACAGCGTTTATGCTTTTCAGCGTCGATATCAACCGCTAAGTGAAAAATCTTGGAACTTAATTAAATATCCTTTCCTACACTGAACGTTTACAGTGTATAATAAATCTCGTCCTTTTATGAGTAGCAATGTAGGCAATTGTTGAAATAAATATTTAGCCGTACTATTTCGTCTCCGCAATGAGTCACGTTCCGACCTAAATAAGCCCTCGAAATGCTCCATAGTAAACTAAATTCGGAAAAGGTGACGTTTATGTCACATTATTCAGATTTACCGTGACTTTTTTTTGTATTTAATTTCAAAATTTCTTTTTCTTCGGCAAATCACTTTTTCGTACACATCTACATACATAAATCTTTTCATTTTATTTAACAGTGGTAGACACCAGCAACAACAATATCAGTTGCACGAATTGGCCGGCTCGCCCGGTGAAATACCGCGACCACACAGAAGACACGCGTGAAGTGGAAGTAATTCCGCGTTTCGTCTGATGAGTGTGGTGCCGGAGGCCTAATTTTAGTCCTCTTTCCCTTCCCACCCCTTTTCTTTTAAAGGATAGGAAGGGGAGGTGGATTTGATGGAGGAGGAGATGCATAGGAAGGTTAAATATTCTCTTTTTGTGCGTCTCATCCTTCGTCCATTGAGGGTAGGCAACGCATCTGCAATTGCGAATGTCTATGGGCAGCGGTCGCTTCGCCATTTCAGTGAATTCATGTGGCCGTTTGCTACCTTGTAATATGTATAAAAAAAACAGTCCAAAAGATATTTTTACTAAAATGACAACTACTAAAGACAATTTAAGTTTTAAGCATGTTTGTCAATTAAAAAAAAACGTTTATCGGGCTCTCCACGCCTTTAAAGTCAATATTTTGCCGTCTTAAGATCCTGACAATCTATCAACCTACAATATTAACTTGAAGTATCCAAGGAAATCTGTCCTACGACCATACCAGGTGAAAATGCGTTTTGTAATTATTATCGACCCTTAATCGTATGCAAAGGTCCTCCTTATATTCGAATATTACATAAAGAGTATTTTCGGTATAACCGAGACAATTGAACTAAGCAGAGCCGTCCACATTTATGAGGCAATTACGAATCAAATGCCACGGAAATGATACAAACGGGGATCATTAAGCTCGGGGATGGCGGTTTTGCTCAGTATTATTTTATACTGAACCTTATACTTCTTGTTTTGTTTTATAAGTTTGCACATTAATTTAAAGACGCAACGTGATACCATCGACTTCTACTCTTCTACTTCACGCTCGTATAAAAATATATTGACATCCCTTTAATTTTTCTTGAAAAACAGAAAACATCATTTTGTGCGTGTAGTTCTGTAGTAGACTGACAGATAGTAAAGTATTACGAAATATGCAGTAAGGAATTTTAAAAATAAAATTTCACATTACTGATGAAAATTAAATTCGTATTTTCACCATGAATAGGTCTCTAAAAATTAACATAAATCATAAATTAATTTTCAAATTGTTAAATCAAATGAAAGATAACAAATATTCACCTATTTCGAGCTTTACCTTGATAAAAGGTTGATACTTTTTATCCTAGTTTAGTATCCCATTCTTTCGTATAGGTTGGTTTATATACAATCAACAGATTTCTCCAAGCAATTCCTCACCTGATACAGTTCCTATTTTCTATTTACGACAAAGCAAGGCGTTGCGTGTGGATGTTTCTCTCCGTTACGGCCACTATACTTTTTATGGTGTCGCAAATCCGGAATGTAGGTCAAGGAATTCTAAATTAAACTTAAATCAAGTAATAAAACGAACAGTTTATTTTATGTGTACTTTATAGTTTCCTGAAGGCATTTAAATAGGATTAAAAGCGTATGCTTAGTCATAATTATCGTGTAAGACTTATTAAATTCTTAACAAAAAATATAATGATTATGTATGCTGTGTTTGGTCAATTAAGCAGTCCGTTAGTGTGGATTTCTTGTAATAAATTAATACAAGTTACTAAGGGTCTCCTTTAGCGATCATTAAACGATTGTGAGTGCGGTACTAAGAGATCAATGTGTCTGACAAACGAGCCTAAGCTTTAGGTGTATTACAATGGCTGACCTTTCTGAAAACTTATCAAATATGAAAATAACTGTCCTTAAAGTTTTCTCGACCACGTAAAGAAAATGATAGACGCCGTAAAATATAACGAAAGCATCAGAAACGCGGGGCTGGAGTGCCTGTTATCGTTTGTACGAAGTGGCGCTGTAACGAGCTAGGGAACTTAGAACGTGAAAAATATTTTCTTTCTCTAAGCCTTTTTAAATTTGTCCACTACATTAATTTGTTAAAATGTGTAACCATATAATGACATAGAATAATAATTATAGAAAAAGCAGGATGCTTAATATCCATAGAAATACTAATTTCAGAAAAACATTTCCTTACAAAATATCTATAGAAAGCAAATTCTGATCCTTAAAAGAGGTTAATTAATTACTATAAAATGTAAATGGCTGAGTATCGTAACTTGTGTTCAATTTGAAACTCAAAGAATCTTTTAAACTCGCAACAACAACGCTGCTACTTAATTAAAACTTGTTGCTTCGAAGATTAAGTAATCCATCTTCGTGTAATAACTGCGTAGTAATAAAATGTACAACGATGTCGTAGACAAAGGTCAAAGGGAGTGAGCAGAAGTAAAGCGTTTTACAATTTAGGAAAACGCCCTAAAAAAAACATTTTTATAATTTACTTTGGATATGTTTTGGCTTAAAAATATCAAATATTACTATAAAATTATAAATGATATGTCTTAGAAGATGAATATAAAGGTACATACACGTCTTCAATAGTTTTAGCAGCAAATTATATCAATTCAAGTAGAAAATTCCAAGTTAAAAATCAAAGGTATGAGAATTAATTTTAGTTTATGTGACAATAACACATTGTAGTAACCACTTTTATCTTTTATATTCTGTGATATATAACCAAAATCTCATTGGTTTCCTCAATTTATTCCCCTCACAAACACCAGCCATGTTCTTCCAATATTGATTCAGCTTGAAACTTGTCGTATTCCAATATGCTCTCCTGGGTATGTAAACGTTAGGAAATATCTTATATTCCGTGTCTCGCTTGCGATTTGATACATTAAACATTTCTTAATATCTATGATAATTACCAAAACTATTGTACATCAATCTTACTAATATTACAAACGCGAATGTATGGATGGATGGAAAAGGTATTTGCAGAACGGCACAACAGATCTCGATGAAATTTGGCATATATATAGAACATAGTCTGGAAGAACACACAGGCTACTATTTTTTATTAATTCCGCACGGATGAAGCTAGCTTATTAAAATTATCAAATTTAATAATTAAATTGAATTAATTATGTGAAAAAATTCTTCGTAAGTTATTTGCTATAACATATTATATTGAAATCAAAGGCATCCATTTTTACTCGTATAATAAAAGAGTACACAACCAAGGACAACCTTATCATCAAATAAATTAGAGAGTTTCCAAAGGAATAACGCTCTTTATGATCATATAAAAATATCTAAATTGGACGGTTCCTTGTAATTACTAAGAAAAAAATGTATCGTTATATTTCTAAGCGTGTTTTTCCTCGGAAATGTTTTTATAATTCAAATTTAACATTCCCGCTTGTTGAGAGTACAGCGTATTTCATACTTTAATCACGGTTAGAAGCTGCAACTTTAACTACTTCTCGTATAACGTTTGCACCACCTCATTATTTTTCTTCAATTTTGCTTCCTTGCTTATGAATGCAAGTTATTAAAATGTCTTGCTAAATTATATCTGGTAATGTGTTCGCGTATTGAAAATTAAATCATACATTCAGTAAATGTATAATTTTACGTTTTCTTGATTCGAGACTATGGACAGTTTATGAATACTGAAAAATTTTATTGAAATTAATCTAATCTCTTCAATAATATAATGATATTTTTTGTTAGTGTAGTTTAAGATTTGCTTCTTCTTGAAGAAAATATTTGTATAGTCAATGTAGTTACTTTACGATGCAGTAATAAATTAGAAAAGTGTTTGCAATAAAATGTATGAGTAAAATGTCTCTATCTACGTTTTTAAGTTACATTTAGACTAGTTAACTTGTTGCTCTACGTTCAGTTAATCCATCTTCTGTCTTCTCAAAGTTTAATTAACACAAAACACAGTTCACAAACTTATCTTAAACTTAAATCATAGAATGAACTTAAACTTACTTAACTGTATTTTGTATTACTTAAGAACTAACATATAAGAGTGGTTAAAATGTATAATTATTTCATAAATCTTACTAATATTATAATCTTCCTTTTCAGCCACACGACGCTCACAGGGATAGGTCTCCCCCAAGATCGCTGAAATGATCGGTCCTGTGCTACCCACACCCAGGATACTTCCGGAACGTTGACCAGATTATCGGTCCATCTTGCAAGAGGCCTGCCTACGCTGCGTCGTCCTGTCCGTGGCCGCTATTCCAGGACTTTGCGGCGGCTTTGTGCAATAAGTATAATAAAAAAATATAATATATAAATGTATATTTTGCCATTGCCATAAATAATCTACAATTATTTAAAAAAACAAACGAAGTTTAAAGAAATGCCTTAAATATAAAACTAAAGCTGCATTAAATTGTAAAAACACCGTAACTTTAAATGAGGCACTTCTCTGAAAAGTTACAGTATCGCTTATACGTCTGAGTACAATACTTAAATTATAAAAGCATATTAAAAATGCCTTTTCAAAACATAAGATGGACAATTATACCCTTACTACTTTGCAAGTCGTTCAAATGAAAAAAGAAAACTTATTTACTACGCTCGCATATTACGTAATAAGTAATTTTCAGTCTAAACACGTTTTTTGTTTTGTTAAAAATACAAAAATGTTTACTTTTTGTCAAAAATAAAAAAGCTATGTTGTAAAAAATTAAAAGGTGTTGTTTCTATTATAACATACAATTTCAATGAACTTGAAGGACGAGTGTGAAACATTTCTCCTTACTATCACTTTTGGATTACGAATGAATTTTTTTGAAAATAAACTTATCAATTAACTTCACATTTTAATGATTTTTTTTTTGTTCTTTTATGTTCTAAATTTCGAATGGAAGGTTAAATCGAAGACCTTCTCAAACTGCAGCCAAAGTTGTACTTGAGTATAGTTCACTGCTTATTGTGCATTTTTTAGTATTATACTGTATCCATTTTTAACTATCGCGACTAGTAAGTAGCAACGAGCGACTATTCCTTACTTGTAAAATATGTACTTTATTATAGTGTTAGAAGTAGTCGCTGTTTCTTTATTTTAGATAACTTTCTCTTTTCACAAGTCCTCCACACATTAAGAAAGTCTCAGGTAGCGTATTAAAATATAGAAAAAACAAATAAGGAATATTTTGTAATAAACAAACGTGAAGTATGCTTCAAAACGACGTTGCAGTTTTGCTGAGTCATGCGAAGAAAGAAAAAGAAGCTGTAAAATATGAGGAAAGCATCAGTAACGTTTCAAGTGAAGTACTTGTTATTTCCTGTACGAACTGCGATTGTAACGAGCGCAAATACTTAAAAAAATATAAAATCTTTTTGCTTCTTTTTCAGCCTTTAATTTTAATCCTTGCAAGCCAACTGTAAATGCAAATAAAAATGTCGTATTTCGAGAGTTAGATTTTTGTTTATAGTATTTTGGTTAATAATTTCAATAACTTATAAGTAACAGTAAATTATAGGTTAACATCAAGTATTAGTACTAAAAGTTCGATGTTTAAAATATTCCTAGGCGTTTGAGGAAATATTCGAAATCAAGATGTCTAAAAAAATAGTTATTAAAACAACTGAAGTTCAACTTAACGTATTTAATTGTTTGTTTTAATTTTAATGTTATTGGAATCATAGTATGTTTGAAAAACCAATTTGAAAACAAAAATAGGTTCCACAGTAACGCAAAAATACATGTTACTATCAATATTCGAGTATATCAGACAAACGTAAAGATCTTCCATGGATGTTTTGATTCAAAGACATACATTGTTATTTGCGAATCTTTTATGATTTGTCATCTCTTAGTGACCTTTTACATTTAAATCAAAAGATCGTGTGAAATTATTTGCCAAATTGATAATAAAAATCTATCAAATTTATTCGAGCGGCAGAAACAATTTGTGGCGGTTGCCGCAATTTATTACTCGCACAAACACGACTCGTGTTCTTTCAATATTGACATTGGTTGTAACTTGTCATTCTCCATTATGTTTCACCCAGTGAATAAACGGTAAAGGCATTTTCTTGGATTTTATTATTTTTTACGACAGTATAACTGGTATTGAAAATTTTTAATAGGACTGATTCAGGGAATGTTATTCGCTGGTGTGTACAAATACATATAGGTCTGTATGCATTCTATTGTGATCTGGAAATCTTCTAAATATACTCTGCCTTCTGACCCATTAAAGCCCTCTATATGACCAACTTCAAATGCAATAATACTACCAAGGAGAGACTAAACTTTTTATGTGGCTCCAGTGTTAAGACAATATTGCCAGGACAACGCTATGTCACGTTTTTACGGGATCGTTCCAACCTGACTGCCCACGTCTCTAAAGGTCCCTTTAGTCGTGTAACGGAAGGAATAATCGTCTATCCCAGAATTAGCCGACCCAGAGTGTTATCCCCGACGACTCTGTCTCATTCTCGTTCTACGATATTTTTCTGGACTATAACTGATTAGCTACCAGATAGCAAATTGGTACCACCTCCGGCAAGGTGAGATTCTGTCCGACCTGCTGGCTCGCAACTCAGTTTGAGCCATGCAGGACATTAGGTGAAAGTGTGCTGTGCGGAGTCTCACACCCCGCCACAATAGTAGCATTGCGTAGTAATAAAATTGTGTAAAGTGACTTAAACAATATAATAATTATGTGAAAATACTTTAACGTCGGAAATACTGACGCTAAAATATACTGATAAAGATTAAGTAACTTCACTTTGATCCTTCAGAAGGGTCTTTTGTATTGGAAGGTACATACTTAAATACTTTTTAGATTCTTATCTCAAGTGCCGAGGTCGCAGTAAAGGCGAATAATACATGGCTTAAAATTTTACTCCAAAATTATATATAATTTTCTACCATTTTTCTTCCGACCAGTACATTTGTGACATTTATTTAAAGCAAGCTTACGTTAGGTTTCCAATGTTGAAATACTTGAACAGAAATATCTCATTCTCTTTAAAGAAACAGAGACAATAGAAAGTTTTAATACGATGTGTTACGTCAGTCTTAACTTATTGTTTTATAAATAGAAATAGTGATATGTCGCTAAAGTTGTGGATGAAAAGGGATAGGATGAACTGAAGCGAATTGTTAATTCATAACTTCGTATACTTACCTAAATAAAAGTAAACATTTGTACCAGTAACAGTAAGTAAACTTTGCTATTGTAAGCAAACATTTTTCGTACATCTCGAAATAACCAAAAAGAATAACAAACAATCAGTAAGCTTGTGAGCGAAATAACAAATAAACAAAATTGTCTAGTTATTTAAAGTGCGCCGTTTTTACCGTAGTATTAACAAGAATAGAAATGATAAAAGTTTTTATATTCTCGTCTTGTTTATTATCGTTTTAATGAAATTGTGAAGTGCGGCGACGCGGCTCAGTAAATTGACGACAGTTCATGTAATTGAATTATTCACTCGTTCATTCTTGTTCACTGTTAGACTTTTTTAATCGTCTAGAAGTTATTTATCTTAGTAGTACCATGGACTTACTTTTTCTCAGTGACTTACTTCTTAATAGGAAACGTAGGTGAAGAAGGATAAGTATGTACATACTTAAGTACATCATCATTAAGGGTCGAAGTCGCGGGCAAACGCCGTCAATCATAATTATAAATAGAATTTAATTAAAATTGCTTTATTTCGTTAACCGTTAGTTTAATACTGGAACAAGAGTACCAAAAAAAATCATCCCCTCTCATTCTTAGAAAGTTGAGATACAATGTTATCGCGGGCGTGTATTACCAACGGAAATTTATTGTCACCTCCATTCATATAACATTTGAAATGATCGTACTATGTTATTTAAAAATACTTCGGAAATCGTAAGTGATTCTAATAATTATGAAATACGAACGATATAGCCATCAAATGAAAATGTCTATTTTCATTAAGTTTATCGCCTTTGTTCATTGTCGTTGTCAATTTCATTAGTGGTATAGGCTTAGGGGAGCGATGACACATGATAACAATGTATTGACTATTATTGAGTTTAAGGAGTGTCATTGATGCCGACAAGGGTGCAGTTATGGCGTTTTTTTATGTCCTAATGGTGAATAATTACCTATGTAGTCCCTTGAGGTATCACGGCATACATTACGAAGTTTTGTAGTAACATAAATATGCAATGATTTGAAAACAGGAATATGGTAATTTAAAGTAAATTACGTCAAGTTGTGATGTCGAATGTAAACGCAGTTCTCTGTAGAATTTCGCCTATCAAAATGTTAGTTAGCAAAACAAAAAACGGCAGTGGCTCTCTTGTAGACTAAAGACTCTAACATAAATCTTTTCATGACTCTACCTTACTCACAGTCGTCAAACGGTTACTTATCAGCGTCATTATCATCAGCCTTTGTCCCTCCCTCTGCTGGATATAGGATGGATACTTATGTAGTTCTTTAATGCAGATTTCCCTTATTAAATCTACATTAAGGAGCTTTTAGAGACGTTTTTATTGACTCTGGGTGCAGTACATACTTAGGCATGAAAGTAACAATATCATAAAATATTACTATGACATATGAAGTATACGAAATTATTTACCGCAAATTATCTGACAAACCTTAAACCATGGATTTAAATATCTGATAGATAGAGAATGTGTTTTTTTATTGTTCGAGTTATTGGATAAATGATGAATTAACGCATTAGTGCATTGCCGTGTTCATGGAAGATCGTTGTTAAGTTCAAAGGCACTTAGCATTTCGTCACACATAATCAGTGAATGCACTTAGCGTCCATTTCTTTTTTTAATCAATTCTTAAGCTTAACAGGTGATCATTACTATTTTATTGACTACGTAATAATATTTAATACCATTTGCTTTAATATTGATAGAGCACTTAAATATTACTAATATTATAAATGTGAATATTTAGATGGATAGATGGATGGATGTTTGTTTGAAGGTATCTCCGGAACGGCTCAACGGATCTTGATGAAATTTGGCACAGATGTAAAACATAGTCTGGAATAACACATAGGCTACTTATGTGTTTTTTTTAATTCCGCGCGGTCGAAGTCGCGGTCGACAGTTAGTATATAGATAAATGTAGAAGGTTGCTTAATAAACTGAGAGCTTACTATTGGTTGAAGAAAAAACGTCATTAGGTTTTGATTAATTTTAGTTCCATAAGGCCCTTCGTACACAAAGCAACGTAAATCTTCGAAACCCGGCGAGTTCAGTCGTTAAGCAACTTATGCAATACATATTATGTCACAGAGGTAATGGTGTTGCCAGCGTTTCTATCTGTCATCGTCAAAGCCAGTAGCCTGCAACCTTGTAGTCATTATGCCAGTACTGACCAAATAGAAGACGCCCATCTACGATTCAACGTTGAATGTTCCAAGTGCGCGCAACGCGATTCTCGTGACCTAACCATACAATATTAGTTTCGACGATTTACGTTGCCTTGTGTAAGAAGGACCTAAAAGTTTTTGAAACAATTTCGGATCGATAATTCCGATGATTCATCTTTTCAATCACGATACCTTCATGCTTTCATTACAATTATTTTCATAGAAACTTACTTATGCACTTATGAATTTTAAAATTAAAACGTTCATACGTTTACAAAAACACATCTATTTTTTAAGATTTTTTGACAGAACCATTATTTTCAAGTAACAATAAAATTGCAGCTTGTGGTGTTATTTCAAACTCTTTACATCTTTTAGTTTTTTATATTTTGACATTATTACGTTGTCATTCACACTGTAATTTTCAATTAAATAAAACCAATATATTTTGGTGTTTCGTTATTTCATTATGTCAATTTATTTAATTGATAAAAACACAGTAATATAAATGGCTACTATAACGCGATTACTTCGGCCTGAGAAGTTTGAAGCGGATCCAGGTACACCCGCTGCGGACTTGAAATACCTTCATTGGAAAGAAACGTTCGAGAACTATCTCGCTGTAGAAATTGAAGATGTTAAGGTATCCGATAGTACTAAACTAAAAATATTGCTTAACAACGTATCTTCCAATATATACTCATTTTTACGGAATATTAAAGACTACACTAAAGCAATAAGAACGTTAGATGAGATTTACCTGAAGCCTAAAAATGAGATTCATGCTAGATTCATATTGACTTCCACAAAGCAGAAACCTGAAGAGACCGTAGGAGATTTTTTACGAAATTTACAGCAATTATCTTTCAATTGCAATTTTAAATCTGTCACTGCCGAAGAATACAGGAACGACTATGTGCGCGATGCTTTTATAGCCGGTATACATTCTCAAAAAATTAGACAACGATTGCTGGAAAATCTTGAGATTTCTTTGGAAGAGGCTTATAATCAGGCGACATCTCTTGAAATGGCAGAAAAGAATTCAAACGATTTCAAAATTAACACTTCAAATTCTGCTATGGACCTGAACCAGGTAGAGAATATCAATTTACGATCCAACAGCCCTAATCTAGCTGCAACGTCATCACGTAAACGTTGTTTTTTTTGTGGTGGCAACGTACACCAAAGAATTAAATGTCCCGCTTTTCGTGCTACTTGCCAAATCTGTGAAAAGAAAGGACATTTTGCGAAAGTTTGCAGAAGCGGCTATGTGTCAAATAAACTGGTTAATAACGCCATAGTAGATTCAAATGATGAAAAGCTATCGGCAATTTTAGCAGCATCGCCAGCTAGTCTTCGGAAATGTACTGTACCTATTACTATTAACGACTGTAAAGCTGATGCTTTGATAGACAGCGGAAGTTCAACGAGTTTTATTAACAAGAACTTTGCTGAATTAATACGTCTAAAACGCCATCCCTGGAAAGAAACAGTAACTTTAGCTTCAAAGAAAAATTGTTCTCATGTAGATGGATATTGCACTGCTACGATAAAATTATGTGAACACACATACAAACAAAAGTCTTTGTATATCTTAGAAGATCTATGCGCTGATGTAATAATTGGACACGATATATTACAGGACCATTCGTCCGTAGAGATAGAGTTTGGTGGTCCAGCTAAGGCTTTAAAAATTTGTAACGTTATGGCGGCCGCAGTGCCTCCAGTTTCACTATTTTCGAATCTTTCATCAAACATAAAACCTGTTGCTATAAAGTCAAGAAAATATTCAGAGGCTGACAATCAATTTATAAAAGACGAAATTGGTAAACTTCTAAAGGATCACGTTATTGAACCAAGCAACTCGCCTTGGAGAGCTCAAGTCTTAGTTACCGGAGGAACGACACATCGGAAACGTCTCGTTATTGACTATTCATTAACTATCAACAAATACACTGAGCTAGATGCATACCCGTTGCCTAATATAGAGTCAATAGTTTCGGAAGTAGCAAAACACAATTTTTTTAGTCAAATTGATCTAAAAAGCGCTTACCACCAAATACCGATTTTGCCGAGTGAAAAGAAATATACAGCCTTTGAAGCATGTGGGAATTTATACCAGTTTACTCGAATACCATTTGGTGTTACCAACGGAGTCGCTGCTTTCCAAAGAACATTACAATATATCATTTCTAAGGAAAAACTGACGGGTACTTTCGCTTACCTCGATGATGTCACAATCTGTGGTAAAACGAAAGAAGAACATGATCACAACCTAAAGCAATTCAAAAAGGTTGCGGAAAAATATAATCTCTCATTGAATGAAGAAAAGTGTATATACGGGCAAGAATCAGTCAAACTGCTCGGTTATGAAATCATAAATAACTCGATTAGACCAGACGAAGAACGTCTGCGTCCTTTAATAAACTTACCGATTCCAAACGATTCTCAATCTTTAAAACGAGCTCTGGGCATGTTTGCACATTACTCTAAATGGATCAAAAATTTCTCGGAAAAGATTAACCCTTTGACAGCAATCACCGAGTTCCCTTTGAACGAAACTGCTATTAATTGTTTCCAGAAATTAAAGTCGGATATAGCGAAATCTGCTTTAACTGTCATTGATCCGCATGAAACCTTTACCGTGGAAACTGATGCCTCTGAACACTCAATTGCAGCTTCACTTTCACAAAACGGTCGTCCAGTGGCTTTCTTCTCTCGTTCTTTAAACGACTCTGAGCGTCGCCATTCCTCGATTGAGAAGGAAGCGACCGCTGTGGTTGAAGCTTTGAGAAAATGGCGACACTATCTAATCGGGAGACACTTTCGTTTGATAACAGACCAACGATCAGTTTCTTTCATGTTTAACCAGTCGCATAGCAGTAAGATCAAAAACGAAAAGATAGAAAGATGGCGTCTTGAGCTATCCAATTATAAGTATGATATAATATACCGTCCAGGTAAACAAAATGTTACAGCTGACACTTTGTCACGTATCTGTGCCAGCTCAACGATAAGAAGTTTGAACGAATTACATACTCTTTTAGGACACCCTGGTATAGTACGGATGTCACATTGGGTGCGCTCGAAAAATTTGCCGTACTCGGTAGATGACATAAAACGAATAACATCGGGCTGTCGTATATGTGCCGAAGTCAAACCTAGATTTGTGAAAAAGCAAGGGACTCTTATCAAAGCCACTGCACCATTCGAGCGATTAAATATTGATTTTAAAGGGCCTCTACCTTCTACTACAAGCACTCGCTACATTTTAACAATAATTGACGAATATTCCAGATTCCCATTTGCCTACCCATGTAAAGACTTATCAGCAGCCACTGTCATGAAATGCTTAAAAGATTTATTTCTTACTTTTGGTAGTCCACAATATATTCATTCGGATCGTGGGTCGGCTTTTATGTCAGAAGAATTACGGTCTTACTTGGTGTTGAATGGTATTGCTTGTAGTCGTACTACGCCGTATAACCCACAGGGAAATGGCCAAGTTGAACGCCTTAATGGCACTTTATGGAAGACAATAAAATTACATTTGAAGACGAAGAATCTTGACGTAGATCATTGGCAGGATGTTTTACCAGCCGCTCTTCACTCCATCAGATCATTATTATGCACCACTATTAATGCTACTCCGCATGAAAGATTCTTTAAACATCCTCGTAGAACAATAGATGGAGAATCATTGCCAACATGGCTCCTGGAGCCTGGTCCAGTGTTAATGCGAAACAATCACAGACAGTCAAAATACGATCCGGAGGTGGAAGAAGTAGAGCTTATAGAAGCTAACCCTTCTTACTCTCACGTAAGACTATCAGATGGGCGCGAAGCTACTATATCGAATAGGCAACTCGCGCCTCTGCCAACACCAGAAAATGACCCATTTGAATCTCGGAATCATTCAGAACCTGCAGGAGGTAATGAAGTTGGGAGAACCGATGAAGCTACTTCTCTTCGGCGATCCTCAAGAGAAAGGAGACCTCCAGTTTGGTTGAGAGATTACGAAATCTAACGGAAGGGTGAATGTGGTGTTATTTCAAACTCTTTACATCTTTTAGTTTTTTATATTTTGACATTATTACGTTGTCATTCACACTGTAATTTTCAATTAAATAAAACCAATATATTTTGGTGTTTCGTTATTTCATTATGTCATACGACATTTATGATGTTAGTATGAAATGCAAATATAGATAGCAAAAAGCACAAATTAAATTCAAATGTAGTCGTAACAGTGTTATGGCCGTGAGATTTGTGGTTATTTCTTGTAATCATGCCAGAAACTTTTATGAATGTAAGATAATAGCTACTGAAGACATAAAAATTAATAGCAACAAAACTCGCAAAAGGACTTAAGACATGCAATCCTTTATGCTATTTTATATTTAAGTACGGTTTATGTTTTTATAATGCAAAGGTAAGTATCATTTCTGTCCTATTGACAGGGGTGTAAATTATTTCACGGGTAGTGTCATTGATCCAGTCTTCGCAGTCTTCTATAGGAGTATACGGAGTCTGCCGAGTCTATAGTTTTTCAATGTTTAACGCTTTTAATTTGTAAATAAATATTTTATTTGTTTAGGAGTAATTTCACAGATTATTTTCTTAATTCGGATTCTTAATCCTATTCATCGGATAAAACATTTTATTAGAATATTAAAACAGTTATGTCACTTATAATATGAACGAAACATTTTATCTAAATAAAAACTATAACTAAATGGATTTTATTGACAGGTTTATTTTCAAATATATAAACGCAGTGAATGAAAAGAAATAAAGCAAAGTTCGTTCTACATTTCGCTCGAAGCTCGAAACGACTTTGTGCAACTCGAGCTTTTAAAAGCTTTGTAAAATGAACGACTTTAAAATATTAAAATAACGTAAATATTAAACAGTCAAAACATCTTATAATGAGTAACAATCTAAGCGAGGATACTCTTCAATCACTAAAAAGGAGCCAATTAGTCGGGTATCTAGAGGATTATTATAGATGCTCTTAAGTGATTTCAAGACGAATAATAGGGGTCGTCTAGAGCTAGAAGAACGATCTAACAGTTGTATAAAGAAATATAATAAAAGCAAATATACACAAGTTAAAGAACAATATCAAGTTTGTATGAAGAAATAATTCATATATTTTGCTTTTTGTGTTCCTTTCTAACAATATGTTGGAACACATGAAAGGAATTTTGAATGTAAAGTGAACAAACACGCAACATTTATCTCGGCTCTTTTGAGCGGTAAAAGCGTCCATTATGGACCACTCCAAAATGGATATTTGCACTTAAGGTGATCGCTGTCACATCACATGATGTCGGAATGATCAACTTTACTTTTTATATCGCTTACTTGTTCATACATTTGCCCCGTGAGCTTTATCGTTACTCTAAAGCTGTGGAGAAAGTTGCTTCACGAAAATATAATGTAAGAATACAACTAGAGTATTATTTTTTGTTTAATTTTATTTACTATCTATTATTAGCTGTCGCCCGCGACTCCATCTGCGCGGGATTAAATAAAATTTTAATAAGTAGCCTATGTGTTCTTTCAGACTAAGTTATACATCTGTACGAAATTCTATCAAGAACTGTTTAACCGTTCCGGAGAAACCTTCTAACAAACAACCACCCATCCATCCATCCACCTAAACTTTCGCATTTATAATATTAGTAAGATTATAACCAAAAATGTAAATTACAAGCTGGCAATGGAAATTAAAGAAAAATAAAGATACTTGCTAATAGATTTTTTAATAAATACCTTTCATAGCTTAAGTATGAGCATTTGTTTATTTTATATAACTAAAAAAACTTTCTATATGTCTTGTACGTTTTATTTTATTCAAAGACACTTAGAGCATTGCTCTCTTCAGTGCTTTGAATTTAAACCTGAAGCACATTTTATGGATATTGAATATGAATATGAATATCGTAAATCCAAATAAGTGCCTAAAAAATTGAGTTTTGTTTTATATCTGTATTTTTATATACGTTATTTACGCAGGCTTGTTCATTAATACGAGAAGTAATCACCTAATTTCAGATAAACACTGAAGTTATGCAATAAAAACGTCTTGCGATGGAATTGCGTTTTCATTAAGCTTACCCCATTGTACGAGGAGGGTCTTAATTTTATTACGGAGACAGACACGGGGGAGCGATGACACACTCACCAGACTATTGACTATTTGCAGTCTAGGGTGTGTCTACTGCCGGGGAAACTTACCCGAATTGCTTATCATTTTCTGCGAATTGTCTAGTCTTACTAAACTAACGACTTTAAAAGCGGTCCCTGAATTTAGAGTTAGATGGTTTCGTAAATTCGAAATTCTTTTTACGGACTTATAAGTAATATCATTCAAAATATTCCAACTATAGTCAAAATTTAGTAAATACACCATTTCATTTGGAACGCAATCCTGCGGAGTTTTCAATACACAGATGATACATGTAATTTACTTTTACTTCGGTTATTTACTTGCTCGCTTCTTACATCTTAAATGTTTAATTTTATTGAAAACAAAGTATTTAATTAATTATCATAATAACATCGTAATAAGCATAATTAACAAACTAAAATAAAAATTGACAAATACTACAAGTTGGCTAGCTCGCGGCGCACCGTCTGCGCATACTGTGCGGTCACGGCGGCCAGGTCGGCAGCGGGAGTGGTCAGAGCCAGCGCCGAAGCGCCGCCCGCCGCCGGCTGCCGCTGTTTTAGCCGCAACTCGCGCAGTCGCGATTCCAGAATCCGTTCGCGCTTGCTCTCGCGCTCAAACATAGCCGTCAATAAAGATTTATCGTTTTTATCGGTCTGGGCCAGGTTGTGCGACATTTCCACTACGTATATATTTCCTAGTTGGCTTCCGCAGGCCGCTAAAGTTCCCGATTCATGCATGCGTATACTAAGCAACGGCTCAGGGCACAGCTGCGCGCTCAACACCGGCCGTTGCTGGCGTCGCAAAAGGTCCCAGCACGTCAACACACCGTTAAACTGCACGAGCAGCATCAGCGATAACCTGGTAGGGCTCCATGCGCCGGCGGTGTAGCGGTGCCTCGCGGGAGGCGTCCATAGTATGGCGGACTCGCGGCAGTCCTCGCTCCAAACGCGCGCCGTCCAGTCACCCACCGACAGGAAGTTCTTTAGGAAGCCCGGGTTGCGCTCCAACGACCACACGGGCCCTAGATGCGCATCGAATCTAGCCGGCAACTTCTCGTAGGCGGTTTTACCTTTGCGGTTTCCGCCGATGATGAGCCCGTTCTCAGTGCCCACCATGAATCGACTTGGGATAGTAGCCTCATATTCGAGTGCGCTGGCGCCGAACGCAGTCGCCATATTCTGCGGCTCCGTAGGCGACTTCACCATGTCTATGATTAACTCATCCGTGACCTCATTGAGATTACGCATGTCCCACCATTTGCAGACGCCGTCGGGTCCGCTAGAGAAGAACTCCTGTCCAGATTTAGAATGAATGAAAAGGAGACGGCGGGCCATGTCGCGATGAGCTATGTGTGGCGGACAAAGCACTACGGGAGCGCTGCCTGCTCGTGGATCCCACACGCCTACTCGACCGCTGAGCAGCGCAGCGGCGAGCATGTGAGGCGCGCGCGGTGCGTACGCCATGTCCATAATTGCATCGCCAGCCGCCGCGACAGACAATAGGGGCTCCTGCGGACTTGTCGTGTCCCAGAGCAGCGAATGCACGGGCGCTAACGGCCGGCGGTCCCAGTCGATGTACGTGTAGCTGGCAGCAAGCTGGTGGCCACCGTCGGGGTGCCAGCAAATTGCGCGCACGCGACGCGGTGGATGTGTGGTCTCGCGGCAAATATTCACGATGCGTACGCTGCTACGTTCCAGCGGCGGCGCCTCCGCCATCTCGGCGTAGTAGGAACGGTACATGTCGATTGCGTTGTTTTGCAAAACATAATGCTCCATTCCCGGGGATAATGCCATAACGCAATGTATATAGTTGTCATCCTTTTCTATTTTACGACGATATCTCTGCGTCGCCTCCGGGTCCGTCACGTTCACGTCCTTGGGCCAGCCGCCTTCGGCGTGGTTGGCGCCGGAATTGGTGTACTCGGCTCTGATGGTATTGATAGTGTGTTGAGAGAAGGAGGGCGTGTTCTGTGTGAACTGGTGCACGGGATTGCGCAGGATGTAGCGGCGGCGCTCGGCAAGGTCGGGCGCAATGGAGTCGCATAGTTGCGGCCCCTGTTCGCAGAACAGCGGCTGCCGACCGAAATCACCACGCTTTTTGCTGTATTGATAATTGATATCCATTTTATCTACTCACTGTTACTTATATTATCACAAATACAATAAATACGCTTTTATATTTACATTTTGAACTAACACAAAGAGCAGTCAGAAAATGACAATTTCAACATTTATGAACAAACATTATACCGAAAACGTAAACGACAACCAAAAAGTTTTTTTCAAAATTATTATACCTAGTTAAAATGCGAGATATAAAAAATAATGCTATTAACTGTGTAAATAACCAAAAATTGTAGTTGAAAATAATCACTAGTAATAAATTAGAAAATTCGAGTACTTATAAAATTATATTTACATAACAAAGGCGACAATAGCGTAATGTATTTATTTATTACTCTTAGCGATAAAAAGATTAAAAGCATTTCGCAACAGGACCACAAAATTGGCTTTGCCGGTTAAATGATAAAAGCTTCCATTAAGAGTCGTTCCGAAATGGATGTTTCCACTTAAGGTGGTGGTCGCCGCGTCATATGGCACAAGAGCGCTACCCGTTTCTACCTCATTAAAAAAAAACAATTAATGTACCTAAAATAACTAGTAAACGTGCTCTAAATATTGTATGGTCTTTCTAACATACACCTAAACATACTTATCAGTGCCTTTGCCTTTTAAAAGCAGTCTAGAATTAGCATTTCTCGAATTTACCCAATAGTATTAGCAATTGATTATTTTTTAGTCCTTTTTAGTATGAAGTAAGGAAGTTGCTAGTAGGTACCAAGTTCTTTGTGTTATTATCAAATTTAAAACTAGGAACGTAAAGCATATTTCAGGGAAATGTAATTGTCTAACGCAAGAATCGTTTCAAAGAACAACCTATAAAACGTTACGTTCCGTTTTATAACATTCTTGGAATGACTTCGGTTCAGCATCAAAAGTTCAGTTCCCGTTTATAAAAAAACTTGTATAACTTTTAAATAAAGTAGTAAGTTAATGATAAAAATTGTTCCCAATTAAATTTGATATTAAAAAAAATACTGACTTTATAAAAAAAAACCCGTTTAATAATAGGGGAAAATACTCGCTTAATTTTTTTTTTTCGTAAAAGATTAACTTGTTAAGTTTAGCCATCATTTAATGTACTATGTAATAATAATTTTATACGCAACAAGTCTTCAAAACTGTAAATGCAAACGTGAAAACTGTTTCATAGACCTTTTTTTAATAAAATTCTTTATAAACGAACACCTCGGGAATAACGAAGTCTTAACGAGGAAATAGTGGCAGTAAATCAGGGAAAATTCCTTCATATTGAATTTCCTTTTGTCGGTAAGCGGATGCCCCGCCTCGGTTTTTGCTCCAAATGGACGCCTCTGGATATGCGGCTTTCTTTGTTTTATTTACACGATTTGTAATTTATAATCAACAACTATTTTTTTTATAATTAACGTAAATGATTCACGTAACGTGGAACAAGGCCAATTGTTGCACTACTTATGATGCTTTATGAAGTTTTCAGACTATGTAATTAAATATTTTAAATGACGTGTTCTAATTTAGTATGTAAAAGCTACATTAAGGAATTACTTAACTCAACCTTACGTGACTCCGAGAACGGCAGTTAGACTGTAATTTTACTATGTACAAGCGGTCGCCCTCGACTTCACAAAATTAACTAGTAGCCTGTAATATGCATATTTCAGCAGCTACCATCCCATCAAAATCGGCCTAGCAGTTTCGGAAATTACCCGAAACAAACGCAGCTTTGCAGACAGACAAAGAAACTTTTTAAAATTGGTTATTCGTTATGAGCAACGCAAATACGATTTTATTAATATGTAAAGATTTTTCATTTGATATAACAAATATTTTAAATGATATATTGCTCACGTTAAGAAAGTTGTATCAACAAAACATATGTACGTGCCAAGATAAAATGATAACTTTCAAATAGCGAACATAGGTTTGTTCTGTAAGCTGAAGTCGCTAATGCGAAACGTATATATCAATGTAACTTTAATAACCTGGCAGTTGAAGTATAACAAGTAAATGTGTCACCTAGCGATGCAGTTGGGAACTACTGTGACAGAATTTTAGCAGTAAATCTTGGCGGCAGCATGCGACCCGGGTAGCGTTCGCTATCTGTTGCAACATACTTGGCAAAGCAACCAAACTCCTAGCCAACTGTGACAATGCTTTTTCTGCGTATTTTATGTCGGTCTTATCCGACGGATAACCTTAAGTAAAGTGCTTAGAAAGATATATCGACATCACTTTTCAGATAAATATCTGTCTCGGGATAAAAATTTCTTAGTAAAAGTTCGAGAGTTTAAAGTGATATAAATGTATTCTGAAAGTAAACGATGTATTTTTCTTTCATTGTTTTAACAATACGCAGATAAATTGAAATGAATCATGATCCTGACACGATCTTCAAACTTCATCACTTTTAAATAGATCTAGTTGAAATTCATCATCATCAGCTCACCATACGTCCCGACCAAGAGCTAAGTGCTCAGAGCCTACCCTAAGTTAACGGTGACTAGGCCATAGTCAACCACCTTGGCCAAGTGCGGGTTGGTTAAATCCACACATATCTTTGAATTTTCTTTTCAGATATGTGTAGGTTGCATCACGATGTTTTCCTTCGCCGTAAGAACGTCAGAAAAATGTACATATGTAAATCGAAACTCGAAAAACACAATGGTACATGTCGGGATTCGAACTCAAGACCTGTAGATTGCAAGTCAAGTACTTAAACCCTGAGTCACCGACGCTCCTTGTTGAAATTATATAACGAAAATTAAAAAAAAACAGCTTTTACATCCAATCACGATAATGATCTGCTATCCGTAAAAAATAATTACCAAACTATTTTTGTCAACATATGTATAGGCACTTTTATGTTGTTATGAAATAAAACAAATAATGCGCACGAATGCCAGAGATTTTGTATGATGGCATCGTTTTATATCATTTATTGTTCTCAGTAGAGTAGACAACTGTATATTTTCACTACCGACTACAAAAATACACGGCCGTAGCACGCGAACCAGCAATCATGGCTATTCATGATTTCGCCTAAATGCCACAAATCGAAACTTCGTGTCGAGTAAAACGTAAAAAAGCAAAAAACATATTATTCATCCAATAGAATAGATTTTTTCACCGGTAATTGATTGTTTGTAATATGTTTTTGTAACGTAATAGTTGTGGATAGAATATTGCATTTTAAATTCTACAACATTAACTTACCAAATAAATAAAGCATTATACGAGGGCAGTTTTGTACATGATACAATGGTGTTTTAGCAACTTCAAGTAAATGCTTAGTATTGTATATACATCGATTGTATATACCAATTCGATAAGCACCCTTTTAAATCCCTTTGGAAAATGTCAGCTATAAATCGTTGTTATTTCACATGCTGTTGATATTTACCTATAAACGGTAGCAATAAAGCAATTTAACTCATTTCGCTGGCGAGGCTTTGCTGCTCCTAGCTGCCATGAATATCAAGAAGGGTGGGGTCGCAGTCACCGTCGCTTTCGCCTGAGTCGGGCCTTTATGGCGCGAAACTTAAACAAGCCTCCCGTGTCACGCGATCCCAACGACGGAAGTTAAAAGCGAACAGTGAAATTCATCGTTTATATATTGTTGAAGTTTTTTTTCTTCAATAAAAGTAGTGCTTTAAATGGGGACATGAAAAATTTGGAGGTGAACAAAATCTCTACTTAGAGGGTAAAATTAAATACAACGATGATTTACGCAGATTCTGAATTCATCGTTGCATTCTCTGCGCTGGGAAATATGTACGGTAGCTAAAAGTCCAAGTACCATAAGTTCAGTAGCGAAGTTTAGACAAAACTTTCCATTCACTTTCTACATCGATTACATAAAAAGAATCTTACTTTTTTCCCGCTCCCTCCTTTACCTTGCACCACCAACGATTACTTTCCTCAAGTGATTTATTAATCTCTCAATCAATAGCCAACTCCAGCGAACAGACAATGAGGAAGAACGTAAGGGTTCATTAATAGATGTCACGACGAGCAATACGTAGGAGTCAGTTTAATCCTTACCTTCACAAGAGACCTTCTATTCAATTTAGGAACATTTCACGAAGCCTTAGTATTTTTTAATGACGAAGTAACCGAACTTTTCGTGAAGAAAGGATGGGAACGTTAATACGCTTCTAATTTATTGATTTTATCAAGAATTTCTTCCAATAAATGGTTTCGTAATTGCAAAACCATAGGGTTGTCAAAAGTGAAAACTATATCTTGCGTATTTCCACAATAAGTAATAAAAAATATAGTAAGTGTATATTATAAATGCTAATATTTATTAAGTTATCATGACTAGAGTACATGTAAAGTTTTTCTTAAATCACCTGTAAACTGATTTCTTACAAGTTCATTTTATATTCACAACAAAAAATTTAACTTAATAATGTTGGAACTGATTTCTTATTTCTTTACCTTACTTTGCTACTTCACAAATGACTTTATTCATTTTGTGAAAATTGGTTGCAATGTCTCTATTTGCACGTAAATTTCATTTTAATTACCTCATCAAAGTATCACGCAAAACTACGATCATGGAACAACGATGTGTGCCAATCAAAACAATGCTTTAGCACTTCATAAAACATGAGCTTCACACGAATCGAGTTAGACGATACGGGGAAATTTAAATTTCCTTAGAAAGTTACAAAGGGAATAGTAACATTAACCAGTTTGGTCATTAAGTTATTTTGCTTTGAGGATAACTTTTGAAGATAGATTAGATTTTTTTTATTTTAAATATTTATACGATATTTTCGAAATTAACAGTCATTCCTCTGAAACCCAAGATATTTATTTTTATCTTATTTATGTCTCCTATATACCAATCATGTCGTATAACTTATAATCAAAACGTTGTTTTTTCATATAACCTGAACCCAAGGAAACGACTTTTATGTTTATTTCTAAATATTAATTGTATTAAAAACGCCACTTTTCATATAAAGCTTTATTTCTTGTATTCCTACGTCTTTAAAAAAACGTTCCGAAATGCTAAACTCTAATATTTTCTTTACATGTATATTAGATTTTTTTATATTGTATAGGTACTAGCTGTCGCCCGCAATTCCGTTGGCGCAGAATTAAAAACTTAATAATAAGTAGCCTATGTGTTCTTCCAGGCTATGATATACATCTGTGCCAAATTTCATCGAGATCTGTTCAGCCGTCCTGAAGATACCTTCAAACAAACATCCATCCATCCATTAATTCATCCATCCAACCGTCCAAAACAATAGCATTTATAATATTAGTAAGATTATAAAATTTGTTGATCTTACATAACTCTTCGTAATACTCGTACTAGTGATGTGATTCATGACTGAAAAATCTAAGTGAATAAACAATATTGAAAAAAGATCTTTCATTATGTCGCATCAATTTTGTCATGATTTTTGTTTTTATTTTTTTATTTTTTGAGCAATTAAAAACATTTCAACACACGTTTTACAGTTTGGTTTATTACAAATTCGCTTCCAAGTTATAAGGTTACAAAGGAGTATTTAATAGTTGTGTTCAGTATTTTATTATTTTGCTGGTAACTTTTCGTGCCATGCACGTTTTTAAATACCTTGATGTTTGAAAACGTTTCAAACTTTTTGCACCATTGTATCAAACATCTAGTGGCTTTTACCATTTCAATAAAGTAAATAAAAACATTCAGATTATTTTCAATGAATGTGCCGTTTTATATGTTTTTCTCTATTTTTTTTTAGAGTTCCCTCGAAAGACAAAAACGGAACCCTTATAGAATCACTTTATTTTTGGACGAACAATTAAAATTGCCTGTCTGTGAAGACCCTTTATCACAGGAAAGCGTTAAGTTGTCAAGCTGGAATTTATATCAAATACTCAGGTCTACTGTTCCTTGGAGTTGTAAAAAATCAAACTTCTAAGCCAACAAAATTAAAAGGTACAGCCCTTTATTTTCATTCTTTCGACACTTGCAAGGGAATCTAAGCCTACAGGTTATTTCATGTGAACTCAAAATCTTTCAATATGGTACAAAGTAACATCTTATAGCACAGATAAAGGAAAAATTGTGAAAACCACAAATGTTTAGTTACATCATATAATTACTTAGATTTGTACGGAACACTCGGTGCGCGAGTCCGACTCTCACTTGATCGTTTTCTTTCTTTGGAGTTCTGAATTGAGTTGAACATTGTCAGAGCGGATTTTGGTAATGTATTTAGCAAAGCACAATAACGAATATTACACACTATTTAATGAAAAAATGTTTGAAAATTCAAATACAAAACGTTCAAAAAAGATGGAATTACGCTTTATTTAAAAATGTTACCATCAAAAGAGTGCTGTTGGTTAAAAAGTAAAAAGCTCTTTAAATAATACTAAAAGCACTAAATTCAAAGAACGAAAAGACGAAAAGGAAGCTAACAAAATGGAGAGCGAGCGGTTGACAGGTCACATGGGAACTGTATGCAAATATCTGCAAGTTGTGTTTCGCAATGAGGTCTTGTCAACGAGAACAAACTTGTGGAAGTCATGAATTTTTAAAATGAAACGACCTGTTTGTTTTTAAGATTTACGTAGCTGTTGATGTTGATACTGTGAAATGTTTGGCTTTTCTACTGTTAACTAAGTAACTGTTACATTTTTAAATATAGGTACTAAGCAATTCTTATATTAACTGCGCACTTTAGTGCGCAGTACTTTAGTACTGTTTAAGTAATAATTAAACTGCACTGTGGACGATAGTTGATGTCTTAAACATTTTAGATTATATGATGTAATTTTTTTTTGTTAAAACTTTGGTGTTGACTGTAATTACTACTTAACTTGATTAATAATATGGATTTTTATTATAATTAATTGATGTTCTAAATAATTTCGATATTTCATTTTTTGGTAAAAATGGACTTCACTTTAAAGTTTCTTTTAAGTTTGTTTCATTGACTTATGGAGAGTTTCGATCTTACAAAGTTAGGCAATTAAATTGTTAAGATTTAAACTTGACCAAAGTTATAACAAAAGTAGATATTTAATAACTTGTTTTGTAACTTTTAATTGCGATAAAGTATCTTCTAGTTCTAATATCATCTACGTGTGAGGTTTGTAATTAATTTTTATTAGAATAAATTGAAAACATTTAGTTCGGATTCAGTAATGATGATTAATGCTTTACCTTGCGTCGAAGGAAGCAAGCACAAAGCTGACATGGAAAAGGTATTAGGCAGTGGCTTCAATAAACGGCCCAATAAGTTATGTAAAGTGTGGGTGCATCGCGTTACATTACAACCCCTACGTGCCCTGAGGGTTGAGACGCATGCGCGTGCACCGTCAGCCGCGCACGGCATATGCGGAATATTAAAGGAGGAAAGAGAAAAAAAAATTAACTTGTGAAGCCATTTTCGTCTATCGGCGCCCCTCGCCCTCACTTCTCGGATGCAGAGTGACTCGCGCCGCCGTGGTTAACGGACGTCCCCGTCGCTCTACGCTTTGCGACTCTCTCCGACGCTAACCGGTCGGTTACATGTGAATTTAAGTTATGCCTTCAATCATGTCAAGCTCTACAAGGACCACTTTAGCTAGTTTTTTAACTTGATCGAGTACTTAATACTTTTAAAACTTTTCTTAAGTCTTGTGTGTGAATTAAATAAACTTTACGTGAAGTGTTTTTCTTATAATTTGATAAGTAAATCAGTTGTGTTTTTATTTAAAGTGACAAAACTATTATATTAAATTCGTAATTTATACGCCGCGTGTGTACTTTGGATTGTTGGAACTTACGCAGTTCTAGGAAGAAAAAACACACTTGTGTATTAACCGGTGATCTTTTTTGAAATTTAAACCCCGTGTGTAAACAAAAAGCGAGAACCAGCGACCTACGATTGAAAACAAGTGAGGTAATACTTCTTCAAATGATTTGTAGTACCGCCCGTCGTTTTGTTGATTTTATTTTTTGTTTGAGTTGTTTTTATTAATTTTTATCTGTGTAGATATTCTACACAGTGTGATGTATTCAAGCGTATTGTCCTTCGATGTTGTTTTTAATTTGCAGCTATTGTTTTTAAAGATTTTTCGCTTTTGTTTCCATTTTCTTAGTCTTATTCCATTTCTATTTCTTTGTTTATTTGAAAATACCACTTGACATTGTTTATTTTTGTTTATTTAATTAGCTACAATGTAAAATGTTAACGATTACGGGTTATCTATTTTAATGACATCACAAATGTACTGTATTACAGATAAATAATGTTGAAGATGTTTCAACAAAAATATCGAAATCCGTTATATTTTTACTACGGCAAGGAATGGTGAGATGAATAATGGTGGAAGTTTCAACGATAAATCACGCTTCCCCTGTCTGATAGAAGCTCCAACCCTGGGGTCGTGCTTGCCAAGAACTCTTCTTGTTAGTTTTATATGACATCGTTATCTAACGTCTGCAATCAATTGAGCCGAAATGAACACTCCAAGAATAAATTGCTATGATATTCACTCCTTAACAAATCTTACTTCTACATATTTTCCTCATATATTTTTGTGATAAAGTCACAAAGCTCTTGGTAGAGTTGAGAGTATTCTCACATAGCTGAATTATTGTTTTATAATTTTCTTTGAATGCATTTTTTTAAATAAACGTACAATCGTTTTCTATACTAATAATATAAAAAGGATAAATTTGATTGTTTGCATTAAATAGGCTCATAAACTACTGTACTGATTTAAAAAATTCGGTATTCGGCTTTCACTGTTGCTAAGCTACACCATTCCCTGGTAGCATAGGCTATATTTTTAATTTTTTGCTAGTTAACTGCTAGTCTTACAAAAAGCAAAACAATCCAGAAACAGATAAGAATCTTCAAAAGAGCATGGATTATGTGATTGCGGTAACGAATATATTTTTTTAAGTTCTTTGTATGCAAAGAATCGGAATAACTTTTCGGAGTAATTCTTCCCGAGTTGTTAAGAAGTCAAGAGAAGATAAATAAGCTACTTCTTGAGTAGTGCCAGACTGTTTTCAGATAACATAACTATTTAACATCAGGTGGGACTGTAGTTAAGAACCGACTAGTTTTTTTTCTTTTATCCGGCATCGTTAAGATGAATTAAAAAAATGTAGAGCTACTTTCATAGAGAGTACAGCAGTGTACTCTTACAAAAAACGAAACAATATGCTATCAATGTGAAGAAGAATAAAACAAAAACAAAATTAAAGATATCAGAAAAGTTTTTTTTATCTTTACTGCAAATTGGCTATCATTTGACAGGTAACGTTTAAAAAATAGAACTGTCAGTAATAAAAGACTGTACTTTTTGGCTAAATATTTTACGTTATGATACAAAATGGTAGGATAGAGTAAAACGATGCGGATAATTGAAGAATATCGGACCGGGTTCGGCACATCCCGGCAGGAAAATAGAAGTGCTAAATAGAACAAAAGTTGATGGGCCGTGAAATAGTCTGTCGGTAAAAAGCGAGCCTCTTTTATAATCCACTCTGTACGGATACTAAATGAAATTTTACACGTCTATTTTGTTTTATAATCTTTATTCCTATGCTACTATTAGCAAATATACATTAAATTTCAAATGGAATGTAATGAATAATTAAACTAGAGTTTAATTATTTGAAAATAAATGTGAATTTGTGTATATTTAGCACATTTGTAATGATCGAGAGGACACAATTTTTGGAATTTCTACTTATAAATACACCGAAACAACTACTGAAAATCTTACAACACTTTCTTAAATAAGTTTGGAAATATTATAAGTTATCGAGAGGTAATTTGAACCCGTTCCCACGTTATAGAAACTAAGCTCTGGATCGCTACGCTTCGGTACTTTGCTTTATCACCAATCCTTTGTTATCGTTCGAGTTAGAATTTTTTTTATTTCCTAAATAGGAGGTTTTAATCACTAGGAGAAAAAAGACTTGAGCTTTTTCTGGTAGAGTTGTTTTCGTTTAAACATAGTCAATAAGCGGACATCACAAATATCTGCTAATTATTTATATTGTGTGAAATTGTTTATTATACGTGAGGTTTAGTAATAAACATCCTGTATACAACATAATACAACCTGTATCTTTTTAAAACTCATTACTGTTTTTACGTAGTATTAATTATATTAACGGATTCCAGGGGTAGTAATAAAATTTGCAATCTGGTCTCTGTTTCGCTTCAAATGCCAATGTTGTCTAGACCACCCGCGATGATATCGTGATACAATTAATTTTGAACTTTATTGTTATTGGCCGAAAACAGCTTTTCATTCCACTGTCCAGCGTTGCAGACTGAAAACGAGTCTATAATCGCCTCGCAATTTTGATCTTGCGAATACATTTAATAGTAGCTTTAGCTACAAATTTAATCTATTCTTGTCATATTATTTTGCAAGAAACATATTAGCAAATAAGCTTCAATATTAAAGTACGATAATTTATACGCTATCAAAAATTAACTTTTTGAAAATCTAAGATAAAGGAATGAATTACTTTACTTCGTTAAACCTCATAGAAATTACGTCACATTAATTTTATTTTTTTAATTGTAGTCTTGCCGTAATCAGAGTGTGATGTATTATTTTTATATTTTTTATTATTTTCACGGATACAATTTTAATCTAAATCTAATACAACATAATACTACGTTGTTACTATGTTGTAGCAGAATTAATATTCATTTATGTTATTTTCATGTTGTAATCTCATTAGGGATTGAAACAAAGGAAAGAAATCGGAGTATAATAAATTTAGCGAGGCTCAAGACGGAACATTTACTGGTTTCTTTTAATTTGGTCACCATTGCAGCGGCGGCACCCCGCGGCGACGCCCGTTGCATTTCTTGCGGGAATACCAGCTGCCTTTAACATAACTTGCTTCTTAAATATAAGTCGCAGACGTGCCGAATTGAATTTTTGTTTCTCAAGTAAATGATGCAAAGTTTTTTTACACTTCCTTATTTAACATTCTGTTCGTAATTTAATATCTGTGTAGGGAACTTATTCGCTCTTGCTCAAATTTCAATGTAGTCTAATATTTATATACCTAAATCTTTACTTAGTTAGCCAGACTTAGTTTAGAGTAGACTTAATATAGTAAGTAATATCAAGTTAATGGAAAGCTAATAGTTTTGTTGTCATTTTGAGAAATTTACAAAATTTTCTTCGTATGGGTAAATTTAAGTGCGATTTTCTTTAGGGTTCTAAAATTTTTGAAATAGAAAAAGTATTTTACAGCGTACAAGTGACACAACTTTTCTAAATATGAGCTAAAAATACTAAGAAAATAACGGGAGTAATATCATAAAAAAAATGACTGAAATAGACAACAGCTGAAAACTTTTGTTTGCCATTGTGCGTGGGTCATTAAAATGGGGTATAGTAAAATTTTTACGACTAAATAACACGTGTTTCGCAATGAATCGGTTCCAACTGTGACCCATCTGCGGCGAACAGAACGTGCCGATTCGGTACCATATTAAAATTCCCACACATAAAATTGAATAGGAAAAAAAAGGTCTGCGAACGGCCCCTTTCCAACTCACAACAAACAAGCAGGTAAGCGAATCTTTACGACCCCTAACGAATGAAATGTAGACTCTTTGTTAAAGAAATATATGTCTTATTGCTTTTAGTTTAAAAGCTTAATATTGGATCACAAATATTTCTCAAGTATCGATAAAAAATTAATTTATAAATTTGAATGTCGTCGATGCATAGTATAAAAATACTTTCGTTTTAAATTATATTCTAGAATAATTTATTTAGATAATAATTTTAGCGTTAAGATGATTCAGAAATTTTTAATATTGAGCAAGGCAAGGTTTACTTTTACTTAAGTAAAACCACGTTCTTTTAATGATTACCAGAAAAGTTATGTCACCCAAGTAATTTTTTTAATAAAATTGATTATTGTTAAAATAGCTTTTTATAGCCATTCACATTAGAATGTGAAAATTTATTAATAATTTAAATCATGTTTATATAAGAAATAACAGAACGTCTAAATGAAATTTTAGTAAAGGTCCACATTCTACGGCTGGGTTTTTTGTGACGACAATCAAATAGAGGATACGCGGAGGAGCCGGGGGTCGGCGGGAGAAGGGGGGAAGTATCAATAGACCTCTGTGAGAAAGTGCCGAGTTGTTGTGACGATTACAAATTTCGTCTTATGAGTGTGATATTTTAAGTGTCCGTTCGTACCTCTATGACACTACTTGAAAAGATTTAAATTTGTGATCTCCTTTGATGACTTTTTCGAGCATCCTTGGTATTTATTATATTAAAAAGACAGGTTTTTTTTTTATTAAAAACCTTAACTTACTTATGATGAGTTAACATTCTCTCTCATAATGTTACAGTGAGAGACTTATGCGAAACTTAGATTATGCCAATGATTATTTCTAGCAAGTTATATTTTATGAGGATTCATATTTTAAATTAGATTTACTGTGAATCAAATTAAAGTTTAGAATTGCTTTATGTATTGAGCTGATCAAAATCCTTTATTACTTAAAGGTATCTAAGGTATAAAGCTAAATGAATTTTCTTGACGGTCACGACCAGTCTTTAGTCAATTAAAATAATATTGTTTTGATAGGAGACGACCATGGCGATCGTCTGTTTATTTTAAACATTTGCCGACCGCCTTTCGAAGACCGTCTCATACCCTGTCCCAGCCACGGGCTGTGTACTTTATTATATTATCGTTGTTTAAATGTCCAATCTCATTGAAAAGCTGTTTACATAATTTTAAACAAATCAATAAATGTAAATGTTTCGTACGTTTCGTTTATCTTTAATATGGCTCAGTACGTTTATAATATCTAAGACAATCAAATCTTATTTCCTTCATCAGCATCATGTTAAGCTACTTTGACGACAATGTAATACTAAAAGTGACAGAGAGAAGGTTGTGATATTAGCACTTCTGTGTATGTTCTAATATGTCGCCTTCTTTATGTTTAATTCTTTTTTTCTCCTCTTTATTTAATTTACTTTCCTTTTTCTCGAATGGTAACTCTCTCTTTGATTGTAAGGAATTTTATTTAGCAGTAAACAACCAATTTGCTAATACTTCGCCTTGCATAGTTTCAATGTGCTTCTAAGCATTTTAATTTTTAATGTCATATTTTACCAATTAGAATTGTTTGGAAACGCGGATTATACATTAAGTTAACACACAATCGCTTGACTGTAAATCACGCTACGCTTCCTTGTAACATTCATATTCAATTAAGTGAATTTATTGTATAACAGGATGTAGACGATTACAGAACTTGACATATAACAATATACAGGGTGTCTTGATATTCATGTTTTCGAGAACCCTGTTAATATTATACTAAAAATTCGTTATAAGAATGTTTGTTTTTTAACAAACGAAAACTATCTATTAAATACTTTTTGTGATATTCGAATAAATATCAAGTAATTAAGAAACTTTGAAGGTCGCTAACGTCTAAACAATGCAGTTTTGGATGGAGGTAAGTTGGATTAAATCGTCATGTTTTTGACCAAGGAATATGTTGTATACGTCTTTCCCGGACATCCTGTATATGTAGATTTATGACATATCATCTATCTGTATTAACTACTACATATGTTCGTCTCCAGTGAATTTAATTATAACATTGTTAATAAAAATTTCCTTTTAGTTATCTGTGATATTTCGTTGATAAATAATTTAGAAGTTTTTATTTTATTTTATAATCAAGTACTCCAAGGACAGTTTTATTTGAAGCGCTTCTACAAGACCCATCTATTAAATAAAATTTATCGTTAATAATTCTATATAGAAATACAAAAAATAACAGATTTTAACATACCTAATATGCATTCGCTCCTTATCCTTACCCGTAGACTTTATATACTTACAGAAGTGTACTGTTTAATATTTACTTATACAAAAAATATTCCAATCGTTTTTGTTATTTCATATAATTCGTTTTTTAACTTATGTGCCAAACTAGTGATATCACGGAATTTATTAAATTTTAAAAGAAACTTAGATTGCAAACATTATCGGCTTAAAGTCAACAACGGAAGAAGGATCTAAAGTAATTTTTAAAATATCTGGAGCGGTGCTAATAAAGTAGGACTCTTAGAAGAATTATATATGAAAACGGGAGAACATACTCAAAGCTTACTCTAAGAATATATTAGAGATTAACATTTAATACATGTTTAAATAAATACAGCTAAGAAAAAATAATAACTACACTTTGAACATAGATATAACAATAACCAGTTTGAACTGTCGACGGTAGTGTTGTCCCGACTACGTTTGGACATTTCGAGCACGCCACTCGAATATCGATTTCGTTATCCTATTTTTGGCGACGCGTACACGGAATCGCGACTATTGAACTTAGATGTATGTACACAACCAACCTGGTGTATTTTTGTTCATAATCCTGTGTCAATAATTATATTAATTTGCTAGCTTTTACCCGCGACTCCGTCCGCGCGGAATAAAAAAAATGCACACATGATAAAAAGTTCCTATGTCCGTCTCCTAGTTCCAATCTCACCATCAATTTTCAGCTAAATCAGTTCGACCGATCTTGAGTTATAAATAGTGTAACTAACACGACTTTCTTTTATATATATATAAGAACTGTGAAATTTCACAAATAAATAATTACACACATGTCTTTCAAAGAGAGTTTGTAAAACATGATAGCTAGTTTCTCATTTTATATCAAACGTGAAATCACGGAGCTGGTTTAGTAAACACAGCAATTGATTGTAGTTAAGTACACATTAGTTTAAAGTGCTTCACTATTACATTACTTGCACAATAGGTGCAGATGACAAAAGTGTAAAAAGACCTTTGGCCATATTGAAAGCATCGTATGCTTTATTCCATTCTCGCCTTTTGAGGCATAAAGTTATTTTCTCAACAAAGCACGCGGAGCCTCTGAGCTCCTTATATTGGACCTCTCTTGAGCCGATCCATTGTAATCTTAATGCCATATTATATTAATGCGATAAACATCTCGAAGGCGAGATCGGTGCTCTTTTTTTTTGTGAATCGTCTCGGTTTAATATTGGCATAGACATACGCGTATATTGAAGGGCATAACAACGTATCTCTGGTAACGACGTCTTTATCTCTGCCGTACATCATTGGGGAGACATTTAATTCTGTCAATAAATCCACACGAATAGCCTTTTTGTCATCTCTGTTTGTAATTTTTGACGCTACTAAGTATTACATAAAATATGCGTAGAAAGTTATGCGATATTCGAATTAAGTTACTGCATAATATTTTATATTTATTTCCATTCGTTTTTCAACGAGAAACTTACGCTATACAGAATTAATCCTAAAAATAATAACTGACATATTTGTAGATTGGTATATTTATCTGTACTCGTTAAATGAAAAATATTTCCTATTCTACGACAATGAATAGAGGCAATTGATTTATATTAATTTCCTGACGTTGTAGTGAATTAAATAGTTTAAAATACTATAGCAAAATACATCACACAGACCACTATAAGAAGTTGGCCGACAAACCGATGCATGACTCGGCATGAAACCTCAAATTGTTCGGCTTGCAATGCGGCCGCCGTGAGTCAGGTATAATGAAAGTCAATTCAATCACAAAATAACATTGTGTTTATCTATACAGATTTATAGTCCGTTCTTGCATCATTGCAGAGGAAACTAGTACGTGAAAAACATAAAACTATCGTAATGTTTCTTCTTGAAATACGTGATTTAATGACAAAAATATTTACTGTTACTACCACATTATCGCCCTATACAAAGTCATAAAAAAATAAAGATTTTCTAAGGTTTTTTTTTGTTTTTGTACTGAATATAACATCATTTTGTACCTTTAAAATTGTGCAAGGTAATGTAATAAAAAAATACGATTGCAGACTAATATAGTAATATATAGTACAGAGATAATATAGATCAGTTAACTACAAAATGAATTTTCAGTATATGGTTAATTTAGTGCATTATACTTTTGAAAAAAAGTACCCTGTAATACACCCGCGTTCATGAACTACATTTTGTCTAAGTCCCTACAAAATCGGTTCAGACATATCAGAGATTACCCGGAAGATACGCGGCCTTGCAGAAAGACGTACAGATAGACAAACATTTTAAATATTGTTTTTATATTATAATAAACTCAAATACAACATGTGTATGAAATATGTTTTTTTTTTTCGATATAACATACATCCACTCTAATTGTATTAATATATATAGATATATAGATTATTGCATTCAACATAAACGATTAAATATATACGATATACGACAAGTTGTCTGGAACTGGGAAGAAGTTTGCACTGGATATGTTTAGAAAGTTCGATGTGGCGAGCTTAAAGCCTTTGAACTTGAGACTTCCCCCGCGGCCGCATAATCCGAGTGGATACTTCACAAGTTATGTTATAAATTATATGTTATTGCATTTCTTTTAACAAAGTTTACGTTGAAATATTTCTCTGGCAACATTCAAGAGATGTTAATATGTTGAACTCCTTAATATTTTTTACCAATCGTTTGGATATATTACAAAGTTGCACGTACTTATATTACGCGTGTGTGTGTTCTGCATATTATATTTTTGTATATATATAACAGTGAAAACTTACGGCTTCTACCTAAAATTACAAATGTCTTATGGCCTTAACTATCAGTTTTATTCCCGGTTATTAAAAGTACCTTTTTAAATGTTTATAAAAATATATTTGTAAAAAATATTGTGTCAAAACATGTAATGGTCCATTAGCAAATGCCAGTTGTTATCGAATAGGGAAATGGTTGTTTTTCTTTAGCACCGGATGAATCAGCTTAATTGGCATGACACCGCTCCAGCCCTGGCCGCCGTGAGATAACAAGCTAAGTACATTACACCTAGAGGCTTTAGCGCGCCTTCGTTATTGTATTTACTCAAACCTATTATACGCATTACCTTACGGATAGCTTAAAAGATATATAAAGGTATGGTAGTTCATTTGTTTTAATGATGAAATATTTTGAGGGGAAAAAAGATTTAATATATTGCAACGTGTGCAAATTTAGGTGCTTTTTTATTCGAAAATAAAAATTTAACCAGGTACACTCATTGTTAATTGACACAATATATAATAAATTTTTACCACGTTGATTTTTAATGCTTTAAAAAAGTTAAAAGAAAACGAATGAAACTAATGTTAGACATTTTTTCAATGCTACAAGATGATAGAAATAAGTAATCTCATACATTTTATTATTATTATTTGAATGAAAATGATTATACTAGTTCATGCAACGTTGAAGTGACAAAGATACGAGTGCATACAGAACGAACTCTATGGTTTGTGTATCTTTGTTGCTGGTTTTAGATTCGCAGTCGATAGCGTCACGTCTAGAAACCATCTTGAAACAGCAACGGCACTTTCGTTACGTTGTATACTTACTACTTGAGTAAAATGCAACGCGCTTCTTTGCTCAATAGTAAACAAACAGACGCCTGTATATATGTAGCTACCTATATATGTATGTAACTTTTTCTGATTTTAGTTGCGCATCAAAACCGAAACAAATTGTTTAAAAAACGTAGAATCAAACTAGAACTAAATACAGCCATATATTCATCAAAGAATCATAACATGTAGAAATTATAATACGTTTTCATAATATAATTTAAATAGATTTTATTACATGGTATTCAATAAGGAATAGGGAATTTTCAATATTGATACATGCTTTAACACCAATAAAATATTTGAATCATACAAAATATCTGATAAAGGTATTATGCGTTAATATGCTTGTAATGAAATTCTCAAAATTGCAATCAATATATTGCGTGTCATAGAGCAAAGCTGGCAAACGTAGTAATTTATCTATGTCCCGGATCAATTTCATAGATGAAGTAACTCGGTTATCTATCAATGCGATCGTTTATTAGTAATTAATGATAGTCCAGTGGGTAGTGAGAAACTAACGATGTATAAAATTGTTTATTTAAAAAATATTATTGGTAGATGGCGGTAGTGACATTTAAATACGTGCTCTACTTAATCTTTGCCTTCAAAATTGGAAGGCAAAGATTAAGTAGCGTACTTAAAAATATACTGATTGCTCTCATTATAATTTAACGATTTCTCATCATTTCCGAGTGTGGCAATTAGTATTGGATACAAATAATATATTACATATATTGTGTATGTTGAATTAATAACAGCAGTTTAAAAGATTTACAATTTCTTTTTTTTTTAATTAATTCAGTAGGTGTCGGACCTTTAGCCGTGTATTCGTGGCGTTGCTGGTCGCGTGCATAGCGAAGATCCATTAATGTTGCCAGCCGCCGCCCGCCGCCAACAAACAAATTACGGATGCAAACACATCGCAACACGCGAGCCTTGAAAGCATTTTGCTTGCTTTGTCAATTCCCACCCTCACTCCTCGTATCGTCCCGAACCTGCCCGACTAAGTAATTTGATAAATGTTCTTGTTATTGTCAATGCTATTTATAATTGCTTAGGAATGCACAAGATGATAATTTATGTTATTTTTCATATAAACTTTTATTATTTGATATTTATCATATGAAAAGATAAAACTGGCGAATCTTTTAATCCATTGAACATTTAATAAACCGCTATTATAAATATTTTATTGCGTAGTCAGTATTGTTTTAGCAAATAGTAACTATACCATACATAGGTAGTAAAATATTTCTCTATGTAACAGCGTAGAGTGAATTAACAACACGTCACTCATTCGGTTGTAGCTGCCAATTAAGCATAGAGTCCTTTTCAGGCACAAGCTAGTCAAAGCTGTCCATTACATTATCATTTGAACTATAATATATTTATGAGTAGGTATAGTTATAACTCCAATGGATAATCTTTTGTTACTGTATTTAAAAAAGCTAAAAAATATTGACATTTAAATAGCAATCGATGTAGATACTACAGTCATAAATGAGTACATCATATTTATGGATATTTTGCGAATATTACAAATAAACTATACATGTCAAATTTCAAATCTTACTAATGTTATAAATGGGAATGTTTGGATGGATGCATGTTTGGTTGAAGGTATCTCCAGAACGGCTCAATTTTTTTGATTCCGTGTGGACGGAGTCGCGGGCGACGGCTATTATATCATAAAGATAAAGTGATTTTACAGTAAAAGCGTCAAAGTGTCAAATTCATTATTAACAATTTCCGATAAACATAAATGTCATATTATGGTCAAAGAGAAACAAAATGAAACATTCTTAAAAAGGAAAACATTAATAACGCATACCGAGGCCGTAGAGCATTTTTAATGTGTTCATGCGAACACACGAGCCGTAGTCAATGACTAAGCAAACCACAAACACTTGGTATGCCGCTCGTCCACGACTTAACTAGCGTCCTTCAGAATGCATCCGCGCCATTGAATAAAGAAGTCCACTTCAATCCACTCACGTAGCACACAAACGGACAGACGGACTGATGCGTCACGTGCACCCTGAACACTCTTAGCTCCCGCTTCCAGCTTCAATTTAGTTAAAAGTATAAGCTGAGTGCAACGCTATCCCCCAACTTTACTCGCCGCCAAGACGGTCTTTACAAATCCCAAGAAACTTTGCAACGCTGAAATTCAAAATAAAATATTTCTCCAAAAGCTGAATGTATAATGTGAATACAAACGTTTATTACATTCGAACATTTTAAATTGCAAAATAGCGTTTTGTTTACATGCAAAACAGTAAGAAATGTTCTGCAATATTTTATAAAAATAACGCTTTTATTCAGGAATATGAAAAAGGGTTTTTGGTTTATTATACAATGTTTTCTTAGATATATTTTACAACATTTAGAATTATAGCTATTATTTTAATAAATAACGTTTAATCTTATTATTTTATGTGAGAACTTCATTGGATTAAAGAAAAAAAATATACCTACGAAACAACCAAAACTAAACTTTGTATTTGAATCCCATAGCAATATAAAACCACATGCGACCTGTTGCGGTTCGTAGTATTTTATATTGTTCACGGCTTAACGCGTTCTTTATACATGTTCGTTTTGGAGAAAACTGCAATTTGAAAGTATCACTTTAATCCCGCTGGTTTAAGTAAAAATTCTGAAGAAGAATATACGGTACATTTCAGTGAAACACTTTAGACCTTATTTTATTTGTGCTAATGTTTTTATCTTAATAAAAAGAACAGCATTGAGGACTATAGACTTTATAACGTAAGAACATCATCTCTCTCAGGCTAAAAGTGTAACCACTTCCAAGGCATTTCGACTTCGCGTCTGTATTTTGTTTACTGGTGTACTGTTTGTTCACCTTATAATATTAAAATTATGTTAAGCCAAAACGTGTTGTGGACGAAAAACTAATTTAATTAAACTTTCAGTTCAAACGCTTTGTCTGGAAATTTTAATAAATTAAATTTGTACAAAATAAACCAAATCGACTAACGGCGGATAGACCTAAAAGAAATGTGAGGCGAGCTTTTAATAAAAGTATATACATTTATGAAATATTATCTACGTCAGATTTTTATATGTCTGTGTTATGTGCAAACTGTACTTAATAGGTACTCGATAATGCATCGTTCTTTAATTTCATTATTTAATGGAAAGACGGGGAAAATGCAAGCCATTCCGTTATGCTCTGATGTGTTGTGATTTATTTTAAAAAATATGAACATTTTCTAGAAAGATAGTAAATACAATTTTTATAAATGTTAAAAATATCTACAAAACTTTTCAACTAAAGCTTATATAACTTTGTTATGTATAAAGTCGCAGTGATAGGATTAATCAAAATTACTTAGAATGAAATAAAGTGAAAAGTATATACCTACATATCTTTTTACGAAGTATCTATGTTGAACATATTTTTTATACACTGTGAAGTTTATTCTCCAAGGATTCAAGTGTAATCTGATTGAACGAAAGAAAGAAACTAAAATGTACAATAAGTGAAAGTTTTGACGTTAAACTTTAAATTGTTTTAATTTATGATTCAAAACATAGCAAAATTCACCTTCGATCAGATTTATTGAGAGAACAATTATATGATTAAAAATTTACAAAGAGTTTAGTAACTAGATATTAATTGACCGTTAGTTTCTCAGACCAAAATCTCTGTATAAAACATATCATTATCCTTGTCATTATCTTTGAAAAAACAGAGATAACAACATGTTTCAAACGGGGATTTTGGTCTCAGGAAACTTTGGTAAGTGAAAGGAGAAAAATAACGACGTAATATTAGCAAAGTAAACAACATAAATTGAGTTCTTAATTTTAACTGGTAGCATAAAAAAAAACTTGTACTTGAAGTAAAAGAGGTGTAACTAAAGGAAAGATAAAAGATGTGCGTCATAGTAGTTCTGCATTTTCTTTTTGTAACATACACATTCTTAGTCTCTTTTCTCTTATTTTACATAAACATCTATGTACGTATGTATTTATGTGACAATGTAAAGTCGTTTTCATTATTACAAGTGTTATTACCGAAGCGGAATGCAGATGCTTTAAGCAATCGTCTCGACAGATGCCCCCTATTCAATTGCATCTGCAGTACTTGAAGTATTACACATAAAATTAATGCTATCTTATTCCTAGTAATTGTGGCAAAAATTATTTCCATTAGACGGAAATTATATTGATATTATTTTAACACCTATTACGTTAATCATTTCAAAAGCAATATAGAATTTAGCAATAAGAAGTTCATTGAAAGTTTATATGATTTTTTTTAACAAACAATTTAGACATTGCTTTGCTTTGGTTATAAAATATAACGATTCTCAGAAATTCTCATTTGAGTACATCACAATAAGTATTAGAATTATCTTCACAAATGGCACTGGAGTATACTCAGAGATATTTACGGTTCAGTTCGAGTTATAATTTATTTATTGCGCATTCGACCCATTAAAAAGCATTCAGACCCGACACAAAGTGCATTAAGTGCGTATCGGAGAGAAAAAGAAATCAGTATTACATCTCCACATTGTATTTAATCTGGTCATTTATTTCTTATTGTCACACGCTTGAGAATATCTCATATTCTGAAGTAATGTGAAATCTCACAATCGTTTAACTTTATTGTTAAGAGTATTTTTATTTTTCTAGATTCAATTTTACTTGCTTATATTCTGATCGATTACGGATAGATGTCGCTACTGTTTAGTAGCTATTCATTGGTTAATTAGTTTAGATTCTTCACACTTAGAACACTTAGGAAGACCACTTCAGGACTCTACTAGTGTGGCAGTGACTAGTTAAAATATTTTAGTAATTGTATAATGTTCTTTACTTCCTACTCTAATAAACTTACTTTAAAATTATAAATGCAGAAGTTTAGATGGATGAATGAATGGATGTTTGTTTTTATATCCGGAACGGCTCGACGAATCTTGATAAAATTTGGCACAGATGTAGAACGAAGTCTGGAAGAACACATATGAAGTTATACTACTAATAAAGTTTTTTTTTAATTCGCACGGACCGAATCTAGTATTGAAAATCGCGGGCAAAAGCTAGTATAGAAATATAGAACTGTTTTCAATTTTATTAGGCTTAAATAGAAATTACAATAATATTAATTGCTTTAGTGATCCATTCTGAAATTAATATTTATTTAAAACAATTAAGTGATATTTACGTAGTAATTTAACGCAATGACATTATTGAAATACATAAAACTCTGTAAAGAATCTAGAAGACCAGTTCTGTAATTATTTTCTAATCCCGGAGTGACACGAAGTTATTTGAATATTTAATCTTAAATTAAAAACAAAAAAGCATGTCTCGTATTGCTCAAAGCGTTTTAAAACACGGTAGGTGGGCTGATACTTTAAATACGGCATTTAAAATGCGATTACTTTCAATCCCGTAACATTTAAAAACTGAGATACCTTCTATAGGTTATTTGAACGCATCAAAGTCATTGGATATTTTACCATAACGACTCTTTGATATTTTTATACTCAAAATATCTTTCAAATCAATTAAAACTTTAATACTTCGACTTAGAGATACATTTCTTTTAACAGATTGTCTTCATGTTTTCTAATTGTATAATGTTTTTTTCTTCTTAAGGTATAAATGTATGTCAATTGTGTTAAATCTATAAATAAATTTAAATGCTAATCATTATCAGCTATTTTTATTACTACTTCTTCACTTGTGAATTATTTCAATGTTTGCTTTGACATTTATTTTTATTATGTCTTTTTTATTTACCTTTGTTTCACTTGTAAGTAATTTAAACAGCCATAACATTTATTACGAAAAACTTATTATAGAAAACTAATGTTCGTAATTAAAAATTATTGCACTATTTCTAGTAATAACAGTTGATAACTTAAAAAGTATAATTGCCTACATGATATAATTTACTACTTAGTTACTAGCTGTCGCCCGCAATTCTGTCCGCGCGGCATTAAAAAAACGTTATAAGTAGCCTATGTATCCTTTCAGATTGTGTGAAAGAGGATATGCGTAAGAAGGGGGTAAATTCAGATATGACGGCTGATAGAGATGTATGGAGGAGTAGTACATACTGTGCCGACCCTCCATAGGGATAAGGGCAGGTTGATGATGATGTATCCTTTCAGACTATGTTCTACAACCGTGCCAAATTTTGTCAAGATCCGTTAAACCGTTCTGGTGTTACCTTCAAACAAACATTCGCATTTATAATTTTAAGTAAGATTTGTTCACATTTCTGATTGAAACATGCGAACTGTATAAAAATATTATTTACAGCCTCGCCATAAGCAAGAAACAAGTATGTTTAAAGTGGTCAAGAAGGTTTTTTTACTGATGACATTTGGTCATAATTACCCATATACGTTCTTTACCGTGTTTAAAACCAGTTACCATACCTACTGTAAATATTAAAAAAAAAATATTTTAGACAAATAATAAAAGGCCGTAAGCAGCACCATGGGGCATATGCACTATTTATGTTGAGCGTAATTACATAATCGTGCATCGGCTTATTGCGCTCGGAAATTATTTTAAAGTGAATGGTTGTAGTGATTACGAGCCGTGGTAGCGATTACTGTAATAAACGAATCAGCCATCTAAGCTATTTAAATTTTAATCTTTATAGCTTCAATATAAAGTAAGGGTTAAACGCGGATAAGAGATTAAGATTTATTTGTAGATAAAATTGAAAGTTAACATTTATAATGAGCGAGGAATTCAACGTTAATAGAGTTTAATTCTAACGAATTTTGTAGGGAAATAGAAATGACTTAGTATTACTGCAGCACGTGGAGTCGAAACATCACTAAGTGACCAGCTTAGTTAGGATTTTTTACAATTAAATAAATCCGGCAACGCATCTGCGATTCCTCTGGTATTGCAGATGTCCAAGGGCGTCGATGAACACCTTGGTGTTCGCGCTGCTCGTTTGCCCCCTTCTTTTATAAAAAAAAAAATCTGAATAGATACAGAAGTAAGAAAGTAGTTCTTAACTAGTGTGTAAACGTGATTTGAATAAGGAAAGAGCTCATAAAAATAATCCGTTTCTCTTTGATATTCCATTCCAACCATAGAAAATCCGCGTTAAAATTACTTTATTAGCGTATCAATTGCTAACCAAAACGTTTCAAAATTAAACGGGCAATTTTTTTCATTCAATTAAAAATTGTATAGCGTCGGTTTTGTTTATGATGTAAGGAACGGCCACGCCCCGTCAACTGCCTTCCACGATTGGTTGAACAATCTCTTTGTTAGCTACCACGGAGTCTTTGTTTAAGCCACCGTACAAATTGGCATTCACCACTTACAGGCTTTTAAATTCCGTTCTACCTTTGAAAAAGTTATTCAAGGTCAGAGAACTTTTAAGCTTAATCATAACCGTTGAGTCGTTTAATTGGGTTGGAAATAGACCTTATGATCAGGATATGCAATAGTTGGCTAGTAGTTGGTTTGGTGCAAATCATTAGTCTTATATAGCTCAAGATCCTAGTCACCTTTCCTCTTTCTTACAACATATTAATAATGAATAATGTTCTGATAATACAACATTAAAACAATATTGCCTCACTTTTATACGATACATCCAAATCTCCTGTATTGTTTTTCAACACACATGAAATTTATCTAGCGGTGGTAGAGCTCTTCTAAGAAATCTTGATTCCTTTATATGTTTTGAATCTAAGAACCGTTCCGTTTGTAGGTAATCATATTAACTATAACTATTTGACATCCAATTTATAACTGTAACACGATTTGTTGCCATAATAGCCCATTGTCACAAACCACAAGGTTGATACAAAGAACTGTCATTGTGCCGTGAACAATGCGGTGCGATGTAGTTTTACAGAGTTCACGAACTTGTATGATATTCAATGTGTCTGACCTGTAGCTTGTATTGTTGTAAGTAATTTATGGACTTAACCTGAAACCCATAAGATTTATGATATTACTTATTTTTCTTCGAATTTGTCTAACACTATCTATTCCACTACCATGTTTAATATCAAAGAAAACCCGCCAGGCGAGTTGGCGGCATTAAAAGTGTTAATGAATTATTATTTATGCTGAGCATAATTTTGTGGTATGATAAGGTGGTCGGTATTTCCGCAATGTTGTCTCAGTAGGTATTGAATATGGTCCTTCTAAGAAAATTATGCAAATCATTTGGACGAAATTAATTTGATCCTCAAAAACGAATAGCTATCACTAAGAGTACCTTATTAAAACCGATGCTTTCGTTTCCTAACTTGAAATTGTTTTTGATTAACAATTGATTCAACAAAGTTCTACAAAGTTCAAAAATCTTAAGTTTACTTTACGTTTCATATTGAGCAAGATTCCTTGTATGAATATTAATTTATAATTGATTCCAAGGATACCATCTGCCTTCTATCATTAATATTCAATAAACATTTACAACGCGTTGTTTTCCTCTGGTTATTTATTACAACCGGTGTGGAGAATCACAATAAAAAAATGTATACCGCTGCTGTTAATTTTAATCATAACGTCGCCAGCACTTCTTTATTATATTCATCTAGCACAAAATTAAAGGAAAAATTAAGTATGTTAAGAGTAATTATGATTGCAAATAATCTCAAAAATAAAACGAAAATCGGAAGATGTTTAAAAAAAAATCCTAACTTAAAGTAGCCTACATTCTGTTTTTCCTATTAATAGTCAGATTTTATCTTCCCTGATAATAGTCTTAAGAGTTTAAGCTACGTATTAAGATCGCTTATTTTGCTAGAGAACGTTGTTAATTTCTGTTGGTCAAATGCTATCGTTCCAAAATCATCTCCCTGCACTTCTGCCAATCGTGTCTCGTAGTAAGTACTACTCTCCCATATATTTCCATCAGCCGTCCCTGACCGTGACATATCTTCTTTCAATGCATCGATACTTTCTTCGATAAATATAGTAATCGTTTCAACATAATCATCAAAAAAGCTTAGGTTTCGTGCCATCAAAACGTACGTTAACAGTTAAATTCCTGGCACGGCACTGCACGACACGGTATCATTCTTTCGGTAATGAAGCGTAATGAGAGTCGTCGACACGCATCACCTCTCCTGTGTTCAGTTACAAAGTGTCGCCGCTGTTCATGTCGCTCCTTACTTTTAGTGATCTCTCTCCGCCTAAATAATTGCGGTTGAAATGCTTTGCCGCAACACTCACACTTATGTAATTATTATTTCTCACGACCGTATTACACTGATGTGGTTTTTGGAATAGAGACAACTTTTGTCGTGTCCTCTCTCAGTTAAACTAAAACGAACAGACTTTTCTGTCTTACTGTGGGCTTCCGAGACAAAAATCTTCTTTTAAATCATATTGTTATCTCTGTTTTGTCAAAGATAATGAGAGGGATGACGATATCTTTTTATACAGAGATTTTGGTCTCAGAAACCAACGGTTAGACAGTTAGATATTACGACTTAGTCAATTTGGCTTTTGTTACTAAAATTATAGTCATCCTTAGCTCCATTACATATCGTCGTATCGTATTCATCACGAGTCTTCAATTTTAAAACCTTTATAAAAATGTTCGTAAAATAACAAATAGGATAATCTTTAAACGGTTTTTAGTCTAATAATAGAAGAACAAGTTCTATCCCCAGCGACTGTTCCGATGAAATTAAATTGCAATTTCATGCATCGACGGTGATGGAAACATCGTTAGGAAACTTTTTTAATGGATAAAGGGTGCATTAAGTTGATGTCGAAAAGAATCGATAACACATGTGTGGTCTTATCGATTTTTTTTTTGATCCGCTCCAATCTAAAAGAGAAACTCGACAATGGAACAAATATTGACTCCTATACGTTTGCCAAATAAAACGTCCATGTTTGCTGCTCTCTGTATAAAAAATCCTTTTAACAAAATGAAAATAAAAGAGCTTCTTAAAACAATTTTAATTATAGTTTGTTTTTAGTCGCTTTACAATAAAGGCATATAAATACACTGGTGACAAATTGCAATTTTTTGGCAGTTTTTTAAAACAATGGATTTTAATATAAAATTGTTAGATTCTGACAGTTGACATTTTTCACATTTGTTTCTAGTTCGGACAACGCATTTATATTTTTTTAATTTACTGTGATAATTTTGTACAATTCCTGTCACTTTTCTATGATATAGTATCAACATTTCATTCTCTTAATACACGAAAGGTTAACTTCAAAAGTTGTTACTTTCATTTTTAGGGTAAGATTGAACGCGTCCCATAAATAACATTATCCCGAAGTCAACTCCTTTGATATTGCATGAAATGGTACGCCCGTCTTTATGGACGGAATATTTACGGACACTACTGTTTCAATAATTCATACGCCGATCCTACATTCTATGCGACACAGAGCTGGGGCTAATACATATTTAATAAACCTTCGTCGTCCGGTGATAAAGACAATGAAGCGGTCTCGTGCCAGAAAATAAATTCAACTACCACCGAATTGTTGCAATTATCCGTTCCGATGAGCGCAAATCGATTCAATCGGTGTCCAACAAGATATCGATTGTAACACTATAATCGAATAAGTCGACTTTAACCGTCAAAGGTTGAAAAGGTCCTCGAATGCGAGCCAGTTCATCATGATAATAATAGATAATTTGTTACGAGCGAAGACGAACCAGCAATGGGCCTTAAAACCATAATAAAAACAGATAAATGGCCATGTTGGGTAGGATCGAGAAATGAATTTAGATTACACGTTAGCGCCGACTAAGTGGGGGTTCACGTCCACCTGCACCTAAAAAAACGGTCGAGAACGTAACGACGCTCTTGTCATCTGCTTTTGATGGATTCTACTTCTGACGGTTCATACCTAAATTTAATCTTCTCTACAAGTTAGTATTTTTATTTAACAAACAGATTACCAGTATTGTGAAATAGAGTAAAAGCCAAGATTAAATATTACACCGCGTATATGAAAGCTTTTAACTTATAAATTATCTAATTTTATACGATCACATTTGAACTCAAACTAAATTTTGCATTAACAACTTGAAACATTCTGATAAACAACTGACAACCATAAACGATTTTCCATTAACACGTCATAAATAACGTTATAAATTTGTGCTGGGCCAGTCAGTCGCGGAGGCGAAGTGGCCACTAAAAATAAAAAGTCAGAAGTGAAATTAATAAAATTTAATTGCATAAAATCATCCAGCGGCCAATAAATACTGGGTACTTTTACCATGGGCTTCCATTGCATTTAAACCTGTAGAGAAACAATAATATAGTTGTCTCTTTTTGTTTCAAAAAGAATACGAGATACGAGTCAATATTTGAAAACTTAGGGATAGTTTTTACACTTCTTTACTTTGAAAAATAATAAAAATTTGATCATTCGTTTGTTCGTTTTAAATAGGCTCCGAAACCTCTTAATCGATTAGAAAAATTCTTTCACTGTTCAGAAGCTATACTATCCCTGGGTGCTATAGGCTATATATGTTTTTTTTTAATTTCGCTATGTTCTTTTTTAATTCCGCGTGCACGATGTCGGCTATAGTTAGCCCTTTATAAGGGAAGACGGTAGAATAAACTGTGTACACCACAACATCATACAGCAATGAATTACAAATTGAATTACGTACAAAGAACCTGTGTAACAACTTACGTCCATATTACAGCTGTTACTGGCGGTCGTATGTTGTACGGAATACAAGCTATTTAATGTGTCGTATTTTTGTTAATGATTACAAGAAATATTTTTAAACTACTTCTGCTTTTCTGGCAAAGTTTTTATTTATAACATTTTAAAGTTGTATCGTTAAACTGGAACGTTTTAATTTTTTTCTTTGCATGTATGTAAGTTATCAAAGAATATTTGTATATGTGTATGGGAAATTAAATTCTTAATATGCACTATTGGGGCTATCTTGGCTTTTAAATTTAATAATCTTTTCTCAAACCTTATCTTATCTAGAAATAAATTGTCAGACGTAAAATGATATTAATAAAAGGTTCACAAAACAAATTTAAAGTCGCAATTGAATCAACTGCAATTTTAAAGTTGAAGACGAAGGCGTAACCTTGCTAGTTGTAATGGCTATCTTTGTAATGTCCTCTCGCCCCATGCATTTAAACCGGTTCCACCGGTGGAATAGTTTGATGTATGAACGCAAGTTTTATATATTGAGCAGCTGTATACGCCATGAGAGAAACATGCTGCGTGACTAAATGTATGCCCACGCGCATTGAATCTTACGAGACGCCTTGAATAATTTCCCCTGTCCGCACACAGTGATTACCTCGTCATTATCATTCGGGAGCGTTTGGAATTTTATTACATTTTACGGTTGGTTTACGAGACGCCGTTTAATGATACCGTTAGATTCGACGCCTCATTCGATACTTAGTTGACCTCGGTATTAAAGTAACATTATATATCCATCAATAGTAATTCTCAAATTTGTGTGACAACTTCTAATCGTATACAATTTCACCGTCACTGTATTACTGCTGTACTCAGAGTTATTTGGTTCCTTCGGAAGACTCTTAGTGTGGTCTTGTCATACTAAAACTACACTAAGGAAGACGACTAAACCACTGCAAGTATCTTATACTTATGAACTGTAAATTAGTTAAATTGATAAGTTAAAAAAGGAGTTCGCGTTTTATAGAAGATTATGTAATCAAAAAAACTTATAATGTACCTATTGGTATTTCTGTTTACGTTGTAGTAATCACGGCGGCAAAAATTAAACCTCTTGTCATAAACAATTTATGCCACATCATAAAAACCTCACCCGAAATTTGTAACATGCAATAAACAACTCTAATAAGAATTCATAAAGCAATCGAGAGTATCAAAAATAAAAAGGTCGAAAAATTCCGAACGTAAAATGTTTCCACTTCTAGTTTCATAAATAGTCAAAGTTGTGAAACCCCTACCGAAAATGTAATTTGCTTGACTTTGAGATTCATTAGTTGTGTAAAAGTATCCCTCTCGTCTTGAATAAGGCTCGTCGAATAATAGCTTGTTAAAATCACTCGCTACTCGACCCTGAATAAAAGTTTTGAATGGTATTTTTTATCCACGTCCTATAAAAACAGCGAATGTATCCCTTATGTAAAAAAGAGTACTGTAAATACCTATGATTTGTAGTACTACTCGTATATTTCAACAAAGTTTTAATTCATTTTTATCTTTGGTAGAGACAAAGTCCATTACGATATTTTTATTTATTGTAATTAATTAGAAAAGGATAATAATAGTGTAAAACGTTGTTTCTCAAAATAATTATGTTTTAAGACATATGTAGGTGCCAGTAAATATGTTTTTTCAGTTAAAATATCATTAACAAGCGGCCTGTCTTCGTCGAGGTGGTAAAGTATATACGTACATCTAATCTTTCTTCTGTCATATCAAAAGCCTTTCCTGTTGATGTCCGGTTTATTAAGTAGTAAAAACCTTGTAAACACAACCGCGTTCGGCCCGCAAGCTGATTTTTCGGTTACGCTTGTTGTTCGTGATATCTTCTTACCTATATGTCAGATTTATATACTGTAAAAACAATTTAAATCAACATTAAATTATTATTATCACGATTACATTTATTTAAAGGATTAAAATTAAAACCAACCTATACCTATATACATTTTAAACGTTAATTCAGTCTTCTTTCAGTAATAATTTGCATATTAATTTTTAGTTCCTAAAGCTAACCAATATAAATGGACCTGTGAAAAAATAGCAAGATATTAAATAAGATGGCTACGGCTTGATAAGCCTAGGAGAATACATAAACTGACTCTCTGGAACAAAGATACATTATCTTGCAAGGGAAAACCAATTTAAACAAGAAAGACTTAAGATCTGTTTTATTCATCTTCGCTTTATCTTGGAAGAGCGATTTGTTTATGCGATAGTCATACAAATGTTATTCTCAAGCCCTTGTTGTATAATTTATTATGACAAAAATATTTTAGTACCTTCCAATAATTCCGAGTAAGATTTACTATATGTTAATTGTGAGAGATTCAATACATTTATCTTTTTGAAACATAAATTTTTAATTATTTCTTTAACAAATTACAATAAAATTATAATAAAAAATCTTACTAATATCATAAATGCGAAAGATTAGATGGATGGATGGATGTTTGCTTGAAAGTATCTCTGGAACGGCTCAGCGGATCTTGATGAAATTTGGCAAAAATGTAGAGTATAGGCAGAGGTATAGAAAATAGTCTGAAAGTACACATAGGCTTATTAAGTGTTCATTTTAATTCTGCGCGAACGGAGTCACGGGCGACGGCTATTATTATAATAATAAAAATTAAGTCTATTTCCAAATTCAAAATTTAAGATGAAAGTCAACTAAAAACCGGAAAATTTTCCTTCATAAACAATATAATCGAATCTTAACATACGAACTTAACCAAAGTATCTAGTATTCATATTCTTTGGCACGTAATGACAACAAATGGAAACGACTCGACAAGTTCTCGTTAGACCGGTACGTCGTTTGAACTACAATAATATCGCTCGAACGATCTAAGCCGAGTAAAAATTGTTATTGTGTAGACCTAATGCTTTCGTGAAACGACTTTGCCATTGTGTGTAACAGCCACAAAATTTTCTTACAATTACCATTGTGTTATTTTTGGACCTACTTCAATTATCAACGTTGATAAAATATTTAAATTGTTGATACAATTTAAGGGACACTTAGATAAATAAAATGAGTTCCGAGTTAAGTTTGACAATTACAAAGTTTTTTTTAGAAAACAACATGATGAATTTATTTATTTCATTGTAAAAAAAATAATTCTTCAGCTTTTATTACGAGTTCACTTGGCTAAAATTAACATTATTGACGGTCGAGTTGGCGATTGTAGCTTTTATGGCGAACACAATTATATCTAAGGACTTACTAGCCAAAGTTAAAAGTTGCGTAAGTTCGTAGATTTTTAATTATTGAATAAATAAAATCATATTTTAGGTTAGTTATTTCCACTACTTTTAATAATGTCTGTCAACTGCAAGATAAGAGTTATGACCTAACTTTCTGGAATAGATTTTATCATTTATTCGAATCCTTATCAGCATCTACCTTTTGAATTCGGTTAATCTTTTATACCGAACATTATTAGAGGCGTAAAATTTCTCTATAAAAAGTCTTTACGAAGTTCTTACATGAATTCAGCAATATAATAGGCAAAGGTTCGACATAAGCCTCGCTTATGAGAAGCGACGATGACTCATAAAGTTGAAAGATACATATATTCCGTCTATCGAATAAAATAAAAAATGTGAACTATATTTGGCTAAATCCGAAATTAAATAGACTTTTTTATTATAACGAGAGCGTAAGATAAAATAGTTAATTTGCATGGTATTAGCGGTGACAAGTTACGACCAGAGAATAGCTTCCATTAGTGAAATAAAGCAGAGATTTTTAAGTTGGATTTACATAAAATTCGCATATCGCATGAACCAGTTCGTTTTAGTTCGGTAACTATTTTTATTTGTTTTCAACAAAAGTTTATTAATTTAATTTGTCACTTGTTTTTTAAATTTTTAAATAGGTTCTTTAACTTAATTTTTATTAGATCTTTAAAGTTTTTTTATGTAATAAACTAATTTAATGTATTTTCTTTACCTACAATCCAAGAAACTTAATATTTAACCTAGATGCCAATAAAGTTATTTCTAATAATTTTAACATTTTGTAACAAGTGCGAAGTTCATTAATTTTATTTTCCAGGAAAATATTTCCATAGCTTTGTAGTTACCTACTTCCCGCTATTAGTATAATTGTACCGATAACAAAGCATTACATGACTAACCTATTAATAAAATTAAAGCAGTTAATATAGTTTACAATAAAGTTTATTTTCTCACAGTATTAAATAATAAAAAGTAATATTAACGTTCTTCTAAACTTTCTAGTTATACATTAAACACTGTAAAAGTAAACATATATTATAATTGTTTTAACTAAGATCTTTTGTGATCTATCTATAAAAATGATGTAAGAAAGCAATAAAACCTTTTTATTTTTATATTATCTGATACAAAATAGTGGAAAAAATATATTAAACTCATTCTAAATGATTCATTTCTATTTGTGTAGCAAATTACATAAATAATTACCACTGAAGAAATATAATGGATACAAAAAACTTATGTGCTGTGTATAACTAAAATAATAAAGGGATTTTATTAATTCACTAAAAATAAAGCGTAAAATTTATGACAACATCAATCACAAAACTACGGGACTAATAAAATTGTGTGGCAATTACCTAATATCCTATAAATTACACTAACTATAGCAATTTATAAAATGCCGAACACCACTCATACACTCCAACATTTATTACTTTGTAACTTTAAAATCACGTGCCCAAACACTATTTCCTACAAATTGCCTGTATTTACATCTTTCACATTTTGAGATTTATTGTATCTTAGTTTTTTTCTAATGTAAGTAATCTTTCTGTTCTTTAAAACGATTAATATACGTACTATACAAAATTTAAACTACACCAGTAAACGTAAACATGTAAACCATCGCCGAATATTGGGCGAATTTGAATGCAATGCCAGTTAAAATCATTCTAAACATGTTTCCAACATAAATGACAATATCAATTTTACAGCTACGAGATTTCTATTAAATGTTTTTCTAAATGCAACGTAGAGTTATAAAAAAATTGTCCCTCGGGAGGCGGGAAATGTATAATATACTAGAAAATGTTTCATAGGGTATGTTCATAAACAGTACCCCTCTATGTACATACTCGTATATATCTATAAGATATTCCTTTGTCATCTCTAATGACAATGTTAATGAAAAGCAGAAAACAATTGCTATCCCTTTTTATATTAATGTCTTAATTACTATCCGTTTCTAATAAAAATGTGCGCATTTTAAACCACGATCTGTTGAAAACCACTAGGAAAATACAAAGGTTTCAGAACAAAAATATCACCCATAATTATGACGACTATGGTATCACAATATATGGTTGGTTCTAACACATTCTTATTTATAACGTAGGTACTTTACTTATTTAGTTATTGATATAAATTATTTTGTTTACATGTAAAGTAATGAATTGTTCTATACCAATTTATACTTACATGGATAGAGAGATTGAAGTTCAACTCTCGATCATGTTGATGCTGGGATTTAATTAATTGATAACACAAGTATAAAAATTATTCATATTGTTATCAATACAAGCTATGGATTTATTCTATTTATAGCTGTAATGACGTAACTTTGTCGTATGTTCAATCGTGATACTAGTAATTAAATAAATAAAATTTGTCTTATTTTTTTAATTGATACTTTGATTATTATACAAAATTGAAGTTTTATAACAACTTTTAGAATAAGCAAGGAATTTGATTTAACTTTTTTAAACCTTTAAATTAATATTTGTGTGTGTAATAATAAACTTACGTTAGTTACTCACACAAAAACAAAGCATGTCACCAATGTAAGGTGTTCTATTTCCGTTTTGTATATAACTTTGAAGCTCGTAGCATTCGGTAAGCTGTTATTACTTCCGCTATACGTTTGTATCCACACTTATTATTTGTGTTCCGAATGTTGCTCGTACATTTATGAGAGACGACACTGAACGAGATGTCTTCAAACAATTGCGAATAAATCATAAAAGCGACATTATTTCCCTTTGCCAAACCTTGATACGTGCACGATTTGAATACTCGTATCGGTACTCGTATTTACGGTATTAAATTAAGATTGATAATTATAGTAACATTGTTCCAGAAGGTCTATATTGTTAACGTTTGTGGTTGGCAAATTCAAATATGTACTGTGCGACAAACTTACCCGACCTGGTAGATCTTCTCTATTATGTTATGTTATTTTGTATATTAATATTTTCTGACAGAACCGAGACAACAGCGATCTCTCACTTTACCTTTTAGCACAAGTAGTTTAAGCTAGTTTTAGTTGATTTTGAATAGTAATGTGTCTGATATCCGCGCCGTGTTAAAAAAATTAACAATTAGCCTATATGTTCTTCCACAATATTTTTTACATCTGTGCTAAATTTCATTTAGATTCGTTGAGCCGTTCCGAAGATACCTTCAAACAAACATCCATACATCCATCCATCTTAACATTCGCATTTATTATATTAGTAATATTGTTAAATTTTACGTCTATAAGTGCGTAGAGAAGACAGTAAGATGAATAACATATCTAAGCAGATAGTTCGAAAAAGGGTGAAGGGAGAGGGAACGTAAAGGAAACGGGCCTCCGCGTCACTGAACTTTACATGCCATTGATTTATATTACACCGAACATTCATTAGGTGTTTTTATTCACAGCAATTTATGTGCTAGAAATGCACATAAAATAACCATTTTACAATTTTACTAGAGGCAATAAATTCAGAGGCCGCCATCTTTGAATTAATTTACACAAGAATAATAAATGAGTTTCACCTTGCTATGACATGATTCGCAAAAAAATATAAAAAGAATGGTAACTATTTTTTAATTACATTTTTCGGTTTGTACGAAGCTCGTTAATAAAAGCATGTCAGTAATCGTAATATCAAAGAGAAACATCCAACAAAAATCTCTTGGGGCAACCCTAATTCGTGGAAGGGCCACGAGCGTGAGCTACGTATATGTGCGAGGGAGCCCGATGTGGAAGGAGGTATACAAATTTCGCTTTCGGCGACGCCGGCCGGCATTTAACGTTTCGGACGAGCCGCGAGTTTTAATTTGTGATCAATTATGAGTGAGCACTGTTATTTATCGATGTTTTATTTTATTTGCCTTCTCATAGCGACGCTGGGTGGTCCGGTCACGTTTTACAGATCGCGGTCTACACCAATAAGTTCCACTCATTTGACCAGAGAGCTATGAAATTTCAGAGGGAACACTTAAATTATTTTAAAATAAAACTATTTTCACCTTTATTGCCTATTACTTCATCTTTTTATTATTTTTGAAATAGTAACATTTATAAGTAAAAAAAATGTTATTTAAAAAATTGGCACTCTTCGGAAAACATTCTTGGTTTATCTCTTTGCACTAAGCAAATGTAAATTAATAATCGTTTTATATAAGCTTATTTAACACTGCACGATTTTCATCAGAAAAAAGCTGACTAACAATTTTTGTATTCCATGCGCATCGGGCGCCCCTCGGACGGTTAACGGTAGATTGTTCCACTAAATGTGAATGTAATTGACCAGTTAATTCCCATAGAGCATACATTCGGTCAATTAGCCAACACTGCACGGATAAACGGTTCTCCACATTTTCTCACACGACGTTCCTTCTTAGAAAACGATAATGGCACATGAAAATTTCTGTATTTTACTGTTAAATAAAGCTAAATAGTGGAATAAAAACTACTCACTGTAATTAACATTACATAGAAGGACATAGCGAAATGACTCCGGATAATAATTATTACTTACGTATACTTCTTGTATAAAACAGGAGAATTTAAACTTGCAACAAAAAATCAGAAAATATAAACATAAAATAGTCATCTAAAAGTACGTAGTCAGCGATTTTTAATTTCGAGGTGAATCCTACTCACTGATGATTCCTGAGGCGAAAATCTCTATATATAACGTATCGTTATCCCTGTCATTATCTTTGAAAAAAAACAGAGATAACAATATGTTTTAAACGCGGATTTCAGTCTCAAAAATCCACGGTCAGTGTTCTAAAATTTGGTTCCATATAAAATTTACGTATTCTTACCAAATTTCGCAATTACGTGAAGGTTATTATTTACGGTATATTAATATGAAAATATGCCTCAGTAACTGTTGTTGTCCCAACGGAAAGAAGACTAGATTAGTTTTCCTAAGTACACATTTAGACATAACAAACAAGTACCCAATTATCCTTTTAGAAGTACCATTGAACATAGTTAATTACTATGAAACTCCAGCAGTTAGATGTTGTTAATAATACTGACAAACAGAAATAAAGATAGATGATATATTATTATTTGTAATCTGAATTAACCTAAATTCAATCAACGAACTCTGTTACACGACTTTAAACGTTCGCAAATGTAACATTACTCCTAACAAAGGTGGGTTTTAATTTCGTAATTACCTTTAATTATATTGCATCGTAAAATACATTTCGCTATGGGAAATCTTAACGTACGTAACAACGTAATAAATAAAGGTCGAGCCCCTACAATTATTGCCGGGAGATAATTATCACTGCTTCGGTATGCTTTCCTTAATAAGAAGTTTAATAGACCTCTAATAAGCTTCTTGTTTTACAAACTTTATTAGAGAGGGCGTGACTTACGACACAATAGAATTATGGCATGTAGCTATAAACATATTGAATCATTTCAAAGTAAGGTACAATTATTAACAATTCAAAACAATGAAGCACTACTACAATAAAGCACACACTTATACATTTTTTTTACAATGACGCAAAGACAGAGACGGACCACTATTTAATATAAGCTCTAGTAAAATACAATTTTTATATTTACCGAATAACTGATTATTAACATATGTTAAACTGATTCCTATGAGTTATATATTGCGTTATAAATGCTTAGACACAGTAGATAGGGTAGGTAAAAGCTAAGAAAAGTAGGAACTTGTTTTGCGCAGCCCTATATAACCAATAAAATTCCCATAATCTCATATCTTATTGTTTATTGTTGCGTTTTTCTTTTATAGCAATGACTGAGTTTACTATGAAACGAACATCTAAGAGTATTTTTTAGTAGCAAAACAGTGTATTTCCATAGCACTTGCACTTGCAATTCTATAGCATAATATAAAGTCGAAATAAGTCGGAACGGAACGCTGCGTACACTATGAGAAAAGTTTTAGCGGCTAAAGGAATTTATTTGTCAACTTTGTGCTGATAAAACTTTTGGCGTTTGATTGTGAGGCCGTGCCCGAGCTCTGACTTCGCTCCTCGATAACTTTCTTAGAGTGTCTCCTTTAACCCCGAATTTAATTCACGTATTTTAATAATAATGAGAAATATTTATCCAAATACTGGAAAACCTGACTTATTCCATTGTGTGTCTTACAAATAGGTGTTTGATTTTTGTTTAACATAAATTTTTAATTAATGTAATCGATTAAAAAATAAATTTCTATTCACTACTGATACTGTGTTTAAAAAGATTACAATATGAAATTATTATGAAGAGTAACATAGTAAAACCTTCGTAGATCGCTGTACCAACTAGGCGACGAGGGGAGAGACACAAGATGTGTCGCATTCCACGCTCTTATGTTCTTGTACGGGTACATTATGTACCAATTAATTAGTTGTCTTTTATTGTCTTTGCCTTCGAATTACAACTGTAACGTCGTAAATTTAAATTCCAACTTGTTTCTTAAATTATTCTTAGGTCTACAATTGTTTTTTTTTTTTTTGAAAATTGAAAAACAAATGGGTACGACTAAATCGAACGAAGTAACATCTTAAACGAAACAAATATCATTTGTCTAATCATTACGTTAGCACTAATCTAAAGAAATTTAACATCTTTAAAAATTTTTAATTGATCCTTCCACTTCACGATTGATAAAATAATAGTCCAACGTCATGTTAGACTAATAAAGACCACCCTTGTAGCGTAGGATATTTCACAGTTGCTTAACGACGTATTTACATGAAAGATCGAAGCGACACATTCGTGGCAGACGTGCACCTCAAAGGAATGCCATAAAAGCTCGGAAGTTGACAAATCTCCCCGCGTTATTTCTGTACTAATTAGAGAGGCTAAGGCGTGGGCAACATCGCTCTGTACAAATACGAGGGACGCGCAGGAATCTCAATCTACGATAAATTATTTTTTTCCCTCCGACCTTCCTGAACGTTGTTCATTTATGATTTTAATTAATGAACTTTGAATTGTTGTTTGGAGTCAGTGAATGTAGCGAAATTAATTTAATTTTTGACGTAAAATTCTCTCATTAATAATAATAATAATATTTTTATTATTTACAAATCTAAATGCAAATTATTTTTAAAAATAGATCATTGAGATGGCATCCTTATGGTGTCTTATCTCTCAAGGTGATATTCTATCTCTTATTTTCGAGGACATCCGCCGCAAGACATCAAAGAGATCGTTTTTCAACTGCTTGTAATCTTGATGTTCGTTTCATAAAAACAACAATCAGCGGAAGTATAGAAGCAAAGAACGATATTTTCGTTCATAAATATTTTTAATGAAAACCGCCAAAGTAAATGAAACCTTTCTATTGTCTCAAATATTTTCTACCTAAACTAAACATATAAATAAATATTATGTTGTTATAATGAAGTAAAATTGTTCACTAGTTTAACCTTTCTTAAGAAATTCTTATAACAATCTTGATATAGCGTGTAAATTTTGGTAAAAGCAAAATATCCCTGTCAAAGATAATCCTCTTCAATAAAGAATAATGGTCGCGCCCCCGCCTTATCGCGCGACGTTTCGATCGACGATTAGTTCTAATACCTAGGACCGATTCTTCTTGGTAGTAGATAATTGTCGCACGAATTCAAATTATCTAGACATTTCGACGAAATAGCTTTTTAAATTATTCACAGATTTGCAGATTTACAACGGCTTTTATTTTCTTTGAGAATATTAATTTGCCAGTCTGGCAACAATCCAGTGCCAATCCAATTCTGAGCTTTTAAAAATAAATTAAACAATGTATACAGAATTGCATATGAAATACGCAGTAATTTCGTTTAATTTGGAAGTATATTTTGTTAAAAATAAGTTGAATTAAAAATGTGAGGCTCAAAGCAAATTTTTAATAAAGTTCTCCCACTGTCATCCTTTCAAACATTGATAACCAAGAGTTGTAATAGACAAGATACCAGTGTTCAAATAAAGAAAGCCTTTTGAAATTATAAAAGTTGCTTCCTTGCACCATAAAAAAGATCCAAGTGGAGAGGAACGTGATTTCAAACCCTTAGCCGCTTCCCACTTTAAACACAAGGTTAATGTGTTACGTGCGAAAGACGTTCGTAATAAAAGTATTTCTCTCGTTGATCGCAGCTGTCACGTTTAGAGGATTCAATGTTGATAGATGCACGTACATATCCGTTTCGAGCGTTTAAAGGTCGCCAGTGATGGAGCGGTATTGTTATTTCAGTCTTCGAAAGCGTAATAAATGGCCAAGTTCGAAGCAACAGCTCGCTTGCGTTTTGTTAGCTATCATTTGTCTCACGCACATGTGTCCGCCACCGTTGATATATTTACGACCTATTAGCAAAATAAATACAAAACACAAGCCCTGATTGCTTCTCTTTTTAGACACTTCGATGACAATTCTTTATTAATGACAGACTAATTATTTTACTTGATTTAAGTCTTGGTAACATCGAATGATACAAGTTTCTATTTTAGATTTCTTTGTTAGTTGGTTGAAAATATCTTAGGGAAACACTGTTCTTTTATATATTCGATATCAGAATTTTTTGCAAATGTAGCAGTTCTGCGTTTTACTTTGGCAGTGCGAATGCATCCAAGCTTTAGGTGAAATTGCATGCATTAGTACTTTTACTGGTTAATTTTCAATGTACAAACATAATAAAATGTTCATGTTTTAATCATAGAAAATTCCCGACAGCCATAGTATACAATACGTCTACGTTTTTAATGGGCGTAACAGGAACTATGAAGAACTTGACATGCGTACACGTATCATCTGGTTTCTTCTCCGATTACAAAGCGTCTTTAAGATAATAATAGTTAGAGGATTTCTGTAATGTCGACATTTTAATAATGAGTTTTTTGACTATTGTGTAATTATTTTATAAATTGATTTTAAATTTCTTGTCGAATTTTACCATTAATTTAACGTTTTTTTAAGACTTCACCTTTTCAATTATATAATGATATGCTAATAAAGGGCGATAGAAGATTTCAACCAATGCTAACATTACCCTCCGGAAAGCTTGATAAATTACGTTAATTTTATTAAGCAGCGGTTTATGTCGTGTAAAAGTATTACACGTGACCCCGGCTCTTTGCAGACCTCGTAATACGTTAGCTCACTGAACTGCTATATTAAAGGGCCGCGACAAAGAAAGCTTAATGGCTCCTCATATATATGTAAATAAACTTTCCGAATGCATTCCAAATTAAAATAATCCCAAATTTATATGGTAATTACTAACCTTACTTTGTCCTTCGCGGCTTCTCGTTTCTAAATCGATTACGTTACATGGTTTCGAGTTTAGATCCGACTCGGATAACTTTAATGAAGGGTTTTAAATGGATATCCTTCGCGGGATCAACTTGATTGGTGAGCCTTCTCATATTGTTGTTTAACATTTCATCACAGACCACACATTCTATGAATATTAGAAGCAGGATTAGATATGTTTCTTCTCACTAAACCTATTATTAACAATGTAATACTACAGTCGGTTACCTTTCAACATTCCAAACATCAAATCTGTGAACTAATACGTATTATGGTAATATAGAAGTTCAATGTTACAAAGATATTGGAGCCCATTACCACCATAGTTATATTTATGTGATCAAATTATTGAGCTGCGTTCCAAAAGAGAAACCCAAATTTTAAAGGACTTGCTGAGGGTTTTATTTAATGTAATATAATCCGATTCAACCTTTTAAAAGTTACCCAAAGATTTCCCCAGACACCAGAATAAAACTCTTACATCTACAGATAAACGAAAAATAGGCAAATGGGGTCTTTCGATTTTGTATTTGAATTGCAATTTTTGTAGCTATTTTTGTGAAGCCAAAAACTACAATTAAAATGTAAAAACAACAGAGTTAACTATTTAATGCAGACACAGATATTTACATGATCGGATCGGAACATCAGTCTTTGAGCGATTTCTCTTAATTAAAAAACATTTTATTCGTAAGTTAACATCTCTAGTAGACCACACGGACTCTTTGTTAAATTTGATTTGGTGTAGTTACTGGTCCCTTCATTAGTCACGATTAACTTTAATTTATAGGTTAGTTTAATGGTCCATTAACTGGCTCCCTGGAGACTTCTTATTGTGAGACCGAACTGTCCCATAAAACACTTCCACACAATTAAATGATACATTGATATTTGATCCCCATGAGATATTGTCACTCTTAATCAGCTTTCATAGAGTTGAGTCGATGTCTAATCTATTGGAGCAATAAAATAAAGTAAATAAACGTGATGGTCATGAAGTCCAATGAGTAACGAGCTTTTATAATAAACCCCAAGGATCGATTTTCAACAGTTATCAGATTATTCTTTATCAGAAATATTTTTCAGAATTACTGTGATTATTATAACATGTATGTAATTAGCATTAGTGGATTTGGACCTAAATTTATTATAAGACAAGAAATAAAGTGATGTTTGAAATTTGAAATTTTAGATAATTTTATGAGCTTTAAAAAATGTTATTTTTTCTTCACATTAACCTTGGATACTTTGTTCGCAGTAAGAAAGGAGAAATAATTTCATATATTTCTGCCTGCCATGGTTACTTCATTTCTGTGTACGTGTAGTAGCTTTCATTTTGTTGCAAATGGAGTAAAGTACAAGCTATTCTGTTTGATATATTGCACATTTTACATTACACGAGAATTCCTCCCCGATGATATCTGAATTCTTTAGTGTGAGTACTACGTTTTGTGTTATTGTTGAATTTATAAACGTATTTTAATCATACTGCATTGTAATAAAGTTCATTTTTCAATAATTAAGCAATTTACTAAATGTATTTCACATTTCTATAAATATTTAATAGCTCGAAGGTTTAGTATGTTACTATTAGTTGTGCGTTTCAACTGCTGAAACATTTAAGCAAATATTTACGAAGTAGAAACATCAAGTTTAGCAATGTTTAAGGTAATATTGAATTTCTAACGCCATCTGTTAGAAAATTATAAAACCAATGGATATGTATAATCTCATAATTAAGAACCTATCTATTATTATTTTTTTAATTATGTTTCAAAAATAAGTCAAGGTAAAAATTTTCGCGAGCCCTCTTAAAGCACCACTTTTGCTAATAACGAATTTAACTGGCTTTGTTATCTAATAAAATACAACAAAAGAGTTTTTCTAAACATGCATTTCTTTCATTAGTACAATTTTTTTTAAATAAAATATGCGCCGATTCAAGTAACGGATGTGTACCCTTATAAAGCATATATATTATATTTCTAGTGTACATGTTTATAACAAATTTCATCGCTATATTTCTTTCAGAATATGGTAAATATAAGAGCGTTGAACCCGATGTATTGCATGATAAATTGTATTCAATTTGCCAGCTGACAGCCACCGAGGAAAAGCATTTGGGTTACAAATGCTTATGCTTAGAATGCACGCGATACATATGTATACGTACCTTTATGTTCATTGATTATAAAGGACCTTTCACAATGACAAGACGAAATATGTCATGTTAATAATTAATTACCTTTTACATTCTCCCAATGATGACGTATAGCCCTTTACTACATACAACTTAAAATATAGACTTAAGTTAGTTAACAAAAAAATTGTATTTGAAAAAAATTATAAGTTAAAAGTTCAACATGTCGTACATAACTTTATATCTTCTTTATACTTCACGATAATATAAAATTTGTTGACCAGTCGTATCACAGAGCAAAAGTAAATCAAGTATAACAAACAAGTTTTCCCAAGTTGTGCTAATAAGGCAGTGCCGTCGGACGCGGCTATAGAACTACAACCAAGTCTGTATCTGCTACGGACAACAGATGTCCTCTATACTAGTGTGTAAGTTAATATTTGTTATTCAATGTTATATTAACTGTCTTAGTGTATTGAACGTAATTTTTGCATTTTTATATCAATTTTCTTGAAAAAAAAAAATAAAGTCAAAAAATATCAAACTAAAACTTGTCATCGTTTCAAATAAGTGAACAAACACACAAAAATTACTTATATTTGGATTAGAATAATAAATACTAACAAGAAAGGCGTCGCAGTGTGAATTGAACGACAACACTAAAAAATCAGTACAAATATTAACAGACGTTGGTGTTAGTTCCCCGTATTAATATTATTTACATTTTGTATTCGTTTGCTCACAATATAACTTAGAAACTCTTTCTTAGAACGTCGATGAACTGTCTGGTTAATACGTTAACATCTTTGTTTATTTACACCCGGTATAGAATATTAGACACCTACGCATACATTTCATTAATCATCACCCTAACGCTGTCGGGGCCACGAATATGTTTAAATAAGAGACGGCTGGGAAGGCAAAGATTTTTACGTCACCATAATCCCGTTGCTATGGTAATGACATGCAGTAAAATTAATTTATTAAAATGATAAACGAGGTTTTATTGTAATTCGCCCGTTGTTTGTGTAAGACACGTCCGGCTGGCAAGTTTTAAGGGGTGAAACTGTTTTTTTTTTTATGTTTTACGTCTTTTAGACGAATAAATGGAATAAAATCATTTATCCATTTGCAAAAGAATTTAACCTACTCCTTATTCGCATTTAGTTTTTACACAGAAAACCTATTATAACAAATCTAATGAAAAATAATAAATGACAGATACATTTTAAAAAATTTTGAGGTCAAAATTATGAAAGGAGCAAAATCTAGTAATTTTGTTTTTCTATTAGTAGTTTATTAAATAAAAATAACGTGTTACATTATACCAATAAAACACAAAATAAGAAATAATACTGGCCACAAACATTTAATCACCGTTTATCTGTCAGATCTAAGTGTAGCGAAGTTCGTGAATCATAATTTAGGTGTTCAGTGAGTTGGAGGCAGGAAGTATTTTGTTGGTATCGCGGTGTTCATCGTCTGTAACGACCGTCACACGGAAAGCGAGCCCAAATTGTTACAATCCTTTCTCTATTTCATTCAAATTTATGTTCCGTACGCCGACCGAGTCTACTATACAAATTATATTGAGAAATTTGACCGACAAAAACTACTGTTTTAAATTTTATTTTTATTTCTGATTGTTTTAGTTTTCCATCTTGCTATTAATGAAATTGGATTGTCTATATTTAATATCGATAAAAAATCATATTTCGCTAACATGATATATTTGCGTTGTTTAGAACGAAAATATTTGTATGTCTGTCTATTCATAAATCCGCAATTGTACGCGTTAATCCCCGAAACGGCTGGACCGATTTTGACGTGACTTTTACTGCAAAGTAGCTTTTGTGTGCTGCAGTAACTATTATTTTTTTTGTTCTACGCTAACGAAGTCGCGAACAACCGCTCGTTTTATATAAGAATGTGACCGACAGTTGTAACTAATATTAAAATTGATTACTAAAATCAAGTAAAATAATAGAACAATCCAGAAAATAAAAATATATTGGATAAAGATGCGAAACGAATACCATCTTACTCTTCAAAATCGTTCGGCTTTATTATTCGTGGTTTGTCTACAAATTTAAGTTTTATAAAAAATCAACTTTGAGAGACAAACGGAACATTATCTATAATGCATAGACTTCTAGCCGTGGGTTTCTGAGACCAAAATGTCAGTTTAAGACATATTATTATCTCTGTTTTGTCACAGATTATGACAGAGATGACGGTATGTTTTTTACAGATACTTTGATTACAGAAACCAACGATAAGAACATATAATTATAATCTAATCAGTAAGCGCGGTCATCAAAGATTCAAAAGATGTTTTGATAAGGAACTTTTAAAATGTAGTAAGTAATTCTCAAAGTTTATAGATATTTAAAAAGATAACATTTTACTCACCAACTGTGTTCAATTAATGCTTATCTATTAATTGATTACCATATAAAAAGTATTAGTCTTTTTGATACCTCTTAAGTAATTCATTCATCGTTTCACATATTATGTTTAAAATATTCGATAAAGCCAAAATGATCTGAACAAGCCGTCAAAGAATTACTATGTACTTTGACAGTGGAAGTTTTTGATTCAGTAACAAATACTTAAAGCAAGTTTCGATATTTTATTTTTATTTGCAAGCTTGTCTAAAATATAAAAAATCTTTACCAAAAATATACAGATTTATCTCACCCAATAGAGGTTCAATTGTTTGTAAATATTTTTATTTACTATACAACAACTTTTCAAGTCCCTTTTGATATTCAAACGTTAAAAATCACTTGCCAATTTTGAACTTAAGGAACAAAAGAGATTTTAATAATATATTGCCTATATTTTTCTTAAACAAAGAGCCAGCGATCGGGGGCGGGTTTTCAAGACTCCTTCAATACGAGTCTAGTGTAGTGTGAAATAAGAATAATTTGCGTTTCACTTTTATTTTATATTTTTTCATCATCAGTGAAACAGCACAAAGATTGAAGGGCCATAGAAGTTGGAGTGGCTCAGACTTTGTTATTGGCTCGTATGAAAATCCCCGCATCGGAGGGGATTCGAAACGAGGTCACTTATTTGCGTTACGCAGTTGAAATCGACACGAACAAATCTCTAATTTTGATTTTCCTTTGATGGATTCTTGGGGGACTGACTTTGTGGTAACATTGAAGTAAAAAGTAAAATAAATTGAAAAACAAAAGTAATAAAATCAAGTTTGTATTTATAAGTTGCTGTATTTTTCTTTAGAAAGTGTACTTTAGTTTTTTTTTTCTAAATGAAATGTGTGGTCTATGCTATTTTTGTCTGCTCGCTTTAAAGTTTCGTGCCAAAAGACTACAAAAGAAAATTTTATAGATACGATATCTTACGCCGGTGTACACTTCCGACTATGAAGTATTGTTGGTCCACTTGCGAGCATATATACTATTTTAATAAATTATTATGATAGGTTTCTACTGTAAAAACATTCCTAAAAATGATATCACCATTTCAGTTTTTTTAAAAAGGAGGGATATGGACAACAATGTGTTTTTGTGCAAATATTTCAGTGTATGTTTTAGTGTTATTTCGTTTATTTTATCTTTAGATTCTAGTTATATTACTTTACGTGGTTATACAGTAAACATATATATAGTTACGGTCACGTAAGAAATACTGATTCCGGTAAGGTATTAATTGAAACGAAGCAGGTGACATTAGTGGTGTGGGTCACGCACAAGTCCAACGTATACGATGCTTTGACCCTATTCTGTAACGTTCTGTCGACATTTTTATCACGTGCCGAGCAATTACAATACATCACGCTTAAAGTATTAAAAGATTATATGTAACTTTTTCCTTTGTCGCCAGTTAAATTAATATTCGAATTTTTTTCGGGCAACGAATATCGCATAATGCTTTTTTATGTTATCATTGACACAGATAGATTAAATTTATTATTTGTGTGTAACCACTTTGAAATTTTATTTGATTTTTTTTTTCATGCTTTGGTTACCTACCTTGTTAGTGCAATGTATGTTTTTTATGAGTTTAATGCTGCTTTGTTCTCACCATAACAAGCAGTAATAATTGTTTTGCTTAGTAAACGAATAAAAAACATTTTTCTTTTTAACAGAGTACACCTAGGCATAAAAGAAAGGAATAGTAAATGGAAATTTACACAGAATTTTCCGATAAAATGATCAAATATTTGGATACTAAATTCATTCCATCATCAAAGTCTTTTTTGTTATTTAGATGTATTACTATATATTATGAAATCACGTCTCCTTTTTTCTGTCAGATAGATTTGTTTTGTTTTGAATTTAAACGTAACTTTTAGCGGTAGAGTTTCTGTTAATAGTAACTTTCAACAAACAGCACGTATCGTCGTGTTTTGTTGTGTATGCGCTTTGCATATCAAGTTTATATTTGACTTGGGCCCGTTGGCACAAATGAGGGCAGCCAATTACGCTCAATTCACTATAACTGGCATCTGACTTTATGATATCAAATACTTGCATATAATTCTGTTTAGATCTATTAATATTGCAGTAAGTAATATTGATAACAAATTAATTTAAATGTTATAGATAGTAAGATCCAAATACATTGGCCAGATCAATATTCGTCGGACTTGAATTATCAAGATAACTTTAAAATAATGGAGCAAATATAAAACACATCACAACATGTTTAAGGTGATTTATTAGCCAAAGTAGACAGAAGGATGTGAGAATCCTAATAAAGTAGCTTGTTAAAAATTCTAGCCAGAAGATTTCAAATGAAACAATCATAACTCTCACTGCGCTGCAACGAATACTATTTTATTTATATACATGATTATTAAAACACTGTCTATAAGCACCTTTACTCTTCCTCCAAAGAAACTCATAAATAATTTGATTGACAGTGCATTTAAATAAGACAGTTTAATCACTTAAGAGCTTTAAAGGTACGTGTGTGTCGTAAATTTTTTTAAGCCTAATTCTATTTGGAAGCAATGGAGCGATAACGCCCCACATCGTGCGTTTTCTTCCATTTAATCGTTATCAAAATGAACGATTAGTGTCTCAGCCCGCGTAGGCGTATAAGGTATCAAGCACAAAAGGTTCTCTTATTGTAACTATTAAGATACGTTTTACGAGACAAAAGCGAGATAATTTGTTACATATTTGAAGAGACGATTATTTTTAAATAGATAATCAAAGTTTATTGGTATGTTTTTAATTGAAATCTTGAGTGATTTTTAGTGGTTGTGAAGTATCAAATTTCTGATTAAATTAATGCAACCAAGCTTTATTAGAACTATTTTATGTTTTTATGATTATAACATAGGTCCGATTTTAAATTAACACTCTTAAATTTCAACATTTTATGATGTTGCTCTTATGAAAAAGAATACATTATGTAAAAAAATAGAAATATTTATAAAATAAATTAAAATAATCATAAAAGCTGACTAATTAATATAATAGCTTATTTTTCGCAAAAAAAGAATAATAATATCAAAAAAATATTTAATTTCTATGAACCACCAGTACTGATAAGCATAAATACAACATTATATGTTGGTACTATATCTGTTCTTACCCATCAAAAGACAAATCCTCGAACGGCGAAGTCTACCGTATGTACGAGTTCCGCGCCTTGGAATTTATTACGTAATTTAAAATGCTAATAGCTGTCTTCTGTAGCAGCGAACTGATGAATAATAAAACATTCGATACCTATCTGACATTTTGCAATTATTTGAATAATTCCTCGCTAATAGACTAATTAAATATTTAATATATTCATCAGACTTTCGTCAAATAGATTGACATTTGAAATTGGCAAATGCAAAATTGCTTTAAACGTTTCATTTATGCGATATTTCGTTGATTAAATTATACTTTGGTATTTTTTGATTCATTATTTTATTACTAAAAATCGTTGAACGGTTTGATTTTAGTTATAAATCGAATTGAATATTCTATCAAATCCATGCTAACTAAAAAATATGGAAACACAAAATAATGTCAAAAAAATTACTCTGTAGAGACTTTAAGTATTTTTTTCATATTTAATTGATCAATATTAATGCTTAAAATGTCACATTTAAAATAATTTACAACTTTATCATTTAAGTTCTACAACTGGATAGTTGAAATTATGAACAATCTGTATTTTAAAATGAACTTACTGTAATTTACATTAATTTTTATGAATATTTACTGTTGATCTTTCGAATTTACTTTTCTAAAGAAATATATTGACATTTCATGTAATATATGTATGTCTGTTACATTTGATTTGATTATTATTATATAAATTCACATTCAGTTTATTGCGCTCGAATCTACAATGGATTTAAACGCACTTACGCTAGCGTTATTGACCCTCCACTAGTCTACAAATGTTGATGGTTTATTTATTGAGAATTATTTGACATGTATTGTATGTCAATTTCCTTATATGTGGGCGTCAGTATAACAGGACAATTGGCCAGTAACCGCTATGGTCAAACTAACATGATTACCTTTCGATTACATAATCATATTATAATGTAGGCTGCTATACGTTGCTTCGTTACTGCAGTTATTTTGGTAACAGTTGTGTTACGCTTTTATTTTCTGCATCTTTTTGGTGTCCATTGTATTTTTCGTCGCTTTGTTTTGAGTACGCTCATTTATACGAGTACTAACAAGCTTCATTCGTTACGCTCTATTTGGAATGCCATTAAAAGGAATGAAGTTTATGCATCAAGATGTAATTATTGAGGGGAAAAGAATTAAACAAAAGAGAAACGGTCTCTTATGAGATATGATTTTTGGGTAAAAATTTAAGTTTTATAGCTTTAGTACAATTTAACGAGTTTGTATGTTTAAGCTACGAAACGTAATCAACTCATTGATTTGTTATTCATCTCTCAACATATATACATTGCTTAATCTAAGAATTCAACAATGGAACTGCCACTTTACAAGGAATTGTGACCAAAAATCATGAATATACATGTAATTACGATTGGTACCGTTTTAAATATTTGTACACGTATGGTCAACGTGAATGATAAATGAAATTTTACGGTGTACTGCATTTGTAACATGCGAGTACTCAGTAATCCCTACTAGAACGAAGTAGCCAGTCTGGTCCTTCGCAAACGTAGTGCAAACATTGTGGAGACGAAGGCGCAGTGCACTCGCTACTTGCCCCGAGCGCATGTCAACCGCTCCGGTACGGATTATACTCTAATCCCCTTTCTCTGCACTAAGCCGCTTTCATAGCATTGTGAGAATATGGCACCGATGCCTCTCAAGTGTGCCCTAAATCTATTTCCATAGGCCAATGCACGTTTATTGTTGACGCCACTTAAGTGATTACACGAATTTATTATCTTAATTAAAATTCACAATGATTTTAACATTTACCTAATAAAATTTTTTTTTGCTTTGAAAAGTTGAATCTACATATGTTATAATCTTAAACTTAATTAAACTTAAACTTAATATAGCATAGACCTGAAAATTTTATCAGCGCTTTATACAGAAGCGGTCGTTACGAAAAGGAGATTTGTAACTTCTAAAAAAGCTCTTATTTTTTATAATACACTTTTCTTAAATATTCATGAAGATTAAGATTAAAGGATCTACACAATAAGTAGCCTCGTCTTATGCTTACGTAATTGAATAGAGTTGATATCACGATGTTCACTAAAAAGCAATTTCGATAATAATTGATAGCAGCTAATATGGTTTAATGTTTTGTCGCAGGGCGCGTGTCCCGGCATCGCTCCTCCAGATTACCCGGTAAGCTTCCCTACCATTCTTATACATTTTGCTCTATTGACTGTGACTTAGGTGAACTTGAGGTATCTATTATGATATAAAAAATGTCATAATCCTCTTATAAGACCAACAAGTCAAGATCGAGATTTCGCTAAGAATTTGGATGATTGATTTGTTTTTTGATATCATACTAGACATAAAAGGTGATATTTTAATACTTTTATTGCCACGTTTACCTACTGCAAGTTCACTTTAATAGTGGCATTTAACGTGTTAAGTTAATTTGAAAAAAAAAACACATTTTTCAACAGAATTTATATAATAAAGTTAAAGCATTTTTAGATTTAGGTGGAGGCGTACGACAGTGAGTCAGTAAGACGGGAAGTCTCAAGAAGCCTGACAACTGCGACCCAAATCTTTTCCACAAACCCTTCGTAAAGTTAAGATTAACCGTGTTTCGAGCGAAGCTTTTCAACGTTACGTAATTTTATTATCTTTTTTACGTTGTAACCTAACGTAATTAACTTTAATGTTTGTCACAATTTGGTTTTTTATTTAATCCAATAAAAACAAATGATGTAACTTTAAAACGTCAGTTATTTTTTTAGATACATTATTATTTTATTCTTAAAAAAATTGTATCTAGAATTTATTTCTATATTTCCCCTGAGTGTTATAATTAATTATTAAATTATCTATAGCTTATATTTCACATGTGTAAGCCCCTTTATATCTTCAATAACAACAGGTGCGTCTGTGCATCGTGTACTCATATGTCGAATTGAAATGTACACGCCAATATTTAGTTTGTGAACAGCTTTCGTTCCGTCCGCGTCACTCACATATGGTGCACGCATTACCAAAAGTTTATTTTGAATTCGGTCTAATGTAATAGAAATAACACCACATGTCACATTCGACGTGCATTCTTAAAAACTTGTTTATCTTAACCCTGGTGTTAAAGTTTCCCCTGTCCTTTGCCGACTGTTTGACATCGCCTGACTCATTGAGAAATATGTTGCTTTATTTACTTAAACTGAAGAAAGGTTTTCTATTGAAATTATCACGGATTCATATGTATAAATAAAACATCAAACTATTCACTAATGTACATTGAAATATTAATGAAGGATATACTCATGAAATATTTACGGATAAAATAGTTGCGCGTTAAATTATGTCCGTACCGTAATTTTCACGACTTGTCTCAATATAAGGGCGCAGTTTCATTAGTTATTAGCGCCCGCATACGTGATATGAGAGATTTCTTCATGCATGCATCCTAGAAATGTTTTCATTAGTCGTTAGCGTTCCTTACCGCGCATTATACTTGTCAACTGAATCCCCGCACAACGCTTGCTTTACACCGATATATGCGGATACTTTCTGCATGCTGTTTAACGACCGACTTATCGACTTATGAAACTGCGCCATTATGCTTATAAATATTTCAACATAATGGTGACAATTCATCAAAATATTTTATGTTTCGATAAAATATTTAATTTTGACCACAATTTACGTCAAAACACGAAAGATAGCTAAAATTTTCCAGTGATATGAAATTTTAGAGGACGATCCACGATTATAGAGACATTACTGTTCAGTTACCCTTTTATACAGCGATATATAATTCTAGAGTACCTATACTATTTAATGATGTTTCGCATCATACAACATGGTTAGATAATTGCAATTATAGTACTTCCGCAGTGCGCTCGCGCGCCTCCGGCGACGGAACTTCAATTTCCTCTATAAAGCCGATTTGCTTTTTACCTTACTTGTAAAAAACAATTTTAGCTAACCGAGAAATCATTAATATCAATTCTGACGTTCGTCAACTTTCAACGTAAATCACAAATTATTTTCATATCATTCAGCGCAATTATGATTCATAGAAATATGTAAACGACATTTAAGATTTCATAACATTTAACAAGGTGTCTGAAACCTTTCATCTTTTTCATATGTACTAAATCGTTTTGAAAACAATTATACGTTTAGTAAAGAATTTATTGTCTAGTATAATTAAAAACCCCTCTCGAGAACTTAGGACGATAATTCATGTAAGTCAACTTTAAAATCTATCTCCTAATTTTTGATGAATAAATTAATTAGAACATAAATAAACAATTTTAAGCTATTTACTAGACAAAGTGGTATCGTCATTACTTGGCTAGTGAAGCTACTTTATTATCGCGCTTGGCAACTCAGTTGGCAATCGAGCTCAGTTTTGTCTTATCACTGATACTTCCATTTGTCGCTTAAACGCGGATGTTTGTGTAGTTTTTGGCTGTGATACGGATTATCGGGAAACAATAGTAAATTATTCCTTTAAGCGTTTATCACTTTGTTTTTGTTTTTAAAAAAATTTGAACACAAAAAATTTTAGTAAAGAAAACAAAGTAATCAGCCCACAAGTCAGCTTCTATAATAATTGTAAATCATTACTGAGTAGATTTAAATATGTGGCATAAGGTTTTGAGGTGGAATAAATTTTACAAATATTTGAACCATAAATTATTTATTTAACACAATTATAAGTTCAAAACTAAGAAGATTATACTGTCCTTATCTCATAAAGGACAGAAATAAATCTTTCAAGAGATCGTGTATTAATCGCTTTATTTGGTGAATAAATTAAGTTTTGTTTGAGTTTGTTTTCGCTACGTTATTTATTCAGTAGGACGACCCGGGGCCAGGGAGATACTGCGTACTGTTTACATAACATCGTCCCGCTCCCGACTTGCCGATATTTCCACGACTCGTAACGGAATTTATTAAACAAACAACAAGAAAAATAGGAATAATACGTTATGAATCTTTACTTATCTTTCTATAAACATCGATATTTTCTATATCAATATTTGTTATTTATTGTGTCTAAGAGATAAGAACGTTATTGTGATAACCTTCTTCTGTTTGATATTATGAATAAATCGTAAAAGCATTGTTACTTTATAATACACATATATTGATAACTAGATGTCGCCTACGACTTCGTTCGCGCTTAGTAAAAAAAACTCAATTAGTACCCTATGGTTTCTGCCAGACTATGTTCTACATCTATGCAAAATTTCAGCTAAATTTGTTAAGCAGATCTGGAGATAGCTTCTAACAAACTTCCATTTATATAAACTTTCGCAATTATACTATTAGTAATATGTTCTAACACAATTCTATGTTCTGAAAACATTCATAGGAATGGATATAGTGTATGGAGGTGTAATATTTACTTATATAAACGAAGATAGATACCTAATCTCTACTTACACTGAGTCCTAAGCACTTTCCGTTGTGCATGAAGGAGTGTTACAATATTTAATGTGGCAGGAACTACATTGAAATATGTTTTCCGTCTATTTACTTATTAGATGTCGCCCGCGACTCCATCCGCGCGGATTAAAAAAACGTAATAAGTAGCCTATCTATTCTTCCAGACTATGTCATACAGTTGTACCAAATTTCATCAAGATCCATTGACCCGTTCCACAGATACCTTCAAACATCCATCCATACATCCATATAAACAATCGAATTTATAATATTAGTAAGATAGTATTATTAGAATCAGTGTTCTTGTACCTCGTAAACCGTTATGCTATTGGTGCTTAAGTCAATGAGCTTTTGTACTTTTACAATATCTTGTAAACGTTGAATACGTTAAGACATTGATAAAGTTTACTTGTATTTTCGATAGAAACTACAAATGAACAGAAAAATGTTCTATAAACATTTACGTTTATTTCATAAAGTTTTCTTGTCCTTAACGTATTCTGTCTGGTATTGGCAAAGGCAAATAAGAGAGTCTAGTGGCTGTGAGTTATTTTATTGAAGGCAACGCCCGCACAGACTTGCAGATATTCATATAGCGAGATCGAGGTGAACGATCGATTTACAACAAACGTATGAAATAAAAAATATCTTAATATAAATAGTATATTCTTTCAAAATGAATTTCGGTTGTCCACAAAAAATAATAATATTAACATAAGATAGAATCTTTTTTAATGAAGATCAGCGCTTGACTACAATACCATCTGATGTCAAGTTGTGATGTGGTCGAAAGTTAAAATGCGTATTTTATTAGTAACTAGCTGTCGCCCGCGACTCCGTCCGCGCGCAGTTAAAAAAAATGAAAAATAGATGTTGGCCGATTCTCAGACCTACTGAATATGCTCACAAAATTTCATGAGAATCGGTCAAGCCGTTTCGGAGGAGTAAGGGAACGAAAACTGTGACACGAGAATTTTATATATTAGATATTCTCTGAATTTACTGTTTTGATTTTTTAATTCATAACGGCTTAATTGTTTTATTTGTAACTGCTGTAGTGTAAATGAGTTTTTACTCTATTTATAAACCAAAGTGACCCATAAAATAGGACTTTTCACAATTTAAAATTTATTTTGTTGTAATTAGCTTAGAGTCAATGTTATATTATAGCCGTCTTATCTTCATTGACTAAATGCAGGGTATGTTGTGTTTAGTTTGAAAGGTTATAGTGAAAGGTAAAAATTTAATGGTCAAGTACCATATACTATACGGAAATCTCACTTATTTTGACGCCGAAAAGAATTGAAATAAAAATTGTATTAACGCATACGCAACTTGGCAAATAGATGTGATAAATAAATATGAATGTAAATTCGAGGAAAATTAAGAAACACATCTACTCTAATGAAACTAACGTAGGGCCATTAAAATAGTGGTATATAAATAATTCAGACTTTGGTTTGGCTTCGTTTCAAGATATTTTCACATTAAATTTCATGAGGGGTTCATTTTTCCGGAGTCCCTTGTTTCTGTCTCCTTGTTTTCACTTTGCCGGATAGACGGCGGGAATGTCTTGCGTTAGGTAACTGACCGTTTTGTCTAATACGTGTATTATTGGCTTGTAACCAAGTTCGTGTTAATATTTCTTTTGAACTATTTGGTTTTCTTTTATCCGTTATAATACCCCAAGACTGGAAATTCAATTTCTATCTGCTTTTAAAATACTTAATTAGATATCAAATGTCACAAATATGTGAACTTAGAACAGCATTATATCTTTTATAAGTTGTTTTTAATACAGTATACCAAAATGTACTACTTAGAGACTAGCAGAAAATAGCTTAAGTACTTTATTCTATTTTAATAAATTTAATAAAAATAACGTCTTTACAACAATTGGAAGTCGTAAGGAAAAGTAAAGAAACGAAAAATTCTTTGTTATTAACATAAACAACAAGCAATGCACAAAACTCGAATGATGCCGTCTTAAATGTTTCAAGACGCGGAGGAAGAAATCCTATTTCTTCATTTTGTGTCGTCGCCTTAGCCGCCGGGGACGCTGACGGGCGACCGCTTCGTTTATTTTATTTTTACAACGCAAAGCAAAGTCTACGAGTTATGGAACTTGATTTATATTTTAATAGTGAGCCATAGGTTTGAACTTTGCGATTGTTTAAATCAGGGAAGACGTCTTGAATCTGTTTTTGGCAATAACAGTCACGAAATAGCCTATCAATCATGGGGATATCAAGTCGAAGTCACAGTTAATGTGAAAGTGATTGATGGCGATTGAAACGGGAGCGTTAGTTACAATTTAGGGAATTTAAAGACAAGTTAAATTGTCATAGAATTGTCGAGTATCACAAATGTCATCATAAAGGTAAAATTAACATGACAAATTAATGCGAAAGTGTAGAGCGGCTTTTACCCCTTTAAGTACCTCATGATAATGAGTGAACATTTGTTTTAAGGGTAAGGAAGATGAATTGTAATAATGTAGACAATAAAAACAGCGTAGGCTGTCATTATTTATATTACTTATATGTTGAATTACTTGAAGTATACACTTTTAAATAGTTTAAATTAATAAAGAATTGTTATCAATGTAATATTCTATTCGAAGATTAAATTCAAAACATCTGAGACGTAAATCCAAATCGATTATTTTCTCTAAAATGATTTTTTATAATGCTTCTTTAATTTCTCATTAAAATTTAATTTGTATTTCTCTTTTCTCTCCAGAGATATTCCTCTTACTTTAATCAGTTTTTACTATGTAGTATTTACAGATTTGCTTTCATAATTCTTAAATGTCTCTAATTAGATTTAAGACCTAATCTTTATATTATGTTACAAATTTACCTTTTAATTTTCATATTAATTACGTTAATTAACTTAAAATTGTGAAAATCCCCTTTGGAACTTAAGACTATTAATTTTACTTTATGAAATTACAAAAGACGAAACACTAGAAAACAGTAGATTCAAAGGAAAATAAAACCAGTCATGCATTATGAGCATTTATAGTACTTGAATTATACTTGTTACGTCATTGATTATGCGACAGACGTGTGTAATGAAGTAAAGCTTGCTAATTCACGCAGCCATAGTCTCAACCGCCCACTCCCGAGAAAAACTAGAGACCTTCATTAGTCTGGTGACTTGCTCTTGAAGTCGGTTGACAGTTAAGTACGTTACGCTAATGGATTTAACACAAGCTAAGGCATAATAGACATTTTATCATCGTATAGGAATTTGTTAAGGTCGGTTTTTTATAATCTCGTAAAACTGGTAAATTATGTTGCACCGACAACGAACTACATTTCATATTATATTCGTGAGGATTAATAAACAATGTCTTCTCCTTTACATCTTTGGACAGAGACAAGATATGGACTTTGGACATGTCAATATATTTACTATGCTCTGTTAATTATATCTAACATTGCTCCAATTTCAATGTAGCCGCAGGAACAAAGGCCTTTTTCTTTTTTGAAAAAAAAATAGAGATCATCCGTTATATATAAAGATAACTATCAAAACTAGGCATTATAAAAACAATTAAATTTGCTTGTTGCTAAATATGACAAACATTTTTGAAAAAAAAATTTGCAATATAACAACAAAAAACACTCATATACATACAATAACAAAAAAAAAACACTCAAACCTAACAAAATTTATATTTATTATGTCCATAAAGCTAACGTAAGAAGATAAACCCCAATGCTACAAATCAATATATTAAAAACAGAAAAGGTATACTGATGTCCCGGCAATGTTTATCCAGAGCTTTAAATTCCGAAAGGGTTTCCTTAATTTGATCATTATTCTTGTGAAATCCCGGTGCGTACTAAGAAATGACAAAAGGTGCTCTAATTTTGCCATAAATTTCCCTTTAGACCACCCCTTGCGCACCATAATTACATTACTCTTCAACGTTTCTATAAACAATACAAATTAATTCGTTTTCACGGTTTCTCTTTTTCAAGAACACCTGATTTAATTTATTTTTTTATTACTTTTGTAATAAAGTATGTAGTATATATTTGTGAGTATTTCGACATATCGTAAGAAAAAAGGAAAGCAAAAGATAACCTCACCTCACTCACAAGAAAAAAACAGAAAAAGGAATTTTAGAATTTTGAAAAAAAGGATTTTAAATACTTTCTTCCATATTTTTTATTTATAAATACTTCACACTGTAACTCAACTAATTATTATGTGCAGTTAAATTACGGTAATTTCATTAAAATGTGAATAAACGTCAGTCATAACCTCAAAAAATAACTGAGCAATGTGTTTAATTGAAGCGGACGAATGTTGACGTTTCTTAATCAATTAACCGTAATCGAATTAACCTTTTGAGAGGCATCTTTGTAAATTCAAAAGGCGTCAAAATAAACGGACGTTTCGAATAATTTATAAAGCTTTCTGCTTGCCTACATTAAGGTGAGTGGATTCGTTAGAGTGGGTGACTTGCAGTCCAACGGTCGTATGTCACTTGACACGCCCGTTTTAAAGCCCGATGACCGTCACCCTCATTTTACTACGCAGGTACGAGTATTTAATTTGATTAAAGGACAGCATTAAAGTTATTAATCTATAACCTGCTTCTCTGCCTTAATAGCACTTGTATGTCATATATTAAAAAATGCAAGAATTTATACAAGATTATACGTGAAATATTCATATAAAATAACAAATGAAAGAAAGATTGATGCAGAATTATTCATACTAAAATTAGATGTATAGTTATTTATGCATGAGAAATATACGCTAAGGAACTGTTTCAGTAAGTAACCATTTACCTACTCTATAGCAGTACAATCGTGGATATCTGTTTATTTTAAACGCGTAACATTACACTTCTGTACGTGATTTTAATCACGTATACATAATGTGTCATTGTATAATATAATTTTGTAACGTTTTAAAATATTATTCGCAATGTGATCGTACGATTTGAGATGCAAGACGGGTAATCGTAAGAAAATAATGGCAGAAATATGAATACATGTCCGTCCTTTGTTTTGTGATTTATCGCTACAACGCGCATGACACTCTGGTGTTCGGAATGAAGCGTTATCGTGCTGGACTGATTAATGTCAAAAGGTCATTGGATATTACTCATTTGTACTCCAATTCTGTATTGATACATTATCTGTGAAACGATTACAGGTAGTATTTACTGTTCAATATTGTTACCACTTATATTAATCATATTCATTAAACAACGCGTTATAAAAAAATACAAAAATAAAAAACAAACTATAAAATGTCCGTCCAACTTAGAGAAACAATTCAATAGAATATAGAACATTCTAGAAATATTACTGTTTGATTTGTAAATGCAAATGAATACATTGTCGTAAATTTATTGAATACCGTAGCCTCAAGTTGAACGTTTCCAATGTCTTGTTATTTCGCAGTTTAATTTAAATATGTAAATTTTAATAGACATAATACAGACTGAGGACTCTTGAATTGCAAATGAATGTGACATTAAGTTTTATAGGCCGGTAGCCAATTCATGGAGCCGTTTCCTTCAAGCTGACGGCTAATTTTCACTCACGAATTTCAATGGATTTGACGAACACGTGTAACCTTGGATTTCTAAGACCAAATTCTCCATTAGAAATACATTTTTATCTCTGTTTTGTCAAAGTTAATGAAAGGGATTATCGTCATCCCATGTTTTATACGGAGACTGGTCTCAGAAACCAGCGGTAATTCATTTACCCGACGGTCTATTCAAAAGGTAACAAAAGCTACAGCGAAAATGTAAATATAAGAAGTAATAAAATGTAATGTAAAATAAAATAGTGAAAAAGTAATTTATTAAAAACTCTGACGCACTTTTCGTATTTAAATATGCAGCTAGAACGAAGATGTTAAATTTATCTGAATTGAACTCATATTGTGTTCCTGAGCTTCGCATATCATTTTAATGTTTACCCCTACCCGCTAAGCTTGTAGAAACCTTAGATGAGATGAACCTCCGAGATAGCAGGATAGCAAAGTTAGCTATTGACAGATTACGTCACGGAGGACATCATCTTCATCATCAGAAACCTTAGAAATAATTGGCTCTAGCATACTGGTATGTTTTTGTTAAAAAAACACGTTATAAGCTTATTAATTAAACATTAAGCGATTAACGTTTAATCTAATTATATAAAACAAAAGATTTACTTTCCGAGACTGGAACATGATACCCTCATTAAGGGCGACCCTATTTTAACTCTGCAAATAGGTATAAAGTAAGGGATAATTGTTATTAAGTAACTAGAATTATGTAACTTTATAAAGTTACTGAAATAAACGATTTAGGAATGCCCTTTCGTTAAACAACTGAACAAAGAATTTGCAAAGAAATGAAGTCGCAAATATCATTTATTTATCATTTATTATTAGGACATTAACTTTTATGTTTTTTGTATAAGAAAAGGAGGCAAACGAGCAGCGGGAACACCAAGGTGTTCACCGACGCTCATGGACATCTGCAATACCAGAGGAATCGTTTAACAGATATTGTTAATGTTGAAACAAGCAGCTTACAATTTCAAAAACAAATATTATTAAATGAACTTGAACTCTTGAGCGTACATTGTACAATTATTGTTAGTTTTAAAGGCCGCGTCAGCTGAGTCAGGTTTGTTTCTACTCATGCACAAAATGTCTTACTATAATCATAACAATTGGTGTACACAATTAGAAACAAAAGAACAGCGACATTTCATTTCTGATTTTATCTTAAGTAGCGACTCCAAACTTACTTAATTCTACAATATGTAACATTTTAGTTGTAGAATCTTACTAGAATTTTACTTGTTTAACTCATCTATATATATAAAAGAAAGTCGTGTTAGTTACACTATTTATAACTTAAGAACGGCTGAATCGATTTGACTAAAAATTGGTGGGCAGGTAGCTTAGAATCAGGAAACGGACATAGGATAATTTTTACTCCGTTTTCTTTTTTTTTATTCCGCGCGGACGGAGTCACGGGTAAAAGCTAGTTTTACATAAAAAGTCAATAAAATCATTTTCACTATAGCAAAAATTTCAAAATTCGAACTTGAGACATTGTAAGTTGTGAATTTAAACGGTTCTAACAACATCAGAAGTTCAAGCACCTTTAAGTCAAGAGATATAATACTTTGACAGGGCGATTCGTCATACTCTCTATGATTAAAAAGCTATTCAACCTAATTTCTTACGTTATACCGCCGACCGTAGCGAATGAAAGTCTATAAAACCTATTAGAAGTGGTCACGTTTTTAAAATTACCTAATTTATTATTTGAAAGTCATTTTGTATTTAAATAATGTAAAGATAATGTGATAGTCATTGTCAAAAACCGCACGTCTTAAGGATTGTTAACCCGATCGTATACTGTCGTGAAAATTTATGTAAAATCTGACTTCATTCTGCCAACATTATTAATTAAGTAACCAGTTAAGCGTAAAATAATTAAATGCATTGTATATTTTATACAATATTTCTGACCAATAATAAATTAAGAATAATATGCATGCATATACTAAAAATATTTTTGAGTTTAATTATCCCGACGAAACTCAATCCTTGCTGCTAACTAAAACATTGGTTGCGAGTTGTAAAACTCTGGTACGGAGGATGATGTCAACGAGTTGTCAAGCTTTCCCAAGAGCTGTAATCCATATGTGCAGTTATCGGGCTTATTTTTGAGCAATTTCCATCTTTAATTGGTACATATGCGTTCGTTCTCGTGACTGGAATAGTAAACTATTTTAACGATCAATTCTCTTAAGCTACAAGGATTGATTTATGGCATGTCCCGTGTATAATCAACAGGCTTAAGATGACTTTAAAATAAGATTCTAATTGAATTCCTTATTTTACGGGATTAAAATGTTTTGTTGCGCACACTTGGATTCCTTGAGTTTAGCTTCTTTATTGCGTAGTTTCTTCCACCTTAATTTATACGATAGAATAAAAAAAGTTAATGACATAAATGTTCTACTCAACATGTAGTTTTAGATTTGGTCTGATTGTAAAATTCAAACTAACTTACAGAAAGCAATTATTAATGAAAATATGCTGGAATAAAACTTATTTACAAGTCTGTAATATTAGAAAATGGTAGTTATTTTGTTGGGTATTCTATTGTAGTATTCTACATAAACGAAATACAAAATAGAAAGAATTCGCAATCTTTCAACCGCCCCAACACATTGATAGTGCTTTTCTTCGCAGGACACATGTGTCTACACAAAAAATCAATTTTACTTTGCAACTAGGAAGTAACAGGAGGGGTGCATACAAATTTGGAATATACTTATTATCTTATCGCCTTGTGATGAATGATATTTTTAACGGGGAGAATTTGTAGTGTTCCGCTCCCACAATCAAGTTCACCCCAAGCTATCGACTTTTTATATTTTGTAACGAAACTGGTTACCCAAGTAATGTAGGTATACAACTTAGTATTTAGTTCATTATTAAAATGAACATTATTGGCACAATTTACCACTTGTTTAATGAGTTTGTCAATTCATCAAGTTCTAAATCAAATAAGTGTTTTGATCGTAAGTTAATAACTTTTCTAAGAATTCTGGTATTTAACCGCAAATAAATTGGTAATATTCCCAATTCAAGAAATTGTATCAATACATCCAGAGCCAAAATCCTAAAGAAAATTAAGTTTCTCATAAATTCGTAGAATATCTTTTATTAAATGAGTAGCAAATTTTCTTGAATTAAATTTGAATAAATGTCTTCAATAAGCAAGCAATAACAGGCATTGATTGAAATTACAGCAATAAAAATGTTGCGACTTTTTTCCCCTTCAAATATCTAGCAGGCAAAAATTGAGGGGTGAATATAAGGGGGCTAGAAATTGCTGATGTCATCAGTCAAATAACGTCGAGAATAAATTCGTATCCAAGTTTTTATAAAATAATATGTTATTTGTTTATTGTAGTGTAAAATCTATTTCACAAGACACAATTGCTTACCTTAGTAACATTCAAATCATAATTTTAAAGAACTAAGACCCGAATAATGACTCCTAATAAATCCATAAAATTTATGAAATATACGTAGATCCATTACTATATTATAATTTTTTTAAGGATTACCCAATCCATTGTTATAAATGCTTGTGATAATTTTACATCACTGAGCACATGATGCGTGCGATAGGCATGAAAATAAATCGCAGGGCGTTACAGGGACGGTCATAACAAATTATTGTAGCAGCCAGACGGTCAACGAGCGCTTTACGAGCCGCTTCCCAGTGTTGATGATGATTTAGATGCAAGAAATATCGAGCGGAAATGAACAGATAAACCGCGGGAACGCGCCCGTTGCCATAGAGATGGACAGAGGGCAGGGTCACTGCGAGCCCTTCTGTATCTACCCAGATTTTTATCATTATTATCGTTGTAAGTTGGTCTGGAATACAATTTATATCTTTGACTATTACTGCAGCAAAATTGTCTTTGAAAAATACTTTTTTGTTCCTTCAAGTATTACTGATTCGAACTTCTAAAAAAATAAAACAAAAACTTTGTTTTAAAAATTCATTGAAGTTTCAAATTCAGTTGGTAAATGGGATAGTATATCATTGTGCGGGTTAATTACTTTTCGAAAGCCATAAAAACCTATCTTTAGATTTATCGAAGGTTAATTTTGCATTGATTAGATTTCTTTATTCCATCTCTCCATCTAAGATTGATTGAAATTCATTTAACGACTTTCTCGTCATATATAGGTAAGTTAAAAATGTTGATTGGATTTTTAATGAATGCCTCTGGCCAATGTTTAATCTTGTTCGCAACTACTCTGCTTATTATATATATTTTATCCAGTCCTTAAATACTAACTGAAATTGATTGATTCATATGTCCAAAAATATATTAGAAAACCAGTTTTTTTACCATTATAATTATAGTTAACTTAACAAATTTATGGTAGTCTAGTTACGAAAATATATTACGGGAAAATAAACTTCTTTATCAAACATAAAAAAGCGACTGATTCAAATTCGTTTCGTTCATAACCCCAATCTATTGCAGCGCGCGGGATGATATATCGACGTCACCCGCTCTGGTGATCGTCACTTACTGTACCCTTATCGTACTCGCCGTAATTTCTGATTCATCGCCCTCGGTCCTCCGTACCGAAAATATCATACAAAAGTTACAAAAATATTACGATGTTTGTACTCACACAAGATTAGCTTATGTTTAAAATGTATAAAAGAAACGTTTATACAAAACAATATCTTGACAAGATTTTAAAGTTATGTAAAATGATGCACTGATAGTAATTTTTTTTATTTTCTGTTGCAGATACATCAGAAAATGAGAGGATGAACCATGGAATCACGCAGCGCGCCCCCGAGCCCCGACGACACCGGGGAGGCGGCGTTCCACTCCCGACGGGGCCGGTACCGTCAGCCCACGCTGCAGCGAACCTTCGCCAGCTGCCGCGAGAACACGCGCCCGCGCCCGCACCACCGGCACGCCACTTCCGAACCCGCTCGGACCGACGACCGTGTTCTTACTACCGCAGAAGTCCACGACTATCCTTCATCCGAATCCGGTATCGCTGCGGACTGCTCTCATACGCATATGAGCAACAATGATGACAGCCCGTGTTACGACAGGTCCGACTTCGAAGGAATGTCCTCTTACAGCCTACGAAGAACACCCGACTATCACCATGATTGTAAACATTTATCCGTAGATTATAATCGTAGTCATACGCCAGATTGTAACCATGGTCACAGTTCAGATTGTGATCGAGGACACGGAAGGAGTCAAACATCTCACAGGCCCCATAGAAAACATAGACGAGACGAAGATGACGGTGCGCAATCATTGGACGAGCGCTGCGCTCGTGACTTAGATGAAATCTTGCCCGCGAGACTTGGAGCCATTAATTTATCAAGGGAACCACCGCCACAAACGTGGAATAGAAATAATATAGCGGCTACTATGGAGAGATTCGAGCCAGTCGACTACTCGTATGCTTATTATGACCATCAGTTATCAATGCCATCTTCTTCGAGAAAAACAAGCCGCCAACGAGGCCGAGGTATATCGAGAGATCGCGCTGCGCGCCACAATTACGTTACGAGATACGGAACTGAAGAAAATATTTATGAAGAAATTACAGATGGTTCTCGAAATTGTCCGAAACATCGGTATGGTCCAAGACAATCACTAGTTTCTTTAGACAGGAGTGTAGTCGAAGAGGAAGTTCGACGGGTCGAGTCGAGACATAAAAGAATTCTGGGTGAACTTAATCTTAGCGTTGAAGCTATGCTAATGCCAGAGTGCGAATCTCCAGATTCAGAAAGAGCTGAGGATAGAGATAACATTGAAGAATTAATGCGTGTGGGGCCAACGGATGAATTACTTTCACCCGCTAGTTGTAATCCTCCTGACTTAGACAGCGGGTTTAGTGGCAGTAGCAGTGGTGCTAGCTACGTCGGGAGTTTGAGAAGAAAACCTACCGGATCAGTTCCTCATTTGCCTGCTGTGGCCTATGGTACCCGCGGCTTAGGAGTGCGTATTTTAGGTGCTGACGATTGCACTCTAAGGTGTCCTAGAGATGCGGCATCGCCTCGCAGCTCTAGTTGTGGAGACGCAAAATCAACGGGATTCTGGAACAAAAGGACCTGGAAGAAACTGTCGGGATTTTCAAGTTCAAACAGCATTAACAAAGCGGGATTAACAGGTACAATATTAAAATATTAATAAATCTTCATGTATCTTACGTACAACTTGTAAGGAATTCTGTATTTAGCTTTAATGTTAAGTAAGACAAAGATGTAATTTTAGTTTGGAAAATTTAATCAAATGCTACATTTATTACACACATGAACGTCTACGGGACACAAATATTACTCATAGAAGCTTGCTGCTTAATATGAAATATATTAGGTTTTCCGTTGTCGAGTCGCGCAAATCCTGAGAATTTCTCTTATTTGCCTGTTTCATTCGCCTATAGGCGCTTTTCAATTGGACGCGCTTGCTTTGTTGTTCGGTTTATTTTGTTAACGGTGCGGCGTTTTACATTGCAGGTCTGCTCGTTAGGTACACTTTCCGGCGTAAGTCCGGCTCGCAGGGCTCTCAAAGTAAGCGGCGCGCTGAGCCCGTCAAATGCGATGCGTGCCTTTCACAACGATGCTAACCGCACTATGGTAAGGGACCCACTACACTTAGCTGCCTGCTTACAAATTAATATGCAATATGTAATATATACAATAGTAATAATACCATTTATTTTTTGTTTTAAAGCGCGTCCATTTTTTCCCCATTTACCAAAAGGTCGAATCTAAACATCCAAATAAATCCCACACAATATACATAGCAAAATTAACAGGAAACATATGTTTTTCAAGTGTAAATGGTACATTGTAAAGGTCTTAAATTTAAAATACAACGTTTTTCGAAGTAAAACAAACACATTGTCTTGGTTACAGATGAAGGCTGTAGGCCAAGCAGGGCTAAATCGAGAACAGCTACTATACCATACAGGTTAATTGTACTAATTTGAATGTAATTAGTGTTTTAATTTTATAGCACAATTTTATTGTATTGCACAGTATCACATCTCAATTTTATTTTATTTCACGTTTGTTTTTTTTTTACATCAAATTTTCGTGTCCTTTATACGGCGTCATAGAAATTGGTAAATTCGCTTTTTACATTTGTTACGTTCATTACATTTTCATACAAGGGAATGTAAACTTTTAAATTATAACGAAATAATTCTTGGTTACAGCTACTCCAACGGAAAATTGGTGGTGCCGTTGGATTCCTTAACACAAAGCTGAGGGGTCATGCGACCCCATCTTCCCCGCCTCGAACATCTCCGGAGGACACCTTAATAAGGGGAAAAATTAACACATGAGTTTCAGTTGTCTATAAATCTTGATCATTTCAACATTCCAATGGACAAGTGCGTGTCGTAACATTGCCAGTGCGTCTCAAAGACAAACTGTTTTAGCTTGGCTAAAATAATTAAATAAATAATTGTAAATAATTAGTGAATGCATGAAGTGGCAAGTATACGTTGAAGTGATAGAAAAGCCTAACTAATGTTTTGAATTACGACAGCTGTTTCCTAGAAACTCATTGGCTATGTTATTGTTATCAATTTTTAGTAGATATTAGGTACATGAAAAGGCTGACACTAAATCCGATTTTTACTTGAAAAAAAAAAAACAATCTTTAGTATATTATATTCTTTTTATGTCAATTTTGATATTTGGATACCGAAATTTAATTCAGTATATTCTATATATTTAATTACATCACTGCCTGCTTAATTAAATCATGTTTCAATATCTATGGTCCATTCTACTTTTTAAAATGTCATTCACGATTTAACGTTATATCGACGAAGTCATTGTTAACGTTTGCTTGTAGATAAATGTATGTACATTATGTAAATATTTCTAGTATTGTCTACGCGTTTTTATGTATATAATTGAAATATAAATGGTATATAAATACTTGTGAAAGTCACAATTTGTAACTTTGTTTTATTGGACAGCGTGTGGATCAATTATTCGGTGTTTACATTATTTATTAATAATTGTAATATGATGAATTTTTAACTAAATTATATGTTTATATTGTCCCTTTAGCTACTTTAAGAGTCAATGACCTTAGTTAACTTTTTAAAATGTCTTAATGCCTCACGATAAAAATGCTTTAGTGATTTGCATGAACAATTTTCCATGGCTGGCTTCCATGAAACACTTGTACAAAAATATTTGGTTAATTATTTCAATCACTTGCATACTGATATTTTGTTTTTCTATAATATATTCAACAGTGGAAACTTAATCTAATTATTTATTTTTTTCATCTCAAATACAAGTTAAAATTTAACACAAATTCACACTTACACTAGATTACAGTTTTTAAAAATATAAAGAATCTCAATGTCGCATTTTTGGAAGCTGTGTTTTAAAATGTAAATATATTGTAGAATTGTTTTAATTGGTCAGCGAGACTTTAATTTTGTACCTATTGTTCTAAGCTACTCGACTGATAAATATAGAAATAATCAATGTTATAAAATCTTGTCTGTAAAATTAGTGATCGTGTTCAAGTCAAAAGAGATTTATATTAAATAAACAACAAAACACATTTGTTTCTATTCATTTTTTACCGCTATTAGATTTAAATTCTCAAAATTTTCCTCCATCTTTGACTGTCTAAAAGGATATTTTCTGTTCTTTCCAAAAAGATTGTGATAAAGTGGATATTATTTTCATCATGCTGATGATTAGTAATCCACATTACTTTAATATAAATTAAAATCCATGTCCAAGTTTTCAGACGTCAAATTTATTTTAACTAATTTTTTTTTATCGAAATATTCGATAATAGTAAATAAAACCCTAAAGGATAGAACATGTAAATTTTGGCTAAATAAACGTATTGAACTGTTTTGTGACAATAGACTTTAGCGAGAACAAAGGACGTCACATATTTTTTTATCACAGTCAAAAGATTTTATCTTGTAGACGGACCAAATAAACGACCTAAAATTTAGCACAATACGCTTTGAATAGGTATAAAATTTCTCTCACTCGGAGGGGAGATTCAGAAAAGCTCTTTTGTGTGGCCGAATGGGTTAATTGTTTAATTACTAATAAAAATAAAAAGTGGGACGTTCAACGAGGCTTTTTAATGGACGTAAAAGCAGCTGCTTCGACAAATTTTCTTCAGAAATGTCATCATTTTATTTTCCTTTTTACACGGTTTTCGGCTTTTGGGACACTCTTTTTGCTCAAACTGTATATTAATTTGAGCCGTTTTTAATGAAACGTAATATGATTTGAATAACAAGCCTAAAATATGTGATCTTGTTACACCTAGTACATAAGCATAAGTTCACTATAAAAAATGACAAAAGAACTGATATTAAATTTAGTAATGTACAAAAAGACAGTTATTTTTTGATGTGATATTAAACCTAAACAAATTAAATACAATCGATGTTTTACAAAAGGAAAAGGAAACATCAAACGTATCAAATTAATATTTTAACTGACGTTCACTGTCAGTATTGTTTACTTCTACCGAATTATTGATCGTTTATCAAGGTAGTAAACGGCCATTGACATGACGATTTGTATATTATTTTACTATAAAGTATTGAGAATATTACTTTTTTTATATTATAAGGTGGTAAACAAGCAAGCGTGAAACTACAATAAATTTGGTTTATATTGATAATTGAAATTATATCCAAAAATATCCAATTTCACGAACAATTCACTTGAGAGTGAAAAACACTCGATGAGTAGATTTATGTACATCATTGTTATATCTATACATTTCACTTCTAATAGGCGAGTGGTTGTAACAATGGGATGTTATATCCGCCGCGTCGAATTACCACACAAAGACCCCATTCATTAACCGGCCGATACGAGATCAAAGTACGGAAACGAAGCTTAACGAAAAATTGTTCCTTTAAAAAAAAAAGAAAGCATTGCAGCAGTAAATGTACATTTTGAGAGACACCACAAAGTATTAGAGAAATTAAAATGCAAAGATGTTTTTTATTATTAATGTTGAAAGTATACCCGCTGCACAACAAGATGACTCGATTGACTGGATTTTTAAACAATTTATTTTTCAATTTAGAAACAAGTAAAAAAGTTAGGAGTATGCGTTGCTAGCTTCTTCTGACGGATAAAAACGACCCATATAGCAAATACCTTACTAGAAGAAACGAATTCTTTAAGATTAAGTTTTTTATTGGTGGAACCGGCAAGTAACTAACTCCTGATTAAAAAAAGATCTTCGTCATTTCAACTTTATAACTTGAGTTCTAACTAATGTAATAATGAAAGCTATACTATCTCGTTACATGAACAACTGAATTGTTAAACGACTTGAGTCAATTGACAATTTACCCGTGACTTGGCACCGAAATCGAGTATTGATCAAGCTCAAAGCTCAAACAGCGCAGTCTGTTAATGAACGATTCAATTCGCTTTTATCTTACAATTGCAGATATAATTCGCCTTGCGACAATTACTACAACTTTATCATTTTTATTTTTCTATAAAAACAATATATCTAAAAATTATAATACGAAACTCTTTTTCTGTTGGCCCAAATGTTCGATACGATGTTCGATGAACAACTTAAAAAAATAGATTTTTATGGTCTCGGATACACGTTGAGATTTGATTTTTTTTTTCTTATTTTTGTGTAAAATCTGTGCTATTCTATTTCTCTTCTTTGGATTTATGAAAAGTTTTTTTTACTAATTTGCACATTTAAAAGTTAATACGATCCTCTCATTTAGTCTTATAATTGCTCTTAATAACAATAATGACGTTTGAGAAATATATAAAGTTTATAAATAATAGAAACAAGGTGCATTTTCTTATGCATTAAATAAAATGAGCGTTTGTACGTTCTGTAATACAACACAATAGAAAATAGTTTATTGCACAGCAAGAACATTAACACAAGTACATTGCAACCATTACTTAAGATAGAGCCAGTACAATGGGCGGACTTATTACTACAAGCAATTCTTTTCACAACATCACATGAATGTAATTGAATTATTATACAAACACTCCTTATAATAGATCTATAACGCTGCATGTTATTATAAATATCAATCATTTTAATTCATAACATGTTGTAAAATCTGAAACAACTTATTTTATACTAGCTGTCGCCCACGACTGCGTCCGCGCCGAATTAAAAAAACTTAATAAGTAGCCTATATGTTCTTCCAGACTATCTTCTACATTTTTATCAAATTTCATCAAGATCAGAACAGACATCCATCCGTCCATCTAAACTTTCGCATTTTATATTAGTATGATTAGTATGAAAAAACTTACATTTTTTTGGTGGAAAAGCCTAAAGTAGATGTCATATACTTTAATTATTTTTGTTGCACATCGTTCAAATAATTTTGAAAGGTTTTCTAAACGGTTTACTGTAAGTATTTGTGGTCAATATCGTTAACAAACGTTTAATACAAAAACTTCAAATAACTGGCCTAATTAAACTTCCAACATTAATACCGATTGTGTTTCTATTCGTGTCAAAAATTATGAAAAAAATAATATAAAACCAATCTTGTCATTTAAACTCTTTCTATGAATTTCAAAATTAAAAGAAAATAACTATTACTAAATTCGTCCGGCTTTTTTAAAGAGGTATTAGTACGTAATTTTATAACATTAAAATATTTTTCATGAGTTTTTAAAAGTTTCCTTGTCTATCTAATGTAGCTAACACCGTCCGAAACGACTCCGAATACAGTCGTCACGAAACAATTTTCATTAGAGCACATTACGTGCCTGCATTATTAACAGAGAAATAACATCAAGCGGTAGTCATTCACGAACAAAACTTTTACATTCCACCAAAATGTTATTCTCGCGAGTACCGACGATACTAAAATATATTCCATTTTTGCCCGACTGACAAAAAGGTAAGTCCTTTCCATTGTGATCTCTTCAGTTCATCTTTTTATTAGTAGTTTTTTTTTGGAGAATTATTAGAGTAGAATCAGTCTTTTAATATGTAAGAATTCACTAAAATCTCTATATGTTACTTACCTATCTATTTAAACTTTTATGGTTTTTACTAACATACTGTTCGTAAGAAACGGGATTCTTACCACGATTAAGCTGTTTAAGCTTCCGATATTTCGACACAATTACGTGCGCCATGGTCACGGACCGAAACAGCTTAATATCGTGGAAAGAATAACGTTGTCTTACGAATAGTATAATATTTAAATTTTTAATAATGTTAAAAGATTTATTTGTTCAATTTTTGGTTAAAAAAAAACAAACAAAAACGATTTCAAGTGCTTCCCATACCTACATTATGGTGGTACAGTAAATACTGGTTTAATAATTTGTTTTATTGCGCCTACAACCGTTATTACATATTAATACATCAACTTGTATTAAGTAATAACAGTTAAATCGGAAGTTCAATGAACCAGTGTAGGGCAAGTATCACTTCTATAAAAAAGTTGCTAATATCATACCAAAGGCTTAAATATTTAATTTTGTTTATTATGATTAAATAATATCTATCTTTATGGAAGTTGAATTTATTATCGTGTCTTGCAAACACTATATTTTTGAATAGATAATAGATATATTGTATCGAAATCCATATGAAAAGCTAAAGTATGTAGGTTACAAATATTTCGATGCCTACTTTGTTCTCTCAGCTGGAGACATTTTTGGCTAAGAGCCAGATTAAATATCAACTCTGAAGTACGACTTTGTGTGACGAAATTTGGGGCAACACTTCAATTTAATGTATTCCAAGGAACAGATGTCCGCGCTTATGTTTTTTAACATTTCATCATAAATACGATATAATTCATAAAAGTTTTTTTACGAAATGGCTATGTTATTAAAAGACGACATACTTTCAAAACTACTTACTACATTTTTAAACTAGGTATGTATTAATTTCAATGGAAAGATCATATTTTAACTGTTTTTATGAATTGTAAGGCAGTGAAAGAATTTATTAAAGGTGAATTTACCATATTGAAAGATTTATGTACTTATAAGTTAAACATATTAAAACAGAAGAAGCTGATTAATAAAATTATAAAAATAAAAAAAACCATACATAATATGTACAATCTTACACATACTAAATTAATGTCAAGATATATTTTACGTTAGTGAAATTGATAGAAAAATAAAACTCCGGTTTCCCGAACTCAGATTTACGGTCTAGTTTATCCCATAAGATATTTTCTTATCGAAACATGACACCCTATAAACTAATGAATAAACTACAAATTGCCAATGACCAGATATACAGGACATAAACCATTAAAAATGAATACTACAAAGCATAAGTAGAATAGTCTACAAAGTTTCTAGTAAATATATCTTTTTGAATTTTGATTACACAAATGTCTATTGCACTTCAAACATCAGTAACTGTTCTTAAGAAAAGATCAATAATACCATAAGAATAATAAACAATTAAATAATATTAAATTGAAGTTAATAAAATTTTCTTGTAGCTATTTCTTATTAAATAGATTGAGTAGGGAGCATCCCTTCCCGTACTTCCTGTGAGCCTGGTGCCTGAACGGTTTCCGTCATCGATCGCTGCCGGATACAGCTATTGACCCCTTAACAGTCACGACTCTTACACCAATATCGTTTCATTTTTCGTTAACATTAATAACTCAAATATATATCTTATTCTAACTGCATAAGACTTAAAATTGTAGAGTGACAAAATTTTCCTTGTTTGTATGGCCATTTCATAGCGTTATCTCTTCCAATATTTTCTTTTGTGTCGATAGCAATATGATTTGGTTGCAAATAATATGAAAGTAATTTTGCCGGAGGCCGGCCGGGTCCGTGTTGTAGGTACATGAATAGAATGTCATCAACATAGAATCAAATATAAAATATTTTAACTAAAAATACAACTCCCGCACAAGGCTATCTATACTTGTGTTATAAACAAGAAAGATTTGTATTTTTGTATGTAACAAATAAACTCAAAAACTACTGGACAAATTTCAAAAACTCTTTTGTTGTTAGAAACCTACTTTATCACCGAGTAATATAGACTATGTTTGTTACTAGAATTTTTCTTAATTCCGCGCGGACGGAGTCACGGGCAAAAACTCGTTACAAATATGAAATTATATTTGTTCACAATGAAAGAATTCATTACGGGATGAAAGATGAACTTTTATATTGGATGTGTTAAAATTGAATAAGAGAGATTTGAACGTGAATAACATTTACAAAAGATCTGGCTATATAGTTATTTTTTTTATATATAAAAAGCAGGCAAATAATAAGCGCATCACCTAATGTTAATAGATCTGACGTACACGGTCATCAACACCGAAAGTATTGCAGAAGGATTATGTTTTTTTCTTGAAGGACCCAAGGTGTATGTAACTAATTGTAAAAATATAACATTAATAAAATAAGAGATTTACCATAAAAGGTTCTCTTTTAAAATATCCCTGCGTCATACCGTAATAAAATACACAACGTACACTAACAATGTGTTGTTAGTTTGTAATAAATTTGTTGTGCGTAGAGATAGTATCGCACGAAAGCTATAACGACCTAGAAAGGGTGAAGATGAAATATTGCTTGACTGTACTTTAATTATTACATGTTCCTTAATATATTCTGAGCATGTAGTTCAGAAGTTACTACGAGCTTTAATTATTTTATTAGTAATTTGCCTAATTAGTCCCTGTTTGTTATCTATGGATTAGGCAATTGATCTTTTAGAAACTTGTTGAAGGTTAGTATATATATATATATATATATATATAAGTAAAGTTAGTTTTTTGTGTGGGATTCGTGACAACGTTTTTAGCCTGAGAGCAACGAGCACCTACAATTTTTTAATAGTAAAATATTCGCTGGTTATGTTACTTAATTAAACATCAAACCAAATACTTTATCCTCTATTATAGTTTCATATTAAATCTATTTTAGAGGTATAACTAATTCCTTCCTTTGGTGTGCCTTTCAAGAGCTTAGGAGTGATTTTGCGCGTTAATAAGGCGTGAAGGGACGGAGCGCACGCGCAGCGCCACATGTCCGCCCATACACGGGACACGCAATAATTCAAAGCCAACGTGTCATAGACCTCTTTTTGTGCACGCTAATAAATTACACTAAGGCATCGAACACATTTTATTTTAATGCAAAAATTAATTATATTTATGATTTTTCAAATAAATCAGTCACAATTCAGTGAAATTTAAGTACGTTATACTCATATTGGAAACGCTAAAGAAATGTAGATGAATAGGCTTTTCGCCCCAATCGGTATGTATTCAACAATAACTATTTCTAACTTAAACTTTATTTAAATCATCGAGATTTAAATGATTTCGCTCACATAATTTATTTAAGCTAAAGAAAAAATAAAAACAAGTAAATAATGAATACGATTAAAAATTTTAAAAGTAGGTACTATTACGAATAATGTGACAAGTTATTTATACCATATTCTTGTGTAGACATATAAATTTGAAACGTAAAATATAATTAACAACTTAATATTGATTATGTAGTCTTTAATCTTGAATAAAATATATTTCAATGTGTACACAGCTCTATATACGAAGTATCAGTGACGCGAGAACTCACAGCCGACTGGGCGGGCGGCCACACGCCGCCGTCAACTCAACTGCACATATTGAAAAAAAAAATGTTCAGCATTTTACTATGCGTTAATTTCAACGAATTATTTCGACTCATACGACGTAGAGAGTTACATTTGTTAAAATATTACTCTATTCGTTGTATATCGATTTTCAAGATCACATTATTATATGTTTATAAATTATTTTAAAATGATAAAAGTATGACTTGATTTGATTTTTAAAACAAAGTTGGTGATTTTAAGGATTCATTAATTTTTTTAGAATATTAATTGTAACGAAATTTATACCGCTACGAATAGAGAAGCCAGTTAAGGGTTTATTTTCTAAACAGTTTTTTAGTTCTTACTACAGATATAATACAATACTATCCTAGTCATTAATAACTTCTTAACACTAGTAAATGACTGTCGCCCTCGACTCCATCCGCGCGGATTAAAAAAAACAACAGACATTGAGCCGTTTTGGAGATACCTTCAAACAAACATCCATGTAAATATTCGCATTTATAATATTAGTAAGATTAGTAATTAATTCAAACATTCTGAAATGTCTTTAAACACACGTCACACTTGTAAAATCTAAAACCTAACACTACGATTTTGTTTGAAAGTGAACTCACCACGTGATTCGGTAACAATGAAAGTGTTAATGAAAACCACTCAAACAATAAAGACGTCATGGAGCAAAGTTATCGATCATAATTTAAGCATTTAAAGAATAAAGAGCATTGTGTCGTTGACACGATTCTTACAAATCTTTCTTGTTTATTTATACTCTTATAGTTGCTTACGAGTACCAATATGTTTAGTATGAAATGCAAACAATACAGTTTTTCTATTTATCCCGTCCATACTACGTGTTACAAATAAATTTGTACAGGTCAATGACCACGATCTGACAATAATTAATAGAATCAGAGTGCAAAAATAAAAAAATGTTTATAAATTCAACCTTGGGTTTCGAAAAAAACTGGTCCAAAATATATCATCATGCCTCATACTTGATAAAGCTGACACGACTATAGTATTTTGTACAGTTGTTTTGGCTTTGTAAAGCTAGGTTTATTGTTGCGAATTAAGTCAAAACTATAACAACAAAAGATACTGCTGCACTGAAATAAATATTTAATAGGCTTTGTACTGCATTGTATTGCCAGTGTAACATTTATCATTACCTAAACGTCGTGAGATGAAATAATAAAAACTCGTTTTGTATTCCCTTCGGCTTCATCTCATTCTACAAACATGTCTTGTTAAATTATTCTATGGTTTACTGCACCTCACCTCATGTCACAGATGATATTTTCTTTACGATTCCGGCAGATAATTAAAACTGATGATTTAAAACTTCACTGCAATCTGTCATACTCTTTGTTAGGTGGCAGAATTTGTATTTTTTTATCTGTAATGTTAGTCATTTAATTAAGTTATTACTGTTATTAATAAATTTGATTAAAATCAATAAAACTTCACTTTAATTTATTTTATTTGAGGTTTTTTAATAGTGTAATTAGTAAAGAAAATCGTTTAATGTAAAAGCTATCGAGCAGCACGGGACACGAGCTTGTGGGTTAGTTGCGGCTACACGACCGTACATTGAGGTAATTAGTTCGCCTTAATACCCTTACATTCTCTTCGACTTCTCACAAATATTTTTAACTGAAAATTAATATATTTCATAAGGGATTTAATGAAGAAATGAACTAAAGACTCTTTAATCTAAAAACTTGACCATTGTTGAGTATTTTTTAGATAAATAACTATGCACATTTGCAATCATCTTCCGATTTAATGTTTGGTGAAGTATTAATTTTACCGTTATGATAAAAGCCCTTGAAATAGCGCCTGACAAAATTAAATAGCTCCGCTCTGCTGCGTAATTTTGCTGTGTTAACTTTCATTTTACGCAATTTTATGATTAATATAGAAGTACGCTAAGAATCCAAAATAGATTTCAGTATATTAAATTTGTTAAAGCAGTGCATCGTGTTTTAATTTTTTTGCGTTGAACACAATATTTCATTTATATAGACAATGAATACTTGTACACTGATACTTTCTTAATATACTCAATTAGTATAGCAAATCGAATAACAACTTTTAAAAGTAGATTGAATGTATTATTTCGAGTTTCAATAAATTTTTAAACTTAAAGGACCGTGTACTTTATCAACTTTTCAACACACTTTTAAGTGCTAGTCAAACGAATTTTCGAAGAGGTAAAATGTACAAAATGTCGAGAAACACTTCAAACACGCCGTCGTGCTAAAGCAAGTGTCAAATTTGGGACCAACGTAACCTTTTATCGTCGGAACGAAACTCTGCACTTCATTTTATCTCACACTGTGGTTGAAATAAAAATTAAACTTGTTTACAACAGAGAAAAAATAAAAACAAACGTCATTAAATGCTTTTCGCAAAGTGTGAGAGAATGGATTTCGAGTGCTAAATTTTTCAGGGTTGCGAAGAATTCCCAAAAATTTCTCGATGAAACATACAAATTGATATGTACAAAGTGTATCGTTAAAATTAAAAGGTTAAATTATACGTTGTAATAAAATACGGCTTCGCTATATTTTGTTATACTTTATCGAATTACCAATATCTTGATGAAGACATACAAGTAATACACATGAGGTGTTGCCATAATTTTTACACATAGTATAATGTATACATACTTGATAGACGTATATATTCGAACGCGACGAGTAAGTCGAGCATTTATGAAATGGAAAATCATAATCCGAGCGTATAAGTTGGTAGCGTGAGAGTTTGTGTACAAATTATTTATTAAATAACGAGGGGTTTTGTTGAAAGCGATGCGAATTTGTACCGTTAAAAGGACTTCAAAGGAATTTATTTCGATTGTTATCAAAAGCCATTTACCGCTATTGCTCCTGGCGACGTGTTGTGAATTCCTTAGAAATTTCAAATGTACAACGATACGTTTTTATAGTAAGTTTAGAGCTTAAATAAAAATCTAATCCACCAAAAAGGATAAAAAAACATCTAGGCCCTAGACTCTAGAGTTTATTGTAGACATGCTGAAATGACGATGAGCATTAGTATTCCGCGATTACTACATGCAATCCACACAGATTTAGAAATATAACTTTTCATGCGTCCGACTTTAAGGAAACGAATTCCTTTGATATTATTATTACCAGTTGTCTATTACACAGTAGCTTACTTTGGTCCTTAAAAGACGACAAAGTAAGACGTGACTAGATAGCAATAACATTTTATGTTTATATAAGAAACTGTAAGTGTAATAAAAGGCCAAATCCCAAAACCGAGACGTAATAAAAGTAATATTAGATCATAAATCTTTATTACTGTTTTTGAAGACTTCACTCTGATATAACCGAACACTTTGATATATTTCTTATCGTCTTTCAAAACGAACTAATCAATTTGCTTCATTTATTCCGCAGATAATCTTGAGGGTGAAATAAAACCATTTTATATGATAAACACGTTATTTGATCCCAGATATAAAAACGTTGTCATTAATTGTACAAAAAGAAAGAAATTAGAGACACGAAAATAGTCCTCATACAAAACCGCGTTGCACATCTTACTAATATTATGAAAAAAAAATGCTTGGATAGATGGATGGAGGTATCTTCAGATTGGCTTCATGGATACGTTTGTTTTTTATTTACATCTCTCTTTCAAATTTGCCACAGCTGGATGGATAGATGGATGGATGAATGTTTGTTCGAAGGTATATCCAGGACGGCTAAACTAATCTTGATGGAATTAGGCATAGAAGTATAACATAGCCTAGAAGAACAGATAGGCTACTAATTATTATTTTTTTAATTCCGCGCGGACAGTTTCGCGGGCGACAGCAAGTTTCTTCATAAATCCAACTAATATTTTTTTGAATTTACCAAGTGAATTAATGTTAACCGTGTAAAGGTTTTCTGGCCTTTTAAATAAATTGCAATTAGGAAAAGAGCGGGGCTTATTATATTAAGATAAACATTAATTAAGACTCGTAACGAAGTCTTAGCCGAGACCTCAAAGTGAGTGTTTTAATTTGTAAGCGTAGGTATTTAATTAGAGCTAACAAGCTGAAACGTGGTAATTATTAAAGTTTTGCACTAGTTGAAACTCCGGGAAAAACATAAACGCTTACGTATTAGTATTCCCATATTTACATTCGTTATAAAAAGCTATGCAAAGAGTATTTATATGAAAAAAGATTTTTGCTTCAAAGCTACCACATAATATGTAGGTATACGCACAATTTTTTATAAAATTATATCGCATCTTTATTTACTGTGCTAAACAACTAACTAACTGCTAGTTGTAGTAACTAGCTAACTGTGCTTAAAGTTTAATTGATGTCATTTTTATATGTCATTTTCGCTCGGTAAAAAGTAGTGTTTCTTTCTATTGCCTGCTAATTAATCTTTATCCCGTCGGTTATTCTTAAATGTATAAATAATTTATGACTATTATTCACAGGACCAACAGAAAGATACGAGTCATAAAAAAGAAATCCTGAGTAACTACAGATAATACTCTAAAGTTTTTTTTAAACCTTGGGAACCTTTTTTAAAGATTGGGAAACAAATGAAATGGATTTTTAATAAGTTAAAGTATAAATAATGCTTAATTGAATATTAGGCTATTAGAGAAAACACATTGCTAATTATTCTCCTTTTGAACAAATTTAGATACCGTGAAAACTTTCACAAAAGGTTCGGAGTGAGCACCTTTCTTTGAAATAATTTTACGTAATTGGTGCCCAAGGCATTTATTATTCAAAGAATATTATTATTTTTCAACGGAGAACAAAGTTCGCTGTGTTATGCTTTCATATTGTTTTACTTATTCATAATACCCAGCTTCTTTTTCTTAATACCATCAATTGATTATTGTTTAGTTAAAAATTCGTAAATCAACAACCTTAATAAATCTTTGTATTTATTTTGTACCTCAAAAATATTCACATGTGTAATATATTTTCGAACCCAACATAGCTTACATATTTTTAATATAGAAATAACTAAAAATATTAACTTTCAGCTTTCAATGTATCACTTAACATTTAAAATGTAAGTACGAGTATGTCGCAGAACATAAATCAAGAAAATGAGATCCCGACGGAAACAGTTTCGCGACGCTTAACAACGATTTCCACCACACGTTTGTACCAAGATATTTTATATGATGTTTTTAATGTATTCACATCATGCAACTTTTTATTTACATATAATATATCAACTCAACTCTAGTCACTGAATTTATTCAAATGAACAAATAACAAAAAAAAATTTTTTATATTTCGATAAAAAAACAGTTTAGAAGTTTATTAACTGAAGCGATAAAGTTATAAGCCGTTTATATTTTAATTAATTTCTAAGTACATTAAGCAATCAATCGATCATTAAAGTAGGGTTAATAACGCAGCACGTGTTGGAGAAAGTTTAATGCAATTCACGTGTCAATGCCCAAGCGTATAAGAGAATATCACTCTAATTAAGTTTCTAGATACAAAACTATATTAACGTCGGTTTCTATACTTCTTACTCTCGTTAATTAGAGATAACAACATATTTTTGTAAAATTGCTTAGACTGTGAAACCTCACGGTAAGCCTTACTACAGCCGTACTATACAGAAAGCAAGTAGATAAAAATTACTTTTATCTTCATTACTAGCTTTCAACTCGTAGTTAGAGCATAAGAACTAGTGCCTTAGACAGACGGAATATTCTTTATTGTTTAAAAATATGCTGGTTTAACGCTTCATGTACAAGCCCTCTTAGTTCATTTGGTAAAGTCACTTTTCCTATTGGTAGGAGCCCATTAAAGAATTTTTCGTAAAGTAATATAATCTAACTTTATTAAAACAAAGGCTGTAAAGTTTGATTTAAGTAAGCGAATTGTTAAATAAGGTAAACTGATTGCGAAAAATTTTGAACACCGTCCTTTTGTAATTTACCTAGGTATATTGTAAATACTTTACAATAAAACCCAATTATTTTAATCATAAAAATTAATTTGAAACCTAAACTTTTTTCTTATTGATTATTACGTTAACACGTATACTGGTCGGCTTTAAGGGGAAATTTATATTCATATCAGGTCCTTACCATCAAAAAAGATCGAAGTTCTAATTCGATATCGTTAAATAAAAAGATCTTTTGCCATTTCCACGGCTATCAAAGTAATAAGTAGATACAAAGTCCTCTAGATATCGTAACAATGTCGATGAGGATGATTACGTCATTCCAGGCAATTTTCTTCCGATTCATCTCTATTATACGAATAGCTTTATTATTCTGTATCATCGTTTAGTTGTACCTAAGTAGTTGTTACTATGTAATATTTTACATTTAAAACACTGCCAGGACAGAAAAAGTTATAAATATTTTATAGAAATAGATAACACACTAGTTATAGAAGAAGTACTTCCAAAATATATAACTGAATACAAAACTGAAGAAGATGATGGAATGACAATGATGGAGATGATATCTCACTAATATTATAAATGCGAATGTTTGGATGTATGGATGGACGGATGTTTATTAAAATGAATCTTTAGAGCTGCTTGGATCTAACTGAAATTTAGTATAGATGTAGAACATAGTTTACTATGTAAAAATTTCTTACAATTTTTTTTATATCACGAAGCCTTTTATCGCTGGGAGTAAGGGAAACATTTCGCAAATGCGAAGAAAAAGTTAGTACTGCTCTTAAGCCATTTGTTGCAAAAGTTCGTTATTACGACACCGCCACTCAGCACAATGTTAATGAAGTAAATACTCCCTGAATTGTTATATCTGTTTATTGAGCAGTTATTTGTTTCATTTATTTATCATAAATTAAATAAACAGCTTTTTAATGTTATAGTTACTACAGATTAAAACTGTCAACATGTATTGTTTCTATTTTACCTTTATTACCTTGATAACTAAATACTTAAACCTTAATAGGGAATAGTGATATTAGGTCCTTACATATGAAATTGGCGTTTTTCGTACTGGCCACTTCAATCACGAATTTCTCCTCTTTGGTAAGGAATTCCAAATTCAAATTTGTACAGCTATAGACTCATGTATTTGTGGTTCGATGACCGTCATTCATTTGTTTTTTTCTTCTGTTTTTTTTCTGTTTGCGTCACTCATTTTACAAAATGGAAAACTTAAAATATCGCATTATTTACGAGTACGAGTTCCGCCGTGGCACTAGTGCTGCGGAAACGACTCGAAGGGTGAATGATGTGTATGGCGGTCGTGTTGCAAAAGAAAACACAGTTCGTTTTTGGTTCCAACGTTTTCGTTCTGGAAATGTCGATCTGCAGAACAAGCCCCGTGGACGGCCTGAGACTCAAGTTGATAATGAAGAGTTGAAGGCTATTGTGGAAGCGGATCCATCGCAAACCACGTCCGAGTTAGCTGCAGGCTGCGATGTTAGTGATAAAACCGTTTTAATTCACTTGAAGCAAATTGGGAAGATTAAAAAGCTTGAAAGGTGGGTACCTCACGAATTGACTGAAGCAAACCGGCAAACGCGCGTCGACTGTTGCGTTACATTACTAAACCGGCACAATAATGAAGGTATTTTAAACCGAATCATTACCTGTGATGAAAAATGAGTTCTTTACGATAATCGGAAGCGCTCAGCGCAATGGTTGGATCCTGGCCAGCCAGCCAAATCCTGCCCCAAGCGAAAATTAACCTCAAAAAAGTTACTTGTAAGCGTTTGGTGGACTAGTGCCGGTATTGTTCATTACAGTTTTCTCAAATCTGGCCAGACTATTACGGCTGATGTCTATTGTCAGCAATTGCAAACCATGATGGAAAAGCTAGCGGCTAAACAACCTAGGCTGGTCAATCGGTCCACGCCACTGCTGCTTCACGACAACGCTAGACCACACACTGCGCAACAGACGGCTACTAAATTAGAAGAGCTTCAATTGGAAAGTCTAAGACATCCTCCGTACTCCCCGGACCTTGCTCTAACAGATTACCATTTTTTTCGAAATTTGGATAACTTCTTGCAAGGGAAAAAATTCAACTCCGATGGGGCAGTCCAAATCGCCTTCAAAGATTTTATTGATTCCCGTCCGACTGGTTTTTTTAGTAAAGGGATCAATGAACTACCTATGAGATGGCAAAAGTGCATAGAAAATAATGGTTCATACTTTGATTAATTAAATATATTATATTAAAAAATATTCGACTTTTTGTTCCTCCCATACAAAACGCCAATTTCATATGTAAGGACCTAATATTTTTAGTGTAAATATTAAATAGGTAAATGACAATATTATTTATTATTGTAATTAAATCAGAAGAAATAAAAAAAAGTTAGAATTCATTTAAAAGTAGACAATAGTAGCCAATTTTATGGTCCAAAGGCATCGTGTTTGTTTCACGTGATCTGTCGGTACCAGGGTCAAAAACGTGACCGCAGTTTTCACTGCTATACAAGTAAATTAATTAACTCTGATCAGGAAATTAGGAAGCATCGCCTTGAACTAGAAAAACAAGGGGACAAAGGAGTGAGCAAGCATCTCGTGTTGATTGTCAGCTACCTATAGATATCTGCAATAAAATAGTATGTTACAGATGCGGTGCATACCTTTATTTGACAGATGAGAGAAAAAAAAGGATATGTCTTATCCTACTTATCCTCTAACCATCGAATTTCCTCTTCCCCTTCCATAGTAGTGGAAAGAAGGACTTGAAATTGCTTTAACATTTTGTATTTTATATTATCTCCAGGTTCTTATTCTGTTATTTCATGTTACGTGACTTTCAAGGTTTGAGTTTTGAATTCTAAAAACAACGTCGTATTAAATGTGATTGCATTACAACATCTATTTTCATCGGAAACCAGGTTATCTATAGAGCGCCGTCTCGATCTACGGCAGCTACGAAATTGAATTTGCAGTGCGCCCGGAATTAAAAAGAAATATCCTAAGTTATTTAAACATTATTGCTACGTGTATCGTCGAACACGTGCAATAGAACGAATGACTGGAGGATAATGTTGTTCTAGAGCATTTTTGTATATGTATTGTACTAGCTTTCGCCCGACTCCGTCCGAATTAAAAAAACGCGATAAGTAGCCTATGTGTTCTTCCAGACTATGTTGTACATTTGTGCTAAATTTCATCAAGACACGTTGAGCTGTTCCGCAGAGACCGTCTAACTAAAATCCATCCGTCCATCTAACCATTTGCATTTTTAATATTAGTAAGATTTCTATATGTTTGGGATCTTTTGTTTTTGTAAGACTTCGGTAATTTTGAAAAATTAAGTCGTGTAATAAATTTCTATGAAAATTTTAAAAAATAATTTATTACTATTATTTTATCAAAATACAGTCAAAATCTGTTATAACGACATCGAAGGGACTACTCATATTGAGTCGTAAAAACCGATAGTTGTAACAACCGGTGACAGGTATTAATAGGAAATATATGTAATAACATTCAGCCAGGACCTTTGATTTTGGTCAATTTAACCGGTATGTTGTTCTAAACGATGTCGCTATAAACGGTTTTGACTGTAACACAAATATTTGAATTGAGGGAAGTTAAATATCTGTGTAAATAAAATAAAACAACAATTTTCACTCACATTTGAAAAAAGATTATTGCAGTTTTTTTCTGTTTTTGTTATGTAAATTTTGCGGTTTATTTTGATACGTTTATAAATAGTTCTATGTTATTTCCACAAATACGCCACATAAAGCTGTGAGATAAAGCAAGGGATGACATTTTGTATGTGATATGTGGAGCGCTAGTTATCAGATTAGCATAGTCTGACAAGATACAACCCTATCTGAGGCTATTTCTCAATGTAAATACATACACGCAGTTGTAAATTAAACAAAAATTTGTAAACTATAGACGAACACAACAAGTTCAATGCTAAAATTAATAAAATCGATGGCTCCTACGAATAAGGGCCAATGTGCAAATTGACAACTACAGGAGAGGCTCTCAAAGTTCCAACCATGTAGGAAAAGATGCCGCATAGGCTCTTTCACTTTAGCAAAAAACACGTATACACCTGTAAATGTATACTTGAGTTTAGTGTATGTTGTTAACTACTAGATTAAGAGGTAGCTTTTAACATAAAAAAGTAAAAATCTTCAATTTGTTACTTTGGCCCTAATACATAGGACGCATCGAAATATCAATTACAATTTGCCAATTGTAAAATTCGGATATAGCTTTTATCACAATTTCCCAACAACAAATTCGAAATATACAGTTTCTCTAAGGCAATCGGTTCAAAAAGTGAAACACGTACAAGCTTTGTCCGTTTTTTTCTATCAAGGCAAGGATTAACTTCCAATTCCAAACTGGAATTAACCAAGATACGTTGAACGTAAACTGCCAGTAACCCCAAGCGCTACTTCGGTTATGCTTTAATCAACTTACGTTAATGAAGCTTTCGATTCCTCATCAATCTTCTATCCATTATTAATAATAAAGAGGACAGTTTAATATATACTTGTCATCAAAATAAAGCAATACTGTTTTAAAATCGTAATATTTTCTAAACTATTATTCTCAGAGTTTTGAACCCACTTTATATGACACCGCTCCTAGTGCTCCGATTTTGATAATTCTTTATTTTAAAGCTTATGGCGTAGTAGGAGGTGATTTGTGTCTAAAGAAAAATTTAATTTTTTTAATATGATCTAAGTTGATAAATCTTCTAAATAGGACTGAATTTTTTTTTAAATAAAATATTGTTCTCCGACACGACATGACTTTTGGTTCCTTAGAAGTCTATTTGTTCTTAAGAAGAATGTATAAGAAGTTGTAAGAGAAGATGATTATTTTTATATAACCCTTAATTTATCTCTACATGTGTTTTATGTCTACACATCATGTATTTATGAACACTTAATGGGATACTTCGTAACGTAACATTTTGGAAAATAAACATTGAACTGTGAAGAAGTCAACTAAATTTATCGTTGTTCAATGTTTGACAAAATCGCAATACAGTTGTGTCAATACGCCACGAACGAAATGTGTCGGACTCTCCAATATCAGCATTTGCACAGTTTATTGCACGGACAGTAATGTTTTACGCTGCTACAACACATCATGAATAACAAATGTTTTATCATCAGGAAAATAAATTTTATTTTGTAAATAGAAGTTTTTGATGACATAAGTCAACCAATCATTACAGTGAGTATGGCGGAGTCACTTCACCTGCTTCGTGACATAACCTCTTTATCTACTGTTTGTTTAAACTTTAACTTTGTGCTTGCCTCTTGAAAAAAATGTATTTGCAACACCTGTTGCACGAACGGGCCGGCTCGAATGCTGCAATACCACGACCACACAGCAGACAGGCGTGAAGTGGAAGCAATTCCGCGTTTCATCTGGTGAGTGTGCGTTCCGGAGGCCTAATTTATTCCACTTTCCCTTTCCACCTTTTGGAACGAAGTTCCTTATCGCGCGTTGTGAAAGGGGGCTAGACGGAAAAAATTCTTACGAAAAGTTGTCACGGCACTTTTTGCTATAGTAAGTATGTTAACGACGAATGAGCGCTACTTCACCATGGCAACGACGTGACAATATATAACGAAAATTCATAGAAATAAAATGTAGTTCTTGTGAAGACTTAAGTTTTTTATTCATAGAATAAACATTGGTTCCTTCACTAATTAATCGAAAGGAACTTCGTTCCATCCGTGTGTCTCTTGACACCTCTCAAGTTTTTTATTATAAGGAATGGATAAGAAACGGAAGTGGATTTCACGGAAGAGGGCACGCATAAGAAGGAGAAATATTCTCTTCCTATGCGTCCTCTCCTCCGTCGATTATAGGCTGTAAACGCATCTGCAATTGCGGATGGCTGGCGGCGGTCGCTTTGCCTTTTCGACGAATTCAGGTGACCAGTTGCTCGTTTGACACCTTATAATATAAAAAAATATATATCAAGTGTACCAGGAGCATACTAAATGGAAATCAATAATCTCTATCCCTCTTTACATGCGTGAGTTGTTTTGTTGTTCTTGTTATATTTGTTTCAGTTTTTATAGGAAACAGTTGAATTCATGTTTCAATATAATCTTGTACTCTAGAGACGTAAATCAATTAGGTAGTGTCTGGTGTTACAAATACAAACTAAGTCTATTGCCGCTTCATTCAATTGCAGAAGACGAGGACAGGCGTATAAAGCTCTAAATTGATTTGCATTACGCTACGGATAAAGAGCGGGGATTCCCCGGGGACTGCGCCATTCGAGTAATTCTACGTATTAGACGCCGTGAAGAAAGAAAATTCCTACTGCTTTTCTTCAAAGCAAATTAAATACTTTAAAGATTTTAAATTGCTTTTTATTTAAGTTTATAATATACAGTCTTTACTACTTATTATTGCAAATAAGAACATAATAGACATAATAATTTTTTAATTGCTATCTACTTTATTATTAAATGACATTATATACTATCGCTAATAATTAAAATTTACTAACATTGATAAAAACCACTATCTAATATTAACATGATACGCGAAAAGTTAGTCAATATTTTATCTTAATCTGCTTTCTTTACATCTAAATACTTTTTTAATAAATTAAGTTAAATTTGTATAGAAAAGAACTCATTAGAATGAAGATGGTGTGAATAAAGATGTCTAGTAAGATAGTTCAAACTCAAACGTCTTTGAGCGCTGACTTCTTTGAATAAATGCACAAAACGTTTTATCGATATCTGAAGTAGATGTTTGGAATGTTTTTACTCATAATTTTAAACCTTGTAATTTAAATATAATTTAACTTTTAAACCTGATTATAGTTCACCAGATAATAAATGTAACAAATTAAAAATTAACAAAAATATAAAAATAAGAAATTAGAAAATTGACTAACAGTAGGAAATTGTTAAAGCAAATTATATGCAATACAAAACAATACATTTCCGTGTTTCGTCTGACTGTGACTGACGTCATGACTGTGGTGCCGGAGGCCTAATTTTAGTCCTCTTTCCCTTCCCACCCCTTTTCTTATAAAGAAAGGATGGGAAGGGGAGGTGGATTTGATTGAGATGCATAGGAAGGTTAAAAATATTCTCTTTTTGTGCGTCTCCTCCTGCATTGATTGAGGGTAGGCAACGCATGTGCAATTGCAAATGTCTATGGGTAACGGTCGCTTCGCCATTTCGGCGAATTCATGTGGCCGCTTGCGCGTTTGCCACCTTGTAATATAAAAAAAGTAAAATTTATATAGACGATCTTATGATAACAAAATCTTAATTTAAACCAAAGAAATCGTTTACACTAAATAATTTAATGTAAGAAAGAATGAACACACCAAATGTTATTTATCTTACTCGTGGTGATTTATTTTTTTACAGTATTGAAACAAAAGAATCCAGAATCTTATACGTGAGTATGTTGATGTTACAGCAAAAGATGCTGTTACATTAAAATTCGTCCACACTCTACGCTATAATGAATAAAAAACACATTTGGAACGTATTTAAAACAAAAAAACCTTTTTACTTCGTAAGCAATATCTAAGTAGGTGACCTAAATTACACAAATACTTAAGCACGTCTGTCTTGAACGCGGCTAAATTGGGAACATCAATCAGTTTGAAGAGATGTATTTATAACTAAACACTTAATAATTTATAATCCACAATCAAAAGATATACAAGTTTGCGTAGACATTAGATTTAACAAAACTTTGAAACCATATTCATCACTTAGCAAACTATTCATTCATAATTTCACGTCTTTTAACTAGGTTACTGTGTAATGAATTTAAAATTGTAAAATAACTAATTGTAGATTTACGTGACAAGAAAGAGAATTTATCAAGCTTCAATTTAAAGTACTCAAAAGGTCTTCAACACTTTTCTTAAGCAAATTAGATAACCTAAAATGAACTTAGTACATACTATATGTCATATTATGTCTATATCAAGTAGTCTATGTAACGTTATCGCCAAGTATAAAGATAAATCATAAAATGAAACAACTTTAAAAAATAAAAGGGATAAGCTCAAGCAGAAAAATGCTAATTGGCAGGTTTTTATTACGGCAAAAACGTGTCTGAGTTTGCTTAATAAATTAAAACTCCAACTGCAGACACCAATTTAAAAGCGCACCCGAGACTCCCAAGCTATGTTCAAGAACATGCTAATTAATTTTTAAGTAGTTATTTCCTAACAAAATCTTAATTACTACATTAAAAATTTAACCGAGTTGAACCATGGAAATTAATAAGTACATGAAACAACAATACGAGATTCTATTTGATACGTTTTCAAACTGCGGTGTGAACCTAATAGATCTATAGGTAGATTGCATGAATACGCCCTCCATGAGAGAAAAATAAATTACATCTATATAAGGTCTAAAATAAGTAAGACTTTTTTAAAAGTGGATTTTCATTTTATTTCAATCTAGCAGACGCCTGCAAAAATTTAAAGCAACATCTTCGTCGAGCTTTTTTGCTATGTCAGATTTAGTAGGTGACCTAAATTACATACGCTTAGGCAGGTAAGCATTTTGTGTAAGGGGAATACTATGCATCAAAAAGAACTAGAGTGGTATCATAAATGTATAATTTATTAAATATAAATTACCACTGCTTTATACCATGATTTTAAATAGGATAGTTTACTTATAAGATCACGCAGTTATCGACCTTAAATGCTTTTAGTATCCGTTTAGGTCGCGATCCGTGGTTATTTCAATATCGATAAAGAGCTTTTACCTAAATTAAACTTGCGTTCTAACGGATGCAGCACTGAAAACAGTTACATTTAGATTCAGGTGATCAGGGTTACATTACTACGAGTAAGCTTCGCTACATTGCGGTTATCTACAAATTGGTGCTTCGTTTTCATTAATTTTATTTTGTGTTTAATTTGATACGTAATATAAAATGTATTAACTTAGCCCTGAAATTCATTTTTAAAGAATTCACTCTCCACAACATCTTTGTAAAATGTAGCTGTTGCTAGACTTTGACTTTGAATAAAAAAAACTATATGTGCATTCCAGACTGCATTCTAAGTCTACACTAAATTACGTCCAGATCAGTTCTGCCGTTTTGAATTTTGATACAAAATATTCAAGCTTTCTCATTTATAATGTTAGTAGGAAGTAAGATTTTACCGACCTGGATTTTTCTAAAAAAAATAGACATCAAAATTATGTTGCGAGGTAAGCTGGCCAATATGTTTAGTGGTAATCCCGTCGCATCCCGCCGAGCCTTTCTATACCGTTTGACAAATGACTTCCGCTTAAGATTTATTAGATAGCTGAATACGACGGAAATCTAAAAACCCCTTATACTGTTGGAAAAAAATAGATGTACTTTTTAAAACAGTGAGTACTTAATTATTATTATAATCTAGTTTCGACGTTAATTTTCTTCAGAGGTATTGGGGAATAGACAGTAGTGATTCTGATGCAACAAAAAATAAGAACACACTTGGTATGGCTTCCTAGGAGATAAAATAAAAGCAGCAAGTTCTTTACGTAAATTACTTTCTAGCCTTAATTACTTCTATTATGATTCCAAGGAATTTTAACCACATTTATTTTCATTTAGTAAAATTACATATAAAGTTATTACCTTATTCAAATAAATATTAACAGTAATTGTCTATTATTGCGTTCCAATATGACTCAATGTAATATTGTTGCGGTCAATTATATAGGATGAATTCTCTCAACTACAGTTATTAAATATTTAATATGCAATGAAACTATCCTTTGTGAACTACAAATACCTTCCTATTGGATAGAATCTGTATTAAAATTATTATTGCACTAACTGTCGCCCGCGACTCCGTCCGCGCGAAATTAAAAACAAACTTAATAAGTAGCCTATGTGTTCTTCCAAACTATGTTCTACATTTGTGCTAGATTTCATCTAGATATGTTGAGCCGTTTCAGAGATACCTTCAAACAAACATCCATCCATTTATATGTATAATATTAGTAAGATAAGATATACTAAATCTTGCATACAAGTACATTACATGTATATAACATATACTACAGTAAGCAACAGTTTGCAGGCCTTAACATTCATATTTTATGATTGCTATTTACTTTCGATTCATAGTGTAACAATTTGGAGTTGTACCTTAATGTAGTAAAATTATATCTACTTAATATGAAAAAAATATATATATTTTTATAGTAATTCTCTATATTCTATATAAACATTATATATATTACCTTGCATTGTCAATTTTCAAGAAAGAAAAATACAAGAAAATTTTGGTTCAGTAAATCTGTATTCGATTTGAAAGCGGATCGAGCTACAAATTGGGGAACCAACTCATAAATACATGAAAAAAAAAACTGCATAAAAATGTTTTAATCTAAATTTGTTTTATTGATTAATTTATAAAAAAACGTTTAGCCTTTTATAAAAGTTACTGTAATTTGAACTAATGAAAAAGTAATATTAGCTACAAAATCTTTACATCTTACGGAACCAATAATTGATTGTAAGAAAGGTGAGCAATATAAAAATATATATATACAATAAGTGAATATGATCAAAAATAAATAAATATTATTATTTTATCAATTATATACTAACTGTAAGTAACATAACTTAATTATTCTCTAAATTAAACGTAAAATTTTACAGACCAATTCCTTTTAAAACTTTATGCGAAATAAAACTGTGGCTAATTAGTTTAAAATTGATTTAATATTTTATAAATTTAATAACCTAACTCTAAAAACACTACTCCACAGATTTAATTTTAAGCAATTTTCTATGTTGAATGTCGGAATCTATTTAACGTGATTGAAGTAATATAATTCTAAATTGCTCTAGGCTTTAAAATAGTGCATTTATTGCTTTTGAAACTTATCAACAATCGCAAAGATTCACTAAAATCTACTACATTTTTTTAAACGGTTTTATACTTTCTCGGATATTTTTTGGACTTCATCAAAATTTTGCACATAGTAGAATGGTCAGACATTACAAGATGTAAAAGGGAAAAATCAAAACTAGAAAAGAAAAACCTTACTGAAACCCATCAATTAATGAATATACGAGTATGTACTGTTAGATATTTGATGCAAAAGTATTTTAAAAGAAATAAACTAACAGCGAAATAGTGAATTTAACTCTACTTCTAAATAATCCTCGCAATAGTATAAATTCAAACCGAACGTAAGTAAACAAAAATGTAACAAGAATGTCAGACGTTCCGCAATGACGGATGGAGAGAGACTGCCTCGAGCAGCAGCGCACGCTTCCTTATAAAACCTTTTGTGAGACTACCCTCAACAGTCTGTTAGATATTTGACATGTCTAGTGCTGCGCCGATACACCGGCACAGTGTTGATTTTTGTCTCTAACAGTACTTTACATTGGTCATAGATTGTAACAATAAATTCACTTCACCAAAAATATTTTCATAAAAAAGTTACGAGGATTTATTTTACAACTTTCCTGAGATATACACGTGTTTTGTTTGTATACTACTTATATAGGTACTTCTATTACAAGATTCAAACTTAAAACACACTCAGAATTAGTTGCGAATAATGTCTGTCTAACTGGATGCTAGGTGAAACCATTGCGCGTGAAGAAAATTGTGCGTAGATACTCCGCCTCCTATACGTCCCGTTGATACGAATTTGTACTTCATACGAAATTGCGAGCCACCATAAAGTTTGAATTGCACTATACATACGAGTATGAATTTATTCCAACTTATCCTCCCCAACTTAAGGCCTTCTTACTAAACTACTACGGTATTATTACTTTGGATAAGTACAAGTAAATCTCTAAACATGCAGGATTATTTTATGAAGAACTGAAGATTTAAAGTGTCTACAATAATTTAATTCAAGATTGGAATGACTTTAAATGTATGTATAAATGCTGTCAAGAAATACATTTACTAAATATAACGATAATTAAGGCATTTAGCGTTTTTTTATATCAGCATTATTATAACAACTTTACCTGATGTAAAATTGCTTAATTTACTACAAAAAAGTAATCAGTCTAATATATACGAAACCTAATATGACCTCTATTATATTTAAAAAAGTGAATATAATCCGACAAAATAACTATTTATTTATGGATCATATTCAGGTCTGGCAGATGTCCTCAGTTCGGGACAAGATTAATTGATTTCAATGTGAATACAACAGATTCTATCAAAACTGTCACAAACACTCGGCCGGCTGAATATGCCATTGTTTGTGTCGACGATGGCCGACTGATTCAGTTATTAGGGCACTTTTTAACGTTCCTTCGTAGTTGTAGTATCTATTTTATGAAGAAATCAGTAGAAGAAAGAACACTGTAAATAAAGAAAGTTAGGAAAGTTTATAGCATTCACTTATTATACAAAATAAATATTATTTTACTTTTAAATTAAAACTGCGTGTACCATTAACGTAAGAACATTCGACAATGACAATTCTACACTTTCTAGTGTAAAAACGTATACCAATTTAGGTAAAAATGGTAAATAAGCTACGAACGATGTCTTTTTCGTAACAGTATATCAAATAAATAAGTCGTTCCAATCTTATCTTAAGAGTCTAAACAATCAATAAAACTGTAATAAAAATAGTATTCAATTTTTAAAGCATAAAATAGCATTTCATATCGATACAAATCGACAGATAACATATCAAGAACTTTAGAATTGCTGTGCCAAAACCCAAATCTGAATGAGTAACAGTTTCTTAGTAAAGAGTAGCACAAAACTGTACACATTGTGGGATAGTAATGTTGATGAGGATACCTGGACTTCTGGAATTTTTTCGGTTACAACGGACGACCGTCCGCTGTAAGAACTATTTGGGCGAGTGACCTGGACACCCCGCTCGCACGGTGTGCAGGCGCATCCTCCTCTTCCCGCACTTCATACCTCTTCGCCGCATTAGTCGTATAATATATAACCCTTCGAATTCAAATTGGCGTCTCGGAGTGTGGCGCGTTTGCAACTACCATTATTAACTTATTTACTACTATAATCTATCTATATATATAAAAGAAAGTCGTGTTAGTTACACCATTTATAACTCAAGATCGGTCGAACTGATTTAGCTAAAAATTGATGGGGAGGTAGCTTAGAACCAGGAAAAGGACATAGGATATTTACATTTACCCCGTTTTCTATTTTTTATTCCGCGCGGACGGAGTCGCGGGTAAAAGCTAGTTACTAATATTATCACTAACATTATCGAATAATTTCATCTGATTAATGTGATCGTAAATATATCTTAGTAAAAAATCTAACTAATAATAATATAGTTCTACTAAGATATCTATTTATGATAATTTACTCGAGTAAGTACAAAATTTAGTACGGTACAGCAGTTTAAGATATATCGCCTTTTAATAAGATTTTCCGATATTGAAATTCCGTTCTGCAGACATTTTTATTACGGCTCATAAAATGAACCTCTTAGAAGCGATGGGCAAAATTCAATTTCTTCTTCCCATTTCCCCACAATTGCTTTGTCCGCTAATCTTGATAATGCAGTTCAATTGTGTTTAGATCATTTGTGTTCCGCCCCGGTCATTTAGGGACAAAAAATTACCGTATTATTTATAAAATAAATATCATTTTTCAATTACATGGTTAAAGTTATTTAAAAAGTTTTTCTGGCTGATACATTTGTGAACAAAGTAATTAAATGTAACTTAATAATTAAGCCGAAGTTAACTAATTAGAAAGCTTTTTCAGTAATTGCAAATGATAAAAGGGACATGTGAAAAATTAAACACAGAAAATATAATTTTTCCAGTCTTTAATCACAAGTAGGACTAGCGGATTTAACAAAATTAAATACACTTGTATAAAATTTAATTATTTTAATCAATATATAAAATACGTTCAGTAATGGCATGACCTCATTCGGTCGCAGATTGAATGAACTGATCCCCGAGCGGAGTGAATGGCATGGGATTCCAGTCGGTCTCAATGTACCTGATCCCCGCAGAGTAATGCACCTCTATTCACAATATCCATTCCACATGCTCTAACGCCTACACTAGAATGCCACCGGAATAATAAAGAAAATCTTGTAGAATTTAAAATATAAGCGATGAAAATGAAATGCGCCATGATGTTAAAAAATGTAAACATATTTTATGGAAGCGGAGTTAAGATTTAAAAATAATAATGGGTTGAATTTTCTAGCAACTATTGCTAGGATGCGATATTCGGAATCTCTGTCAATTCTTCTAGAAATTTCTGGAATAATGACTTATCAATGTAACTTTGGCATAGGCAGATTAAAAACTTCACTTTTGTTTTCATTAAATTTTAGAGACCCTTAATAATAAAAGCATTGATAAAAAGTTTAAAATTTTACAATTAATCCAAAAAAACATATTACCAGACCTTATTAATGGTAACTTAAGACTCCCCACCCACATAGACCTAGCCTAGTCAGCTGGCGACGCTCATGCTACATATGTACCTATAATACATATATATTACGCTGTTTTATTTTCTGTATCACGATGCCATAGATAAAGTAAAAATATTTGGATACGTGTAATAAAATATATATTAATTAATGAGAAAATCTGACTCGCTTCACAAAACAAATGAATATTTTATATCACAGTCAGCGCACAATAATAACAAGTCAATGAAATCACTAATTGGGGATTAAAAATATTGAAAGATTAATGTACAATTATTGGAAAACAAATTGGAAATATTCTCTACAGATTAGTATACGCTGTCTGTGTACATCGACCATAAACACTTGGAAATTATTATACTAGTATGTAAAATGTAACGGAATGTTTGTTTTTGGAACGAAGTTCCTTATCGCGCGTTGTGGAAGGGGGCTAGACGGTAAAAATTCTTACAAAAAGTTGTCACGACACTTTTTGCTATATCACCATGGCAACGACGTGACAATATATAACGAAAATTCATAGAAATAAAATATACTTCTTGTGAAGACTTAAGTTTTTTATGCATAGAATAAACATTGGTTCCTTCACTAATTAATTGAAAGGAACTTCGTTCCATCCGGGTGTTCCTTGACACCTCTCAAGTTTTTTTTTAATGTCTTTCTTTCTATCTTGTATCCTCGATAGCAATAATTATGGTCACCTTTTTGGTAATAATAATTTAAAGAAGTAATAATAAATACTAATTTAGCAATACCAAAAATAAATATTACAATTAATATGGAGTATACTCTGGAGTGTTAAATGCAATTTTCTTGAAAGTTCCCAAGTGTGCTGTACGAATTCTAGATTAATTAAACTGCTGCTTTGATACATATAAATAATTTAACTATACCAAAAGTAATGATTGCAGAGTAATAAATAAAAAAAATCTTTTTTATTAAGTGAAGACTATTTATTTTAAAATGTTCTTCAGTTTCAAACAATACCAAAAACTAAACTTCAGTAAGACTAATATTTATTGTGAAACTTTTTATTTAGTCTGCTTTTATAGCAGACAAAGGAAAACAGTTTCGCCTGTTCGCTCCGAGGTTTAATGAAAAATATTTTTAAAATGTTCCCTTAACAAAATTAAATGATCGCGGTAAAAAGTAGCAAACTGCTGTGATCTTTAAGTTATTGTAATAATTTGATTATCTACCAAAAGCAAATACATAAAATAGAAGACGTTCAAATATCATAAATTAAAATATCGTAGACTAGTCCGCGTAGAATTAAAAAAAAACCTTCGTAAGGAGGCTATGCATTCTTCCAAACTTTATTCTATATCTTTGTCAAACTATATTCTATGATATCTAGATCTATAAAGCAGTTGTAGAGTTGCTTAATAACATTCATCTATCCATCCAAACGGTCGTATTTATATTATTAGTTCATACATACTCGAACATCTTTAGCAACTTTACCTATTTGAGCATTATTCAGATCCAAGGAACACGTTTTAGGTATGTATATTGTAAAAGTTTATTGTAAAATAAGAAGTGAATTAAAACCCCAAAAAAGGTATATTTAATACATCAAGGTATTGGAATACTATTGAAAGAGATGGGAATTATTTTTTGTTGTTAAAATTCGAGATTTTCAAATTTTAAGATTTAAAATCGAAAATCATATCTACATTTTTAATTTCATCGAATTCTTTAGAGCTCTACGAAATAAGAGAATTACTCCCGTTATACATTTCCTAAAAATATTAAAAAGAAGTATTAAGAGCAAGATCATAAAGAAATGAATATTTCTTTTGATGCGATAGAATAAATTCATCTGTGATTACTTTTATATCCTCGTGATTCAAAATCCTTATGTAATAAAATATATCACAAATACTTTGTCCCGAACCTATGAAGTGTATTAATGTATATCTTTTTCCTTTAATTTGTATTATAATTTCATTTGTCAATGTTACTGACCGTGGGTTTCTAAGACCAAAATCTCTGTATAAAACATATCGTTGTCCCTGTAATTATCTTTAATAAAACATAGATGATATGTTTTAAACGAAGATTTTGGTCTCAAAAAACCACGGTGACACAGTTACAGGTGGTTTCTATTGTCAAAGACTTTTATATCGTTTTGGCAGATCCCTCATTATCTTAGTCAAAATTTAGACAGATGTCTATCTAATATATAAAATTCTCATGTCACAATGTTCGTTCCCGTATTCCTCCGAAACGTCTTGACCGATTCTCATTAAATTTTGTGAGCATATTCAATAGGTCTGAGAATCGGCCAACATCTATTTTTCATACCCCCCCCCCATTATTTAACTGCGCGCGGACGGAGTCGCGGGCGACAGCTAGTCACATATAATAGTGTCAATACAAGTAAGATAGCAATAGAATTACACGGTTACAGTCAATTGAAGTAACAACTTTTACTACACATTTTTGATACAACTCTACGTCCATCTACATCTCTATAACTGCATTTTACAATAACTATCTTACTAATAATATAAACGCGAAAGTTAAGATGGATGTATGGATGTTTGTTTGAAGGTATCTACGAAACGGTTGAACGTCTCTTGATGAAATTTGGCACAGATGTAGAACACAGTCTGAAAGAACACATAGGCTACTCATAAAGTTATACACACGGACGTAGTCACGGGCAAAAGCTAGTAATACAATAAATATAACAATAAATTTAAGTATAATACTTTAATGATTTTCTATAAATAAAATTCATAGTTTTAATATTTTATCGAATGCTTTAATATCTTCAGTTTATTCGGAGCAGATAAATTATTGGAGGATCATTCATTTCTTTGTGCAGCCACAAAGCAAACCGATTTACTGGCGAGGTGTTCGCCTTTTTGATCAGCTGAATGAAGTGAGAATTCAACGCCCATTGCTATTGTATGCACTATGAATAGATATTTACAAAGGCTACAAATGTTACGACTGTCTTTTTTGGCGCTATCTTTATGTTTATTTGATGAAAATGTTAAATCAATTTAAAAACTATAAACTCACTGACTGTATGATTAGTAGCGTTCATCTTTATTGAGTTCCTAATGCATTTCCGCAACAAATACAAGACTATTTAAACCCTACATAAACATCACGCTATTAGAAACAAATCGCAATAACACGCACTTGCAAACAAAATTTGATCATGAAAAAAAGATTCTCGTCGGATTAAAATATTGATTTGACTTCATTTAAATTGATTAAGGTTTTACATATTACTAGCTGTCGCCCGCGACTCCGTCCGCGCGCAGTTAAAAAATGGGGGGGGGGGGGTATGAAAAATAGATGTTGGCCGATTCTCAGACCTACTGAATATGCTCACAAAATTTCATGAGAATCGGTCAAGCCGTTTCGGAGGAGTACGGGAACGAAAACTGTGACACGAGAATTTTATATATTAGATTAAAGATAGAAGATGACCAATAAGCAAGCATCTCATGATTGTTTGCATGGACATTGAAATGTGTTCAAATTTTGACAATACCAAGAAATAGCTGTTCGAAATTTTAACATGAAGCATATATTCCTTGCGGAAAAAATGAATAATGGATGACCAGCTAAATATCGATGAGATCACGCGCGATCCAACAATATTACATTATACCTAGTAAATGACAACCTTACGGAATAACGAAACTTTATTTATACTTAAGTTTGCATTGTTTTTTTTTTTTCAAAAACAATGAAAGTGATAGCCATATCTTTTTCTTACGGGATTAAAAAAGCATAACAATATACACGTGTTTGTTTACATTTATTATTTAGGTTACGATCAAATTATTTAATCAGCTAATACAGTAAAGTACATAATTATTTATAAAGGGTCCTCTGTTGTGGATCGATCACCTACCGCACACCTGCTGCCTATGGCGATATTCTGACAGATATGTTATATTCATCATTCACATAACTAAATAACAGGCATTGGAAAGACAGATGTAACGATGTTAGACATATTAAATTAGATATTTTACTTTTGTTGTACTCTATAAAAACCACTAAAAAGAGAAAGATACAACTTTAAGATGTTAAAAGGAATCATAACATGTAGAAAAAAAAACTTTAGGGTTCTACTACATTGATCAGTTAGCTCAATAGTAAAGTAACGTAGCATAAAACTTTATGTTCAACATAACCCGATTTTAATTAATTTTCGATAGGAATTCGAAAGGAGATTGATGAGTAATTGGAATCTTAATTAATTAAACTCAATTAATAACATTACCGCACTGTCCTACGCTTACCACTAAATTACTTGCAGCATATTATGCTGCAGCTACGACACGTCAAGTAATTTGCAGCATCAAATTGAAAATTAATCCGCCGCTGTTATGAAAAAGAGTGTATATTGTGGTAGCTTCAACTGGAAGTTAATCCGGGAAAAACATTTCCTTCCTATATTGTATGATGCATTATGTCTTCCTCTCAACAATTTTGATACATCTATTAAAGATATTGTTTACAAATATTTTCATTCGTATAAAATATTGCAATGTTATTTAACACTACTTTGTAATTCAGTGACTTGATTATGATTTATGCTATGGGATAAAAAAATAAAAATGCGAATGTAAAATACCTTTTCGGGACAAACGTTTGGTACAAAATTCGATCGTATTTACATTTAAAAACTTTAATCGTCTAATGGGTATAATTGTGCATAAGATTATCAAGTACTTATAAATGTTTTATGACTGCTTAAACAAAAACTTCTTAGTATCAAATAATCAATCTCAGTATACTTCGTAGTCAAAAGTTGATGTAGAAATTAAACAAAAGTAATTTCAATTCGATAAAAAATGTAACGTTGGCCCGGTCATGTTTACATTGTCCTGATTGCCTTCGACCGACTGGAGCGCTATCATCCATCTTTTTTTTAACGTCAGTAAATTTTTCAACGAGTCTTTTCGGTTCAACGGATACATCCAATTCTCTGGCAGGCCGTACCTGAAATCGAAAAACTTGGAACAAAACAATCCCCACAACTGAACCTATACAATAGAATCAAATTGTTAAATTGTCAATAATGAATTCATCAGGAGAGACAACAAAAGAACAGCTATCAAAATTGTATTAACGTCAACAAAAACGATACCAACACCAGTACAGTTAAAGTTTAATATATTTATTCATTATTTAAAAGTGATAATAGAAATTATGCTTCCTTTGTTAGGAGCAATAGAGACTTTAATTGAGAATAGCTATATTATGCTTTATTTTTAGGACCATTTTTAATTATTTAAAATATTTAATTAAAGTGACGGCTTTTTAAGATAGGCGAAAGCACACATCTTTAAATGTGACATTTAGCTTGTTGAAATTTTCTTTGCTTGTTTAAAAGAATAAAAGTGGGGTCACGTACCGTGAGCTCCACTTCGACAAGTCACGTTTCACGAACACAGCTTCCTCACAAAATGTACTGAGCGAGCAAAACTTTCTTTTAATGTCATTCAACTTTGTATTTCAAATGAGTCATCATTTTTTGTACACTTTTCTTCGGCAACCTTACCTTCTCCGGTTTAAGTAACTTTTATCGTGAAAAAAACTTTATTAGTCGCAACGATTGTAAGATTATGCGTATTAAATATAAGTCATTTAAAGATTTTAGAATACGTGAAATAACGCTCTATATTTTATGACTGTATACGGATTTCGTATTATTATGCCAAAGTCTGAATTCAGAGGACAGGAGAATACGCACGTGAGCAATATAAATCAAGTGTTACAATAATATTCAATGTTATTTCTTCCTACAAGATATCCGCTTACAAGTTTAACATGAGTATGTATATTGTTTTCCATAACGATAACATTTTTCGCGCGTACATAAGTTTGTTTTTATGTATTTAGGTTTGTATATATGTAAATTCCATTGTGACTGAACCGATTTTAACGAGTGAGGTGTAATTCGATTCGTCTACTATCCCGAAGTGTCATGGGCATCAGCACAAAACACTTATAGTGGATGTGAGAGATGTAATTCAAAAAAAAATAAAAAAAACGAGTTCAAATCTCACTAGCCTTAACTTTATAACTTTTTTTCATTGCTAAATCTTTTTTAATGTTTTCGAGAATATTCTAAAACAAGAAAATATTACATTTCATTTATTTTAAAATGTTAAATGTTTTAAAACGCAATCAACAGATGGTGCTATTTAATCTAAAAAAAAAGCCTCAGTGACTTGCATTTTTTGGTATAAAATTAAGTTATTCAGGACAACAGTTATTCAATTAAAATAACTATTTCTAGCTAAGCTACATGATTGCAATGTCACTGTATGACGTTTAATGTCAGTTTTCCCAGTCCCATGATGTGATAAGAATAGCGTATCCAATGAATAATTTATCCTACCCTACAAGTGATGAACTCTATATTATTTAGCATAGAAATTTTTAAGATCATTTGTTGTTTATTACACGTATGACATAAGAATGTATTTAAGATGCGCTAAGCCTTGTGTAATGAAAAACACATTATATATTTTTAATTAAGAAATTAAATTTTAACATACTTCTGAGTGCTTGCTTTCAATGAAACTCTTGGAAAAAGAGATTTACTTAGTAAACAAAAACACATTTGTTTTTATTCATCGTTGTTCTATAATTTAACATTTTATTTAACTTGCGTAAAATTCATGTAAAAATAAATCATTTATTTCTTTCCTTTACAACGATTCTTTCTTATTTGCAAATGAAAATCAATCGAAGGAAGCTATCGAAGTTGTAAATAAAGGCTCAACTTTCAAAAGCTTTCTCCAACTTTCCCGAAGTCAGATTCAGCTAATTAAATTTTATTAGCAAATTACTCTTACGGACTTGCTCTAATGTAGAGATTTCTTATTTATTTCTTTGATGTAATTTACGTTAGAAAAACTTGTGACTACTGTTGTATAGCCAAACCGGAAAATTCAAAATTATAGTTCGTCTTTGAATATGACGAACCAAAGTGCTGTGCCAAACAACCTGTTTTAATGCAATTGTTTTGAAATAGAATTTCATGGTTACATTGCATGGTAAATTAAATGCTTCTAAGTGGAGTTTAGAATTCTCGAAGTTATTTTAAAAAACTAAGGAACCTTTATAGCAAAAAAAATTATGGTGATCTCAGGATCAGGATTTTTTTTTGCGTTTGCGTTTGCGTCCATTGCGTTTTATTGATACGACAACAATTTCCTAATGTAAATGTGTAAAAAAAATGTAAGTCATTTTCTGTACGCAATGGCTTGTTAAAACTTTGAGCCGATTTTAATTAAATGAAATCCTACATGTTGATGATTAAGCTTTTAAGCTTAAATAAAAGGCCACGAGATTGTAATTCTCTCGGAAAATCTAGGTCACGGACCTTGTAATATTCTTGTTTGAATTTAATGTCCTCATATTAGAACACTACGATAGCAGACCTTTTATTTTGACAAAAAAAAGGAATATATAGTTTCCTTCAAACTATCTGTCTCGATAGACATACGTCAAACTAAATTATGACAACTTACAAGCGCCCTGTCAAGTAAGAAAGTGTCACTAGATCCTTCTTATACTGTAGCTGTCATTATGTACTACTTTGATTTTACATCTAAAAAAAGTTATGAATGTCTTAGTAATTAGAACGGAAAAATAAAATTGCAACTTTAATGTTTTTATAGCAGGGGAGGCGAAGCAGTGATTTTTGGATATACTCGAGCGTGGCAGTAGAACTTAAGAGGTGTACCTTAAACCCAATCAAGTACACTTTCCACCAACGTAACGATTAATACAAGGCCGCATGTTTAGGATACTCGATCTAGATACTAAATAAAAAATCTTTTGTTATAAATACCTTCCTACCTACCTTCTCAGTTTGAGACAGAGTGAGTTAATTACATGAAGAAAAGTCTAAATTTCAATCATCTGTCAATTTTCATGGTATTTAAGTAAATATCAGAGTTAGAAAGTTGCAAGGATAAAATAACCACCTTGACATTGTCGAGCGATCTAAAATTCGAAATGTAGACTTTTCTCATTATAATTTACTTACCCTATCTTAGTCTGTATTTTTTTACTCAGTATTTTGACATTGAGCAATTTATTTCTGGTAGGATTACTTGGTTTAGTAAAATGTGGCAAATCTTATATATGACTGCACGCTCGAGTAAATCAAAAAATCAACATTCGAGTTATGTTCGTGCAACATTTAATGTCTTAAAAGGTTAATAAGTATAATAGAATATATAATATCTAAGTTTTAAAGCAGTTAAGAGTTGAAAAAGTATCTATGCTAAAATGTAATTTAAAGTGCTACTGAAATACGAGTAAAATATATTTCGGTTAACCAATGCCTACGAATACTTTACTACAAAAACCTGTCCCATTTATGATAATATATGGAATACGATGTTTATATTGCAAGCAGCAAGATGACTTAACAAAGTCGTTATAGTGAAATATGGGACAGGAGGCGTTATCTCGCTGCAATCTGCTTACTTTTTCCTGAACATAGGACGTATGTGTTTCATATTCGTTACGACACATTTTTGAACAAGCGAACAAAAGTATAAGAACACATTTTTGTCTATTGTAACTTGTACTCCAAGTGTAGCAACAAAGGCGGCAATGTACAAACATGTTTTTGTATTAATAATTAGGCAGTGGAAACCAGCTATCAAATTTACATATCGGTTACAGTATATCGCATATCATGATGATATTTGTTTTTAATTTTACACAATATCAACCACTACAAAACTTCGTTGTTATAAAATAAAATACTAATTTTATGGAGAACTTTGTTTGTTTCCCGACATTCGATCTCCATAGAAGTTGCCTCAAACTTACACACTTTCGTAGAATTCATACACTTGAGGAGAACCTTAGACCCTTTTTACCCGACGAGTTGTTCAAAGTTTGCAATTATGTGAGGATTTACGAGAATATTCTATCGAATCTAGTCAGAATTTTTATCGATTGTATATTTTCACGTTGTCGTATTAGACACAAAGAGGTAAACTCTTTGAAAACATTGAGACTTAAAGAAGAAAATTAATTAAAGTTTTTCAGTTACACTGTATAACTGGCAGGGGAAAATATTACTCAATTTTATACGTCTAATTCATCAATTCAAATACAAATTTGAAAAGTTTACAAACCTCTTGTCTTTTCTCAGACAAATGTTATTCTTGTTGCAGAAAATCTTAAGAATATTTTTCATTAAATCTTGAAGAAGACTCGACAGCTTACTTTCGTTTTGTATTATAAAATATTAAATAAAAAGTTTGAAAATAAGTATAGCTTAGTAAAGTTATATTACTTACAATATTGACGCCGTTTTATGTAAAAAAAAAATCCTTTCTAAAACAATATTGTAAAATATTTAGTTGCATCGCATAGGAAAAAAACATCATAATGCATGGTCTTCTTGTTTTTCATAAATCGTATTAAGACTGATAAATCCAGTTTTGTATAGATTAAATACAATTTATGGAACCAAGTAAAGCTTCAAGATTAACTTGCTCAGTGAATTGCGGTAGGCGTTTAAGTGAAACCTCAACTTATTGTACCATTTCCAGTCCGACCATTGTGTGGAGGCTTTCTCAACTCTAAACCTTTGACAGATGTAGATTAAAATAGTTTTGTTCATTATTCTATAGTTGAACCTTGTACCTGACATGCTTTGGAATGTCAAACATTGAACAAGAAATAGGAATAACACAGGAGTGGTATATTATGACTAATGGTAGGAATTAAAAAAAACGTTGTCCTTTTCAAAGATCACTTGGGATACAACGTCGAGAAATTTAATTACGTGGTTCAATTAATTAGATTAAATGAGGAGCGGAAGTAATCTCCAACAGCGCTTAAATACAAAAATAATCACGTAAGTGCAGCGATTAATATGCTGAGTTTATTTTAATTTTACCTAACAATTATACGCATAGCACATGATCATCTGAGCCATCAATAAAAGTTTATAATCATGTGAAATCTAATTAAATCTAAGTATATTTTAAGTGATTAAAATGTTCTGGCATTGGTCATATAAAGACTTTTACTCTCGTCGTATATAACGACGAAAGAGAAGCCCAATACTTTAATATTTTGATATTATTTTTGTTTTCATTATAAGCCGTCGACGTCTATAAATTCTATTTTTCTACGTCTACGAAATGTACGCCTACGATGATGTTATCTACGAAGTCTACGTCTACGAAGACTACGTCCATGACTACGACACCTATACGTGTACGAAATCTTCGTCTAAAAAGCGAAATCGAGATGAGCAAAAGCGAAACAAATGAATAATTATAATTTTAAATCAAATCTTAGAATGGAACCATCTTTGTAAAATAGTTGTGTAAGTTCCAAAATGTTTTTCAATAAATTAATAAGGTCCGATCTCCTCTGATGTTTAGTATCTTTGAAGTAAAATGCCCTCGAGATATTTATCATTACTACAGCTCACACAATACCTTACAGTTCATTGAATTGGGATAATAGCGCGCTTGTTAAGTTGCGGTTAACGAGGTATGGTTGTATTGAAATTAATAATACAGAACAACGAATTTTAAGAAAACAAATCTAGCTTTTTAACATAAGGACAGTTGCAATTTGCTAGTAATCAGGTTAGATGTACATGGCACTTAATAGAAATACAAAAAAAAAAAACAAATCATCAACCATCAATTGGCTATATCAAGACATTACTTCAAGCCATGTATCTCTAAAATACCAATGTAATCATATTAAATTTTGAGCTCTTATGAAAAAGCGAAATCTAAGTGGTAGTCTTCCATTGAAAATACATGATGTCATGACAATTTACGTACAATGTAATTGGTTCATATACATTGTCTTGTCTAAATCTATCGTTGTTGGAATTTCCTTAGATTTTACAATTACAAAACTAAATGGATTAGTGCAAGCAAATTGAATTGAATTAATTAGTCCTTACGCTGTTTGCCAGTCGTGAGACACAATTTTGCATACTGAGTAATAAAGTTACTTCGTATATAAGACTTTTGGAATACAATAATTATTAAAGAGTGAATAAAAAGAATATTTCAAGAATAATTACATCCTTAAAGAATAAATGTGTAAATAGTGTGCCATTATCTTTATATTTTAAATATTAAGCAAGCAATTAATGAGCGAATAAACTGAAATATGAAATAAATTCACTTTTTGGGTTTCATATTAGTTTAATAATTTGCACGATGCAATCACAATCAAAGAAGTTACAAAAAAAGGAGTGACAGTTCATACCAATGATGACAAAAATACAGATACACTCCATACTTCAAAACATCCATAATTAAAATTTTTAAAAATAGCGCCACATGTGTAACAGACAAGTTCAATTAAATTTTTTTTCTTCTACTATTATTTTAACATTCGATGTCATTAAGCATATTTAAAAAATAAAATAATAAATAGGGATGATAATAAAAACAAAGCAGAATTTTTGGCATTTCAACGTTAATTTGAAACATGTACATGGTTTTTTCGGAAACAAATCAAGGACTGCTCAGTCATGCTAACGAATTACTTCGAATGTATTTACTCTAACTAGAACAAACGGAATGGATACCAGAAAAGTGGTATTCAAAATATTGTAATTGGAATGTTATTTGTTCGTAAAGAATTTATATTTTATTATAATCCTATAGGAGTCCAATAAGGAATTGAAAAAAGGAAACTTTTTGACACAAAAATCCCTTACACTGCCGAATACAGAGTGTTTAAATTCTTAATCACTATAAAAGTCATAAAGTTCTAATAGTCCTACTCTCTGCAGACCTATATAGTGTACATTTAATATGATAAATTTACACGATGCAGATTTATGTAAACATTAAATGACTTCCAGTGACACAGTAAGACTGCAGAACGAAATCTTACTAATATTACAAATGCGAAAGTTTGAATACATGTATGTTCGTTATATCTCCAAAACGGCTGCATACGTTGAAATTTGGCACAGATGTAGAAAAATATCTAAAGAACACATAGACTACTTGATAAGTTTTTTTTAGTCTGCGCGGACAAATTCGCGAGCAAAAAACTAGTATAAATATAGAGTAGTAGAAAAACATTCAATTCAATTCCGTGGTGATTTTAAACGGATCATTTGTGGTTCGGTTAGTGTGATAGTTGCAAATTAAAACGAAATGTTTTTCGATATATCGTCCCGGTCTCTAATTTAGGTAAAAGCTTTCCCCTGAAAATGAAACTGATACATTAAGGAACTTAACACAAAATCGCTTTCTAAATTAAACTTATCGCCTTCTAAATGTAAACGTGGATTTAAGTAGATTGCAGAAATACATACTTTTACTTAATATAACAGTGTAAATTAAATATATGTAATATATTTAAAAATATATGTAAATAAAATTATGCATAAGTAAATTAAATCATTATCTGTCGAGAACAAGTGTTGGACTAAATTGACGTCACAATTTGTCGTAAAGTTATTAACGATTGAATTCTTTAGTACATAAAATATTTTACATTTGATAAAATAGTTCAACTACGAATAAAGAAAATTAGTGAATAAGTCGTCAGCAAAATTATATCGCCCATATCCCACTTCAGTGACAAGCAATTACTCGCAAACAGTTCTGATGCGTTAATTTCAACTCATTACGCAAACTTTAATAAAATGTCATTATTAAAACGTGCTTATTAACCTTACCAACGTGAGTTTTCATTGCTTGTACAATTGTTAACAGGTTATCTATACAAAACAATAGTGGTCTTACTGTTTTTTCAAATAGAATGAAAAAGATGACTGATAGTCTGATAGGCAGTGGAAACTTATGACTAGGATTACATAATTAAATGCCACTAATAATATATATTTCTATTTTTTTTATTCAATGGCTTTTAATTGAAAGTATTCAAGATTGGTCATTGTTTTTTCTATTGATTTTTTTTCTATATCACAGAACAAACCCGCGAATAAGTTATCCCGGAAAAGAAAATTTTCAACCCCCGTTTCTTAATCTACCATAACGACGTCGTAACTCATAATTATAATTTTCCGCAAATTGCTACAGATTGGTAAAAAAGGAAAACACAAGAACATTATTTAAATTAACATTGAACCCAAATAAAAAACACAAATTTTATTTATATAGGACAAATAAAAGCACTGCGGCCATGCTTGTTTTGAAGGGGGCACTGCCGCGTCCTCATAAAAATGTAAACCGAAAACCCAATAGCGTAGGAGGACATAACGGATTTTCTTTTTACAACGTTTCTAGTAAGTCTTCTACAAACTAAAAATATTAAATCTTAAATCATACATTTTAAATCTAACTAATATTATAAATGCAAATTCTCAATGGATCTTGACGAAATTTAGGACAGATATAGAACATAGTCTGGAAGAACACATAGGCTACTTATTACTTTTTTTTAATTCTGCGCGGACGGTGTCGCGGGCGACAGCTAGTTTACACATAAATATTATTTCTATGGTTAATTGCATTCAATCCATTCATGATTAATTTAATCCATTAAATAATTTGGCGTTATAATTACAACACTGATATGTATTTCTGTTGAAATGAAATGAAATGAATAATACCTTACACAATAAATTAAATATTCATTTCATGCAAACGTATTACTCTCTTGTTAATATTTACATTTCGTAAAACATACGGGACGGAAAACAACAAAGGGAATTTTATATTTGCAATGCGTCAGTTCGCGAGGCAAGTGTCGTTTACATATTTCTGAATCATGTATTCTTTTTACGGTAACAAAAAGTAATTAATTTCATTGATTCATTTTAATTCATAAACTTGAATTACAGTTTCATTTAATTGTATTTTTTTTCAATCGACAAAATGAGTAGACTGACCGATGGACTTATTATACCGATCGGCCCAAAGAGTAACACCAGTTTTCATAACTTTGATTGAAATTACGTTTGTTTTAAGGTACTGATTAATCTTAAAATTAACACACATATTGCCATGTGTGTACGTCAACTAGTATATATATAAAGTTTTGGTGAGACTATGAGATCAGAATATCTTATAGCACTTTCGCGTATATCCGAAGTACGAGTGCCAATATTTTTAATCTGTTATCATCAAATCTTTTCCATGGTTTTCTGAACACAATAATTAAAAGTAAAGTGAGTTGCGACTACTAAAAGTGGAGATTTAATTTTCCTGTGCAATTAAGTGGTTCATTTGTGGTAATGTAAGTTACGTAAAACGGTTTTCGATGCACTGGCCAGTCGAGCGCGAATCCTTTAATTTAGGTAAAAGCTCTCGCTTAAAATTGAAACGACCGGATGTAGGAGCTTAAAGGAAAATCTACTAGATAACCCTATTTATCTTACATATTTGACTCAAAAGTGCAGCAATTTATTGAATAAAAATATAAGAAACCTTTCTTCGCCAAATAATACTTCTCATACAAATATTTTTTTAAATTGTGTACATCGTCGTCTTCCAGAAAAGGTGTTATTATAGGTTTTTAGTAGCAAATTTAATATACCTTTCTACGAATGTGATTGTTAGTTTATGTTTTTAGGTTAGAACTCGTATAATGTCACCCCTAATTTAAGATTGGCTCGATACCGAGGATGTAGTGAGCTGACTAGTAGTACTGAAAAATATAACATAAACCACGTGACTTCATTATACGGTGGTTGGATGTAATAAGTTCACTTTTTGTTTGCTCATCCAATTTTCATATCCCGAGTTATAAAGTCGACTTTAATGAGAATACTCGAAAAATCATTTACACTGGCCAAATAAAAAATGCTAAACATACGAAGCACCTAGGAAGAGAAAAGAATTACTTTACCCCTTTTTCCCTTGTTACTTCGATATAGAAAATTGTTTTGACAGCGGAAGACGTAAACAGCTTAGAATCGGAAGATCGGGCACTTGCTTTAGGAAACTTGAATTTGTTCCTATCACTCACATGTACATATATTTTCTTGTTATAGAAGTTATGTTGATAAAATGTACAGTCAGCTGCAAAAATATGTTTAAATTTACAAAGTTTTAGAAATTTATATAGGCCTTTGGTATTAAAAATATGAACACACATATCCGTCCGTAAGCTTCTGACTATGAATGAATATATGCTATTGACAAATAGATACATACTTATTTTGGTATCGAAGGCCTATACGACTTTCTAAAGTTTTGTAATTGTATACATATTTTTGCAACTGACTGTACATACTTAGGAAATCTTAGGAATCTTAATAATTTTTTGAGTTAGTAAAAACCTCTAATTTCATAAAGAAGGCCTATACGACTTTCTAAAGTTTTGTAATTGTATACATATTTTTGCAACTGACTGTACAAACTTAGGAAATCTTAGGAATCTTAATAATTTTTTGAGTTAGTAAAAACCTCTAATTTCATAAAGAAGGCCTATACGACTTTCTAAAGTTTTGTAATTGTATACATATTTTTGCAACTGACTGTACAAACTTAGGAAATCTTAGGAATCTTAATAATTTTTTGAGTTAGTAAAAACCTCTAATTTCATAAAGAAGGCCTATACGAATTTCTAAAGTTTTGTAATTCTATACATATTTTTGCAACTGACTGTACAAACTTAGGAAATCTTAGGAATCTTAATAATTTTTTGAGTTAGTAAAAACCTCTAATTTCATAAAGAAGGCCTATACGAATTTCTAAAGTTTTGTAATTGTATACATATTTTTGCAACTGACTGTACATACTTAGGAAATCTTAGGAATCTTAATAATTTTTTGAGTTAGTAAAAACCTCTAATTTCATAAAGAAGGCCTATACGACTTTCTAAAGTTTTGTAATTGTATACATATTTTTGCAACTGACTGTACAAACTTAGGAAATCTTAGGAATCTTAATAATTTTTTGAGTTAGTAAAAACCTCTAATTTCATAAAGAAGGCCTATACGAATTTCTAAAGTTTTGTAATTCTATACATATTTTTGCAACTGACTGTACAAACTTAGAAAATCTTAGGAATCTTAATAATTTTTTGAGTTAGTAAAAACCTCTAATTTCATAAAGAAGGCCTATACGAATTTCTAAAGTTTTGTAATTGTATACATATTTTTGCAACTGACTGTACATACTTAGGAAATCTTAGGAATCTTAATAATTTTTTGAGTTAGTAAAAACCTCTAATTTCATAAAGAAGGCCTATACGAATTTCTAAAGTTTTTTAATTGTATACATATTTTTGCAACTGACTGTACATACTTAGGAAATCTTAAGAAATCCTAGGAATCTAAGTAAATTTTTCGAATTAGTAATAACCTCTAATTTCATAAAATTCTATATGATCTACTAATAATACAATATAGATATTAAATTGCAAATATATGTAAGATCGATTAAATCAAAATAAGTGAACGTAGTATTTATTGGCTAAGAAGTACATAATATAATTGTAAGCTGCCGAAATAAATTCTTAAAACAGAGCAATGGTATGTAAAGTGTTCACTCATTTAATAACCAAAACAAAACTTCAACAAGGCTATTATTTATTGTGAAACTTTTTATTTAGTCTGCTTTTATAGCAGACAAAGGAAAACAGTTACGCCTGTTCGCTCCGAGGTTTAATGAAAAATATTTTTAAGATGCTCTCTTAAGAAAATTAAATTTTTGCGGTGCGTAACGAAATGAACAAAATTTAGCAATTTATTAACACTTTTATGTCATATTTTCAATTATTCTTTTTTAATAACAACCATAGTCATTATTCCTACTATAAGTTAACGTTTACTCCGAATTTCTAAATAATAAATCGACTGTTTTATATTAAGACAAACATATAGTAATTTAATTATGAAATAATTTTAGTTACGCGGAATTAAAAAAAAAAACAGTAAAAATATACTCTTAAAAGAATTAGTAGTTAGTTTTGGATAAGACAAATTTCTAGTTACGTTTTTCGTAAGACATTTCCAAGACAAAAAAGTTGTTCCCGTCTCATACGGATAACTGTGACATACTAACCCGTGTGTCAGTAGTCTTACCTTATCTTTTTTGTTTCCTTACTTTTTACTCTGAGGAACATTGTCTCTCTAGTTTTTTTATAACAAGATAAAAATGTAAGGTGGCCATCTTGGTCTCTACAATCTTAGTAAATGCGAATGGTATTACTCATATATATTTACGATATAAATTTGACCCTATTTTCGAGAAAATGTAATAATTGAATAAATTAAAATAGCCGTGTTTTGCTGTGATAAAAATTAAAGCACAGTCGTAGGCAAATTAAAAATATTCATAAGATAATAATTCTCTTTACAGGCACACATAAATTGTTAACTTTTTAAGGTTAAGTAACGTATTTATACTCCTATAAAACGTTTAAATCTGACAAATACAGTGAGTTACTTCAATTTATTAAAATAGATTTAAAGTACGTTTATTCAACAATATTTCATTTAATTTCTTAAGCACAGCAACGTAAATATAGACGAAGCATATTCACAAATGTCACAAAGCAATTTTTCGAGTTTTAGTTCCATTTGGAATACAAATTGAAATCTTTCATGGATTGTAAAAGGCGTATAAATGGTACACGTATTCAGAAATGCCTAAATGAATTTCAGTACTAGCGTTTTCCTCGAGGTAAAAGTAAATTGTGTACGTTATAAACGAGACGGTAATATTTTACGTGGGTTTTCTTTTTGTTGACTTTATCGTGTTATACAAATTTCAAAAGTATATCTTTCTTTAAAACTTCTATGTATTATTAGTTATAGAAATCTTATTTTCATCTAATTAACAAAATTATAATAAAACTACGTACTTTTAGAGATTATAAGAAAAGATCATTTTGAGCGAATTGCGCGCTAAAGTTACCAAAAACAAGTGTCAGATAGCTGTAGTAAGGGAACGTAAGCGTAGATATTTCACTATGTCTAGTGTTGAGCCGATACACCGGCACAGTGTTGATTTTCGTTTTAACAGTACTTACTGCAGTAAAAAAAAAATACTACGAAATAATTATTGAAATTGTACAGGTTACACTGAAAGCCAGCATTTGAAGCGGAGAGGCGACCAATTTGGTGCATTTTTGTTTTCTTATTGTAATCTATGTTTTATTATAACTATAACTATCTGTTGCCCGCGACTCCGTTCGCACGCATTTAAAATAACTCAATAGGGGTATGAAAAATAGATAATAGCTGATTAGACCAACAGAATATGCATATAAAATTTCATAAAAATCGGTCAACCCGTTTCGGAGGATTACGGTAACTAACATTGAGACACGAGAATTTTATAAGATTTATGTACCAAATAAACTTTCCTTTCTAACTTTCTTATTACATTTATCTACTTTTCAAAGATTTTTAATGCAATGTGGAGCAAAGTTACAAATGATCTCATATATTTTAAAGTCATGTCAGAAATATTAAGCATATCTGTGAGTGATATCGCAAACTGTGAATATATGAATGTAAGTTATATTTATCAAGAGATCTTTTCTATTTTATTTGTGACTTTTCTTCTTTCTATGTAAATAACATAATTTTAAATACGTAAAAATGTACGAGTATGTTGATCACGATAAAACCGTTTAATCATAATATGTAGTTGTGACTTACATTGAGCTACGAATATTTCATTAACTATATCTGAAAGCGGACATACACGGACTGAATCTTACATTAGATATTTAGTCTATAAAAACTTGTTGAAGAGTCTAGTACTAAAGTGTAGTAGAGTCTAGTCTATAGAGTCTAGATTTAAGCGGTCGGTGTTCGGGCGGTAGCATCTTTCAGGGACGATCAAAAATTGTGTTCCATGTATGGGGAATAAATGTCAACTGCTGATAAATGTTTGAAGCATTCCGTGTATACTATTAATAAGATAATATTCAAATAAGATTTTCAGCTTACTATAACTATATCCCTTTGTATCTGGAAGTAGTTTCTGCTATTTCAGTTCTATTCGGAACCAAATTGGATCCGTCAGTCGGATGTTTACTCGTAAAAACGTTTACGTGCCTTTGTGAGCACATAAATATTTATTGCATGCAAATGAAATGCGAACGAACATTCAACAATCACGACAAGATAAAATATTTAACTATAGAAAAGGAAATCTTCACAAAGCTTCAGTGACGACTTAAAAGTTCACTATTGGAAAATCATGTTTAACTTAAATTAGTTTTATTTTATGAAAACTTCATTTACCTTTTCAAATTATTGTATTTAAGAAATTTTTTAATCTGTTAAAGGCTATAAAATTACAACCGTCAAATTATAAATTACAATACGCTTGCAAAACTTTCTATTTATTAATGTTATCTTACTATCTTACAACATTAATAATAATAGAAACCCATACAAATTGTAAGTAACACAAATACAAATGTTTTACCATTTTTTTTACAATATACGCATTGTAATTTTTTCTATATCAACGTTTCAATTTCGAGCACAATCCGCTTGCAAATTGAATACAAGTAGCGCTCATAAACTCTCTTGTAAATTTCTTCCAATAAAAATAGATAACAACATAACAGTTTCCGAGAAAATAGATTTTAATAAGAATAAATATTAATAATGGAATTGTATATAGTCATTGCCATAATAAAAAAAAATTGAACTCACAAAAAATATAGAGACTTTACTAATTATTTTTATTAAGTATGTGCATATTTCTTGTTACTTCATAAAATATAAATCTATTCTATGATAATGGCAATGAATTTACAAAATACTTCTCTAATCATAAAGGCATAAAGAAAAATGTTAAAATAAATACATTTATCCGACCAGTAAAAGCAATTTCAAGCTTATCAGGGTTGTTAAATAATTCATTTTCCCAAATCCCTTTGATTTTCTCTTGTTTATGTTCTTTTTTTCCTGTTGTTCTTTTAAGTAAAACACGATACCAATAGGTACGTTTTCAGGAAAAGAAGGGGCTAATTATTATCTGTAGTAGCTGTAAACACCAGTCAACACCAATATCAATAACCCCACCATTTTGTCCATAGATCTCACTAATGGAATCCCTTAGTAAGAGTTGTATCAACTTTCACGTCTTTCGATTTCAATACGTTGCGGTTAAAATATTATAAAATGTTGATACGTTGTTAATTTAATAAAAATAACTCCGTTCCTCCTTAATAAATACATATTAAGACATTATTAAATTTAATGAAATGCTAATGGATACCGCTAGAGGCGTGTTTTAAACAACACCAATGTAATTAGATGCTTCTGCGTTTTCATATAATAATATATTTTCTTTATTCCGCAAACACGGGTTGATTTATTGTTGGTTTCTGAGACCAACTCTGAATGAAACATATCGACATCCCTCACATTATCTTTGACAAAACTGAGATAGCAATATGTTTTAAAAAGGGATTTTGGTCTTAGAAACCCACTATAAATCAAGCTAATTAATACATTGTTTTTTTCTAAAGATGTAAGTTAATGTGGTTTTAAATATATTCTTTAGCACATGATTTTTTATAGGTCAAAGAAAGCTTTTCATAATTGAGTTAAACAACATTTTGTTTCATTTCTTAGCTGAATATTTTCTACGCCATGATGTTAGGTTAGTTAAGACATTCTTCGCACGATAACAAGCCTACTCGGATGCAAACAAATAGAATGTAGAGTTCTCAGTAGGACAATATCCACTCATTCAAGATACATTTAGAATACTCGTAAGTGATGATATTATTATTATATTTTTATGTTAGCAACGAGTCTATCTTTATAAATATTTTCTAGGAAAATGTTAAATGAAAACCAACGATGTAAATGTAGTTTTTGATCTTATATTCAGATAGAATTTCCAAATGCATCAACCACGTCTATAGCCAAAACCAGTGTATAACACAAAACCCTTGTACAAACGCAAAGCATATTCTCTGTCTTTTTTTTTTTAAACAAAAGAAGAAAGTGGGCAATATAGTTTTATGCGTGTGTAGTAGAAGAAACTCATGATAAAAACATTGAACATGACAAAAAAATAATTCACAAAATTCAGCGTAATATTTCGATTACAAAAATGCTAACGTATTTTACAAATAAAAATTATTATTGTCAGCATAATCCGTCAGAGTTAATCTGACCAATAAGTTTAGCGGTAATCCAGTCGCGTCGCACGAGCCTTCCATCTAGCTTGACAAATGCCTTTCGCTGAAAATTCATCCAATACACTCCGTATAATCGCATCCGTCCAAAGCTTAATTTCAAAAACTTTATGATACAAATATTCCATTAGTCTTTTGCAAATTAACTTTATAAAAACGGCAAAATTTGATTTATTTTTACGCATTCATAACTAAATACACAAAACCTCATCGTTCATGTTCGTCGTCTTTACGTTTTTAATATTATACTTCTCCTAATTATGGATTTCGAAATCCAAACAAGACCTGATGAATTCATCAAAATATTATAACAAATGCCATTTAAACAATTTTACTTTTATAACGCTGTAATCACAAACTTATTCACAAAATTCACACATATTTGTATTATGAATTTAAACACTAGAAAGTTCGAAAATAAATTCGCAGTCATTAAAAGACATTGTCAACTAGTGAAATGTGTAGATGTAATTTCTTTTTAATTGAAAAAATATTATAGTAAATCTTCTCTCTTCATATTAATTTAATTTTAATAAGTGTTCATGTAATATTAATAAAATTATAACAACATACCTTCCCATCTTCAGCAAATATTATGTTAAGATAATTTCGCCTTCTCACTGTGTTTAATTACTCCACGCTTTTGTGGTCCGTACTTCAAAACTTAGGAACAACTTTCTAAACTCAATTTCAACAAATTTGCTTTTCTAACTTAATGGGTTCGTTTGCTTTACGTTTACCACACGTGTAAGTCACGTGAAATGTGAAATTACATTCACAATTCAGCTCACCATCGGTCAATCACTAGTACAGTATTCAACAAAGAATTAACGAAATGCTAAAGAAGGTAATTAGTGTCGTTCAATTTACTAGAAAAACTTTGTTGTTTACTATACAGTTCGCTCATTAATGACGTCCTACTAAAACCTAACTGCTATCTTCTGTTATTTTGCATTGAGCAACAAACATAGATTGTTCAGTTGGTTAGTCGTTTTTTTCTCTAACAGTACCAGGGGCGCATAGGATCATAGTGAAGCGTTCAGTATGCCATAATAACATCATTGTTGGTCGTTGAGCGCAGCCGGCAATGATCCTAATCCAGTAGGTAAGCGATTGTGTGGATTATCCGCTTACGAGCGACCGCCGACCTGACGAGACTTATGGCACGATGCGAGCTCCGATGGATAACTGACGCCTGTACCAATGCTTTATTGGATTAATTCCAAACAATTGAAGAGATTCTATCCTACATTTTTATCAGTGACTTTTTTAATGAATAGAAGCTACATTTTTCGCCACTAAATTTTTCTTCCATTCAATACGTTGCTATATTTTTAACCAATAAATAAATCCATTCATATTTTTAACCAAGCATTTTTTTCATTATTCTTAACAAAAAATTTAAAGTAAACCACGTTGATTTTTGACATAAAATATCACATATTATATTACACTTCTACTGCATTGTATCGAACTATTAAATATTTGCTTATTGGCACAATCGAGTTCAACGGATGTAGTCCCGAGTGGACGGAGCGTGGCTGTGGTGGAGTAGTGTTTGTGTGAGAAATGATTTGTGGACCGTGAGCGTGACAGAAGGCCGCTTGTGACCGACGCTCCAACAAACTCCAACAGTTTTATGTGTCAAACTATTTTCTCGCTGATATTCCGGAAATCGTCACCGATTATAACGAGTATTTTAATGAGTATACGACACAGTAATCAAATAAGTACACAGTAACAACACGCGTTTGCTGATAGTTAACTGATAAATATTACACGCATAGCGCTCGTTGTTGACATAATGATTTATCGCACGGATAACTTATTAATAATTGAATATGTAATGATCGGTTAACTTTTATAAAGATGTATACATATTTATAAATTAAATTAAAATACTTTTAAGTTCAGTCCAGCAACGCCTAATATTATAAAATAGCAAAATATTAGACACATTTTAGGCATAGTATTATTTGAATTTCATGCTTGTTAGTTCTGTCTCGTGTTTTGTATCGACATTTAAATGCGTAGCTGAGTATTTGCAGCAAATTTCCATCCGATTTTCGTTCTTAAAGACACCCAATTGACTGAAATACGGTGTAAATCATACCAAGAAAAACGAGAACTTTCTCAGATGATAACTACAACACGGATAAAAGATAGTACATCACAAGAGTAGTAGTAGTTCGCAGTATATATTTTCGTAGAAATTCAGTTGACGGATAGCGTGTGGTGCGGCGAGTGGAGAATTAATGATATTGTTGCCTTTGCCGAGCGGATGGAACGGATTTATGTCCGAGCTGTCACTGACACGTGCGAGCCGCGAACTTTTCTGACGTGCAGGACGCCACTGCAAAGTTCAGTAGCTACTTGTCACACAACCATTCAGGAAGTTTGCTGATGACAGAGTTGACTTCGCTGAAATATTTTATTTACTTTAAACTTATTGGCTGGTATATAACTCGTGATAATTCTTAGACATCTTCATATTAGAATCGTGCAATAGAAACATAAACTTCACCACTTTCCGAGTCAAGAAGATCAAGTCTTTGTAATTTTTCTAAGGATCGTTTCTTTAAATGTTTTTTTCTTCTTTCTGCGAATCGATATAGAAAAAACGTTGTAATCGAATCCTCAGTTACGAAAACTCTTATATGTTACGACTAAATTTTCAAACTTCCACTTAGTGATCTTTTCACATAATAACTATTTACAACTACGGCTAAAATAATTCAGTCATATATTTTTTGAATACAAATTACATGTTTTAAATTAAAAATAACGCCATCTGTTTTCAAATGTCGGTTACACACAAATTTCCAGAAATGGTTCAAATGTCTTGTCCCATCACGTTTTCGTAAGTAGCTAATAGGTGGCGTTATTTTTAAGCAAAAACGGTATTTTTGAAATGGAAAAAATCTATATTTGAATATAAAAATTAAAATGTCATATTTCCTACACATAATATATTTGCGTTGTCGATAACGAAATTTATAATATTTTTCTCTGAGCCTGAGTATGTCTGTCCGCAAGGCCGCATTTATGAAACCCTTAGAGGAAATGTCAACTTCGTTCGCTTATATGGGTTTTATTTGCGTCCTGGCAGGAGAATGCCTAGAGTCTTATAGCTTTAGATGGATACGAATTTGATAAATTTCATCACTTTTCATTGCGAAAAATTTCTAAAAATAACTTACATGGTTAGGTACTATAGCTGTACTAATTAGTACAGTAGAGCGACATACTAGACACAGCATAACTAGGTTCTCAGAAGTTGAACTGATATTCCATGCTGATATTAACAGTAACTTGATAAATTGATAATTTTGATCAAGTTCACTAAGCGATTATAAATTACTTTATTTGAGCGACAAAACTATATCAAATACATAATTAAGCAAACGAGCCAAACAATGTCTACATTAAGAAAACACTCTCACTGCTACCTTCACAGAAGCAGTATAACTTGAAATTGAAATAGAAAGTACACTCAGTTTCATTAAAAACCTATTACATGCTTACATGTTGTTATATCATTAACTTGCTACTAAAAAATAAAAAAAAAACGCATTTGCCTCCCGGCAATTTTATCGAGAGATCCGTAGCGAAACAAAGAGGCCGCCGGCAGACGTATGGGAGAAAACGTGAAATACTGACACAGATCTTCGATGTGAACCTCAGATATGACCCCAAGCACTCTTATAACTTATAAGGTATCCGCCCGTTACTCATTCACCGTCTATCAGGGCTGCAGAATTAGACACAAGAAACTGTTCCTCAACCCACTTCCTAATCATAAAAATAACAGAAAATCTAGTATTACTTCATATCAAAAAACATACCCTACTTAACAGCTTCATTATAAGGTACTTTAAGTTAAATAAGATTCTAATTCAAGTAAAAAAGACAAGACATATTAAAACTGTTTGCAATAGAGAAATCCCTTAAATATTAAAAGTTACCATCGACCACTTACAATGATCCAAAATGGTAAGTGAAATTTTTCGTTATTTATTAAATCGGTGGAAAGTAAAAACAATTAATACAAATTTGTTCCGTTTATTTGCTCTACAAATAATTTTGTTCAATTGTTCCAAATGTTTCATTTTATTTTTGTATTAGCATCCACCTCCGGTGTCTATGATTCACCACTTGTATGTCAATTAACTGTACAGTTTGAACTGTTTTTTTTACGAGTAACGTTTACTAAGATATTATTTTAGCGGCATTCATAGCACGCCTTTCAAGCCATATCAAATCCAACTTTAAAATACTTATGCCTTGTTGAATGCTATCTAATCTTTTGTTTTCGTTTGACCTTTTGCCCTAACGGTTAGATTACTACTTAATCTGGTTCCGGTTTCAAATACTATGAACATTCGAGACTTTTTTCTTTCTTAAATGGTATGTCATATTATGGTAGGAACTCCTTTTGGAACAATCAGAAGTTTGAGTTAAGAACTCAAAGCACCTAAAGATAAATTCTAATCAGGAGACGCTTTTTTTTTCTTAATTTATATTAATGATTCATTTGTTTATATCTGCCAGTGATATCGTAGAAACAATTTATAATTTGTGTACAGATTATTTTGGATCATTAAATGAGGAACTAGGTTGACAGACCCGCATCGTAAAATTATGCCAAGCCGATTTTAGGTTAAATGCATTAATCAAGCGCAGTGAGTCTTTTTTTTCAACGCTCATTTCATTTATGATTGACAGTAGTTGTTTCTTGACCCCAGTTTAATTAGCATACTTATTGATTATTTTTATTACTAAAACTGAATTTGAAAGTGTGCTACCTATTATTATCCCATTCAATCTTTTTGAAAGAACATAAATGGATAAGAATACAAATGCCTTCCTAATACAACATCATACATATAAGTAAATTATATTTGCCTATATGTAATTTACTAAAAAATGAAGCTTTTCATGTTTCTTACTAGTTTCGATCACTTTTTCTGCAAATTGATTTTTGCCGAGATGATTGCCCGAGACTTCGTCCTCGTGGAATTAAAATAAATCTAGTAATAAATATAGCCCATGTCACCCTGGAATAGTATAGCTTCACAACAGTGAAAGAATTTTTCAAATCGATTCAGTAGTTTCGGAGCCTATTCAATACATACAAATAAAATCTTTCCTCTTTATAATATCAGTAAGTTACATATAAATAATTGACATTGAATATGAAAAAAAATCGTGTCTAGGAGAGAACGGCTCCCGTTGACCAAGTGTAAGGCCTTCGACAGTTCGCCCACGTCCTGACTCATTCACACCCACATGTCTGCTAATCCCCTTGCTATTAGCATAAAACTGTACATTCATATTTACAGCTTTCTTAGCCTTCATGCTTTTTTGATATGCAAGTTAGCGTTGCCTTTTGTTAATATAATTATTTCATTATTAAAAACAACTTGAGAGGTGTCAAGGGACACCCAGATTGAACGAAGTTCTTTTCAATTAATTAGTGAAGAAAGCAATGTTTATTCTATGAATAAAAAACTTAAGTCTTCACAAGAAATACATTTTATTTCTATGAATTTTCGTTATATATTGTCACGACGTTGCCATGGTGAAGTAGCGCTCATTCGTCTATAGCAAAAAGTGTCATGACAACTTTTCGTAAGAATTTTTTCCGTCTAGCCCCCTTTCACAACGCGCGATAAGGAACTTCGTTCCAATAGTTAATGTATCGCCGTATGATTAATGAATGCTTTGAGTCCCTACATCGGTTTCTCGCAGTCTTCAAAATTGGTGTACCTGTTAAGGCTACAGAAGGTAATAATGTTGTGGAATTTTATTTACCCTTCTTTGCAAAAAAAGCTTAGCTTCATTAAGGCTACATTGTGATTTAGGTATCGTCAACATAAATTATTTCAGCGATATTCACTTTCAATTTATGTTTTTTTTTTACTTAAAAGATTATTTTTTAATGTAACCAAATCCTTTACACATCGTTTAGGTGATATCTTTCTTTGAACCTTGACTTGAACTTAATGACATATTTCAAGAGTCACTTCAAACGAATATCAATAATTTTATCGTTTTAGAATAATGTTTTTATCTTTTGTCCTAATGTATTAAATAAATTCTCATATCGCTAATGCAAATTGGCTTAAACAAATAATGTAATAATTCTTCACACTTAACTCTGTGGTTATCAAACACATTAAGAACATTAAAAGGATCAAAAATACAAAGTTTTCAACTAAAAATAACTACCCAAAAATTTGTACTTTAGTTCAACGTTTTGGTATACTTAGGGTGGTTAATTTGTCACTAACAAGTACGCTTAGTGTAGAATTATCATAGTAAGGCTTGACTAATTAAATAAATTATAATTAATTACTAAGCAACACTCATAAACATGGAAAAAATGAGTCGTAAAGAATAACATCATCTTTTAATTTGAATAGCATATTGTAGTATAATATTGTAAGTGATAAAGCTTCAAACAGCTTAGAGGTGCAAGCTCATGGTTTATGTATGTAGAGATCCCGCCAGTTTACGACGTCCGGTTGTTAAGTCAGCCACGGGAGCTCCAAAATTAGCCTGTGCGAATGCCACGTGACTGCCACGAGGTGTTGGTTCTAATTATGAATTGAACTTGCCAGTGTTACCAGTAAATGTGAGCGAATTTGAAGCTGCTTTAGGACCTTAAAAATATAACTACTTGAAGCATTTGTTGTTCCAATTGGCCACAAAGCAGCTGAGAGATCCCGAAACCCAGGGTTAGTAAAATATTACTTTAACATGCCCATTATTACAAAAATATGTTAACCATAACAACCGGACCTGTCTCAGCGATATGCCACACCAAAGCAGTATATCAAGTCAGCCCGTTATGAAACACGATTGTTATCCAACAATTAAAAGCCACGCCGATGTCGAGATAAGTGACGATCAATGGACGACCTGCGATGTGTTTTCACCAAAGAACAGTGACGGCTACTTCGTTAACATTCTTACAGATTATAAATAAAGCTTAATGAATGAAAGTTTTTGTTTGCAATTTTACGAAATGTGACAATTATCACTGAGTTCCATGACGCCTGATATTTTTAATTGTGTTTACGGAATTCGACGATTATTAAAATCAATGTCAATGATCTTTGTTTTCACTGTTAAATTGTATATGGTGACGAAATATTTTGGTTGAATTGTTGAGCACAAAAAACTGTTTTCATATTTTATAACAGACATACAATACGTCACGTAATAATTGTAAATGTTATTAAATTAAAAGTAAAAGTAAAGACACTATTATATCAGACATTGTTAGGCGAACATTAGAATAATGCAGCCACTAATGGGATCTTTCACCGTGAAAACATTCACTTATTTTAAAAAAAAGTGTTCGAAATTTAAATTTGGCGAACTTAATTGAATCATATAGAAACAGTAGTGACACGTATCGATCATTTTCTCCCAGCGAAAGACGTGTTTAACTTTCATCTTTGACTTTTAAGACACAGGATCTGCAAAGCGCACGTTGTTTAATAAAAACGTACACTAAATTTTTAACTTGCCTGCAGCTTGTCAGCAAGCGTGATTACAATACCTTTACGTCGCTCCCTTCGAAGAGAGGTAAAGTTTATTTAGTACATCGTCAGCTCTTTGCCTAGTCCGTTTTTATATAGTCAAAGACTGTCATAGATGCACTTTCACAGCACTAATGATGGCCGAGATTGTTTGTTCAAGTGATACCGTCTCTATTTCTGTACAAATAGAATACCATCGTCTTCCGCAACGTACCAATCTATTAAATTAACGACTTCCTACTTCATTCGAACTATTGTTGCGGAGAATTTTGATGGGAAATTTAGTTTTAGGCTTCTTTTATTTCAGAATAGAGCAAAAACTATGGTCTCTAAAACATAATCCGAGCCAACAAAAACAATTCAAATAATATTACTTTATTTCAATTTCAGATTCGCATCCAGTCTCTTAAACTATCTACGTTCTTACAACTAGATTCTTGCGTTAATTTAATTTTGAATCTATTTATTATACGAGTAAAATAACGTTGTTTAATTAAGACACCTTTTAAATTCAATTAAACGACTTTATCTCATGAGCCAAATACGGTTAACGACATTTAATCTCTTACAATGAGTGAGAATTCGAATACAATCTTAATTCTTTGTTTATACTCGTACTCTCGTTGAATTCCGATGTCTCTTTTGTTTTATAACATTGCCGGAACTTGCAAAAATTTTATATAATTAAAATATTACAATGCAAATGTAAAATCTGAAAGTTATCCTATCCTAACATTCAAACTAAATGCGGCCCCTTCAACAATCTTTTCTACTTGTCTCCAAAATAAACAAAGGCAACATGTTTTTGTATAAGTATTACGACAGTGGAAACTCAAAATTATCCAAAATACAAACAAAACAAATTCTGACATTTATGAGATTCAAATATCATAAGAAAGAGTCTCACGTCGCGTCGCTCACAGAAGTGAAACTTTAAAGATAAAACAAACAATGGATTATAAATAAGACGCGTCAAGTTTGACTACCAAAATTATTTATAACAAAAGTGAACACTTATATCACCTAATAATGTTATTTAATTATTTATAATTTCAAATTTATAGAAAGCATTTCCAATATGTTAATATATTATTTATTTCTTATTAATTAAATTACGGCTGGAAATTAAGCGAAAATTGTGTTGATTATAAATTTTACACATAGATTATATTGATGTGTCATACAAATACAAACCAGGCCACCGAAGCTCTTAAACGTTTGCTGGAATCAGACTAATACACCCTTTCATTGAGAAAAAGGTAAAAAAACGGTGAAAAACTGTTCAATCAACAGCGAAGAACCATAAAAGATTTCAAAATCAAACTACACGGGATTACAATATCCCTTGATTTTGCAAAACAAAACAATAACCCGATTGCTTTGATATTTGACAATAGTCGTAACATTATCTTTTATGGTACGAAATTAGACAATCATTCAAAGAATATCAAACCATATACCAGTATAATAAAGTCTATATTTGTTATTCATTGTAAGTTAGCGACAGAATAAACCGAGTTCACTTTCAAACGCGCGGAATATAATAGCCGTAAAGAGGTCCATAATACAATCCCATCTGATCTAGAACTGTCAGTCATCCGTCTCGCAAGGTGTCTGATTTAAATCTCTTTAGCATCGCGTTACACTCACGATAGACAAGTTTGATGAAGCATCCATAATACTGTCGATCATTTTATACGTACATTATGAAATTAAAAATAAATTTTTATTTTTAATTTCATAATGTATTACATTCCGCGTTTCGTCTGATGAGTATGAGTTCTGGAGGCCTAATTGTAGTCCTCTTTCCCTTCCCGCCCTTTTCTTATTAGGAAAGTGGATTTGATGGAGGAGGGGACGCATAGGAAGGGAATATATTCTTTTTCTATGCGTCTCCTAATCCGTCGATTAATGGTAGGTAACGCATCTGCAATTGCGGATGACTATGAGCAGTGGAAGCTTCGCTATTTTGGCGAATTCGGGTGGCCGCTTGTTCTTTTGCCACCTTATGATATAAAAAAGCATAATAAATGTAGCTAAGGTTATAAAGACACGCAAACAATTATTACACAACAGAATTACATGCGATTTCAATGTCATCGATCAATAAACGACATATGGCCGTTTCTTCGATCATAAAATACTGAATAGTAATGCATATAACCCTATTTAGTGCATCGGTTACGGTGCGGTTCTGGTCTCGCGCCGGAAACCACAGCTTCGTAGAAACAAATGCGCGTAAATATTACGACAAAGCTTCACACCTAAATGACGTGGCGAGCCCTGACGAACGACCAGATACCGCTATGCTCGACATTGCTTACATGTTCTGTGCAACAAAGCGTATTTTTTCGAATAAATTTTGCTTTTGTCCCGCTAAAATCCGTATGCTAACAATCCAAAATCTAAAGTGCCAGGATCAAATTTTTTGACAAATTTGTTTGATCGAGATTTTAATCAAATATTTCAAATATGAAACTATTCAAAGAAAAATTTACAAAACGAAAGATAGTTTTGCTTTTTGTTTTGTTTACGCGTTGAAGAAAGAGCTTTAAAATCATTTTTTTATTACTTGTTTGAATCAGAATTCTGAAAAAAAAAATGTCTTGCATTAACAAAGGCGTTTATCAATAAACATAGTAACCAAATGATTTTGGATATGATCCAAATATTTATGGCATAAGTAAAGAACATATAGTGACGTGCTAATGATCGTTGAAAGCTTTTAACGTTAACAAAGCTAAAAGTACTGGTATAAAAAAATTAATTAAAAAACGCAAGTTGCTATTAACAGTTCACATAGATAGGACACGTTTTATCGCTTATCGTTAATACATCTTTACAGAATGGCTTGGGCCATTGGGTACCTGTCTTGTTTGTTCCGGTGTAAGCCTTTGTAATTTATGTACACAGCCTTAACTCGTTATCGTTATACAACATTATTTTGCTACAACTCATTTGAATGTTATTATAATAAACTATTACGAATATAAAATAATATATTGTACTGTGCATTTAAATAAATTAATGCCCTTAACATAATCTAAGTATTACAAAGGTTATTGTAAGTTAATGAAGGGTACATTGCCTCTACTGTTGATTATATTCGTGGTAAGACGTGAACTTATTCAGTACTACAAGTTTGATAAGCCCTTCTTAAAAACACTCTCAGCACTGACGTTTGACTAATGACAACAAATCATTCAATAATAATAACATTTAATACTTTTAACAACATTAATAATATTAGAGAGTTGGAGATTTCCAATGCGGCAGCGGTAGGAAAGACGAAAGACAGACTTTTATCTATTAGATTGATGACTTGCTAATGAAAGGTATTTTTAAAAGTATATGTATGTGTACGAAAATATACGGTAGTTTTTTATATTAAGAAATATTAGAAGAAAAATTTGTTGACCAACCGTAAATCATAAAAATGCATTAATTTTTCTTATTTATAGCAGAATTTGTAATATAAATAATAACCGTAAAATTAAACTATTACAAACTTTAAATTGCCAATTTCGACAACATATTTAGCCATATATGTGCGTTTTAGGTGATTAAATGTTATAAAATATTCAAACTGTTTCGCTAAATTATTTAATCACCAACATTTGTAAGATAAACACATGTTCCGGTAGTAAAATAATTCGATTCTATGTAACTCCGTGTCCTAACTTTGATTTTCTGCCGTGTATAAGTTCGAAAGTCGATCTGACATAACATCTTGTAGAGAAAAAGAATGCACTCTGAATCTTTCCACCACATCGTCACTTAACAGATGGGATTTCGGTCAAGCCCTAGTTTATTCGTTAAAAAAAGATAAATTTACAGGATATTTTTCTTAACTTAAAAAGGTAAGAGTTGTCGTCTTAATAGCTTCTACTTAAACGAACAGTGTTAAAGGCTTGTAAAAGCTGAGTTCATTGGTATGCCGCACGGTGTCGGCGAGTGACTGACTAATAGGGTCCGGTGGACCGCCTTTGTCGGCGTGTAATGTTACCTTATGTTGCCCACGCTTGTGCGTTTGTTCCGGAAATCAGTGCTGTGCTGACAATTCGACACGACATCCGAACATATGATCATATTTCTGTTTTATTTTGTTAACAAAAATTCTAATGCCATATCCTAACGTGAACTTAGTTTGTTTTTTTTTTTTTATGGGCGGCGCTATGCCGCCCTCTCCTTCTCCCTCTGGCATATTTTAAGCCAGAGACTTTGGTTGTCTTTATTAAAATAATCATAAAAGTTCTTAAGCTAAACGTGAACTTAGTTAACGCATAAGCTAAACATTGACTAATTTATTAAACTGTTACCTACACTGACAAATTCAATTTTATTTTGTCAAAGTTTTGGCAACCAAAACTTTTGTATTATGTCTTAAAGTAATACTATAGTTCAGTTCCCAAGATATCTAAGGTATAAAGCTCAAGCACGTTTTTGATAGGCATATTTTAGTAGACCAAAGCTTAAAAATTAAGTTTTTTTTACTTATTTCATTATTAGTTTACCGCAGCTAAACATTTATTTAAATAAAGGTTTATGGCTTAAAAGATATCCACTGTATTAAAATGATATTCAAAGACGAAAGTATTACGTAGACCACATATGTTTAAGCAGATAAACTAAGAAAGCTTTAGAAAAAAGCCACCTTCACGGGCAACGGTCATAAATTTCATCTAAGGGCTTAATTTGAAAACGAGTTCGAAGTTAACTTTCTTTTACGCGTCCAATTCGAAAGACGTAATTTTATCTTAATAGTTTCACGGTTTTTATCCAAGAAACGGGTTTTGATTGAAAAATAATTTTATAATAAATGAACCGTTGTAACCGGAACGTTCTTTAATTCGTAGTAAACAACATGAAATAATTTGTTGTTCTGAATTCATTTGATTAATGGATAATTAAATATAAATAAATTAAAGAAAAAAATCGTACGTGAACCAAGTAAAAAAATTATTACCAATCGGACGAAAAAATTAATTGGTGAATAGTTTGACTTTTTTGTTGATTTCAGTTCAGATTTGTGCAAATCAATAATTTTGTTATACTTTCTTCGACCTTTCTCTTCCTTTTTAGCTATCCAAATACATTATCATATATCACATTCTTTCGTTCAACAAATAAATATAAGTTACTTCAATAAAATTAGATTAATGGTAAATATTATCAATGGTACAAATAAGTAAAATCCCCTCAGTTTTATGTAACATAAATTAATTCAACCGATTACTATTGAACCAATTCTGAAATGGTTATACTGCTTGCTGACTCTTTTGTCAATCTGAATATGGGACGGACTTGTGTAAAAGTTTGTTGTTCCATAATGAATCGTACCATAGGAGAATCGTAAATAGCGAGTCCGTCACTGGAACGATTCCCACATAATTATCGTCTAACGATGCGTCCGCTTGGCTCGCCAGCCTGACTCACCGCCGGCTTGAGGTCAAGAGCACGCGTCGACGACTCGCCTACCTGATGAGGCTTGCGCGTGCCACAAGACAACGTTTATGTTTAGATTTTTAATCATCAAAATATTTAATGATTTTTTTTGTAAAGCAAGGAATAACAAAAGAAGTCCATTTTAAATAGTATCTTCGTTCGTGAAGATCTAAACGTCATAAGAATTTACTACCAGCTATGTTTCAATTAGCGTCAAAACAGTTTTTAGTCGACAGAAACCGCGAAATGAGGACTCAACTTGTGGGACTGAGTTAGAATGAAAGAAAAAAGATAAATAGTGTAGTGAATGCAAACTTACTAATATTTTCCATCTCTGCTGCTGAAATACAATTATAAAACAAATTATTATCAATGTACAAGAATAGTAATGTGATAGAAGAACAGTAGTTACTATAATTATATTGTTTTCATTAGCAAGTAATGAAAAGCTATTTCATTTCCATCGTACATGTTATAAAATTGCAAAATCACTAACAACGTCCGTACCTTATGATCATAAACAACTTTTATCCACGCTTTTAATAGTTACAGGTGTGAAAGTGATGAATGCAATCCATTCAATAATATTGATATGTCATTCGATTTTGTTAACTGTAGAACTTAGAATATATTGTAAATAAACAACTACTATTTGAAACCAGTTTCGATTCCAAACAATTTTGAACCAGTATGAAATACCATAAACTCCATTGCACAGCAGACTCATAAAAAAAACGATTAACCCCGTCCACACAGTGTCGCATCACGTTCTCACGATTCTATATTGGTTTTCATATCAATGGCCGCCGCCCACGCCTCCACTTTCATTTCGGGCCACGTGACCGTCGGTCAGGACTATCCTTCATTTCGAAGAGGTACTTCTAAGAGGGTACTCGATCCATCGCCATTCACGGCCATAGGAATGTCTGCCCGAGGCATTGGATTTGCATTATTGTAACTTCTATCCGTCATAAGTTCAATGGCACATATTGTATTGAAACACAAAGATGTTTTGATATTATATCTCGCGTCCACTCGATGTTAAACATTCGCAGTAACTACGTCAATATTATTGTTAAAATGTTACTATGGATATTGAAGATTTCGAGTGTTGATTGTGAGTTGTGACTAACCGTTTGTTTTAACATTACAATTTGTAATTTCTTTTGTTTTCATTATGTAAATAAAAATGTGACAACATGGACTCGCTAATAAAAGTTTACAAAGTTACATCTTTACCTTCACAGATGAATGAATGAATGATTGTATGTTATTATATAACAACATCAAATAACAGTAATGAAAAGCGTACGTCCATATCAAATCATTCAAATTACACACCCATCCGGTGTTTGCTATTGATTAATGGGCAACTCAATTTCCTTAATTGATGCAATTATAACTTCTCCAAAACATTTAACGATAATTAACACATTAAATGAATGGCATATAAATATGAGTATGTAGATATATGTATCTGAGTTAGATAGATCCTTACTTGAACCCGTATAAAGCATAAGTGTTACCGAAAGTGAGACCTTCATAAGAGATATAACGTGAACATTTGCCGATCAGTGTACGTCGTTAAATTTTGAATATTTTTTATGATTATGCCATTGGTGTGTCTGGTTTCAAACCTGTTCGCGACGGGCCACACACCTCGCAAGTACTATGGGCACCCATTAATAACCGTAAGCTTGAAGGACGCTTTGTAATTATATGAATTACAAATTACATGGTCAAGTAAGAAGATTGATATATTAGTTAAATATATGTCACAGCTTTTACTTATTTTAGCAGCACATAAAAATATCTCCACTACTTAATAACACATAAACAATATTGAGGTTACAACTTTTCTACGGTCAAAAAAAATTGCATACTTTTTCATACGTTTTAAGTTACGACGAACGTTTTGAAACGAGTTATACTCATAAATAAACGGAAAAGATAAGCTTAGTAAAGCTGATAGCGCAAGTTTGTTACAAAATCAGGTCACGAGATAATGCCAGATAACTCACCAAAATAATGGGATCATCTGGCAATGTGTTAGCAACACTTAAAATTAGGATTATGTCGTATATTTCAAACTCAATTTTACACATAAGATAACAGATAAAAAAATAACAACATATAAACTCAACGTATTACAAATTTTAAATAAATAAAATAATTTAAATAAATACAGTAAACATCGAAATATTTATCTCTATGTTTACTTATACACGTTGCATGAATTTTTTAAACGTCGACTTACAGATACGGCACACAAAGATGTCCGACATAAGATAAATGCAAATATAACCCCAAAACGATTAAAATACCGATGCCAATATTTGTACACGATTCGCTTTTCACGACGCGGGATGTCAGGAATGCCGATGTAAGCCAAACCGTGCCACCCACTGCCCGAACACTCGCCGGAATATACTGATGAATTATAAGAAATTATGCAAAACACAGCACGATCTTCGCGCACTTTCGCTGAGACAGTTCGAAACGTCCTGCCCGTCCGCTATCCAGTAATGCGAGGCCTCTCGATTTATTTATTATTCTCTTTTTACGTCCTCGAAGCATCACCACGAGGGGAGCGTGGGAGACCTCGTTTAATTGGTAACATGTGCTATTGCCTTGGACCACCCAAGGGTTCGCGCTCTGTCTATTCGTTTATTGCCCCATATCTTATCTGCTTGTAATGATCTAGCTGGCTCACCGAGCCATCCGTAAAGGGTATTCCGATGACTGTTTTATGCCGAAAATATTTTCGGCTGCTCTCGATAAATATCTATCCTTTGTCTAGTCCTCATGTTTATTGATTAACTGGTAGGATCTTTTGACATTTATAATCAATCTAGTATGTAATAATAATTCACTTATTATATTAGTATGTGAAAAAACATATGAAAGTTTTCGTGTACCAACAACAAGAACATGGTTGTCACATTTGGAACATGGAACAAACCAGTAACTTTTAGTTATTTCTTTGTATAATGTACTGCAGCACTAACGAAATTGCTAAGAGCAATTTTAGTGCCAATTTACCGCATCCTCTGTGGTAAAGGAAAATATCGTGAGAACTTGCGAAGAAATAAAAAGATGCTAGAGCCCCATGGCGGTTAATGTGTTCCCAAGAGCGATAGCCAGCGACAATACAATATAACGTAAGTCATTAGTAAATAATAATCGTTGCATTTATAATTGCAGTTGTAATACGGAAATCATTGATTATTTTAACAAATTTAAATTGAGATCACTTTGAAAATCACACTAGGAAGAGAAATAACCAAATGTTACCATGAAATATGTTGAACTGTTTACCCAGATCTGCGAAATGCAATTAAGTGTAACGAATTGTAAAAAGCCTAGCATAATGACCGAGAGTATAACTTACGGTGCCGGTCGGTCGTGGGTCATTGTTACACTGGAACTGGGTCGAATCCTAGATCAAAACAATGAGAACGGTAGTTGGTACTCTAACAACTTACAATAATAGAGGATAATGAAGTTGGATAGGTCATTTTCAAATGACTATATAACAAATGAAAATCATGGGGATTATTTCCGCAAATATCGTGCGAAAGAATTGTCTTCTCTTGTTACAAGTCGTTCTTTCACAAGGTAAACTTAATTTCCTGCTAATCTCAGCAATCTTTTACGATTCATTTATAAGAGAAGGGGCAAACGAGCAGCGGGAACACCAAAGTGTTCATCAACGCCCATGGACATCTTCAATACCAGAAGAATCACAGATGCGTTTCCGGCCTTTGAGATGGTGATACGCTCGCTTCTTGAAGGACTCTATGGTACTATTCAGACTGCACTAGCGGGTGCGGTGGCGGGCGCGGGCGCTCGGGTCTTGGCGTCTGCGTATTCACAGTGGCGATCGAGCTTGGAGTGTCATTGCACATGTGATAGGTCGTTCTCAAACTTTGGACATGGATGAAGATTTGTTTTTATTAATGGAAAATTCATACTTGAAATGGAAATTTCAATATATGAAGTTTGGCACACACGATTTAAATAAAGGAAGAGAAAATTTTGGAGAATTTTATGTATTATACGCTGATTTATTACTATTAAATGTTGCAGATGTTTGCTTTGCCAAATAGCAGTGCGATGTTGTACTGCAGATATAAATTCTTCAGTATTGATATCCATGACGATTGACGACGCTTCGGCGGGTGAATCAAAATGGTTTAGAACCACACGCGTAGTCGCCTAACAGACGCTATATCACTGTGAACGATACGGGCGGAGTGAGCCATTAGAAACTCCCGCGCCACCCGCGCCCGCGCCCGCCTCATGAAGACGCGCAGCTCGCGGGAGCACTGTGAACGCAAATGGCGTCTGCATACATTTTGATTTACACGCGCCCGCGCTAGCACCCGCGCCCGCCGGCACTCTGAAAGAGTACTAAGTCGTAGCGGTCGTTTTACTATATACAAAAGTTGGCGACGTGTTTGTAAATTTTCATCTGTAAGAAAGTTCTAGAGTCAGTAATAATAAGGATGTAGGTAAAATGGATTCAGACGAATTTTCCTACGTGTTTATAACTTTTTGATACACGTTCTGAGAACGAAAAGTTACATGTATTGTCATAATTATTTCACAACTTATATACAAAAGAGATGAGACTCTTCACGCGTCTCGAATTCGCGTTATTTTTTTTATTATTTGTTCGGATATGTGAGTGTTTGGAAGCGAATGCAAAATATTTGTGGAGCACTCCGCGAAACCGCTTGTGCGATCTGTTCACATGGCTTGAAGTTAAAATTTCGTAAGCATTTCAATAACAAATCCAAAAAAAGAGCTACGGTATAAATATCTAAACAATTAAGATTCTCTTTATACACTTTAATTAGTACAATTAAATAACAAAGTCATTGAATTTTACGATCTGAAGATAAAATTCACATTAATTATGAAGTTCCTTAACCTCAAAATCAGACAACAATTATTTTTTAAGTTTGTTTTGGAATTAGTGTCTGTAAACTCATTATTTTTACGACAAAAAATCCTCTATTTTTCCAATTATTACCGAGAACATTTTCTGATAAAGCTGTTTTTAACTATGTACGTATAGACAAAAAAAATACATGTAACAAATTCTCCACATAAGAATTCTTTACATTGAATAAATAGAATTTATACGACTTTTTTTCTAATCCAGTCAAAACAATGAACTCGGACAAAAGAACAATCAAAGATTATAAAGTACGAGTATACGAGTAGTATTCTCATTTATGGAACAAATATTAATAATAAAGCAAAATCGTTCGTCAGATACTTATATCGAGTAAGGAATATTAACAATATTAAATATTATCTCTATAAAAATTTATACTTAAATATTTATGATTATAATATTATTATATACTAATATGATAAATGTTACGAATGTTTGGATGGATGGATGGATGTTTGTTTGAAGGTATCTCCAGAACGGCTGAACGGATCTCGATGAAATTTGTCATAGATGTAGATCAACGTCTGGAAGAACACATAGGCTACTTATTATGTTTTTTTTCATTCCACGCGGACGGAGTCGCGCGCGACACTTAGTATTATATTGCAGGCAAACATTGACAATGTTAATTGGTATCAAGAATACTAACGATTTGATTTACGTAAAACCATTTAGCAACCATATACGGTATAATTGCGCTCTGAAACTTGCGTATTTGATACTAAACAATAAAGTCTGTTCATTCCTTAGTAAGTTAGTGAAATAATACGCATACCGCTATGTTTACAATTGGTAATTAAATCTTTTTAAAAGTTAGATTTTTCAATTCAAGTTATATATTTTTTTAGTTAATCTAGTAGTATGTACTTAGTGGCAGATTATATCTAAGGCACGTGCTTGAGGAGTAAAAAAGTTATTGGGTGACCGTTTCGAACTTTTTTATAACCGGTGTATCAGCGACTCGATAACTTTGTTTTTGCTGCCGACCTCATTCAGTATATTTCATCGTGAGATATATCGCCCTTGCAAGACCTCCAGAGTTTTAGCCAAATGTATCCAACCCATGGCCACTTTTTACTTTATTTGCGAAACAATAAATATATATTTGTAAATGCATACCTTAATCGCTTATTTTAATTATTATTGCAACACTAAAGCGTAGTCTTTCGGCAATAATTAGGAAGGTTTGCGTACCGTTTTGGTAGAACACTTAGCAGTAACCTTACCAGAGTGAGAGGTGCTACAAAGTTGTTCGCTGTATTGAAATGTCTTACGCCGTCTGACGCAATAATCACCTGCAATATATGGAACAAATAACTTGATAGCTACTACATTCCTTCGCCATACTAAGCTACTTGATTTTCTAACCGCTCTTATATCAAGATAACTTCATATATTGTATTAAAACATGAGTTCCTTATTTAAATTGTTTTATTTGATGTCATAAATGATTACGCGTGTAATCTTGAAGGTCTTCATGTTATTTCTTATCGTGGTTTTTTGCATTAATCGTCGAGATGGGGTTTAAAACTTGCAGCGACATTCGGAGTATTTTTTAATTCTTGCAATGGTCTTGTAGTGTAGTTATTTTGTAAAATTTTCCACAGCCCACTCATCCAATGTATTTACAAATCTTAGATTTAGATAGATTTATCTACCTGTCTGCCAAAACTAAAAATTGACATTTGATGTCCTTTAAAAATGTACCAGTAAATATAACAAAATATGCCCCTATCATATTGAAATGGAAATCTGTAATCAACGCCCAGGTCCGAATAACAAGTAGGTGCATATTTATATTATTCTATCATCAAAATACGAAGTCTGGTTTCTTCAAGAACAAACTTGAATGAAATGTAAGCTTCATTTAATTTGTTATGTACATTGTAAACATGCGCGAAAAGCAAACCTCGTACTCGGTTTGTTTTGCCAATTAAATGTAAATATTGTATTGGTAATAAACCGACAGCCATTCGCCGTTGACTACTTAGCGGTTTTGTAATGTTCAAATGAGTTAACAACGCTGTTTATTTTAACAATACAGGACCTGAGTTCAGGTGTCTACTACATGTTTAAAGCAAACTAGTAATAGATATTTATTTAATAATGCCAAATAAACATTTTATGACCATCTTCGTATTTTTATTTATCACATTAAGGTTTACTAAACCTTGGGAATCACTGGATTTTTTAGTCACTTCCGCGGTCATTTAGCGTCTCGAATTCTAACTCTAACCTTGGTAGTAATGACACTTGAATTATTGTCACGCTTTAAGTCAACATTAATTGGTTTAAATACTTGTTATCTAGGTTTTTATTATTTTGTTTGAATTAATATTACTGATGATAATAAGCTTGCAAGAGATGTAAAGTCAGTAGGAAACAATAAAACCCCTACTTTTATATCAGACAACAGTTCTTAATTTCTCCTCCCGCATTTTTTATTGTTTTATTTGTAACTTGCATTCATTTGAATTATTCAGCTTTCCTCTCTCAATTACCTTTTAGGGAATTCACAAGATACATATTTAAAATACGTTCATTCAATGGATCACAAAGGAATATTATCATAACATGTCTCTACAACTGTTCTTAAGACCGTATACAGAAATATTTTGTCTTGTTCGATGTCTACATGTTTTATTCATTAAATAAATATTATTTTTTAATTTAATAATTTTATGACAATATACTTGGCATTCAAGTGATCCGAATATGGTAAAATCATATTTCGATAATTATGACGACTCATTCATTGCATAAAGTCAAAACACTACAAATTAATTCTGGTTTTTTTTTATTCACACCAAATAATCCGTAGTTGTTCAAGAAAATTTGCTTTAATTTTTTCGATACAAAAATTGCAGTTACACCGGTTCAATATGATCTCGCATAAATCGTTATGCAGAGTATTTAGTCATACTTTTATTATGCTGTGAGGTTATCGTACTACATTGGCCGTTGCTTCATTGCTACACAAAGGTGACGCGTGCCTTTCATTATAATCCTCTCAATCCAGACTTTCTATTGTTAACATTTACTTCCATCAAAGAATGACCTGAATCAAAGTTACTCCTTTTGCAATTGAGAGCACACTTTCCTGCTCAACTATTTCAACTTACTACTTTTATACTTAGGTAATTAGCACTTGCCGGCAACTTCGTCCACGCGAATTAAAAAAAATTATAAAATAAATATAGACTATGTTACTCAATGATAATGTAGCTTTCTAATGGATTTTTTTTAAATCTGTCCTGTACTTTTTGAGTTTATTTGTTACATACAAAAATACTCTTACCCTCTTATATACTTATATACTCCTTCCTCTTTATAATATTAGTGTAGATGTAATAAGACGTAGGTGCACAAAAATCTACCTATGCTCCTTTAAGGCATAATTATTCGAATATAACGAAAGTCGAATGAAAGTGTGAAAGTGGTATTCTTAATCCGAGAGATACAGAAATGATAACACGATTTAGCATCCATATTTGTTAATCACACCTTCATTTGCAATACAACACTCTTGTTTTGGAAGTAAGTAAATGTCAATACAAAAAAAAGTTCTTGAAATTTTTAAAGACATGTATAAAAAGTGAAACTACAATATCATTACTTAAACCATTGCTGAATTGATTGATTGATTATATTGGTGTTAAACATCATGTGTTGATTAATGACCACAGATAAAAATGTTATCAAGTATAACTAATTAATTGAAAGGGTATTACTACTAGCTGGTATGAGACACAGTTATGAAGGAGATTCTCTTGTGTTCGATCAGGGTCTGTCGGTTTGTTTCAGATGTTTTTCATTTGTGGTCAATAATTAGCTGCCAGCAGCTTGTTATGCAATAAAAAAATTTGTAGGTTGTACAAATACTTCTATGTATCTGTGTATTATTTCTGCTTTGCATCTCTCTCAAATATCTTCCACATTGTATCATATTCCTGTCCTTATCTTTCTAAATTAAAATCCTCCCACTCAACATTTCTGGTTGTTGCTTATATTTATACGTAGAGATGGTCACTAATCTTTGTTAGTCCATAAAAAATGTAACTAATAAAAGTTTTAATAGGTTCAGTACCGGCGGGCGAATTCCTTAACGTCGGCTTCTACAGAGTGGTTTGCGCAACGTTCGGTTCGACAGCCACAATAAATCTGAGCTGTCCTCGACCTTGCTGCGCTCGTGCACCCACGGATTACTGAACTGTTACACACGAAGCCGCCATCTTGACGCACCCACGACAGCCATTTTGTGAATCCGCGAATTGGGACACGCACGTTAATTCTGGCCTTTAATCTTTATAGCCACAAGTTTTGGTTTAAGGTCACGTTTAATTTATTTACTTTTTATTGCGTTGTAGAATCAAAATTTGCAAATTAATTCATTCACAAACGTAATTCAACATTTACATTTCGCAAGATTAAATCATAGATGACAGTTAACTGCAATAATATAGCAAAAACCAAAAACTTTAATTTTGAATTTAATACTATTTTAATAGTATATGTGGTACGTACCATGTGATAGTGGATTTTTGTTCTCTAACTTTTAAAACGACGTAGAGTAATGAAAGTGAAGCTCTTACGAGCAGCATCTTGTTAGAATTTAATTAATGCAAATGTGACTAGAAAATACGAGTACGAAAATTCTGAAATATGAATTTTCATTCATAGGCCATACTTACCGTCATTTAGACTTTTATTTATATTAAGGTATGTGTGAAAAATCTTTATTCTGATATACAGCCAAGGTTGGCTGCCAACGAACAATATGAAACATCAAGAGTTACCCGACATTTTGATCAAACGTTCGCCCAACGTCGGCGATCGAGGCGGTTTTATTTAGCTTTATTATGGCTAATCCCGTAATATTCCCCATAGTTTCTATTTACATAAATTAGCATTATTTAAATTATAAATTCATAAAATTGAATAGTAAATTAAAGTGATTTTACTAAGACTTAAAGTATACCTATACCTCGATAGTACACGCCTATTGCCTCAGAGAATATGACTTGTTTATAATCGATCAAGATTGTAACTAGTGAGGTGCAGCTTCCATCGTGTGTCTACTGAATTATCTAACTGAATGTGCTCGTGTTAAATGTTATTGTGCCAAGGCTGTACTGTCCGAACTCTCCAGCGACATTTATAAATATGTAGCACGCGTTACCTTTAACACCAACGCAAAACTTTAAGGTAACACCTAAAGTTAATACATTTAAATATGAGCCACCATAACTGGTCTATAGTAGAATTTCGTCACACATGCCCAGATGAATTGTACATGTCATTTAGATCAACTTTCTGGTCTACAAAACTGGGAAACCCAAATCATGAAACTGCAGTATAAATACAATAATGAATGCAGTGGTTTCTAGAGAAAGACCACCAAGCGAGAAGAAAAGAAGTAAATCATCAAACTGCTCAAGGAAATCGAGAAGACCTGCTTTCTTCATTTGACTTTTGAACACCCTGTACCAAGTAGTCAATTTTTACAATTTTTTCGCCATCAAATTACGAGCATATTGTATATACAATATATTGTATAACCATGTTTGACGCAGTTACGTCGTACTGGTCTTAATGTGTGTGCACAGTCATTTGTTTGAGAACACCAACAGCGACATGCAGCCTGCATTGGGATTAAGTAATTATGTTCAAGTGTAATTAAAGAGATCTTTGTTTAAATAAACAATGTGTAATCAGCTGTGTCCTATTACTCATAATTGCAGACCTCGCGACCACATATACGCACGCAGAGCAATTTTAAATTGTAATTATAAATTATCGAGACAGACAATTGGGCTTCGAGATTTTATTAAAATAGATGCAGCAGCAACTATTTCGTACAATCTGTATGCCAATATATTCCGTAGTTTTCAACTGAATTAGGTACCGAAGAGAATCTAATATATAAAATTCTCGTGTCACAGTTTTCGTTTCCGTCCTCCTCCGAAACGGCTTGACAGATTCTCATGAAATTTTGTGAACATATTCATTAGGTCTGAGAATCGGCCAACATCTATTTTTCCTTTCTTTTTTTAACTGCGCGCGGACGGAGTCGCGGGCGACAGCTAGTTATTTATAAACATTTGAATAGATATGAAGGTGTCACAAATAATAATGTTCACACTACACTCCTACAACACCGTTACTATCAGGGCCGCCTGAGTATAAAAAGGTATAGGTTTATCGAAACTATAAAGCCCAAACAAGAGGCAGTCGTTACGCTCATGACACTATAAAAATCATAAACGCCCACGCGTTAATTAAAGCCTTCTTTCGTGAGTTATCGCGTATACCCTTCAATTGTACATGTAACAATAATAGCGTTCAACGCTTGCGTAACCGTCGAAAGCGGACCTGTTCAGTTATACGATTGATTTTATCGATATTACGTTTGGGAAAGGACAAAAAGTTGTCCGTAGAGTATGCAGAAAGTTGTCGCCCCAAACGGAGGCGGCGCACTCGCTTTCAGCAACCGAACACTGAAGATATTGTACTCTGCTTTCCATCTCCTGACCTTGACGTCACAAAAACTAATTTCAGTCACGTGACGCAAAAAAATAGCAACAATTTGAAGCGATTTGATCTAGTGAAAGTTAATAAGATTCCGTTAAATAAATGCGGATACATTTCTCACCCACTTATCGGCGTGAAAGATAAATTAGTATTTATTAAGTTTTCATTGTGCTCACAAAGAGATTCATAACAGTCACTAGATAGAGCCTCGGCAATGTTAAATAAGCAGAAGTCGTTTCACAATTGAGATATGACATTACGAGTATATGCTAAACGAACACTCGAAGCAGGCGTTAGTTATTAAAGGTAAAATTTATGCGACTATAGTGTGAATGAAATTGAAAGCGATGTAGGTTATTCGTTTAATAAAATTGTTAAATTATATTTCATATACCATATTAAGTCGTGTCTTTTTCGATCTCTAAGATTTCTCAAGCATAAAATACATCGGTCGAATCGTCCAATTAACAATTAACGGCTTCACACAGGTGTTCTATAAATTCAAATTGCTTTAAGTGGTGCAGTTATTATTCCACGACTTTTCACACAACATCGCCGATAGATTTCACATGGAAACTTTGACGATAAAGATCGATTTAATCAATTACTTGGACCATAAAATCTCACGGGTCGACGACCCGACGTTTTGGTAATATTACGATCCCCGTAATGGATTAAAGAAAACGCCTAAAGCCTTTTAACTGATGGCATTATAAATAAACATTCATAACTTTTACTTACGTAACCTCCTTTTCAATTATCTAGTTATAATAGGCAAATCTTTTATATTCTGTCAGACTTCGCGCCCATATTGTGACGTCAACTTACCGACTACTTCTTAGAACCTAATCTTCATACAATATGTCCATCTGTCAAGACTAGAATAAAAAAATGCCGAATAATATTTGCATTTAAACAAACATTTAGCCAGTTTCGCTACTATCCAATAATTATTTACAAACTCACGAACAGTGAATGGATTACCACTATCTCTCAATATAAATCAACATACATAATAAATTATTATTAATAATATAATTTTCACACACAGGATGTTGAGCTTCAGCATCCTTCAAATTGAAACGAAATAACTTTTACACAAGACCACTCTCTATCTTTTATAGATTATGCGGAGTCCTCAATCATTCTTCAAAATAATTTAAAGACTTACTATCACACTCATAATCGTTAATGATTATTAAGAGAGTTCCTAAGTGTAGACCTACAAGATTTTGAAATTTCTCCGTCTACACCAAGTAGATCTGCAACTTTAAGCTTCCATAGTATTTATTTGATTTTAAAGTTAGACCGTTGTTGTTCTAGTTGACCGTGTTACTTGAACTTACGTGAACGTAATGTAATTTAACGTAATGTTGCAGTGTAACATTCTTGTGCGTTTCGTATGTACTTTCGTCGCCCCGTTAACCTTGTTATCTCCATTGTGGTTGCCGGTGCGGTGCTGTGCCCACACAGTTTGAACCGTTACATATGACTCGTATGCAATCGGAACGACCATCTCTAATCTTATTGCCCGTTTACGACGGCCCGCTCGTTGTTTTGTACAATATGATCCAGTTAAAAGATCACGGATCGAATAGCCTCAAGACCAAGATATGTTAAGGGAAAATCTAAGTCGAACAGTATTTCAAATGACTGTTATTGTGTTCTTGTTAAAATAACTGAGACAAACTACTCGATCAAGACGATTTAAACAAGCCTAAACTTGATAAGGTTGTGTCGAAAATAGTCCTACATCTGCTGAAAAGTTTACCAACAATGCTACATAATTAATATAAATAATAAAAATGAATAACATATAAGAATACAGGAGCAAAAAATCTGAGAAACTACAATAACAAGTCGCAATTGTTTCCGTATGTTTATTATAAAACATCACAATGAACCGTTTTATAATCCAACACGCTCGTACGCCGCAAACCACAACATCTATCATAATGTATAATGAAATATATAATTCATGTTGCAATTCAGTCCTTGATATGCAAAAGTCTGTGTTTGTACTACTGCCTTTTATACAACACCAATATTAAACCAACGCACAACGCAAACATTTATTCAGAGTCTAGCTGTCGCCCGCGATTTCGTCCACGCGGAATTAAAACCATACGTAATTAGTAGCATATATGTTCTTCCAAACTATGTTCTACATCTGTGCTAAATTTCATCAAGATTCTTTGAGCCGTTCCGAAGATACCTTCAAACAAACATCCATCCAAACATTCAAATTTATTATTTTTTATGTCTTTGACAAAAGAGAGATAACAATATGTTTTAAACGAGGATTTAAGTCTCAGAAACCTTCACTAAAAGTACCTGTGTACATATTTAACTGAAATCTATGTCGTCATTGCTACTACAACAATAAAAGAAGTGATGACGAAGTCAGGAATAATAACAAAGTTATTTAAATTACATCGTGAAGTTATTCAAAAATAACTTTATTTTACCATAGAGTAACAGTCCCAGGTTATTCGATAATAATCGGTGCTATAATTTATGTGTCTACGTGGAACAAAGAACCAAATTTCTGTTATAATTTTTTTTCTCTATGATTAAAATAAAGGATTAAATTATTTTATATACGGTACAAAAACAAGACAACATTTTACCGTCTGCATTAGTAACATAGCTAACATTAAAATGTATACGATTATCTTGCCCGCATTGTTGGAATAGAGAATGTGAAAAATAAGCCAATGTTTGTAGACCACTATGCTCGACATTAAACATTTACCAGTAAGATTGTAACCATCATTCTAAATACGTTTACATTGTTTTCATACATCTAAGCTCTAAGCCAAATAACAGCAGTACTCGTGCTGAATATAAACAAGCAGTGAACTTTCTGACAGCCTTCAGATATATGAGCATCATTTGCATACGCTCCATATTGCAAAGAAATCGTGATAATCAATCAAAATAATATTAACAGACTCCAAACGAACATCGTTTTACCAATCAAACTATCATCATAATAAAAACTGTTATTTTTTAACAGTATTATTTAATATTTTGATATAAAATTGATAAGTACGTTTCATTGCTGTGATTTTATTCACTAAAAATCTTTTCTGTTTTTCTTCACGAATGAACTTGTCTCAGTACCGCAAAATAATTTATTAACTAAAAGAAAAGGCATTCAATGGAGATATTAATAAACTCATTATCGAAAAGTAAAGTATACAGTGATGACAGTTGTATTTTTTTCATATTTGTTAATATAACTTGCCCTGAATTTCTCTCCTTAATCTATGAAACGATTGCTGCAACAACTTCCAAGAATAGCATCGTTCACTCGAACGCTAAAGTTGTCAAACATCAGTTTTAATTAACAACAACCGGATCTTTTCAGCGACGCTATCTGCGACATTGCAATGGAAATCTTAAGAGCTTTACTAGCAAAAAAAGTCGCTCTTACAATTATTACGGCACCTGCCGAAACCGCACGCCAGGTTCCGACGTCATTCATGCTGGCGGAGGGAAAAAACACTATAAATTTAAATAACTGTCGTAATCAAGGCATTGAACTTGCGTCTACGGCCGTGTGATTATCAAGAACATAATACTTTCACTCAGCACCGACCAGTTACGGTGCGGACGTTTTTGACTAAGAAAATGATTATAATTAAAATGAATTGTACGCGCAGTGAGTCAGCTAGTGATGGACGATAACGCCGCCGGTGTCATCGGTCTGTTAGACCATTGTATCGATAAACTTTCGATCGACTCCGCCTCGTAACGAATGAAAGAATGAAAGCAGAATTTTCTTTTGTGCCTAATGAGATGGTCAATGTGCACTAGCATCGTGGGAGTCGAATGATGCAATACGATGTCTAAATATCTAGCCGTTGGTCAACGTATTCTTGTTTGCCAACATTATTAATTGACAATAAATAGACTATTATTATACTATATTAAGTAGATGTAGTCTATAGTAGACTGTAGAAGTAGTAGTTGTAGATATAATAGACTATTGATAAATATTTATGGGTTCACTTTATCAACATTAAAAATTGTAGACTCTAGTAGACATTGTAGTGCACCTACAGTTCACTCGATGTTGTTAAATCTACATTACAGAGAAAACAGGCTCAAACATAAAGGGTCCTTGAATACTTTTGCATCACAGGCGACTCATGTAATGAGTTGAAAGGTTATAAGGAAGGAGGCCTTCCTTAAAAGCTGAAAAAGTATCTATAAATCTTCTGGTTTTGCGGGTGAGGGTCAGTAACTAGATTTTAAACAACTTCTTGTATGCCTTTACCCATTTATCTTAAAAAAATATTCATATGTAAATCCCAACATTTAGTTCTAGAAGTATGAATGCACAGCTGATTATAATGTCTTCATAGTTCGATTTCAAAGGAAGCATTTTGCTTTCTTGTGCTAACAGCAAGGGATTGAAATCAATTGACTACGTCCGCGATATCATCCGATTATGTTGAGCAGTTATAATCAAGAAGACAGCTATTTACAATGAATTTGCTCATACTAACCTACATCAATCACTTAATGTTGATTGTCGTGAAACAGTGTATTTATTCAATAAGACTTGTTTTGTAATTAAACTTGATTGAAGGTGTATTTCTAACTGTGGTGGTTTTCGACACCATAATCCCTGTTTAAAAACATTTTATTATCTCTGTTGTGTCAAAGATAAAGACACGGATGACTATATGTTTTATAAATATATTTTGGTCTCAGGAACCCACTGTAAGATGATGATTGATCATATTTGGACTTGCCTAAGTTGAAACGAAAATAACATCGGCGTTACTAACATAGGCTTAATTTCCAAATAGCGTTTTTGTATGGAGTCGCATGGTGTTCCACTGATGTGGTCGTGACTCTGTACGCAACCTAGTGGAAATAGTCATTATTTATAAGAAAACCATTTGTAAATATCAACTCAAAGAATTTTATATTCCATATACAATGTTAATGAAACATAAGAAACATTAATTGATTACTTGAAATAATTATCGCAAATTATATAACACATTAATAAGAAAATTAATACCAGCCTATTACACGCGTTCAATCTGCCTACGACGCGGTTACGTAAATCATCGTAACTTTCTTCGCACACGTTAGTCATTTTGTATTTTTAATATTCACGTTAATGAAGTACGGATACATTTTTTACTTTCACATGAATACTAATTATTTGTATATTTTTACTCTTACTACTAAGTGACGGTTAATTCCTAATTATAACATTCAATTTGTTTGTTAATTAATTTACATGTTTAATAAGTTATTATTTAATTAATCTTTACTTTGTAACATTTCATTTATAATCAATACAATGAATAAAATAGGAGTCTACTCTAATATAGATAAAAAAATATTGCATCTGATCGATTTTCACGGACTTTTACTGGAAGGTAGGTTATGTGTGCCGGAACACTTAGTTTAATATTTTTTTATTATAAATATGCAAAGAGGTACCCGAAATATAGATACACTGGCGAGGAAAAACTACGGAGCACATCGAGTTTTATCTAATATTGTAAATGCGATAGTTTAGATGAATGGATGGATGGTTGTTTGTTAGAAGGTATCCCCAGAACGGCAGAACTGTCTCGCTGAAATTTGGCACATATGTAAAATATAATCTGGAAGAACACATAGGCTATTAACAATTTTTTTTTTTAATTCCGCGCGGACATATAGAGCAAAAGCTAGTTCTAAATAAAATACAATTATGAATAGTTTTAAGTAAGAATTTAATTTTCAAATACATTCATCTCAGCTTACTATACAATATAACCTACACACGGTTAATTTAGTGAAGTTGATGTCTATAAAAATATATACAGCCTTGAATTTTATGAATCACATACAACTGTAGTGAATGTTTTATAAAAACAAACCCATACATGAGTATAACAAGTAAGTACAATGATGTAACGGTCTATTGAACATGGAGCCAAAGCCAATCGTATTTTTATACAGCCAAACTAATTCTCATATAAACGACTAAAAAGTATCCTTCATAATCTGAATACAACAGACGTGGTAAAAGAGGCTTTGCTCTTCTTGCACTTCTAAATGAAGCAAAACTTAAAGTTACAAAAAAAAGAGCGGATAAAGACGATTGTTATTATCCTTGTAGTTTTAGATAATCTGTGGTAGTTAACACCTACTGTTATGTTTTAAGAGCTTATGAAGATTGTGTACCCTGTTATCTTTAATATGAATGAGGTGTAGTTAGTCTATGTAAAGTCGGCTTAAGTGAAAAGATAAGGCGTCTTAAACCAACAATAACATAGTGCATTGACCTGTGGCCGCAGCGCCGGCGTTACTGATTGATAACGCGAGGTAAATGGGCCGTGCTGTCAGCCCGAACCATAACAATACCTTGCGACCGATACATAATTTTCAATTCGCTAATGCCCCTTTAATTGGTTGAATGATTCGAAAGTATCCGGTTTAAATTGTTTGAATGTACCGCCGATTGAAATTAAACATGGAAATCATGAACAAACAGGACGTAATAATGTAAATATAATAAAACAGTTTCTGAATAGTACGTGTAACCCCTAACTTACATGGGTCTCTGTGTAACAGAGGGGACTAGTTGTAAAATTTCTTTTTTTAACTAAGGTCAGTTGCCCCTCACTTCCCCTCGGGGACGCCCATGAATATTTATTTGGTAACTACGAGTACCTGGTACCTCGAAATATCTGGGTTTACTCTCATTGATACTTTTCGTCGTATAAATTTTAGTTTATTATGATTAGCTTAATTAACTAACTTTGAATGGATCTAAACATGAATTAAACGCGATGTTCCGTGGAATTATAAGGAATTATTCCATTCATTTGTAATCTAAAGTTCATCGCTACGAACGAAAATTCCGAATTCCATACGCACCATCTTGACTAAAAATCCAAGCAACTATGCGTATTTCGCGTGATTCACGCATTTCGCAGAGTTCGCGTGTTTCTTTGAATTAACTATCACCAGCGGTATTTACTAACTTATACGAGTTAGGAAACTTACATTTATTATTTATTCTGCTATAGATTTCCACTGCTGGATTAATTCTTTCAAAACATGTTGTTGTCCCTTTTTTGTTAAGAAAATGATATTGATGGAAAAAACCCTTTTCAACAATGTAAACACAGAGGAACAGGTATCGGTCATATGATCTGCTCGCCTCGTTCACTATTTGTAAAGGTAGTTACATTGTCTTTATTGACAAGAACCCACACGATGATTATACTCAATGCTTATTATGATTGGACAATGAAAAGACGAAAACAAAACGCATTCCATAAAATGTAAACATGCTACCGAAGCATAAATATAACATGTGTATGAACAATTAACGCCAAACAGGTCGATCACAAATTATCTTGCACGAAGATAATAAAGCCAAAAAACTAGCTAAAATTCTCGCTACTCATACCCAAATAATACCAACCAACAACCCAAATAAATTGACAGTTAATTGAATTAATAATGACTGTACTTAAGTGACAATTTAGGCAGCAATAAAAATGAACACTTAATAATTATTAATACCCAATAAATTTGTTTGAAATATTCATAATACAGAGTAGCGAATGTACGAGTATGACAAAAACTCAATGAGCAATGGGTGAGCTGTCCGCAATGAATCGGCGGAAGTAGGCAGGACGAGGCGATATTTTGAACGAAGCGCGTTCCGTAGGGAGCCATACTAACGCGCCTTTTGACATGTAAATATCTTCATCCAAGTTATGATTTCTTTAAATCTATTATTTCTGATCAGAAATTACTTTATGCAAAAATAAGGGTTGCGTAAAGTTAAACCATGGTGCATTTGTTATTTGCAGATAGTTAAAACTTGACACTTTTAATAATGTTTATACAAACCTTCCTTTTACAATGAAAAAAATAGCATTTTCAACTCTATTCTGTTTCTAATTGTTAGACTGGAGAAAGAATCATTGTTCCTTACTCTTTATGTGATCGACTATTATATTCCATACATCTGTTGTTACGTACAGTCAGCTTCATAAATATAGTGGCAGTCAAGATATCCAAATATATAGGAACACCTAAAGTGATCAAATATATAAGTACAACCAAAGTCATCAAATTAATTGAAGCATCCACTCTGCTCAAAAAGATCGAAGCGTTCACATCGTCATATATATGAGTACATTCAAAGTGCCCATAATTATAGTAACAGACAGAGCGTCAATAGTAACGAAACACCGAAAGTATGCAAAAATATCGTAACATTAGACAAAATTGAACTCTATCTCTATTCACTTAAGATACACTTTGAAATATACTACTTCTGTTAAATTCATTTGAGATTTTATAATCAAAACATTTTTTTGCTATTTACTACAAGTTTACGTCCCGCATGACAGATACTAGATAGATAAGCAATATCAAATTTTAATTTGTCACCATATATGCCAGTTTGGCCTTACGGCTTAACTGTTCGCTGTCATACGCAGTTTTGGCGATTCGAATCCCAAACTTTTTTTTACATTTTTTAAGGTTTTTAATTTTATTATCAAAGCGTTATATAAAATTGAACTTTATCGCAACAATTATTGGTTACAATAGTAGTCGAATACGACATCTTTAAAAATTAAGGAACCACAATATTCCTTGTCCCTTTTTTTAACCGAGTCGTCATTAGCATGTTTTTTTATTGTTCAAGTTTGTTATTGTAAGTTTCGTCATTTAATTCCGCGCGGACTATGTCACTGGCGACATCGAATACGTGTAATAAATCTATGCTTGGAAAATTCTACTGTAACCGGACTGAAGATACCTAACAGTAAGAGAAAAATATTTTGATACAAATTGTCAATTAATTTAACACAATTTGTATACTTTCAAAGTGTATTTCAAGGATATGGATATACGAGTAGAATTCAATTTCAATGACCGCAATGACAAGTGAAAACACTCTCCGCCCACTCGCTTTATTCCGAGATGGCCGAACCTAATCGTTATTAATTTTATATAAATATTTAATACCCCAAAAATAAAAATTTAAAATTGTTTTTGTTAAGTAAAAAACATATTCTAAGTACATTACCAGATTTTTCCTTTTCATTAAAAAAAACAAGCTCTATATGTGATTGATAATATTGAAAAATAAAAACCTTGTAAGCCTGGGATTCGAACCATTAAACTTACGTACTGCGGCGAAAATAGTAAAACACTGAAACTAGCACATATTGTGACAGAGTAAAATTTGATATTACTTACTAGCTTTTACCCGCGACTCCGTCCGCGCGGAATAAAAAAAAAATAGAAAACGGGGTAAAAATTATTCTATGTCCGTTTCCTGGTTCTAAGCTATCTGCCCACCAATTTTCAGTCAAATCGATTCAGCCGTTCTTGAGTTATAAATAGTGTAACTAACACGACTTTCTTTTATATATATAGATATAGATTAGGTATCTGTCATGTATCGTCAATTTATAAATTTTAAACTTTATAATAATAAGAAGAAAAATGTTGGGTTGTCCGATAAGTTCGTGCCCATTTTTAAGGGAAGTTTTAAAGGCCCTTAAGTTTTGGAATACGTCTTTTAAATTATATTTGTTCGATTTTATTGCAAAACGTCTTATGTATTTCGGCAAAAATTAAGTGAATCAGTTTTTATAAAACTGATAGAAAAGAACGAATCGTGTCCTACCATTTGTCAAAATATGGCTGAAGTTATCCTCGTTTAGTATGTACTAGCTTTTACCCGCGACTCCGTCTGCGCGGAATAAAAAACAGAAAACCGGGTAAAAATTATCTTATGTCCTATTCCTGGTTCTAAGCTACATGTCCACCAATTTTCAGTCAAATCTATTCAGCCGTTCTTGAGTTATAAATGGTGTAACTAACACGACTTTCTTTTATATATATAGATATATATAGATGTGTTATCTAAACATGTCATATGTTTTCAATAATTTTAATATATTCGGGTCTATTCTAAGCTACCTATTAAAAATCGGAACGAACTTATTAGACAACCTATTATGTTGATACAAAGCGTCAAATGAATTTAACAGAAGTAGTATATTTCAAAGTGTATCTTAAGTGAATAGAGATAGAGTTCAATTTTGTCTAATGTTACGATATTTTTGCATACTTTCGGTGCTTCGTTACTATTGACGCTCTGTCTGTTACTATAATTATGGGCACTTTGAATGTACTCATATATATGACGACGTGAACGCTTCGATGTTTTTGAGCAGAGTGGATGCTTCAATTAATTTGATGACTTTGGTTGTACTTATATATTTGATCACTTTAGGTGTTCCTATATATTTGGATATCTTGACTGCCACTATATTTATGAAGCTGACTGTACAAGGTGATAAATTAGTAAAATGAAAAGTCCAACAGCTGTTCCTGCTACATTTACCTGAGTAAGATCCAAACGAATTGTTTTTGTACGATACTGCGCAGGTAGATGAATGTGACCTTTTCAAATTTCATTTATTTTTAAGCAAAACTACGATGTTTTCTTATGCATACACTCGATTATTGGATTCGACTGTTAGCTTATTATGCTTTATTAATTATTTCACTACTAAATAATTTTAACATTATGGACGACAATTAGAAAGAATTAGGACCATCTTCTTATTTAAGTACATACCTGAATGTTGAGATTAAATATAATTTAGTTATAAATCATTTGTTTAAAAACTAAACCTTAATATTGTTATAATTTATTTAACATACCGTTTGGTTTCGAAAAGAATTTCCGCCATAACGACTTATTTTTTGCGTTTACGAAATGTTAATTTCTAGTTTGAAGATTGTAAAGAATGCCAACAATGCAAGGCACGGTGCACATTTATCCTTGGACCAAAATAGAAAGGACATCCGTTTGAACTGCAAATAAAGGTATTGTGAAACAGTACATTAGAATACTATTCGTATTTAAACTAATATTATTTACTCAGTCTAAATCAAACGAGCTCACGGTAAAGAACGTAAAATATTTCACTTCATATTGTACTTGCATTATATAAAACTACAAGCTAAAATTATGTCTTACTTATTCCCTCGCACTTTTTGAACTTCAATAAAAGCTTTAAACGGGAACACGAAATATTGTGGAATAGATATTTCCGGTTCTGCATCAATTGTTGTCAAGGTCCCTACCCGCACCGCATTTCCGGTTGTTCATAGAATAAAGTAGATAGGTTGGTAAACTGAAAATATCGACAAATCATAAATAAAACATGTCGTAAACTATAAAAACAGAATACAGGTACATCTTAATCTTTGGCTCCAAATCTCCCTTGTTAACTTTTGCCAAATGTTATTTTGTTGCTAAAATAATAGCCAATTACTCAGAAAATTGTTTAACACGAGGTCAGAAGGTGTGTTCGCCGAAACCCTTCCCGGTTCACGACTCGTGGACAATACACTATGATCAAGTTGTCGCATTAACACTTCACTTTCCATACAACCCAGAATCTCAAGCATTTACTCATCTGCCGGCAAAGTGGCCGTAATTATAGGGGTGTCTGCAAAAGTCCCTACTACTATCCACAATGATATGGAGAAACGTAGTACGTAGCCATTGGTAAACCTCCGATGGATCACTTTCACGAAAATTGAATGAAAGTGTGTCGTGTGAAAATGGATTTTGTTGAAAATACAGAATATTCGCCGAGATTTCCGAAGGCGAATGGTGCGCGGGCTTTCATCAGTCGTGTGATTCCAGTCAGCTGCTTGTTTGTATTAACATTCGCGCATGCCGACTTCCAGTACTCGTTCCTCCATAGTCCGTATCAATGATCGCTGAAGCGAACGCGGGTGAGAGCATTATCGGTATGTCTCGTTATACGAGTTTACCTGGGAGTGTAAACTAATGCCTATAGTAGGTATACCTATAAATCCCTGTACAAAATTTATCATAGCATTTTATAACTGTAATTGTTCTTAATTGTTTATTAAAGTGGTTTAAAACAGTAGCACTAAAAGCTTACTATGTAGTATTGTCGTATTATCTATGTAAGATTTGATCGGTATAAACATTCCAAACTTTATGTCATTCGAAATTTACGTCATTTTCCTTTTTGATCTCAGCAAAGTGATGGAAAAAGTACTTAGTTAAATATTAAACCACCTGTTATTTTCTCCAGCATAAAGTTCGACGCAATAGGATCTTGAGTTCGCAAAGCTTTAAAATAAAATAAAATGAACGTAATGTAATAACGAAAATGAGTTGCGATGCGAAGCGGGAACGGGAAGGCGGCGAGCGGGGCAGTTGGATCAGTCCCCTCTACCCGCGTGCCGGCGCCGTTCCACACCCGCTCTACCCGACCCCGCACCGCCGCCGTCGAGCGAGAGGCGACAGCTAGCCAGCTGCGCGTTCGTCTTGCTTACTTGTGTTTTTCGGATATTGTTGTGCGATTGACGTTCCTTTCCTATTTTCTCTAGTTTTATAAACATAATAACAAAGACAAGGTTAAATGCGCGTGTGCTAAATAGTTCATAAATGTCATTGTTAAATTACTTGAATGGAGGCGTAATCATTCGGACGTTTCCAGTGTCGTTATTCATAGTGTTACTTGGATACCAGTGCCTTTTGTCTGTCCCGTGAATAAAACGAGATTGGTGCTATTTTTGTACGTTCATGTTAAATTATTAGACGTAAACTAAGCAGTGTGATCAGTGATTGTTGTCGTAGCCGGTTTCCGTTAAGGAAGCTTTTCAAACGTGCAGAAAACAGTGGGTAATGCTTACCTAGCGAATGCGGGCCCTGCCTGCACGCATTCCACAGGGAGGCAAGTGCCGGCATTAAGCATTTTACGGTGAGTAAAGCGCGCTCAAGTTCATCGTACTTTGACCTAAAACTATGTCAACGATAGCTTGACCAGTACTCACTAGTGTCCAGAATCAAGTGTCAGATGTCAAGTAAAGTGATGTTTATCTTTTGTGAATTTCCCAGAGTCGTACACATCCATAGCTATAACGGTTAGCTAAGGTATGTTGCTACTTTATTTCTAAGTAAATTAAACATATTGTTTGTCGAGATTCTTTAAGAACTAACAATTGTTTTGATTGGGACTATGTTTACTGTATTACTATGAGTAATTCTGGTGGATCTAGTGGTAAAAAGAAAGCTATTATATTGCTAGCAATTATATGATACAAAATATTTTTTAAGTTTTTAAAATATAGTAAGACTCATTTATACTTATAGCAATAGCTTTGCTCAAAATTTATTGAATAATGTGATAGGAAAACAGAAGTACTGTAAAGTTTATTCATTGTTAAAAAGTAAAAAATTGGTGAAATTAGCACTATTTGCTTTAATAGATGAGTAAATTTTAAATGCTAATATAATTCATCAAGTAATTTTAATTTTTATTCATCTTAAATTAATCAATTTAGACTGTAAATTACATAAATCACCAAGAACTTGATTTATCTTAGTATAAATACCATTTATTTTAAAGCAGTTTAAATTATGAGATGTCATTTAATGATGTAAGTCCAAATAAACTGTAGTGAAATGTAATTTTTTACAATTTCATTAACATTTGCCACATGGTTAAAGAATAATAACACACTAGCATTATGCCATCATTTAAATTGTTTTTAACTGGCTTAACTAATTTTTAACTATATTCGGGATAAACAATAAGATCTTTTCCCTCTTAGTAATATTAGTTTAGATAACAGTTTTTAAGCAGGTATTTGTTCATTCTCAAAACAAGTTTCCACTGTAATATTTGAAAAATGAAGCCATTACATTTTGTAAACATAATATTTTTTGTTTTACAATTAGGCCATATGTTGCAGCTTTATTTGTATATAAATAGACACCCTTCCCTGTTTATGGTGTGGCCCATTTTAGTGTTCCATTAAAAGCTTGTCAGACAAAAAGTATCAAAATATTTGGTTTCACAACATTAAACATTTACTGCATTTTCCATTGTAACTAGACCAAATACTTGGGATACTGTGGGTTTGTAGCGTTGAAACACTTGTATGAAAACATTATTGGCACCTCTAATTCTATTTTAAAAAATTGTGATAATTTCGGATGTTTCCCAGGGTTATATGTAGGCCTAGCTTTTTTGGTCCATTGTTTACTAGGGGATCAGTCCAAAGTAACACACTCATAATTTATTTAAATACAAGTTTTCTGGCAGTGAAATTTTACAGCTATATTTGTGAGTATTTAATTTAATTGCCACAAAAAAAAATTGAAAAAAAAAACAAACAAAAAAAGTGTTGATGTGATTTTAGATACATTTGCATCATAATCATTTTTATTCAATTATGTATGTATGTGTATGAAGTCTATCTTTCCAATTGTCAAGTATATTGCATTTTACAGTTACACAACAAAAATCATGTTTGAAAATTTAAGGTATATGAAATTTAATAAGTGTATGGCTGAATTTTTATTTTAGTGTGGTTATTGGTGTCCAATTAAATAAAAGGGAAAAAATTTATATTTATTTTTCCAAAACTCAACTTACATAATAATTTCTTAAGCTTTACTTCCATTATTGAGTTTGATTTATACATTTTTCATTCTGTTATATTGTAGCCTGCGATAGCCTAAATAACCGATTTGGAATTGTAAGGTATCATTTGATTTGTTTTCTTGCCCGGATTGTTTTCTGTCTTGGTTATTTTAATTGGAATCTTTATAAGAAAAGCTCTTTGTGCTTACTAGCATGTACATTATCATATATTATGACTTATTGCAAAATGGACTGTCTGGCTTTATTGTTTACATGTGATAATTATTTAAATATTGACATTGGGTCTTAAGATACCCTTGACATAAATTTAAAATATTTTGTATGGCTTCACAGCTTTGTAAGGATGCAACCTCATATGTGTAAACTTAAGGTTATGAGGATGAACTGAAATAGATATAAAACTCGTTCTAAACAAGTTTTTATGATCAAATATTACGTAAATATAAGTCACATGTTTTAATTGATATGCAATATAGCAAACATTTTGATTAAATGTCAACTAGTATTAAACAATGTTGATTTCGAGTATTACAATATACAGTTTTCAATTAATTAACACATTTAGTGCCACTGACTCGCCTGGTGAATCTGAAATTCCTAGTGAGAGTGACTTTCATAGAGAAAAATCGAAATGTTAAATATGAAGGGGCAGGAGGGCCTTCATCAGAAATCATATTGTGCGAGTATAAAAGCGGGTATATCGGCAGGTGGGTGTGAACGGATCACGAGTCCTTGTTGCAATCGCAGTTGTTTAATAAGGGTTAGGTAACCAAAAATACACAGTGGAATGAACACTGTAGTGTCTAACCAATGCGACACCAACTTAATTAAGCGATAGATTTTAATTGTTAATTAGATGCTAAGCGATTCGTCGCAAGCGTGGTGCGCGGGCGCCGTCTCGAACAACACTGTTCAATGGCCGCCCTCAAAACCATCGACAGTGACGCTTCGCTTGGCTGAAAAAGTCAACCAGTCATTTGACTTTGGCGGATACGCCGTCACGGCCGGACTGACATTCGACCGTCCTCGGGCGATTCTCTGAAACAATGAACTGCAGTTGTACCTATTCCGTTCGGCATCCTGACGGACTACTCATTACAATCCTCATATGATACTTAAGACTTAAGGCGAGCGTCTCGTAACAATTAAGTCAGATGACACCGCCTTGTCACTCAACAGCATGTAGGTTAACTGTTCACAATCGGTACTATTGGACAGGTCAATCCTTTGGTGGATGTGACCCGGACGACAACATTCGTCTAACCACAATCTGCAGGGCATCCTGAACAAGTCGACCAACTTAAAGGGCTCTAACTCGGACGACAATAATCGTCTTACCACAATCTGCAAGGCATCCAGAACAAGTCGACCAACGTAAAAGGCTCTAACTCGGACGACAATAATCGTCTTACCACAATCTGCAAGGCATCCAGAACAAGTCATCCAACATAAATGGCTCTGACTCGGACGACAATATTCGTCTTACCACAATCTGCAAGGCATCCAGGACAAGTCGACCAACGTAAAGGGCTCTAACTCGGACGACAATAATCGTCTTACCACAATCTGCAAGGCATCCAGGACAAGTCATCCAACATAAATGGCTCTGACTCGGATAACGTTTTCGACTATGCACCGAAGATCGTTCACTATCACTATCACTAGATGTAGACGTATCCCTATTACGACCGGCACAACGCCTCCTCATGCGAGACTCGTTTGTTCGCAGAGGTGGAGTACCTTCCGACCTGCTACGCGATCTAAACCGGTTACGCATCCCGAGCAAATTTTAATTAAAAACGCAGGAGATTCGATTAACGGCCGTTTGTTCTTTTTCACCCTCTTATGAAGTAATTTGGAAAGCAGATAGTGGGCTGAAAGGCCTATCCCACTTCTGATGAAGGGGCAGGAGGGCCTTCATCAGAAATCATATTGTGCGAGTATAAAAGCGGGTATATCGGCAGGTGGGTGTGAACGGATCACGAGTCCTTGTTGCAATCGCAGTTGTTTAATAAGGGTTAGGTAACCAAAAATACACAGTGGAATGAACACTGTAGTGTCTAACCAATGCGACACCAACTTAATTAAGCGATAGATTTTAATTGTTAATTAGATGCTAAGCGATTCGTCGCAAGCGTGGTGCGCGGGCGCCGTCTCGAACAACACTGTTCAATGGCCGCCCTCAAAACCATCGACAGTGACGCTTCGCTTGGCTGAAAAAGTCAACCAGTCATTTGACTTTGGCGGATACGCCGTCAAATAAAAAAATCACAGTAGGTAAACTTTACCCATGTGTTGTTTTTATTTGTAGTTATTTATAATATTTGTTTTTGCAGGGAGGCGAACGGTACGGGTGGCGGGGTCGGCAGCGGAGGGCTGCTGACCATGAACGCCACCCAGGTCCAATGCGAGCCCCACGACTCTGTCGTGCTCATCAAATGTAAGTTATTTTTTTTTTTAATATCAAAAGGTGACAAATAATCAACTGATCACTTGATATTTCTAAAATAGTAAAGTGGCCTGCCCAAACATAGCTGCTGTAAGTTAAAAGGTTGCGGATGTTTTTAATCTACGTTTATTGGACAGATGAGAGAAAATCGATTAAAATCTCCTATCAATTATGGTGACCAAAATCGTAGATTCCGACTGAATGCTATATTCATAACTATTATTATACCTTATAACAACAACTGAATATTGTTAGTATCTTCGATGTCGCTATAACCGGTTTAAAAATGTACTCTACTTTTTATTTTCATTCTTTATTATTACTGAAATTAGCTCAAGGTTGTAATAATTAGAGACTATATATGGTTGACACAAGTTGTAGAAAGAAATTTGTGATTCGGTTGAATTTTGTAGTAATTTAAATAGTCAACATGTGCAAATATATTTTTTTCGATATCACATACAGACACTCTAATTTAATAATGTGTATAGAGTATAGATTCAAAACTATTATCTCCTTCAGTCGTACCATTTCAAAACAACCAGTACCAAATTAATACTAATTTTAATTTTCGAATTTATTCGTGTTTTGCTAATATAATTTTTATGTGCATTATCCGTATCCGTATGTGCGTTTGGAGTCTCTTTTTTTCCACACGATTGCTATTTCTGTGCCTTCTTTCTCCTTTTTTTATTGCTTCTTCTCCACCGCTTCCGTTATATGAAAACTAACATCAGCATATGGCAAAAAATCTCAAGTCGCCAGATGGTCTTTTATACAACCCACAAACCTTCACAAGAGTGGCGCTTCAAATTTTTTTTTTTGTCCATGACGAGATCCAAATATTTCGTACAAATTAAAATAAAAAAATGTATATTATTATTATTTTAGATGTATGTAATATTAATACGTTTAATTAAACTATTTCCACGTCCGTCATTAAAAATTCTTGTATTGTCACGATGTTTTATTTCCTACTGAAATAATCAAATTTAATATGTGTAAAAGAAAATGCAGAGTTGTCCAACCCTGAACATAATATAAGCAACAATCAACACGTCAAAACATTTTGTATAATAGGTAAATTGAGAAAGCCTAGTATAATTTCAAGGCCTGCGGCGGTTTGCGACGTCACCGGGGCAAAGTACCAGCCTCTGCGATCGCCAACCCGATTGTGCATTGTTCCGATTAGGACATTTCACTACCATTACTATTTTCAATAGAGAGTCAAAGGTTACTGCTGATTTGCTTTTCGAAATTTTCGATTTCATATGGACTTAACCATATTGATAAATGTCAATTGTGTATTTCCATTATCTTTTGTTACTTCACTATAATGCTTAGGTTAGTTTTAATTTCGTGTATTTAAGACGATGTTATTATAAACAAGATTACTGGCGATGTTATGAATCTGCTTTGAGTGTGAACATTGATTCGAAAACATAGAGTCGTGAGATCAGTAAGAACAGCGTGGTTGAAGAGAGTGTAGTGGTTTGTGGTGATTTCTTAAAATTTTATAGATAAAATAAAACTATAATGGAAGAAATAAAAGAGGTATTTGGACATGGAAATGATACGATTACGGCCTTCCTTGCTGAATGCAACGGGTGTAAGTTTTTGTTTCTTTTACGAGGCTATAGTCAGCTAATTTCTTATTAAGTTGCGTTATAATTACAGTAGACTTGTGTTTAAACTCCTTTGCGCCATTAGAATGGCACAAAGTCTGCATTAGTACGTTTGTACGGTGTATTTTTGGATTGCTCTCCAGCACTGCGTCAACGGCTATCAATTTCTCCCCGCTAATACTGCGTAATACAAACATCTGCCTGAAGTAATGTCTCGTGCAAACATGCATGTTTATTAGCACCGTACAGTATTACCACGAATATCTTCAATCTTAATTCTTATTTTTACGACCATTATAATTGAAACTAGATTAGTCATTACATCATCGTAACTTTCTTTTTACTGCATATTTCAAAATACGTAACCCCTGGGCTCTAAGATCTTTTACGAGACTACAAAATAAATGCTGGCTGTAAACATGTTTACGAATGCAAATCAATATGCTCACATCCATAGTATTTACCTTCACGGTCGTCTTCGACTTTAAAAAAATTGTATAAATTATAGTCCGCGTCATTTGTTACAGACGATGTCGCTTGAAATAACCTCGTTTTTTATTATTGGTTTCAATCTCACAATTTTAACTGTTAATAGACTAATAATGTTGACTGTAACATGTATATGTAGTAGTCTTAAAAATTCAAACCAAAAACCGGTTCGTAAATTCACTTAACCTCAAGATTTTAGTTGCTAACAAAACAATTGTCAATAAAAGAACAACGGCGGACGGTGCGTGCCAAGTCCATTTTCGGAAGTTATCTACGATAAAAATACCGTTGGCATTGCCAGTAAGACGACGGTGAGCTCACTACCTGTTACGTTAGTACGAATAAGTTACAGTTGACAACTTATTTCACTACTTACCGGTGGCATTATAACTTCCTTCCCGGACGGTTGTCCACCGCTTATCACCGAGGCGCCATTTCTGTTAATAAGACATGTTATAAGTGCCGTAGGCCTGTGCGATAATCCTAAAATGACCATAATAACTTCCCCAGGACTTTTCTCCTCAAAATCTTATAAATTTTTGACGTACAAAAAATCATCTTTCGCTAATTATGATTCTCTTGATGAAATTTTATTTGTTTTTGTTATTACGTTAGACAACGAGTGGTATCCTAGAGGAAATGAAATCGAATATAGCGTAATTACCACGCTTGACAGCACTACCAGGAATAGAAGGGACAGTTTATATTCGTCGTCGAATGTTCCCCCGTTGCGCCGACGCTCTCAATTTACGCGGGAGGGCACTACACTTACAATTAACCGCGTGTAATGAATTATAACAGGTTGGAAGCACGCCAAATATTAAAACTCTTTCCCCTAGGTGTTAGGCTATGACAATTGACAGAGTCAGTTAGCAATTATGTTGATCCTTGTTAGTTTTGAACCGGCTGTGGTGTGTGATGCACGTGTGAACGATGTGCTATATAATTTGTGGACGCGATGTGAAAAAGTTTAGCAAATTTTGTTTGAAATCGAATGTTATTCCAGTGCTGTGTGACAATGCAGTTTACTTTTGTTATTATCGTAAACAAAGTTGAGTTGTGTTCGGCGGACGACGGACCGACTAAAGACGTCGGTAGGTTAAGTTCTAATTTTTATATTTATTTAGCAGTGTAAATTTGATAACACAAACTGAGCTCCTATTCAACGAATTCTGAACATGTTTTAGGAATTTATGTATTTTGATTCAAATTAAACCTATCAACTAAATGATAATTATGTAACTACATTATCGTATCGACTAAGCGTAATATATATTCTTGACTTCGTGAATCACAGCTTTTAAATGTGATATTTGATCTGAGATGAGATCAATTTTTATCAAAAAAAATACGATATTTGATATCAGTGGAATATGATGTTATATGATAATTTTATATAATAATAATATCTGTATAAGCGTACAGGTTTCGTCGGAGATAAAAAGCCGCTTCTGTTATTTGCGCTTACCCACATGTCACTACAGTTGATGCGAGGAGATCTTCATAAATGAGTTCTTTTCGTAGCTCTCAATGTAGGCAACCCGTTATTTCATCATGGATATCAATCCAGAACCATTGGGCAATATATCTGAGAGTAGCTGTCGCCTGCGACTCTGTCCGCGCGGAATTAAAAAAACTTAATAAGTAGCCTATGTGTTCTTCTAGACTATGTTCTACTTCAGTGCCCAATTTCATCGGAACCGTTCCGGAATAACTTCAAACAAACATCTATCCATCCATCCATCTAAACTTTCGCGTTTATAATATTAGTAAGATTACCCAATAGTTTTTTTTTGGTTAAATTTAGTAGGCGTTGATTTCTTGAAATTTTATCACCTTTACTTTATTTCAAGGCTGATATGTTTAGCGATAAAGTCTAGATATGTAAGACCATACTTAATACTACATGTGATAACAATTCATTCATCTTTCGTAAGGGTAAATTTAAACGCGAGGAAGTGGGCAGTTTGTTATATGTTACATGTGTTCGTGTGTGGCAATAGGCAAGCGACAATATTATAACTGACGGTCTTAACCAACTGAACAAACGTAATTGAACAATTCCTATCAGCCCATTGCCCTTATCCACTTGCCACTAGTTGTGCTAACGAATCTATAATTGATGGCATCTGCTAATCTATAGCTGTTTAAAGTAATAGGCATATTGTGCAAGCAGTTACTACTTATGATAAACTAGTGGTTTATCCCCGGCGTCGAGTAAGTTTCAATACTTCATGTTAACAAAATTCTGGCTTATTTGTTTACATTCTAAATAATATTTACAGAGTAATAATCTTTTTAAGAAAACATAAATGAGTGAGGAACTGTGCTCTTTGCTGAACTGAATAGTGGATAACAATAAAAAGTATAGATTGAACTGCCTTAATAAGACCTTGAATTAACAGAATAACAATCAACTTACCTGTATTTTCTTTCATCATTCATCAACCACATTTTAGCAAAAAAAAAATAAACTTGTTAAAGAGTATGATTACATAAAAAAACAATGAAATAACCGGAATTTCGTGACCGCTTCTCAAAAGTTCCACTTCTCACTCATTGCGGTTTGCCGACAACCGTTAGTCAGGACAAATTCTGTAAACTTAACGTCGTGACGTATTGACGATGTGTTTGTGTTAATTCGATGACCTCTGTACGTTATTTCCATTACAATTTTAGACATTTGCATAACGTGTTCTTGTAATTCCCCACGTGTCAATTCCATGCCTTTGGGTTTCTTATTGATTTGCCTCTGTAGCTCTTATTGAGTTTAAAAATCGATTTCAGGGAATTGGAAACAGCATTGTCTGAGAGCTAGATTTCACTTGTAATGTACTATATTTCTTTGCTAATATCGATGAGCGAAGGTCATAGGCTTGCGCCGCAGCAGTACCCTCCCCCCGCATCCCGCTACACCTTACGTCACTTCGCTAAATTGTGTTCTGATCAGCGACTCGCGCGATATTAAGAGCCGCCAAGATATCTGAAAATTGTAATACTTTCCTGATCCCTTTAAACAAACTGCGTCTTTCTTGGATATTTACTCCTTCTTTTTGACCTTTATGTCCTTTTTTCTTTTTAACCAAAGCTGTCTATTGTAACCTCAATACATTTTTGAGAATAAAACTGCTTTGTCTAAAGTAAACGTCAATTCAAACGTCCTATTTCCTTGTCTTACCGTAAAACCCCAAACCGTACTAAAATGAAAATGATCAGTTTTAAATGTTTTTATTCTGTACAAAAATATATAGTCTACATGTCCACATTTTTGTACTGTCGTATTCGTTTAAGAAATTATGTCAGTCGTTTAAATGTGAACAATTGTGTTCTCGTAACGCCCTATTTGCAAGCTTTATCTATAATTTATAATGTAGTGGTATGATTCATAACATCTGCTATGGCGATTCTGAAACGAGTTGTTAAACCAGATAAATATTTGTGAATAATTTTTTATGGTCGTAACTAAAAATACTACACGGTCATAAGTCCGAAATGTTGTTATAGCTTAACATAGAGCGTGTATAAATGTTGATGCGAATAAGCTATAATTTTAAAGATTTAGTTATACTCAAATTTTTAGTATTCGCTGCATCCTTTAACTGAAAAGATTATCGATTTTTACTTTGAAGATACGAATAAAAGAAAATGTAATAAATGCGAATTGCAATTTTTGACCTTTTTCATTTATTATTAAAAATTAACATAAATATTCGAATTTTCTAAGCCCTTCCATACCGGTTCTCTAAAGTAATCTCAGGTCGCGTTGTTTCCTATTAAATTATATTTTTATTGTTGACTTCAGTAGAAAGGGATTTTTTTCTGTTATGAACGTATAGTTCCGGAGAACAGCTACTTAAAAGATGGAAAATGATAGTTTGAGAGTCGCTGTCCTCTGGTTTGAACAATAGTTGCATGAGTGACGGGGCGTGCCGGGCGGCGGCTGTGATCTCTGTGGCTTTAATACAGTGCCATTCAAACTTTATGGCTGCTCGCAATTTTGCACTAGGAGCTGCGCAAAACTCGATATTCAATCTCGACCGGTCGTGAAGAGATGCAAGTGCGGGTCACACCTCTAAGCGCCTTTTTGTACACCTGCAATAAGCCCGTACACAAACCTCATGCGCTTGTATCTAACCACGAGCCGTCATAATTTTTGAATCTTGTAATACAGTACCGTGATCATTGCCTCTGGTACTGACCGCCCATAAATCGATTCATATTATGGACCTGTTTTGCTTTTATCAGCGATAGTTCACCGCGCCATCTAATCAGGTTATCGGCTCACATTTAGTTGCCTAGATCATGAAAATAGTGTTCGCTTCTGTGCCGCTTTGTCTATCTTTATTGCACTTAAAAGCATACATTTTCTATGTTCATACAACGAATATAATATGATACGCTGATTTATATCACTTAACAAACTACGGAGTTTGTAATATTTTGAATCCAACTATTGAGGATAGATCATAGACCAGACAGCACAAATTATCGTTGCCGAAGCCTTACTTAGTAACATAAATATTTTTATGCTAAAAGGTTTTTTTTTTTAATTCGTCTATATCTATTTTTGTGTAGCAACTTAATGATATTTATGTTTACTTCTCTGATAAGTAGTATTAAGTATTGTAGATAGCCAATTAACTAATATTAAGAATGTTTTTCGTTGCAATTAAGAAATGCGAAAATTATTTGCGTTATAAAAAAACCAAGTATTAAGAAGTAAGAATCATCTTATTATGTAGTTTAATTGTATTTTATTTTAAAAATCAAGCTGGATCACTTTAATAAATTTGCAAAAATAAAACTCTCAGATACAGAGTATGGTTTGTGTTTGGGTCATTACCCTGATCTTAGTCCTCCGTCACACCAACACAATCAACGAAAATGATTATCAAATGCGTTGTAAAGCTTAGCTTGCGTCAGTGTGCGTTACAACTTTGTGATGAGTATACATGTGCCAGCGTTTATAATAATTGTAAATTTATACGCGCTATTAACATTTTCTATGTAATATGACGCCAACAAAGTAAGATTAGTGTATTAAAACGTACCGTTATCATGTTCTTTTAGTGTTCTGAGTGAATTGTGAAGTTTTATAGTGAAAAAAATGAAACGATCCAAGAAGACTGATAAAATTACCAAGTTCAAACATAAATTGATAAAGAAAGGAAAAATAAGTATGTAATTCTCGTTGGCGGTTGGGTCCTGATAATTTTAAGTTATTCCGTATACTGAAAGTCAAACGTATTGTACGCGATATTATGACGTCTTTTTATTGTCGTAAGGATTAAAATTGTTTGTACCAATTTAATTGGTGTATCGTGTGATATCCCATGCAGAAACGTGGTCGCCTCGACGCCCACTCGTGACTTCAAGGTCTCTAATCACTTAATTTGTTCTCCGTTGAAAGCAATATTACACAATTTCATAGAACGACATTTCTAGTGTAATTGATAACATCCATTACGCCGGCTTGCGCCACACCGTGTGGGCCTTTTTATATGCAACCAGCGTTCACCAAATTGCTTTGTTTTTTTTAATGACATTACGTTTGTGGTATATCTCTAGTAGCTAGTTTGCGATCGCGAAACATTGGAATTCTTATCGATGACGTAATGCGTGACACTTCTTTTCTATTAAGTTTCGGACTTGACCTTTAGTTAAAAGGTTCACAAGTACGCACACAAATATCATCTGCTATCATAACTTTTAATGTAACGAAGGCCTTTATAAGATAAATACTTATTGACTATAGGCATTGAAACCTTTCTGGATTTCATTTTCACTCGCGCGTAGTTTGGATTTAAGCCAAACGTAAATGCGTATAGAATCAACTAATTTCCAGTGTTCATGTCAATCACTGAATGAGTTTTAGGTCAATCGCTTATAAATCAACAGGCGTGCAACCTGTTATTTATAATGTAAATTTATTTCAATAAACAGTTATCTGACAAATTTAATATTGCTGAAATTGTAGGTAAAATCTTAAGCAAATTAGTAGGTACTATAAACTATAAAACCTACTATTCTTGTGAAACATTTGTGTAGGGTTTTCTTAAAGAAACCGAATCCCAGATTCTATCCTCAAGTCTCCTTAACCTTGTTATTAGTTACTAAAAAAGACACTTTAAAACACTACTCTGATTTTAAATAAAAGAAATTCCCAAAACCAAAATTTAATTTAGCTCTTTACTTTAATTTTGCATGTTACCTGCATTCTTGTCAACAAAAGGCAACATTGACTGATGGATGATTTTTAAATCAAACAACAGCATTCCTTAAATTTCTCCAAGAAATTAGAACAAATCCTTGTTCATCGTAATTGTTTGCAGACGATAAATCTTGAACACGTTTATAATTAGTCCACAAATGTTTACGGAAGATTGTAATAATTATGTTTGTGATCATTTCTATAATGGGATACGAAGCACTTTTATTTCGTGACATAGCTTATTTAATAACAACACTCATGGGGAGAAGGTACGAAGATCAAATGAAACCTCACTTGTCAAAAACGGTTTAGGCTATAGGACGTCACAATGGATATACGAGGGGAGGTCCAAAAGTTCGCGGAATGAAAGGGTTGTCAATGAAATATAACAATAAATTTATTTTTCCTTTTCAATATAATCACCCTTAAGTCTAATACATTTATTCGATCTATGAATTAATTTTTCTAAACCATCGAAAAAATATTTTTTGTCTTTGGCCTCAAAATGGGCCGAAATTGCCTCCTTCACTTCATTATCGTCGGAAAATTTCCTTCCCCTTAGCTCTTTTTTTAAATTTGGAAATAAATAAAAATCGCTAGGAGCCAGGTCTGGACTGTAGGGTGGGTGAACAAGTGGTTCGAACCCATGTGTGTGCAGAGCAGCCATGGCAACTCGGCTCTTGTGAACCGGCGCGTTGTCTTGCAAAAGCAACACACCCTTGGCCAATTTTCCTCGACGTTTTTCTTTAATTGACTCCTTTAACTTTTCTAATATGAGTGCGTAGTATTCTCTGGTTATAGTGGTACCTTTTTCTTTATAATCAATGAGTAATATTCCCTTACAATCCCAAAAAACAGTGGCCATCAACTTTCCCGCCGATTCTGACACCTTGAATTTTTTGGGAGGTGGTGTACCCTTTTTGTGCCATTGCATGGACTCCTGTTTGGACTCAGGTTCAAAGTGATGAACCCATGTTTCATCTCCAGTAACAATCCGCTCCAAAATCTGCACGGGCTCGTCTCCACACAACTCCAAAAAGTGCTTAGACGCGTCGACGCGCTGCTGTTTTTGAAGCGGCGTGAGCATTCTCGGCACCCATCTTGCACTGACTTTTGTCATGCCCAGGTGGTCGTGCAGGATACGCAAAATAGTTGTATCTGATACTCCAACAAATGCAGATAATTGTTTCTTCTTCAAACGTGTGTCTTCGAGTACAAGTTTTTCGACTTTTTCGACGATGTCTGATGTGGTGGCGTCAGCTGGCCGCCCAGAGCGAGAGTCGTCTTCAATTGAATCTCGACCATGTTTAAAAAGACCATGCCACTTATAAACCATTGTTTTACCAGGGCACTGATCTCCATAAACGGCTTCCATTTCATTTAAAATGGTTTGAACGTTTTTTCCTTGCTTGGTAAGGAATTTTATCACAGCGCGATGTTCAATTTTCTCCATAGTTGCAGTTTGCTTCCGGATTGACTTGTTCAGCAGGCGAGTACTCGTAAACGAATGGCACTATAGGGTTGAAATGTTATATATATACTAATTATGAGTGCCCAATTAGTATGACACTAAGCGAGCTACCCTATCCCCACTCCATCCCCTCCATTCCGCGAACTTTTGGACCTCCCCTCGTACATACAAACCCAGATACATAAAAACATACCTTCCTGACTCAGTCGAGTAATGCGTCTGCGCAAAATCAAATCGACGTCAATGTAACAACGGCCTTAGATTATTTTACACTAAGGCCGTGGAATAAATTTCATTTTATCTTTCGTGCCAAATACCTATATAAACAATGTTCAGATTCCAGTCGGTTTTTACTGAAAGCGTTGCATGTTTGCATGCGGTGAAGGGCGCTGGACCGTCGCGCGTTTCTCAATTGCGATTTGAATGTTCTGATTTAGCAACTGTCACAGTCTCATACCGTTTCAGCTGTTTCATCATCGCCATATCTGATAAAGTATTAGGTTTATGTTAATACGTTGAACGTTAATTAAATATTATCTAGCAATTTATTGGACTATGGAAGAATGAATATGTTGCATTAGTTTAACAATATTTCGTTTATTAAAGTAGGTGGTACTTGGCAAGGTTTTAAATTCATGGCGTCTGGCTAAAGTTTTTGACTTGATTGCTTCGAAATAATGATACGAGCCGCAAATACTCTTCCGATCCCACATGTCCATCCTAATGTCTACATCCATATGATCATATCTACCGACACAGTACTGTAAATTTTTTGTTGAACGCTAAATAAAAAGGTACTGCGAGAAACAGTACATTTTTTCAAGGCCGTGTTTACATAAATCTTTGCGCAATTGCACAGATGCTAGAGAAAAAATTCCTCAGTACGTAATTTTCTCGAACCGCTCGTAGTTAATAACACGTGAGAATGCATCCAACATCAGCCACATTCCTACTTTATTACAAAATAAATGTTTAAAATATACCAAATATAAAGTAAAAAAGTTTTTGTCATGCATTCTATACTTTGAAGTTAATAACCTGTATGTCATCCAGTCTATTGTGACCTCTGGTAGCCTTAAATTAATTTCTAGATGTAGCGTGTTTTGTGTATCAACTTCATTTGTATGGAAGGCTTGCGGTTTTCATTTTTTGTTAAATTTTGTTGGTGCTAAAGTTGAAAATGGTCTTACCGCCACACTCAGGTTGTTTCAGATCAATAAAATGGGAATCCCTTGGTGCATTTAATATGTAAAACAATTCTTCAATCTATGTTTATATGAATACATGAACAAAATATACCTTTCAGATGAGCACCGTTCCGCGGGCGGCAGCTGGGAGGAGCCGGTGAGCGCGGTGCGTAACACACCTCTGCGACGCTCGCAACGGCTCAACTCCACACTGGATTCCAGGTACCTTATCATACAAACTTTTTGGCAGTTCGCAATTTGGCACGAGACTTGCCAAATTGCGAACTGCGAACAACGAGCCGCTATAAAGTTTGAATCTTATAGTACTGTTTAAACACAATCACCAACAATTCTCTATGACCTAAGCCCAGCCTGGAGGTCCCAGACTTACTGCTATTATAATAATGGTAAAGCCACATCTTGGCACCGCATAGTTAAATGAGATTAATAATAATAGTTTGCTTAAACTATTCGTGTTCGATAACTTTGTAATTTTTTTAAGACAGTGCGTCTCTCTTGATGTATTTAATTTAGGGAACTTAAAAAAATCTTATTACGC